>NC_134083.1:75210656-76613156 GCF_000715075.1 Nicotiana tabacum
TTTTTTAGTTAATTCAAGATAATTATTTTTTCCTAATTACACCAATTTATATCCTAAAAGTTCAATTCATATCCAAAAGGTCCAATTCATATCTTAAAAGTTCAATTCATATCCTAAAAGTTCAATTCACAAGAACAAATCCTAAAAACTAAAATTTCAATTCATATCCTATGAGTTTAAACATAAACTAACTAAACTAAAGAAATTCAACCCATACCCTAAAAGTTCGATCCACAAGAACAAATTAATTTATTCTACAATTATAAATTAATTATATCTTTTTTAGTTAATTCAAGATAATTATTTTTTCCTAGTTACACCAATTTATATCCTAAAAGTTAAATTCATATCCAAAAGGTACAATTCATATCTTAAAAGTTCAATTCATATCCTAAAAGTTCAATTCACAAGAATAAATCCTAAAAACTAAAATTTCAATTCATATCCTGCGAGTTTAAACATAAACTAACTAAACTAAAGAAATTCAACCTATACCCTAAACTAAACTAATTCATAGATAATTGACTAATTAACAAAACTAATTAGTTAATAAAACTAATTAACAAAACTAATTAAAACAAGACCTAAACCCTAATCCTCAATAAAATGCAATGTTTAAATAATTGAAATACTAATCAATTGGAGCTAATTCATAACTAATTAAAAAAACCTAGAAATAATAAATCAATGGGTTGTAATTCAAACCTAGAATTTTTAGGAGATGGAGAAGGAGAGGGGCGGCAGTGGCAGTGGCAGCAGCGACGGCGACGGCGCGGCGAGGGCGAGGGCGAGGGCGAGGGCGAGGGCAAGGGCTGGGTGGTGGCAACGCGGGGTGGGGACGGCGAGGGCGAGGGCTGGGAGAAGGATGGGGGAAGGTTTTGAGTGAAGAGAGGGGAAACTTTCAGAGAAATGGGGGTTTCCCCCGTTTTTCAATTCTCTGATTTCAGAATTACCGACCAAAGTTGGTCGGTAATTTTGGTCGGTACATTAAGTGTTGACCGTTTGACCAAAAACCGACCAACTTTGGTCGGTTTTTTTAAAAAAAAATTAAATTCTTTTTATTTTTTTGTGTTTTTTCTTAAAATATTATAAACTATAAAAAAAATATATTATAAACTACAAGCATTTATTTTATTTAACTATGCAATTATTATAAATAATTATAAACTATAAGCATAATCTTTATAAATAATTATATTAACTATTTAATTTTAATAAATTATAATAGCATCTATCTAAGTAAATTTTCTAAGTTATAATTAAGTATGTGAGTAATTTCTCTCTCACACACATACACTATATTGTAATTGATGCTAATAACTTCTTTTTTCATTCGTTCATCACTAATAATGCATGACATAGATTAATCGATATATAGGTCGAGACGTTTTGATGAATCATCGATTAATATTCATCGATACATCTAAGTAAGTTATAAGTCGATGAATCAATTTACAAATAGATATATTTGATGATAAAGTATATATATTAATTAGTATCTTCCCAAGTCTATCCCTAAAAGAACCCGTCTCTCTCTCTCTCTCTCTCTCTCTCTCTATATATATATATATATATATATATATATATATATATATATATATATATATATATATATATATATATATATATATATATATACACACACACACACACACAAACACACTTCACTGTAATACTTTAACTATATATATAGCTTGTTATAGTATATGTTAGTGTGTATATATATAGCTTGTTAAAGTTTGACCATGTTTGACCTATTAATTTAACTCGTTTACTTAATACTAATAGCTTCTTTCGTTTATTTAATTTGTGATCCATATATATATATATATATATATATATATATATATATATATATATTTACTTAATACTAATATATATATATATATATATGTCAAAGATGTTTAGTATTAATTCTTTTATTTTTCATTCATTCATCACTAATAATGCATGGCATAGCTAGATTAATCGATATAAGTCGAGACGTTTTGTTTTTACTATTAGTCGATATAGGTCAAACGTTTTATTTTTAATATTCATCGATGCATCTAAGTAAGTTATAAGTCGATGAATCAATTTACAAATAGCATGTTATATATAGTATATGTTAGTGTATTCATTATTTGTATTACAAAAGTGTTAACGAATTACATTTATATTATTTAGATAGTAAATATAAAAGTAATTCAAAAGTTTGATCAATGTTGACGTAATAACCGACCAACTTTGGTCGGTTATTTTGCAGAAAATAACAATTACCGACCAAAGTTGGTCGGTAAATACTTCCCCTACATTAACCGACCAACGTTGGTCGGTAATTTTAAATATAAATTCTTAAATATTATAAAATATTTTAAATAATAAAATAATTATTAAAATTTAAAAAATTGGATCTAGATTACCGACCAACGTTGGTTGGTAATCCAAAATTTTCTTGTCTGACCAGCTGGGTCAATTCGTTGACCAATTTACCGACCAACGTTGGTCTGTATTTAGTTTAAAAAAAATATAAATTCTTTTTCCCCAGTTTCCGTCCAACCTGGACGGTTTTTGGTCGCTTTTTTTGACCGACCAACGTTGGTCGGAAATAGTTGGTCGGTTTTTAGCAGATTTTTAGTAGTGTAGCTATATTGTCAATTAAGAAAGACTTATTAGGAGTTATTGATTATAAGAAAATTAATAATAACTTTGTATCTAAGAAATACTATAAAAATAGACTTCAAATAAATAAATAATTTTTAAAAAAAAAAAATTAAGGCCCCTCAAAAAGTTTGGCTTTTGACCATAAAACTCGTCGGACCGCCCTAGTTTAATCGTTATCCAATAGGCATCTTGGCCTTCAACTTGTCTACTTGGAACATTTTCCCACTCTTTATCATATCAGCATTCCCCTAACAATTCAGGGGTGCAATAGCTAGTGAATATTTCAGGCAACAAATTCGTTGGTAACATAACTCAGAATCTTTCTTCTTCCTTGAAAAGGTATACACTTTAACAAACTCAACGGAGTGTTACATTTAGTTTGTCACTAATTGCTTATTTATTCCTTTGATTAAAAGAATGAGGTATATATTTACTAGCGTAGTTAAAATTTTATTGCCTGCAACAGATAGATTTCAGCTGTAATTCACTTTTCTTTTTACTTTGATATATATACCATCAAACTTTACGTAATAATTCTAAAGACACTTTTAACATGACGTGGTACTAAACTATAGGTTTTGGCCTAGCTTACACGATTTTCGCAAAATATCTTGCACCATTAAGAGTATTCGATATCTTATATGTAGCTTGTTTTTTTTTATCAACTTCTAATATGCAACTTTGTATGCACACGTAACAATTTTTCCCTTGAATTAAGTATCATATAACCCATCATCAAGACTTGAAATTTATCTAGAGATTCACCGCGTGCACCTATATAATCCAAGTATTTATGACCACTAAACTCATAGGCTTCATCTTGTGTTTGAGTCTCCCAACTACAGGTAAATACAGTATCCGATTTATAGACGGGCAAAGACAATAAATTAACCCGTTCCATCACATCACTATGTTGTCTTGTTTCTTAGCTCTTCATAAGAACCAGTATGAGAGATATGCATTACTAGAATTTCACAGTTTTCCGACTGAAAATTGTAGTTGGAAGATTCCGACCGTTTCGGTCGGAAAATAAAAAAAAATATTAAACATTTTTTTGTAATATTTCGACCATACTCCAACATAGTTGGTCGCAAGTTTTGGCGGAAAAACCTGGTAAAGTTATTTGCGACCGATTCAGTCGGTAATTAAAAGTCAAAGTTATTGCCTTTGACTACATTTATATTTTCGACGAATTCCGTCGGAAATTTCAAATTCATTTTTTTAAAGTTACCGACCGATTTGGTCGGAAAACTTTTAAATATTTAGATAATTATTTTTTCAGTAACTACCGACCAAAGTGATCGGAAAAAAGTGCTTTTCAAAATTAAATTTATTTCCGACCGAATTGGTCGAAAAAGTTAATTATATCCCCAGCACGACCCTTTTCTTCTCTTTTCTCTTTTTCTCTTTTCTTTCTCTTCTTTCCCCCTTATCCCTTCGCGCACCAAATCCTTCCCTTGCCGTCTGGGATTCACCGTCGCCGTCGACTTCAAATCTAGCGGTACCTCTCTTTCTCCCTCTCTCCCTCATCCCTGACACGCACGGCAGCCCTCATTTTTAACCCCCATTTTATTTTCTTTTTCTTTTTCAGGTATTGTCTATTTGTCTCCGGCAGCATGAGTCTTCTCCGCGCGATTAGCATCTTCTCCCGCGACTAGCATCTTCTCCAGTGAGTTAAGTTGTTCCTTCATCATTTCCCCGGCCTTGATTGTTAATATATTTGTTCTTTTTGTTTGTACTGTCATTAAAATTAGATTTTTAGAATTTTTAGTTTGAATATGGAAATATTAGAATTGAAATTAGGGTTGAAATAAAGAATAAATTATTCTTTAAATTTGAAAAAATATTATTTATAGCCTTGAGTAACATTAAAATTAATCTTCTTTTGAATAAAATAAGTTAGAATTAGGAGTAATCTTCTTTTGAATAAAAAAGTATGGTTGAAATGAAGAATAATTTATTCTTTTATATTATTCTTCAATAGGAGTAATCTTCAATTTGTATTGTAATTTATACATGATATAAAATTAGTATTACCTAACATCACCGGAGACAAATTTTTCACATTAACATCTGATAAATACAATTTTATAAATATTTAAAATATCATATTATGTTTCTTTTTTTTTCGCTATCTATAATTGTATTTTATATTATTTATGTGATATAGCTGGTATAGATTTAACAATAGTGAAGTAAATATATACAATAATTGTAAGATTAAAGTATATTAAATATAGTAAATTCATTGGTTTGAAATGGTATTAAGTTTTAGGTCGCTTGAACAAATTCATTGGTTTGTAATATCAAATTACACTAAAATATATAATTAAACTATTTAGATAAGTATCCTTTGAAGAATAAAATTTATTGATTAGGAAAAATAATATAAATATTTCAACTTCTAATTTTCTTCTATATGTAGATGGTATTTGGGCATCGTACATGGATATATAATAGGAATCATCCGAATCGTACGGGTTTGCGGGATGAATTTATAAAAGGGGTTGCTAGCTTTATTGCTAAGGTAAAGACACTTGATGATTTCCTTATCAAAGGGAAGATTAGGTTCCCCTGTGTGAAATGCAAGTGTCTTAAGTTATTGGGGCCCGATATTGTTACTGTTCATTTTTATAAGAAGGGGTTTATGGAAAATTATTATGTGTGGACTGTGCATGGGGAGAGTTATGCTAGTGTAGATGATGTTCGTTTTCAGAACTCATCAGGTGGTGAAGAAGGTAGTCCAATAGCGGAGAATATTAATGTTGAAAATTCTAGATTTAATGAAATGATGAGGAATGCTTTTGAGATATTCCCTGGGGCTCAATCCGAACCAAATTCAATCAACCTGGAAAAGGCGGTCCAAAACATAGTCCAACACGATTTTTGACTGAGATGGAGATAACATCAGTTACAACACATGTTCTACTAAATTGTCTCGAAGTCCAACCTTATTATACGTAAGTGTATATTTATATTACCGACTTATATTCAATCTCAATTATCAATCATTTTAACTAATAAAAAGTTTCAAATCTGTCGGACAGTTGGTTTGTGGGTACATATGGGCATGAGCATATTTATCCTAAGTTTGCAAAATAGTTTAAACACTTTGTAAGTATTAAAGAAGTTTCTTCCAATGCAAATTATTATCAGGTGTACGTACTTTTTTAATTTCTAATTAACTGTTATATATTGGGTTCGATCTAGGTTCATAATCCAGATAATGGCGTAAATGATCCATTTTTGCGTGACATTTCTTGGGGACCTATCCCTAAGGTTAGAATGATGTATAAGAACTCTGTCAATAGGTACAAGTTTCACACAGAAGAATGGTCCAAAGGCAAAAAAATTAATAATAATGGCGTATGTGTGAAAGTTGATGGTGATGTTAATTATTATGGTGTGCTTCAATAGATATTAAAACTCGAGTATAGTGTTGGTTGGCCCAAGAAAAAGTTTGTACTCTTTCAGTATAAATGGTGGATGATGAACCAGCAGGTGAATTACAGGATAGTGAAGGCCTTTATGAGGAATTCGAACCTTCAGTCCTTAGATCAAATCAAAGGGATTATGAGGAAGGAACTGTCACAACCCAAAATCCAACTAGCTGTGATGACACCTAACCTTACCCGCTAGGTAAGCCCAATAATAATAATCCGATTCAATTAATATTTAACTGACTCTAATTCATTCCCCAAGGACTGGTAGTACAAATCATGAGCTTCTAAAACTAGAAATTACAAAGTTGGTATGAAATAAATACATCATCTGTTCGAAATGTACATAAACATATTTTTATAAATCTAAGGCTATCATGAACAAGAGGCAACTACAACCAGAACGCAGGTACGTCTTCAAATCCAACTCTCGTCGATCACAGCAGCATCAACATCCAATATCTGCACGCAAGGTACAGAAGTGTAGTATGAGTACAACCGACCCCATGTACTCAATAAGTAACAAACCTAACCTTAAGTTGAAAGTAGTGACGAGTTGGTACCAAGGTCAGAGTCCAACTCCAATAACCAACAACAGTTCATAACAACATAACGCAAGTAATAAAAGAAGTAACTCAAAGATAAAATACTCAGCTTAATTTTGATTTTTGAAAATAGTTCTGTCGTTCAAGTATATCAGTGAAAACTCAAATCGTTCACCGAAGTTTCCAAAAATATGAGTAAGTTTGAAAACTGTAATTTTTCAAAAATATCCTTTCAATAATAAATAAGATGTTTCATTTTCTTTCCAGACAACCAGTGAAAAATGCATCACTATGTCCGTATGCCAATATGTGCGAGAAGTCATGAATAACGTGATACCGTACAGCATGAGAAAAATGAATCTCTATGCCTGTATGTCAAATGTGCATGTCAATGCAATGCAACTCAGTGATAAAACCATATGCATACTCTCAGAGTATCATTTCACTCAGTCCTCCCAGTTTCTCAATCCTCACAGTCACTCAGTCCTCCCAATCGCTCGGCACTCGACACTCGCACTCAGTAGGTACCTCCACTCACTAGGGGTGTGTACAGACTCTGGAGGGGCTCCTTCAGCCCAAGCACTATAACAATCAAATTATGGCATAAATCAATATGTATATAAAGCCAATATGGCCTGCTGCGACATGCAGCCCGATCCCATAAATATCCTCACCATCAGGCCCTCGGCCTCACTCAGTCATCAATCTCTCCAGTCTCTCGGGCTCTCAAAGTCATGAAAAGAATCAGCCCAAAATAATGATGTGATGTATCGATAAATGGTAACAGAGACTGAGATATGATATGCTTATGAATACGTATGACTAAGTATGTAAATGCAATGTAAGCAGATAACTTAACAGCAGAAATGACCCCAGTGGGTCTCAACAGAATAGACATGTAGCCTAGACATGGTTTCTAATATGGATCGCAGCTCAATAGCTCTAGTACGTAGGGATTTCATGATTACAAATAAGATCAGGTAATTACACAGTACCACAAAAGTTATAGAGTTATAATTCACACGGTGAACGCCCACATGCCTGTCACCTAGCATGTGTGTCACCTCCAACAATTCACATAACACGTATAATCAGGGTTCATACCCTCAGCTCCAAGATTAGAGATGTTACTTACCTCGAACAAGCCAAATCCAATATCGAGCAAGCTAAACAATGCTCCAGAAATTCCATTCTACGCGTATCAACTTCCGAACGGCTCGAATGTAGTCACAATTAATTTGATTCAGTCAACACAAATTATAGGAATTTATTACATATCAAAATACTAATTTTTTCACAAAATCCAAAATTACACTCAAAAATCGCCCGTGGGGCCCACGTCTCGGAACCCGATAAAAGTTATAAAATATGAATGCCCATTCAATCACGAGTCCAACCATATAAATTTTACTCAAATCCGACATCAACTCAACCCTCAAATCTTCAAATTAAACCAAGAGGGTTTTCACAATTTTCCAACTTAATTCACCAATTAAATATTAAAAACAACCATGGATTCGGGTAATTTAACCAATATTAAGTTAAGAACACTTACCCCGTTATTTTTCTTGAAAATCTCCCAAATATTGTCTCTTCCCGAGCTCCAAATCGGTAAAAATGAAAAATGGGACGAAGCCCCATTTTCAGAACTTAAACTCTCTGCCCAGTCATTTTTTCTATGCGATCGCGGCCAAAGTCCCGCGATCGCGAAGCACACATTTCCACTGCCAAAAATTGACCCTATGCGATCGCGGATTAGTTCACGCAATCGCGAAGCACAAAAGAAACTGCCCCCAAATTTGGCCTTCGCGAACGCGGTTTAATCCACGCAAATGCGGATCACTGATGCACAAACCTACGCGATCGCGAAGCACAAACGTGTGACCTTTACTTCTGCTCCATTTCCTCTACATGAACACGGCCTTAGCCACGCGTTCGCAAATCACAAAAATCCCAGAGCTACACGATCGCATTCCTCCTCACGCGATCGCATAGAACAAAACTCAACAGCCCCCAATTAACCCTACGCGATCGCGGACCTTCTCACGCGATCGCGTAGAAGGAAACCAGATACAGATATCAGAAAATTTCCAGCAATACTTCAAGTCTAAAAATTGATCCGTTAACCATCAGAAACTCACCCGAGGCCCCTGGAACCTCAACCAATCAAGTCCTAAAATATCATACGAACTTATTCGAGCCCTCAAATCACATCAAACAACATCAAAAATACAAATCGCACTCCAATTCAAGCCTGATGAAAAACTAACAATTTTCAACTTCTACTTTCAATGCCGAAACTTATCAAATCAAGTTCGATTGACCTCAAATTTTGTACACAAGTCATAAATGAAATAATGGAGGTATTCCAATTTTCAGAATCGGATTCCGGCCCTGATATCAAAAAGTCAACTCCCCAATCAATCTTTCAAACTTAAATTTCTATTTTAGCCATTTCAAGCCTAATTTAGCTACAGGATTCCAAATAATTTTTCGGACACGCTCCTAAGTCCAAAATCAACATACGAAACTATTGGAATCATCAAAACTCTATTCCGGGATCGTTTACATATAAGTCGACATCCGGTCACTATTTTAACCTAAGCTTTAAGCCTTGGATTTCATTCTTCAAAACTAACTTTGAAATACCTGAAAACCAAAAACGACAATTCACACAAGTCATAATACATCGTATGAAGGTATTCAAGACTTCAAATAGTATAAAGGAGCATAAATGCCCAAAACAACCGGTCAGGTCGTTACATTCTCCCCCACTTAAACATACGTTCGTCCTCGAACGTGCCTAGAGTTGTTTCCAAGCCATCAAATCACTATTCCACCTTACCACGCACATACCCGGGGGTGATCTCAAGCCACCCTATTCTACATAGGCCTGACAACACAACATAATTGAGGATTATTAATTCAACCTTAGCCCATAAACTTAGAACCCAAATTTCCAACATCCAGAATTCTTTTCAAGACACGAATCTCACATTTACACATTGTATAAGTCTGAACAAATTATATCAAGCCATAACCATAACCCCAGATATAATCACGTAACATACTACACAACTCACTTGCTCGCAGCACCATTCCCGATCACAGTAACTACTCAAACTAATCCGATACTGGTATTAAACCCTATATCAAACAAAACCTCGTTCCAAAACCTTCGTATACTGTTGAAAATGAAAGACACACGCGGAATCGCATAACCCTTTATCAGATCAACAAGTCATAGAGCTCTCTCGCCCCAACCAGACCATATATTATTAAACATAACTATCCCACAGACATGCCATACCAATATAACTCAAACCACAACTGCGCAATCCGTGTACCCAAAAATAGAAGATGTCTTAAAGAAGAGAACCGTATTGCAAGTTCAACAAGCACCACCACAACTGCAATGCTATAAGCTCATCATATATAATAGAACAAAGACACACAAATCTAACAACGGTAACCAGCTCTTCTAGAGCTCACATTAATATTATTCGCACGGATAATTCACGTGCTATAGTATCAATATCTGGAATTGCACGGACAACTCACTTGCCAATAATATCAGTACATGGCTCCGTACGGACAACTCACTTGCCAATAAAATAATCCGCCTGGCATGGTCACAGGCCTCCAGTCCAAGCATATCATACAGGAGAAATCAAATAAGTACACATGTATACGATAAACTAATTATTATTCTCATGCTCCTGGACTGGTATAAATAACACGCCATAGAGTAGGCAGGTGCAAAGTGTGCTATCACTGCTCAAATTAGCAACTTAACGCATAAATGGTAACTACCCAGTTTATTCAGGGAATTAACCTCTTTGTAACCTCAAGTGTAGCCCAGATAGTTCTCGACAAAGGTACGAATACGAGAAACATTATAACTTTACGCTTAACAGTCAACTCTAGGCATATCTTTGCCTAAGCATTCTTCCGAGTATGAATACTTGCCCCGATACCTGTACATGGATCAAACCTCACATATGTATGCACTCGTAGTGCTCAACTATCACAAATAATTAACGCAATTAGTGCCTTCACTGAGTTTAAATAAAATACTCACCTCAAAAAGTTCGCAACCACAAAAAAATATGCTTCTGAGAACTCCCAGTCTCCAAATTCATAGGACACATGAATCATCACAATTGATCCCAATTCTAGCATTCGAATGACTAACACATCTTTCATGCACGATCATCCCACGAAGAATACTTCCATAATTCTCCTCTTCCACATAGCAATAATTTGAATATCAGCAGTCTATCAACCATGTGAGTACTGCAATACCGATGAACATCCGTAAGTCAAAACACAATGCCCCTTCTGAAATGTGCACCCTTCTCATGCAATACCAAGTAGTAATAGTATTCATCTAGTCATTTGGAACTGCCCATATTGTCTAAGAATTATTGATCATCCCTTCAAAACTGAACCGTATACTTGCACATGCAAATCTCAGTCTCCCTCCACGCTCTGCCTCTATTAGGCCATTACATGAAAACACAAGAACCTCGTTAACACTCTGAGTCACCAGCAAATTACATACTCGGCCAATTAGAATCCTTCCTCTTTCTTCCTTACAGGAGAAAATTACAATACGCAACATGTTCCCCACACCGATAGAAAATATCCGATTCAAACCATGGTAGAAACCATCAAGAACACTTTGAAATCTATTTGCACATAACCAAGCTATCATAACCGAATTCCTTTAACTCGACCAAGCCACGCAGGTCACCAAACCCAAGAATATTGCCACCAAAACATTTGTAGAGCCTCACCATATCATAATCACCCAAAATAATCGAGCATACCATTACCATGCTGGTCTAGCCTACTACCTAGTTGTCCTATTTTCTCCCAGTTTCTTCTGAATTACCCTCAAATTTATATTTCTCCTTGTCAGAACACTACGATCCTTACCCAAAGCTCACTATAAGACACCCTAACATAAAACCACACCGCCCTAAGGCCCATAACCCTTGTATTCTTCTTAAGCACCCCATAAATACCATAACCAAGACATCCACTCTGGTAGACCTTATGTGAAAATTAAAATTGCTCCTCTTTCATTTCTTATAATGAAATATATAATCCATAGTCATATAGAATTACCGCAAGTCCCGACACCATCCAATGTAAATAACTGATTCTAGCGATATACGAATCCAAAAAAATTTTCAATTGCCACTTATACATTTTGAATCCATTTGCACCTTCTCGACAGTCACTCACTATGCTCAAATCTAAATTGCACCGCCCAAATGGGCTGAAAGACATGTGCCCCATTAGCACAACAACAGTCAAAGAGGTAACCCTGGCTTACCATCACTGATCAAATTAATACTCTGTGCGCACTACATCATTCACAAATAATAACTCACTCAACCCATGATTTTCATATACTCATAAAGCGCAATATAACCCATATTTAGGAATTTCAGTACTCGAGTCATCCTCGATCTCAACCTCTGCAAGTCCTAACTAATCCACAAGTTTGCCTCAAACCAAAACTAAAATTTAACAACAACAACAACAACCCAGTATAATCCCACTAGTGGGGTCTGGGGAGGGTAGGTTGTACGCAGACCTTACCCCTACCCTAGGGTAGAGAGGCTATTTCCGATAGACCCTCGGCTCCCTCCCTCCAAGAACTCCCCACCTTGCTCTTGAGGTGACTCGAACTCACAACCTCTTGGTTGGAAATAGAGGGTGATCTCCACTAGAGCAACCCACTCTTGTCAAAACTAAAATATAACATATAACCATGAATTGAATTGTCAATAGAAGGCTCCCCCACTTGGCTCAAAGCCATGGATTAAAATACTCGATAGCTCACAATACTCATATTCTATTACTGCCATACTACCGCAGTCAGTTCAATGAAAATTCTTCTCAAGCTCATACAACGCCAACCATAAAAGTACCTCAATTATCCGCTAAGCTCACATTCATTTTCTTGACACTCAAAGTCAACTTTATCAACCATATTTAAACTCAAATCTCACCACATACGCCCCGCTGGCAGAAAAGAAACTCTCCACTCACATTATAAGGAACACACGTACGCAGATTACTCCACAGGGGATAACCCACCTGCTTAGCTTCAAATTGGTCTCTTGTTATACCCTTTCGCAATCACAATTACTATGCAATCACTTAATCTTTCTGAGTCCAAACTCATTAACAAGACATGCGAATTTAATTTGTCCCAAAATTTAACAACGTGAAAGATCCTTGAAAACATTCATACTCGAGACTGTACGTCACATCAAAATGAAAATCAAGCACCCAATGGCCCTTTCTTTACATTTCAAGGAACACTTCTCGTCACATTCAAATCGTTTTAACACATCCTGCAGTTACATCATACTTATCATATAGACATTCAACCCCTCATCGAGCCATAAATTCCATTCATAGGGACATTACCGGACATATAAGTCCAAACATACAAATTCACACAACTAAAGCTATCGAGCCTAATCTACGGTTCAGACTTGGCCTCAAGTCCTCCAGATTGGCCTATCACCAAAACACAGAATACACATCTCGCACATTATCCCTGAAATCACAAGTCGGCGATACACAACTGATACCGAGCTCTCACATGCGCACACGAATGAGGGGAAGGAATTCAAAGAGTTATATTTCATGCTGAATCAATTCTGCACGATAAGGAAAGAAGGATGGGAAATTATCCTAAATGCCATGTAGCCTCTCGAAGATAAGTATGGACGTCATTATACCGATTCGCAAGACTCTACTAGACACTTGCTTATGACTCGTAGAACCTATGAACCTAGAGCTCTGATACCACCTTGTCACGACCCAAAATCCAATTAGCCGTGATGGCACCTAACCTCATCCGTTAGGTAAGCCCAATAACAATAATCCAATTCAATTAATATTTAACTGACTCTAATTCACTCCCCAAGGACTGGTAGTACAAATCATGAGCTTCTAAAACTAGAAATTACAAAGCTGGTATGAAATAAATACATCATCTGTTCGAAATGTACATAAACAAATTTTTATAAATCTAAGGCTACCATAAACAAGAGGCAGCTACAACCAGAATGCAGGTACGTCTTCAAATCCAGCTCCCGTCGATCACAGCAATATCAGCATCCAATATCTGCACACAAGGTGCAGAAGTAAAGTATTTGTACAACCGACCCCATGTACTCAATAAGTAACAAACCTAACCTTAGGTTGAAAGTAGTGACGAGCTGGTACCAAGGTCAGAGTCCAACTCCAATAACCAACAACAGTTCATAACAACATAACGCAAGTAATAAAAGAAGTAACTCAAAGATAAAATGCTCAGCTTAATCTTAATTTCTGAAAATAGTTCTGATGTTCAAGTATATCAGTAAAAACCCAAATCGTTCACCAAAGTTGTCAAAAATATGAGTAAGTTTGAAAACAGTAATTTTTCCAAAAATCCTTTCAATAATAAATAAGATGTTTCATTTTCTTTCCAGATAACCAGTGGAAAATGCATCACTATGCCTATATGCCAATATGTGTGAGAAGTCATGATGGCACCTAACCCAACCCGCTAGGTAAGCCAATTATCAACTATCCAATTCCAATGAAATTAATAAGTCAATTAATTAAAAGAAGATATATAAAACTAATATATTTTCCCAAGAACTGGTAGTATAAATCATGAGCTTCTAAGAATAGAGTTTACAAAGCGGAAATGAAATATATACATAGTCTGTTTGAAAAGTACATAAACAGAGTTTTATAGATCTAAGGCTACCACGAACAAGAGGCAGCTACAACACGCAGGTACATCTTCAAATCCAGCTCCCAACAAACACAGCAACATCAGCATCCAACATCTGCATGCAAGGTGTAAAAGTATAGTATGAGTACAACCGACCCCATGTACTCAATAAGAAACAAACCTAACCTTAGGTTGAAAGTAGTGACAAGCTAACCAAAAGGTCGGATACAACACCAATATTCCACCACAGTTCATAACAGCATAGTACAATAACAAAAGAGTATCTCGAAAATAAAAGGCTCAGTTCGTTCATAGTTCCAAAAAAATAGGCATTTCTTTTCAAGTATCTCAGTGAAAACCCAAATCTTTTACCGAAAACAAAAAGCCAAAGTACGAGTAAGTTTGAAAACTGTGATTTTTCCCAAAACTCCTTTCAACAAATAGTAAGATGTTTCATTTTCAGATAGCATGAGGAAAGTACTTCTCTATGCCTACATGTCAAGATACAGGTAAAATCATAAATGTCTCCAAAACCGGGTAGCAGAAGGAAATGCATCTCTATGCATGTATCTCAAGTACACATGTCAAATGCAATGCATCTCAATGATGAGCTCATGTACTCACAATCTCAGAGTACTCAATCTTACCGTCTCACATTCTCTCACTATGCTCAATGCTCAACACACTCAATCACTCAGCATTGTACAATACCTGCTGCGGCGTGCATCCCGATCCATATATGACCATAAGGCCCGTTGCGACGTGCAACCCGACCCACATATATATAGTCGACTGCGCTCACTGGGGGTGTGCAGACTCCGGAGGGAATCCTTCTGCCCAAACGTTATATTGTTATAGAGTGCAGCCCGATCCAATAGTGTTGCGGCATGCAACCCGAATCAATATTATTGCGGCATGCAACCCGATCCAATACTATTACGGCATGCAACCCGATCCAATAATATATATATATATATATATATATATATATATATATATATATAGCCCGAAGTCTTGTTGTTGCTAATATAATCAATATAATATGTATAGCCCGATCCATATAAAATATAATCAATATAATATGCTGCGGCGTATAGCCCGATCCCAAAATGTCACTCTCACTCAGTCATCAATCTCTCCAGTCTCACTCACGGGCTCACAATGTCATAAAACTAGTTCGACAACAATGATATAATGTATCAATAAATAATATCTGAGACAAAGATATGGAATGAAAGCATGGATATGACTGAGTATGAAATATCAATGAAATCAGTGAGATTACAGTAAGAGACGACCACTATTGGTCCAAACAGTATCGGCATAATGCTCAAACATGATATCTAGCATGATTAATAGTTTAACTACGTTATCATATGGTAAAAACACGGATATCAACAAAGTAGGACCACTATACAGTGCCATGGGAACAACAAAGTCTCAATTCACATGATGCACACCCACACGCCCGTCACCTAGCATGTGCGTCACCTCAATACCAATCACATAACACGTATTTCAGGGTTTCATACCCTCAGCACTAAGATTAGAAGAGTTACTTACCTCGAACAAGCCAATTCCAACACCGAGCAAGCCAAGCGATGCTCCAAAATTCCACCCCGCGCGTTTCGACCTCCGAACGGCTCAAAATCTAACCAAAAACAACACAAATACATCAAACAATGCTAAAGGAACCAATCCCGATCAAAAAAATCAAATCTTGAATCAAAAGCCCAAAATCGGCCAAAATTCCAACCCGGGCCCGCACCTCAGAACCTGACAAAATTTACAAAATTCAACAACCCATTCAATTACGAGTCCAACCATACTAGTTTCACTCAAATCCGACCCCAATTCGATGTTCAAAAATCAAAAATTCATATTATGAAACTTTAGGCCAAAACCCCTAATTTCCTCTATAAAATTCACAATCCAATTACCAAAAACGAAGGTAGATTCATGAAATATACGCAAAACCGAGTAGAGAACACATACCCCAATTCATATGGTGAAAATTGCCTCAAGAATCGCCTCAATCCAAGCTCCATAGCTCCATAGCTCCCAAAATGAAGAAAGAACCAAAACCCTCGATAATATAGCTTCTGCCCCAGCGATTCCGCATTTGAGGACAATTCGTCGCATCTGCGACCACTGCTTCTGCGGTAAAAACTTCGCTTATGCGAAAATAGCCATGCCCTGCAAACCCCGCACCTGCGAAACAATTTTCGTTTCTGCGCACTCGCAGGTGCGACTCCTCTTCCGCATCTGCGATTACCTCCAGCCAAGCATGCTACACTTCTGCGGCCAATTGTTCGCATATGCGGACGTGCATCTGCGCCCACTCTTCCGCAGATGCGGAAACACCAGAACCAGAAATCTTAGCAAAAATCCAAAATGCAATGAAGTAATCCGAACCTCGTCAGAAACTCACCCGAGCCTCTCGGGACCCGTCCGAATATACCAACAAGTCCCCTAACATAACACGGACCTACGCGAGGCCTCAAAACACACATAACAATATCGAAACGACGAATCACACTTCAATTCAAAATCAATGAACTTTGAAACTTTACGCTTTCACAACCGATGCCGAAACCTATCAAATCACGCCCGATTGACCTAAAATTTTGCACACAAAACACATTTGATATTACGGACCTATTCCAACTTCCAGGATCGGAATCCGACCCCGATATAAAAAAGTCCACTCCCGGTGAAACTTTTCAAAATTTTAACTTTCGTCATTTCGAGCCAAATTTAACCACGGGCCTCTAAATCACAATCCGGACGTGCTCCTAAGTACAAAATCACCCAATGGAGCTAACAGAACCATCAAAATTCCAATCCGAGGTCAAATACTAAAAAGTCAAATTTGGTCAACTCTTTCAAATTTAAGGCTCCCTAGCTGAGAATCATTCTTCCAAATCAGTCTCGGATAACTTGAAAACCAAATCGACGATTCACACAAGTCAAAATACATCATACGGAGCTACTCACGCCCGTAAACTACCGAACGAAGTGCAAATGCTCAAAACGACCGGTCGGGTCGTTACATCCTCCCCCACTTAAACATACATTCGTCCTCAAACGTATCCAGAGTTGTTCTCAAAGCCATCAAACCGCCGTATAACCTTGCCATGCACATACCCGGGGGTGACCCCACGTCACCCTATTCCAAATAGGCCAAACAACATAACATAACTGAAGATAATTACACCAACCTTAGCCCATAAGCCTTAGAATCCAATTTCCAACATCCGAAATTTCTATAAGGACAGAATCCCGCAACCTTCACACTGTATAAGTCTGAACAAGCTGTACCAAAAGCCATAACCATAACTCAAATACTCAAAACTCAAATACCACATAGCTCAAATGCTCGAAGCGATGATTTCTAATCACAGTAGCTGCTCAAAACAACCCAATGCCGGTAACAAACCTCATATCAAACAAGACTATATTCTAAAACCTTTGTACACTACCGATGATGAAAGAAACACGCAGAAAATCGTAACCATTCATCAGATCCACCAGTCATGGAGCTCCCTCTCCTTTGACAAGAACCATAGCAAATTTCTAAGCTGGCTTTCGATATTATCCTTCCAAATATACCACAATCAAATCTGATACCACCTATCCTAGATCCGATGACTTCATCTTATCAAATACCAGCTACGCTACTGACATGCCATACCAATACTATCTAAAGCCATAACTCGTGAAATTCGTGCACCAATAAGCAATATTCCAGATGTACTCAATCACGAAAATGACTCAAATAAGAGAACCGTCCCGCAAGCTCGACGGGTACCACCCCAATGCAACGCTAAGAACCTATCACACACCGTAGAACCAAAACACACGAATCTAACACGAAGGATCATGTCTCAACATAACTCTGCCGCAATATGCGACCCCATCCAAACACTGGCACATATTAGACACCTCGAGCCACCATGCTCAAAATCAATAGTCACGCGAAATTCGACATCAAGTACCCAAAGTGCATTACTATAACCACGGAGAAGAAGATGACACAATGCCACACAAAATCCGAAAGAACATAACCAATATGCCCTCAATCATGCAATACCCAACTACTCATCTCGCTCAAATTCCGCTGTAAGACCACAATAAAACCGCACCATGTGTTCCTAAAACCAACGAATCACAACACCTCATAGCATAGAAAAGTAACTCACCGAACATATCGGAACACGAATAAGCTCAACAACAACCGAATTGCACATACCTCAATAATAACAGTATGGAGCTAACCAATCTGACTCGGTGTAGAATACACACCCTAATTGGGCCTACCAATGTACCCCCAAATCAACTCCGGGCACCCACACATGGATAAATAACCCTCCGAAATCCCACAATGACTGAATCATAACACATACTATCGTCTAGCTAGCTTCAGCCATGACTTCACAGTCCACAACCATGAAACAACCTGCTCTTGAGAACTCCCAGTCTACAAATCCATAGAACACACGAATCACCATGTCTGATCCCAATTCTACCGCCATAATGTCTAACACATCTCTCATACACAATCATCCCACGAGGAATACTTCTAAAATTCTTCCATGCCACAAAGCAAAATTTGAATATCAGCAGTCGATCAACCAGGAAAGTGCAGTAATACCAATGAAGTGCCCATAAATCAATACACATTGTCCCTTCTAAAATGTATACTCTCATCAGGCCATACCGATTAGTAATATCATTTGTCTAGTCATCTGAATCCATCCATGTTGCCTACGAATCTATGCCCTTCCCTTCCAAACTGACCTGTGACCTTGCACATGCAAATCTCTATCCTACACAACATTACATCTACCATGACATTCTGTGAAGACTACAAAAATCTCATAATCAACTCTGAGTCCCAAGCAGAATATATACCCGATCAATCAAAAACCTTCCATTTGATCTCATCCCGGAGAAAATCCCAATACGCAACATATTCCTCACGTCGGTAGGAAATATACTCCTCGAACCGTGGTAAACAGTGCCATGGGAACAACAGAGTCTCAATTCACATGGTGCACGCCTGTCACCTAGCATGTGCGTCACCTTAATACCAATCACATAACATATATTTCGGGGTTTCATACCCTCAATACTAAGATTAGAAGAGTTACTTTCCTCGAACAAGCCAATTCTAACACCGAGCAAGCCAAGCGATGCTCCATAATGCCATCTCGCGCGTTCCGACCTCCGAACGACTCAAAAACTAACCAAAAATAACTCAAATACATCAAACAATGCTAAAGGAACCAATCTTGATCGAAAAGATCAAATCTTGAATCAAAAGCCCAAAATAGGCCAAGCACCCAACCCGAGTCCGCACCACGGAACCCGACAAAATTTACAAAATTCAACAACCCATTCAATTACGAGTCCAACCATATTAGTTTCACTCAAATCCGACCCCAATTGGATATTCAAAACTCAAAAGTTCATATTATGAAACTTTAGGCCAAAACCCCCAATTTTCTCTATAAAATTCACAATCCAATTATCAAAAATGAAGGTAGATTCATGAAATATACCCAAAACCGAGTAGAGAACACTTACTCCAATTCATATGGTGAAAATTGCCTCAAGAATCGCCTCAATCCGAGTTGCATAGCTCCCAAAATGAAGAAAGAACCAAAGCCCTCGATAAAATAGCTTCTGCCCCAGCGATTCTGCATTTGCGGACAATTCGTCGCATCTGCGACCACCGCTTCTACGGTAAAAACTTCGCTTCTGCGAAAATAGCCTTGCCCAGCAAACCCCGCACCTGTGGAACAATTTTCGCTTCTGCACACTCGTAGGTGCAACTCCTCCTCCGCATCTGTGATGACCTCCAGCCAAGCCTGCTACGCTTCTGCGGCCAATTGTCCGCATCTGCGGACTCGCATATGCTCCCACTCTTCCGCAGATGCGGAAACACCCGAACCAGAAATCTTAGCAAAAATCCAAAATACAATGAAATGATCTGAACCTCGTCTGAAACTCACCCGAGCCTCTCGGGACCCCGTCCGAATATACCAAAAAGTCTCCTAACATAACACGGACCTACTCGAGGCCTCAAAACACACATAACAACATCGAAACGACGAATCACACCTCAATTCGAAATCAATGAACTTTGAAACTTCACGCTTCCACAACCGATGCCGAAACCTATCAAATCACGTCCGATTGACCTCAAATTTTGCACACAAGTCACATTTGACATTACGGACCTGTTCCAACTTCCGAAATTGGAATCCGATCCCGATATCAAAAAGTCCACTCCCGGTCAATCTTTTCAAAATTTTAACTTTCGCCATTTCGAGGCAAATTCAACCACGGGCCTCCAAATTACAATCCGTACGCGCTCCTAAGTCCAAAATCACCCAACGGAGCTAACGAAACCATCAAAATTCCAATCCGAGGTCAAATGCTAAAAAGTTAAAATTGGTCAACTCTTTCAAATTTAAAGCTCCCTAGCTGAGAATCATTCTTCCAAATCAGTCCCGAATAACCTGAAAACCAAACCGACGATTCACACAAGTCAAAATACATCATAAGGAGCTACTCACGCCCGTAAACTACCAAGCGAAGTACAAATACTCAAAACGACCGGTCGAGTCGTTACAGTACAACATGAGGAAAATGCATCTCTATGCCTGTATGTCAAATGTGCATGTCAATGCGATGCAACTCAGTGATAAAACCATATGCATACTCTCTAAGTATCATTTCACGCAGTCCTCCCAGTAACTCAGTCCTCTCAGTCACTCAGTCCTCACAGTCACTCAGTCCTTACAGTCACTCAGTCCTCATAGTCAATCAGTCCTCCCAATCGCTCGGTACTCGGCACTCGACACTCGCACTCAGTAGGTACCTGCGCTCACTGGGGGTTTGTACAGACTTCAGAGGGGCTCCTTCAGCCCAAGCGATATAACAATCCAATCATGGCATAAATCAATATGTATATAAAGCCAATATGGCCTACTACGGCGTGCAACCCGATCTCATAAATATCCTCACCATCAGGCCCTCGGCCTCACTCAGTCATCAATCTCTCTAGTCTCTCGGGCTCTCAGTGTCATGAAAAGAACCAGCCCAAAATAATGATGTGATGTATCAATATTTGGTAATAGAGACTGAGATATGATATGCATATAAAAGCGTATGACTGAGTATGTAAATGCAATATAAGCACATAACTTAACAGTGGAAATGACCCCAGTGGGTCTCAACAAAATAGGCATATAGCCTAGACATGGTTTCTAATATGGATCGCAGCTCAGTAGCTCTAGTACGTAGAGATTTCATGGTTACAGATAAGATCGGGTAATTACACGGTACCGCAGAAGTAATAGAGTTACAATTCACACGGTGCACGCCCACAAACCCGTCACCTAGCATGTGCGTCACCTCCAACAATCCACATAACACGTATAATCAGGGTTCATACCCTCAGCTCCAAGATTAGAGATGTTACTTACCTCGAACAAGCCGAATCCAATGTCGAGCAAGCTAAACAATGCTCCAGAAATTTCATTCTGCGCGTATCAACTTCCGAACGGCTCGAATCTAGTCACAATTAATTTGATTCAGTCAATACAAATTATAGGAATTTATTCCATATCAAAATACTAATTTTTTCACAAAATCCGAAATTACACTCAAAATTGCCCGTGGGGCCTACGTCTCAGAACCCGACAAAAGTTACATAATATGAATGCCAATTCAACCATGAGTCCAACCATATAAATTTTACTCAAATCCGACATCAACTCGACCCTTAAATCTTTAAATTAAACCGAGAGGGTTTTCACAATTTTCCAATTTAATTCACAAATTAAATGTTAAAAACAACCATGGATTCGAGTAATTTGACAAATATTGAGTTAAAAATACTTACCCCATTATTTTTCTTGAAAATCTCCCAAATATCGCCTCTTCCCGAGCTCCAAATCGGTAAAAATGGAAGTCCCATTTTTAGAACTTAAACTCTCTGCCCAGTCATCTTTTCTATGCGATCACGGCCCAAGTCTCGCGATCGTGAAGCACACATTGCCACTGCCAAAAATTGATCCTATGCGATCGCGGATTAGTTCACGCGATCGCGAAGCACAAAAGAAACTGCCCCAAATTTGGCCTTCGCGAATGCAGTTGAATCCACGCAAACGTGGATCGCCGATGCACAATCCTACGTGATCGCGGACTCGTCCACACGATCGCGAAGCACAAACGCGTGACCTTCACTTCTGCTCCATTTCCTCTACACGAACACGGCCTTAGCCACGCGTTCGCAAATCACAAAAATCCCAGAGCTACACGATCGCATTTCTCCTCACGCGATCGCATAGAACAAAACTCAACAGCCCCCAATTAACCCTACGCGATTGCGGACCTTCTCACGTGATCGCGTAGAAGGAAACCAGATACAGATATCAGAAAATTTCCAGCAACACTCCAAGTCTAAAAATTGATCTGTTAACCATCAGAAACTCACCCAAGGCCCCTGGAACCTCAACCAATCAAGTCCTAAAACATCATACGAACTTATTCGAGCCCTCAAATCACATCAAACAACATCAAAAATACAAATCGCACTCCAATTCAAGCCTGATGAAAAACTACCAATTTCCAACTTCTACTTTCAATACCGAAACCTATCAAATCAAGTCCGATTGACCTCAAATTTTGCACACAAGTCATAAATGACATAATGGAGGTATTCTAATTTTCAGAATCGGATTTCGGCCCCTATATCAAAAAGTCAACTCCCCGATCAAACTTCCAAACTTAAATTTCTATTTTAGCCATTTCAAGCCTAATTTAGCTACGGGATTCCAAATAACTTTTCGGACACGCTCCTAAGTCCAAAATTACCATACGAAACTATTGGAATCATCAAAACTCTATTCCGGGATCGTTTACACATAAGTCGACATCCGGTCACTATTTTAACCTAAGCTTTAAGCTTGGATTTCATTCTTCCAAACTAACTTCGAAATACGTGAAACCCAAAACCGACAATTCACATAAGTCATAATACATCGTATGAAGGTATTCAAGGCTTCAAATAGTATAAAGGAGCATAAATTCTCAAAACAACCGGTCGGGTCGTTACAGGAACATACATGGTAAACAAGGATGGAGAAAGCGATGAGGATTGAGTTGTTCGTGTGTTTTATGACTTGTTTGATTTCTTTTGTTATTCCTTATGTTATTGTTTTATTTTTATATCTTGTTGGACTTTATATATGTTCTTTTTTCAATTATTATAATATGTAGAAGAATTACTTTATATTATTATCTGTTGATTTTTTATTATTATATTTTGTTTCACTTAATTTGCACAGATGGCTTCTAAGGGTAAAGAACTGAAAAAATCTAAGAATAAAAAAAATACTTTGCCATCCACGAGTTATCACATTCCTCCACACATGCCTAGGATGAGTCCTCCTCCTTTTTTCCCTCGTCCTTCTCAGTCGACGACTGCATTACCACTTGAGTTTTTCAGAGTCCCCTCCTCCCGGCTAGCACATGACAATATTATTACATGTGACCCATGGTGGTTCAGCCTCCACTACTATTAATTTTATGCGCATGCCTAATTTTCCACCTTTGAGTCCTCGTTTCCCTGCTAGTCAGCATGATGGCTCACTATTGATTCCATCCTAGGGCGGGCATGATGGTTCATCTTTTGTGCCTCTATCAACGTCCACTCCATTATCATCTCTATCATCATCTAGTCCTAGTATTTCTAGACTTGATATTGGAGGATCTCAGGTGGCTGCATCCCCATCTACTAGTACTGCTTCAGTTGCTCCTTCATGGAGACAGTATGCTGGTGGGACTGTAGAGTACGATCATATGCATCGATTGATTATCGTACCCCATGGGACAGATAAGTAATTTTTTAAATTTTTAATTATTAGAATAAAGATCTACATATATTTAACGAATGTTTATTTTACATATAATGCAGGTTTTTGCCATCCTTTCAGACTACACATATGGTTGTAGAAGCTATGAATCCATTTTTTCATGAGCCGTGGAATTCCTGGAGAGAGTCCATACCAAATTAGAGTGAATATGTGGCTTCAATTTAAGGTACGAATAAATATAATTTATATAATATTTATTGTGTTCGTCTAATATTTATTTTAATTGCAGACTAAGTGTGTATGGCAGCCTCAACATGAAAATTAGGTGAATGAAAATTTCGATAAGAGAGCTTAGAAAAGATTAAAGATAACCATTTTGTTGCTCGAAAAAGGTTGGAGCAGGCCTTTGTGGTTACGTTAAGATGTCTAGTCTTAACTATTGGCGAAGTGGAATACCGAAGAATGGAAGCAGAAGAGTGAAAAGGCGAAGGAAAACAAAGCCTTCAGTAAGGGTGACTTATTGCACATCGGAGGTTTAATCAGTTTTGTGGCCCATCGATTGAGATTGGTAATTTATTTATAAAATTTTACTTAGTTTTACTTATATGAGATTCAATTAATAAACTCATATTTTGATTTTGAAAGGAAAAGGCACATGGGGGAAATATGTACGCAATAATAATAATAATAATAATAATAATAATAATAATAATAATAATAATAATAATAATAATAATAATAATAATAATAATAATAATAATAATAATAATAATAATAATAATAATAATAATAATAAGAAGAAGAAGAAGAAGAAGAAGAAGAAGAAGAAGAAGAAGAAGAAGAAGAAGAAGAAGAAGAAGAAGAAGAAGAAGAAGAAGAAGAAGAAGAAGAAGAAGACATATGTAAGATTCTAACAATACTACCTTTATTCTTAGTTAAGATTAATTCGTTTATATAATGTTTGTCAACAACATTTTAGGAAGGATATCACCAGAAGAATGGAGAAGTGGCAACAAACTCAGCCCGATTCTCAGCCGATACCCGAAGATATGACTTCGATACGGACACAGGCAGCCGATGGAGTAAATAAAGGTATAAAATATTTTAGTAATTTTTTAGATATGACTTCATTTTAATATTATTTTGCACAAGTTGTATGTTTCTTATCTTGCTCATTCAAATATTTTTTTATTTCTCATAAAAATAAATAAAGGTAGAATCTACGGACTTGGAGTGCAGCCGCCGTCCAGTCGTCCAACCGTATTATTTAGTGGTGCTTCTGCTTCACTCGAAGAAATTAGGACAATGCGGACGCAAATCAATGAATTGTCTCAACAATGAAATAATGCTCAAGAAATAATAAGTATGATGCGGACATTCATGGCAAACCATGGAAAATAATGTACTATGGAAGAATCTAACAATAAGGAGACTGAAACCGATGAGGATCAGCAGTAATTTTGAAGTAATATGATATTTAGACTTTATTGGTTTCAAATTGGTTCGTTTTACACTTGGATTATGTGTTTTAGACTTGAATATCATTTGGTTGAAGTTTTTATACTTTAATGTATTTTAATAGATGTGTTTACTGTAAGGCCCCGTGAAATATTTCCTAAAAATCGGTTCCGTGATGCCGGGGTAGGCGTAGAGGTTAATAATAGTAGAAATTCAAGCTCGCCGCAGTTCGGACTTTTTGGATTGAAAAGTGCACTGGAGAGTTGAAGGAAAATATTTTGCAGGGTTGGGCATTTCTGCGGCCCATTATGCGGCTGCATAACCACTCTGCGGGCCGCAGAATGGCCACAGAGTGAAGCAGCTGTTTGGGCCATTTTTATGTCAATTTCACGGCCAGTTATGCGACCACACAATCATTTCGCGGGCCGCACTTTTGTCGCACAATCAGCCTTGAATTTTTTGCAGAGAGAGGTTTTGTGGCGCATTATGCGATCGCAGAACAGGACTGCGAGCCGCATAGTGATCGCAGACCCAGACAGTTTTTTTTAGTTTTTGGCACCAAATTGTGCGGCCGATATACGGACCGCATATCCATTCTGCGGTCGCATATGCGACAGCAGATCCTATCCCAGGGCTTCACTTTTGGGATTTTTAAACCCGACCCTATTTCGTTAAAATATATGCCATAGTCCATGTTTGGGCATATTCGATATTTTTAAAGTGAGAAAGAGTTCTTAGAGTGGGGAAGTAAGCTTCAACCTAATATCCAATAATTCTTGCTCAATCCTTGAAGATTATCAAGAAAGTCCTCATATTAAAGGTAAAAATCTATGTCCTAACTCTTAATTTTGAAAATTTACTCAAAAGGGGATAATTAGAAAGACAATTATTGGGTTTGGGGGTTGTTATCTTGCATGCATGTGTTATCAAAGAATGTGGGAAGGTTGTGAGCTAAAAATGGTAGAGAATGGGTAGGGGAATGATGGAATCTTTCACAAAAAGGGCCTTAAAAATATTAATGCATACCTAGTATTTGATAATGTGCTCAAATGAACTAGAATCATGACCATATTCCTAATTTTGGTCCAACTTGTTATATTTCTAAAATAGATCGAAGTGCTAAGAATTCCGGAACGTTTTAAAGTTTAAAGAAAGCTCAATTAAGGTATGTTGGCTAAACTCTTCTTTAAGAATTGGAACCCCAATATCCTTATAAGTTCCAAGATATTTATTACAAATTGAGTATTCCGAATAAGTTTTGTCACAAAGATATATGTTTGATTTGTGTTACAAATGCTCTCATGATATTGTATTATAAATTGAGGATGTGTTCCAAACTATGGATTGTGTATCTACGTGGTATGATTCCAAGTCGTGATTTATGTGAAAAACTATTATGCCAAATTGTGTAAAGAATGTGATTGGGGTTACACCTCCACCCGCATATATTGGGGTGAGGCGGCAGGGCCGCTTTGTGTATGATTTTGGTATTGTTGTTGCACCACCACCCACATATATATATTGGGGTAAGGCGGCATGGACACTTTGTGTAGGTATTGGTATCGTTGATGCATTTTCACTCGCATATATTGGGGAGAGGCGGCGAGGCCGCTTTGTGTGAAAATGGGTATTGTGTTTACACCTCCACCGCATACATTGGGGTGAGGCAGTAGGGCCGCTTGAGTAGAGTTTGGTATTGTATTTACACCTCCACCCACATACATTGGGGTGAGGTGGCAGGGCCGCTTTGTATGGAAATGGTTATATAGGATATCATCTTGAATTCTATAAATGTTAATGATAGCTCTTGATAAGCTTGATTTGGTTTAACCGGCTACCTATGCTATTCTATTATCGCCCTGGTTCATCATGTTCATATTGTATTTTCGAGTTCTTAAATTGGTGTTTGGTCTTCATACTAGTACTATTAGACATGTACTAACGTCCTTTTTGCCGGGGGCACTGCATCTTTAATGGATGCAGGTGGTTCCACAACGGAGGATACTGACCAGTGATAGCAGTGCTCATTCTTCCCAGCTGACTTGGTGAGCCCCATCTCATTCTGGGGTTGTGCATCTTTTATTTCATATGAGTTATCGTGTTTTGAGGTACAGCCGGAGCCTTATTGCCGACACTATCATTGTACTCTTTGGTATTTTTAAAAGCTCCATAGACTAAGTGTGGGTTGTATATGGGTGTTGGGAATGTTAAACAAGTTGTGTTGTGATTAAATCACTCGTTCCACTTTGAACCATGAAGGGGTATGTGTGTGTTTTTTGAGAATTATTAAATGAGGTAACTAATGAAATGATTTAGTATTGTGTACATGATCTTCCTACTGTCTAATTAACGAAAATATGTATTATCCTTATTTATGGATGAGTTTGGGTAGAAGGAAATCTAATAGGCTTACTCGGCCGGGTTCACTCGGTTGAGCGCCGGTCGCGCTCCCCGAGTTTGGGACGTGGCATTTACACTTGTTTTAAAGTGTTGTATAGTTTCGCAGTTTGATATTTGATGTTTTGTGTTCAATTTCTTGAGCAATTGTGATACATATTAGGTTGATGATTGGTTGAAAATTGCAGGTGGTGTAGCTTAAAATGCAGCAGTATTCTGCTGAAAGTTTTTAGATTTTACGACTGATTTTCGTCTACTTTAGTCGGAAAACTTAACTGAAATTTTCCAGATTTACGACTGATGTGGTCGAAAAATTTAAATATTTAATAATGTTTCCGGCCGATTTAGTCGTAAATGATGAATTTAATTTAAATTAATTATTAAATGTACCGACCAAATAGGTCGGAAACTGTCAATAAATATTAATATTTATTTTTAAATGTGCGTCATATTCGGTTGCAAAGTTACCGACCAAATCAATCGCAAAAGTTGAATTTATCCGGTTACCCGATTTTTTCTTCTTTGCGACTGTTTTGGTCGTAAATTTTCGGCCATTTTAGTCGAAAATATTTTGCGACCATCTATATTCCGACCACTTCATTTTCGTCAAAAATCTGTCCGAAATGGTTGATTTTCGACGGAAATGGTGGTTTGAATATTGATATTTTTCAGTAGTAACGCTCCATCATCTCCACACGGACCACACCTGTCCCGCCGAACTAGCTGCTCTGGTACTAGTTTGTTGCTTTAAGACAACTCAAAAACACTCTTAACATATGGTATTGTATTGTCTAATTTGGGCCAAGCCTATAGAGTTTTTTCCAAAGGGTATCACAACATAAAGAGTATCACTCTATATGTAACTTTGATTTATTAATTTTTTTAATGTGAGACTTTATTCGCACGCATAGAATAAATAGCCCATTTTAAAATTCCAGTCTCTCATTTTACTACAACAACGGCATTCTAATAGCATTATTTGTGTAGACATTCTGCACAAGAAATATCTGAAAGATAAATAAAGGAAGCGAAAATATTGAACTAGAAAAATCTTCAGTCCTCTCTCATTGTTTGTAAATAGTAATAACACTTGGTCACGCTCTTTTGAGAGTCACATGGTTGTTTTTTACGAGGAATAATGTACAAGCATTATAAATTTTAGATTATACGTGAATAATATGAAGTGCAAAGTACCATTGTTATTTTTACGGGCCATATGGTTTTCATTATTGGTAATCAATAATGTTTGTAATGGGGACTCCATGCACATGCGTGGAAGCTCCAAGTTGGAGTCGTGATTAATTTCGTAATGAGCACCACTTGCAGTTTAGATATTTTGAGCAACTTATTTAAACGACAAAAAAGAAAATGAAAAGCGACCTTTAGATATTTCTCGTCTCATTCAAAAACATATTGTGCTGTAAGAGCAATAGGGCATAGGAACTTGTTCCAGAACCCAGATCCTTCCCACCTGCAACAAAATATCTTTGTTAAAGTTTAAACCCCATTTGTGACTATCAAATCCACTAAGATACTCTTTATTCAATTGGAGTACAATTTTGCCATCCCCTCTTGAATCCTTTTTTTCTTTACTTTTTTCTAAATGCATATTCAGTCGGCAAAGTTTATCCTATAACGTGTATGCATTGGCAGCAAATAAATTGTCTTTACATGGCTTTACTTATTCAGTTGAACATTTCTGACCAGGCCTACGTCTTCATGCACATTAAGGAATGGACCTACGAGGAATGCTCTTCAAAGCCTGCTATAGGGACATACGTACATGACCTAATGTTTTTAAAAAAGAAAAAAGCAGAGCAACAGCAATTTAACGAAGTTAAAAATAACAATCATAGCATGATTAAACATGTTAGTTAGGAAAAGATTAAAGATCGCCTGAAATAGTCTTAACATAATCGTTAAAGAAAAATAAGTGGAGAATACAAGGCATTTATAAATAAAGAATGTAATATGCTATTGTTGCGGAAGCCAAATATATATAGTGTGAATGAGTCACAACTACTATACCAAAAATTATGACAACCACTAAGTAATAAACAAGACAATAAGACAACAATAAAAGAACACCAGAATTTACGAGGTTCGGCCAATTTTGCCTACTTCCTAGGACACAATCAATATTTTATTCCACTCCAAAATTACAAGTGAAATAATACTAAAGAGAGAAGATACAAATGCCTTAAGAAGATAAAAAAGGCAAATGAGAGGTGTGTTTAAATCCTAAACATTAGGCCTCCTTTTATAGGGTGAAATTCCCATTCAAAATTATCATCCACCGAAGTAAAGTGTATTCCTTCCTTGGCAGTACGGAAAGTCAATCCTTTCGCACTTCTCTTATCAAATTTCTAGTTAGAGAGAGAGCTAACCGCTGCCAAAATGCAGCAGTTTTTCTTATATACGATAGCACCCCCTGATAGAATGAATGGAAAAGGGGTGCTTGTGTTGTGGTTTTCGTTGAATCAGTCTTTTTCGCCACATCGCGTATAACGGGAATCGAACCCCCTCCGCTGCTGGCGGGCAGATGTATAATGTACTACTTCGATCCAGCAACTTGACTTTTGACAATTACAATAAATCTCCACCTTGGCAAAATTCCACATCTTCAATTTTCTCTCAATAATAAATTTTGGTTGTATCTTCATCTTCAATCTTTAGTGTTCAACAATGTTGATCAAATCCAAACAATGTTGAAACTTCACCGCAGTCACCACTTTTGTCAGCTTATCAGCAGGGTTCTCCGGAGTATGAATTTTCTTCACCGTGACTCCACCTTCTTCTATGATTTCTCGTACGAAATGATACCGAACATTAATGTGCTTCGTCCTTGCATGATAAACTTGGTTCTTCGCTAATTGAATAGCACTTTGACTATCACAAAAAATTGTAATATTTTTTTGTTCAATACCAAGCTCCTTTAGCAACCCCTGAAGCCAAATTGCCTCCTTCACAGCCTCTGTAATAGCCATGTACTCTGCCTCTGTTGTAAACAAAGTAACTGTTGACTGTAAAGTAGACTTTCAACTAACTGGTGCCTTTGCAAAAGTAAACACATAACCAGTAGTTGACCTTCGTTTGTCCATATCACCCGCAAAATCTGAGTCACAATATCCAACTACAGACCGATTGCCTTCCTGCTCAAAAACTAACCCAACATCTACAGTACTATGAATATACCGTAGAATCTATTTCACAGCTTGCCAATGCTCCTTTCCTGGATTATGTATCTACTAATAACTCCAACGGCTTGTGAAATGTCAGGTCTCGTACAAACCATTGCATACATCAAGCTACCAACAGCATTTGTATATGGTACCCTTGACATATACTCCTGTTCAGTTTCATCCTTTGGCGACATAGTAATACTTAGCTTAAAATGAGGAGCAAGTGGCGTACTAATTGGCTTAGTCTTCTTATCTATGCCAAAACGCTGTAGTACTCTCTTCAAATATTCTTTCTGAGATAAACAGAGTTTCTTTGAACGTCTATCTCTTATTATCTCCATGCCAAGAATTTTCTTTGCCTCACCCAGATCCTTCATCTCGAACTCCTCCTTCAGTTGAATCTTCAACTTATCAATTTCTTCCGAATTCTTGGAAGTTATCAACATATCATCAACATATAAGAGAAGATATACAAAAGAACCATCATTAAGTTTGCGCAAATACACACAATGATCGTATTTGCTTCTCTTGTACCCTTGCCGCAACATAAACTTGTCAAATCACTTGTACCATTGTCGAGAAGATTGTTTCAATCCGTACAATAATTTTTCAAGTTTGCATATCATATTTTCTTTTCCAGCAACTTTGAATCCTTCTGGCTGATTCATGTAGATTTCCTCCTCCAAGTTTCCATGTAAAAACGCAGTTTTTACATCCATCTGAACTAGTTCCAAATTCAACTGTGCTACCAAAGCCAACATAATTCTAATGGAGGAATATTTTTTACAACTGGAGAAAATACTTCATTGTAATCAATTCCCTCCTTCTGAGCATATCCTTTGGCCACCAATCTTGCTTTGTAGCGAATAATTTCTTGGTTAGGAAATTCTTCTTTCTTTGCAAATACCCATTTGCACCCAATTATTTTCTTTCCCTTCGGGAGATTGGCCAATTTTCATGTATGATTCTGATGAAGGGACTGCATTTCTTCATTCATGGAAATCCTCTACTTATTTTCTTCTGAACTTTGGATTGCATCTTTATAAGTGGTAGGAACACCATCAGCTACAATTGAGGTTGCGCAAGCAACCGTCTCTATGAGACGAACAGGTTTCGTTATTGTCCTTTTTGGCCTGCTGGTTGCTATTGATTCAAGTTGTTGTCGAGGTTCCTGAGTTGGAATCTCCCTCTCTACTGGCTCTTCTTCCAGAGGGTAATCTTCATGAGTTTCCTCCTCTGCTTCTTGTGTAGGAAAAATAAATTTTCCCTTAAACTCTACCTGTTTTGATGCACCACCAGTTTGTTTGACATCTTCAACTGTCACCTTATCTGTTATGGCAGATTCATCAAAGGTAATATCTCTGCTGAATATAATATTCCTTGTCTCTGGACACCATAAGTGATATCATTTGACTCCAGAAGTAATCCCCATAAATATAGCCTTCTTCGCTCTCGAATCCAATTTTGACTCTTTTACATGATAGTATGCAATTGAGCCAAACACGTGCAAAGAGTCATAATCTACAGCAGGTTTTCCATACCATTTTTCAAATGGTGTCTTGCCATCAATAGCAGCAGATGGTAGATGATTAATGAGATGGCATGCATATGTAATTGCCTCAGCCCAAAATTCTTTGCCCAAGCCAGCATTGGACAACATACACCGTACCTTTTCCAGTAAAGTCCGGTTCATACGTTCGGCCACTCCATTCTATTGTGGTATATGTCTGACAGTGAAGTATCGGACAATGCCATCATTTTCACAGACCTTATTGAAATGATCATTTTTGTATTCATCTCCATTGTCTGTGCGAATACACTTGATCCTCCTGCCTATTTGATTCTCCACCATCGTCTTCCATTTGAGAAAAATTTCCAACACTTCATCTTTCCTCTTCATTGTATACACCCACACTCTTCGGGAAAAATCATCAACAAAGGTTACAAAATAGTGTTTCCCACCCAATGAAGGTGTTTTGGAAGAACCCCAAATATCAGAGTGTACATAATCCAAAATGCCTTTAGTTTTATGGATCGCTGTACCAAATTTAACCCTTGTCTATTTTCCTTTGACACACTTCTCGCAAAACTCTAAGTTGCAAGTCTTTGCGCCTTTTAACAATCCTTGATTAGATAGAGCTTTTAAGGATTTTCCTCCAGCATGTCCCAAGCGCATGTACCATAGTCTGGTTGCTTCTGCCTCTTTGTCATCACTGGATGTCACTGTTGCTGTCCCAATAACTGTACTACCACGATAGCGGTACATGTTATTGTTCTTCCAATTGGCCTTCATTACCACTAGTGCACCGGAGCATATTCTCATCACTCCATTTTCTGTAATGATTTTGAACCCTTTTGATTCTAGGGCTCCCACAGAGATGAGATTCTTCTTCAAACCCGGTACATATCGAACATCTATTAATGTTCTGATCATTCCATCATGGCTCCTTAATCTTATTGAACCAATGCCATATGAGGTAAGAGGGCTGTTATCCGCTGTGTGGATGACTCCATATTCTCCTTCTTGAAAATTCACGAACCAGTCCTTGTTGGGACACATATGATAGCTACAAGCCGAGTCCATCAACCATATGTCTGATGATATTGATAACTCTGTTGTAACTAATGAGAAGTCTGAATCATCACAATCAGCTACATTTGAATCCATAATGGCCTTTCCATTGTTATGTCTGGCCTTATTCTTCAACTTCGGACAGTCTTTCTTTCAGTGCCCCTTTTCTCGACAAAAGGCACATTCATATTTGCTGGGTCTAGATCTCGACTTGGATCTTCCCTTCTTAGTCCTCGTTTGATTTTGAGGACGACCCCTCACAATTAGTGCTTCTCCTTCTCTGCCCATCTGTTTTTCTCCCTTTCTTTGTTCATAGCTGTACAAAGCCGAACAAACTTCTCTGAGAGAAATTTCATCATTTTCATGGAGTAGAGTAGTTTCAAGGTGCTCGTACTCATTAGGAAGTGACCCCAACAACATCAAGGCCAAGTCACCATCATCAAAAGTTGCATCCATATTTTGCAAATCTGTGACCAACTTATTGAAACTGGTGATATGTTCATTCATTGTGGTACCAGGAACATAGGTGAAGCGAAACAGTCTCTTCTTCATGTACAATTTATTTTGACTGTTTTTCTTCAAAAATTTATCCTCCAGTGCTTTCCATAATTTACTTGCAGAAGTTTTCTTTGTGTATGGATATTTCTGCTCTCTAGCAAGGTAGGATCGAATGGTACCGCAAGCAACACGATTGATAATTTTCCAATCTTCTTCTCCAATAACATCTGGCTTCTTTTCTTCAATGGTAAGATCTAGCCCTTGTTGAAAAAGAACATCTAGAACCTCACCTTGCCACATCCCAAAATGTCCTGACCCGTCAAAAATTTCTACCGCAAATTTCGCATTTGACACAATTCTTGTCATAAGCGAAGATGCCAACGATGACGTATTATTGATACTTGATGTAGATTCTTCTTGTTTATTGTCTTCCATTTTGACACAAATATTATTTAGTAGCTGACGACATAAATCAAGATTATTTCCTTTCTGGTATGAAAGATCAGACTAAGTTGTAACCACAGAGCATACTCAGACAGAACCTTGACTCAGTTACCAAGATAGATCTTTTCTGATGTGGAAGATCAGACTATGCTGCAACTACAGAGCATACTTAGATAGTACCTTGGCTTTGATACCAATTATTGCGGAAGTTTTGGTAAAAAAACCTGAAAAAGTTATTTGCGACCGATTCGGTCGGTAATTAAAAGTCAAAGTTATTGCCTTTGACTATATTTATGTTTTCGACGAATTCCGTTGGAAATTTCAAATTCATTTTTTTAAAAGTTACCGACCGATTTGGTCGGAAAACTTTTAAATATTTAGATAATTATTTTTTCAGTAAACAACCGACCAAAATAGTCGGAAAAAATGCACTTTTCAAAATTAAATTTATTTCTGACCGAATTGGTCGGAAAAGTTAATTATATCCCCAAGCCCCTTTCTTCTCTTTTCTCTTTTTCTCTTTTCTTTTTCTTCTTCCCCCTTATCCCTTCGCGCACCAAATCCTCCCCTTGCCGTCTGGGATTCATCGTCACCGTCGACTTTATTTGGCGGTACCTCTCTTTCTCCCTCTCTCCCTTATCCCTGTCACGCGCGGCAGCCCTCATTTTTAACCCCCATTTTATTTTCTTTTTCTTTTTCAGGTATTGTCTATTTGTCTCCGGCAGCGTGAGTCTTCTCCGCCCGACTAGCATCTTCTCCCGCGACTAGCATCTTCTCCAACGAGTTAAGTTGTTCCTTCATCCTTTCCCCGGCCTTGATTATTAATATATTTGTTCTTTTTATTTGTACTGTCATTAAAATTAGAATTTTAGAATTTTTAGTTTGAATATGGAAATATTAGAATTGAAATTAGGGTTGAAATAAAGAATAAATTATTCTTTAAGCTTGAAAAAATATTATTTATAGCCTTGAGTAACATTAAAATTAATCCTCTTTTGAATAAAATAAGTTAGAATTAGGAGTAATCTTCTTTTGAATAAAAAAGTATGGTTGAAATGAAGAATAATTTATTCTTTTATATTATTCTTCAATAGGAGTAATCTTCAATTTGTATTGTAATTTATACATGATATAAAATTAGTATTACCTAACATCACCGGAGACAAATTTTTCACATTAACATCTGATAAATACAATTTTATAAATATTTAAAATATCATATTATGTTTCTTTTTTTTTCGCTATCTATAAATATTTTTTACTATTAACATCTATCAATACCTAATCCACGTTCACCGCACCAATAGTTCATAATACTGTGCATAAGTTAATCGCAGGAAAGATGTAGTACGTATAATTATGCATAGATGTAGAGCCTGACAATAAATAAATACTTACAAGGTCAGACAAAGCATGTAGCATAAATTATTTATTGTGAGAATTATATTTTTATGTATTATTATTAATATAAAATAGTGTTGGAGATAAAATTGTGAATAATTTAATAATATAAATTTGAAAAGTTATTTGTTTTGATAATACTATTCAATTAATCATTAATGGTGACACATAAATAATTATGTAAATACATTTTTAGTAATTTTTATACATATGAATCATTATTGCAATGTCAATTAGTATATAAAAAATGATTTGAGCTAATGTATTTTTATTATGTTTAATATTATTAGTTCATTTGAAAAAATTCCCTTAATAATGAAATATTGTTTAACGTAAGCCATGTATGTATATAACTAATGATAACAAAAATAATAAATGCATGTCATATAGCAAGTACCATGTAAAATGAAAAAACTATTTATTTTAAAAATTAAAAAGAAATAAATACTAACATTGATGAAAAAATAATATTATACATGTCATATAGCAAGTACCATGTAAAATGAAAAAATTATTTATTTTAAAAATCAATAAGAAATAAATACTAACATTGATGAAAAAATAATATTATACATGAAATAAAAACATCATAAAAATGCTAGTAATTAAATTAGTCAGTTAAGCCCAGAAGAATTATCGGTGGGCTCACATAATATATATAGAGCCTTTCAAAAAGGTTTTATACATATAACGCCTTTCAAAAAGGCTTTATACATATAGCGCCTTTTAAAAGGGCGCTATACTTAACTGGGCAAACGACCGTTAAGGTATAGCGCCATTTAAAAGGGTGTTATATATAAAATGGTCACTAATTTTTTTTCACACATTTTAGTTTTTTGAGTCCAAAAAACCATATTTTGGTTTCGGACTCTTCAAATTATCCCTCTCTGTCTAAAGAAAAGTAGAACTTCTTGTTTTTCTGTACATTTAATTCGCACGGTAAAAGCTCATCCCCACTAGGGAGTTTTTCCTATAAATTCAGAACCCCGCATTCCCATTTTCATCATAACTCAACTAGCTTTAGTTATTGAGAGAGAGACAGATTAACAAAAAGCTTAGGGAAAGAAAAATGGAAGGAACTTGTAACAACCGTAGCCATTTCCAAACTATTTTTCTTATTTTAGTTGTCTTCACATCTTCTTCATTCACGGAGTCAGTTTCAGCGGCAAGGCCAGTAGCCGGAGATACAAATACGGAGTTTATAAGAACATCATGCAAATCAACTACATATCCAATTTCATTGGAGTAATTTGAAAATGGAACTCTTTTGGAGAAGGTGCGTATGAACAATTCGATAGGAATGTCATTTGTACGGTTATCTTAGGGAATGTGATTTGAAGATGGGAGCAAAATTCACTGTTCTTAAATTCACAGATTGTGAAATTGTATTATATACTCGGATGTAATATGTAGTCTTCTATGTCATAATCTATAAAAATTAGAATTGTGCTTATGTGTGTGTAGTATTATGGTTATTCTGAAATATTTATTGCTGTTTAGGTTTAGATTTCTCTATGTCTTTTGTGGATGCAACTAAAGGTTGACAGAATTTATTGGGCCCAGGTTAACAGAAATTATTGGGCCCGTGCTTGCACGGGCAACACTCATCTAGTAGTAAAAGAAATATACAAAGATATTTTCAAAAAAATGGTCAATCTGATTATAATCCCATAATAATAATAATAATAACATCAATTGACCAGTTAATTATCATAATAATACATGAATTAGTTATGCCATAATAATAAAATATAAACATTAGTGTTTATATAAACTAACAAGATTAACTGGTCTAACTTGTACATGCATATACAAGTGGTAATAATTCTTCAAAATAAACAAAAACATTTTTTTTTTCGAAACCCATTAGTCGTAAGGAAAGAATGGAAAGATATTATAGAAAAGAAATCAGGAAGTCATTTGATAGACTATAATAGTAGAAAAAAAATTCTAACCAATCTTAACTATTCTGACAACCATGTGAACTATTGGCATTAAACATACAATAAATAATTGTATGTGTCCAGGTACGGCTTAGTTTTATGTTTATAAACTACACATGTTTAGGCATTAACAATGCACTCAGTGTAATTGTCATCTTTCCCTTTTACGAGACAATACATAATTCTAATTCAGTAAATCCAAAAGAAGTAGATTCCACATAAAAGAAATGCGTACAGCAACAATTTAATAATTTAAACACTAGGTCGTAAATATATACCTTACAAGAAGCCAAATTCAATATTGAACCTAGAGATTTCGTGCTAATAACGTGTTAAAAAATCTAACTTAAAGTAATAACATAAAACAAGAAGTAAGTAATAGAATAAGAGAAGAAGAAATAACTTTCTTATTTCATCAAGTGTGTCTCGTATCATATTTCATGCATTTATTTATTCTATTACATAAAAGGATACAAAAGGATTCTCAGAAATTAGGGTAACACCAACAGAAGATCAGGGGGAGAGGTTATGGAGGTGTGAGAGTTGCAATCATAATAGTGATGAGTAATGGGAGGTTATTTACATCATGGATGAAAGTAGTGGGAGTAGTGGACATCCACAATTACTATAGGTTTTACAATAGAGATGAATTTGTTTTCTTTTTATGATTTATAATGAGATTGAATTGCATTATACATGTAATATCTAATTTTTTTTTAATTTAAAAAAATTATGCTACGTAACAACCATTGTATTTAAAGTAACAATATAATACAATATAATAAGTAACAACCATCCAAACAAGCTTTAAATATAACTCGCATTTCCACAAATCCATATTTTTTATTTTTTATTATAGTGACTGCCCTCTTGCATAAGTTGATTGTGATATCAAACGGGCAAAAGCCCAAGTCTACACTTTAACAGTTCCACAGAAAAGTGCATCTAGTTAGGTATTATATATCCACATAATAATCTATATATTTATAACTGTAACAATCTGGTCGGTCGTTTTGAATATTATAATTCCGTTCCCTCATTTATTGCTCAATTTATGTCTTGCAATTGATTTATGACTTATCGGGTTAGTTGGTTCGGATCTGGAAAGAACTCGGAGTGAAATGAGACACTTAGTCTCATAATTGAAAATTTAAGTTAGAAAAGTGGACCGGATAGGGATCTATGTGTAAACGACCTTAGATTTGAATTTTAATAATTCCAATAGCTCCGTATGGTGATTTTGGGCTTAGGAGCATGTCCGGAATATTATTTGGAAGTCCGTTGAGGAATTAGGCTTGAAATGCCGAAAGTTTAATTTTTGAGAAGTTTGACCGGGGGGTTGACTTTTTGATATCGGGGTCGGAATCCGATTCTGAAAATTAAAATACCTCTGTTATGTCATTTATGACTTGTGTGCAAAATTTGAGGTCAATCAGACGTGATTTGATAGGTGTCGGAATCGTTTGTAGAAATTAGAAATTTCAAAGTTCATTAGGCTTGAATTAGGGTGTAATTCATGATTTTAGCATTGTTTGAGGTGATTTGAGGGTTCGACTAAATCCGTATGATATTTTAGGACTTGTTGGTATATTTAGTTGAGGTCCCGAGGGGTTCGGGTGAGTTTTGGATGGTTAACGGATCAAAAATTTGGACTTGAATAGGTGCTGGAATTTTCTGATATCTAATAATGTTTTCCTTCTACGAGATCGCGTGAATGCGTTTGCGATCGCGTAGGCTTATTTGGTTAGTGGGAATTTTTTTTCTACGCGATCGTGTGGGGATATCTGCGATCGCGTAGGGTTAATGTAAGGCAGTGGCATTTTGTGCTGCGCGATCGCGTGAAGCGGGATGCGATCGCGTAGCTCTGGAATTTTGTGACTCGCGAACGCATGACGAAGGTCGCGTTCATGTAGAGTAAGTGGAGCGGAGTAGAAGTCACGTGTTTTATGCTTCGCGATCGCGTGGACTAGTCCACGATTGCGTATGTCTGTGATGTTGTGCATCACGATCGCGTGGGAAAGTCTGTGATCGCGTAGAGTAAAATCTGGGCGATACAAAATTGTTCTTCGCGATCGCGTAGAGCAAATGTATGGGAAGAGAGTTTAAGTACTTCATCCCATTTTCAGTTTTTGACGATTTGGAGCTCGGATTGAGGCGATTTTTGGGTGATTTTCAGAGAAAATAATGGGGTAAGTGTTCTTAACTCAATATTGGTTAAATTACCCAAATTCATAGTTGTTTTTATCATTTAATTGGTGAATTGAGTTGGAAAAATTTGAAAACCCTCTTGGTTTAAATTAAAGATTTGAGGGTCGAGTTGGGGTGGGATTTTGGTAAAATTGGTATGGTTAGACTCGTGGTTGAATGAGTTTTCGGATTTTATAACTTTTGTCGAGTTCCGAGACGTGATCCCCACGGACGATTTTTGAGCTAATTTTTGGATTTTTATGGAAAATCATTATTTTCTTATGGAATTAATTCCAAAGAATTTTATTGACTGAAACGAACTATTTATGACTAGATTCGAGGCATTTGGAGACCAATTCACGAGGAAAGGGCATTGCAGAATAAGAATTTCACGACTTAAAATAAGTAACAGTTTTAAATCTAGTCCTGAGGGTATAAAACCCCAGATTTTGTATCATGTGATTATTTTGGAGGTGACGCACATGTTAGGTGACGGGCGTGAGTGCGTGCACCGAGGGGATTATGACTTGGTCCGTCCCGAAAAACTATAAAGTCGAATAATTTGTTGTTAGCTATATGCTCTCTATGTGTTAATAAAATTTGACTGCAAATCATATTAGAAATCATGCTTAGGCTATGTGATAGTACTGTTGGGACCCACAGAGGTCGCGTACTTGTCAAATTATCTGCTTAAATTGTTGTCTTGTACTCAGTCAAATTTTACTTGATTAATTTGTCTCAGTCTCTATTGTTCATTATTGATGTGTCATATCATTGTTGTTTGGGCTGATTTCATGATTATTGAGATCCCGAGAGATTGGAGAGATTTATGACTGAGTGAGGCCGAGGGCCTGATTGTGAGATATTGATACTATAGCACGTGAGTTGTCTGTGCGGCACGTGAGTTGGCCGTGCGGATCTTTATATTATTATTGCACGTGAGTTGGCCGTGCGGATCCTTATATTATTATTGCACGTGAGTTGGCCGTGCGGATCCTTATATTATTATTGCGCGCGAGTTGGCCGTGCGGATCCAGATATTTATACTATAGCACGTGAGTTGTCCGTGCTTATAGCGCTTGGACTGTAGGAGCCCCTCATGAATCTGTACCCATTGAGAGAGTGATGAGGGTTGGGAGCCCAGTGAGTGATTGTTGTTCTAAGAGGTTGTACTTGATTTCCATTTATTGTTGCACTTAGTTGTTATCTGTCATTATTGTGAAATCTCTAAAAGATTGTTAATATACGGATTACATGAATGTGAATTGTTTAAAAAAATTGATTTGACATTAATCTGCCAGATTTGATAGCATGTCTATTCTTTGCTAGAATTACTCGAAATAAACCATAATTGTGTAGCTCGTTACTATCTTCAGTTCCTTATTTATTATTGTTACTTGCTGAGTTGGCTGTACTCATACTACACCCTTCACTTCGTGGGCAGATCTTCCCGGACATATCGGGTGTTGATCCTTTCGAGTGGTTGATTTTCAGGAGATTTTGAGGTAGCTGTCGTATTCCACAAACCTTGTCTCTCCTTCTCTATCTCTTTGTTTACTGTATTTAGTCTTAGACTATTATAGACTATATTTTTCAGACTTGTATTCATATTAGATGCTCATGTACTCAGTGACATCAGGTTTTGGGGAGTGTTTGTATTGTATTTAAATATTATATTTTCAAACTTGAGAGAAATTGTGGTTTATTGAGATTTTCGGCTTGCCTAGTATTGAGATAGGCGCCATCACGACGGGTGAGATTTTGGGTCGTGACAATAACTGTCTATCCTTGGTTCATGTGCCACTTGCAGCATTATCGACATCACCTACAAAAGAACTTTACTCTTAGCAGCCAAGTTTTCTTAACGTCATTGGATCACTTGTATAACCAACTGAGAGAAGAAATTTAGTGAAAAACAGCACTAAATAGTCAGCTATCCAATTGCCGAGTTAATTGCTCTTAATTTGATGTTGAAACTATGAGCAGACGTGATTGTCAAATACCATTATTTATTAAATTTTCTCCTATTACACTTGAACATTTCCTTTATGATTTTCAACAAGTTACCGCAATCCCCGCAATTTGGGTGATTCTTTAGAATTAGCAGTTCTTAGTTAAGACACTCCACCAAGTTTTTTTACAAATATTGGAGAAAATTATATAGAACTTTTTAGGTTATGCTCTGCTCAGGGTAAAGATTCGACCAATTAGGATTAGTCCGTGTTGCCGTATAAAAATGTGAAGATGAAAAATGCAAAATAAAAAGAATTTTTAATTTTGATTTCTTCATTATTATTTCTTGACATATAGATGAGTACTTTACATGAAAAAGGTTTGAAATTCTTGAAACAAAAATAAAAAATCCAAAAACAGTAGTAAAGATACTTATAATTCCATGGCAATTATTTGAAACGCAGTAAATCACAGGAGGAGAGCCTAAAAAGATGAATTGTAACAAAGCTCATAGATTTTGGTAGTATACAAAAGATGCAATTCTTGTCAAAACACTTGATACATATTTCTCCCACTTGCTAGACGACGCGATGATTTGAAATTAGAGAGCCTCACCCCACCTTTTCTTCAAATCGTTACAGCTTCTTATTTGTTTAACAGTTATCCATGAGGCATCTTGGCCTTCAACTTGTCTGCTTGGAACACTTTTGTTAGGAATATATTAGATATGTCCTAGATTCAATTTTATATTTAATGATTTGAACATATTTTTATGAATGTTATTTGATATAAAAATATATGGCATTTGATATTCATTTATCATAATTATTATTAATTACTTGATTAATTTAATAAGGTCCTTGAGTAAATTTTGAGACTTGTCATCATGATGGAATCATGATAATGAGAGTAAAGTCTCTTACAATTTAACCTAAATTTTGTTCTTGATCGTAGGATTATTAATTTGGACATTAGTAATCCGGTTAGATCAATATTTATGGGATAAAGATTAGTTGATATCATTAACTAAATAACATAAATAGATGATGCATATATAAATATAATCATTGAACCGATTCATTAGATAATTCCTAATGGTTAGAATTATCATAAACTGTCAATAGGATATTCTCTTGAAGAATATGATGTAAGAGTTTCCTTTGACCTGATATCATCATAGTAATTGACAAGTTATTTATTGTGCTTTGATACTAGACACTGTAGCCCTAGGACGATAGTTGAAAGGATATTGGGTACGATTAAATACTTGTAGAATTAGTGATTGATCAAGATGGAATCTGTCAACTCTTGGTGATGAGTTTAAGCTCCATGTTGTTATAAATTATAACCGACCAAATTAAGACCTTGGCCAGAGCGATTGAATGAAAGAAGAAAAGAGCTTCTTAGGTCATTCAATGTTCGATTATTTTTGACATTAACACATAGTCGATCGCCTATTAGGATTTGACAGTTGAACCATATCCTATGGTGACCCAAAGTTATAAGGACGGTAGGAATTAATACGTTATTCTTCTACAGGTTCTTGAGAGTAAATTATATACTTTATGTTATCCGGTCGTTAAGGAGTGTTGCTAGACGCCACCCTTGATTAGTATATTGATGTGATCAATTTACTACCGGCTTAGTATTGAACCTATGGGGTCGCACACTAACGAGTGTTCTGATCTTTGCTAAAGGATTAATTACTTTATTATTTGATAATTAAATTAAAGAATTTAATTAGTCAAATAAATTTAGTTATTAGTCCAAATAAAATATTATTATATTCTTTGCTAGCACATATGATATAATTAATATTGTGGTGTGTGTGTGTATATATATATATATATATATATATATATATATATATATATATATATATATATATATATATATATATGTGTGTGTGTGTGTGTGTGTGTGTGTGTGTGTGTGTGTGTGTGTGTGTGTGTGTGTGTGTGTGTGTGTGTGTGTGTGTGTGTGTGTGTGTTGGTAATTATAATTAATATTTGTATATATGAATATAAATGAGTTACATGTTTTTATTTTAAAATGTTGACTAAGTTGTAGAATTCAATTTAGAATTGAATTCCATAAATGAGTTACATATTTTTATTTTAAAATATTGACTAAGTTGTAGAATTCAATTTAGAATTGAATTCCATAAATGAGTTACATATCTTTATTTTAAAATGTTGACTAAGTTGTAGAATTCAATTTAGAACTGAATTCCATAAATGAGTTACATATTTTTTTAAATATTTACCATAAGGCATGTGATTTGTATTTTTCAATGTGTGTGTGTGTGTGTGTGTGTGTATATATATATATATATATATATATATATATATATATATATATATATATATATATGTGTGTGTGTGTGTGTGTGTGTGTCCTAATTAAGAATAAGGCACATATAGATCTTATACATATTGTAAAGTTACGTAAAAAAATCAGGAGAGTTATTCTTGAGAAGAAAATTACTTTGAGAAAGTAATAGTGCAATACAAAGCCAAGATAGAAAATACTAGTACAAGAAAATTATTTCTTGTTCTTCTACCTTTGAGTTGAGATTTTTGAGAAAAATTTCAACACAATATTTTCATTCAATTTATTCGCGGGATTTCATTGATCAAAGAGTTGATAGCAAGGATCAGTCTCGGTGTGGATACGCATAGAGTCTTCACACTATCGAAGAAATTTAAAACGAGACTCTTTATACCAGGTGCGTCTTAGATCCGATCTTTGACATGTAAATAAATTTTAAACATGAAAAGTTCTACCTAGGATTTTATTATTGTCTTCCGGCTGCGTGTTATGAACACCTCTACGCAATTCTACAATTTTCCCACTCTTTATCATATTAGCATTCCCCTAACAATTCAGGGGTGCAATAGCTAGTGAATATTTCAGGCAACAAATTCGTTGGTAACGTAACTCGAATCTTTCTTCTTTCCTTGAAAAGGGGACACACTTAACAAGCTCAACGGAGTCTTACATTTAGTTTGTTAGTTGCTTATATTTATTCGTTTAATTAAAAGAATGAGGCATATATTTACTAGCGCGGTAAAAATTTTGTCGCCTGCAACTGCAATAGATAGATTTCAGCCTGTAGTTCACTCTTTTTACTTTGATATAGTAAACTTTATATTAATAATCCTAAAGACACTCTTAACATAGCGTGTTACTAAACTATAGGTTCGGGCATATATAACTCGCACAATATTTCCCAATAAACCTCGCACCGTTAAGAGTATCAATATTTTATATGTTCTAATGTGAAACTTCATATGCACAAGTAATAATTTCTCCCTCGAATTAAGTACCACCATCATCAAGACTTGTGAATTTATCTAGAAATTCACCGCATGTCACCCATCTAATCCAAGTATTTAGACCACCAAAGCTCATAGGCTTCATCTTGTGTTTGAATCTCCCCACTACAGGTAGGATACTTGTAGACGGGCAAAGGTAATAAATTGACTCGTTCCATCATATAACTTTGTTGGCTTGTTTCTTAGCTCTTCGCAGCCGCAGTATAAGATGTTATTCCCGGTCAATATTCCTGTATTTGTAAATATTAATTCTGCAAAATATAAGTTAACGTAATGAAACAATAATAAGAAATTCGAGCCCACTGAATTCACAGTGTTTCCTTAAGGAATTTAATCCCCTCCTAGTACCCAAGGTAATGGATTATTTCCTCCCAGGATAGAACGAATCACACTGGTATAGCGGTACTTCAAACCCCAGTGTTTCGGCGAACACAAAGTTCGGTAGCAAATCACACTTACAGTTGCTTTGTTTGAAGTTAAAAAACAATGCAGAACGAAGGAGTATATACTCAGAAAAACGTATGGAAGTTCTGAGAGGAAGGAGTGCAATGTATAGCCAATTTGTTGAGCGAATTGTATGTTGAGTTGAGTATCTTTCTTCAACATTTGCTGCTCATATATATAGCAGCCAACAAGGAGTGCAAGACCAAACGTCCACCCTTCATGGTGGAGCAAGCATTACATGTTTGTGGAGCAAGCACTTCATGTTTGTGGAGCAAGCACTTCATGGTGGGAAGACCATTATCCGGCTGCCAAATTATCAATACACGGATTGGAAAATATCCGTTTACAAATACGGATAATCTTACGTTAATATTTATTATTAACAAATAAATTTGGTCCAAAAAATTAATCAATCAATCGATCATTTGACCAAATCCAAATCCGAATCCGAATCCGAATCCGAATCCGAAGCCGAAGCCGAAGCCGTAGCCGAAGCCGAGCCGAGCGACGACGACGACGGCGCGAGGCTTGCTTTCTTCTTAACTCTTTAAGAGCTACAAGAAGAGCAAATATATATATACCCACCAAAAATGTCTTCCACTTCCAATATGGGACAATGTCTCATTGTTAAGAGGGGGAAACTTAAAATTTTACTCAAAATTTCATTTTTCCTCCATTTCCCATTCACCCTCATTTTAAGAATATTACATCTTAAAAAATAAAACCTCAACAATCCCCCACATGAATGGGGAATGGCTATATCACGGAAGTATGCATGAAAAAAACTGTGTGATTTACAAGCAAGGATTAATTGCATCTGGATAAGTAGGTTTCTCTTTGAACTTTCCGTAGTAAACTTATGTCGGATATACTCGGTCAATCGGTAGATTTGATATCTTTGAACCGTCGATCTTTGGTGTATACCTAGACAACCATAAGTCACACAATCAACCCTTAACCGTCTTTGGTTCTCATTGTTGTGTTCGTTTCAGCCATGAACACCGCCTGGTTTCATAAGTGCGTAGAGAACTGGCCTTACAAAGTTCTCCTTGAAGCGGCTCACACTTCACACTTAAATAGGTGATTCCTAAACGTGTCATCCTGTAGATACACTATTTGATATACCCCGTATCAAATTTAGAAATCATTAAAAAGCCTTAATGCTTTATCCTTGGTACTGAACATTGTCTCATCACGAGAATGGACTAAAATTTTATTTGACAATGTTGAACCGTCATTAATGACTTTGTTTGATCTCTTTGAACCTAGATCTTGGGATCTCCAGTCTTCTAGGTAGAGTTACCGCCACAATGACTTGTTCTCGGCCATAGCCCCATTCCCCTTGATGATTTCTCAACTACCTCTCTAGTTAGGCCTTTTATAAGTGGATCCGACACATTATCACTTGACTTTACATAGTCAATTGTGATAATTCCTCTAGAGAGTAATTGCCTAACGGTTTTATGTCTTCGTCGTATATGACGAGATTTACCGTTATACATGACGCTCCCAGCCCTTCCAATTGCCGTTTGACTATCACAATGTATGCATATTGGTGCCAACGGTTTGGGCCAAAATGGAATGTCTTCCAAGAAATTCCGGAGCCATTCAGCTTCTTCACCGACTTTATCTAAGGCTATGAATTCAGCCTCCATTGTAGAGCGGGCAATACATGTTTGTTTGGACGACTTCCAAGATACCGCTCCTCCACCAATAGTGAATACATATCCACTCGTGGACTTAGAATCAGTTGAACCGGTGATCCAATTTGCATCACAGTATCCCTCAATCACCGCAGGGAAATTACTGTAGTGCAATTCAAAGTTCTGGGTATGTTCTAAATATCCCAAAACTCGTTTCATTGCCATCCAATGAGATTGGCCTGGATTGCTCGTATATCGACTCAGTTTACTTATAGCACAAGCTATGTCTGGTCGTGTACAATTCATGATATACATTAAGCATCCCAATACACGAGCATAATCCAATTGTGATATGCTTTGGCCTTTGTTCTTTGCTAATGCAAGATTCACGTCAATTGGAGTCTTTGCAACTTTAAAGCCCAAGTGCTTGAATTTTTCAAGTACTGTCTTAATATAATGAGATTGTGACAATGCCAGACCTTGAGGAGTCTTATTGATCTTAATTCCCAGAATTAAATCAGCAACTCCCAAGTCTTTCATATCAAACTTGCTATTGAGCATACGCTTAGTAGCATTTATGTTGGCAATGTCATTACTCATTATCAACATATCATCCACATATAGGCAAACAATGACTATGTGATTTGGAACATTTTTAATGTACACGCATTTATCACATTCATTTATCTTAAAACCATTTGACAACATTGTTTGGTCAAATTTCGCATGCCATTGTTTGGGTGCTTGTTTTAGTCCGTAAAGAGACTTAACAAGTCTACATACCTTCTTTTCTTTACCTGGAACCACAAACCCTTCAGGTTGTTCCATGTAAATTTCTTCCTCCAACTCTCCATTTAAGAAGGCCGTCTTAACATCCATTTGATGAATTTCAAGACCATACACTGCAGCTAATGCTACTAACATCCGTATGGACGTAATTCTTGTAACTAGAGAGTATGTATCAAAGTAGTCTAGACCTTCTCGTTGTCTATACCCTTTGACTACGAGCCTTGCCTTGAATTTATCAATAGTGCCATCATCTTTGATTTTTCTCTTAAAAATCCATTTAGAACCCAAAGGTTTATTTCCAGGAGGAAGATCAACCAATTCCCATGTATGGTTGTTCAATATGGATTCTATTTCACTATTGACTGCCTCTTTCCAAAACAATGATTCCGAAGAAGTCATAGCTTCTTTAAATGTTTGAGGCTCATTCTCCAATAAGAAAGTCACAAAATCTGGTCCAAATGAAGTAGACGTTCTTTGACGTTTACTACGTCTTGGATTCTCCTGATTACATGTACTTTCTTTTGTTTCTTCCCGAGGTCGTTTAGATCCTTCACCAAACGACTCACATTCCTTTTTATACGGATATATATTTTCAAAAAACTCAGCATTATCTGATTCTATAACCGTATTATTATGAATGTCGGGATTTTCTGATTTATGAACCAGAAATCGATATGCTTTACTATTTGTCGCATATCCTATGAAAACACAATCAACGGTTTTCGGTCCTATCTTTACCCTTTTGGGTTTAGGAACTTGCACTTTTGCCAAACACCCCCACACTTTAAAATAATTCAAGTTGGGCTTCCTTCCTTTCCATTGTTCATAAGGAATGGATTGTGTTTTGCTATGGGGCACTCGATTTAATATTCGATTAGCCGTAAGAATGGCTTCCCCCACAAGTTCTGTGGCAAACCAGAACTTATCAACAACGCATTCATCATCTCCTTTAATGTGCGATTCTTTCTTTCCGCAATCCCATTAGATTGGGGCGTGTAAGGGGCTGTTGTTTGATGAATAATTCCATATTCTAAACATATTTCTTCAAAAGGAGATTCATATTCACCACCCCTATCACTTCTTATCATTTTTACTTTCTTGTTAAGTTGCGTTTCAACTTCATTTTTGTATTGCCTGAATGCGTCTATTGCTTCATCTTTACTATTCAGTAAGTAAACATAGCAATATCGAGTACCATCGTCAATAAAAGTTATGAAATACTTCTTTCCACCGCGAGATGGTATTGACTTCATGTCACAAATATCTGTGTGAATTAAGTCTAAAGGATTTGAATTCCTTTCAACTGACTTATAAGGATGTTTAACATACTTACATTCCACACATATTTGACATTTTGATTTTTCGCATTCAAACTTGGGCAGTACTTCCAAGTTAATCATTTTCCGCAAGGTTTTATAATTGACATGACCCAAACGTACATGCCATAAATCATTTGACTCAAGTAAGTAAGAAGAAGCTGAAATATTATTATTATTTTCAACAACCATTACATTTAGCTTGAAAAGGCCCTCGGTGAGGTAACCTTTTCCCACAAATATTTCATTCTTACTAATTACAACCTTGTTGGATACAAAAATATACTTAAAACCGTGCTTAACAAGAAGTCCAGTAGAGACTAAATTCTTTCTCATTTCGGGAACATGAAGGACATTGTTCAAAGTCATGACCTTGCCAGAAGTCATTTTTAGAAATACCTTCCCATATCCTTCAACTTTTGCTGTTGAAGCATTTCCCATATAAACTGTCTCTCCGGGTTCAGCAAGAGCATAGGTAGCAAAAGCCTCTCTAACTGCACAAACATGGCGAGTGGCTCCTGAATCAAACCACCACAGTTTAGGATTTCCCACCAAGTTACATTCAGAGAGCATGGCACACAAGTTATCAACATCATCACGGTTTACTACCATGTTTGCTTGACCCCTTTTCTTGTCTTTCTTCGGAGCACGACACTCCGTAGATTTGTGTCCGGTTTTCCCACAGTTGTAGCAGTTTCCACTGAACCGCTTCTTGCTTGGGTTGTATTTCGGACCAGAAGCCTTCTTCCTCTTTTTTGTTAGCTTCAACAATATTTGCTCCCATTATTGTTGAATTTCCACGGCCTCTCCTTTCAGCAGCTTTATTGTCCTCTTCAATTCTCAACCGAACAATGAGATCTTCAAGGGACATTTCCTTTCGTTTGTGTTTCAAATAATTTTTGAAGTCCTTCCATAACGGAGGCAACTTCTCAATCATTGCTGCTACTTGGAATGCTTCGTTGATTACAAGACCTTCAGCAAGTAGATCATGAATAATCACTTGCAATTCCTGGACTTGAGTAATAACAGACTTGCTATCTATCATTTTGTAGTCCAGAAATTTTGCGGCAACGAATTTCTTCATCCCGGCATCTTCAGTCTTATATTTCTTTTCAAGCGCATTCCACAATTCTTTGGATGTATCCATGCTACTGTATACATTATACAGATTATCATCCAGTCCGCTAAGAATATAATTCTTGCATAAAAAATCAGAATGCTTCCACGCTTCAATCACGAGAAAGCGTTCATTATCTGGAGTTTTATCCGGCAGATCAGGAACATCTTCCTTGATGAACTTCTGTAGACATAACGTAGTTAAGTAGAAGAACATCTTCTGCTGCCAGCGTTTGAAATCACTCCCGGAAAATTTTCCGGGTTTTTCTGCCGGTGCCAACGCCGGTGTTCGGCTTGTCGTTGCGTTGGCAGTCGCCATCGGAACAGCTTGGTTTTCGTTTTCAGTCATCATCTTTTATGTAAAAGAATGACACAAACAAACGTTTAATACACGTTTTCAAACTGGAGTAAAAATCACGTAGATTTTAATATCCAACAAAACGCCACGAAGGCTTAACTCTCCAAAACGGGAGTACACAAACCACAAAGGTTTTAGTTTGCAGAATAATAAGAATAACACAAGTACAGAAATAAATATTAAATTCCTTAAGACTGTTATTCCCGGTCAATATTCCTGTATTTGTAAATATTAATTCTGCAAAATATAAGTTAACGTAATGAAACAATAATAATAAATTCGAGCCCACTGAATTCACAGTGTTTCCTTAAGGAATTTAATCCCCTCCTAGTACCCAAGGTAATGGATTATTTCCTCCCAGGATAGAACGAATAACACACTGGTGTAGCGGTACTTCAAACCCCAGTGTTTCGGCGAACACAAAGTTCGGTAGCAAATCACACTTACAGTTGCTTTGTTTGAAGTTAAAAAACAATGCAGAACGAAGGAGTATATACTCAGAAAAACGTATAGAAGTTCTGAGAGGAAGGAGTGCAATGTATAGCCAATTTGTTGAGCGAATTGTATGTTGAGTTGAGTATCTTTCTTCAACATTTGCTGCTCATATATATAGCAGCCAAGAAGGAGTGCAAGACCAAACGTCCACCCTTCATGGTGGAGCAAGCATTACATGTTTGTGGAGCAAGCACTTCATGTTTGTGGAGCAAGCACTTCATGGTGGGAAGACCATTATCCGGCTGCCAAATTATCCGAAGCCGAAGCCGAAGCCGAAGCCGTAGCCGTAGCCGAAGCCGAAGCCGAGCCGAGCGAGCGACGACGACGACGGCGCGAGGCTTGCTTTCTTCTTAACTCTTTAAGAGCTACAAGAAGAGCAATTATATATATACCCACCAAAAATGTCTTCCACTTCCAATATGGGACAATGTCTCATTGTTAAGAGGGGAAACTTAAAATTTTACTCAAAATTTCATTTTCCCTCCATTTCCCATTCACCTTCATTTTAAGAATATTACATCTTAAAAAATAAAACCTCAACATAAGAGATACTCCCCGTCATTTCCACATTCGTCCCGCTGAACTATCAGCTCTGGTATCAGTTTGTTACGTTAAAACAACCCGAAAATACTCTTAATATATGGTGTTGTATTATTCGTTTTGAGTCAAGCCTATAGAGTTTTTTCATCCCAACATAAAGAAGTATCACCCTATATGTAATTTTTTTTTTATCAATTTTTAATTTGAGAATTTTTTTTGCACGCGTAACATAAATAACCCATTTAAAATTCTGGTCTCTTATTTTACTACAACAACGGCATTTCTAATAGCATTATTTTTGTAGACATTCAACACAAGAAATATCTGAAAGATAAATAAAGCAAGCGAAAATATTGAACTAGAAAAATCTTCAATCCTCTCTCATTGTTTGTAAATAGTAACACTTGGAACACGCTCTTTTGAGAGTCACATGGTTGTTTTTTACTAGGAATAAATGTACAAGCATTATAAATCTTAGATTAGAAGTAAATTATCTTAAGTGCAAAGTACCATTGTTATCTTTACGGGCCATATGTTTTTCATTATTGGTAATCAATAATGTTCAAAATGGGGACTCCATGCACATGCGTTGAAGCTCCAAGTTGGAGTCGTGATTAATTTCGTAATGAGCACCACTTGCAGTTTAGATATTTTGAGCAACTTATTTAAACGACATAAAAGAAAATGAAAAGACCTTTAGATATTTCTCGTCTCATTCAAAAACATATTGTGTTGTAAGAGCAATAGGGCATAGGAACTTGTTCCAGAATCCAGATCCTTCCCACCTGCAACAAAATATCTTTGTTAAAGTTTAAACCCCATTGGAGTACAATTTTGCCATCCCCCTCTTGAATCCTTTTTTTCTTTTCTTTTTTCTTTTAGTTCTCTAAATGCATATTCAGTCGGCAAAGTTTATCCTATAACGTGTATGCATTGGCTGCATATAAATTGTCTTTAGATGGATGGCTCTACTTATTCAGTTGAACGTTTCTGACCAGGCCTACAACATCATGCAAATTAAGGAGTGGACCTACGAGGAATTTGTTTTTTGCTTTTTGCTTTTTGCTTTTTTCTTCATGGACCTACGAGGAATGCTCTTCAAAGCCTGCTATAGGGACATATGTACATTACCTAATGTTTAAAGAAAGAAAAAAGCAGAGCAACAGCAATTTAACCTAGTCAAAAAAAATAATCATAGCATGATTAAACATATTATTTAGGAAATGCTTAAAGATCGTCTGAACCAGTCTTAACATAATCATTAAAGAAAAATATGTGGAGAATACAAGATATTTGAAAATAAAGCATGTTAAATGCTACAACAGGTAAATGTGAGTGTATATATATTGAACTTTTTTCCTAGTTTTCAACAAGTGACTACATTCTGGTATTTACCTTGGGTAATGATTCTAATTTGAGCAAATGTAATCGGATTTAATCACTTTTAACTCTTCCCCAAAGAATGAAAATAGAGTAATTTACAATTGATTATCCTTTTCCAAATTAAGTGTGCATATTTTTGTATTTGTCATCGACATTGCTTTGACTGTGACAGATTTGTAAAGCTCTGCTGTGTTCAAATTATCCCTCTCTATCTAAAGAAAAGTAGAACTTCTTGTTTTTCTGTACATTTAATTCGCACGGTAAAAGCTCATCCCCACTAGGGAGTTTTTCCTATAAATTCAGAACCCCGCATTCCCATTTTCATCATAACTCAACTAGCTTTAGTTATTGAGAGACAGACAGATTAACAAAAAGCTTAGGGAAAGAAAAATGGAAGGAACTTGTAACAACCGTAGCCATTTCCAAACTATTTTTCTTATTTTAGTTGTCTTCACATCTTCTTCATTCACAGAGTCAGTTTCAGCGGCAAGGCCAGTAGCCGGAGATACAAATACGGAGTTTATAAGAACATCATGCAAATCAACTACATATCCAAACCTCTGTTTCAGTTCATTATCAAGCCGTGCAACTGCTATTGGGGTTTCCCCTCAACTTCTAGCCCATGAATCCCTCACCGTCAGCCTCGAAACAGCGCAGTCTACATCTGTCACGATGGTGGAGTTGGCACACGGCCAAGGCATGACGCCGAGAGAGATCGGTGCCATGCATGACTGTGTGGAGGAACTAAGCGACGCTGTCGTTGAATTGAGAAAGTCTTTGGGCGAAATGAAGCAGCTAAGGGGCAAAGATTTTGACCTTAAAATGAGTGATATTCAAACGTGGGTAAGTGCTGCTTTGACTGACGAGGACACCTGCACCGAGGGGTTTGCCGGAAAAGTTATGAACGGGAAAGTTAAGACAGTAGTAAGGGGAAGGATTCTGGACGTTGCACATATGACGAGCAATGCCTTGGCTTTGATCAACAGCCTTGCCGCTTTTCACGGCTAGAGCAAGAAGTCAATTACACGTACACTCCTATATAGTGTTATTTCTCGTTTTTCTCAAAGTGTACTTAGTTCTTCCTTTGCTGATCCCTGAAGTAGCAGGGTCGTCAGCTTTGGGTAATTTTCTTATATAAGTCTGTTCCATATGCATTTATAGAAAAGGTAATTTTTGTGCATGATACACAGGGCAACAACAGTAGTATAATCTTAAATATATTAATAGCAACAATTCCTCGATCAATCTTAGTTGAAGACTTGCAACAGTGAGCTAGATCGATCAGTCAAAAATGATATGAAGGGCAAGTGTGGCAATAGAATGATTAGGACCGCATCCAATCCGACTAAAAGCACCTCAAGAGGCATGAAAAAAGAAAAAAAAAGTCCGACTAAAGCGAGTATATAACGTTAGGTTTGGGGGTTTAGTTTTCCAGTTTTCACAAACATTATTAAATTCTTCTTCTTAGTGTTTCGAAGAAAAATAATTCAAAAGAATTTCAAAACAAGTTTCCAAAATTTTTAACCAAAGACCAGCTTAAGATTTGATGACTATTCTATTTTATAATTTGGACGGGTAGCCATTTGCTGCAAAAATGGAAGTATTTTCTCTATTTTCAGCAAAAGCTATTTCTCAACCAAACACCAATAAAGAAAAGTGCTTCAGTTTGTACAAAAATTAAAAGCTACTGAACTTTTGATATTTTGCAAAATCTGAAAAAACTTTTCCTTTTTTGGTGTTATCTGCCCCAAGGAATAGGCCATATCTAATGCATGAGCCAATCTCTAACTTGCGTTTAAAACTTTAGGCACATGGACAGCCAACTCTGTACAATAAAGTAGTAGTTTTCGAGAGCAGAGGGGCCTTCGAGACAAAGAGTGGCATCAGGCTATCAGCGATTTACACCAACAGACTTTGTTTGCATTAATAAGATTGCGGGTACTATCAAATCGCATGCTACACTATAGTTACGCTCATGTATTATATGATCTGAACAAAGGTGAAAATCGGAAAAAAGAAAACAGAACGTATATTTGATTCATATTGAATTACTTGCTGGCAGAATAAGGCACAAATTTACTGACTAGCAATCTTTTCAGAAAGTTAACCTGTAGTATTTGTAATTAGCATTGTGAATTCCCGCAATACAAGGTTAAACTATTTATGCATCATGCGTTAATATCTTTTTGCATATTCACACTCGGCCTCAGCAAACAACGATGGCCTAAAAAAAGTAACTAGCAACATAGATTAGCAAATGGTCAAAAAAGAAAAAGAGGTCTAAGATTCACTGAGAAGGAAAAGAAAAAAACAAAGGCTAGGTACAACCGGACTGATACACTAAAAATCTATGGTTGAACATGTCAAAAGCTCGAGATTCTGTTAACTCAGAAAAGCTTACAAAAATTGCATTGATAAAGGCAACTTACAGCAGCATCTCCATCGAATCAGAAGCATATAAGAAACCTCTTTAGTCAGTCAGACATTTGGAATAACACCAGAGTTGCACTAATAATCAAGAAGCCCTCTTAGGAGGTGCCATATTTTTAATAAGAGATATGGTTGTACCAATAGCAAAAAATTGTACCACAAATCCTGCAGAACAAAGGACATGGTTAATACACCAATCGTATGCGGCATATGATGAGAACCAGCTTTGCAATATGAGGCTTACCTAGTAGGACAGCTGCAATCTTTAGAGTCTCCAAACTTGTAAAATTTTGAAAAGCCTACAGAAAAACATCATTAGATTGTGTTCAATCAAGCCAAAATGATTGCAAGAAATCAGAAAGAAGCAAATACACAATAACATCATTAGATTACTTTTAATCAAGCCCAAATAATAGCAAGAAATCAAAGAAAGAAGCAAATACACAAATAACATCATTAGATTACTTCTAATCAAGCCCAAATAATAGCAAGAAATCAAAGAAAGAAGCAAAATGACAAAAAATCAAAAGGAGCAACTAATTTCTTGCAAATGAGAGAGGAACACTCCAAGTGGCTTGACAAGTTCTGAAGGAAGGAAAAAATGGATTCTGTAAAGATAGTGTTTTGTGAACTCCAAATAAGTTATCGTACTTATTGCTTGATTCCATTCTTTTACTTCCATCTTAACCAATCAACCCCTAAGAAAGCTATTTGAAAATTGGAATACCATCAAAGCCACTTTCCAACCTCATGGACAATGAGATAGAACTATCAAGTGGTCACTTTGATGCTAAAAAGAGGCAACCATAGAGTGAACGAGGGAATGAAGAGACTGGTGAACACAGAACAGGGGATTTTCAACAAAGGATACAGAGGGAATGAAGAGACGGGTGAACACGAGCAGGGGATCTTCAACAAAGGATACAGAGGAAATACCAGGTGGTGCAGTTGCTAGTAAGGAGGGGTAACAACAGAGTGATAAGGACGAGGAAGAGACAAGTGGAACCTTTTTTTTTTCTTTTTCCTTTTCTCTTTGGGCATAAATAGAGTAAAAGGAACCATAAAAGGCTACCTGCCTTCAGACAAGTATTGTCACAAACAACCAAGATAAGTGGATGTTGAGATATTTTGGTCTCTCAGTGGATTAGTGACTCGGGTTATACTCTCTTTTTTACCTTCTCTCAGAAAAGGGTTGTGGAGGAAGGACTAGCATTATTAACTCATCTATTTTTACTACAAGCTGACGAGAAACTACCAGAAAGACCATACTATTCCAATAAAATTATCCATGGTGTACATGGGGAGATAAATGGAACGGCTACGACCCGGCTGAAAGATCAGTACCCTGAACTGTTTGCAATTTCCCAATACAAGGAAGCTTCCTTGGCTTCTCTGACAGAGACATAGCTGGAGGATATACTTCAGAAGGAATTTACCGATTGCGAACTGGATAGAGTGACTGAATTTTTTGCAACTTTAGAATCTTTTCAGCAGCTATTCAATAATGAAGACAGAATTGAATTAAGGCAGGAAAAACTGGAGTGTTCTCAGTTAAATCCTACAAGGTACTCGCTGGAAGCACACAACAGAATTCATGTAGGCCATGGAAAAGAATATGGAAGAAAAAATCCCCATAAAAAGTTGCTTGTTTCCCATGGTTGGTAGCTAGAGAGGTATGTCTAAGTCAAGACAACCAACAGAGAAGGGGCCTAAATTTATGTAACAGGTGTTACCTTTGTGGTGAGCAATCAGGGAGTATAAACCACAGGTTCTTACACTTTTCCAGAACCAGCCTACTTTGGAAAATATTTTGAATATCCCAGGATTACATTGGATCATGCCTGGATAAATAGCAGAAGCCTTGAGGAGCTCAATCGGAAGGGTAATTACAGAATGTCAATATAAATGGTGGAACACAAGCATTTGGTAGACTATTTGGAGGGAAAGGAACTTAAGATGCTTTGTAAACAAACTCAACCCCATTCACAAAATTAAGTCAAATTTAATAATTTATGACTGCAGGTAAATAAGTGTATGAAAATGATGCAGTATCCATCTAAGAAATCATGGATACCCTACAAGAATAGGCTAGTGTCTTTTTTTGGGGCTCTATCTATGCTTATGATATATATTTACCTGCACTTTCTAACTGCTATATTAATTATATACTATTGTCTTTCTCAAAAATAAAAAACCATCCACAGTGTAAATGGAGAAAAACATCTCTTGCAAACATAAGAAATATAAGTACTGCTTCTTAAGATTCTAGGAGCCGTTTGGGCAACATTTGAAGATGAGAAAAAACCTTTTTGAAATACAAATTGGAAAAAAGGTTGGTGGGAGTTGAAATTGTGTTGAAAACCGCAGTTTCTTTTGGTAAAGGAGTTTATGGAAGTTGAAAATTTGTGAGTGGATGTTGAAGATTTTAGAGAAACTTCACTTCAAATACACCTTGAAACCACAACTTCAGAATCTTGAGTTAAGGAATTCAACAATCAAGTGCCACCATCCAAGTAAATCTAGGTTCTCTAATTCTTCATTGGGTGTTGATATCCATATAACTCTTTCAGCCAAAATTGGGCATTCGAGTGCCAAGAGAATGTTGCAACATCAGTGCCGGTAGTATCTCATTTTTTTTTTGGGATAAAGAGTGCTGGTAGTATCTCGTAAAGTCAGATGCAAGCGCATTCTGCTACACGTGATAACTTATCATGCAGCAACAGCTGCACCTATTGAAACATAAAACATCATACATACAGTGAACCCAACCTAGGCTAAGTATGAATCCTTCTAAATCTAGCATTGTGTGCCTACGCCAATTTAGGGATAACGTGAAGAAACACCGGCAGCGAGAAACATTGAGGGTACCTTTTTACTTAATTATTTGTTTGCTTCACAACTTCATGTGACATGTATTAAGTCTTCATACACCAGTCTGGTGCTTAACTTGCTAAATTTTCAGCAGAAAAGACTTCCCAAAACATATGTTCAACAGCCTATCCTGGATTTCAGAGTAACAATGGAGAAGAAAGCGTCTTTACACTACCATTAGTCTTGAAAACCTATTTATCAAACTCACATACCAAAAAAAAAAAAGAGATAGTATGTGCTGCAGAATACGGGTGAGCGGGAGAAAAAGAAACATCAGATGTTTGAGTACATAGAGATAGAGGAAGCATTTCATGTACTTATATAATGTACTTATATATGTATTGAATAGCTTTTGGAAGAAAAAACTGAAGGATGTATACAATTTAGACACCTTTTCTTGAGTTCTTATCTTCATTTCAGGAGCTATAGGGGAATATGCAATCTCTTTTTGTAAATTGCAGCCCTTTCGATAAATGTCAGCACTCCCTTAATTCTATCTCTGATTCAATTAAATAATCCATTATCCAAAAGCGAAAAAAGAACAAAACAAAACAAACAATTCCCCCCCCCCTCTTCTAATAACCCCCCACCCACCCACCCCACCTTTTGGGATGAGGCCGAGCTAACCAAATTGTCAGCAACATCCAAATTGCAGTATAATGTCATGAGCTGTCGATGATGAAAAGAGAGGCAATTTCGGAACTTAAAAGTGATCAAATTTTATCATTAGAAGGTATAAGTATTTGAGTTTGTAGGGCCTAAGATAATTCCATAGTCAGATACAAAACTCATGATTTGAAAACATGGTGCATACTGCTGAATAAAATCACAGACAAACTTGACATTTGTTGCTCAGGTCCCAAATTTCTTGTGTTAGCATTTAGCAAGCAACAGGAAGGTTGAAATAAGTAAAACAACTACATTTGTTGCAGCAATTTTGATATTAACTCAATCATACCAAAAAATGGAGAGGTCCCTGTTCAGCATAATAAAACATAAAGCAAAAACATCATAGATAACTTTCTTTCAGTAACAACAACTAGTAGCATCAATTTTCTCATCAAAATGAATTAACACATAACCGTACCTCCAATGAGAGATTGCTCATAGCAAGACATGCCACTGACAGCAGGATCGCCATGGATGACCCAAAGACATAAAACTTCAAAAAGTTGGATCTGCTTCTCTTTCGACCTATATATAACAAGAGAAAATGTCTCATTAAAAGGTGAAAAGATAAAAAAAAAAAACTAGGTCACGAATGAGATCCAGTAGCAAACCTAGTTCCCCTGCCAGAACAGACACCAAGCCAATTGCAAGGGAAGAAACAGAAACTCTATTGGGAGACTCCTTCTTTGATAATGAAATAAATACATTAGCTGTTATCATCAATTGAGTGACTGCCTGCAGTACATGATACAAGTTTATAAACTACTCCATAAAGATGCTACATTCGCGTTGGCGCAATTCAAATCGAAATCTTGCTGATGAATTAGTAATATCTTAATGAGCAACTAACTTATCAGCTTATTTTAACCCTGTCTGAACATCAGAAAAATTGCCTTGAAATAACCAATTCTGATTAAACCAGAGATCTTTATGCAATAATCACAGAAATCCAATCTAACAAACCTGAGCGAAGATCAATTTGGCAAGACGAGACTTTGCCTTTGCAACTTTCGTGTATCCTACCAGAAAATTTTAAAAATAATAATTAAGAAGAAAAATTAAAAGAGAGAGAGAGAGAGAGAGAGAGAGAGAGAGAAGGAGAAAAAGAGTTGGGGAAATGGAAAAGGGGGAAGTATACTGGAATCGACGACCATGCGGTAGGAGAAATCAGAGCCATCGGTTCCGGACGGCCTCCCTCTTCCTCCTGCCCTTTGATTCATGATCTCCCCCTCTTTCTTCTTCACGAATCCCAGTAACGTCTCTGTTGAATAAGAATAACGCCTCTATTTTTGGCCCAAAGCCACACAAGCAGAAAAGACTAGCAATTAGAAACTTAGTTGCCTAGAAACCTTTTCACAATGTAGTGGACAGAAATTAAATTTAAAATAAAAAACAAACTATTTTCAATTGAATATTCTCATTAGTTAGAATAAATAAATAAAAATAAGTAAAAAAAAAAATGTTTCATTCACATAGGAGGACAAGACGTGAGAAGTGAGACTAAGATGATTCGGATATGTGAAGAGGAGGGACACAACTGAGAGGTTGGCTCTAGTGGGTATGAGGGGAGGTAGAGGTATTCCAAAGTATTGGGAGGGTGACTAGGCAGGATATGGCACAACTTCAGATTACCAAGAATATGATCATTGATAGGAGATTGTGAAGGTCAAGAATTAGGGTAGAAGGTTAGTAGGTAGTTGAATATTTTTCTTTATCCATACTAGTAGTATTAGTATTGCTCTTGTATTTTCTTATGCTCTTGCATTGTTTCTATTTCTTATTCTTATCCTTATTCTTGTTTCTTTCGCTTCGGTTATATTATTATGCTATTATTTCTGCTTGGTGGTATTGTTTCTTTTCATCTTTCTTTAAGCCGAGGGTCTATCAGAAACAAACTCTCTACCCTCACAAGGTAGGGATAAGGTTTATATATACTCTACCCTGCCCAGACATCATTTGTTGGATAGGTTTGTGTTGTAAAAAACAATTTTGGGTAGAAGGATGAAGCTTTCATTCATTAACTATTATGATTAGTGATCCACTCCCAATCCACACTCAACAATGAGTGAAAGAGGTCGTTGAAAGAATAGTACCCAACTAGGAATTGGGGTCGATTTTCTCATGGAGCTAACAATGGGTGTTTGAGTGTATGCTTAATGCGTGAAGACGAAACAACTTAAATACACATCCAATCAAGTTCGTTTTGCAAATTACATCTTATAAACTACACTATCAATGCTCAACTAGATAAATAAAATTAAAAATTGACTAATTATTGTTGGTTGTTTTCAAATAGGTAAAAAAAAACCCTAGGGATGTAACCTTCGCCTAATGGGTTAATTACATTAACACTTATTTTATTGATTGGGGTATATTATAGCTCTCAACTCTAAGTTATCCACTCAATACCACTCGATCATAGAGTGATTTTGCCCAATTTGGCTTTCTCAAGCCCAAATGGGTACCAAGCTAAATAGTCGATATGAGCTCAAGTCGGGTTTTCCTTATCTCTAGTTTAAATACTTTAATTAGTCTAGTCAAATCCTTAACTAACCCAATTTCTTTTTTAGCCAAGTTTTCCTAGACTAGGTCCCTCTTTCTCAAGTAAAAACCAAGTCAAAAAGGCATGAAACGATGTTTGCAACCATTAATTCTAAAATTAAAGCATGAACAATGCTAAATAATAAACACTCAATCATAAACAAGCATTAAATTAAATACATATAAGGTTTACACACTAGAGTTGTGTTACAACCCTAGTAAGTATCTAGCTACTCATAGTAGAAAATGAAGAAAACAAAGAAGAAATACTAATTAAATCCATAATATAAAATTAAAATGATAAACTATGATGTTTTTGTCCCAAAATAATCACAAATTACCCAAAATGGTAAACTACAATGGCTACAGCTAAGAAACTTCAAAACTTGACTTTAAAAAAATGATTTCCGTCTATTTATAGTGGCCTAAAATTCGCTGACCAAAATGTCCTTCGGGAGGTTCTACGGCCACACAATTTCATGTGCGGTCCGCACATTGCTTGAGTCTGCAGGTTGATAGATTCTGCAGTCGCACAATTTGATCTGCGGTTGCACGTTAGCTTCTGCAGCCGCACAATTCATGTGCGGTTCGCACTTCTGGCAAGGCTTTAGTCTTGGTCATTTTGCACTCTTTGAATTTTTTGAATTCTTGTCAGTGCGACCATGTTCTGCAGCCGCACAAATTATGTGCAGTCCATACTTCTTCTTCAATTACTTCCGGGCTTCTACATCAGATCTGTGGCCGCAGAGAGAATTCTGCGGTCTGCACTTGCTTCCGCGGTTTGTGCGGACCGCACTTCTGGTCTGATGCGCCCCTTCTTGCCTTGTGCACCGAAACACTCCTTTTTGAGTTGGATTTCTTCATTATAGTCCAAATCTCTAACATTCCTGCAATTTGTACACTTTCATTAGTTTTGAAAACATAAATCAACACTTTCGGACTAAAATAAAAGTAAAAAGGTACTAATAAGTGGTCAAAATCCACACTTGTCAACTCCTCCAAACTTAAGTCTTTGCTTGTCCTCAAGCAAATAGATTAGTTCTCACCTTCTCAGAGTGGAAGGTCATTACAGCGAGTCAATGGTGAGCCATTCATACTCAATTGAGACCAACAATTACCTACACTACTCATGCATTATCAACAAGGTGACGAGTCAAGTATCATGCACATATAGTTCTAATGTGACATTTAAGCTTCACGAATTGACTTTTTTCATCAAGGACTCTTGTTCTATCATGTAGGTCATGGTGGACTCCAAACTCTTCCTCCTCTAACTTTCATTTTCCAACTCACTTCAAAAGTTAGCACTCAATCTTAAGATTCATGGAAGGTTCACTCTTCTCTCACAAAAGAATGTGACAAGTACGATTTCAAGTACCATAGGCTTTTCCCTCATGTAGATCACCACTAATGTAATCTTACTCGGTTCAAAATCAAGTAGGACCTCTTTCGGGTTATAATGAAGGCTTTTAGATTAGGGTAGGATATCATATGGGTAAGTGGTTACACCTTTCCCTAAGCACTCCATATTTTTATTTCTTGGCTCTCAATTATCAATTCTTAGAGGCATTCTCTTTATCTTGGAGATTACAGAGACTTGACATCACTCTTTATTGTGCATTTCATTCTTTTTCTCCTTTCATTCTCATGTTAGGGATCATTACCTCTTTTTTATTCCATCAACCCTTCCTTTTATTCTCTTTTTTTTTGCATTTTTCTTTTTGTTCTTTTTCTTTTCTTGCCTTCTCTTTTCATAGAGATAATTTCTTTTATCTTTTTGTGCCTTGATACCTCCTTCAAATTCCTCAACTCTCCCCCCAAACTTATGCCTTAATCCACTTATTTCACAACAATGGTAAGGAAGGTCCGGGTGCCAAGTGAGGATCACGACAAAATGGGTAAAGACTTATAACATGATTATCAAATGAGAAAGGCTGGAGGCTCTAAAGGGGGTTGACTAGAGATAACGACATTGGTTGACAATTGAAATCTCAAATGGACCAAGGAAAGCATACAATTATTTCCCAAACCAAGCAAAACTTAGGATTTTGCCTTGAAGCACATTCAGGGCAAGTTCTAGACCATTCACACGGATACTTGGACTAGCAATAAATCACCTCACCCCTCACGCAACTAGACTATAAAAGAGGATAGAGTCGAGAGCCTACAACAACCATAATCAAGTTAAAGATCACTATGGTCCAATAAACCCATCGATGATTACTAAAGTCAACTCAAGAGTCTCAAAGTCACTAACTAGAGCTATTTTCTTTCAAAAACCTTATTTCAAACCATAAGCATGTAGTTAAGTGTGTTGTTACCAAAGGAAGCATGAATAACTCTTTTTCGAGAATGACTTGATTAGGCCTTTTATTCATTAGTACTACTATTATTCTTACCTAAACACAAAAAATGGACTCGTTCCTTTAGGAAGGTTGTCACGCTATCCATCGTTGGGACGAGTCACCCGGTTCACACAAAAACTTCCTTTGATAAAAAAATATGGCATTAAAAAAACCAAAGGCTTATTATTACGAAAACATAAAAAGAAGATACTAACAAAACAAGAACTAAAGTGGAAAAATAAAGAAGCTAATGGACAATAACTACTAAAGATAGATAAACTACAAATAAGAAAAGGAATAAAATTATCCAATTATTACAGTCCAAATGTATCCAAAATGTGTCAATGTCAAATCAAATAAACTCTACCCCCCCCCCGAATAAAAGTAAGAATTGTCTCCAATGCTTAACAAAATAAGAGTGAAAAGAGAGAGGGCGAAGAAAACTCCCTAAGGATCCTTGGACATCTCAGTGTCCCCAGCAACATCATCTCCCATTGGGTCAGCCAACTGTATCTCATCATCATCATCATATTTGGGAGTAGTGGGAGTGGTAAACATCGCACGTACTGCCTCAGCAGTGTCGGCAGCAAGGCATGGCTCATCAGACTGGCTAACTAGTGTAACCGGTGTAGATGGATCTGGGACCGACTGGTCTAGTTTATATCAAAATTAGATCCCCAGCCGTCGTAAGTCTGGTCACCTCCTTCCTGAGCTTTTCAACCAATCTCTTGCTTACTTGGGACTTCCTCATTTTCTTCACTTCTTTGGCCAATTCCTCAATAACTGACCTGTGTTGTACCAGAGTGTCTATGATCATTTTCTGGTTGTCCAGAATCTTCTTCAACTTCTTACTAAGATCAGAGGAGACCTGGCCTCAGAGCTGGAGCAGGGGCTGCCCTGGGGGCTGTGGTAGGATCTGAAGATGGTGGTGTAGGCATAGCATCAGCACTAGAAGAGGGCTCAACAAAGGTAGATGGAATATTAGTTGTCTCAGTAACTACCACTACTGGCTCATCAGACTGGCCTGTGATGGTAGAAGGTTGAGTTCTCTTCTTTGGGTTGGCCTCATCCATCAATGAATACAAGTCAAATGGCTTATCCGGCTTCACCTTGGTGTCATATGATCTTGGCTCTACCTTTGCATTAGTGAGGTACTTTGTGATAGTGTTGGGATAAGGGTAGGTTGAGCTGGTCTGTTGTGCTACCAATGAAATGTTGGCCGACATCACGACACCCACATTAATTAGGTACCCGGCCATGATAAAAGCCACAAGAACAGCACGAGGAAGAGACAGATGAGTCTCATTTTGACACGGATCAAGTCTACTACAAGCAAAGGTCTGTCATCCCTTCGCCTCGAAGCTCAATGTGTTCCACTGAATGGGAACCCCAGCAGTGATCCATGGTGGTGGTCGCCCTGGTGGTACTAAGATCTATGCTAGCAAAGGTCGAACTTCTTCTTTCATTGCACACTTCTCTAGATACTCCTTCGGCTCCAAGTCCTCAAACCCCAAGTGCGAGTTTAGTGTGTGTTGATCAAACCTCACCTCGAGGTTGCATACTTTAGTCACCTTCATCCCCTTCTTGATGTGAGAAACATTTGCGTAGAACTCTCGGATGAGGTACTCCTTGGCATCCTCTACTCTCTCAGTAAACCACGCCCAACCCTTTCTTGCTCTAAACTACCTCAACACCACCGAGTTGTATTTATCCAAATCCTTCAATAGAAACTACCTTTCAAGTGTCAATGATCTCACCGACCATCACATAAGAAAGTCAGTGAAGGCAGCTAAGCTAATGAACCTATCCTCCCATATCCCTTTTTTCTTCGATCTCTCCATAGTCGTGGATGTATCATCTCCCCTTCTACCATCATCGGGGATATCCTATACAGTATGTGCATCTGTGTCTGGGACAACTGCTAGCTTAGAGGTCTGGCTAGCACTTTCCGACCCCTCGAAAGTGCTTTGAGAAGAAGAGGCCTCATCCATGAGCTAAAATCGCCCTTGTGGCCTAGACTGTGTGGTTGTCTGCTCCTCTTGAATAAAGGCTAAGTTGCCCTCCGAATCTTCCCTAGACGGGACATAGGAACTAGACTCTAAGAGGTCTGTACCTCTCCTTTTGCCTATTATGGCCTTCTTTCTGATGGTTTTGGGCTATCCAAGGGGCAAGGTACCTCTACCTCGACCCCAAAAAAATTCACCTCTTTATTTTGTAGTTTCGTCGCGGCCGCGTGATTGAACCATTGTCTGTATCAAAGCAAAGAAGATTATTAGTTGCAAGTCATCATTCAACACATTCAAGACGTATGTAGGCAAGGGAGAACATTGTGGACACAGTAAGATTATGATAGAAAAACAAGCTGTTGAAACTAGGGTCTGCGGTCCGCAAATTTTTGATGTGCGGCCGCGGACTGGAAGTGCGGAATGCACAATTACAAGTGCGGTTGCACTTCTATCAAAATACATCAGAGGCTCAGAAGCCTCTCTCTGAAGACAGTGCGAAGGTTGTTTTGTGGCCGTAGAATAAATCTACGGTCCGCACATTTTTGAGTGCAGCCTCTCTAAGATTTCTGCGGTTCGCACAATTAAAGTGCGGCCACAGATACACGTGCTTCACCAGGTTGTCCAAAATATCAAATCTACAGACCGCACAAATTCAAGTGCGGCCGCAGATTTCAAAAATTACACACATGCATTCTTTTTCTACTTAGTTTTTGTAATTACTTATACAAATAGACATGGCAATATGGTATAAACATGAAATATCATTAACCCAACCCATTATAGCCTGTATTATCAACTACCCAGTTCAGATCTACCCCACATGGACATATGGATAAATTCTAATAACATATGGCCTAAAAAGAAACTTAAATTTTAAAAATTAAACTAACACAAAAATTTAACATGAAATGGAGCATACCAGATAGAGTGAGTGCACTAGGTGTATAAGCACAAGTGGTTGTGTGTGGGGACAGTGAAAAATCTCTCAAGAAACTTGCAGAGTAACAGCGATTTTAAGGAAAGGGAAAAGTGTAAAATGAACTAAAGATTTCTATTTATAGTAAGAATCCTCAGAGGGAAACGAGGTCGAGTGCGGCCAAAGATCATGTGCGGTTCGCACTCTATCACCTGGGTCAGCCATCTTTGATCTTAATGTGTGGTCCGCACATTTCTGGGTGCGGCCGCAGATTTTCACTTGCCGTCGCAGATTAGCACCACACTGACTGGCTCAAACTTTAGAGAGTTAACATTTTTACACTTTAGCAAGATTCCAATTGTGTGGTCCGCATGTGAAGTGTGCGGCCGTGAATGTCCTCCTGCTATGGAACATAGAATTGCGCGGTCCGCACAAATAAAGTGAGATCCGCAGATCCTTGAACTCTTAGCCATTTTTAGTTCACCTTTCTTGCAAGTCTCACTTAACCCTATAGCACACCTCAAATTAAGTTAGAACACAAATAACACCTAACTACAAAAGAAAAAGGAAAAGAAGATGGGTTGCCTCCCAAGAAGCGTCTGATTTAACATCGCGACACGACGCAATGTTAAAGCTCCCTCAAGTGAAGTAAATGATCGCCACCATGTGGCTATCTCCAACCTTGCCCAAGTAATGTTTTACCTAATGACTATTGACACGGAATATTTTATTGTTTTTGTTCTTCAACTTTAATGCACCAAAATGTATCACACCAACAATTTCAAATGGATCACTCCACTTGGATTTTAGCTTCCCGGAAAACATTCTCAACCTTGAGTTAAACAACAATACAAGATCGCCCACCTTGAACTCTTTGTTCCAAATGTATTTTTCATGAAGATATTTCATCTTTTCTTTGTACAAGGACGAACTCGCATAATCATGGTACCGGAACTCACCCAATTCATTCAAATGTGTAACCCACAAGTTAGTAACTACGTCTCAATCAAGATTCAACTTCTTTAGAGCCCATATAGCCTTGTTCTCTAGTTTCACCGAAAGATGACAAGATTTTCTGAACACCAACCGGTATAGAGACATTCCGATAGGTATTTTGTAAGTCGTCTGATAAGCCCATAACGCATCATCAAGCTCTTAGACCAATCCGTCCGATTAGCATTCACCGTTTTAGACAAGATACTCTTTATCTCTCAGTTGGAGACTTCCACTTGCCCACTAGCTTGTGGGTGATAGGAAGACGTGACCTTGTGAGTAACACCATACTTGCTAAGTAAAGTGGTAAAAGCTTTATTGCAAAAGTGTGACCCCCCATCTCTTATGATTGCACGTGGAGTACCAAATCTTATGAAAATATTCTTCTTCAAGAAACCCACTACACTTCTCGCCTCATTGTTGGGTAAAACGACGACCTTAACCTATTTGGACACATAATCCACTATGACCAAGATGTATGTGTTTCTACAAAAACTCACAAAAGGGCCCATGAATTCAATGCCCCAAATATCGAAAATATCAATCTCCAAGATAGTTGTGAGAGGCATTTTATTTTTTTTTTTTGAGATTCCACCGGTCCGTTGACATTCATCACATCTTTTCACCAACTCACTAGCATCTTTGTAAAGAGTAGGCCAATAGAAACTACAACTAAGCACTTCGGCCGCCGTTATTGCTCCACCATGATAACCACCATATGGATAAGAATGACAAGCCCCAAGAATATCACCTTATTTTTCTTCCGGTACACACCTCCTAATCACCCCGTCCGTACAAATCCGGAAAAGGTATGGTTCGTCCCAATAATAATCTTGACATCTCTTTTGAGCTTCTTCCTTTTGCTTGAAGAGAACTCATCCAGAATGATTCCACACACAATAAAATTTGCCAAGTCCGCAAACCATGGCACCTCTTTCATTGAAATTGCCAAAAGTTGCTCATTGGGGAAGGAGTCATTGATTTCAAAGCCATCATGCTGCCTCCCCTCCTCCAAAAAAAATAAGTGGTTCGCCACTTGGTTTTCACTACCTTTCCTATCTTGGATGTCAATATCAAATTCTTATAACAAGAGTACCCATCTCTTCAACCGAGCTTTGGAGTCCTTTTCGCTCATAAGATAGCAAAGCGCCGCATGGTCCGTATGGACAATAACTTTTTCACCCATCAAGTATGTGCGAAACTTCTCAATTCAAACACAATAACAAGGAGATCTTTCTCTGTAACAGTATAGTTGACTTAGGCACTATTCATGGTCATATTAGCATAGTAGATTAGATAAAAAATCTTGTAGATATGTTGCCCCAAAATAGCTCCAACCGCTACGTCACTTGTATCACACATGAGTTCAATAGGCACACTCCAATTTGGAGCGATAATGATGGGAGTAGTTGTCAACTTGAGCTTCAACAAATCAAAAGCTCTCATGCAATCATCATTGAACTTGAACTTGGAATCCTTCTCAAGGAGCTTGCACAACGGGTTCACCGCTTTAGAGAAATATTTGATAAAGCTCCGGTAAAAACCCGCATGTGTAGCACCCCAAAAAATTTAGAAATACTTAAGCGCTATTAAGAAAGTTAATATACGCTAATTATATTATTTTGTGTGCAGACGAGGACTATTAATATGATGGATATTAATTGGATATGATAATAAGTGTACGAGGCATATTATAAGTGATGTGGGGTCTAAAGAGAGCCCTAAGTCTAAGTCAAGTTGGAAATTATATGATAGACTAAAGTTCCAAATGAGTACGCACAAGACCAAACTTTGGACGAGCATATCTACATATATATAAGTATTTATGTTTATGAAATGAAAGATCTTCGAGTCTAGTTTCTAACTCTTCAAACCGTTTGTCATTCGGACACTCCTACAAGAAGTTATGACCAAATTCCTAAAGGCTGGCAGAATGTGATTTTGCATTCCGGGTCCGCGTCCGGGTCCGGGCTTCGAAGAGGAGTGAACTGGGGATGCGAAGCATCTGGGGACGCATCCAAAACCCATAAATGTGGGCCTATAAATACAAAATCGGGGGAAGGGAGTATTTTGAATATTGAGGGTTAGGGTTCCTGAAGTGAAGAGGCGATTTTAAGCTCAAATCAAGTCCAATCAACTAAGGTAAGTTGTTAATGATGTTTTGGGTTGATTCTTACTCAATATACATGAGTTCTAACATCATTCTTGCATTCAAATACTAGATTTCATCATCAAATCCTCAAGAACACAAAAATCACCAAAGTTGTGATTTTTCATGATTGATCTAGTAGAGGTAATTCCAATGCTTCAAACTCATTTTTTATGAGTAGTTAGAAGTATTTGAAGCATTTGTTACGAGTTTAAATGGTTGAAAAATTGGATTATAAAACTCTAGTTCATGTCATGAGTAGTACTTTTGAGAAAATAAGAGAGAAGATGAATATTAATCTAGGCGATGAAATTGATGAATACAATGAACCTATGGAATTATTTGTTAGCAAAAGTTGGAAGTGATCAACTAAGTAATCACCCGAATTGTACATTTTACAAGTGTTGATTATGGAAGACGATGAATAGTAACTTGGTGGCATTGGACAATTGATGTAGTATTATTAATGACTTCGAATGGGTATTAAAATATAAAAATGAAGTTGAATGGTCTAGCATGTAAATCTATTTGGAGATTTGAGTTGTTGGAGGCTTGTAGCCAACTTATGAGTCATATATGGCTATTGATCAATATCTTAGGTCATATTTTGATGTAATTAGGATATCTAATTGTAGATATCAACTTGCTGGTAATGTTTGAGCATTTTAATCAATATTGGAATGATGAAAGATGAAAGCTTGTGAATGTTAATAAAGCGAAAGCGAGGTAAGTTGATTAAAACTGATTTTTCTTGAGGGACTTTCTCTAAAATCATGTTTTGAGTTAATACTTAAGTTGTTTGCAAATGTGCTTTCGTACTTGTGGGGACAAACAAGTATGGATATCTCCATGTACTAAAATATTATGTTGCATATGTAGTGCCATACTGTTTTATAATATTTTATTTTAAATCTTGTTGGCAAAATGACACTCAAGGTAAATGTTATAAAATTTTATCAAAATGACGTATTGACAAGAGTATACATATTTGAGTGCTAAAGATAAGTTTTCATGAAAAGTATTTCTTTTTGAAATTGATGAGCAGAATAACACTTGTGATATCTTTTAAAGATTTATGTTAAATTGCTAAAGGTTTTAACATGTAAAAGGTTGTTTATTTAAATTTTGTTCAAATGGTTTAGATTTTTTTTTATTAGTGTTATGATTTGATAAAAATAGATCCTTTAAGGCTACTACACTATGAATATATTTTTGAAGTATCAAATATTTTGGGAGTTACTTGTGTTCACCGAGATTGACTTCGGATATATTGTGTTCGTCGTCATAAAACTACACGTGCTGGTGTAGGTGTAGATGGCCACTTTGTGGTATAGACTGCGATAGAGTGCTCTCCCTCGACATGGTACTATTTTTTGCTATTATTAGCACGGCTGAGTCAATTCGTACGACACTACGATGAGACGACTTGAGCAAGTAGGGTATATGATACTTGCCGCTAGGTACATAACCTAGTTGACCTTCTTGTGTTGGTGATGGTATAGTACTCCCAGTGAAAAGTAAAGATGATTTTCTTATGTTTAGGCCTAAGGAGTCGAAAGTGATTTCGATGACTTAAAGCAAATGGAATGATTTTGTATAATTTTATCCAAAATCTTGGGTTGATATAAATGTTTTAAAAGTATATATCGTGGGTTATGTTTTATTTGTCTTTTATTTAAAATGACAAGGATCATGAATTGATAAAATTTCTTATCGTTTTATATCAAATATTGATGCATTATTTTTATAAAGTTTGTCCAAAGAACTTAAGTTAGAGAGGGTCTATGACACTTATTGAGTATCGCTATGGTGTACTCAGCCCTTAGGGGCTCCCTCCAGGGTCCCGCTTACTTTACATGTTTCAGGAGAGGTATGATATGTGGCATGCGGTCAGGGCTAGGATGACTCTCTTCCTGAGGTATATGGTGAGGCACCACTCCTATTTCGTGGTAGCTATCATATTGTTTTCTTAATTTATGCTAGTCGGGTATAAGCCCAAGTGTTTAATTCTATTTATTGGTATAAAGGCTCCATAGATAGTTGTGAAAAGTTATAGTAATGGGGTTGTACATGACATACATAAAAATATATTTATTTTACTTAGTCCCATTGTTATTATCATAGAAGGCGTCATGTGTGATTTTGAATTGAAAAATATTTTATCATTTAACTTGAAAATGTATTTCAAGGAGTTTCCGTAGTTAAATTGGTTTTCATGCATATCATTTGGGTGCATCACATGGTTTGGTTCACTCGGGTCGAGTAGTGTACCGAGTGCCGGTCACATGGTTTTTGGTCGTGACAACATCGCCTAGGAAACTCCGCATACCCTTCACCGAAGTTGGGGTGGAAGCTTAGAAATCACCTCAATCTTTGCCTTGTCAATTTCAATTCCATTTCTTGAGATTTTATGGCCAAGCACAATACCTTCCTCAACCATGAAATGACATTTCTCCCAATTGAGTACCAAATTGGCTTTTTCACATCTAGCCAAGACTTTGTCCAAACTTTCAAGACAATCATCAAAAGAATCCCCAACCACCGAGAAGTCATCCATGAAAACTTCAAGGTAGTCCTCCAACATGTCTGTGAAAATAGCCATCATATACCGTTGAAAAGTCGCTGGTGCATTGCACAAACCAAATGGCATTTGCTAGTAAAAGTATCATAGGGACATGTAAATGTTGTTTTCTCTTGATATTCCGGGGCAATGAGAATTTGGTTGTAGCCTGAGTACCTATCGAGAAAGCACGGTCGGCAATCTATTGGGCATTTGATCTAAGAAAGGAAGTGGAAAGTGATCATTCCTTGTTACTTTGTTAAGCTTGCGAAATTCCATACACACCCTCGAACTGGTCTCTGTTCTCGTAGGAATCAATTCATTCTTATCATTGGTGACCACCGTCATGCCCCCTTCTTTGGGACACATTGAACCAGAAAGGGATATGAACTATCGGAGATGGGGTAGTGTCACTCCCCGAACTCGAGGAGCGCAACCGGCGCTCAACTGAGTAAACCCAGTCGAGCAAGCCTAATTTACATTAACTTCTCATCATTACTCATTCATGATTTACCAAAACATCATTAGATCATGACTTTTAAATTGAATACATTTGGCTCAATGGCCTACAATCTTTCTCATGATGGGTGCGCAGCCTCATAAATAAATGTGAACATAAATACATGACAAAATTCAAATCTTTAATTACATGACCCACAATGTACATGAAGCTTCTATGACAATAGATGCCTAAATACATAAAATGAACTAGACCCAAACACCCACTAGAACTGTAGCGGGCTCACCATAAGCTGAGTAGTGAAGAAGATCCCTATCAAAGATCCATATCATCCTGTAGAAGTATACATGCATCCATTTAAAGATGCAGCGCCCCCGGCAAAAGGGACGTGAGTACATGTGGAATAGTACTCGTATGTAAGGCAGTCAAAACAACATATGATAATACAGTAACTCAAATAAGAGGCAAATAAAATACGTCAAGAAACTACGAAACATTCCATAGAATCACATTTCAAGTCTTATCATACTTGCATCATTCTAAACTTCTTTTAGGATAAACTAAGCCATATGAACTATACGTGGAATACATAATATAATGTAATTGTATCAACATGTACAAACAAGACCAATGAAAGTGGCACCTTCCTCCCTTCCTTTACACATATACATTTCATAGATTGTCCTTAGTGTTCACATATCATAATATACACCTATGTGTCTCATAGACCGTTCACAATGTTCACTTACACAATACAAATACACCTATTCAAGGGCTAGGAAATACAACATGAATATGATGAAATATGATAACAATAAAAGGGCTTAGATAGCCGTTAACGTCAAGCAAATTTATTAAGAGATTCCATTCAATTTTATAGATATTAAGTCGGGAATCCTCTATAACCACCTTCACACGAAGCGGCCCTACCGCCTCACCCCAACATATGCGGGTGGAGGTGTATCACAATACCACAATCCCTACACAAAGCGATCCTGCCGCCTCACCCCAATATATGCAGGTGGAGGTGTATCACAATACCATAATCCCTACACAAAGCGGTCATACCGCCTCACCCCAATATATGCGGGTGGAGGTGTATTAAAATACCACAATCCCTACACAAAGAGGTCATGCCGCTCACCCCAATATATGCAGGTGGAGGTGTATCACAATACCACAATCCCTACACAAAGTGGTCCTGCCGCCTCACCCCAATATATGCGGGTGAAGGTGTATCGCAATACCACAATCCCTACATAAAGCGGTCGTGCTGCCTTACCCCAATATATGCGGGTGGAGGTATATCACAATACCACAATCCCTACACAAAGCGGTCATGCCATCTCACCCCAATATATGTGGGTGGAGGTACATCACAATACCACAATCCCTACACAAAGCGGTTATGCCGCCTCACCCTAATATATGTGGGTGGAGGTGTATCACAATACCACAATCCCTACACAAAGCGGTCATGCCGCCTCATCCCAATATATGCGGGTGGAGGTATATCACCATACCGCAATACCTACACAAAGCGGTCCTGCCGCCTCACCCCAATATATGCGGGTGGAGTTATATCACAATGCCACAATCCCTACACAAAGTGGTCATGCCGCCTCACCCTAATATATGCGGGTGGAGGTGTATCACAATACCACAATCCCTACATAAAGCGGTCATGCCGCCTCACCCCTTAATTCTCATTTTGGCAAACGGCCATATTTCATGTTCATACCATCATTTACTTGTACTTGCCATGGGTGATCATAGGACATCAAGAACATTTAAAATATTTAGGAACACAATAGACTCTCCTCATAAGGGAGTAGGAGCTTATAACACATTGGAAACATAAGTACAAATACGTTAATCTCATAACCTTTCACACCATATATCACTTCATAATTAATTTCAACTACTTACAACGTCATTATTTCATTGGCTTCCTTGTCCATACATATTATTCTTCATTCATGGCACTGTGGACGTATATCATATTTCACACTTTTATTTCTTTACTTTCAAGGATTATCACCATAAATATCATCATATAGAATACTCTTGAAATACCTTTTCCCAAAAAGGACAATATACAATTTTAACTCATGAATATATAGGAGCTCAAAACACATTGGAAATACTTACAAAGCATAGTATTCGTTGAAACAACCATATTTGGGCACGACTTGTGTACATAAGCTTTTAGGCAAATCTATTTTAGAAGTCAAATTGGAACAGTTTAATCAAGGCTCATTTTATAATATTTGACACACCATTTCATTTCATTGGAGCTATAGGTCACAAGCATAACTTTCATTCTTGGTACGGTGTCCACACTTTATATCCCTAACTCACTGCTTTCACATTCAAGTATCTTTATAGATTATCGACAACAAAGAATCTCTAATCACGACTTTTAGTACACCTATGAGGAATTAAGAGTCTTAAGCACATTGAGACTTCATACACAATTTGGCGTAATAGCCTTCACTTGAAACACTACTTGGAGTCATAACATTTTTAAACCCAACTCTTACTTTGAAAACATTCCCGAAGGATAACATCATATGATAAAATCATCCGTAATACATTTTGAACATATACTTTTCAACACAAAGCTTATTCGGAATAGTTATTTTATAAAGAATAACTCGGGACTCACAAGAACATCATGGGATTCAATTCTAGGAAAGAAGTTTAGCCAACATACCTCAAATTCGTCCCTTAATGATACTACAAGGATCCACTACACTAAGCAACTTCAATCTACAATAACAACATCCAATGGGACCAATATTAGTAACAAATTCCATAATTTAGGCCATTTAGGTATTTTATCAAATACCTAGTAGGCATGAATCTCTACACCTCTTAACCATAGAATTAGTTCATCCAACTTCTACCATTTACCAACAATTTATCCCACCATCATTCGTAAATATTTTATAACTTCCAACATCACATACATGACCATCCATCCACACCCAACCAACAAAATTATATCAAATAATCACCTTTCAATCTCTACAATGGTTATGTAGTTAAATTTGGAATTTATGGCTTTCAATCACCATCCCATGAGTTCCAATACTTAATTCATACTCATATTCCCATAATAAATTCATACATGTAAGTCTAAGGGTGTAGGATTACTTTTTAGAAGAAATCTTGCAAAACTCTCCTTTGAGTTCTTGAAGAAATTTCTTCAAAATCTAGTTATTTTATGTGTAGATTTCATCAATACTAATGTAGAAATGATGGAATTTCATACCAAGATAATGGGGATTTCTTACCTTAAAGAAGAGAGGGGTTGGTGGTCTTGAGAGAATGGAGAAGAGCTCCAAAATCCATCCAAGTGAAATGGAGGAAATGAACCCCCAAGGTGAGTACTTATAAAGGCTTCAGGTCGGGGTAGTGTGCCAGTGCCAACACCAAATGCCTATACTTCACTGGTTTTCAAAGTTGCTGAGAGGGCTGGCGTGCCACAATCCGCGCGTTGCACGGACCCTAGCACGCTCCCAGTTATTTTCTTTTCGATTTCTTGCTTCTCCACTCACCCTCAATTGATACCTTACTATGATATAGACTTGAATTGACTTCCAAACCTTCATATAAGTATGAAACCATGATTACATAATAACATCCTTTCCATTTAATGTATCCAACTTGTTACACACAAATTCTTCCTATTCACAAAACTCCTTAAAATGTTCCAACACACCTTAAACATATATTTTCATTTCAAAATGATGTGGTTCTATCCCATAGGTCTCCTTTAATACTCGAATACTTTAATCCCAAATATCGTTGGTGCACTTTAAAATCTTAAATTATTAGGATATTTTAACGGGTCCTTACAGGTAGACAACCCCGACATCCAATGAATTGATAATATCCTACTTGACAACTTCTTGCATAGCCTCATTGAGTCTTCTTTGATTTTCAATGGATGGCTTAGCGCCATCCTCCAACTTGATCTTATGAATTTAAAAGGTGGGGCTTATACCCCGAATATCCGCCAAGGTCCACCCAATAGCCTTCTTCCTCTTTTGTAACGTCGCCAATATAGAATCTACCTGCACGTTAGTCAAACAAGAGGAAAGAATAACCAGTAAAGTAGAACAAGGGCCAATAAATTCATACCGAAGATGTGGAGGCAATGGCTTCAACTCCAAGGTAGGCGGCTCTTTAATAGAAGACTTTGTAGGATGAATCTTCCTATTTTCAAAATCCAAAGATAATTTTCGGGGTGCATAGTTGTAAGACCCCATTCCTTGCAAAGAGTTCACGCATTCCATGAAACCATCCATCTCGTCATCATCAAAGTTGACCAAGACGGCCTCCAACATATCACCAACATTGATAGTAGCACTTGTATCATCAACAATAATATCGGTCATCAAATCCACTAAAGAACACACCTCATTGCTATTTGGTTGCCGCATGGACTTACACACATAGAATATCACATTTTCATCACCAACCCGGAAAGTGAGTTCTCCGGTTTCAACATCACAAAGATCCTTACCTGTAGCAAGGAAAGGTCTTCCAAGAATAATTGGCACTTCAAAATCGACTTCACAATCTAGAATGTCAAAATCCACCGGAAGAATGAATTTATCAACCCGAATCAAAACATCTTCAATCACTCCCATTGGCATTTTCATGGTACGATCGGCCATTTGCAATCTCATAGAAGTGGGTCTTGGTTTTCCAATCCCCAAAGTCTTGAAAACCAAATAGAGCATCAAATTTATACTTGCCCCAATATCACAAAGAATTTTAGCAAACTCGACACTTCCAATTGTACATGAAATCGTGAAAGCACCGGGATTCTCCAACTTATGAGCCATTGAATGAACAATCGCACTCACTTAATGAGTGACTTTGATAGTCTCAAAATTAATCGACCGCTTCTTTGTCACAAGATCCTTCATAAACTTTGTATAGTCGGTCATTTATTCTAAAGCATCTACCAATGGCACATTATTGAGAGACTCTTCATCATTTGAATGTACTTCTTGAATTGATTCTCACCATTTTGCTTGGCAAGTCTTTGAGGGTATAGAGGAAGCTTAGGCAATGGTGCCTTTGCCTTTTGCACTGACGGCTCTGGTATGTCAATGATGTGTTTCCTAGACAGGTTCACTCCCTCTTGAGTCTCTTCCACACTATCATCAATATCAATTCGAACTTCCTCATTTGGTTGAATAACATTGTTCATGATCTCTTCTTCTTGCATTACTTGATCATCATCAACAAGTCGCCTTCCACTTGAGGTGGGTGCATTCCCACCTCTTCCACTTCTTGTGATAACCGCCATAGCATGTCCTGTATTGTTACCAACCTTTTAGGTTTACCACCGTGTCACTTGGTAGTGCACCCTTAGGATGAGAATTTAGAGCTTGATAGATTTTCCCTATTTGAACTTCTAGGTTGCGGATTGATGTGTTGTGTGAGGTAAGTTGGGCATCCGAATTGGCATTATTTTCCACCATTTGCTTGAACATGTTTTCAATACGTCTCATCTCATTTTTTGAAGAACTTAAACCATGAGAATTATAAGGGGGTGGGTTGCTTGGTTATTGATACATTGGGGACCTTTGAAAACCCAACCCTCGGTTGCCTTAATTGTTCCCCCGACTACCTTAGTTGTTGCCTCCCCAATTTCCATGGGTTGTTTCCACTCCAATTTCCTTGATTGTTGTTGCTATGCCAATTCCTTTGATTGTTAGATTTCCAATTGCCATGATTGTTTTGTGATCGCCATTGTTGTTGGTTTGGGTCTTGGAAGTTGTTTCTTTGCCCTTGAAAATTGTTCACATATTGCACTTCCTCCTCTTGCTCATTGTAAGAATTATCTTGATCAAAACCACCATCATCTTGCACTCAGTTCTCCACTCGGGTTTGTACTTTTGGACCCTTAGTCCTCTTCCTGTTCACCAACACATTCACTTCCTCCATAGCATGAACTTGCTTAGGGGATTGCACTTGATTTAGTTGAGCCTTTACTAGTTGAGTCATGTTAGTGGTTAATTTGGCAATGGCTTGCCATGGTCTTGCAATTCTTTGTAGAGGTGGATCATATTCGGATCACCTTGTGGGACATTAGCCCGAGATTGCCAAGCCGACGACATTTCTGCCATCTCATCTAAGATGTCACACGCCTCCACATAAGGCGTAGTCATAAAGTTCCCACCGGCTATTTGATTCACTACACATTGGTTGGTTGTATTAATCCTACAATAAAAGGTTTGTTGCAACATATTTTCCGTCATATTGTTGTTGGGACATTCCTTAACTATTGTTCTATAGCGCTCCCAAATTTCCTATAGTAGTTCATTTGGCTCTTGTTTGAATGCCAAGATCTCATCTCGAAGTGTAGCCATATGCCCGGGGGAGAAAACTTAGTAATGAATTTGGCCACCAACTCATCCCGAGTGTGAATTGAATGGTTCGGCAAACGTTCCAATCAATCTAAAGATTTTCCCGTAGTGAGAAGGGAAAAAGCCTTAGCCTCAAGCATCCTCGGAAACATTAGTTTGCTTGCTCCCCCAACATGTATCCACAAAGCCTTTCAAATGTTTGTAAGTATTTTGAGTTGGAGCACCGGTAAAAAAAATCATGTTGCTCAAGGAAGGTGAGCATCAAATTGGTGATTTGAAAGTTTCCTGCCCTAATACGGGGAGAGACTATTGCACTAGCATAACCTTTGATGGGCAATATTCGGTGTGGAGCTTCTTGTGGTGGATGTGGTTGATAGGCGCCATCACGGTCCGAAGGTGGGAATTTCGGGTCATGACAAGCTCGTTGGAAGAATAGTACCCAACTATATGAGTCGGGGTCGATTTTCTCAGGGAGCTAACAATGGGTGTTGGAGTGTATACTTGATGCGTGAAGACGAAACAACTTAAATACACTTCCAATTAAGTTGGTTTTGCAAATTACTTCTATAAATTACACTTTCAATAATCGACTAGAGAAATGAAACTAGAAATTGACTAATTATTTTTGGTTGTTTTCAAATAGGTAAAAGGCGTAGGGATGTAATCTTCGCCTAGGGTTTTGCCTATGGGTTAATTACTTATTTTATTGATTGGGGTGTATTATAGCTCTCAAATCTAAGCTACCCACTCAATACCTCTTGGTCATAAAGTGATTTTGCCCAATTTGGCTTTCCCAAGCCCAAATGGGTATCAAGCTAAATAGTTTATATGAGCTCAAGTCAGATTTTCCCTATCTCTAGTTCAAATCCTTTAATTAGGCTAGTCAAATCCTTAACTAGCCCAATTTTTTGTTAGCAAAATTTTTCTAGACTAGGTCCCTCTTTTTCAAGTAAAGACCAAGTCAAAAAGGCATGAAATAATGTTTGCAACCATTAATTCTAAAATTAAAGTATGAATAAAGCTAAATAACAAATACCCAATCTTAAACAAGCATTCAATTAAATACCCATAATATTTACACACTAGGGTTGAGTCACAACTCTAGTAAGTATCTAGCTACTCATAGTAGAAAATGAAGAAAACAAAGAAGAAACACTAATTAAAGCCATAATATAAAAGTAAAATGATAAGCTATGGTGTTTTTCCCCAAAATGATCACAAATTACCCAAAATAGTAAACTACAATGACTACAGCTAAGAAAACTTCAAAACTTGACCTAAAAAAGTAATTCTCGTCTATTTATAATGGCCCAAAATTTGCTGACAAAAATGCCCTACGAGAGGTTCTGCGGCCACACAATTCCATGTGTGGTCCGCACATTGCTTGAGTCTGCAGGTTAATAGATTCTGCAGCTACACAATTTGATCTGCGGCTGCACTTTAGCTTCTACGACCGCACAATTCATGTGCAGTCTATACTTCTGGCAAGGCTTCAGCCTTGGTCATTTTGCACTCTCTGAACTTTTTGAATTCTTGTCAGTGCGACCATGTTCTACGGCCGCACAAATTGTGTGCGGTCTGCACTTCTTCTTCAATCACTTTTGGGCTTCTACATCATATCTGCAGTCGCAAAAAGAATTCTGCGGTCCGCACTTGCTTGTGCGGCCGCAGAAATATTTTTGCGGACCACACTTCTGGTCTGATGCGTCCCTTCTTGCCTTATGTGCCGGAACACTCCTTTTTGAGTTGGATTTCTTCATTATAGTCCAAATCTCCAGTATTCCTGCAATTTGCACACTTTTAGTTTTGGGAACATAAATCAACGCTTTCAGATTAAAACAGAAGCAAAAAGGTACTATTAAGTGGTCAAAATCCATACTTATTAATTACATAAGAAAGACGTCCCACCGGGAAACTTCAGTAGTTCGGCCCGTAGGGCTGTTAATACTAGGATTACAATTAATATTAAGATTTTCAAGCTCAGCCAAGCTATTAAGTACATTAGTAGAAACAAGTCTAGAACCAGTAGCTCTATTTTTATCTTCTTGGAGAAGCTTCAAAAATACAGTAGGAGGGTATGGCGTGATTGTTAAAGGGTTGCTTCTTGCTTGCTTGGATCCTTCAGTAGCCAAAAATTCAGCAACTTTGATTCTTCTCAGAAATTATGACGCATTAACAGATTCCCCAGTCTCTTTAGTAATTACATGCACTCATTAACCAAGTTAGTACAAAGTGAGCAATTGTTTTGGCCAATTAAGTGCAGGACATACGTAACATCAGTTTCAATTTTTAAGCTATGAAAATTATTATCACAAGCTAATTGTAGACCAGTTTTAAGGGTCAATAACTCCATGTAAGCAAGAGTGTAATCATATGTTGCCCTATAGTAGCCCAGAACCCAATCCCCATGAAGGTTTCGAAAGATTCCACCAATACCCCCTTTCTTATACTTATCTTTAAAGACATTGTCAATGTTGAGCTTAAGAGATGCTGTAGTGGGAGGATGCCACTTGATTGTGATGGGGAAGCGAAAGGAGTTTAGCGTGAGAAGCTGGAGCAATATTTATATCCATGCAACGGATAACTACAGAATTTAGGGGAAGTTGATTGCAGAGATTATTAAAGGAGTTATTGTTTCTGTTGATCCCAAGATGCCAAATAGCAAATAAGAAGAAGTCATGCCATGAAATGCCCAAGTGATCAATATTAATGTTGGCCATTTTGAGTAAAGTAAGCCAATGGTTAGAGTAGAGATCTAATTATATAATGTTGGGATGTACATCATTCAAGTGAGTATACGGTGATGCATATGGATTCTCAAAGAAAATATGAGTAATAGTGATTATAGCGAAACCTTTGCATACTTTATGTCTGGATTAAGACCAAGACTCACCGGATGGTGCAAGAAGTAATTTATCAAATGATGGTATACTTTGAAGGATAAGTTTGTGCATGGTAGTGTATTTGTATGCGTTTTACCTTAGAGAACAATTTCTTTTAATTCTTGATTAACTTGTAGATAGATTTAGTAGAGAAAACTCTATTTGAAGTAAGTGCCCAGATTAGAATATATCAAGAGTTATTGATGCTAGTGCGACTTATCAAGTGAATCCTATTGATAATATGTGAAGGAAGATCAAAAGAGAGTTTAGAGATATCCAGTGGTCATTTATCCAAAGGTCCATGACTTATAAAGATGAGTCAGATTGGTTCAGAGGCCCTTGAATTATAGTACTTAAGGGTGGGAGGCTAGGGATCCAAGCAGAGAGACAACAACTTATATTTTCTGGGTCAATTACCCATGCAAGACCCTTAATACATATATTCCATCCAGTCAGTATGTTGCTCCACATGAGAGTGAGAGGTAGGATTTCTTTTGTGACTATATTATCTGAAAAGTGTAGTGGCCCAAATGGAGCATGGATTGGTGAACAGCCGCCAAGAGAGACTGGCAAGTGAAGCCATATTTTTGTTCATTGCTTTTCTAAATCCTCCCCCCTCCCCCGCGCGCTTATTTAGATTGGGTAATGATATCCTACTTGATATAGTAAATTTTCTTTTTTAAAGTGGTAGTACCCCAGATGAAGTCTCTTTCGATGCTGTCAATTTGTTTTGAGTGTAAAAGCGGGGAGTAAGATGTATTGCATGGAGTGATTTGGGATAGAGTTAAGGATTGATCTAGCTAATGTTGTTCTCCCCGCAATGAAAATAAAGTTAGTTTTCCAGCTAGCCAGTTTGGAATTCATGTTATCAATGATGTAGCGAAGGTCAGAACCTTTTAGTTTGGGGGTGAGGATAGGGAAGCCTAAGTATTTTCTAAAATTATCACTAATTTTGATATTACGGATATTTGCGAGCAAATATTTGATTGGTGTGTCACAGTTCTTAGAAAATATAATTTTGAATTTGGTAGTGTTGATCTTCTGCCCTGAAATTTGGGAGAAAAATAGGAGACATTGTTTTATTGAATGAATTGATTTTAAATTGGTATTTGCTAAAAGAGTTAAGTCGTGCACATAGAATAGGTGGGAGAATGATGGACCAGTAGGATTAATCTTGATTGGATTCCAAAGATCAATATTAACTTGGTTACAGATGTATTTGGAGAGTAGTTCCATACATAGGACGAAAATATAAGGTGACGTTGGGTCACCTTGATTAATACCCCTAGATGGATAAAAAAAAAATTAATTTTGGACCCGTTAACTAAAATAGCAATTTTTGAAGTGCTGATACAGCTCATGATAAGTTTGGTAATTCACAGAGGGAATTTAAAGAAGAGAAGGGCTCGATAGATGAAAGACCATTCGAGTCCATCTAAAACCTTTTCTAGATCTATCTTCTAGAGCACTTTGCCATTGCATCCTTTAATCTTTTGAAAGTGATTAATGATCTATTGGATAATTATAGTATTATCACTAGTTCGTCCACCTTTTAGAAAACTAGATTGATAAGGGCCAATTAGTTTATCAAAGAATGGCTTAAGTCTGTTATTTATTGATGATAATCTTGGTAATTACCTTATAGATAGTGTTACAAAGTCCTATAGGGCAAACATTATTTAGATTATTTGCATTATGAATTTTTGATATGAGACAGATATAGGTCGAGTTGAGATTTTCTGGAATGGAAAGATGTCAAGGTGTCATGGCAAAATATTAAAACAAAATCCTTGACAAAATGCTAATATTTTTTTATAAAAGAATGAATGAATTCTGTTAGGGCCTGGCACTTTAAAAGGCTTAAAGGAGAAAATAGCGCAGACAATTTTAAAATTCTATAAAGGTCTAGTTCTGTGAGATCTATGTTGTCAAAACAAGTTGGAGAATCTAGAATATTTTTTCAAGGGGTTTCTATGTGGTCAGTTTGAAAATCTTTTTGAAAAAGAAACGACGTATGATTTAAAATTTGAGCTGGATCATTAATCCAGTTACCATCACTATCTTTGAAGAAGGATATACTGTTATTTCTTCTACAATTCACGACACTTAAGTGAAAGAATTTGGTATTAGCATTACCGTCGTTAAGCCAATTAATACGAGAGCGAATTTTCAATAGTCCTCCTCAATTTTTAATAGATTATTATAGTTATCTATAAGATCATTTTCCAACAAATTAAGAAAGTGGCTTGTAGAATAGAGAGAGGAGGATTGAATTTCATTGAGTCTAGTAAGAATTCTTTTCTTTTTCCTATTAGTGTTACCAAAGGTTGCCTTGCCTATTCTAAAGAATTATGTTGGAAGCAGTTAGTGGCTTCAAACAGGTCTTTCCTATTTTAAGAAATAATTAACAATATAATATTATCAAATTTACGATGATAGCCCAGTAGGTTTCAAGCCGAAAACTTTTATTGGTAGGGAGAGGGTTAGGCTTGGTAAAACTAAGAAGTAAGGGAGTATGGTTTGAGTGTATTCTAGGTAGGTGAGTGATGGAGGCATTATCGTATTGGTCCAACCAAAGGGCATTAGCGAGGCACATATCTTGTCTTTCCAATATTAGGTCGTTATAGTTAACCATACAATTAGTCCAAGTATATTTGCTCCTTTGAAACCTAGATTGATTAAGTTGCAATAATTGACACACGACCAGAAACGCAATGAATGATAAGAATTAATGGGCCTACCTCCCTATTTTTTATTTTGAGATAATATTTCATTAAAATCCCCACCCACTAGATAAGGGTCAGACTAAGTATCAGCTATGGAGCAAAGATTATTACGGATAGTGAGTGAAGTACTAGCATAGATAATACTAATAAGACAAGGGGCTTGATTTGGAAATACCTAGAGCATTGCATAGATTTCTTGGTGCGACTTGGTGATCAGGTTAGTCGTGACCAAATTCCCAAATCAAAAGAATAATAATCTCACCGGCTAATCCTATAGCTAGGATTTCAAGCATGTCAGTGAAATGGATTTATCACGGAGTATAATATGGTCAATCATCTTTATTTCACGAAGAGCGACCATACATGGATTATGGGTATGCAGAAGTTCCCTAAAATTCACTTTGAATTCATCATTGTTAGCCCCTATAATATTCCAGACAACTAGACTAATAGGCCTATTCATTAGGAGGTGATTGGTGTCGAGAACTGTGTTTTCTAGTCCCTCATATGGGAATTGAGTGAGCTTCCTCAGGGAAGGGCTTAGTACTACCACAAAATTCGCCGTTGCCTCGAGAAGTGGAGGACGGATGTCGATGAAGCATTGAAGAGAGCTACTAAATATTTGAAGATGTACTTTTTATCCTCCATCTCCCAAAATAGCATGAGAGATGCTTCTCTGATGCTTGAAATTCCAGTAAACAATCCCCTAACCTGTGGAATTATTATTTCCTCTACCATCTCTTATTCCTCTCGTTCTTGTTCGTTGTGAGGGTGTTGTTGGTGATAGATGCCCAGAGGGATCGAATTTTGCTATGTGATTGGTTTCCATGGATAAAAGATGGGGTGATTCGTCACTTGATCGACTGGAGTGAAGAATGGAAGTTGGTAAAGCAGTTCCATGTTGTTAAGGGGGTTGAAGTGGTGAGGAAGATTCTAATGGACTTGTATATTGTGAAAAAGTATTGTAGCCAAGGCTGGGGCTAGCAGTTCTAGGATGTTGGCTAACCACATATGGTTGATGTAATTTCCTATGTCTAGTGTCATCCCTTCCGATATTAGTTGCGCTAGAAAGTTTGGGTTATGAAAAATAATCCATACCTCCTGACTGTTGATGGTCATTGGAATGAACGTTGCATGACTCTGTAGGCCTTGTTCTATCCAAGTCAGAGGGTCTTGGTTGGGAAGATGGGGTGGAGATACATAGGTGGGATGGTGGAATGGAATTTGTGGAGGGAATGGGGAAAGTGTGCCATCGTTTACCTTAGAAGTAATGCCAAGGGGTTCCTGATGAGATTGGTTTGAGGAAGGTTCATGGCTAACTGGAGAGAAAGATACAATCACTATCTGTGCAATTGGAGAAAATGATTGCAAATTTACCGAGTTAGATTTTGCATGCATGAGGATAGAGGAAGCTTGGAGAGGATGGTTAATGGTGATTGGAGAATCGGTTTCTGTTAACACTTGGCTAGTTCTATTTGTCAAGTGTTTGGGTGGAGTTTGGGCGATTGGAAGGTTGCTATGTGCCCTAGGGTCTGTGTTAGTTATGTGATGTCATTGAGCTGTTTAGTAGATTAGGGTTTGGGTAAGTGCATGTACCCAAAGTGCCACATGTACGCTTGTTAGAGGGTGGACTTTTGGTGGAGAGTGTCAGCTTTGGGGTTATCGAATTTATTATAGAGAGGGATAGAATCATCTTCCTTAATTGTAGGAGGTGAGACCGTATTTATGGTTCTGGAGGCAGGATTTCTAGAACTATTAACTATATTTAGGTCTTTAAATTACTCCATTATTCCTATCTCTTAGATTTTGTTTGGTAAAAGGGGAAACCCGCAACCGCCACAACCTCAGCCACAGCCTCTACCCTTCAGGTGAGCACTTTGTGCGCACTAGGTAAACCTCACCCTGTGTAATAGCCTGCAAACCACACAGAGGATGTAAACCACATTAGGCAAGCCCTGTGTGACATGCTCAACCCAGAAGGCATTGAAGGGGAGGGGGAGGGGGAATTCGATCCCAGGTCATCCATATGGATGTGGATGACCACCATCCAAACCAACTGGGCAACCCCAAAGGGTCCTATCTCTTAAATTACTATTGTATTTTTATTTGTATAGAAGAATTCTTGAACGGAGGTTCTATAATGATGATCTAATGTTTATTTTTTCCTTAAATTTTGCTTATCTTGGTGCCTCATATATGTCGCAATGCCCTGTTTTGTTGCAATAATGAGCCTTTATGATCATTTATAATGTAGAAATTAAAAAAATGTCATTTTTAGATCTCTTATGCGTAAAAATAAATCTCACAAGTTTCTACTCTTCAGTATTAATTATCAAAACTCAGTTGTCCCGCATAATAATAATAATAATAATAATAATAATAATAATAATAATGGGGTGTGACATTTATTTATTTAAGCTATTAAAATAGTGATGGGACAAACATAGAAACGGTCAAGTACGAATAGCTTTATGCAATAGGAATTAATTATTGTACATTTCTTCAAAATTTTGCCTTTGTATATCCATAGTAAATTCAGGTGCACGCATATGGGGTCAATAAGTCACAAAAATCGTACATTGCAACAGAGAAAACAAACACACAGCTGTACAAATTTCAGTCTGGAGTTGATCTTTAATTCATTGTACTACTAAAATAACCAGTGAAATAGAAAAACCAAGAGTGAAAGATCTTTGTACAGAAGATTATCAGACAATCTTTGATTCTAAGTTCTAACCACTCTTTCTGCCTGAAATGCCATATGAATATTATTTTGGCGGCCGGCGAAAGAAGATTCAATGATCTACTTCAAATTAAAGTTAGTTATTTTCACAAGTATTCAGGACTAGGGATGTGCTTTAAAATAAGCCAAGAGGCCAACAAGTGGTGCATTTACATATGTAGCTGGTTCTGACTGGGCAGAACTAAGTCTAGAATCAGAAAAATAATCTTTGATATCAGGTCCTCCAACCACTGCCCCTATATGCAAGTTGGGATTTGGGCTTTCACTTAGAAAATATGGTGTCCCTTCTTTACATCCTATCTTCTGTGGATATTGATCAATAGATGGCAATGAAGCCCCTCTATGGTGTATTCTTTGAGGGAATTTTGATCCAAATCCAACCATGTATGACATGTTCATTGGATTTCTCCCAAGAATATAATTCACCTGCAGGCATTATATATACTTATATCAGTTTAATTTCTTATAAATTTATCACATTTTCAGTGTCATTGTAATATGCAACACACAGTATATACAATACCTGGCTTCTTGCAAAACGTATTAGCATCTTTTGAGTTACATCAATGTTGCCACAGCGAATTACTCTACTCTTCATGTAGCGTGCATAGGTTAGAAGTAAAAACGACAGAGCTGTTGGATTTTGCATATTACAAATCCCCGCTTTGTACATGAGTCCACCTGCTCAAAATTTGAGGATGACAACAATTAGACGCGCATCTTTCTTTTTGCTTTTTAAGGGCGAGATATGGGGAAATAACTATACCTGGAGTGTATCTAACTGTATTGATAGGAGATTCAGGTAATACACTGCAGACAAATGTATCAGCGTAAGGAAGGAAGGGGTTTGCATTTGAAGGGTTATCAAGAACAAACTGCAAAAATATCCAGAAATGTGAAAGATATCATATTGAATCAAAGATACAGAAAATTAATTATGTATGCGCGCAGAATAAATAAGAGCTTGATTTGGTGGAATATGTAACTAGTGAATAAATTAATTAACCTTGGAGATAAGCACATTGATACCAGCATGCTTGGCATCCCATCCAAATTCTGATACTCCACTTTCGATGTCCGATTTGAAGTTTATTATGTTTTGCTTAACGTAGTTCCAATATATAGGCTTCCTTGTAGCTTTGAGTAGCCATGCTGCAGCCCAAAGCAATTCATCCTATTTCAATTTTTTTATCCTTGTTAGGATTAAGAACTTGTTGAATTAATGTCAATACCATTTGAAGATTATTAAGCCTTCATACTTACATTGTATCCGTTGTAATTACAGTAGAATGGGCACACCCAAGGTCCTATGCTATCGTTGTAAGATCCCCTGTATTTATCCGCAAATTCAAAAACCTGAATTCGCGCAAAAACAATAGACTTATTATCACCTCAACTATTTGATAGTTGTAAAGGAAATTGCAACTCTCTGTATATAGTTATCCTATTAATTAATACTCCTTCTAGTTCCAAATATAAGTCGTTCTGGCAAATTATATTTGTTTCAAATTTTTTGATGGTTAGCAACATAAAGTTACCTGGATGGCTCGGTTAACAAGCAATTTGGAATATGCGGGATCAGAAGGCTTAAACACAACGGAGGCAGCAGCAAGAGCAGCAGCAATCTCAGCAGAAACTTCAGAACCAGGAGCTTGTGCAGTAACTGCAAAAGTAGTACGCGGCGTGTCCATATCTTCAGGCCTTTCCCAGCAATTATGATCGGCCTCTGCGTTACCTACTTGTGCAAATACTACGTTGGGAATGTTTGTGGCCTTTAAGAAATAATCTGTGGACCACCTGATTGCCTCCATGGCGTGTTGTAAGTCTGATCCCATTGTATTTTTGAACTGCTCCACACTCCAAGCTAACATGGTCGTAGTAAAAGCCATTGGGAAATGGAACTTGATATTGTCACCAGCATCATAGTACCCACCTACCAAATCCACCTGAATTTTTTTCTTGTTTCTTTATATCGTTGTTGCATGTAGTTTTCAAATATATAAATTTTGTTTAAAAAACTTAAAGATTCTATGTTTGGAATATTCATGTTTGACTTTCTAAATTCGATGGAGGGAGTATTATGTATACTTACACCCTTGTCAGCTCCATCATGAAGAGCAGAATCTTTTCTCCAAGTAGCGCGCTGGTTAGGGGGTAATTTACCAGACCTTTGTCCCTCGAAGAAGAGAATGCTCTTTGTTAAGGCATCAGCATAATTAGGATTAGGAACCTTTGCTACCACCGTTGCTGTCAAGCAGACAAATGCTGCAATTACTCGCAGCACTTGGCAAGGAGATCTTCTGCAACCAATCATATTTCTTAATGGTCTTGTTCTAGGTACGATGTTTATTTTTTATTTGCCAGAGAGTATAAATTGACAATATATATACACTTTTCCCCGGTGCACATCTTCAGTACCTAGAATATTGCTTTAATTTTCCATAAAGATAGGAAAAGTAAGCCTTGAAAGTTCATATTCATTCTTCCAGGGCAAACTTAAAATATTGATCTCTGAAGGAAATCATCTTGGGACTGGGGATGGCACAAAATGTTCAGCCAATGGAGATTACCACTTTTTGACCCCCTCAATTAGTAATATATTATTCACATCTGCATCATTTTGTACACCAAATATCGGTATTACATACGTTTGCAAAACTTTTTACCACTATTGCTACTTACACAACTCATGCATCTTTCCTTCTTCACGTTCATTTTATTGGCAAACAGAAATATCACAACACCCCTTCAGTTTAAAGTAATATTGTTGACTACAATTGGATTTGATGGATTGCTCGTTATGCTGGTATATACTGTGTACATCAGTCTTACATATTTAAACTAATAAAGGGATGAAGGATTGCATTGTTAGGTAAAAATAATTGTAAAAAAAAAAGCACAAGATTTGACTAGTACTTGAGTATTAATGATTTAGAAAGAGATTTTGTTTCTTGGAAATTGTAACCAAAAGCATAAGGAGATGTAAAACCCAAATAGCCTCCTTAATTTTCAGAACAAGTTACTTGAGATGACTAGTTATTGAAAGGTTGACCTTCAAGTTCCTTCCGATCTAAGCAGCTTTCGTCTTTCCCCAAAGCACACCAATTGGAGCACGTCAAAAGAACAGGCGTATTAGGCACTACTTCTTCATTACTCTTGAGTCTTAACAACCAATTCTAGCGCGCACACAATAACTTCGGCATTCACTTTTTCTCAAGTTTGGATTTGGACTTTATGAAAATTCAAATTCTGGGATAGTGACATCAAGCGTTAGTAACTGGGTTCCGAATTTAATTTTGTACGTATGATGTTTGGCATATTTCGATATGTGTTGATGTTACTTTGCCCATGCTTTAACCACTTTTTGATGTTATTTAATCTTTAAAACACCCAACATGGTGTAATTATTGGTTTGATGACTAATTAAGTTATGTGTGACGATTTAAGGTGTTCGGAGTGCAAAATATGAAGAAAAGGTGGTTTAGCTAGAGGAAGAAGGGTTGGATGCGTCGCATCCAACCTAGGAAAACATCATCCTGCATGCAACCTTAGCAGTGAAGTTGGGCCATCGCGTCCGCCATCGCGTGCGAAACTGGGAAGTAGAAGTGAAGCTGGATGCGTCGCATCCACCTTCGCAGGCAAAAATTGAAATGGAGGACAAGGTGGATGCGTCGCATCCACCTTAGCATCAATCCCTGAAGCCGATTTGGACTAGGAATAGGAGAGCTTTGGCCCACGACTTTTGTACGCAATATATAAGCCAAAAACGCCTCCTGTAGGTTATCTAACATATTGGAAAAGGGAAAAAAGCCACGAAAAAGCTGTGGAGGCCGGAATTCATCAAGTTTCATCTTTCTCCCACCAAACTTAGTAATTTTTATGTTTCTTTATATGATTTGTTGTTTGGCTACCATGTCTATGTGGAGCTAAACTTCACGTTCTAGGGTTGTGGTTCTTTCATGACTATTGTTATTCGGATATTGATTTTGACTTCTTGATTTATCATATTAGTTTATTTATTCAATCTTGCACTTAATTATTTAATTGATTGATCACCAATTGAATATTATCTACGAATCTAGAATTGAACTCGAAAGTGGGAATTCTATATTGCATATAGGATTGAGTAGGGCAAGTTCTTGAACTCGGGCATCGGGGAACGGATTCGTGGTTAGGATAGACATATACCTAATTGCCTTGCTTGGTTGATTTACAGGAATTATAAATGCGTTCTTGTTGATTCTAACTCCATAGACATATAGGCGTTAGGTTAGCTTGAATAGGCGAGTAAGAACTCGACAGATTCTTATGAGCAATATTAACCCTGTCAACCAATAAGCTAGATAAATTAGTCGGTCAATTCAATTGAAGAATACAATAGGATTGTTAGATAGCCCATAACCCTAGATCGTTTTCATTACATTGATATCATTAAAATCTGCTCTTTCTCTGTTCAAAGTTCATTATTTATATTTTTTTATTTAATTAGTTTAGAATAAAATATTTTTAGATTTAATTCTTGTTTAGATAATTAGGATAGTCTAATTTAGTTAATAGTTAATCATAAGTCCTCGTGGGTTCGACATCCGACTTTTAGTCACTTTATTACTTGACGACCGCGTATACTTGCGTGAGTGTGTTTGGTCGCAACAAGTTTTTGGCGCCGTTGCCGGGGACTTAGAAATTAGCTACGTGACTAAGTTAAGCTTTTATTAGATATTTGTTTTCAAGTTTTAATTTTCAGTTTGCCTGGTTTGTGTCAACGCAGGGTTTACTCTCGAATGCAGAGGAATAGAAGTGCAAACAACCTCATTCCTCTTGATCCAGAAATCGAACGAACATTACATAGAGTGAGAAGGGAACACGAAGCTAGAACGAGAATAGACAGAGATTTGGACATCGCAATCCAACCACAGCCAATAGATATGGCAGGCAATGAAGAGCGTCCGGTAATCGAAGCCGCAAGGCCCAATCTTGCGAATATGACTCAGGCTATTGTGAAGCCTGATATCACTGGGCATTTTGAACTCAAACAGTACATGGTACAGCTGATTCAGTCCACAGGACAATATGTGGGTCTATCTCATGAGGACCCGCAGAGGCATATTCAGAACTTCTTGGAAATCACAGACACTTACAATTATCCGAACGTCTCCAAGGACTATGTCAGGCTGACACTATTCCCTTTTTCACTGTTGGGGGAAGCTAAAGAATGGTTGCAAAAGGAGCCCGCAAACTCTATCCACACTTGGGATGATCTAGCAAGGAAATTCCTGATCAAGTTTTTCCCAACTAAGAAGACAAAGTCGTTGAGGAGCCAAATTCTTGGGTTCCAACAACGGGATGGCGAGACACTTCGTCAAGCTTGGGAAAGATACAAGAAACTACTCAGAGACTGCCCGCATCATTGTCAAACTGATGAGGTATTGGGTCACACTTTTGTTGATGGGTTAGATGAAGCATCAAAGATGAATCTTGACTCAGCTTGTGGGGGTAGTTGTATGGCAAGACCGTATAGTGAAATACAACTCCTGCTAAATAATTTCACTGCTAATGACCATAATTGGCAAGGAGAGGGGGATTCACGAAGGGTAATTAAACAGAAGGCCGCCGGTTTGATTGAGCTTGATGACTTTTCCGCCATGAGAGCCGATATAGCAAAATTGGCAAATCAGATGAATAGAATGACAACACAACAAATGCAACATGTACAGCAGATGTCTATTTGTTGCGAACTATGCGGAGACAGTCATATGATTGACATGTGCCCCACGAATCCTGAATCTATATACTATGTGGGACAACAAAACAGAGGTCCTATGAATCAACATGCGCAATATGGGAACACTTACAACCCAAACTGGAGGAATCATCCTAACTTCTCATGGGGCGGAAGTCAACAGAATCAGTATAGGCCTCAAGGGAATTTTACTCAACCTCAGAAGCCACCCCAACAAATGGAAGAAAGTACGAATGACTTGCTGAAAAAGTTGTTACTAGACAATCAACAGCTCAGGACCGATTTCAGAAATCTTGAGAGGCAAATGGGGCAGTTAGCAGCAAACCAAAATACTAGACCTACAGGCTCACTTCCCAGTGATACAGAGAAGAACCCTCAAATTAATGCAGTTACACTTAGAAACGGGAGGGAACTAGAGGAAGCGCCAAGGAAGATAAAAGAAAAACCTATACCTGGGGGGAGTTGACACCTAAGGCAACACAAGAGTCAAAGGAAGATGATGCAAGTTCAGAGCGAATGGAGGTTACAAGGCCACCACCACCTTTCCCCCAAAGATTGCAGAAAAGGAATGACGATCGCATGTTCAACAAATTTCTCTCCATGTTGAGTCAGGTTCAATTAAATATTCCATTAGTGGATGTACTTCGTGAAATTCCAAAGTACGCTAAGTACATAAAAGACATAGTGGCTCATAAGAGGAAATTGACTGAGTTCGAGACGGTTGCACTTACTGAGGAGTGCACATCAAGGGTCCAAAACAAGCTTCCCCAAAAGCTTAAGGACCCTGGCAGCTTCACTATTCCAGTACAAATCGGTAATATTAACGTGGGACGTGCTCTGTGTGATTTGGGTGCAAGCATAAATCTGATGCCGTTATCCTTGTTTAAGCAATTAGGTCTGGGAGCTCCGAGACCAACCACCGTGATGTTGCAATTAGCTGATAGGTCCATAGCCTACCCCGAAGGAGTGATTGAAGATGTGCTGCTGCAAATTGGAAAATTCATCTTCCCAGCTGACTTCATTATTCTAGACTTCGAGGCTGATGAACAAGTTCCAATCATATTGGGACGACCTCTCTTGGCTACTGGCGATGCAATAATTAAAGTGAGAGAAGGGAAAATGATTATGAGAGTGGACAACGAGGAGGCAGTCTTCAATGTCTACAAAGCAATCCAACTCCCCCGCCACTATGAGGAGCTCTCTATGATATCTGTGGTGGAGGTGGATGAGAAACTTCTTAACACGAGTGTATATCTAGGCGACTGTTTAGAAAAAGCAATCATGCTGTTTGATAGCTTGGAGATGGATGATGAGGTTGAGGAGATGAAGGGAATCCTAGATACATCATGTGGTTACATGCAAGGAATAATCCCGTTTGAGCCCCTGAATAGGCCAAGTGGCCCCCCACCAAAGCCGTCAATTGAAAAAGCTCCAAATTTGGAACTTAAACCCCTACCCCCTCACCTTTAATATGCTTATTTGGGAAGTTCTGACACTTTACCTGTTATTATTTCTGCTCACTTGTCTAAATTACAGGAAGAAAAGCTATTAAGGGTGCTACGTGAGCACAAGCGAGCAATTGGGTGGACAATGTCTGACATTAAAGGCATTAGTCCAGCTTTCTGCATGCACAAAATCCTCATGGAGGACGGACACAAGCCGAGTGTAGAACACCAACGCCGACTAAATCCAATCATGAAAGAAGTGGTAAGGAAAGAAGTGATTAAGTGGCTTGATGCAGGTATTGTATTTCCAATCTCTGATAGTAAATGGGTAAGCCCAGTTCAATGTGTGCCGAAGAAAGGGGGATAACCGTAGTAGTTAATGAAAATAATGACTTAATTCCTACAAGAACTGTAACTGGATGGAGAATTTGCATAGATTACAGAAAACTAAACAATGCCACCCGGAAAGACCACTTTCCCCTGCCTTTTATTGACCAAATGCTTGATAGATTAGCTGGCCAGGAATACTACTGTTTCCTGGACGGTTATTCGGGGTATAATCAGATTGCTATAGCCCCAGAAGACCAAGAGAAAACTACATTTACATGTCCTTATGGCACGTATGCGTTCAAGAGAATGCCCTTCGGTCTTTGTAATGCACCTGCGACTTTTCAAAGGTGTATGATGGCTATTTTCACTGACATGGTTGAAAGATATGTAGAAGTATTCATGGATGATTTTTCTATGTTTGGATGTTCTTTTGATAGTTGTTTGATGAACCTTGATAAAGTGCTAGCTAGGTGTGAAGAGACGAACTTGGTGCTAAACTGGGAAAAGTGCCATTTCATGGTACGTGAAGGTATAGTTTTGGGGCACAAGGTTTCAAAAGATGGTCTACAGGTGGATAAAGCAAAGGTGGAGACGATCGAAAAATTGCCCCCACCGACATCCATCAAAGGCATTCGCAGTTTCTTGGGTCATGCAGGTTTTTATCGTCGTTTCATTAAAGATTTTTCGAAAATTTCTTCCCCTTTGTGCAGGCTTCTAGAGAAAGACGTTACCTTCAAGTTTGATAATGCATGTCTGAAAGCATTTGAGGAGCTGAAGGGAAGATTGGTGACTGCACCAATTATCATTGGCCCCGATTGGGCACAACCATTTGAGTTGATGTGCGATGCAAGTGACATAGCAATTGGAGCGGTGTTAGGGCAAAGGAGGGATAAAATCTTTCACTCCATTTATTATGCAAGCAAAACTATGAATCCAGCTCAGATGAATTATACAGTGACTGAAAAGGAGTTGCTTGCAGTGGTGTGGGCGTTTGACAAGTTCAGATCCTATCTAGTGGGAACCAAAGTCATCGTCTACACAGATCATTCAGCTATCAGATACCTATTTGAAAAGAAAGACGCCAAGCCGAGGCTGATTCGTTGGGTCCTCCTCTTGCAAGAATTTGACTTAGAGATCCGAGATTGAAAAGGGACAGAAAATCAAGTGGCCGATCATTTGTCCAGATTAGAGAGCCGGAACCATGTAGCTGAAGGAGGGTCAATTAAAGAAACATTTCCGGATGAGCAAATATTGGCAATCACCTCAGGTGAAGCCCCATGGTATGCAGATTATGTGAATTTTATCGCAAGTGGGGTAACGCCACTAGAATGGACAGCTGACAATAGAAGAAGATTCCTACATGATGTAAGGTTCTACGTGTGGGATGAGCCATTCCTATATAGGCAGTGTGCAGATCAGTTGGTGAGAAGGTGTGTTCCTGAGGAAGAGATGAAGGCTATACTACATGACTGCCATGCGTCACCATATGGAGGTCATCACGGCGGGGATAGAACCGCCCAAAAAGTGCTACAATCAGGTTTTTATTGGCCAAAATTGTTTAAGGATGCACATGCCTTCGTTAAAAATTGTGATAGATGCTAAAGAACTGGAACTATCACGAGGAAGCACGAGATGCCCTTGAAAAATATACTGGCGGTAGAACTTTTTGATGTTTGGGGGATTGATTTTATGGGACCATTCCCATATTCTAACGGACACAGATACATCTTGGTAGCGGTCGACTATGTTTCTAAGTGGGTAGAGGCCATAGCTCTTCCTACTAACGACGCAAAAGTTGTGGTAGGCTTTGTAAAGAAGCACATCTTCACACGTTTTGGGACCCCAAGAGTGTTGATAAGCGACGGGGGAACTCACTTTTGTAACAAACTGCTGAATAATATTCTTGCAAAATACGGAGTCAAGCACAAAGTTTCCACTGCCTATCATCCCCAAACGAGTGGTCAAGTAGAAGTTTCCAACAGAGAGGTCAAGCAGATTTTGGAAAAGACAGTAAGTATGAATAGAAAGGACTGGGCCGGGAAGCTGGATGACGCATTATGGGCATATCGCACTGCGTACAAGACCCCAATAGGCACTTCTCCGTACAGGTTGGTTTATGGGAAGGCCTGCCATCTGCCCGTCGAGCTTGAACACAAAGCATATTGGGCGATTAAAAAGCTAAATATGGAGATGGACTTGGCCGGTGAAAAGAGATTGCTACAACTCAACGAGCTTGATGAGTTTCGATTGCATGCGTATGAAAATGCCAAATTGTATAAAGAGAAGACCAAAAGATGGCATGATAAGCATATCCAACATCGTGAGTTTGAACCAGGTCAACAAATTCTACTGTTTAATTCAAGGCTAAAGCTTTTTCCAGGAAAGCTTAAATCTCGATGGTCGGGTCCGTTTGAAGTGGTTAGTGTGAAACCTCATGGTGCGATAGAATTGTGTGATAAGGGGTCCAATACGACATTCTTGGTAAATGGCCAAAGAGTAAAACACTATTGGGGTGGTGACATTGCACGTCACAAGACCACAATGGATTTAGTGGAGGCATGAAGAACATGTTGCGTCGTGCCGCGACGTTAAATCAGGCGCTTCTTGGGAGGCCACCCAAGTTAGTTAGTTTTTTTTATTTTTATTTTAATTTTTTTTTCTTTCTCCTTTCTTTTCGTAGGACATAGATTTTATTCAAGAAAACGAGGCGGATGCGTCGCGTCCCCCTCAGCAAATTTTTTTTTTTTTTTTTTTGACGGGCCAATTGCTCAAGGCAGTGAAGTCTGCCTATCGCGCCCGTATCGCGTCCGAAAATTTTTGAAGGAAGACAAGGGGATGCGTCGCGTCAAAGCTCGCACGCACAGGTAAGTAATATATATTTTAACACATCTTAAGATAACCTATTCGAACAAAAACGTTTCTTGCGACGCATCCACTCGTCTCGTTTTGGCGACGCCTACGAACGCAGAACAGAATTCTCTCATCGAAATTGTAACGCAATAAGCTCAAACGCGACAGGTACGCATCATCCTCTTCGTTCTTCCGTTGGCTTCTCTCCTAATTCGTCTCTCCTCCCTCCTTCAATGGTAGCAACAAGTAGGTTTTGCAATTTCAAGATTTTTAGGGCTGTCATTCTTGGTAGTTGTAATGGTTGAGAGATGATAAACTATAATTCCCTTCATCTCGTCCAACTTTGGGAGGGTAGTTGCACTGCTCAACTGATAGAATGAACTAGGCACACTTGTTGCATACCACATGTTCGACGAATTGTCCCTGAGAAAAATTTAGGCGTCGGTGAAGTCTGAGTAACCGAGCAACATTGGTGTATGCTTGAGAATAAGTGTGGGGTCGAGTGAGGGGCTATGTGAAATTGAATTTTTGAAGAGAGTTATCACATACTTGCTGAAAGTCATGAGCTACAATTCCATGAAGAGTGAATGGCATGACTTTACGAATAAATTGAAGTCTGCAAGCTGTCGCAATTGCTTTCAAGCTGAACTTCGCTGTTTCATCTGCTAATTGTTGAATTCTTTGCATTGCAGGTACTTAGATTCGTAAAATGACAGCAGCGAGTAAACCATCCAAGCAACAAGACAAAGATGGTAACAAGCAACCGCCCAAAAAGCCTACCGGAAGGGCAGCGGGCGGTCCAAATCCACAGAAAAAGAGGAAGCGGACGGAGAAGGAAATGGAACTGCTGCCTAGGCAGTTAAGTGATGATTCAGAGCAAGAGGAGGAGGAAACATTGGTCCGGAGGACAGTGAAGAAGGGTATTCCACCAAGCAAAGGAATAGAAATACGAGAGCCTGTGACATACCAAAGAAAAGCTTCGAGAATGAGTGCTCCAACTGATAAAGGGAAGGAGAAGATTACTACAGAATCTGAATCCGATTCCGATTCGGACAATGACCACCTACAGATCAACATGAGTGATGAAGACGAAGGTGAACCCATAGACCGAGTTGATTGGGAGAAATACTTTGTTAATGAGAAGGCATTCCGAGCCTATAAGAAGATATTGGTTTCAAAGAAGTACATTCCGGAAAAGCCGATAAACATCGGACCACTTAAGACAAAGTACTCAGAGTTTCTCAAGTCAATTCGAGAGGTGCAAAAATGGGGACCCATTCTGAAAGGTCATGGCAAAGCCAACCTCACCATTGTTAGAGAGCTCTACGCCAATTGGCGTCACGCACGGGGAAACATTGTGCGAGTAAGAGGGGTAGATATTAATGTGTCAGCTGAAGCTCTGAATAACTTCTTAAGGGTGCACACACACTCACTGACAGGTTTGACGCCATATGCAAAACACCAGATTATGCACACATTAAGTCTGTCCTATGCCCTACCAGGAAGGATGCAGAATGGAAGCATGGGAGTATGGAGTACCACTCTATAGCAAAGGAATTCATGAGTGCGTTAGCACGTGTGGCTCTAAATTTCATTTGTAACCGACTGCTGCCATGCCAACATAAAACTGATGTCCCTCGTTACCGCGCACTCGTATTATATGCTTTATTAGAGGGGATACCACTCAACTTCGGAGCCATCATGCATGATCAAATACAGCGAACCAGGATGAATTACAAGTGGAGGCTGTTCTTTGCTAATACCCTAACGGCTTTTTTAACAGAGAGGGGAGTACTATGGGACAAGGAGAATGACGACATTGAGGCTAAAGCTCCAGGACCATATGATGTCACTCACGTTCTAGAGCCGAACAAGGGAAGGTCTTCTAAGCTCACCGTCCAACAATTATTTGAGCATATGCAAGCAGATATGCAAGAGAACAGGGCTGAGCTGATAGCGACTCGTGTCGAGTTGAGTGCCACCAGGGATGAGTTGAGACAGACTCGTGCGGATCTAAGCCGAGTTCAGACCGAGCAGGCCACGATGATGAAGGAGATATCATTACTCCTCAGAGCTCTGGTTCAATGTGCAGGTACAGACATCTCCCAGCTGATTGCATCATCCACTGCCGGACCATCCACTCCTGTTCCTCCCATAGTCACCGAGGCTCCACTCAACAGGCCTATTGAGGTCGCTGTAACACCTGATACAGAATCAGCACCAGTTGTTGATGATAGGAATGCTATGGATGCAGATGCTCCTCCACAGACTGCGGATGAGCCCTCCACCTTGACTTAAGGGAGTCCTTCTCACCCTACTTTACCTTGTTTGTGTGCGTTAGGGACAACGCACAGTCCTAAGTGTGGGGTGGGGGTGATTTATGTTTGATGTATGGATGAATGTACTAATATATTCACTGGATTAATGGCATAAAATAGCAGTAAATTCATCTATATGGAGTAACTATCAGTTTATCTATTAGTTTATTTATTTAAAAAAAAAAAAGTATCTTTGTAGATATATATATATATATATATATATATATAGTATCTTTGTAGATAGTAATAATCCCCTGTGGTTTTTCTTTGTGCCTCGGTTCTTTTCCATGGGATGTAGTTTGAACCGGGTAATTTTGTTTTCTTTTTAGAGTAGAGTAGGAATGTAGGGAATAAAAGGAGGAAGAATGATGAACCTAGGTGACCTTGACTTGGTTGATACTGGCATATTTAAGCTTTTACATATGTAATATCTTCCCTTCTCACTCTGAAATTATTGATGATGCCTTGTTAAAACGGATAGCATGTTTTGTTGCAGCCTATTTCTCATTTTCTTGACTTGTGTTCACTTTGCGCTTAATGCTTAATATCTCGTTGCTCCGTGAATACTTGCATTGTTTGAGAGTCGGAATGTAACCGTCCTTAATGAGTCATGTGCCATGTGTGGTAAGGTTTTTGTATTCTCCATGTATTGTACTTGTGTCTAGAACTTGCCCGGTATGTGAGTTGAAGCGAAATTTTAGGTGATGCTCGGTTTGAAAAATGATTTTAGGCTTTCTTTGATCTTTTTGAGCTTATTGCTTATCACAAATAAAATCTATCCCTAGTTAAACCTTTTGAGCCTGTAGACCTTTTATTTGGTACCCACATTACAAGCCTATACCCTTTTTATTCTTAATTGACATTGTTTTGATCCTTTTACCTCTTAAAGCACTTTAAGTGTTAGATGAGCGCTAAAAGAAGTAAGAAGGGACTAAGTGTGGGGTGACTTTTGAGTGGAACCAATGAAAGAAAGAAGGGTGCACTTATTTTGTAAAATAATACACCACTAGCGGAAATTGAAAGAAAGAAAAATATAAATGAATAAATTGTTGTCTTGTTCTTGCTAGTGGGTATGAATTAAAGTAGTGCTTAAAGAAAGAGGAAATATTGTTGGGGTGATATTATTTGTGAAATTGAAGTGGTGTTGAAGAATTTGCGCTTAAGTTATTTGATGATGTGTTAAAGTGCTTAGGAGGGTGAATCACTATTCCTTAAATATATTCTACCCGTCCCTTAGCCCACATTACAACCATGAAAAAGTCCTAATTGATTTTAGATCGAGCGAGCTTACATTAGTAGAGATTTACATTAAGGGCAAGCCTATGGTACCAACTGCATGCATGCGACTTCTTTTGTGAGAGTGAGCGATTTTCTTTGTGAGCATGAGATTCGAATGTGTGGATTGATTCTACTCTCTTTGCTTTTGTTGTGAGGGCACATGGTTTCACGAGGGATAGGTAACGTTATTAGACTTCTCTATGATGTTGGGTGTTCAAGCCATGAGTGCATAGTGACATTGAGTCGGTTTTTGAGGTTAGGATTGTTGTGAGCATGTTGTCTTTGTTCGAATATTTTTAAAGAATGGCATAAGTAAAGGGAAGGGTATGTGATGCATAGCCTAGAGCCTAATTGTTGCAAATAACCACGGTCATAGATGTAGTGTGCTTTGAATGATCAGAGCTTAATTTTGTTTCGTCTACTATAGGATGGTTTGTTCGAGGACGAACAAAGGTTTAAGTGTGGGGTAGTGATGTTTGGCATATTTCGATATGTGTTGATGTTACTTTGCCCATGCTTTAACCACTTTTTGATGTTATTTAATCTTTAAAACACCCAACATGGTGTAATTATTGGTTTGATGACTAATTAAGTTATGTGTGACGATTTAAGGTGTTCGGAGTGCAAAATATGAAGAAAAGGTGGTTTAGCTAGAGGAAGAAGGGTTGGATGCGTCGCATCCAACCTAGGAAAACATCATCCTGCATGCAACCTTAGCAGTGAAGTTGGGCCATCGCGTCCGCCATCGCGTGCGAAACTGGGAAGTAGAAGTGAAGCTGGATGCGTCGCATCCACCTTCGCAGGCAAAAATTGAAATGGAGGACAAGGTGGATGCGTCGCATCCACCTTAGCATCAATCCCTGAAGCCGAATTGGACTAGGAATAGGAGAGCTTTGGCCCACGACTTTTGTACGCAATATATAAGCCAAAAACGCCTCCTTTAGGTTATCGAACATATTGGGAAGAGGGAAAAAGCCACGAAAAAGCTGTGGAGGCCGGAATTCATCAAGTTTCATCTTTCTCCCACCAAACTTAGTAATTTTTATGTTTCTTTATATGATTTGTTGTTTGGCTACCATGTCTATGTGGAGCTAAACTTCACGTTCTAGGGTTGTGGTTCTTTCATGACTATTGTTATTCGGATATTGATTTTGACTTCTTGATTTATCATATTAGTTTATTTATTCAATCTTGCACTTAATTATTTAATTGATTGATCACCAATTGAATATTATCTACGAATCTAGAATTGAACTCGAAAGTGGGAATTCTATATTGCATATAGGATTGAGTAGGGCAAGTTCTTGAACTCGGGCATCGGGGAACGGATTCGTGGTTAGGATAGACATATACCTAATTGCCTTGCTTGGTTGATTTACAGGAATTATAAATGCGTTCTTGTTGATTCTAACTCCATAGACATATAGGCGTTAGGTTAGCTTGAATAGGCGAGTAAGAACTCGACAGATTCTTATGAGCAATATTAACCCTGTCAACCAATAAGCTAGATAAATTAGTCGGTCAATTCAATTGAAGAATACAATAGGATTGTTAGATAGCCCATAACCCTAGATCGTTTTCATTACATTGATATCATTAAAATCTGCTCTTTCTCTGTTCAAAGTTCATTATTTATATTTTTTTATTTAATTAGTTTAGAATAAAATATTTTTAGATTTAATTCTTGTTTAGATAATTAGGATAGTCTAATTTAGTTAATAGTTATTCATAAGTCCTCGTGGGTTCGACATCCGACTTTTAGTCACTTTATTACTTGACGACCGCGTATACTTGCGTGAGTGTGTTTGGTCGCAACAACGTATTTTGTGAATTTCTTAGTACAAAATGCAGATTTTGGACTAAAACTATTTGGTTCGGTGAATCCGTAGTTAACCTTCTAGCCAGTGGCGGACGCACGTGGTGGCAACTGAACCCGCTTCATCAAAAAATAATACTGTGTAAATGTATAAATTAGGATTAAAGCTGCGTAAATTTTGTATAAATATTTTATTTGAACCCACTTGACAACTACTATTTTACCACTAAAGTTATGTATTTCTAAGATTGAACCCGCTTGCACAAAATCCTGGGTCCGCCACTGCTTGTGGCTCCGCACACGAACTTAATGGATTATAATAGTTTTTGTAAGGTTGCCGTACTTGTCATCATTCTTCATATCTCTGACTATCGATCGTTTAGAGTTGATAACATTACTAATTTAATATTTGACTTTTTCGTGACTGCTTCATCTTCATTTACCATACGACGCTTCAGTAATGCATTAATTCTTCAGTACCCATATTAGAGTTGATTAATTATCCAACTCCTGATCCCTGTAGCAACTTCGTGTATCCTGAAAGAAATGTTTTTTGCAGCAATGCTTTCCAAACATAGATTATGAAAAGGGGAGGGCTTGATAAATGACCTCTAGTTTTATAAAATGATCTTTCATATTTTTACTCAAAAAAAGTTAAACCTCCTGTTATCTGGAGTTATTCAAGTTGTCATCTCGTATATAACCTATTTGTGTGTGTAAAGAATTGAACCTTTTTGTTTTTACTTGCCAATTCATGCAAGTATTTGTTTATTTATTTTCGTCAAAATAAGATTACCTTAATTTCTAATTGTGAGATTATTTTGGAACACGCGCGTACGAGATTATGGTAATTTGGACAGACAAATTATCAAGACTTAGGAAAGCCAATGAAATGGATAAAAGATCACAGGCTTTTCATGAGTTGAAAGTTTAATGGGCTAATTTTGAAGATAGCTGTTAGCCCAATGCCCACATCAGTCTCAACTCAGTCACAGCAAAAGTCCAGGATTTGAGAAGCAGGGCTCTCTAGAGGAGATCTTGCATTTTAAATAGGCCAAATTGCCAAGAAAATCAAGAAGTATTAAAAATTTGGACCACTGCATTAATTCGTACAACACTTACATGTGCCAAGTAGGAAATCAATAGTTCAACCTAAACTAATTAACAAAACATATATTTTCAAATGATAGCTGATAATGTTCTGGCCATTACATGCTTTAATTTTATAAAATTACTTGGCCGAGCAAAAATTACAATATACACAGGTACCTGTGAAGTGATCACACGAAATATTTCGGGGTACGGCCATATGCGACTAATTGATTTTGCCGAACCTGGAAAAAGGCAAATCTAAAAAATACTGAGCGTCTAATATCGTAATGAAAGAAGGCAAGTCCACGAAAGGTTACGGTAGAGTAGTAAATATTCTTTCATCATTAATTAGAGGTCTCGGGATCGAATCCTGGGTATGGATTCACATTTGTTAGGGAGAGATGTGAATCCAAATTTAGTCGGCCCCAATCAGAATATCGTACATCGAGTGAGAATTGTTTTTTAGAAAAAGACAGATCCACGTAGTTACAGGAGTCTCATCTACGATGAAAGTATGAAATTAAGGTCTCTTAGATTTGAACTGTATTTGAATAATTATTATTTATATATGTATTAACTAAAGAATAGAAGTTGAATACTTTGGAGAGTATAGAAACTTTGATATGTAACTGTAAGTCTGTAATGTTACTAGTTCTAACTGATTACCATCTTCTTTCCCTAAGTTTCTAACTCTTCTTTAGCGCATGAATTTGATCGCAATTGAATTTGAAATAGTCTGACTTAGCGATGGCAAAATGTTTAAAAGAAAATAGTTAATCACTCATATTATTCACTAAAAAATGGATTGGATAATGAATTTTTTAAAAACAGGTCAAATATGGAGAACCATATTATCCATTTAGAAAATAGATAACCAATAAATTTAACTTTTACATTTGTAAAATCTCAAATTGGGGGTTCCTCAAGTTTATGAGACTAGGAATTCTCCCAAAAGTGATATCATATTCATGAAGCCACCATATTATCCGCCGGTTAACCCGTTTTTTATCCGTATTAAATATGGGTCGAGTCGGATAATTTATCCGTTTTTTCATCACCCGTTTTCGACCTGTCCCATATCCGATCCGTCCCGCCCATTTGCCACCCCTAGTTTGACTGTACAAATTTATTTGATATTATCAGCGTGTAAAACTTAAATGATAGTATTTCTTATGGTAATGAAAATTATGAATATAATTATGTCATTGGTTTGATAAAAAACTAAACGGCAAATGGCCAAATATACCCATGTACTATCAGAAAATATTTAAATGTACCATTCGTTATACTTGAGTCCAAATATACCTTTATCATTATACTATTGGTTCAAATATACCCTTTTCCATTAAGTTTGTCCAAAATGGATATCTTATCCTACGTGGCACTAACATTCGATGATGTGGATGCCACATGGCTTACCACCTCAGGCCCCTAACCCATTTTACCCCTCCCTTCTATTGTTTTTTCACCACTAAAAATTCGTGTCCCTCCACCACTATTGCCACGATTAACGCTACCATGAAAAATATTATATTTCAAATTTTAGTCTTTTATATATGGATTAGGGGCGCTGAGGTGACATGATATGTGTTATCCACCTCATCAAATGTAAGTATCACGTATGATTTTATGTCCATTGTGGACAAACTTAATATAAGAGGGGTGTATTTGAACCAATAATATTACGGCAGAGATATATTTGAACCCAAAATATAATAAAATATATATTTAAATTTTTTCTCACAGTACAGGGATATATTTGTGCCTTTGTCGAAAACCAGCATCCTTCTCGGAGCACATCACATGCGCACTCAATATAGTTCTGAGCCTATATTCTCTCGGTAGTTGCAAAATATATAAGAAAGTCTGGTTTATCATCGTGACCATTTCATTGAAACCAAAGTCATTGGGTTGCCCGAGGAATCAAGACTAGTAATTAACACTGCACCAACAATTTGCTGTTTCGTGTTACATCTAACAAACCGCTAAATGAAGCTGGGTGTTTTTAGAGGGATACATCGTTCTACAAGCTGGACCAATGAGACAACCTATGCCGATCGAAATATTAAACGTCAAAATACAAGTACAATAAGAAGATTAGACCTGCAAATTACCCTCTATCTTCCTGGGTTGAGGACCAGATGCACAAGAAAAAACTTGAACATTGGCATGTGCATAATTTTGCACAAATAACATCATTCTATTGTAATTGATACATTTTTGGCTAATTATTTTAGTGGAGTTGAAGTTAAAAATCTTACGCAGTAGATCGTGATTTTTGCACCTTTTGAGCCGAGTGATTTTTCACGTAAAAATCGATGTGTTTACTTTACTGCTTATTTACTTCACGTTTAAGGAACGCAGCAAAAAACCAAGTTTTTTAGTAATTCATAAGAGTACTCAAATTAATAATTGGTACCAGAACAGGTTCTCTCATTCACACACGGCTAACACCTAGAGAGATCTTGGAAGCAAGATGAGTGCTCCACCCGGAATTAATGAAGGACAATCAACTACCAGGCCACCCCTGTTCAATGGAAAATATTACAGTTGGTGGAAAGCAAGAATGGAACACTTCCTGATAGTTGAACACTATGAATTATGGACCATAGTGAACCAAGGTCCATTGACTCCTACTAAACAAAATGCACAAAATGAAACAATTCTCAAGGACCCCTCTGAATTTGTGGCAGTAGATTTCAGAATGATGGAGAAAAATGCAAAGGCTGAGAAAATCCTTATCTGTGGACTTGGTCTTGATGATACAACAGAATTTCTGTGTGCTCTAATGCAAAATAGATATGTGATGCACTCCCAATTTCTCATGAAGAAACTATGAGCTCTTCTCCATAAAGGAGTCTGAGACCATCCAGGATATGATGACTAAGTTCACTATAATAACCAATGAACTGAAACCACTTGAAATTGTGTTTACCTCAGAAGAGTTGGTTAACAAAGTTCTAAGAATCTTTCCAGCTTTATGGGAATCAAAAGTCACTGCAATCCAGAAAGCCAAGGATGGACAAAATCTCACTTGATGAGTTGGTTGGAAACTTAAAAACTCAAGAAATGAGAAAGATAGAACAACGCAAGGAACAACCAAAGAGGGATAAGGCCTTGGTTCTTAAGGCGTCTGAGGATGATGAATCTGACAATGATGATCCTGATCTAGCAATATTTGCCAAATTCAAGAGGTTCATGAAAAACTCCAAAAGTGCATCCAAGAGAGAAATTAGTAGTAAGTCTAAGAAGATCGACAAAGCTAACTATGATGGGTGCTACATGTGTAGCAAGCTAGATCACATGGTCAAGGACTGTCTAATGTGGGAAATTGAATGGAGGAAAGAACGAGCTGAAAAAGAAAAATGGGAGAAGATGAGAGAAAATGGTTTGAACAAAGGAAAAATCCTAGGCAAAGGATTCAGTGAAGCAATGAAGTAGGCTTTCTTGGCAGCATATGAGGATAGTGGAAGTGATAAAGAGGAAGAAAAGGAGGAAGAGGCTATAAGCCTCTATGCTGTAATTGATGAACATCAGGCTGTGGAGACATAGCCCCCAATACAACTTGGAATACACATTGAAAGACCTCTTTTGTTTGATGAACACCACTATGATAAATGGAAGCTACATATGAAAATATTTCTTCAGGCCACTGACTTTGACCTGTGGATAATTGTCAGTCATGGATCAATTCTCTCAACCAAAATGGATAGTGAAGGTAACAAGTGCAACAAAAGAGAAGAAAAATATGATGAGCAAGACCGTCAACTAGTTCAGAAAAATGCTAAAGTAAAGGACCCGCTTTATGGAAGCTTATCCAGAAACACTCTCCTCAGAGTGTCCCTTGCATCTCTGCTCATGATATACGGAGGACCTTAGAAGCTGACTTTGGAGATGAAGATATCGAAGTGGCATTGATGGCGATTGAAGAATCCAGAATAGATGAAGAAGTGATAGGAATGATGGATATGAGTGATTCAGAAACTGAAGATGAAACAAATGAGGTAAGTATATCTAACTTGAAAGAAAACTTTTATGCTATGTCTAAGAAACAATTGATGACCATAATTGTGACCTTTATGAATGAAATGGATTAAATGAGTACTGAAAATGATCAGCTAATAAGCAATATTTCATGTGTCAAACTTGATATCAAAGAGCTTGAATCTGACAAAGCTAATTTAGGGGAACATGTTCTTGAACTTACTTCTAAGAATGAGAAGTCTCCTGATATACATGGTAAAGGAAAAATGAGTGATCTGCAGGATAAGTTTGAAAAGAAATTAAAAAGTGCTAAAGATAATCTTTGTGATGCTGAATGTAGAAATAAAATCCTGCAAGAAAATCTAGAAAAGGCTAATTCTTATCCTGCATAGATCTTCTGATGCCTTGAATTGGTTAAATAAAAATTGTAGCTATAACAAATACAGAATTGGCTACAGAAAATCTATTCCTTAGTTTGACTCAAAGTACGTAGGAATCTCTGATAATAATATGTGCACTCATTGTGGAAAGGTAGGACACTTTAGAGACACTTGTCCTGCCTTAATTCATGCTAAGTTTAGAAGCACCTTTGGTATTGCTAAAAATGTGAAGAAGGAATAGGATCCAAAGGTCAATCCTCTTGTCCATACTAATTGGATTAAGGCCAATAAGAAAATAGCTTCTAATCCTCTCCCCTTCTGGGCAAGACGGGATCTGATTAATCCTTTTTCAAACAAAAAGGGACCCAAGCTTGTCTGGGTTCCTAAATCTAACTTGTGAATTATGGTACAAGCTAAGGTGAGATGGAACAATCAATACTGTTATCTAGATAGTGGATGCTCAAGACATATGACTAGAGAAAAGAAAAACTTGCTCTCACTGACAGCATTCCAAGGAGGGAGTGTGTCATTTGGAAATGAGAACAAAAGCAAGATAATAGGTATTGGCAAGGTTAGTAAGTCGCTCTCTCATGCTATCGAAGATGTGTATTATGTGGTAAGTCTTAAACATAATCTTCTTAGCATCTCTCAAATGTGCGACAAAGGAAATGAGGTAAAATTCAATTCCAGAATTTGTACTGTCACTAAGCTTGATACTAACGAAATTGTGTAAAAGGGTAAAAGACATAACAATGTCTACAAGATATCGATTATGTCACTTCCCCAGAGTGAGCACACATGATTGAGTGTAGTGGAAGATGATCCACTGCTATGACATAGAAGACTGGGACATGCCAGTCTCTCTTACCTCAATAAGTTGGTAGCAAAGGACTTGGTCCTTGGGCTACCTAAAGTTGAGTTCTCCTCTAATAAGGTATGTGATGCCTGCGTTAGAAGAAAACATATAAGGTCATCCTTCAAATCTAAAAAGGTTGTCAGTACTTCTAAACTTCTGGAACTCCTTCACATGGACCTATGTGGACCAATGAGAATAAGGAGCAGAAGAGGTAAAAGGTATGTGTTTGTGATTGTTAGTGACTTCTCCAGGTATACCTGGACATTAATTTTAGGATCTAAAGATGAAACCTTTGATGTTTTTTTGTGTATTTGTTAGAATGATTCAACAAAAATTGGGGTGCAATGTATTAAGTATAAGAACTAACCATAGAACTGAGTTTGAAAATTCAAAAATCCTTGAGTTTTGTAGCTCACATGGTATTGACCATAATTTCTCTGGACCTAGAACTCCACAATAAAATGGGGTTTTAGAAAGAAAGAATAGATCTTTATAAGACATGGAGAGGTCCATGTTGATTGCTAGTGGACTGCCTAAGAGTTTCTGGGCTGAGGCAGTCAATACTTCCTGTTACCTACTAAATAGATGCATGGTCAGATCCATTCTTGATAAAACTCCCTATGAGTTACTTTGAGGAAGAAAACCAAATATCACTCACCTGAGAGCCTTTGGGTGCAAATATTTTGTGCATAATAATGGAAAAGAAGCTATAGGTAGGTTTGATGACAGAAGTGATGAGGGAATTTTATTGGATTACTCTTCACATACTAAGGCCTATAAAGTTTTTAATAAAAAAACTATGTGTAAAGCCCCAGAAATTTTTCTAATAAGATTAAGCCTAATTCGAGCTTAAGAGAATAATTAGTAAGACCTCGAAGTACGTACGAGCCCACACGAGGGTATCAAGATCATTAAAATACTTGGACATGAATATTATGAGGGTTAAAGGTCACTAAGTTGCATGAATAAAGGTATAGCTTGGAAAGGTAGAGAAAAGAGGGAAGAAGGAAACCTAGCAAGCTTGTGTAGCCTTCTTGCATAGCCTACGCAGGCTGCATAGGCAAAATCAGCATGCTGGAGGAGAGGGAGGATTTTGTTTCATAGGCTACGCAAGTCCGCATAGCGAAGCTGCATAGGCTACGCAATTTGCCTACGTAACTCATTTTTTATAAATAGCAGGAGGTCAGGATGAGAGAAAGAAATTATATTTTTTTGGCTAAGTTTTGGGTTCTAGAGAGAAGGTGGAGCATCCTCAACCAAAATACGCATCAAAGGTGAGCTTTATGATATTTTTATAATGGATTAACATTAGCTAATGGTAGTATTAACATCTATATAGATTGAAATTCACAGGGATTCCTCTAATCTTCAAGAATCATTCAAAGGGGTTCAAGTTAGGGTTTGAGCTATATGAGGTAAATTCTCTACCTTACACTTAACAACTATGGATTAAGTATTTGGAATGTATTGTGAAGTAGAAAGTACCAATTGGTTGAAAAATTATGTTAGTCCTTGAAATGAATATTATGAGTTAGGGTTCTTAAATAGGGAAGAAGATGAATAGTGAAGTTTTGAATCTTGTTAGGATGATTGATGATTATATTGCTTCAATAGCTTAATAATAATTAAGTATTGAATCCTATAACCTTGATTGGGGCTTAAAGGCCAAGGATGGAATCAATTAAGGATAAAAGGGATATGTTTGGGTGAATTGGGCTTTTCGAAGACTTGCAGTCAACTTATTAACCTTATATGGGTATCGACATATATATATATATTTGGATAAGTTTTGATGTCTTAGGATGTCTAATGTAGATATTGGCTTGTTGGCGACGTTTCAGAGTTCTAAATGAATTGGAGCGTCGTATTATAATTTGAAGCTTGGACTTGAGGTAAGCTGATTAAAACTTACTCTTCTTGATGGATTTTCTCTAAAATCATATTTGAGTTATTACATGAGTTTGTTTGTAAATGTGTATCCGTACTTGTGGGGACAAGCGAGAAAGGATGTCACAATGTATTTTGAGTTTTGTTACATAAAAGAATGTCTTGTTATTTTACAATTGAGAAATTCTATTTTTAAAGATTTGAAGGTAAATGACGCTTGAGAAAAATATTATAATTTTTATTTAAAATTATGTATTGGAATGAATATAAAGCATTTGAGTAATAAAGAGGTATTTTATGTAAAGTATTTCTTTTGAAACTTGATTAATGGATAACACTCGTCATATCTTTGAATGATGGATGTTAAATTGCTAAAGGCTTTAACATGAAAAAGATCATATAGTTGATTGTTTTATTCAAATGGTCTAGTTTGAACATGAGCTATGATTTGATAAAAATAGATCCTTTGAGGCTACAATGCTATGAATCTATTTTAGAGATATCAAATGTTTTGGGAGTTACTAGTGGAGACCACCGACATTGGTTCGAATGTTGACTTCGTTTCCATGGAACTACATGTGCCGGTGTAGGGACACATTCTAAGGCTAAGCCGAGGTTTGTGGGATAAAGTCCCCCATTGAGAGGGCAAATCATCATTACTTAAAGTAATAAGGTTAAGTCGACTCGTACGACACTACGGGAAGCCGTCCAGACAAGTAGGGTCAAATACTTGTTGCTAGGTCGATTAAATAGTAGTTGTTTATTATGTCGGTATCGGTATAGTACTCTCGGTAAAAAGTTAAGAGATAATTTTGTTATTTTTAGGCCTAAGGAGCCAAAAGTGATTTCAATGACTTAATGAAGATGAAATAGTTTCATATGATTTTATTAGAATCATGGATTTATATAAATATTTTAAAAGTTTGTATCATGATTTATATATTTCTAGTCTTTTCATTTAAAATGATAAAGAGTATGAATTAATATAATTGTCATCATTTTATATCGAATGTTAGTTGCATTATTTTTGTTAAGCCTTGTCCCAGAAACTTGAGATAGAGAGAGTCTATGACACTTATTGAGTACCGCCGTGATATACTCAGCCCTCAGGGGCCCCTCTCCAAGGTCCCACTTACTTTATATGTTTCAGGGGAGGTATGGTATGTGATGAGCAGATGAACCTAGGATGACTCTTTTTGCGAGGTGTATGGTGAGGTACCACTTCTATTTTGTGGTAGCTGTTATGTTGATTCTTTTCTCTTTGTTGGTCGGGATTGTCCCAAATGTATATTTTATTCTCATGTCATAGAGATTCCATAGACTATTAGTATTCTTTTGGGATTGTAATTGATGGCCATTCATATATATCATGAAATGAAAGAGATATTGTTATCCTTATGTATTTTAAATTATTGAAAATGATGTATTTAAAGATTATACTTCATGTATTTTTTAATCATTTAAAATAATTATGTTTTCAAAAAGGTTTCTGCATGTATCTGTTCATCATATAGATGGATATTCTAGTATGGGTTGGTTCGCCCGGGTTGGATAGTGTGCCAGGTGCTGGTCACATAGTCTTGGGTCGCGAAAAATTTGGTATCAGAGCACTAGGTTCTAATTCGAGTCCTAGGAAGTCTATGGAATCGTGTCTAGTAGAGTTCTCCTTATTGGTGTGTTGTGTACCACACCCATATCAGAAAGGCTACATGGACATTGTAAGATTGTCTCATTCCCTTCTTTTCACTCTAGATCGTGCGTTAAGGCTTGAAGCAAGGAGAAAATTATTGATTTGTATCGAAATTCCGATGTGATTTGCGAAGGATAATGGTGAGTAAGTAATGACACTAGCTACTAAAGGAGTAGCCAAGAAAGTGTTTGGTGACTCTTGATATGAATAGAATGGGAAAGATTGGGTAAGAAATAAAATAGGTTCAAATCGAATGTTGCTATAATGGATTGTAGTTGTTAGCTAAGAACTAGTGATTGTTCGATGGAAAATAAGACGAGAATTTCTTTGATCGTTGTCGTGATGCATCAGAAAATCATAAGAAGTTTGTGCTAAAGCAAAGAATAACCGCACCTTGGGAGGGCATGACCCTAGTATACGGTTGAAACTGTTTGAGGAAAAGGACAATCATGTAATATCATGTCCACCATTGTCAAAGACAAGAAGAATACAAAGAAGTAAAGTCCAGCAAAGTAAATATGATAGTTTCGAGTCGACTAAAGAAGTTTGTATCCAAAGATTTTTTTATCTGGATATTGAAAGTTGATGTGGACTAGATGGACATTTGATATGACAGGTTGTAGTCATTATCACGTCATATGAGCTTGCAAACAACATATGTAGAGTATCAAAGCGCGTTTCGAGTGATCAAAGAAACATGGATGACATTAATTATTACAAATGAATGTAGACATACATGCCAATAATGTAAAGATGCTTGAATGAATATGTGGAAGACATGCTAAGGCACGAAGTGTACAAAAGGCATAACTTCGAAGGTTAAAAGAGTAATATGAATTGTCTAGAAAGCACCATGAATAGGCAACATTAAACTTGTTTAGATGAGGTATATCCCATTTTAGTGTTAATGTAGTTATGTGAGATAACGTTTCTGAGAATATGCCCTAGAATCCTCTTTAGTGTGCCACAGAGCTGTTGAACGCAGATTAATGGAAAAACAATTGCATATGTGAATGTGGTTTGAAATTCTACGTGGCAAATAAGGATAGATCGTTTATTGTGAGAACAAGAATTACTATAAAAAGTTGCACAAAGATGACATACAAATTTCTTGTGAAGAAGTTGTACTTGTTAAAAGTGGCCGGGCATGGACTGAGAGTCCTAATAGAGTCGTACTTATAGGACATATATTGTCAAAACCCAAAACCAACCCGTCGTGATGGCGCCTATCATGGTACTAGGCAAGCCGACTATTCAGACATTTTCAACACTTTAAATCTTTGAAAGATACTAAAACAATTTAAATAAAGAAAATTTTTTTAAAACATGATAGGAAATCATAACTCAATACATAAATTCTTCCCAAAACTGGGGTGTCATTGAGTACTTGAGCATATACGAAATAACAAAGTCTAGTACACTGTCTAGAAGTAAAACTAAATAAATAAACTGAAAGATAAGGGAGGAGAGTCAAGGTCTGTGAACTCCAAGCATCTATCTCGATGTTGCCTAAAGGTCTGGCCTCTGCGAATCAACAACCGCCAAAATCGAAAGCATCTGGATCCGCACACGAGGTGCAGGGTGTAGCGTAAGTACAACCAACTCAATAAGTAACAAATCTAACTTTTGGACTGAAAGTAGTGACAAGTCAAATTATTATGGTCTACTTTCAACATTTAACAGTACGGAAAGTTACAGAAATTATGACCATGATATCTCAAATATTTATATTTTACAAGTGAAGGTACAAGAATTTAGACACGATTTCAACAAGAACTTAGACATGCTTTCAGATTTCACAATAAAACTTAACACATAACAGGGCAGATCCAACCCACATGAAAATAAAACAGGGCAGATCTAGCCCAAATGCAAATAAACAGGGCAGATCTAGCCCAAATATCATAACTGCTAGCCTTGCGCCCACTGTGGGTGTGCAGACTCAGGAGGGGCCGATCCAGCCAAGCACTATAATAAGCCAACTCCCGGCATCAATCAATAAAGCCTGCTTCGGCGTGCAGACCGATCCCATAAATATCACTCATAATAGGCCCTCAGCCCCACCCAGTCAATAACATCTCCAGTCTCTCGAGCTCGCCATAATTATGATAATCAGCCCATAAATGATGATATGATACATAAAGACAACAGAGACTGAGACATAATATGCAAGTAATAAGTGTGACTGAGTAGAAATTGACAGATTAAGCAATTAGTTCTACAGTAAATAACGACCACTGACATCTCAATAGATCTAACACATGGTAAAAATACGGGTAACAATAAGTTTTGACAACTATTCAGTTCCATGGAATTGACCAAGTCACAATTCTTACGGTGCACACCTACATGCCCGTCACTTAGCACATGCGTCACCTCAACACCAATCACATAACATAAAATTCAGGGTTTCACACCCTCAGAACCAAGCTTAGAAGTGTTACTTAGTTCGATGCAATCAACATGGGCTAAAAGAATGCATTCAGTAAGAAAATACTTAGTTATTAATCAAAAATCAAAAAGTCGACTCAAAAGACTGTCCCCGGGCCCACATCTCAGAATCTAATAAAAGTCACAAAATCCGAAAGCCCATTCAACCACGAGTCTAACCATACCAAATTTATCAAAATCCGACATCAAATCGCCACTCAAATCCCCAAATTAAACTCTCCAAATCCCTAGCCTCAAACCCCCAAATTACACCTTAAAACCACACAATCTAGGCGGGAAAATCAATGGGGAAACAAAATTATTGAATAAATTTAACCATAAGTGACTTACCTCAAGAAACCCCTCGAAACTCCTCTCAAAAATAGCCTTAGACCGAGTTTGCAAAGTCCAAAATGAGGGAAATCACGAAACCCTTCGGATTTAAACACTGCCCAGCTATCCTGCTTCTGCGGTCCAAAATTCTGCTTTTGCGGTCAATCATCGGCATCTGCGAAGGCTACTTAAGGGCGACCAACCGCTTTTGTTGTCACAAATCCTGCTCCTGCGGGTGCGCACCTGCACTAGCCTATCCGCTTCTGCGGACCAGTGACTTCAAGCTCCTCTCCGCTTCTGCGATCCCCCACACGCAGGTGCGAGTCTGCACCTGCGAAATTCCTTCCGCATCCGTGCTTCACAGCCCCCAATCCAAACTCCGCTTCTGCGCTTCCCAGCTAGAACCTACGATCAAAGCTCCGCAGGTACGATTACACCAGCAGACTCCCAACTTCAGCAATCATCCAAACTCCAAATTCGATCTGTTAACCATCTGAACTCCACCCGAGGCCCCCGGGACCTCAACCAATTATACCAACAAGTCCTAAAACACGATACGAACTTTGTCAAGCCCTCAAATCACATTAAACAACATAAAAAACATGAATCACACCTCAATTCAAGCCTATTGAAAATAAGGAAATTCCAACTTCTACAAACAATGTCGAAACCTATCAAATCACGTCCGATTGACCTCAAATTTTGCACACAAGTCACAAATGACACCACAAACCTACTCCAACTCTAGGAACCCCAATCCGTGCCCGGTATCCACAAAGTCCACTCTCGGTCAAACTTTCAAATTTCCAACTTTCGCCATTTCAAGCCTAATTCCACTACGGACCTCCAAATCACAATCCGGACATGCTCCTAAGTCCAAAATCACCCAATGGAGCTAATAAAACCATCAAAACTCCATTCCGGAGTCGTCTATGTATAAGTCTACATCCGGTCAACCTTTTTAACTTAAGCTTTCTACCTTGAGACTAAGTGTCTTAATTTATTCCAAAACCTTTTCAGACCCGAACCAACTACCCCGGCAAGTCACATAGCAGCTATAAAGCAAAAAATGAGTATTAAATGAGGGAACGGGGCTACGACTTTCAAAATGACCGGCCGGGTCTTTACATCCTCCCCCTCTTAATAAACGTTCATCCTCGAATGAGTCTAGAAATATATCTGGAGTCTCAAATAGGCATGAATATCTGCTCCGCTTCTCCCGCTCGGTCTCCTAAGTAGCCTCCTCAACTGGCTGACCTCTCCACTGCACCTTCACTGAAGCTATGTCCTTTGACCTCAACTTTCGAACATGCCGATCCAAAATGGCCACCGTCTTCACACCATAAGTCAAATCACCATCCAATTGAACCGTGCTAAAATCCAAAATATGAAACGGGTCGCCGACATACTTACGGAGCATAGAAACATGAAATACTAGATGCACACTCGACAAACTAGGTGGCAAGGCAAGCTTGTAAGCCACCTATCCAATCAACTAAAGCACCTCAAACGGCCCAATATACCGAGGGCTCAATTTGCCCTTCTTTCTGAATCTCATAACACCCTTCATAGGTGAAACCTTGAGCAGTACTTTCTCCCCAATCATGAAAGAAATATCACGAACCTTCCTATCGGCGTAACTCCTTTGTCCATACTGCGCCGTGCGAAGACGATCCTGAATCAATTTGACCTTGTCCAAAGCATCCTGAACTAAGTCAGTACCCAATAGTCTAGCCTCACCCGGCTTAAACTAACCCACTAGAGATCGACACTATCTCCCATATAAAGCCTCATATGGAGCCATCCGAATGCTCGATTGGTAGCTGTTATTGTAAGCAAACTCTGCGAGCGGCAAAAACTAATCCCAGGAACCCCCAAAATCTATGACACAAGCGCGTAGCATATCCTCCAATATCTGAATAGTGTGTTCGGACTGTCCATCCGTCTGAGGATAAAATGCTATACTCAACTCAACTTGGGTGCCCAACTCTCGCTGCACGGCTCTCCAAAACTGTGATGTAAACTGCGTGCCCTGATATGAAATGATGGACACTGGCACACCGTGAAGGCCAACAATCTTGAGGATGTAAATCTCAGCCAACCGCTTCGAAGAATAAGTAGTCTTAACTGGAATGAAGTGCGGGGACTTGGTCAGCCGATCCACAATCATCCAAATAGCATCGAACTTTCTCGAAGTCCGTGGGAGCCCAACTACAAAATCCATGATGATACGCTCTCATTTCCACACTGGAATCTCAAGCCTCTGAAGTAATGTGTTAATCATGTTATTATGGTACGGGAAGAGGAGGATGACACTTAGAAACATCACTTGCGTTTAAGAAGTGGGGGTGGTGAAATAGTGAAAGAACCAAGAGAGCTGATGAGCATAGCGATTCCATTCTATCATCGTAATTAGAAGGTAACACAAGTGTGTGATGAGGATATAAGTCAAGTTTTATCGAATATGGAAAATGTGAGATGAGATTCTTAGTTGGGAAGTAAATGACCATTAACATTGTGGTGGAGACATAGGTGTACAAGACAAGTTTACTTGTGGTATAAAGACTTTGTGAAGTCTACAGATATTGGGTAGAGGCTTGAGAAGGACTTACTCAGAAGTGGGGGAGGGTCATGCATTTAATTTCATCGTAAAATGATGGGATGAAAGGTAAATATTACATACTAGAAATAGGAAAGAGAAGTTAAATTTATCAATATCATCGAGAAGAATACAAAGTATAAGAGCAATAAAGAAGGTTGTACTAGGGCTATAAGCTTGTTGTAAATGAAATAGATACGCCATATTTGTTATGAAAGTTAAAGAGATTGATTGTCATTGTTCAGAAAATTGTCAATGAACGAACGAATGGTTTGAATGAGTTATAGAAGTTTCGGTTGGGTATGACTCGACTTGAGTACTTGAATACCAGTTCCAAGAGATAAAAAGCAGTTATATGCGCACACTTCGCACGAGATGAAATGCAAGAAGAATTATTTTCTAGTGTATCACTAAATAATATGTGGGTGATATAAGGTAGACCATGGTCCTTAAGTGAATGACACAATGACTAATGGGAGTACTTATCCTTAAAGAATATGAGTACCATCGAGGTTGTATTAATAACCAAGTATTTTGTTTTAGCAAATATACCACTAGGCAGACTGCCTAGTGGCTAGTAATATATAATAAATAAAACCAAGGAGCCAATGTTTATAATTTGTCCAACCAAATCTCAAATATGCTAAGCTAGGGCTAAACCTAATGAAATAAGAAATGCTAACTATTAAAAATAGTGTCATAGCCAAATACCCGCATTTGATGATGTGTGTATCCACCAACCAAGTGCAAAACCTCAATGTAGCACCACTAATGCTCTTACCAGACGCCAAATTTTGCGTTCCAAAGAACAAGGCAAATGTGAATCTCCAAGTAGCACCACCAATTGCAAGTGACCAAGAATCCATGTTGATTACTAACTTCATAAACAATGTAGGCAATAATTCTGTCTTCCCTACATAATGTGAATGTAGTCCAGGCCAAAAGACACCTATGTGTAATGAGAATAGCCAAAGAAATACAGTGAAAGATTTCATTTTCTGCAATATATACCACATGTATGCACTGCCATAACACTTCCATATTGGACATGTATACATGTCAATACCACTGAATAATGTCATGACATTACAACGCATACTAAGCTGAGACATTACACCTTGTAGTAATATTGACTGATCCTTCAGAAAACATTGTGGAATTGAAGTTTAGTAAGAAATAAACATAAAGCTCCTGTATGCCCTTATGTGATACAACAAACAGTTTATGTGCATTGCCATTACATCTCCAGATTGTGCATGAAATCATACTAATACTACTAGCTGATGTCCTAGCATTACACATATACACATAAGTAACCACGAATCCTGTTGATACCATTGGATTCCAGCTTTTGCATTTCAACAACTGATGATCAAATACATGTTCATAAGTAACACATAAACATAAGTCAATGCAAAGGATATACTGAGACTCATGACTAGATATTAGACTTTCCTGAAACATTATAAGATGAGCTATCCATAGGCTACTAGTATGTAAACTTCCACACACCATTAGGGCACCTCCAAAATGAGCATGATACCATGTTAATACCACTAGAGAGTACTCTAACAGTGTACAGACTATAACTATTATAATGTGACAAGCAAGAAATTGTAGTAAAGTCAAATAGGAAGATCCAAATACGACCATGAACCTGAAGCTAACAAATCCAGAGAAAGTGCCAATGAGTATAAAGCATTAGTTGTTGTATTCATTCCAAGATAATCTGCAATGTATGTTGTAACGTGCATTACCAACAGTACAATCATCAGCTATTATTCCATACAATACCATTGAACAGTAGCTTGTTGGCCGCGTCACAAACCATTCCAAAGTGCTGCCGTAACATATGCAGGCTGGTGATGTAATCACTCCACTAGCCAATGCCATAACAATACCTAGCTACCACTGTTGGATTCCTGTTTGTCTGCACTTTGGATCTTCTGAGAAGTCGTCTAGTGATTTATTGGAATTAAACTGGAAGCATAACTTTTCTCCCAGCTTGTCACAACATTTAAACCAGTAATTTTAATTAGTAAATATGATTCTTTGTGATATCATTTGTATACAAGTTAGTTGCTTGTCTTGAAGAGATGTTCCATACATCCTTAGTGCACTAGCAGATTGAGCATTATAATATGCTAATACCACTGAAAAGTGACTTAGTATTATACAGAAACATAGACCAATTAGATTAGTAGCTGCCAATTTAATAGCATACTTATGCATCAATCTGCTGCTTTCCATTTAGATATCCTAACCCTAAGATTAGGCACTTGTGATTTGTCAAGGTTTAGTAGTCTCCTCCTTGCACTAGGTAGTTTAGAGAAAGAATAAAATGGCAAGAAAACATAAGGTTAGCTAAAAAATCTGCAGAGAGTTTTCCTCCATGAACACATGCTGGAATATCACATTGAAGTGCCCCTTCATCTCCTTAATCTCATTTACTTCAGCTATTACACACCATGGAGGATCCCATTCCCCATCTATAATCTTCCTCATCACAAGTGAATCAGTCTCAATAATAAGAGGATGTAAGTCATGTTCCACACAGAAATGCAGTCCATCTCTGATTGCCTTAGATTCGGCTACTATGTTAGTTGTTTCTTCCAGTTGTTGAGCCCTAGTGTACACAAAATTTCCTTCACTGTTCATAACACAAAACCCTATAGAACTAGGACCAGGGTTACCACTTGAGGCCCCATATGTATTGCACTTGTACCAGCCATTATATGGAAGTTACCATGTTATTCTTTTAGTCACCATAATTGGCTTGTATCCCTCCAAGTATTTGATTATATCCGGCCAGAGAGGAGGCATGTGAGATACCTAGTTATACCTAGTCTTTGCCAAGAAATATAGTGTCTTATTTATCTCATGAATTACCATATGAACAGACACAGCTCCTCAATTCATGTTGATGTTCCTCATCTTCCATAGCTCCCAGGTTATGATTGCAGGTGCTGCTTGATATAAAGGTTTCAACTTCGGGCAGCATGAAGAATTCCACCATGCCTTTACCACTTGGTGTACCTGCACTAATGGAACATTGATACCAAAATCATTAAGAAAAGTCCTCCAAACCTTGGTTGTAGTTACTCCTTGGAGTAATAAGCGTTCAAAAGACTCTTCTTGTGGTGATGTACTGCACCAACATTTAGACATGCAAATGTACCCTTGGCTTTTTTACATATCATCAGTGAGTAGTTTGAATCTCCATAGTCTCCATAGAAATAAAGAAATCTTGAAAGAAAAACCCTCTACCCACATGTTCATAAACTCAAGATTAATATTAGCCCTATGTCTAACAAGGTGCCATGCACTACTCACAGTAAATCTGCCAGAAGCAGTAGGTTTCCACCAGGGTCTATCCCAGAATTCACTACTCCCTTGAAAATGCACCTGTTGCTTGATGTGATTAGCAATATCTTCAGGAAATGTTTGTTCCATCAGTTCCTCATTCCATCCATTGTCTTGGTTCAGTTGAACAACTTCTTATAGCTCCTCATTGATGTGAAAATCTGGAGGTACTAAGTGATATAAAGCTCCTAGTCCTGTCCAATTTTTATGACAAATATTAGTAGTTCCAGCCTTCATCTCCCACCAAATCTCATGCTCTACATCTTGTCTAGCATTCAGCATTTGGCTCCAAATATGCGATCCTCCCATAAACTGTACATTTGTAGGAATTTCCTTTTTGCAATACTTGTTCCACATGAAATTTGACCACAATGATTTTGTGGTCTTAAATCTCCACAATAGTTTTGCAAACAATGACTTGGACACATCGAATAAGGATTTGAAACCTAGGCCACCTTCCTCCTTTGGAAGACACAAATTCTTCTATGATGCCCAGTGCCTGCTTCTCCCCTCCTCTTTTGTACTCCAGAAGAACCGTGAAAACATTTTGTGCAAATGGACTATGATGTTCTTAGGTGGATCTAGTACTGATAGCATGTGAATAGGCATACTCTGAATGAAACTGCTTATCAGAGTAGCCTTGCTTCCAAACAATAGTAATTTGCTTTTCCATAAGTGAAATTTTGCCTTCACCTTCTGAATGAGATCATCACAATACTCCTTCCTCCTCATTGTATAGAATATAGGACATCCAATATATGTAAAAGGAAATGTACCCCTTGAGAAGCATGTGATAGCACCAACTATTTGGAACAAAATATTTGCTGCATTAGTATGCATATAGTATGGGATTTTTGCTTTATTGATCAACTGCCTTGAGGTCTTCTCATAATCCTTCAGTATTGTCATGATCTTCTCCAGGGAATCTGGGTGTGCTGATGCAAAAATGATGGTATCATCGGCGTATGTAAGGTGATTCAATTGATCAGTCCACTTTGGCATACCAAATCCGACAAATGACTTGTCTTCAAACAACTTGTGTAGTGATCTAGATAGAACCTCAGCTGATAGGATGAATAAAGCCGGAGACAGTGGATCTCCTTGCTTAACTCCTCTAGAAGATTTAAACAATCCTGATGACTGGCCATTCACCAATACTGAATACCAATTATTAAACAATAGACTCCATATCATATTGATAAAGTATTCAATAAATCATATTTTCCTCAGTACATGCAGCAAGAATTTCCAGGAAACTCTATCGTATGCCTTAGTCATATCTAGCTTTATGACCATATTTGCAGGTTTGGCTCACAACCTAATATCAGTAACAATATCTTGAGTAAGGAGGATGTTTTCAAAGATACTTCTAACTTTCACAAAGCCAGATTGGTTGCTTGATATTAATGAAGGAAGTAGGCTCTCCAACCTGCCATGCAGTACTCTTGAGAGAACTTTGTTAATAAAATTGATCAAGCTAATAGGCCTCAAGTCTGAAAATATTTGCACTATAGTTTTCTTTGGCACAAGCACTAGATTAGTATGGGTAATCGACTTTGTTAGAGAAGCTCCCCCATAAAAAAATAGGATCATATCATGAATAACCTTGTCAATAATATCCCAACATTCTTGATAAAAAGTACCAGAGAACCCATCTGGACCACTTGCACTTTCCCCACTAAGTTGAAACACAGCTTGTTTAACTTCTTCCATTTTAGGATAATTGCAAAGATGAATATTCTGCTGCCTTGTCACCATGGCTGACACATTAGCTAGTAAAGAGAAATCAGCTGGGTCATCTTCTTGTGAAAATAGCCTTTCATAAAATTCTACAGCAGCCTTAGCAGAGCCTCTTGATCTTCAATCCATGATCCATTACTCACTTTTGGTCCTCTTCAGTTGCAATTTCTTTCTTTTGTCATTGATATGATTGTGAAAGAAACTTGTATTTCTATCTCCTTCATTGAACCAAGTCATGCTTGCCTTCTGCTTCCAATATTGCTCTTCAATGCTGAGGTATCTTTTCAATTCATCTTGAGCTTTCTGAAGGACAATCCTATTCTCAACAGTAGGTTCTTCTTCAAATAACATCTCCTTAACTCTTACAATATCCTCCCTAATTTCCAGTTGCCTGAAAATATCTCAATAAGTCTCCTTGCTCCATTTTGATAATGCGGCTTTCACCCTCTTCAAATTTTGTTTGAACATGAGAAAAGGATCTCCAATGAAGTCCGAATACCAATTCTGCCTCACCACATCTTTGAAATTCTCATATTTTGTCCAAAAATTTAAGAACTTAAAAGGTTTGATATAATTAGAGATTTGTTCCCCACAAGTCATCAACAAGGGTGCATGATCCGATCCAGTTCTGATGAGGTGTTCCACCTCAATTATTGGGAACAAGTTCTGGAAAGGCAAATTCACAAAATATTCTTGCCTTCCATTCCACCAAGTGAAAGGACTGCCCTTGAAGCCTAAATCAAACATCCCACATGAGTTTACACAGAATGCAAAATCTTCATATTCTGGAGGATGAATAGTTAGTCCTCCAATCTTCTCATCTTAATCAAATAGGACATTAAAATATCCTCCTACCATCCAGGGCAACTCCATATCACTTGCCAGATAGTAAAGATTGTCCCATAACTCCAATCTCTCCAATGAAGAACATTTGGCATAAACAAAGGTACACATAATCTGTTGTCCAATGTTTGGATGGAACAATTTGATTGTAACCTGTTGATGAGATTCCATAACTAAATCCCATATTACTATAGCATAAAAAAATAACCAAATCTTTCCATTTATATTTGCAAAAGTAGTCTCCAAATTGAGTCTTCTTCTATACCTTTGAAGATGGCTAGAATTCTGGAATTGCTCCATCAAGGAAATGACAAAAAATCCAAGTTCCCTTTGCATGTTAATCACTCTCTGGAAGGACTGTTGTGTATTCACAGACCTTATATTCCATATCAATGATTTGATAATCATCTAGGTTGTGATACTACCCTCTTGAGTAAAACTATTTTTGCTAGTTGTATTTCCTTAATCAGTCCTTGATTCTTCCCTTTCTTACAACTTTTATTTTCCAGTATAGGAGAAAGGTCACCTTCTCTAGCTACAGCCTTAAAGTTGCCAGAGGTAGATTCTTCTTCCCCTTCTTCGTCTAGTTGTTCCTTCCCTAATGTAATATTCTGAATGTCCATAAGCACCACGTTGTGTGTGATGATGTCATGCATGATCTGATTAGGAGATTTGATGTTTGACATATTTTGATATGTGTTGATGTTACTTTGCCCATGTTTTAACCACTTTTTGATGTTATTTAATCTTTAAAACACCCAACATGGTGTAATTATTAGTTTGATGACTAATTAAGTTATGTGTGATGATTTAAGGTGTTCGGAGTGCAAAATATGAAGAAAAGGTGGTTTAGCCAGAGGAAGAAGGGTTGGATGCGTCGCATCCAACCTAGGAAAACATCATCCTGCATGCAACCTTAGCAGTGAAGTTGGGCCATAGCGTCCGCCATCGCGTGCGAAACTGGGAAGTAGAAGAGAAGGCTGGATGCGTCGCGTCCACCATCGCGTGCAAAGCTGAGAAATAGAGGAGAAGGCTGGATGCGTCGCATCCACCTTCGCAGGAAAAAATTGAAATGGAGGACAAGGTGGATGCGTCGCATCCACCTTAGCATCAATCCCTGAAGCCGAATTGGACTAGGAATAGGAGAGCTTTGGCCTACGACTTTTGTACGCAATATATAAGCTAAAAACGCCTCTTTTAGGTTATCTAACATATTGGGAAGGGGGAAAAAGCCACGACAAAGCTGTGGAGGCCGGAATTCATCAAGTTTCATCTTTCTCCCACCAAACTTAGTAATTTTTATGTTTCTTTATATGATTTGTTGTTTGGCTACCATGTCTATGTGGAGCTAAACTTCACGTTCTAGGGTTGTGGTTCTTTCATGACTATTGTTATTCGGATATTGATTTTGACTACTTGATTTATCATATTAGTTTATTTATTCAATCTTGCACTTAATTATTTAATTGCTTGATCACCAATTGAATATTATCTACGAATCTAGAATTGAACTCGAAAGTGGGAATTCTATATTGCATATAGGATTGAGTAGGGCAAGTTCTTGAACTCGGGCATCGGGGAACGGATTCGTGGTTAGGATAGACATATACCTAATTGCCTTGCTTGGTTGATTTACAGGAATTATAAATGCGTTCTTGTTGATTCTCACTCCATAGACATATAGGCATTAAGTTAGCTGGAATAGGCGAGTAAGAACTCGACAGATTCTTATGAGCAATATTAACCCTGTCAACCAATAAGCTAGATAAATTAGTCGGTCAATTCAATTGAAGAATACAATAGGATTGTTAGATAGACCATAACCCTAGATCGTTTTCATTACATTGATATCATTAAAATCTGCTCTTTCTCTGTTCAAAGTTTATTATTTATATTTTTCTTATTTAATTAGTTGGAATAAAATATTTTTAGATTTAATTCTTGTTTAGATAATTAGGATAGTCTAATTTAGTTAATAGCTAATCATAAGTCCTCGTGGGTTCGACATCCGACTTTTAGTCACTTTATTACTCGACGACCGCGTATACTTGCGTGAGTGTGTTTGGTCGCAACAAGTTTTTGGCGCCGTTGCCGGGGACTTAGAAATTAGCTACGTGACTAAGTTAAGCTTTTATTAGATATTTGTTTTCAAGTTTTAATTTTCAGTTTGCCTGGTTTGTGTCAACGCAGGGTCTTCTCTCGAATGCAGAGGAGTAGAAGTGCAAACAACCTCATTCCTCTTGATCCAGAAATCGAACGAACACTACATAGAGTGAGAAGGGAACACGAAGCTAGAATGAGAATAGAAAGAGATTTGGACATCGCAGTCCAACCACAGCCAATAGATATGGCAGGCAATGAAGAGCGTCCGGTAATTGAAGCCGCAAGGCCCAATCTTGCGAATATGACTCAGGCTATTGTGAAGCCTGATATCACTGGGCATTTTGAACTCAAACAGTACATGGTACAGCTGATTCAGTCCACAGGACAATATGTGGGTCTATCTCATGAGGACCCGCAGAGGCATATTCAGAACTTCTTGGAAATCACGGACACTTACAATTATCCGAACGTCTCCAAGGACTATGTCAGGCTGACACTATTCCCTTTTTCACTGTTGGGGGAAGCTAAAGAATGGTTGCAAAAGGTGCCCGCGAACTCTATCCACACTTGGGATGATCTAGCAAGGAAATTCCTGATCAAGTTTTTCCCAACTAAGAAGACAAAGTCGTTGAGGAGCCAAATTCTTGGGTTCCAACAACGGGATGGCGAGACACTTCGTCAAGCTTGGGAAAGATACAAGAAGCTACTCAGAGACTGCCCGCATCATTGTCAAACTGATGAGGTATTGGGTCACACTTTTGTTGATGGGTTAGATGAAGCATCAAAGATGAATCTTGACTCAGCTTGTGGGGGTAGTTGCATGGCAAGACCGTATAGTGAAATACAACTCTTGCTAAATAATTTCACTGCTAATGACCATAATTGGCAAGGAGAGGGGGATTCACGAAGGGGAATTAAACAGAAGGCCGCCGGTTTGATTGAGCTTGATGACTTTTCCGCCATGAGAGCCGATATAGCAAAATTGGCAAATCAGATGAATAGAATGACAACACAACAAATGCAACATGTACAGTAGATGTCTATTTGTTGCGAACTATGCGGAGACAGTCATATGATTGACATGTGCCCCACGAATCCTGAATCTATATACTATGTGGGGCAACAAAACAGAGGTCCTATGAATCAACATGCGCAATATGGGAACACTTACAACCCAAACTGGAGGAATCATCCTAACTTCTCATGGGGCGAAAGTCAACAGAATCAGTATAGGCCTCAAGGGAATTTTACTCAACCTCAGAAACCACCCCAACAAATGGAAGAAAGTACGAATGACTTGCTGAAAAAGTTGTTACTAGACAATCAATAGCTCAGGACCGATTTCAGAAATCTTGAGAGGCAAATGGGGCAGTTAGCAGCAAACCAAAATACTAGACCTACAGGCTCACTTCCCAGTGATACAGAGAAGAACCCTCAAATTAATGCAGTTACACTTAGAAACGGGAGGGAACTAGAGGAAGTGCCAAGGAAGATAAAAGAAAAACCTATACCTGGGGGGGAGTTGACACCTAAGGCAACACAAGAGTCAAAGGAAGATGATGCAAGTTCAGAGCGAATGGAGGTTACAAGGCCACCACCACCTTTCCCCCAAAGATTGTAGAAAAGGAATGACGATCGCATGTTCAACAAATTTCTCTCCATGTTGAGTCAGGTTCAATTAAATATTCCATTAGTGGATGTACTTCGTGAAATTCCAAAGTACGCTAAGTACATAAAAGACATAGTGGCTCATAAGAGGAAATTGACTGAGTTCGAGACGGTTGCACTTACTGAGGAGTGCACATCAAGGGTCCAAAACAAGCTTCCCCAAAAGCTTAAGGACCCTGGCAGCTTCACCATTCCAGTACAAATCGGTAATATTAACGTGGGACGTGCTCTGTGTGATTTGGGTGCAAGCATAAATCTGATGCCTTTATCCTTGTTTAAGCAATTAGGTCTGGGAGCTCTGAGACCAACCACCGTGATGTTGCAATTAGCTGATAGGTCCATAGCCTACCCCGAAGGAGTGATTGAAGATGTGCTGCTACAAATTGGAAAATTCATCTTCCCAGCTGACTTCATTATTCTAGACTTCGAGGCTGATGAACAAGTTCCAATCGTATTGGGACGACCTCTCTTGGCTACTGGCGATGCAATAATTAAAGTGAGAGAAGGGAAAATGATTATGAGAGTGGACAACGAGGAAGCAGTCTTCAATGTCTACAAAGCAATCCAACTCCCCCGCCACTATGAGGAGCTCTCTATGATATCTGTGGTGGAGGTGGATGAGAAACTTCTTGACACGAGTGTATATCTAGGCGACTGTTTAGAAAAAGCAATCATGATGTTTGATAGCTTGGAGATGGATGATGAGGTTGAGGAGATGATGCATATCCTAGATACATCATGTGGTTACATGCAAGGAATAATCCCGTTTGAGCCCCTGAATAGGCCAAGTGGCCCCCCACCAAAGCCGTCAATTGAAAAAGCTCCAAATTTGGAACTTAAACCCCTACCCCTCACCTTCAATATGCTTATTTGGGAAGTTCTGACACTTTACCTGTTATTATTTCTGCTCACTTGTCTAAATTACAGGAAGAAAAGCTATTAAGGGTGCTACGTGAGCACAAGCGAGCAATTGGGTGGACAATGTCTGACATTAAAGGCATTAGTCCAGCTTTCTGCATGCACAAAATCCTCATGGAGGACGGACACAAGCCAAGTGTAGAACACCAACGCCGACTAAATCCAATCATGAAAGAAGTGGTAAGAAAAGAAGTGATTAAGTGGCTTGATGCAGGTATTGTATTTCCAATCTCTGATAGTAAATGGGTAAGCCCCGTTCAATGTGTGCCGAAGAAAGGGGGGACAACCGTAGTAGTTAATGAAAATAATGACTTAATTCCTACAAGAACTGTAACTGGATGGAGAATTTGCATAGATTACAGAAAACTGAACAATGCCACCCGGAAAGACCACTTTCCCCTTCCTTTTATTGACCAAATGCTTGATAGATTAGCTGGCCAGGAATACTACTGTTTCCTGGACGGTTATTCGGGGTATAATCAGATTGCTATAGCCCCAGAAGACCAAGAGAAAACTACATTTACATGTCCTTATGGCACGTATGCGTTCAAGAGAATGCCCTTCGGTCTTTGTAATGCACCTGCGACTTTTCAAAGGTGTATGATGGCTATTTTCACTGACATGGTTGAAAGATATGTAGAAGTATTCATGGACGATTTTTCTGTGTTTGGATGTTCTTTTGATAGTTGTTTGATGAACCTTGATAAAGTGCTAGCTAGGTGTGAAGAGACGAACTTGGTGCTAAACTGGGAAAAGTGCCATTTCATGGTACGTGAAGGTATAGTTTTGGGGCACAAGGTTTCAAAAGATGGTCTACAGGTGGATAAAGCAAAGGTGGAGACGATCGAAAAATTGCCCCCGCCGACATCCATCAAAGGCATTCGCAGTTTCTTGGGTCATGCAGGTTTTTATCGTCGTTTCATTAAAGATTTTTCGAAAATTTCTTCCCCTTTGTGCAGGCTTCTAGAGAAAGACGTTACCTTCAAGTTTGATAATGCATGTCTGAAAGCATTTGAGGAGCTGAAGGGAAGATTGGTGACTGCACCAATTATCATTGGCCCCGATTGGGCACAACCATTTGAGTTGATGTGCGATGCAAGTGACATAGCAATTGGAGCGGTGTTGGGGCAAAGGAGGGATAAAATCTTTCACTCCATTTATTATGCAAGCAAAACTATGAATCCAGCTCAGATGAATTATACAGTGACTGAAAAGGAGTTGCTTGCAGTGGTGTGGGCGTTTGACAAGTTCAGATCCTATCTAGTGGGAACCAAAGTCATCGTCTACACAGATCATTCAGCTATCAGATACCTATTTGAAAAGAAAGACGCCAAGCCGAGGCTGATTCATTGGGTCCTCCTCTTGCAAGAATTTGACTTAGAGATCCGAGATCGAAAAGGGACAGAAAATCAAGTGGCCGATCATTTGTCTAGATTAGAGAGTCGGAACCATGTAGCTGAAGGAGGGTCAATTAAAGAAACATTTCCGGATGAGCAAATATTAGCAATCACCTCAGGTGAAGCCCCATGGTATGCAGATTATGTGAATTTTATCGCAAGTGGGGTGACGCCACTAGAATGGACAGCTGACAATAGAAGAAGATTCCTACATGATGTAAGGTTCTACGTGTGGGATGAGCCATTCCTATATAGGCAGTGTGCAGATCAGTTGGTGAGAAGGTGTGTTCCTGAGGAAGAGATGAAGGCTATACTACATGACTGCCATGCGTCACCATATGGAGGTCATCACGGCGGGGATAGAACCGCCCAAAAAGTGCTACAATCAGGTTTTTATTGGCCAAAATTGTTTATGGATGCACATGCCTTCGTTAAAAATTGTGATAGATGCCAAAGAACTGGAACTATCACGAGGAAGCACGAGATGCCCTTGCAAAATATACTGGCGGTAGAACTTTTTGATGTTTGGGGGATTGATTTTATGGGACCATTCCCATATTCTAACGGACACAGATACATCTTGGTGGCGGTCGACTATGTTTCTAAGTGGGTAGAGGCCATAGCTCTTCCTACTAACGACGCAAAGGTTGTGGTAGGCTTTGTAAAGAAGCACATCTTCACACGTTTTGGGACCCCAAGAGTGTTGATAAGCGACAGGGGAACTCACTTTTGTAACAAACTGCTGAATAATATTCTTGCAAAATACGGAGTCAAGCACAAAGTTTCCACTGCCTATCATCCCCAAACGAGTGGTCAAGTAGAAGTTTCCAACAGAGAGGTCAAGCAGATTTTGGAAAAGACAGTAAGTATGAATAGAAAGGACTGGGCCGGGAAGCTGGATGACGCATTATGGGCATATCGCACTGCGTACAAGACCCCAATAGGCACTTCTCCGTACAGGTTGGTTTATGGGAAGGCCTGCCATCTGCCCGTCGAGCTTGAACACAAAGCATATTGGGCGATTAAAAATCTAAATATGGAGATGGACTTGGCCGGTGATAAGAGATTGCTACAACTCAACGAGCTTGATGAGTTTCGATTGCATGCGTATGAAAATGCCAAATTGTATAAAGAGAAGACCAAAAGATGGCATGATAAGCATATCCAACATCGTGAGTTTGAACCAGGTCAAGAAATTCTACTGTTTAATTCAAGGCTAAAGCTTTTTCCAGGAAAGCTTAAATCTCGATGGTCGGGTCCGTTTGAAGTGGTTAGTGTGAAACCTCATGGTGCGATAGAATTGTGTGATAAGGGGTCCAATACGACATTCTTGGTAAATGGCCAAAGAGTAAAACACTATTGGGGTGGTGACATTGCACGTCACAAGACCACAATGGATTTAGTGGAGGCATGAAGAACATGTTGCGTCGTGCCGCGACGTTAAATCAGGCGCTTCTTGGGAGGCCACCCAAGTTAGTTAGTTTATTTTTATTTTTTATTTTTAAATTTTTTTTTCTTTCTTTTTGTAGGACAAGATCGTATTCAAAAAAAAATAAAAAAAATAAAAAAAATAAAACTAAAAAGTTCCCCAGATATGAGAAAACGAGGCGGATGCGTCGCGTCCCCCTCAGCAAAAAAAAAAAAAAAAAAATTTTTTTACGGGCCAATTGCTCAAGGCAGTGAAGTCTGCCTATCGCGCCCGTGTCGCGTCCGAAAATTTTTGAAGGAAGACAAGGGGATGCGTCGCGTCAAAGCTCGCACGCACAGGTAAGTAATATATATTTTAACACATCTTAAGATAACCTATTCGAAAAAAACGTTTCTTGCGACGCATCCACTCGTCTCTTTTTGGCGACGCCTACGAACGCAGAACAGAATTCTCTCATCGAAATTGTAACGCATACAAACGCAATAAGCTCAAACGCGACAGGTACGCATCATCCTCTTCGTTCTTCCGTTGGCTTCTCTCCTAATTCGTCTCTCCTCCCTCCTTCAATGGTAGCAACAAGTAGGTTTTGCAATTTCAAAATTTTTAGGGCTGTCGTTCTTGGTAGTTGTAATGGTTGCGAGATGATAAACTATAATTCCCTTCATCTCGTCCAACTTTGGGAGGGTAGTTGCATTGCTCAACTGATAGAATGAACTAGGCACACTTGTTGCATACCACATGTTCGACGAATTGTCCCTGAGGAAAATTTAGGCGTCGGTGAAGTCTGAGTAACCGAGCAACATTGGTGTATGCTTGAGAATAAGTGTAGGGTCGAGTGAGGGGCTATGTGAAATTGAATTTTTGAAGAGAGTTATCACATACTTGCTGAAAGTCATGAGCTACAATTCCATGAAGAGTGAATGGCATGACTTTACGAATAAATTGAAGTCTGCAAGCTGTTGCAATTGCTTTCAAGCTGAACTTCGCTGTTTCATCTGCTAATTGTTGAATTCTTTGCATTGCAGGTACTTAGATTCGTAAAATGACAGCAGTGAGTAAACCATCCAAGCAACAAGACAAAGATGGTAACAAGCAACCGCCCAAAAAGCCTACCGGAAGGGCAGCGGGCGGTCCAAATCCACATAAAAAAAGGAAGCGGACGGAGAAGGCAATGGAACTGCTGCCTAGGCAGTTAAGTGATGATTCAGAGCAAGAGGAGGAGGCAACATTGGTCAGGAGGACAGTGAAGAAGGGTATTACACCAAGCAAAGGAATAGAGATAAGAGAGCCTGTGACATACCAAAGAAAAGCTTCGAGAATGAGTGCTCCGACTGATAAAGGGAAGGAGAAGATTACTACAGAATCTGAATCCGATTCCGATTCGGACAATGACCACCTACAGGTCAACATGAGTGATGAAGACGAGGGTGAACCCATAGACCGAGTTGATTGGGAGAAATACTTTGTTAATGAGAAGGCATTCCGAGCCTATAAGAAGATACTGGTTTCAAAGAAGTATATTCCGGAAAAGCCGATAAACATCGGACCACTTAAGACAAAGTACTCAGAGTTTCTAAAGTCAATTCGAGAGGTGCAAAAATGGGGACCCATTCTGAAAGGTCACGGCAAAGCCAACCTCACCATTGTTAGAGAGCTCTACGCCAATTGGCGTCACGCAAGGGGAAACATTGTGCGAGTAAGAGGGGTAGATATTAATGTGTCAGCTGAAGCTCTGAATAACTTCTTAAGGGTGCCACACACACTTACAGACAGGTTTGACGCCATATGCAAAACACCAGATTATGCACACATTAAGTCTGTCCTATGCCCTACCAGGAAGGATGCAGAATGGAAGCATGGGAGTATGGAGTACCACTCTATAGCCAAGGAATTCATGAGTGTGTTAGCACGTGTGGCTCTAAATTTCATTTGTAACCGCCTGCTGCCATGCCAACATAAAACTGATGTCCCTCGTTACCGCGCACTCGTATTATATGCTTTATTAGAGGGGATACCACTCAACTTCGGAGCCATCATGCATGATCAAATGCAGCGAACCAGGATGAATTACAAGTGGAGGCTGTTCTTTGCTAATACCCTAACGGCTTTTTTAACAGAGAGGGGAGTACTATGGGACAAGGAGAATGACGACATTGAGGCTAAAGCTCCAGGACCATATGATGTCACTCATGTTCTAGAGCCGAACAAGGGAAGGTCTTCTAAGCTCACCATTCAACAATTATTTGAGCATATGCAAGCAGATATGCAAGAGAACAGGGCTGAGCTGATAGCGACTCGTGTCGAGTTGAGTGCCACCAGGGATGAGTTGAGACAGACTCGTGCGGATCTAAGCCGAGTTCAGACCGAGCAGGCCACGATGATGAAGGAGATATCATTACTCCTCAGAGCTCTGGTTCAATGTGCAGGTACAGACATCTCCCAGCTGATTGCATCATCCACTGCCGGACCATCCACTCCTGTTCCTCCCATAGTCACCGAGGCTCCACTCAACAGGCCTACTGAGGTCGCTGTAACACCTGATACAGAATCCGCACCAGTTGTTGATGATAGGAATGCTATGGATGCAGATGCTCCTCCACAGACTGCGGATGAGCCCTCCACCTTGACTTGAGGGAGTTCTTCTCACCCTACTTTACCTTGTTTGTGTGCGTTGGGGACAACGCACAGTCCTAAGTGTGGGGTGGGGGTGATTCATGTTTTGATGTATGGATGAATGTACTAAAATATTCACTGGATTAATGGCATAAAATAGCAGTAAATTCATCTATATGGAGTAACTATCAGTTTATCTATCAGTTTATCATTATGAAAAAAAAAATAAAAAATAATAATATATATATATATATATATATATATATATATATATATATATATATATATATATATATAAAAAAAAAAAAAAAGTATCTTTGTAGATAGTAATAATCCCCTGTGGTTTTTCTTTGTGCCTCGGTTCTTTTTCATGGGATGTAGTTTGAACCGGGTAATTTTGTTTTCTTTTTAGAGTAGAGTAGGAATGTAGGGAATAAAAGGAGGAAGAATGATGAACCTAGGTGACCTTGACTTGGTTGATAATGGCATATTTAGGCTTTTACATATGTAATATCTTCCCGTCTCACTCTGAAATTATTGATGATGCCTTGTTAAAATGGATAGCATGTTTTGTGGCGCCTATTTCTCATTTTCTTGACTTGTGTTCACTTTGCGCTTAATGCTTAATATCTCGTTGCTCCGTGAATACTTGCATTGTTTGAGAGTCGGAATGTGACCGTCCTTAGCGAGTCATGTGCCATGTGTGGTGAGGTTTTTGTGTAGTCCATGTAGTGTACTTGTGTCTAGAACTTGCCCGGTATGTGAGTTGAAGCGAAATTTTAGGTGATGCTCGGTTTGAAAAATGATTTTAGGCTTTCTTTGATCTTTTTGAGCTTATTGCTTCTCACAAATAAAATCTATCCCTAGTTAAACCTTTTGAGCCTGTAGACCTTTTATTTGGTACCCACATTATAAGCCTACACCCTTTTTATTCTTAATTGACATTGTTTTGATCCTTTTACCTCTTAAAGCACTTTAATTGTTAGATGAGCGCTAAAAGAAGTAAGAAGGGACTAAGTGTGGGGTAACTTTTGAGTGGAACCAATGAAAGAAAGAAGGGTGCACTTATTTTGTAAAATAATACGCCACTAGCGAAAATTGAAAGGAAAAAAAAAAGAAAGAAAGAAAAATATAGAGGAATAAATTGTTGTCTTATTCTTGCTAGTGGGTATGAATTAAAGTAGTGCTTAAAGAAAGAGGAAATATTGTTGGGGTGATATTATTTGTGAAATTGAAGTGGTGTTGAAGAATTTGCGCTTAAGTTATTTGATGATGTGTTAAAGTGCTTAGGAGGTTGAGTCACTATTCCTAAAATATATCCTACCCGTCCCTTAGCCCACATTACAACCATGAAAAAGTCCTAATTGATTTTAGATCGAGCGAGCTTACATTAGTAGAGATTTACATTAAGGGCAAGCCTATGGTACCAACTACATGCATGTGACTTCTTTTTTGAGAGTGAGCAATTTTCTTTGTGAGCATGAGATTCGAATGTGTGGATTGATTCTACTCTCTCTGCTTTTGTTGTGAGGGCACATGGTTTCACGAGGGATAGGTAACGTTATTAGACTTCTCTATGATGTTGGTTGTTCAAGCCATGAGTGCATTGTGACAGTGAGTCGGTTTTTGAGGTTAGGGTTGTTGTGAGCATGTTGTCTTTGTTCGAATATGTTTAAAGAAGGGCATAAGAAAAGGGAAGTGTGTTGATGCATAGTCTAGAGCCTAATTGTAGCAAATAACCATGGTCATAGATGTAGTGTGCTTTGAATGATAAGAGCTTAATTTTATTTTGTTTACTATAGTGATGGTTTGTTCGAGGACGAACAAAGGTTTAAGTGTGGGGTAGTGATATTTGGCATATTTCGATATGTGTTGATTGTGATACTACCCTCTTGAGTAAAACTATTTTTGCTAGTTGTATTTCCTTAATCAGTCCTTGATTCTTCCCTTTCTTACAACTTTTATTTTCCAGTATAGGAGAAAGGTCACCTTCTCTAGCTACAGCCTTAAAGTTGCCAGAGGTAGATTCTTCTTCCCCTTCTTCGTCTAGTTGTTCCTTCCCTAATGTAATATTCTGAATGTCCATAAGCACCACGTTGTGTGTGATGATGTCATGCATGATCTGATTAGGAGATTGCAGTGGAACATCGAGATGAATCTACATAGGATGCCTAGTTCATGAAGCACAAGCTAGTGGGACAGCTTCTATATCACCTGAAATTATTGGAATAATGGATTGCCTATTTTGTTGTGGAGAGATATGTTGTATATTCTGCTTCTTGTTACCTATGGATTCCTAGATAGCCCTGATTTCCAGCTCATAAACAGATCCTAAAGAAGGGTTAATTTTAGAACCAACTGCTTGAATATTAGTCGCCGCAGGTATTGGAATTTTTCTATTCTCTTGAATATCAGTCGCTGCAGGTTTCTTAAGCACATTCATTCGAGAAATTCCGTTAACTATTTTCGGGAGTTCAACACCCTCTGCATGATCTATTATTTTATAATCATCACCATCATTCCCTGACTTAGTTTGTTGCTTCACTTGCACTCTATTAACACTTTGTTCTTCAGCTTCTTATTCTTGATCCTCCATAGGACCTTCTTCATCACTGTCAAAATCATATTCTCCTTCCTCTGAATCTTCTTCAGTCTGGTCACACCACAACTTACTAGCACCCAGCTGTATTCTGTAAACCTCATTGTTCAATTCACCTGTTGCAGTTGAATAAACATTTTGTGAAGTAATTTCTTTGGACGATTGATTTGTAGTAACACCTTGCCCAAAAGTTCTATTAACCCATTGTGACGTGGACTCCTTTTGCAAACCTGATTTATTCCCTTGTCCATGAGGAGTAAACTTAGGAGCTTTATGGTTAAGCATCGTGGTCAGTGATCTAATGTCTTGTTTCCTTGTCAAAATAGGAGAATTCTGACCTACCTTCTGAAATTCTCCTGCTTCTTTCAGCATTGTCACTTGTCGATTCTGATCTATGTCTTCCATTCCCTCTTCAAGTACTGCAAATTTATTTGCAACTGTGATAACTTCATTAGCTGTTGTTACCCTTGCTGTATCAGTCAAAGCGTCGATTAGAGCAAGTTCCTTCCCAGTAGTGTCATTCTCTTTGCAAGTAGTGTTTGGTTTAGGTCTCTTATGTTTGACCTGGTTCCATGTATCTGCATGATTAACATAAGGAGAAAAACCTTCTCCCCTATTCCCAACACATGCTGCCGTGTTTCCTGTAACCAACTGATCAAATTCCTTTGGAGTAACAATATCTACACTGTCTGCATTTGGTCATTGCAATAAATCATTTCGCCTTGCTTTTTTCGCGTCCAATATCTGTCTAGCATCACCCTTGTACTGTTCTACATTGCTCATCTCATTAACCATATTCATTACATTATCAACAATCTCTTCTGTTGTATTAACCTTCCCCTGTATCACGCGACATGAACATTCTTCATGCCCTTGATGTTTACAAAATGAGCAATATTTTGATAGATTATCATACACAATCTGTTGATAAAATTCAAAAGCTTACCTAGTTTTATTATCAATAATTTTTAACTTCACTTTATTAGGATGCTTGTCCAGTAGGTCTAGCGACACCTTAACTCTTGCGGCACTCGATCTTGTACGATTTTTCATTGCTTTGTCCAGAGCCAGTGGCTTTCCAACTGCTGAAGCTATTGATAGAAAAGATTGTTTAGCAAAGAAGTTGGGCTGCACTTCTGGAAATGGAATCCAAACGACTGCCTTCAATGTTTCCTCCATAGGATTGAATCCTAGTGTCCATGGAAATGTCTGAAAGAAGAATTCTTCACCTTTGGCTTTAATATATCCTTTAAATCTTGATAAGAACTGGACATAATCCTCATATAAATCAAATCACACCAGTATATGATAGATTTCAAGCTGTCCAATATTACATACACCATAAACCTCGAATTGTTTTGAAAAAATCTATCTAAGGTCGCGCAAATCTAGTTTTTCGTAAGAGAATTTGATGACGACGGCTTGGTGTAATCTTTCGACGATAGTGAATTCATTAACTTATTCCATAGTGAATTCAATTGTTGGTTCTCCATGGATAATTTTAATAGGAATCAAATATAGTTTTTGAATTTTTATAGAAGTTTTAGTTGGAAGAAATTGAGCAGCGTAGGTTTGTTGGGAATTTATGTTTTGGCTTGGTTCCTTAGTGAATTTGATCGGCTTTCCCACAGTCAAAGGTTGGGGAGAGGACGCAGCAGCCATGGCTTCTTAGAATTGCATTTTATCGCCTAGAGAGAGGAGAGAGAAGAGAGAAGAGAGAGATTAGTGTTTGGAATTTAACCAAGTGTTGAAGGTCTATGAGTTGTGGTAATTTTATAATGATAAAAATTTTTGGAAAAAGAAAATGAAAATGAAAAAAGAATGGACCATATGTTCAGAAATCGATGGTCAGGGCATGTCACAAACTTGGTAATAGTGGGAATCAAATATCTTTCCACGAAGGGGATATAACGACCCGGCTGGTTATTTCTAGAGTTATAGCCCCGTTTTCCCCATTTATGCTTCTTTTTATGTTATTCATCTATATTGTATTATACCGGATTGGTTGGTTCGGGTCCGGAGTAATTTCGGAGTGCAATGAGACACTTAGTCTCTTATTTAAAAGCTTAAGTTAGAAAAGTCAATCTGATGTTGACTTATGAGTAAACGATCTCGGAATTGAATTTTTATGGTTCTGTTAGTTCCGTTAGGTGATTTTGGACTTAGGAGTGTGTCCAGAATATGATTTGGAGGTCCGTAGTAGAATTAGGCTTGAATTGGCGAAAGTTAAAAATTTGGCGATTTTGGTCGGTAGTGAAAAATTTGATATCGGGGTTGGAATGGAATTCCGGAAGTTGGAGTAGGTTCGTAGTATCATTTGCGATGTGCGTGCTAAATTTGAGGTTATTCATACGTGGTTTGGTAAGTTTCGGCGTCGTTTGCGGAATGTGGAAGTTTAAAAGTTCTTAGGCTTGAATCCGAGGGTAATTTGATGTTTTGATGTTGTTTTGAGTATTCCGAAGGCTCGATTAAGTTTGTATATTGATATATGACTTGTTGGTATGTTTTTGTTGAGATTCCGTGGGGCTCGGGGTGATTCCGGGTGGTTAACGGATTGTTTGAAGTTGGAAATTGCAGCTGAAGCTGCTGCTACTGGTATTTCAGCACCTGCAAAGGAGGGGAACGCATGTGCGAGGTCGCAGGCGCGCGTGGGAGTTCGCAGGTGCGGCCAAGGCTAAGGTGGGCTGGAGCCGCAGGTGCGAGGCCTGGGGCGTAGATGCGGAGAGGAGGATTTTGGGCAGGCTTCGCAGAGGCGGAGGGAAATGCGCAGGTGCGCTTTCGCAGGCGCGAGATTTTGGGCCGCAGATGCGGAACTTGGGCTCTTAAGTGAATTCCGCAGGTGCAATGATTTTGACCACAGGTGCGGTCCCGCAGGCGCGAGAAAGAGCCCGCAAGGTGCGAAAACCTGGGCAGAATGTATAGATAGCACACTTCGCGAATTTTGGTTCATTTCCACTATTTTCAAGTCGGTTTTTGGAGCTTTTGGAGGGATTTTGAAGGGAGATTCAAAGGTTTTCAGTGAGGTAAGTTGCTTGAGCCCTAATACTCATATTTTTGGTGATTTCTCTTTGTTTAATCATTTAATTAATGGAAAAGGAGGGGTTAGGGATTGGAATTTTGGAGAGTTTAATTTAAGAATTTGAGGGACCAAATGATATCGGATTTTGATAAATTTTGTATGTATGGACTCATGAGTGAATGGGCTTTCTAGTTTTGTAAATTTTGTCGGATTTCGAGACGTGGGCTCGGGGGCGGGTTTGAGCCAATTTCGGGATTTTGGGCTAATTTGATAGTTTTTCTTGTGGAATTCATTCCATTAGCGTATATTGATGGTATTGTACTGATTGTGAATAGATTCGAAGCGTTTGGAGACCTATTTGGGAGGCAAGGGCATCGCGGAGTAGGATTTTGCTTGGTTTGAGGTAAGTAACTGTTTTAAATCTGGTCTTGAGGATATGAAACCCCGAGAAACTGATATGATGTTGATATTTAGAGGTGATGCACACGTTGGGTGACGGACGTGTGAGCATGCACTGAGGGGGATTGAGACTTGGTCTGTCCCGATAGACAGTAAAGTCAAATACACCTTTGCTATTACTTGTTCACTCTTCTTTTGGAGTTATTGCCTGCCTTACATGTTAGAAACCATGTTTAGGTTATATGGAAACCCTGTTGGGACCCACAATGGTAGTGAACTTGTTGCATTGACTGTTAAATTGCTAACTTGTACTCAGTCATCGTTTGCTTATGCACTTTGTCCCGACTCTCTCTCTCCCGTGATTTGATTTGTACTTGTTATAGTCTTTGTTTGGGCTGTTGTTGTGATAATTGTGAAGCTGGAAAGGCTAGTGACTGATATAGGGCATGAGTGCCAGGTTGAGAGTTGTGTGAGATATATTGGATCGGGCTGCACGCCGCAGCAATACCTGGATCGGGCTGCACGCCGCAGTAAATGTTGGATCGGGTTGCACGCTGCAACAAGCCTTCGGGCCATGATATTGGATCGGGTTGCATACCGCAACAGTACCTGGATCGAGCTGCACGCCGTAGTAATATATGAATCGGGCTGTATGCCGCAGCAGTATTGGGTATGGCTGCATGCCGCAACAATATAGCGCTTGGGCTGTAGGAGCCCCTCCGGAGTCTGTACACACCCCCAACGAGCGCAGGTACCTTGAGTGTGAGTATTGATGCTGAGAGCCGAGCGATTGAGCTGTCGAGATAGATGAGTGACAGTAGCCCCTGTGAGGCTGTGTATGGCTTTTATTTATTGATGCACATTGTTGCTAGTCATTTCTGTTGTGATGTTTTGAAGGACTTATACTGTTTCGCATGAGCTTAAACGTTTTGAGTTTAAAAGCACCGGTTTGAAAGCATGCCTAAATTCCTTTACTGAAATTTCTGAAAAGAACTCTGTTTTGTGTAGCTCGACTTTGTTTTCTCAATTCCTTATTTATTTTTGTTGCTTGCTGTATTGGTTGTACTCATGCTACACCCTGCACTCCATATGTAGATCCAGGTGTGTTTGATCACGGAGGTCGTTGAGTTCGGGCACGATCGAGCACCGGAGACTACGAGGTAGTTGCCGTCGTCCACAGGACCTTGTCTCTCCTTCTATATTTCTTTCTGTCTTGTATTGATACTTAGACACTGGTTGTATTAGTTTGGTTATTTAGATGCTCATGACTTAGTGACACCCCAATGTTTGGGGCTGGTTCCGCATTTTGATTTTATATCGAGTTCAAATGTGGTTTTTATGATATGAAAAAGTTTAAAACTACCTTTTATTGAACTACTAAAGTATTTTGGGAAAGTAGGCTTGCCTAGTACCATCGATAGGCGCCATCACGACATGTTAGGTTTTTGGGTCGTGACAGATTGGTATCAGAGCCCTAGGTTACATAGGTCTCACGAGTCATGAGCAGATTTAGTAGAGTCTTGCGGATCGGTACGGAGACATCTGTACTTATCTTCGAGGGGCTGCAAAACCTTTAGGAAAATTCTACATTCTTGAAATCTTGTCATGCGAATCTATTGATTCTGGTAACTAAACATCTGTTGTTTCATTCTCTCACAGACGGTGAGGACTCGAACTACCGGGCAGGATGGACAACCACCAGTACCACTAGCCAGGGTCGCGAGAGGTCGAGGTCGCGATAGGGGTAGAGGTGCAGCCCGCACAGCAGCTGGGGCAGTACCTATAGATCCACCAGTTGTCCCAGATCAGGACCAGATTCCAGTTGTTGATGCACCCGCTCAGGCACCACCTGTGCCTATTGTGATTCCAGGCCTCCAGGAGGCCCTAGCTCAGATTCTGACAGCGTATACCGGCCTTCCTTAGGCAGTCTCTATCTCGACGGCAGCAGCCACTTCTCAGGCTGGGGGAGGCACAAGCACTCAAACTTCTATCGCTCGCACACTTGAGCAGCTTGTTCAGGGACTCCAGACACCGGGGGCACCACCAGCCCAGCCGGTTGCAGCTGCACAGGATTATGTGGTTCCTGCTATGCCTGAGGATGATCAGCATAAGTTGGAGAGGTTTGGGAGACTCCAGCCGCCACCTTTCAGTGGCATATAGAGAGAGGATGCTTAAGACTTCTTGGACAGATGTTAGAGGATACTCCGTACAGCTGGTATTCTAGAGACTTGTGGGGTCTCATTTACTACCTTTCAGTTTTCCGGGATGCACTCAGATAGTGGTAGACTTACGAGAGGCGTAGGCCTGTTGGCACAACACCCCTTACTTGGCAGCAATTCTCCGTGGCCTTTTTGGAGAAGTTCGTGCCTCGGTTCAGCAGAGAGGAGCTGCGTAGACAGTTTGAGCGACTTCGCCGGAGTGATATGTCTGTGACGCAGTATGAGATGCGATTCTCGGACTTGGCCCGTCATGCTATCTAGTTAGTTCCCACGGACAGGGAGAGGATCATGAGGTTTATTGATGGTCTCACTTTTTAGCTACAGTTGCTCATGACCAAAGAGAGGGTGTCGAGTGCTACCTTTGATGAGGTTGTCGACATTGCTCGGCAGATTGAGATGGTTCGCAATCAGGAGAGGGTTGAGAGGAAGGCCAAGAGGCCTCGTGGTCGGGTTGGATTCAGTGGTGCACCTTCTGGGGGTCAGTTCCAGCACTGTAGAGATCGTCATTTCAGACAGGCTCAGCCAGCTCTACCATTTCATCATGGTGCATTATCTAGCCATGGTTCTCACAGTTATCAGCAGGGCCATTCATCTCTTGGTGCCCTTCCAGTGCATAGTTCTTCACGTGCTTCATTGGCTCAGAGTTCGTCTATGCCGGGTCCTTCTGCTAGTCATCCTAGTGCTTAGGGCTCCCTTCAGTCCCCAGCACCAGCATCAGGGTATTGCTATGAGTGTGGAGAGTTTGGTCACCTGAGGAGGGAGTGTCCCCATCTAGTTGGAGGTCCCGCTCCGCAGAGGAGCCAGTCAGCTAGGGGTGGAGCCCAGTCAGCTAGGGGTCGCCCTAGAGGGGGAGGCAGATCAGGGGGTGGCCATGCCCGTTTCTATGCCCTCCCTGCTAGACCAGATGATATTGCTTCAGATGCTATGATTACAGGTATTGTCTCAGTTCGTCACAGAGATACCTCTGTATTATTTGACCCTGGTTCCACGTATTCATATATTTCCTCATATTTCACCCATTTTCTAGATATGCCCCGTGAGTCTTTAGTTTTATCTGTTTATGTATCTACTCCTATAGGCGATGCTATTATTGTGGACCGCGTATATTGGTCATGTATGGTGACTATTAGGGGTCTGGAGACCCAAGTGGACCTTTTGTTGCTCATTATGGTTGACTTTGATATGATATTGGGTATGGATTGGTTATCTCCATGTCATGCTGTTCTAGATTGTCACGCTAAGACTGTGACGTTGGCGATGCCGGGATTTTCGAGGGTTGAGGTGGAGCGGTTCTATAGATTATGTACCTAGTAGGGTGATTTCATATTTGAAGGCTCAGCGTATGGTTGAGAAGGGTTGCCTATCTTATTTGGCGTTTGTGAGGGATGTTAGTACAGAGACTCCTGCCATTGATTCTGTTCCGATGGTACGTGATTTTCCGGATGTGTTTTCTGCAGACCTACCAGGCATGCCGCCTGACAGGGATATTGACTTTGGTATTGATTTGGTGCCAGGCACTCAGCCCATTTCTATTCCACCGTATCGTATGGCATCGACGGGGTTGAAGGAATTGAAAGAACAACTTCAGGAACTCCTTAATAAGGGATTTATTCGGCCTAGTGTGTCACCTTGGGGTGCACCAATTCTATTTGTGAAGAAGAAGGATAGTTCCATGAGAATGTGTATTGATTACAGGCAGTTGAACAAGGTCAAAGTCAAGAACAAGTATCCTTTGCCTCGTATTGATGATTTATTTGACCAGCTTCAGGGAGCGAGGGTGTTCTCCAAGATTGATTTGAGGTCCGGTTATCACCAGCTAAAGATTCGGGATTCAGATATTCTTAAGGCAGCTTTCAGGAACCGATATGGCCATTATGAGTTCTTAGTGATGTCTTTTGGGCTGACCAATTCCTCAGCAGCGTTCATGCATTTGATGAACAGTGTATTCCAGCCCTATTTGTACTCATTCATTGTTGTATTCATCGATGACATCCTAGTGTACTCTCGTAGCCAGGAGGAGCACGCTCAATATTTGAGGATTGTATTACAAAAATTGAGGGAGGAGAAGCTTTATGTAAAGTTCTCCAAGTGTGAGTTTTGGCTCAGTTCAGTAGCATTCTTGGGACACGTGGTGTCCAGTGAGGGTATTCAGGTAGATCTGAAGAAGATAGAGGCGGTGCAGAGTTTTCCTAGACCATCCTCAGCCACGAAGATTAGGAGCTTCCTTGGTTTGACGGGTTATTACCATCGCTTTGTGGAGGGATTTTCATCTATTGCATCGCCCTTGACCAAATTAACCAAAAAGGGTGCTCCATTCAGGTGGTCGGATGAATGTGAGGAGAGCTTTCAGTAGCTCAAGACTGCCTTGACCATACCTCTAGTGTTAGTTCTGCCATCAGCTTCAGGTTCTTACACCATGTATTGTCATGCCTCGAGGGTAGGTATTGGATGTGTTTTGATGCAGGAGGGTAGGGTGATCGCCTATGCCTCGCGCTAGTTGAAGACCCATGAGAAGAACTATCCTGTCCATGATCTTGAGTTAGCAGCCATTGTTCACGCCTTGAAGATTTGGCGTCATTATTTGTATGGGGTTCATTGTGAGATCTATACTGATCACTGGAGTCTGCAGTATCTGTTAAAGCATAAGGCTCTTAATTTGCGTCAGCGGAGATGGTTGGAGCTTCTTAAGGACTATGATATCACTATTTTGTACTATCCGGGGAAGGCCAATGTGGTGGCCGATGCTTTGAGTTGCCGGGCAGAGAGTTTGAGGAGTTTAGCGTATCTTCCAGCAGTAGAGAGACCTTTGGCATTGGATGTCCAGGCCTTAGCTGGCCAGCTTCTCAGATTGGATATTTCGGAGCCGAGTTGGGTATTGGCTTGTGTGGTCTCTAGGTCTTCTCTTTATGACCGTATCAGGGAGCATCAGTATGATGACCCCCATTGTTCGTTCTTCAGGATAGGGTTCAGCGAGGTGATGCTAGGGATGTGACCATTGGTGATGATGGCATGTTGAGGATGCAGGGCCGGATAGGCGTGCCTAATGTAGATAGGCTCAGGGAGTTGATTCTTGAAGAGGCCCACAGCTCGCGGTATTCCATCCATCCGGGTGCCGCAAAGATGTACCAGGATTTGAGACAGCACTATTGGTGGAGATGGATGAAGAAGGATATAGTTGGGTTTGTAGCTTGGTGTCTCAACTGTCAGCAGGTTAAGTATGAGCATCAGAGACCGGGTGGCTTGCCTAAGAGATTAGAGATCCCAAAGTGGAAGTGGGAGCGGATCACCATAGACTTCGTAGTTGGGCTCCCACGGACTTCGAGTTAGTTCAATGCTATTTGGGTGATTATGGATCGGCTGACCAAGTCCGTGCACTTCATTCCTGTTGGTACTACTTACACTTCAGAGCGGTTGACTGAGATTTATATTCGCGAGATTGTTCGCCTGCATGGTGTTCCAGTTTCCATCATTTCGGATAGAGGTACTCAGTTTCACAGTTTTGGAGGGCCGTGCAGCGAGAGTTGGGTACTCAGGTTGAGTTGAGCACAGTTTTTCACCCTTAGATGGACGGGCAGTCCGAGCGCACCATTCAGATATTAGAAGACATGTTGCGCACTTGCGTCATTGACTTTGGGGGTTCATGGGACCAGTTTTTGTCGCTCGCGAAGTTTGCATATAACAACAGTTACCAGTCGAGTATTCAGATGGCTCCGTACGAGGCTTTATATAGGAGGAGGTGTAGATCTCTAGTAGGATGGTTTGAGCCAGGAGAGGCTAGGCTATTGGGTACAGACTTGGTCCAGGATACATTAGATAAGGCGAAATTGATTCAGGAGCGGCTTCGCACGACGCAGTCTAGGCAGAAGAGCTACGCGGACATGAGGGTACGTAATGAGTCTTTTATGGTTGGGCAGTAGGTTTTGCTTAAGGTATCACCCATGAAGGGTGTTATGAGGTTTGGGAAGAGGGGCAAGTTGAGCCCCCGATTCATTGGGCCTTTTGAGGTGCTTCAGAGGATAGGGGAGGTGGCTTATAAGCTTGCCTTGCCACCCAGCTTGTCGAGTGTGCATCCAGTGTTTCATGTTTCCATGCTTCGGAAGTATGTTGGCGATCCGTCCCATGTTTTGAACTTCAGCACGGTTCAGTTGAAGGGTGATATGACTTATGATGTGGAGTCGGTGCCATTTTGGATCGGCAGATTCGGAAGTTGAGGTCAAAGGATATAGCTTCAGTGAAGGAGCACTGGAGAGGTCAGCCTATGGAGGAAGCCACCTAGGAGACCGAGCGGGAGATGCGGAGCAGATATCCACACCTATTCGAGACTCCAGGTATGTTTCTAGACCCGTTCGAGGACGAACTATTGCTTAAGAGGGAGAGGATGTAACGACCCGACCGGTCATTTCTAGAGTTATAGCCCGGTTTCCCCCATTTTTGATTCTTTTTGTGTTATTCAACTATAGTGTGTTATACCAAGTTGGTTGGTTCGGGTCCGGAGTGGAATAAGACATTTAATCTCTTATTTAGAAGCTTAAGTTAGAAAAGTCACCGGATGTTGACTTATGAGTAAACGATCTCGAAATTGAATTTTTATGGTTCCGTTAGCTCTGTTAGGTGATTTTGGACTTAGGAGTGCGTCCAGAATGTGATTTGGAGGTCCGTAGTAGAATTAGGCTTGAATTGGTGAAAGTTGGAAATTTTGCGATTTTGTTCGGCAGTGGAAAATTTGATATCGGGGTCGGAATGGAATTCCGAAAGTTGGAGTAGGTTCGTAGTGTCATTTGCGACGTGTGTGCTAAATGTGAGGTTATTCGGGTGTGGTTTGGTAAGTTTCGGGGTCGTTTGCGTAATTTGGAAGTATAAAAGTTCTTAGGCTTGAATCCGAGGGTAATTTGGTATTTTGATGTTGTTTTGAGTGTTCCGAAGGCTCGACTAAGTTTGTATATTGATATATGACTTGTTGGTATGTTTTGGTTGAGGTTCCGAGGGTCTCGGGGGTAATTCCGGGTGGTTAACGGATTATTTAAAGTTGGAAATTGCAGCTGAAGCTGCTGCTGCTGGTATTTTCGCACCTGCGAAGGAGGGGAACACAGGTGCAAGTTCACAGGCGTGCGTGGGAGTTCGCAGGTACGGGCAAGGCTAAGGAGGGATGGAACCATAGGTGCGAGGAGTCTGTCGCATCTGCGAGCCCGCAGGTGCGAGGCCTGGGGCGTAGATGCGGAGAGGAGGATTTTGGGCAGGCTTCGCAGAGGCGGAGGGAAATGCGCAGGTGCGCTTTCGCAGGCGCGAGATTTTGGGCCGCAGATGCGGAACTTGGGCTCTTAAGTGAATTCCGCAGGTGCAATGATTTTGACCACAGGTGCGGTCCCGCAGGCGCGAGAAAGAGCCCGCAAGGTGCGAAAACCTGGGCAGAATGTATAGATAGCACACTTCGCGAATTTTGGTTCATTTCCACTATTTTCAAGTCGGTTTTTGGAGCTTTTGGAGGGATTTTGAAGGGAGATTCAAAGGTTTTCAGTGAGGTAAGTTGCTTGAGCCCTAATACTCATATTTTTGGTGATTTCTCTTTGTTTAATCATTTAATTAATGGAAAAGGAGGGGTTAGGGATTGGAATTTTGGAGAGTTTAATTTAAGAATTTGAGGGACCAAATGATATCGGATTTTGATAAATTTTGTATGTATGGACTCATGAGTGAATGGGCTTTCTAGTTTTGTAAATTTTGTCGGATTTCGAGACGTGGGCTCGGGGGCGGGTTTGAGCCAATTTCGGGATTTTGGGCTAATTTGATAGTTTTTCTTGTGGAATTCATTCCATTAGCGTATATTGATGGTATTGTACTGATTGTGAATAGATTCGAAGCGTTTGGAGACCTATTTGGGAGGCAAGGGCATCGCGGAGTAGGATTTTGCTTGGTTTGAGGTAAGTAACTGTTTTAAATCTGGTCTTGAGGATATGAAACCCCGAGAAACTGATATGATGTTGATATTTAGAGGTGATGCACACGTTGGGTGACGGACGTGTGAGCATGCACTGAGGGGGATTGAGACTTGGTCTGTCCCGATAGACAGTAAAGTCAAATACACCTTTGCTATTACTTGTTCACTCTTCTTTTGGAGTTATTGCCTGCCTTACATGTTAGAAACCATGTTTAGGTTATATGGAAACCCTGTTGGGACCCACAGTGGTAGTGAACTTGTTGCATTGACTGTTAAATTGCTAACTTGTACTCAGTCATCATTTGCTTATGCACTTTGTCCCGGCTCTCTCTCCCGTGATTTGATTTGTACTTGTTATAGTCTTTGTTTGGGCTGTTGTTGTGATAATTGTGAAGCTGGAAAGGCTAGTGACTGATATAGGGCCTGAGTGCCGGGTTGAGAGCTGTGTGAGATATATTGGATCGGGCTGCACGTCGCAGTTGTACCTGGATCGGGCTGCGCACCGCAGTAAATGTTGGATCGGGTTGCACGCCGCGATAAGCCTTCGAGCCATGATATTGGATCGGGCTGCATGCCGCAGCAGTACCTGGATCGGGCTGCATGCCGCAACAGTACCTGGATCGGGCTGCACGCTACAGTAATATATGGATCGAGCTTCACGCTGCAACAATATTGGATCGGGCTGCACGCTGCAACAATATAGCGCTTGGGCTGTAGGAGCCCCTCCGGAGTCTGTACGCACCCCTAGTGAGCGCACGTACCTTGAGTGTGAGTATTGAGGCTGAGAGACGAGCGATTGAGCTGTCGAGATAGATGAGTGATAGTAGCCCCTGTGAGGCTGTGTATGGCTTTTATTTATTGATGCACATTGTTGCTAGTCATTTCTGTTGTGATGTTTTGAAGGACTTATACTGTTTCGCATGAGCTTATACGTTTTGATTTTTAAAGCACCGATTTGAAAGCATGCCTAAATTCCTTTACTGAATTTTCTGAAAAGAACTGTATTATGTGTAGCTCGACTTTGTTTTCTCAGTTCCTTATTTATTTCTGTTACTTCCTGAGTTGGTTGCACGCATGCTACACCATGCTCTTCATGTGCAGATCCAGGTGTGTTTGATCACGAAAGTCATTAATTTCGGGCGCAATCGAGCACCGAAGACTACGAGGTAGCTGTCGGCGTCCGTAGTATCTTTTCTCTTCTTCTATATTTCTTTCTGTCTTGTATTGATACTTAGACACTGGTTGTATTAGTTTGGTTATTTAGATGCTCATGACTTAGTGACACCTCGATGTTTGGGGCTTGTTCCGCATCGGGGTTCAACTGTGGTTTTTATGATATGAAAGAGTTTAAAACTACCTTTTATTAAACTACTGAAGTATTTTGGGAAAATCGGCTTGCCTAGTACCATCGATAGGCGCCATCACGACAAGTTAGGTTTTTGGGTCGTGACATGGGATTTATTAGTTGTGTGAGTAGTAAGTTGGTATTTGAAGGCTCTCCTATTGTGATCGCCCTAAATACGAGGAGATAAACTATATGTCATGGGTACCAATAGTATAAGATAATATCATGATAAAATTATAGAGGAATTAAGGAATGTACTAGACCGATATAGATGACTTTATATTGAAAGAGTTTTGATGGAGGGATGGTGTTTGTGAATAACATATGTAAGCTGAGGGTTGATGTTGAAATTCTGCTTATGAGAATGATTAGAAAATGGAATCTTCACCCATAAAAAAGTTTGAAAATGGAGAACAAGTATGTAACGTCATTTCAAGTGTTGTGGTGAAACCTTAATTCTAGAAGAATTACACGGAATGTAGGGATGGAAATAAGTGTATAAGATATCAAGAATACAGTTGTTATTTGAATGAACAATGCCAAGAATATGGGTTAAGAAACATGATGTGGCATCCTTATAAAGAAATCGCCAATGAAAGGTATAATGAAGCTCAAATGGTAAAGCGTACTTCGTGGAGGTTGTAGAAGATTTCTCGAAAGAGTGGGGACCACACATGATTTTACATTATAACCGAAACTACCTTTAGTAGATTTGATCTTATAATTGCCTAACTACGAGAGTATATGGACGACGAGGCATGTGTGATTCATGTGGTAAAAGAGGTAATAACCTTAGAGGCAGTGCTATCTTTTGATCTCTCCAAATAGGTTCACATATTGAGAATGATAGTCTCATTTACGAGGGAGAATCGGTTGAGACTCATGTGATGCAAGTTTGTGGGTTGAAAAATATAGTCATAAATCCAGTGAAAGTATTATCGCATTATGATATTGAGAAGGCCGCTTGGAATGTCGATGAGGGATGTGAAAATTTGATGCCCTTACTTGTTCATGACCACAAGTATGAATGTTTCTTAGCATTTTCTTTTAATTCGATGTGTATCATGCTTATTCCGTGAAGTGATGACGCTTATTCCGTGAAGCGAGTGGATAAATTATTTATATTGCTTATGAGTTGATTCACGTATTGCCTATAGTGGCTAGGCATGTCTCAGGATATATACCTTATTATTGTAATGCTGGGAGTGTTTAAGAGATCCCTCACATGTCATTTTGCCACAAATTATTGAGATAAATGAATTACTAACATATGAGGATATTTATATTTGTATACTTGATGAACAACTATGGAAGTTGAGGAGAAAAAAGAGATACCATCGGTTAAGGTGTTATGTCAGAGTCAAGATATTGAAGAAGCAACATGAGAAGCGTAGGATGACATGAATAAAAGATATCCTTATCTAATTCAATAATATGGAGGCTAGGCTTGAATAGTATACAAATGTGTCTTATATTTCCTTTTAAAACTTGAATTGTAATCACTTGTATTTGGTAGAGTGTATTAAACTTTTGTTGGCATATAAAGATGCATTGTGTTAAATGCGAGCTTTATGGGGCCGCCATGCTTGATGTATATCACATACGTGCGGTTGGCTGACAAGTGGATATTTGCAGATGATCATATTTATAAAGGAGACTTTGTCAAATATTTTTGAGAATTTGGAGAGTTAGCCAAAAAGGATGAATAATTAGAGGTCATTTAGTAAAAAGGTCTAGAAGAGTAATGATTATTTGAACTTGATTACGATATCGGCTTGACATTCAAGGACAAATATTTCTAAGTGGGGAAGATTGTAAAGATCAAGAAATTTTTCTAACAAGATTAAGCCTAATTCGAGCTTAAGAGAATAATTAGCAAGACATCGAAGTATGTGCCAATGCACACGAGAGTATCGAGATCATTAAAATACTTGGACATGAATATTATGAGATTTGAAGGTCACTAAGTTGCATGAATAAAGGCATAGTGAGGAATGGTGGAGAAAAGAGGAAAGAAGGAAACACAGCAAGCCTGCGTAGGCAAAATCAGCATGCTGGAGGAGGGGGAGGCTTTTGTTACGTAGGCTACACAATTTGCCTACAAAACTCATTTTTTAAAAATAGTAGGAGGTCAGGGTTGTCACGCCCCAACCTCGGGGAGGAGCGCGACCGACGCTCAACCGAGATACCCTAGTTAAGCAAGCCTACTAGATTCTTTCTACCCAACCTTGCCCATTAACAACATAAGTATCAGTACAAGTGATAGACATGAGAAGAGTCAAGTGTTCCACATTCTTTTTCCATTACTAAAGGATATTCATTTATGATTTCCAAAATATTACAAGTTTATAGATATGATGAAAAACATGTTTGCCCAAATACCAACACTTACTAGTTTAATTCCGAACATCAAACACCACCCACAACCTATCTACGGAGCCTCTAAGTACAACAAAAGAGTAGTATGGATGTATCGGAGATAAAGCCCCGACTATACCTCAAAACATAAAGTACAATGTTAAATGACATGAAGCCCAGAACAGAGTAGGGCTCACCAAAATCTACTGAATAGAGAGTAACTGCTAACGAGGATCAAAACCTCCCGCTGACGAACCACCTACATCCATTGAAGATGCAGCGCCCTCGACAAAAGGGATGTTTGTACATATGGAATAGTACTAATATGTACAGCTAAATGTCCTCTTTCGAAATAGAATGCCAATATAAGAAAGGGAAAACCATAGAAACAACAGGTCACCATCAACAATATCCAAATGCCTAGTTAAAACATAATAATTTTCAAAATACAAAAATATATATATATTTGGTTGGGAGATCATTAGTACCGATATAGATATGCCACCGTGTATTTTGCACGGAGTTCGATCACGACCCAATCGGCTAGGCCGTCTTCCCCGAAGACAATTACATTTACTATCCCGAACTTCAATCATTAACTCAATCACAATTTCAATTATAATTTCCAGCACAATCACTACCATGTGTGCGGCATGGCGTCCGATCACGACCCGACCGGACCACAATGTCGTGTGGATCGACATCACCCTTTTCTAGTAATCACCCCATTCCAATAAAGGGGAATATTCTCATCACAACAATCTCATCCCAAATAAGGGGAATAATCACAATGTGCCCTACACCTGTACATGTAGTTTCAGGGTTAGATTATTCCTACCTACCCTCCCTCAGTGACTAACGATACTCCCAAAAATATTTTTATTTTGCACATAAGAGAAATAAAAATACAAATATATTTTATATTCACCTCATTACCTTTTACACTATATATATCTTCATTAATATTTTCAACTATTCACAACATCGTTATTTTCTTGGCTCTCTTGGCCATACTTATGATTCTTCATTCATGGCACAGTGGCCCTATATCATATTCCACACTTTCATTTCTTTACTTTTAAGGATCATCATCACAAACATCAACATATCGAATAATTCGGAAATCATAACTTCAAGTTCATTAGTAATGAAAACTTTAAACACAATAGGCTTCTTCCAAAAGAATGGGGAAAACTTACCAGCAGTAGAAACACACGTTAAAATCATAAACGAGCAATACACCATTTATTTTTGAAATACTTTTTCCAAAAAGGGCAGTGCACAATTTCAACTCATAAATATGTAAAGGCTTAAAACATGTTGGAAATACTTACAAAGCATAGCGTTAGTTAAAGAAGCCACATTGGGGCATGACTTGAGGACATAAAATTTTAGGCAAATCTATTTTCGAAGTCAATTTGGAACAGTTGAATCATAGCTCATTTCATAACCTTTCTCATATCATTTCATTTTATTGGAACCATTGGCCACAAGTATAATTTTCATTCTTGGTACGTTGGCCACACTTTATACCTCCAACTCACTTCTTTCACTTTCAAGCATCTTTATAGATTATCAATAATATGAATATTCAAAATCAAGGCCTTAAGTATATATATGAGCAATAAGAGTTTTAGACGCATTGAGTATTCTTTCCAAGTTAAGCATAATGGACTTTCATTTGAAACAAGACTCAAAGCCATAACATTTTCATACACAATTCTTGAACACAGTCCCGAAGGATAACACAATGTGATAAGAACATTCGGAACACATTTTGAATACATAACTCTCGACACTTTGCTTACTCGAGACAATCGAATTTATTGGGAACAACTCGGAACATGGGAAAAAGGAACTTGAGCCAACCATACCTGAAACTCACGGGAACATCATGGAATTCAATTCTAAGAGAGTAGTTTAGCCAACATACCTTGTTTGAGCTTTCCTTAAGTTACTACAACGTCCCAACACTTCTAGCAATAACAATCTATAGGAAGATAGCAAAAATCGAATAATAATTAGAAGGATTCTCATGGTGTAACACTCTTAGAAATTTTGTCAAACACCTAGTATGCAAAATAGACTATAAAGCTCTACAATGGTAATCCCTTCCTCCCCCAACTAATTTCAACAAGAAACTAACCAAAATAGTTTATTAATCCCACATACTACAACCTATTGTCACATGCATGGCCTATTTCTAAACCCCCACAATATACTTGAACTCATAACCTCTTGCATGAAAGCTTAGGAGTAGGACTTACCCGGATAGATGATAATCTAGTGATTGGCTTCCTTGATTATTGAAGATTGGTGCAAGAATAGGTGATTAGAATGCTAGGTTTCCTCCTTCTCTCTCTCTAAAATACTCTTAACTCTCTCTAAAATCATTAGATATTTCCTTCTAAATGGGCCCCTAAGGCTATTTATCAAAATGTGATCGGGTTATAAAATAGGGAAATTGGACCCTCCGAACTCAGGTATGTGGTCGCAGAGTGGACCGAATAACAGATATGTGATCAGCAAAATGGACTGCGAAAGTGATGCCGAAATACTAGAATGGTCTGGACAGGTCTGCGGTCCGCAGACCACTTATGCGGCAGTATAATGGACCGCATAATCACCCAATAAAATTCTTTATACAAAATCTGCGATGGATGTGCAGACTGTGAAATGGATATGCGACTGCAGAATGGGCTGCAAAACGACCTTCAAAATTTGACCATTTTTCTACTCAACTCTGCGACGGGAATGCGGCCCGCATAATGGATCTGCGGTCGCGATTCTGACCGCATAACTGGCCCTTCAATAAAACATTTCCACCAACACCTCGATGCATTCTTTAACCCAAAAAGTCCGTACCGCAGCGAGGTTACTACTACATCTGTACACATTACCTAACCTCGGCACCACAAAACTAGAATTTATTGGCGAAATTTTACGGGGCCTTACATCCTCCCCCACTTAGTATCATTCGTCCTCGAATGAGGAGTAGAGTCCGCCCAGAACACCCAACATAATTCATTTCTCCTTTCACACATCACAAGCCCCCAAATTTGACTAACTCTTAAATTTTTCAGAAATTTTGGCAAAGTCACCCCTGTAATTGGGCCTATCTACCTACCAGAGAACCACCAAAACAACTCCTAGAAACACATCCACAACTCAACAAAGCATCACAATATATATCAACAATACTAATCTCAACATTAAAGGCATTACATTAACAGAAGTGGTACCTTGACATGAACTGTACATATTTTAAGTCATAACACATAGAAAGTACCTTTTGAACCACAGTCATTTGGCTCTACAAACGAGTGAGAATATTTTCTTCCCACAACATACTCGGCTATCGAGGAGACCTACTTGACTCATAGACTTAGCCATAGCGCTTGACGGAGGCAATCTCAACTTCTGGACTTATCTAACAAGGATGACAATTAGGTACATCTCATAAGCCAATTACTCATTAACTTTACCTTCCATAGCTCCCAGTAGAACGATAGACAAACGATTCCCAGCTATCCTCCTTGACGTAGACATATGAAACACAGGGTGCAAGGAGAACAACGATGGGGGACATCATCGCCGTGAAGATTAACTATTACGTCCGTACACATTACCTGACCTCGGCACCACAAAAGTAGAATTCCTTGGCAAAATTTTACGGGGCCTTAAAGGGGTGAGAGAAAGAAATTACATTTTTGGCTACATTTTGGGTTCTAGAGAGAAGGTGGAGCATCCTCAATTCCAAATACGCATCAAAGATGAGTTTTATGATATTTTTATAATGGATTAACACTAGTTAATGATAGTATTAACATCATAGGGATTCCTCTAATCTTCAAGAATCATTCAAAGGGGTTCAAGTTAGGGTTTGAGCTATAAGAGATAAATTCTCTACCCTACACTTAAATATAACTATGGATTAAGCATTTGGAATATATTATGAAGTAGAAAGTACCAATTGGTTGAAGAATTATGTTAGTCCTTGAAATGGGTATTGTGAGTTAGGGTTCTTGAATGGGGAAGAAGATGAATTGTGAATTTTTGAATCTTGTTAGGATGATTGGTGATTATACTACTTCAATAGCTTAATAATGATTAAGTATTGGATCCTATAACCTTGATTGGGAAATAAAGGCCAAGGATGGAATCATTTAATGATAAAAGGGATATGTTTGAGTGAATTGGGTTTTCGAGAACTTACAATCAACTTGTTAACCTTAAATGGGTATCGACATATATATATTTGGATAAGTTTTGATGTCTTGGGATATCTAATGTAGAGATTGGCTTGTTGGCGACGTTTGAGAGTTCTAAATGAATTGGAGCGTCATACTATTATTTAAAGCTTGGACTTGAGGTATATTGATTAAAACTTACTCTTCTAGAGGGATTTTCTCTAAAATCATATTTGAGCCATTACATGCGTTTGTTTGTAAATATGCATCCGTACTTGTGGGGACAAGCGGGGAAAGGATGTCACCATGTATTTTGAGTTTTGTTGCATAAAAGAATGTCTTGTTATTTTACAATTGAGAAATTCTATTTTTAAAGATTTGAAGGTAAATAACGCTTGCGGAAAATGTTATAACTTTTATTTAAACTTATGTATTGGAAAGAATATAAAGCATTTGAGTGATAAAGAGGTATTTTATGAAAAGTATTTCTTTTGAATCTTGATTAATGGATAACACTCGTCATATCTTTGAATGATGGCTGTTAAATCGCTAAAGGCTTTTACATGAAAAAGATCATATAATTGATTGTTTTATTCCAATGGTCTAGTTTGGCCATGAGCTATGATATGATAAAAATAGATCATTTGAGGCAACTATGCTATGAATCTATTTTAGAGATTTCAAATATTTTGGGAGTTACTAGTGGAGACCACCGAGATTGGTTCAAATGTTGAGTTCGTTGCCATGGAATTACACGTGCCAGTGTAGGGACATATTCCAAGGCTAAGCTGAGGTTTGTGGGATAAAGTCCCCCATTGAGAGGGCAAATGATCATTACTTAAAGTAATGAGGTTAAGTCGACTCGTACGGCACTACGGAAAGCCGCCCAGACAAGTATGGTCAAATACTTGTTGCTAGGTCTATCACATAGTAGTTGTTTATTATGTTGGTGTCAGTATAGTACTCCCGGTAAAAATTTAAGAGATAATTTTGTTATGTTTAGGCCTAAAGAGCCAAAAGTAATTTCAATGACTTAATGAAGATGAAATGGTTTCGTATGATTTTTTTAGAATCATGGATTTATATAAATATTTTAAAGGTTTGTATCATAATTTATTCTAGTCTTTTCATTTAAAATAATAAAGAGCATGAATTGATATAATTGTCATCATTTTATATTGAATGCTAGTTGCATTATTTTTGTTAAGCCTTGTCCCATGAACTTGAGATAGAGAGAGTCTATGACACTTATTGAGTACCGTTGTGATGTACTCAGCCCTCAGGGGCCCCTCTCCAGAGTTCTGCTTACTTTATATGTTTCAGGAGGAGGTATGGTATGTGATGAGTGGATGAGCCTAGGATGACTCTCTTTCCGAGGTGTATGGTGAGGCACCACTTCTATTTCGTGCTAGCTGCCATGTTGATTATTTACACTCTGTTGCTTGGGATTGTCCCAAATATTTATTTTATTCTCATGTCATAGAGATTCCATAGACTATTAGTATTATTTTGGGGTTGTAATTGATGGTCATTCATGTATCATGAAATGAAAGAGACATTGTTATCCTTATGTATTTTCAATTATTGAAAATGATGTATTTAAAGATTATACTTCATGTATGATTTTAATCATTTAAAATGATTATGTTTTCAAAAAGGCTTTCGCATGCATCTGTTAGTCATATAGATGGATATTCTAGTATGGGTTGGTTTGCCCGGGTTGGGTAGTGTGTCGGGTGCCGGTCACGTGGTCTTGGGTCGTGAAACTATCGGGTGCCGGTCACGTGGTCTTGGGTCGTGAAACTATGTGTGTAGAAGCAAATATTCATGTTATCTTTGATAAATCTAACAATTTGGCCGAGAAAGGTCTGCATGATGAAGATTATGACATAGGACTCATTGGTGATGAAGTCATAGGAATCTGAACCTCAGTATGAAGATGGATCCGAAGACCACAAGGAAATTGACAGTGATCATGAGGAACAAGAAGACGAAAGAACTGCTTTAACTGCTAACCAGATTAATGAAGCCACACCCACTAAACCTGTTCCTTTGGGTCACTCCTCCAATGAATCTTCTCTGGGTATAGAGACCAGACAATGGAAACATCAAAGTTCACATCCTCTTGAGAATATCATCTCTGATCCAAATGGAGGAATGCAAACCAGGTCTTCTCTAAGAAATCTATGTGCACTGACAATATTTCTCTCACAGGTTGAACCTAAGACCATCAAAGAAGCTATAAATGATCTAGACTGGATCATGGCCATGCAAGAAGAGCTAAATCAGTTTGAGAGAAACAAGCTCTGACACTTGGTACAGAGACCCAAGAATAAAACTGTCATAGGTACCAGATGGGTGTTTAGAAACAAGCTAGATGAACAAGGAAATATCACAAGGAACAAGGCCAGACTGGTGGTTAAGGGATACAATCAAGAGGAGGGCATTGACTATGATGAGTTTTTTGCACCTGTACCTAGAGTGGAAGCTATAATAATGTTGATAGCTTTTGCTGCCCATATGGAATTCACCTTATATCAGATGGATGTAAAGAGTGCATTTTTGAATGGTTATCTAAAGGAGGAAGTATTTGTCAAACAACCTCCTGGATTTGAAAGTGAAGAATTTCCTGACTATGTGTTCAAACTGGATAAATCTCTTTATGGACTGAAACAGGCTCTAAAAGCTTGGTATGAAAGACTCTCAAAGTTCCTCTTAGCCAAACTTTGTAAGAGAAAAGGTGGACAACACTCTATTTCTAAGGAGTAAAAGGAAAAATATTCTGATTGTGCAAGTGTATGTGGATGACATTATCTTTGGGGTTACCAATGAAGTAATGTGCAAGAATTTGCTGAGATGATGGGAAATGAGTTTGAAATGAGCATGATGGGTGAATTGAACTTCTTTCTAGGGCTGCAAATCAAGAAAACACCTACTGGAACCATGATATATCAGCAGAAATATATCAAGGAACTACTGAAGTAGTTCAACATGGACTCCTATGAGTTCATTGACACTCCCATTGCAACTGCAACAAAGCTGGATCTTGATGACGATAGGAAAAGTGTGGGACAGAAACTATATAGAGGAATGATTGGGTCACTGTTGTACCTCACAACAAGCAGGCATGATATTGTATTCATTGTGGGATTATGTGCAAGATTTCAGGCAAATCCCAAGGAATCTCACCTGAAGGCTATCAAAAGGATACTACGATATCTCAAGGGGACCCCTGACCTCTGTCTATGGTATCCCAGAGGGTATAGCTTTGATCTAGTTGGTTATGCTGATGCTGACTATGCAGGTTTTCATGTTGACAGGAAAAGCACTTCAGGAATAGCTCATTTTCTAGGTTCTTGTTTGGTGTCTTGGGGAACTAAGAAGCAAAACTCAATGGCCTTATCTACAGCTGAGGCTGAATATGTGGCAGCAACATCCTATTATGCTCAGTTGCTATGAATAAGACAATAACTAATGGACTATGGTATATTTGTTAATTGTATTTCCATTTTCTGTGACAACACCAATGCTATAAACATTGCTAAAAATCCATGTCAGCACAAAAAAACCAAGCACATTGGCATTAGACATCTCTTTCTCAGAGACAATATTGAAAAGAGGAATATCTCAATTAACTTTTGTAAAGCAGAAGATCAAATTGCTGATATTTTTACTAAAGCTCTAAGTAGGGATCACTTTGAAAGGAACATACTAGAACTAGGTCTAATCAACTCTTCCAACTAAGTTGAATCCTAATGATTGGCTAGAAAAGGCATAATTAGATGTAGATAATTAAGTACAATGTGTTTGATTCAGCTTTGTACTTGTATTAAGCTCACACACTTGCTTGGAAAATTTGGCTGATAACTGTATTGTATGATACTAATATGAAGTGCTGAAGCTTTATTGCAGAAATAAATAAGGAGTTACTAAGGAGTTGGTTCTTTGACTCAGGTACGTGCCATATTGTTTTAAGTCATTAGGTCTTAATATCCTAAAATTATTGCTATGCTCAGACTTCTAATTCTATTGGCATCACTTCCAGTCATCTTCTAGTCAAAGAGTAAGGGGGAATCCTAGTGCAATTAGAGTTCACTTACTCCTAAAATCCTAACAATCAAAGTAACCGTTATAAGAGTCCCGTTAGAACTCAGATTTGGTCACCTTCTGTCTTCCAGTCAAATCAGGAGTAACGTCTTTAAAAGGCCTCTACGATTAGCTTCTCAGACCTCATTGTTTCTCTCAAACCCTAAGCAAGAATCAAGAGAAAATATCAAGAACTAACTCTCCCTCTCTCTTCTTCGAGTCTCTAATATGATCACCATGCCTAAAGCCAGTCAAACCCCAACTAAAGACAAATCATCAACCAAGGCTGAAGAAAAATCCAAAATCATGAAGCCCAAATCATAAAAAAGTGCCAAGCCTTCAAGGGAACCCACACCCACACCTGCTCCTTCTCCTTCGATATCCTCCGTTGTACCTACATCATCATCCCCTATTCCTGCTGCTCTTACTATCTTCACCTCCACAGTACCCCCACTTCTAAAACCAACCACCCATGCACCTGAGCTTACTGCGAAAAATACCTCTAAGTCAACAAAGGTCAAGGCTACTCCAAGAAAATCTATCAAGTGCCTGATGCCGCTACATAGGTAGACACATTAGTCAAGGAATCTGTGATTCAGGGAGAATTAGTGCCAATCATTACTGATCAGGTACAACATCCTCCTTTGAAATTATATATTTTGGTATTCGTTATAGATGTTGCACCCCTAGATACTCTCCCACCCATGGGTGAGAAAACACAAGTGGAGAAATTCACTGTGGAAAAGGGTGTAGGTGATCTGGGGAAGGAGGTAGATACTACTACTGTGGAGCCTATGGTTAAGGGGGAAAGAAGTAAAGAACCTGTGCAAAAAGAAGCTTCTGATGATCTTTCATTTAGTTGGACTGAGAATAAGGATAATGATGGGGGTGAAAAAGAAGAAGAAGATGTGAACAGTCATGAAGAGAATGATGCTCAAAACATAGCCAATGAAGAAGAAAAGAGTGAGAATGAGGGAGCATCTAGAGATGAGAAGGAGAGTGATACAGATTATGAGACATGTGAATAAGTAAATGACTCTGCAGAAGAAGAAAATCATAGTGAAGAAGAGGACAACTCTGAAAGTAAGGGTGAGGATCAAGAAAAGGTAAGTGAGTGTGAAAGAGCTGATGAAGAGAGTGAGAAAGAAAATGAGAATGTGAGTGAGGAATTTGAAGGCTCTATGACCAATGGGAACACTGTGATAGCCCCTTCAGAAGAAACTGGTGAAGAGACAAGGGCTCAAGAACCTGGGTCTATGTTAACTCCTTTCACTGGAGATTAAGAAGTTAACAGTGATGAAGATGAACCAGGAAGACTCATGTGAAAGCTACAAAGTCAGCAGTCCCAACAAGGAAATGAGTGGTTCCTCCTGCCATGACTCCTCTTACAAGGAGTAAAAGAAAGGTTGTTGATGAACAAGTCATTAAAGAGTCTAGAAGTGCAAAGAAGCCAAGGAAGAAGGTCTCAATTGTGGAACCTGTTGTTGAGCTGGATTGAGAAGATGAGTCTGAATCTGCCTTGCCAGCTAAGTCCTCTACACCAAAGAGAAAGGTTTCCAAAGTTACAAAAAATGGCTACCCCTTCTGCAATGGCTAGTAGGGGTAAGACAAGAAAGAATGTGATAGTTACAGTTGATCGACTCACAGAGTTCAGCAACAAAAAAGTGCTAAATGGAAGATTCTTGCAAACACTGATGAGAAGGGGATGGCTCAACTGGTCGAAAAACTTGAGCTACAGGGGTGGAAGCACATGTTTGTCAAAGATTTTCCTCTTGTATGTGTTCCTGTTGTGTGGAGTTCTATTCAAATTTCAACTTTGATGGGAAGGTAGTCAAGAGTAAGTTAGGGGGATTTGAAATGAAGTTTGATGTTGAGGAGTTGGGGAAGCTTCTGAATATCTCTTCTTTGGGATTTGACAATTGCTTGAAGAAAAAGTGGCCAGCCATAGACAATGATGTTGACAGTAGCATTGTGGTCACAAGGAAGTTTTCTCAAAAGTTTGAACTAGATTTTCCCCAAAAAGTGTACAAGACTGATATGACTCTCTTCCACAAGTTATTGTTTCATTTTGTCAATTCCTGCATTCTTTAGAGTTCTGAGAGAAGGCATGAAGCTACTCTGCTGGACATGGCTGTAATGGAACTGCTTGACACTGGTAGACCTATCAATCTCTCTAGCCTGATGATTCAGCATATGGCAAGAGCTACAGACACCTCCAAACCTAAGCATGCTATGCCTTATGGTTTCATGTTGACTGAGTTGTTTAACAAGCTCAACATTACCTTACCTAAGCTTAAGTTTGGAAACAACAATGACGTTTTGGATGTTGTTACCCTCAAGCAGTATGGGTATGGGGAGATCAAGGCTAGAGGACCCACAAGATCTGCTATTCTACCTGGGAGCAAGAGGGTTGCAGAGCTCAGCAAGAGGTTGGAGTTGGCTGTTGAGGAGAATGCCAAGCTTCGTGAAGACGATGATGAGCTGAGAAATGAAACAAGGCAACTTAGGGAAGAGCTTAGAAGAGATATTGAAGCTCATTCCCAATATATTGCCACCCTTTTGAAAGCATTGATTCCCTTTACTTCTCACCAATTAACTTGTTCCTTCCTAGTGTCCTTAGTTTCCTTTGTTATTCCAGTGATGCCTTATCTTTTTTTCTTCTTCTTCTTAGTCTGAGTAGTTTGCAGTATGCTTAGTATATTTTGTTCTAATAGTTAAGACGAGACCCTGGGCTTCTTTTGGCACTACTTAATGTCTCCTCTTGTTTTGCTTTACTGCTTTGTACAATATTGGATCTTCAGCCTAGTCTGTTTGCCTTGATATTTCTTAAGCTTGTGATGTAGCCTGTTTGGCCTTAAATCTTAAATTATATTTGCTTAATGTCTAATTTTTTTTTTTCGATGATTCCCAAAGGGGATGGTAAGGTTGGAAGGGTTATGAACATACATGTATGTCAATAGTACTTGTTGTGATACCTGAATCTGCTGTATATAAAGTTTATCATCATCAAAAAGGGAGAATTTGTTGAGTATTGAAGTTTAGATTATTAACAAAGTATGTCTAAATGCTCAAAGAACCAGGTCCTCAATGTAGCTACTTACTTGTTCTAAAGAACCAGCTCCCCTGGATAAAGGGCCGAATCCTCATGTTGATAATTGTACATCTGTACAAGACAGTAACTTTACCTCAAAGTTACCCAGGTCCGAGTTTGGTGGAAGGTGACTGCTATATGTGATAAGGGTTGTTGTTCAAGAAGATACGGATAATTCAGTCAGAGACAAAAGTCCCAAAGCATGTGGAATCCTTGGAGCATAAGGAGTCTTATCAAAGGAGAAACTAACTATGAATAAGACTCCTAGAAGATCTCAATGAAAAGTGTTTAAATACGATCTACTTTGGACTTCTGTCGTTATCTTTTTACACATCAACTGAAGAGTCCTAAGTCGATTACTCCAGTCGAGTACTTGCATTGTATTCTTCTTGAGTCAGTCGAGTGAATGTGTTTTAGGAAATCGAGTTGTAATCAAGTGTCATAAACAATTGGTGAGTTGGAGTGAATGTTTGCTTTACAAGTTAGAGTAACTTGTAAATCAAATTATCGTAGTAGGAGTACTGGAGAGTATTGAATTGCATTCTTGTAATTGATGCATTTTTGGCTCATTATTCTAGTGGAGTTGAAGTTGAAAATTCTATGCAGTATGTCGGTGTTTTTGCATTTTTTGAGCCAGTTAATTTTTCACATAAAAATTGATATGTTTAATTTATTGCTTATTTACTTCACGTTTAAGGAACGCAACAAAGAACCAAGTTCTTTAATAATTCATAGGGGTACTCAAATTAACAAGCTTACTCGTGATTCGTGTAATCTAAAGGCAAAGTGTTTAACTGAACAATTGCATAAAGTTAACTTCAACTCAATATTTAAAAGCAACAAGGTTTATCGTAAAGATCCCAATGCGCACCCAGTGAAAATTAGATAATCTGTAAACAAACTCCGCAAGTTGATTAGATTTTCTTAATCTTACTTAGAATTTTCACACCGAATAAAAGGAACATTGCGTCCGAAGAACTTGCAAGCACATGGGCATCCCCCGATAAATAGCTGTTTAGGCATCTGCTTAAGGGATTAGGGAGAATACTAAGCTTCTATTCCTTAAATTGCACATTAATTACTCTGCTTGAGCATCAAGTTAAGCATCACATGTACGGACCTCAAGACATGCATGTTAATGGCTTTCTTTCTGTCCACTCTATATTTGTTAACGCTTAAATATTTAAACATACCCTCCAGTACTGCTGCCAAATGAGCGTGTCGAATCAAACAGACAGGTTGAAAACGGATAATATAAGTACATGCATCTTGAATAAGAGTGTAGAGGAATCAATGTAAGAAAATAAATTTAGTAAAAATGCTTACCATCTCCTGCTTAATTTTATATGTAGCTGAAGATAAAAATAATGGTTGCAAAGCAAACTCACAAAGGAAATATTATATCACTGTTTTACTTGTGTAGTTGGATTTGAATCTTAAGCTATGAATTTATATCACTGTTTTACTTGTGTAGTTGGATTTGAATCTTAAGCTATGAATTTAATTGGCAAACCAATTGACTACAATCTTGGTTAAAAAATGTCCTTTTGATTGACAAAACAAGTAGTAGTAAGCGGTGTTTTAAAAGGCGTGGGCGTAAGGCAAGACGTTTTACATATGTCTCAGCAGGGCGTAAGTCCCATAGGTATTTAATTTTTAATATTTTATAAATAATATAATGACAGTAAATATTTATAAACAGGTAAAATTGCATAAAAATTGAAGAAAACTATATATATGTGTGCTCCATCCCCACAAAAAACTAATCAAAATAATTTATCATACGTTACTTACAAGCACAAGTAATTTGAGTCTAAAAAAATAAAGTTTTCTATAAGGAGAAACAAAAAGGATGATTAACCTGCAATTTGAACTTTGAATTTGTTGCTATGAAGAAGAATGTAGTTCTCTTTGTATTTGTAAAAAAAAATTAAATATTCGTTGCTTTTGGGAGATATTAGCAGACTAGCAGACAAGATAAAAAATTAGGAAAACCATGAATTAGGGCTTAAATCAATAAAAAAAGGTCTTTACTTTTAAATTTAATACTTTTGAGTTCTTTATATACCTTTTGAGTAATTACCAAACTGACTTTTGAGAATTTAGGTATTATATGAAGGACTAATTCAACAAATTTTGTTTTAATTTGAAAAAGTATCTAGGCTTACTCCTTACTAAAAAAACACACCCGGGCGTATGCCCCGAACGCCCGGGCGTACGCCCCGAACTCCTAGGCGTACGCCCCAAATTGCGGGGCGTACGCCTCTTGAGACTTTCGCCTCACACCATCGCCCCGGGACGTTTTTGGTATGCTTCGCTCCGGGACTCGCCCCAGAAACGCCTTTTAAAACGGTGATAGTAAGTACATATTAATGTAATTACATCGGATAACAAAGTTTAATTCATATTTGATCCATTTAAATAAATCAATTGACCAACACATTTTTAACTAGGGGTTGGATGGATACTATATATAATTTTTATCCATTTTGCTTGCACTACCCTCCAGCAATCATCATCAAGTGGGGGGAAAATAATTGACATACTAATTCTTGCTTTGCGCCAATATGAAATCTTGTAATTTGAATCTTAGTTGAACTTGTATATAGCGCATATATAATCACGTTCATTAAGCAGCTCAACAAAGTCCACCTACATGTTTCAGAAGAATTCATACTTTACTTAAACGACTGCTCTCATAATTGTCACATTAATGAAACTCATGAATTCAGCGTAAAACCAGAGAGATCATTAGTCTTTCTCTATTTAAATATTGAGTGCATTTTCAGTGATCCACTAAACAAGGATCTCAAAACAAAGGAAGGACACACCGGCATTTTAATTTGAATATGAACATTGATTTAATTTTCTTATTTGTGGTTTCATATCTTATAACTGTGATTTTGCCACCCCAATATTTCAGAATCCAACTGTCATTTGACATTGCACTTCTCTTCTATCTATACTAGTATAAGAACTCACTAAACTTATCAGCCTTAAATGTTTTCTTAGCTAGTTCCTCTCGTTACCCTAACACAACACTATCACACCATTACACAATGACAATATATAAGTTCAATTCTTTACTACTCCTGTTCTTTTCTCTATCTTTGTTCCTACACCAATCTTTAGCAATTGATGAAGAAACAAGTAATGACATTAACTGGTGGTGTAGCAAAACTCCTCACCCCGAGCCATGTAAATACTTCATGTCCGGAGATTCTTTCAAACCCCAAAACAAATCCGAATTTCGAACAATGACAGTCCAAGTTGCATTGGATCATGTGATTCAAGTACAGGCCCATGCAAAAAACGTAAGCCAATATTGCAGGGGAAAACGTAAGCAGTTAGTATGGATGGATTGTGACAAGCTAATGGATGATACAGTTCTCCAATTAAACCGTAGTCTTGACGGGATTAAATCAAATTCAAGTTCAGATTTTGATGCTCAAACTTGGCTTAGTGCATCTATGACAAACATTGAAACATGTTTATCCGGATCAAATGACCTCAATGTTTCCAATATCCTACAGCCGAATTTGTCCACTAATGTTTCGCAGCTGATTAGTAACTGTTTGGCTATGAATGGGGAGTTCGTGGACTGGGAAAATACAACACAAGTTGGTGGATTTCCAAATTGGCTCACGGCTAGTGAAAGAGTGTTGTTACATTCCTCGTCGATAGATTTGATGGCTACGAAGGCTAATTATGTGGTGGCTAAAGATAGATCGGGTCATTTTCGGTCTATTCAGTCTGCAATTAATTATGCAACTTCAAGAAGAGTTGGAAATCAGAGGATTGTGATATACATCAAAAGGGGTGTTTATAGAGAGAATATATTGATAGGTCCAACTATGGGGAAGATTATGTTAGTTGGTGATGGCTTGAGATACACTGTAATCACAGGCAGCCGCAGTGTTGCTGCAGGTTACACAACTTACAGTACTGCAACTCTTGGTAATGACTCTCGAACTCTCTCTCAGTTTCCTTTCAGTTTTGAGTTATCTTTCCTTTTAGATCTTTAAGGTTTTTGGGTGAAAATGATCTTAAGATTTCAAGCATTGAAATAGATTAATATTGCATGATTGTAAAAGCATGAAGTAAGGGGCTTGTTTAAAAAGGTAGCAACTAGTAAAGCTAGATAGCATCGGCATATTCTATTATCGGGCTTAACTGAATCCATAACTGAGTATAAATTTATGTGAAAAAGTTCACAAAAATTATAAAAATAATAGATATAAACCTCATAACTTTAAAAATATCATGTGCTTAGTGCTAAAACTTTTAAAAGTTGAACTTATAGAATTTAAATCCTAAATCCGCCTCTCACTACATAAAACTCAAAGAGCAGAGGAGAGATTAGGAGGATTTCCATTTAGAATGAACAAGCTTTTAGGAAATGTGTCAAGGGATTTGCTTTTGAAGTTGTAGATTTCTTTACTTTTTGTGTTATAGTTGAACCCCAACATATGAATTTATAAAATACTAAATAAATAGAATGCGAGTTAAGTACTCCAAATAGCCATAATTGTTTCAAGCATAGGGTGTGAATCAACTCCATAATGACGGCTGGATCAGAATCTACTTTTTATTAAACTTAATGTATTAAGGTCAAAAGAAATTTAAGCTAATTAAAAGTCATAGCTATTTTGGCGGGTTATTTGTTGCATTCAATAACTGTCATGTGCAATTATTCTTAGGCTTGTTCGCGAGGGAACAATCTGATTTTCAAACTACTAAAATTTAGCTTTCATGTCAGATCTTATTTTTTTACAAAAGTATCCTTCTGCTGTGAACATGTGCTGAGATTAAGGAATGCAATAAAAATTAAATACTTGCTTAATAAGGTTGTTTTATCTGACAATATATGGATTATCCATTGATATTTTCTTAGAATATTTCCTTTGTACATTGATAAATTTTAAGTAGTATAGCTTTTAGGAGATGATATTTCTGAGAAGATGTAGGTTTCCTTTTCCTTTGGTGTAATGGTTGATGCCCGCCATAGAAGTTAGAGAATGCTAGTTAACTCCAAATTTGCATAACTTTTTGAATATCGGAAGTGAACCAACCCTCCGTAATATATACAGGCTGGATCATAATCTGCTTTTTGTTAAATTAATAATAAAGGAAAAAGGGTGGGGGAGGGTTTTGGGGGGGGGGGGGGAGGATGAAGGTAAATGTCAAAGCAATTTTGGCGGATCATTTTGTTGCATTCAATTCCATTCACGTGCAACAATTCTTAGGCTTGTTCTCGAGGGAACAGTCTGCATTTTCAAACTACTAAAATATATTTTTTTCATGTCAGAATTTAGTTTTCAAATAAAAAAGAACGTTCCTTTCCGTGGCGAAACCAGGAAATTCAACAAGGGTGTTTAAACTTTTGTCAATGGGCTATGTAAGGATGTTCAAAGTCTATTTTTAATCAATAACAAGTAATATTTTACCTTATACGGAGTATAATTTTCCGGCGAAGAGTGGTCAGTTGATCACCCTTGGTTGCACGTAGCTTCGCCCCTGGACTTCCTTCTCCTATGAACATGTTCGCTGAGATTGAGAAACGGGGTTGACATACTCACAACTAAAAAAATAAGTATTTGGTACATTATAAGGTATTTATTTTTGAAAAGGTACGGATCATGGATATTTTCTCGCAATATTCGGTATCAATATATGAAACAAGTCTTATCAAGAAATGTAGTACTGCATCCCAATTGCATTAGATATTTGATTTAATGCGTAGTTTTTGCATGTCTAACCTCTAAATGACTGTCTCATCCAAAGAAACTGATTTGATCAAGTGATCCAGCTCAATAGCTTAAACCTCAACTTTCGTAAGCTAACAAGAGCTGTACACTTGCTTTGGGGGTTATGCTAACCATAAATTAATGTGCAAGTTAATTTATTAGGACCTACTTATATTCATTAACATTGTAATGAATTTCTATATTAGCAGTCTAGTTTAACTTTTTATAACAAGTTAGTTACACCCTTTTACAAGTTATCAAAACATGCTTGCTGCGGTATTTAAAGTTGAATTTAAAATAATTCGATAGTGTTAAAATTCTTTATAGTTAGTAAACAATATTAAACCACTAAGCGTTAATTTAGCTTAGTGGATTAGTATCCTGTAAAACAAGGTAGATTACCTGTTACTACACCAAAACAGGCTGATAATGTAAATTTTTCATAAATTTTCCTCTCGGTGTATATAAATTTAATCCAAACATTAGTTATTCACTTTTTTCGTTTACAAATTATGATGCTTTAGGGGTGGACGGGATTGGATTCATTGCTCGAGGCATCACATTCCGAAACACAGCAGGGCCACAAAATGGCCAAGCAGTAGCTCTTCGATCCGCATCAGATCTTTCAGTGTTCTACGGCTGTGGTTTCGAAGGATACCAAGATACCCTTTTTGTCCAATCCCAACGTCAGTTCTACAAATCATGTTATATCTACGGCACCATAGACTTCATCTTCGGCAACGCCGCAGTTGTTTTCCAAAATTGCATGATTTACGTTCGAAGGCCCTTATGGGGTCAAGTGAACGTAATCACAGCACAAGGCAGAAACGACCCTTTTCAGAACACTGCAATTTCAATTCATAACTCTCGGATAATGGCAGCACCTGATCTTCGGCCCGTGGTTCAGTCGTTTCAGACATATTTGGGACGTCCGTGGCAGCAATATTCAAGAACGATTATAATGAAGACTTATATTGACAGTTTAGTAAACCGAGCAGGTTGGTTAACTTGGTTAGATTCTAATTTTGCTTTGAGCACTTTGTACTATGCGGAATATGGTAATATTGGACCAGCGGCTTCGACAAGGTATAGGGTAAAGTGGCCTGGTTATCATGTGATAAAGAGTGGGAATGTTGCTTCGAAATATACTGTTGCTAGCCTTATTGCTGGAAGGGCATGGCTGCCTTCTACTGGTGTGCCATTCACTGCGGGGCTCTAAACAAGTGTTATACTACTCTTTTATTTGTATTGTTAATTTTCTTCTTATTTTTTCATTGATTTTTTTCGTACGTGTCATGTCATTATGACACATAAATGGATACTATGGAGTATGGAGTATTATTTGCCCACACTTTCTTTGTCCGTTTCCTAGTTTTATGTGCAAATTGTTATAGTTCCGAACATCCTAGAATCTTTAAAAGAATAGTCGGTCAGATTTACTGTTTATTTTTTCGAACCGGTATCATAGACTATAAATTAATTATATATATATTATACATTTATCGTCTATTTTTATTTAAGCGGTTGAACGACTATTTAAGTTAACCAAACTACTAGCTAGAGCATCCCTCACTTGTTTATGAGTTTTTTTTAAGTTTACTATTTGCGGTTTTCTAACGTCTCAAATTTAGGACTTGGTTCCGGCCTTGTTTCGTAGTCATCAATTTATGAACTTGAATACTTCTAATACTGAATTCCTTTTTATAAATTCAACTTGACTTCTATCTACTTGGAATAAAGAAAAATGGTATTCAATTGTGGGCCAAAAAATTAAAGAGGTAGACCTAGTGCCTTCCAATTGGATCAGAAGGTCATCTAGCTCTAAGTTTGTGGATTAAGAGCATGCAAGCCAGATCTACTTAAGAAATGAATGCGTTCTCCTAAAGAATTGATAGACGCGTACCATTGTCTATTTTAGTATTCGCTAAGATTGGCTACTTATAGGTTGTTTGACCAACCTTCTAAAGTCTCAAAAGTATCTTTTTAAAAAGTGCTTTTGGTGAGAAGCAATTTGTGTTTGGCTAATTAATTTGAAAAGCATTTTTGAACAGTAATTAGTGTTTAGCCAAGTTTTTAAAAACTGTTTCTAAGTGTATTTTTTTCAAAAGTACTTCTCAAAAAAGTGTTTTTGAAGAGAAGCTATTTTTTTCTGTTTCTCAAAAACTGCTTCTACTTCTCCTCAAAAGCACTTTTTTTTCTTCCAAAAACTTGGCCAAACACCTCAATTTTTAGCCAAAAAAAAAAAAACACCTTTGGCCCAAAAAAAAACTTGGCCAAAAAGACTATTAAGCGGTTAAGCCCAAAATAAATTTTTCACAAGAATAACCTACAAGAAAAGATGAAGAATTTTTTTTTTTTGGGTCAAAGGGGGTTTATTATGGACCCCTACCATTTACATTATTCCAAAGCTTCAATACATACAAAAGATGGAGGGGGGCATGAAAGCCTGACCTCCATGTAAGAGAATAGGATACTGGAACCAGTTTCCTAGTTAAAATTAATGGTCGAGAATCTGAGAGTTCTATGTACTAGTACATTTTAAATTCAAGCAACAAAAACTAAAACATAGTACTAGTACTATTTCTCAGAACTTCAAGGAGGGTTAAAACACCAGGTGGAGTTTTTTTTAGCTCTTCTCTTGAAGGATAGAAGCTGCAAATTGTTCATTCTCAAAGGTCCTTTAGCTTCCCGAGGGAGATCGTTCTCATGTAAATATATTTTGTTCTCCTCTATAGTGGTGGCTACCTTTTCCAGAGCATCAGTCACCTCATTTCCTTCTCTATATCAATGATTCACTTGGATGTTTCTCTGCTTCATCTTTTCCTGGATAGCTTCAATTATTGACTTGTTGATCATATCACCATGAGATTCCAATTAAAGCTGCTTGAGCTTCACTAAAATGGTTGGTGTAGAATTGGGTGGTATATGCAAAAGCCATAATCATGTCCCCATTTCTATTTTTAACAATTCCCCCAGCTCCTGCCTTATTTTGAGAATTCATATAGCTGCCATCTGTATTGAGTTTGCACGAATTACTAGTCGGCCTTTTCCGGTTCACCGTGATACTGGTAGTTCTTGGTTTTTAATTTTCTGCTATAGAGCAAACATCTTTCCAGTTCCAGATGTGCTCTATTTTGTTGAATGTCTTCACCATTGTCACCTTTACCTAAAATAGAAAATGGTGATAAATGCTACTATTAGAAGATATTTGTGTTTGCTCATACTTACTCTTGCACCTTGCTTTCCAGATTTCACTATGCTAGGGGTGATGTGGAGAAGATACTCGTGGACATAGTTTTTAGCCGGTGCCTTCCACCACTACCAAAAGCAATTTAGGACATTATCTCCTGTGAACATAATCCTTAGCGGAGTAGAGATTTGCCTCTAGGCCTGTTTGACATTGCCGCTTCCAATATATACATGAGCGGTGGTCTCATTCTTGGGAACCCTGCAACAAGAACATCTTGAAACCATGTTAAAACCAAACCTATGTATAAAGTCATCAAAAGGTAATTTCTTTTTTAGGAAGTTTCCATATGAAGAATGAAATTTTGAAAGGAATGTTTTTAATCCAGATGTAAGAAGTTATAGGAAGGGCCTGTTTTTTCTTTCTTAGGAATTGGAAGACTAAGGAACATGAGAAAGAACCATTTAGAGAGAGGTTCCATATAGGCTATAGCCTTGTCATTGAAAGCAGGATCCCCAAAAATGTTAATATCACTAATAATATTCATAAGATAACATGGAATATCATAGGTGGTGTTGCCCAGGTCCCAATGATTATCATGAACAAAGGAGCAGACTTTCTCATTGCCAGGTTTAGGAGTAGGTTCTAGTAAGTGGAAGAGGGAGTCTTTACAAGTTCAATTATCTCACCAAAAAAGACTATTTCCTTTGTTGATTTTCCAACTGATGTTTTGCTCAATCCTCTCTCTAATGGTGAGAAGATCTTTCCAACTGCTGGATTCCTTGTAGCTGATCACTTTAGAGAGTAGATTGCTCCTTTGACAGCATTTTGATTTAAGGAATTCAGACCAAAGAGAGTTTCAGTTATCAATCTCCATCACCTCTTAGCAGAGAATGAGTTACATATATCAAGTAAGCTCTTGAATCCTAAACCTCCTTCCTCTTTAGGGTAACACATCTTAGAGTTCCAGTTGTATGGGGTAAAATTGGTTAGCGATAGTTGGACAAATGAGGAGGTGACATGTGGAACTGAAGACAAGTAAGATGTGAGTTCGCAAGTAGTTGGCACTGGATACAAGTATGTGATCGGTGTTGTGTGAAATCTGAAGGCATGGGAACCGATAACAAATATTTCAAGAAATGACATCGGATAGCATTCAATAAGCAACCGTTATAGAGAATCTCCACATTTACAGCCAACAGTTGTGTGTCCATCAATGATGGTTTAATTCTCATTCAAGAAGAGATTGATTTGGGGATATTGTCTCCCTCAGTAGAACTATAAATAAGAGAATTAGTATCCATTGTAGGACACACAATATTTTGTACACAAGCGCTAAAATCATCTCTCATTTTATAGACTGCTCTTTTAATATTGCTCTTGTATTTCTTTTATGTTTATTTTATAATCTTACTTCTGTTCTTATCTATTTTATATTTTTGGGTCAAATTAATTCACGTGTTGTTCCATTCATCTGTTACTAACAAATTTTGATTCCTTTCTTAGAAAAAGTAAAAATCATATATGGCAGCTAATGATGTCAACAATTTCTATAATATTGGAGCACACAACGAATGTGAGGATGTATTCCAACATGATGATCAACCAACGAAACACGAAATGAAGGAGATGAAACAACTCCAGTTAGAAGGTCAAAATACTCGCCATGTGAGGAGTCCAACTCTTGATGATGGAAATGACGAATATGTTGTTGAAACGGTCAAAATCTTGAGAGAGCAACAAAGGGCAATTACGGATCATCTCTCAAGAGAAGACCAGGTGATGACTGAATTGAAGCAGGCATTATTGGTTGCTTCTAATAATTCTAATAGAGGAGCTCAGATACCTCCTAGCATCCTTGCAAATCAAGCAGTTCAAAGAACCAGTAACGACCTTCCAAGGGAGGAGTTTGGTTTTAACGAGGCAGGAGGTACCGGTAGTGGATCTGGGAACAACAATAATGCAATCGACCCTTTCAAAACCGATCCCATGAGGTGCTAAAGGTACCAGATTCCATGAAATATACACAGTTGTCATTCAAACAAAGTGCAGCCCCAGAGTTGATTCTGAAAAGATTTAAGATGCCGGATATCCTGAAATATCATGGGACTTCGTATCCACAGGAGCATATCATGATCTACACTACTGTTGTGAAGGTAAATGACTTTCCCTAGCACGAGGTCGAAATGGTCTTGTTGAAACTTTTTTGCAAAACTCTGACGAAGGGTGAGGCCCCTCAAATTTCTTATTAGTATGAGGCCATAAGCACGCTCATAAGTCGCTTAAGTGTCGTCTTGCCTTCTAGGAGGGGTTAAGGACTGTAAAAACTTAGATGATCATCATATTAAGCGTAGGAGTTCTATTTGATATTGTTGAGGGCCTAAGTAGATACCTAAAACTAAGCCATGTTGGGAGCTATGCAATGGGCTAAAGTTTTAGATAAATTCGCACAAGATACGACTTCAAACACATGTTGCTACCAAACTATAAATACTTATGTAGTGATATACCTATCAAATTAAATCCCTTTGAGTCTAGTTTCCAACGTATCAAACCGTTTGGCATTTGGATATTTTTACAAAATGTTATGGCCATTTTTACGGACTTATGCCATATGCACGCCCAGATGCGCGGTCGCGCATATTGGAGGGTATTCTGCCTTGTGTGTGCGGCCAGATGTGCGATCACTTGCCCAGGTGCGCGACCGCGCACGTAGGAGCCCATTAAATACCCCCAAGGCTGGGTAGAGAGAGGGGCTAAGTCATTTCTTTGAGATAGGGCTTGTATATCAAGGGAAATCCGTCCAACACTTTCATGCCATGAGCCAAGGTAATGTTTTTGGTGTATTTTGAGTTGATTACTACTCCTAAACACTTATATTAACAAAGATTAATCTTGAAGATCCATATATTTCTATTCAAATCCCCAAATTGGTCAAGAACACTACAAGTTAGGATTCTAAAGAGTTTCACTATAAGAGGTATGTCTACCATCTCTAACTAATCTATGGTGATTAATTATGTATGAAATATATATTATGACTTATGGGATGGTGATTGGAAGCCATAAGTGCTTAAACTAGGTTGTGTTGGGATTGTAAAGATTGTAAAGTGAATTAATTGATAATATTTATGGGCTGGGAGTGAAGTGTTGGGCATGCATGTGCTAATGGAAGTTGTGAGGTGAATCATTGGTGTGGAAGGTGGTTGTTAGGTGAAAAAATTCCATTGAAGGAGGTTATAGAAATATATGCACATTAGATGTTTGATAAAAAGTCTAAATGACATAAAGTATATAAATCTTACTAATATTGGCGCAATTGTGTTGCATTGTTGTAGATTGAAGTTGTTTAGTGTGGTGGACCATCGTAGTATTATTAAGGGGCGAATTTCAGGTATGAAGGCTAAACTCTTTTTCTGGTATTGGAATTCCAGTGCTATTGATGTGGAGTATTCAAACTAGTAGAATTGATGCCTGATTGACATAACGTGTTAAAATCCTCGTGTGTTAATGATTCTCTATTTTTGACTTAATCATGTTATACCCATTTGGGAAGAAGATCTTGTATGAAATCAATGTGATTAAACACTTATTTCTGATATGATGAAACTTTATGAATTTACACTTGCTAAGGCCAAAGGTGCCAAACAATTGATTAAAAGGGAACTCTTTCGTACATATTATTATCATTTTGGGAACTCGAGTTGTGGAATCGTGGTTACACCTCCACCCGCATACGTTGGGGTAAGGCGGCGGGGCCGCTATGTGTAGAGCTGTGGTATTGTGATTACACCTCCACTCGCATACGTTAGGGTGAGGCGGCGGGGCCGCTTTGTGTAGAGTCCTGGTACTGTGATTGCACCTCCACCCGCATACATTGGGGTGAGGCGGCAAGGCCTCTCTGTGTAAAGGTAGTTGTAGAGGATTCCCGACTTGAAATTTATAAGTGTTATTTTAAGTTCTTAATATATTTGGTTTGACTTTTATGGCTACATAAGACCTATAATTGTTACCATGATTCATCATATTCATGTTGTATTTCCAAGTCCTTGAATAGGTGTTTTGGTTTTCATTCTAGTACTATTCGACATATACTAACGTACTTTTTGTCGGTAGCGCTGCATCTTTAATGGATGAAGGTGGTTCCACAGCGGGAGGCATTGACCAGTGATAGCGGTATACTTTTTTCCAGCTGACTTGGTGAGCCCCACTTTATTCCGGGGTTGTGCATCTTTTGTTCTTTGTGTATTATGTTTTGAGGTATAGCCGGAGCCTTGTTGCCGGCACCATTATTGTACTCTTTTATATCTATTAGAGGCTCCGTAGACATATTGTGGGTTGTGTATTAGTGTGGGAAAGTTAAACTAAAGATGTCGTAATTGTATCTCATGCTTCCACTGAAAAACTATGGTTGTGAAATGCATTGTTTTGGAGACTTATAAATGAAGTAACTAATGGTGATGAAACTAGTGTTGCTCATGAACTCTCATGGTATTAGTTAATGAAGTTTATATTCTCTTTATTTATGGGTGAGTTGGGTAGAAGGAAATCCAGCAGGCTTGCTCGGCCAGGGTACCTCGGTTGAGCGTCGGTCGCGCTCCCCGAAGTCGGGCCGTGACAAACTTGGTATCAGAGACTAAGGTTTTAAGGTGTCCTAGGATGTCTTGGAGCCATGTATAGTAGAATCCTTCTTATCGGTGTGTTGTCGACCACATCTATAATGAGGATAAAGATGTTTCTCCTTTAACTCGTGCTTTACTCTAACTTACAGTACACGACGCCTAGGAAGAAGGCAAGAACTGGCCAAAGATCCAATGTCGCCCCAGGAGTGGCAGTTGATTCGATATTTGATGATACGGATGAGCTCCTGAGGGGTGAGGATATTCCCCCAATTACTACTCCGCCTGAATCTACTATTCCTGCTTAGACTGCACCAGTTCCTACACCTACCGAGGGTGCAACGATCCCTCCAACTGATATTCCAGTTCCACCTCCAGCTTCAACTTCTGGTCCCGCTGTTTCTGATGGGGATCTTAGGGGGGGCATACAGATGTTGGCTCAGATAGTGGCCTCCCAGGCCCAAAGATCAAATGTTGCACCTACTTCTTCAAGTCAACCAGGGGATTCCGCTAGTTCTAGGGTGAACATGTTTCTCCAGTTGGATCCTCCAGTGTTCACAGGTACTGATCCTGAGGAATACCCACAGGACTTCATTGATGAGATGCACAAGACTCTCCGAGTTAAGCGTGCTACTAAGATGGAAGGAGTGGAGTTGGCCTCCTACCATCTGAAAGGGGTGGCCTATTTTTGGTTTGAGATGTGGGAGGAGTCCCGTGAGGAGGGGAGCCCTCCGGCGAGGTGCACTGAGTTCACCGATGCTTTTATGGATCATTTCTTGCCACTCGAGACTAAGGCGGCCCATGCAACTGAGTTTGAGAGCATGAAGCAGGGTAGCATGAATGTGTGGGAGTACCATATGGAATTTGCGCGCCTATCCAAGTATGCTATTCACATGTTGCCTACTGTGGAAGCTAGAGTGCGCCGGTTTGTGTAGGGCCTTAGCCCCTTGGTTATTAATGAGGCTGCTACGACTGCCTTGAATTCTGATATGAACTATGGGAAGATGGTGGCGTTTTCTCAAGATACAGAGGATCATAAACTGAAAAATAGAAGGGAGCATGAGGGTAGCAGCAAGGCACGGACCGTAGGAAACTTGGGTAGTTCTTATGGTGGTGGTAGGTCGGCATTTAAGGGAGGGTCATCAGGTCCATCTCAGTAATTTTCTCAGTCTTCGATGAGTGCACCACCATCTGGGCCCAGTTAGGGCAACAGGGAACCCCACCAGTAGGGTCGGCCTGGAGGGAGATTCCAGCAGCAGTGAAGGCCCTTATGCCCTAAGTGTGGGAGGATGTACTTTGGGGCCTGCTTCATGGACCTACCTATATGCTACGGGTGCGGTGTGAGGGGTCACATTCAGAGAGATTGCCATTTGTCCCACCGGATCATGGGCAGAGGTGCGGCGCAGCCAGCTAGCTCTGCAGCTACTACATCCACAACACCTCCTCCAGCTCGAGGCACCCCAGCACCCGCAGGGCGTGGTACAACTAGGGGTGGTGCACAGAGTTCGGGAGGACCCAACAGATTTTATGCTATGCGGAGGCGTCGGGATTTAGAGGCTTCTCCAGATGTTGTCACAGGTATATTAACTGTCCAATCCTATGATGTATATGCTCTTATTGATCCCGATTCCACTTTGTCATATGTCATTCCTTATGTTGCTATGGAATTTAGGATAGAACTGGAACAACTTCATGAGTCGTTCTCTGTATCTACTCCGGTTGGTGAGTCTATTGTGGCGGCACGGGGTTATAAGGATTGTGTTATCACGGTGCGTGGTCGGGACACCCTGGACGATCTCCTAGAATTGGGAATGGACTGGCTTTATTCATGTTTTGCTAAGCTTGATTGTCGAACCAAGACCGTTAGGTTTGAATTTCCAAATGAGTCAGTTATTGAATGGAAGGGGGGATGTGGTGCCGAAGGGTAGGTTTATTTCCTACCTTAAGGCCACGAAGATGATTAACAAGGGATGTATCTACCATTTGGTCCCAGTTACGGACACCGATGCTGAGGCACCTACACTTAAGTCTGTGCCTATTGTGAATAAATTTCCAGAGGTCTTTCCGGATGAGATCCCTGGATCCTACCAGACGGGGAGATTGACTTTGGGATTAATGTGATTCCAGGCACGCAACCTATATTTATTCCACCATACAGAATAGCACCGGCAGAATTGAAGGAACTAAAGGAACAATTGAAGTACTTGCTCGAGAAGGGTTTTATCCGGCCAAGTGTGTCACCTTGGGGCGCACCAATTCTCTTTGTAAGGAAAAACGATGGGTCAATGAGAATGTGTATTGACTATCGGCAGCTCAACAAGGTCACGATCATGAATAAGTACCCATTGCCAAGAATAGATGATTTGTTTGATCAATTGTAGGGTGCTAATTATTTCACTAAGATTGATTTAAGATACGGGTATCACCAATTGAAGATCAGGGAGCAGGATATTCCGAGAACAACTTTCAAGACCCGGTATGGGCACTTTGAATTTCTGGTAATGTCTTTTGGGCTAACAAATGCCCCGACAACTTTCATGGATCTTTTGAATCGAGTCTTCAAGCCTTTTCTTGACTCATTCGTGATAGTGTTTATTGGCGATATTCTGGTATATTCACGAAGTCGGAAGGCCCATGCCTATCACCTCAGGGCAGTTCTACGGACTCTACATCAACATAAGTTGTATGCGAAGTTTTTAAAATGTGAATTTTGGCTTGAATCTATTACATTCTTGGGAAATATTGTCTCCAGAGAAGGAATTAAGGTTGATCCTAAGAAGATTTCAGGGGTGAAGAACTGGCCTAGACCTACTACCCCGACTGAGATTCGCAGTTTCTTGGGCTTAGCTAGATATTACAAGAATTTTCTGGAGGGGTTCTCTACTTTCGCCTCTTCGTTGACTAAATTGACGCAGAAGGCGGTTAATTTCCAATGGTTAGATGTTTGTGAAAGAAGCTTTCAGGAGTTAAAATCAAGATTGACTACGGCACCGGTGTTGACCCTACCAGAGGGTATAGATGGGTTTGTGGTATATTGTGATGCTTCAAGAATCGGACTTGGGTGTGTATTAATGCAACATGGCAAGGTTATAGCTTATGCTTCTAGGCAACTTAAGAATCATAAAAAGAACTATCCAACACATGACTTAGAGCTTGCAGCGGTGTTTTTTGCGTTGAATATTTGGCGTCATTATTTGTATGGGGTCCATGTGGATGTATTCACGGACCATAAGAGCCTTCAATATATTTTCAAATAGAAGGAATTGAATCTGAGGTAGAGAAGATGGCTGGAATTAATCAAGGATTACGACATTGATATTCTATATAATCTAGGGAAGGCTAATGCTGTAGCGGATGCTCTTAGCCGGAAATCTATGGGTAGTTTGGCCCACTTGGAGGCATATCAAAGGCCGTTGGCCAAGGATGTTCATCGTTTGGCTAGTTTGGGAGTTTGTCTTGCGGATTCTAGTGAAGGATGAGTGATTGTGCAAAATAGAGCTGAATCTTTGCTTGTGGTGGAAGTCAAGGATAAGCAATACAATGATCCATTGTTGGTGCATTTGAAGGAGGGCATTCATAAACATAAGACGATGGTCTTTTCTTTTGGCATGGGTGATGGTACACTAAGATACCAAGGGCGTCTATGTGTTCCAAATATAGATGGTCTCCTGGAGAGAAACATGACCGAGGCTCACACTTCGAGGTATTTCGTGCACCCGGGCTCTACAAAAATGTATCATGATCTTAGGGAGGTCTATTGGTGGAATGATATGAAGAGTAATGTAGTGGACTTTGTGGCGAGATGTCCAAATTGTCAGCAAGTGAAGGCCGAACACCAAAGGTCCGGTGGGTTGGCACATGACATAGAAATTCTAATGTGGAAGTGGGAAATGATTAATATGGACTTTGTGGTAGGACTACCTCACACTCCTCGTAAGTTCGACTCGATTTGGGTAATTGTGGACTGACTCACGAAATCCACACACTTCTTGCCGGTTAAGACTACCGACACAGCGGAACAGTATGTTCCGTTATATACCAAAGAAATAGTAAGGTTATATGGCACTCCAGTTTCTATCATTTCTGATCGGGGGACACAGTTCACGACTAATTTTTGGAAGACGTTTCAGCAAGGTTTGGGTACTCAGGTGAATCTTAGTATAGCCTTTCACCAGCAGACTGACGGGAAGGCAGTACGGACTATTCAGACGCTTGAGGATATGTTGCGAACTTGTGTTCTTGACTTCAGGTGTAGCTGGGATGATCATTTGCCGCTCATAGAATTTTCCTACAACAACAGTTATCATGCTAGCATTCAGAGGGCACTGTTCGATGCTTTATATAGTAGGAGATGTGGATCTCCTATTGGGTGGTTCAAGATTGGGAAAGCATAACTGATAGGGTCGGACCTCATGCATCAGGCTATGGAGAAGATTAAGATCATTATTGAATGGTTGAAAACTTCTCAAAGTCATCAAAAGTCATATTCGGATGTGCATCGTAGGGATTTGGAGTTCAAAAAAGATGATTGGGTATTCTTGAAGGTTTCCCCTATCAAGGGTGTAATGCAGTTTGGTAAGAAAGGAAAATTGAGTCTGAGGTATGTCGGACCATACAGAATCACTCAGAGGATTGGTCAGGTGGAATACATGCTAGAACTACCTCCAGAGATGTCTTTAGTGCACCCGGTGTTTCATGTATCTATGTTGAAGAAAGTGGTTGGAGATCCGTCACTTATTGTTCCGATTGAGACTATAGAGGTTAATGAGGAATTGACTTATGAAAAGATTCTAGTTTCCATTCTTGATAGTCAAGTCTAGAAGCTGAGAAATAAAGAGATTGCCTCCGTGAAGGTGTTATAGCAAAACCAACAAGTCGAAGAGGCCACCTGGGAAGCCAAGGAAGAGATGAAGAAGAAGTATCCTAATTTATTTGAATAGCTGTGTAATTGTGTACATGATGTTAAAAGCTAACTTTCTACAAATTTTGTTTCCCCCTGTACAACTTATGTTAAGGATTCTCCTTCTTGGTAGTGTAATATTTATGGCATTGTGGCCGGTGTTGTTTCCATTATTTTACATCATTGTGTTGTGGTTATGTTGTTAGGAATGGTTTTAGGATTCTCTGGCAGGTGGATAGGCCCAATTACAGGGGAGACTCATGCAAAAGTTTTGGAAATTTAGGGAGTTAGACAAAATTTGGGACTGCTGGTATGGGAAGTAACAGTTGGGTCACATTAGATGCTAATGGAGGATTTTGACCCTCATTCGAGGACGAAAGATCCTAAGAGGGGAAGGATGTGAGACCCCTCAAATTTCCTATTAGTCTGAGGCCATAAGCACACTCAGAAGACGCTTAAGTGCCGTCTTGCCTTCCAAGAGGGGTTAAGGACAGTAAAAACTTAGATGATCATGATATTAAGTGTAGGAGTTGTATTGGATATTGTTGAGGGCCTAAGGAGATCCCTAGAACTAAGCCATGTTGAGAGCTATGCAATGGGCTAAAGTTTCAGATAAATTTGCACAAAATCCGACTTCAAAAGCATGCTGCTACAAAACTATAAATACTTAGATGGTGATATACCTATCCAATTAAATCCCTTTGAATCTAGTTTCCAACGCATCAAACCGTTTATCATTTGGATATTTCTACAGAAAGTTATGGCCATTTTACCGGACCTATATCATATGCGCGGCCAGATGCACGGTCACTTGCCCAGGTGCGCGACCGCGCACATAGGAGTCCTATAAATACCCCCAAGGCCGGGTAGAGAGAGTGGCTAAGTCATTTCTTTGAGCTAGGGCTTGCTCTATCAAGGGGAATCCATCCTATACTTCCCTCCCATGAACCAACATAATATTTTTGGAGTATTTTGAGTTGATTACTACTCCTAAACACATATATTAACATGGATTAATAAATTTCCATTCAAATCCCCAAATTGGTCAAGAACACTACAATTTGGGATTCTCAAGAGTTTCACTAAAAGAGGTATGTCTACCATCTCTAACTAATCTATGGTGATTAATTATGTATGAAATATGTGTTATGACTTATGGGATGGTGATTGGAAGCCATAAGTGCCTAAACTAGGTTGTGTTGGTATTGTAGAGATTGTAAAATGAATTAATTAGTAATATTAAAGGGTTTGGAGTGAAGTGTTGGGCATGCATGTGCTAATGGAAGTTGTGAGGTAAATCATTGGTGTGGAAGGTGATTGTTAGGTGAAGAAATTCCATTGAAGTAGGCTGTAGAAATATATGTACATTAGATGTTTGATAAAAAGTCTAAATGACTTAAAGTATATAATTCTTACTAATATTGGCGCAATTGTGTTGCATTGTTGTAGATTGAAGTTGTTTAGTGTGGTGGACCATCGTAGTATTATTAAGGGGCAAATTTCAGGTATGAAGGCTAAACTCTTTTTCTGGTATTGGAATTCCTGTGTTATTACAAAACTCCATCATGTAAAGTTCGGACATGGAATGCTATTAATGTGGAGTATTCAAACTAGTAGAATTGATGCCCGATTGCCATAACGTATTAGAACCCTTGGGTGTTAATGATTCTCTATTTTTGACTGAATCATGTTATACGCCTTCGGGAAGAATATCTGCAAAACTTAATCCTGATCGGTCAGAAACCTTCTATTTGATCTCATCCAGGAGGAAATCCCAATATGTAACATATTCCTCACACCAGTAGGAAATATTCACCTCGAACCGTGATAGAAATCATCGAGAACTCCTTGGAATCCGTTTGCACATAATCAAGCTATCAGAACCGAATCTCTCAAACTCAACCAAGCCATGCAGTTGCCCAAAAACCCATGAGCATTACCACGAAACACCTGTGGAGACTCACCACATCATAAGTACCCAAAGAACCGATCATATCATTATTGTGTTGATCCAATTTACTATCAAATCGCCATGTTTCCTCTGAGTTCCTTCCAAATTACTCTCAAGTTGATACCCCTCCTTGCAAAAACACCATGATCCTTACCCTAAAGCTCGCCATAAGAGATTCTAGCATAAAACCCACACCGCCCTAAGGCCCATAAGCTGCTGCATTCCCTCTTAGCACCCCAAAGTACCACAATCGAGACACCCACTCTGAAGAGACCTTCTGTGAATCTAAAGTTGTTTCCTCCACCACTTAGTCTTCCAGATACTGAAATACATAATCCACAATGATATATAAATACAGCGATCCTCGACACCATCCAATGTAAATATTAAACTCTAGCCACAACTACTATGCCACCACTTAATCTTCTTGAGTCTGAACTCATCAATAAGGCATGAGAATAAAATCCGTTCCACAATTAAACAACATGGAAAACCTTCCAACACACTCATAACTCGGGACTACATGTCACATCGAGACAGAAATCAAGCACCTATCAGTCCTTTTTACACCTCAAGAGGACTCTTCTCTTCACATTCAAGTCATCCAAACATAGCCCGCAGTCATATCCTACTCGTTATTTAGTCATCCAACCATAATGTGATTAAACACTTATTTCTCATATGATGAAACTTTATGAATTTACACTTGCTAAGGCCAAAGATGCCAAACAATTGATTAAAAGGGAACTCTTTTGTACATATTATTATCATTTTGGGAACTCGAGCTGTGGCATCATGGTTAGACCTCCACCCGCATACGTTGGGGAGAGGCGGTGCGGCCGCTTTGTGTTGAATTGTGGTATTGTTATTACACCTCCACCCGCATACGTTGGGGTAAGGCGGCGGGGCCGCTTTGTGTATAGTTGTGGTATTGTGAATACACCTCCACCAGCATACATTGGGGTGAGGCGGCAGGGCCTCTTTGTGTAGAGTTCTGGTATTGTGATTGCACCTCCACCCGCATACATTGGGGTGAGGAGGTAAGGCCCCTCTGTGTAAAGGTAGTTGTAGCGCATTCCCGACTTGAAATTTATAAGTGTTATTGGAAGTTCTTAATAAATTTGTTTTGACTTTTATTGCTACATAAGCCCTATGACTGTTACCATGATTCATCATATTCATGTTGTATTTCCATGTCCTTGAATAGGTATTTTGGTTTTCATACTAGTACTATTCGACATGTACTAATGTCCATTTTGTCGGGGGCGCTGCATCTTTAATGGATGCAGTTGGCTCCACAACGGGAGGCATTGACCAATGATAGTGGCTCCACAGCAGGAGGCATTGACGAGTGATATCGGTACACTTTTTCTTAGCTGACTTGATAAGCCCCACTTCATTCCGGGGTTGTGCATCTTTTATTATGTGTGTATTATATTTTGAGGTATAGTCGGAGCCTTATTGCCAGCACGATCATTGTACTCTTTTATATCTATTAGAGGCTCCATAGACATAGTGTGGGTTGTGTATTAGTGTGGAAAAGTTAAATTAAAGATGTCGTAATTGTATCTCATGCTTCCACTGTAAAACTATGGTTGTGAAATGTATTATTTTGGAGACTTATAAGTGAAGTAACTAATGGTGATGGAACTAGTGTTGTTCATGAACCCTCGTCGTATTAATTAATGATGTTTATATTCTCTTTATTTATGGGTGAGTTGGGTAGAAGAAAATCTAGCAGGCTTTCTCGGCCGGGTTACCTCGGTTGAGCGCCGGTCATGCTCCTCGAAGCCGGGCCGTGATAGTGCTTTAACTTGGTATTCTTTTTTATCTGAGCATTCCATTGATTCTTTTAAAATTCTTGCAGATTCTTTTATAAATCTCATGATGGAGCAAGAAAGGTCCAAGCAAAGAAGGAGGTATATTCAGAATAGCCTAGGAGAATCCAAACTATTGGAAGAGTTTGTAATCTGATTTCAGATTGAAAGGATGTTGTTGTCGGTAGTACCAGATGAAAAGGCAGCGAAAGAATTTACATAGGGTCTCAAACCATTTATTTCCAATGTCTCTACGAAACTGAAGAAAAGCTTGCTAGAACCTTAAGCAACCACATGGGCAGATATCCACAATCGCTATGAGTCAAAGTTTAGAATAGAAAATGATCAGCAAGGTTCCTCGGTGTCTTCAAAAAGACGCAATCGAGATTGGAATCAGGATATATTTAAAGATGATGTTGATACAGATTAGAGATCTTCTAGAGGTCATTTTCAGCATTACGAAATGGGAGAGGAAATAAAGGTTATCAGTCATCAGATATATTTGCTTCCGATAGAAGAACGGATCATGGTCGGAGTAGCAGAACTCTGCAGGCGAAAGAAGCATTGCTGTCCCGAGACTCAACATATCCCCGATTATCCAACTACAACTTTAACATTAGTTTGGTAGAACTAATGTCGGTTATGAGGAACATAAAGGAGGCTAATTTTCCTAAACCAATTCGATCGGATCCTAGCCAAAGGGATCTCAATCTGTGGTGTATGTTCCATGGAACACATGGTCACAGAACTGAGGATTGCCGCCACCTTCGTGAACAAGTGGCTACATTGTTGAAGAATGGTCACCTCAGAAAATTCTTAAGTGATCGGGCCACGAACAACTATGGAAAAATCGGGATGTCTCAGAGCTACCAAAACTGGCAGGGAGTCGCCTCGTATGACTATAAACATGATCATCGGTAGAGATGAATTAAATGGGGTGACATTTTTGGTAGAAAAGAAGACGAAGATATCAATAACTCATGGCAAGAGGATCCGAGAAGTTTCAGAAGATGACATCACCTTTACATAAGAGGATGTTGATGGACTTCTTTTACCGTACAACGATCCTCTGGTAATTTCTCTTAATGTTTTATATTTCAAAATTAAACATGTGTTGGTTGATCCATATAGTTCAACCAACATCATACAATGGGGAGTTTTGGAGCAATCAAAGTTAACCGGAAACATAGTTCCGGCAACAAAGCTTCTGGTCAGGTTCAACTTAACGAATGTAACGATCCGACGAGAGATTTTACTCCCAGCGCATGCCGAAGGAGTAACAAAGACCACCATGTTCAAAGTGGTAGATAGCTACATGGGATACAATGTGATCCTTGGAAGGCCATGGATACATGAAATGAAGGTTGTGCCTTCAGCATATCATTAGATGTTGAAATTTCCCACACCGAAAGAGGTCAAGCAGATCAGAGACGATCAAATGACTTCAAGGGAGATGAATGCAGTAACAGTGTCCAGTAGCAAGGGCAAGGAAACAAGCAAATAGCAATTACAGGAATCAGTGCCTTCTTCTACTTTGATTGAATATAATAAAGAAGATGAGTCATCAGAATTTTATCAGGTACCCAGATCTTTTCAGGTACCGGAGAAAATGGATACGACCAAATCAACTGCCGAACAAGTGGCCTTGTTTGAGGAGGTCTAAGAAAGAAAGTTTCACTTAGGTATAAAATCTAATGTCGATTGTGTTTCATGATCTCATTCAGATATGACAGGTATTCCATTAGAAGTGGTTGTCCACCAGTTGAGTTTGGATCCTAACTTCCCTCCAATAAGACAGAAGAAATGACTCATAGTAGAGGTCAGAAACAGGTTTGTCAAGGAAGAGGTAACCCAATTACTAAATATAGGTTCTATTCGGGAGGTAAATTACCCCGATTGGATAGCTAACTTAGTGGTAGTACCTAAAAAGAATAATAAATTTAGAATGTGTGTTGACTATAAAGATTTAAATAAGGCATGCCCTAAGGACTCTTTCCTATTGCAGAACATTGATCAAATAATCGATGCTATGGTTGGGCATGAGTTGATGAGTTTCCTTGATGCATATTCCGGGTATAATCAAATTAGGATGCACTCGAAAGATCAAGAAAAGACTTCATTTATCATAAATTTTGGCACATATTGCTATAATGTGATGCCTTTCAGGCTTATGAATGCCGAAGCCACTTACCAGAGGCTTGCTAATAAGATGTTTGAACAAAATATTAGTAAGACAATGGAGGTTTATATTGATGACATGTTGGTTAAGTCTTCCAATGAAGGGGATCATTTAAATCATCTCCAAGAAAACATTTGACATTATGAAAAAATACAACACGAAGCTCAACTTAGAGAAATGTTCCTTTGAAGTTGGTTCCGGTAAGTTCCTAGGGTTTTTGGTCCCCCAAAGAGGAATCAAAGTAAACCTCGATAAGATCAAAGCCATCTAAGATATCTCTGATCAGTTAACCAGTGTGAATGAGGTACAAAGGTTGACCAGTAGGCTAGCGGCCCTAAGCAGGTTTATCTCAAGGTATTCGGAGAAATGCCATCATTTCATTTTACTGTTGAAAAAGAATGACTCCGTGTGGACTTCAGAATGCCAACAAGCATTGAAAGTCTTGAAAAGGTACATGTCTAGCCCTCTTTTTTGTCAAAATAAGAAGATGGTGAACAATTGTTAATTTATCTGGCGGTCTTGGAAGTAGTGGTAAGTGTTGTTTGGTCAGAGAGGAAGAAGGTACAGAATTTACCGTTTATTATGTTAGTAAAGTGTTATCGGGAGAGGAGACATGGTATCCGCACCTTAAAATTTTGGCCTAAGATCTAGTAGTTATCTCTCAAAAACTTAGGCCTTTTTTTTTTTAAATTTTATCCCATAGCCGTTGTGATAAATTTTCCCTTGAGTAATGTCCTTCATAAACCCGAACATCGGGTCGATTACTAAATGGCCAGTTGAAGTTAGGGAATTCGACATTGAATACAAACCCAGTACTGCGATCGAGTCATAGGTTTTGGTCGACTTTGTGGCGGACTTTAGTCCGGGGTTGATGCCTTTAGCTGCTAAAGAGGAACTACTGGTATCAGGAACGATATCAGGTGTTTGGACCTTGTTTACAAATGGAGCTTCCAATGTAAAAAGATCTGGTCTCGGGATAGCTTTAATAACTCTTTCGAGAGAAACCCTGAGACAAGCCATTAGAACTGTGCCATTAACTAACAATGAAGTCGAGTATGAGAATTTGGTTGTAGGACTTGAATTAGCTTGGGGACTAGGCTCTGAGATGATCCAGATAAAATGTGATTATTCTCAAATAGTAGTACATCAAGAGTACGGAATTTTCGACACCAAGGAGGAACGTATGCAACAATACTTGAATAAGGTCCAAGTATTGCTTTCTCGATTCAGGAAATGGTTGGTTATACATATTCTGAGGGAATAAAACGTGGAAGTAGACAAACTGGCCAGTTTAGGGTTGTCCACGGAAGTTAAAAGATCTGATTCCGATGCGGTAGTTCAATTATTGCATTCGGTGTTAGACGTGGATGGCTATTATGAAGTTAATTCAACCAACCTAATTTGTGACTAGAGAAATGAGTTTATAGAATATCTAAGGCATGACAAATTTCCTGAAGACCAAAAAGCATCCTAGGAACTACGGTCTAAGGAAGCTTGTTACTGTCTTGTTGACGGTCAGTTGTACAAGAGGTCGTTCCAAGGATCACTGGCTCCGTATTTAGGGACAACGGAGGCTGAATACGTGATGAGGGAAGTTCATGAAGGAGTGTACGGGAACCACTCCGGTGCAAATTTGTTGGTTCTAGAATTGATAAGGGCAGGTTATTATTGTCCTCGGATGGAGAAGGACGCGAAAATATTTATTTAAAAATGTTAGCATCATGCACAATTAGTACATCAACCGGTATAACTTTTACATTCGGTGGTGTCACCATGTCCATTCATGAAATGGGGGATGGACATAGTTGATACATTGCCACAAGGACCCAGTAAGGTAAGATTTCTTTTGATTTTAACTGAATATTTTACTAATTGGGGTGAAGTAGGTGCTTACCAAAATATCGTAAAATGAGAAGTGGTTGATTTTATATGGGATCACATCATCTGTCTGTTTGGAGTACCAAAAGAAATTGCTTATTATAGTGGGCCATAATTTATAGTTACCGAAGTCACAAAGTTTTTGGAAGGAATGAAGATCAAATGGATCACATCTTTACCATACCACCCAAGTGCTATCGAACAAGCGGAGTCATCGAACAAGATAATAATTCAAAACCTTAAAAAGAAGTTAGAGGACTCTAAAGGCAAAGGGCCAGATGAGTTACCAGGTGTATTGTGGGAAAATCGTACAACGGCAAAATCGAGCAAGGGTGAAGCACCATTCTCACTTGTGTACGGTGCAGAAGCTTTGATACCGATGGAGATTGGGATTTAACCCTAAGATATTCCCGAGAAAACGAGGAGACAAATACTGAAGCATTGCTAGTTAAACTGAATTTGCTTGAAGAGCATCAGAATCTGGCGTATGTAAGGATGGTGGCAAAAAAGCAAAGAATAGAAAGATATTACAACCGTAGAGAAAATCTTCGATATTTCAAAGTTGGAGATTTGATAATGAGAAATTTAACTCAGAGTACTCGGGAGGTTAATGCTGAGAAGCTGGGGCCAACATAGGAAGGACCTTACCGAATTTCATCTATAGCTAGTAAAAGTTCATATCAGTTGGAAAAATAAAGATAGTGTTGAATTGCCAAGCAATTGGAGCGTGACTCACATTAAAAGATATTATTGCTGAAGATCCTTGCTGATACTGAAAGTATGCGCTACACTATTTTCCCCTTCATCCAGCTTTTATCCCAATTGGTATTTTTGCAAGATTTTTAATGAGGCAACAATGAAAAGCATACTACGAAGAAAGGATCATTGGCGATATCAAAATCTCCAGTGTTCGAATTCTCATACTTAGCATCCGAACACTGGGGGTAACCATTACATACTAAGGCACTAAAAGTGTGACGAAGACCGGGGACTGTTAGAATCGGGATCTATGTCTTACCAGGATCGGGGACTGCATGATCAGCTCTGAAAAAATAAGTTGTACATGTTAGCCATATGTATTGGCAACTTTATGTACTTAAGCAAATAAATGTTTATGTAAATGTACTTTAAAAATAGAGGGAATAAATTAAAGTCCTTTTATTTTTATCTTATTTCTTGTCCGAATGATAAGTTCATTTATTTATTCGTTTGAAAGTTAGTTAAAACTTCAAATGCTTGTGCCGGAATGAACATGAGACGTACTCTTCAAGAGCACCGTAAACATAAGGGCCATCTCTTATGAAACCCTCATAGTCAAAGGGTGGATTCTAGAAGTGTGAATGCCTAAGATCAAAAGCTATCGGATGAGAAAAGATCTCCTGGTATCGGGGACAATATCAGGTGGCTGTACCTTGTTTAAAATGGAGCTTCCAATGTAAAAGAGTCCGGTCTCGGGATAGTTTTAGTAACTCTTTCGGGAGAAACCCAGAGACAAGCCATTAGAATTATGCAATTAACTAACAATGAAGTCTAGTACGGGAATTTGGTTATAGGACTTGAATTAGCTCGGAGACTAGGCACTGAGATGATCGAGATAAAATGTGATTATTCTTAGCTAGTAGTAAATCAGGTGTACGGAATTTTCGACACCAAGGAGGAACGTATGCAATAATACTTGAATAATGTCCAAGTATTGCTTTCTCGATTCAGGAAATGGTTGGTTATACTTATGTCGAGGGAAGAAAATGTGGAAGCAGATGCACTGGCCAGTTTAGGGTTGTCCACGAAAGTTACAATATCTGATTCTGGTGCGGTAGTTCAATTGTTGCATTCGGTGTTAGACGTGAACGGATATTGTGAAGTTAACTCAACCAACCTAATTTGGGATTAGAGAAATGCGTTTATAGAATATCTAATTCATGGAAAATTTTCTGAGGACCAAAAACCATCCCAGGAACTACGGTCTACGGAAGCGCGTTACTGCCTTGTTGACGGTCAGTTATACAAGAGGTTGTTCCAAGGATCATTGGCTCCGTATTTAGGGATATCGGAGGCTGACTACGTGATGAGGGATGTTCATGAAGGAGTGTACGGGAACCATTCCGGTGCAGATTTGTTGGTTCTAGAATTGATAAGGGCAGGTTATTATTAGCCTCGGATGGAGCAGGATGCGGAAATATTTATTCAAAAAGGTGATAAATGTTAGCGTCATGCACAATTAGCACACTAACCAGCAGAACTTTTACATTCGGTGGTATCACCATGTCCATTCATGCAACGGGGGATGGACATAGTCGATCCATTACCACAAGGACCAGTAAGGTAAGATTTCTTTTGATTTTAACTGAATATTTTACTAAATGGGTTGAAGTAGGTTCTTACCAAAAGATCGTAGAATGAGAAGTGATTGATTTTATATGGGATCACATCATCTGTCAGTTTGGAGTACCAAAAGAAATTCTTTGTGACAATGGGCCATAATTCTAAGGTACCGAAGTCACAAAGTTTTTGGAAGCATTGAAGATCAAATGGATCACATCTTTACCATACCACCCAAGTGCTATTTACAAGTGGAGTCACCGAACAAGATAATAATTCAAAACCATAAAAAGAAGTTAGAAGACTCTAAAGGCAAAGGGCCAGATGAGCTACTAGGTGTATTGTGGGAAAATTGTACAATAGCGAAATCGAGTAGGGGTGAAACACCATTCTCACGTGTGTACAGTGCGGAAGATTTCATACCGGTGGAGATTGGAATTTAAACCTATGATATTCCTGAGAAAACGAGGAGACAAATACTGAAGCATTGCTGGTTAAACTGAATTTGCTTGAAGAGCATCAGAATCTGGTGTATGTGAGGATGGTGGCAAAAAAGCAAAGAATAGAAAGATATTACAACCGTAGAGCAAATCTTCGATATTTTAAAGTCTGAGATTTGATAATAAGAAATTTAACTCAGAGTACTCGAGAGGTTAATGCCGAGAAGCTGGGGCCAATGTAGGAAGGACCTAACCGAATTTCATCTATAGCTAGTAAAGGTTCATATCAGTTGGAAAATCAAGATAGTGTTGAATTGCCAAGCAATTGGAACGTGACTCAACTTAAAAGGTATTACTGCTGAAGATCCTTGCTGATACTGAAAGTATGTGCTACACTATTTTTTCCTTCATCCAGTTTTTATCCCAATTGGAATTTTTGTAAGATTTTTAATGAGGCAATAATAAAAAGCATACTACGAAGAAAGGATCATCGGCGATAGCAAAATCTCCAGTGTTCGAATTCTCATACTTAGCATCCTAACACTGGGGGGAACCATTACATACTAAGGCACTAAAAGTGTGATGAAGACCGGCGACTATTAGAATCGGGATCTATGTCTTATCAGGATTGGGGACTGCATGATCAACTCTGGAAAAATGAGTTGTACATGTTAGGCATATGTATTGGCAACTTTATTTATTTAAGCAAATAAATATTTATGTAAATGTACTTTAAAAATAGAGGGAATAAATCAAAGTCCTTTTATTTTTATCTTATTTCTTGTCCGAATGATAAGTTCATTTAACTATTCGTTTGAAAGTTAGTTAAAACTTCAAATGCTTGTGCCGGAATGAACATGAGACGTACTCTTCAAGAGCACCATAAACATAAGGGCCATCTCTTATGAAACCCTCATAGTCAAAGGGTAGATTCCAGAAGTGTGAATGCCTAACATCAAAAGCTATCGGATGAGAAAAGAACTCCCGAAGCATTGTCAATAATAAAACAAAAAGAGGAGAGTATTTTTTGCACAATACTTAAGCAAAATATTTCTTTCATAAATTAAAATGCCAAACTCAAAAAAGAATTTTTGGCATAGTTACAAAAGAAAAGAAAAATATATACATTAGTTTTTTTTTGCTGCCAGAACCCGAAAGGAGAGAAGAGTCTTTGTTCTTCTTTTCAGGAAAAGGTTGTTCTAATTTTGGTTCGAGGCCTTCATCCTTCTTGTCTTCTTCTTCGCTTCTTATTTGGTATCCTAATACTCGGAGCTAGTTTTCGAAGAGGCAGAGGCACCAGGCTGAGGAGGGAGATTCTCGAGAGCAGTCATCTCTAATTTACGAGCTTTGGGAATGAATTCCTCCATGTTTGCAATGCCTTCTCTAGCCTCTTTCAAGTTTTCCTCCTCGTGTGATAAATGTCATAGGTTTTTTCGAAGAGGAAAGAATCTTTTTGGTCTTTGAGTTTTTCTCAAAGTATTTCAATTGTTTTTTGGAGTTTATCATTTTCGGCTTTCACAATATTGATCATGGAGTCAAGTTCAGTATTGGTTATCGCATGAAGTTGGTCTTGCTCCATTGTCCTTTTGAGCCTCTCTTCTATTCTGGCTCTTTTCTCCTCGACGATATTAGCCTCTTCAATTTTTGAGCATAAGTCTGCTTTTAAGTTACTGATTTGCTCCATAAAAGCATACTCACGTTCGGCCGTAGCAGTCACGACATCATGTAGTTCATCCCACTTGGCTTTTGATTCCTTAAGGTCTTCCTATAATTGAGTGATTTCTTGACTCCGGGCCTTTCTTGCTCGGATTGTTCTAATCTAGCTCCCATTTGAGCAATTTTTGTTTCCAGCTCCATGAGGCGCTCGACAAGCTGATTATGTTCAATCAAAAGTTGTTATTCCCTAGTAAGTTCCTGTTTATCCAAAATTAACCTTTGTTGGCCCTCGAAAGCAAGAAGGTTGGACTGAAAAGGTTAAAGTTAAGGTTATTAGTGCAAAGTATAATAAATAAAATTGGGATAGAAGAAGGTTAAATTGATACATGTGCTGAACAGTGCATGTTGTTGTTTAACAAGCACTCAGCGGAGAGAGAATCCATCTTTCTTCATTCTTTTTCCGTGGCTAGCAGCTTCAAATAGTTGGCGAACTCCACCGGCTTGGAGAGTATTGGCACTCATTCGAAACCATCAGAATGACGCTTCGTTTTCCACTGGAATTTTGGATGGGTTTTAGGTAAGTATTCATCAAATTTCCATGGCCGAGTGACCGAGAAGAAAGAACATCTTCTATCCGTTCTGGTGGGGCCGATAGAGAGGTAGAAACTGGTGTAGAAGGAGATACAGTTGTAGCAGACTTAGAAGTTGATGGCGGAGGAGGGTCATGGGTAGAACTCCTTTGATTGGAAGCAACAATGGGGATTCGAAAACGAGATGAAGTGTTTTTGATCAATCCTATTTTTGAAGAGTACTTGAACTTCTCCAGTTATGGAGTTCGATGCTCACCCGGCTGAGCATCCGGTTGAGCTGATGAAGATCTTTTTCTTATCTGAAGGGGAGTCGTTTCATCATCAGTTCCTTCATCATTAAGGACTACTGTAGTCAGTTCGGTTCATATTTCTTTCAATCTCTTCTCTGAGTCCCAGTCGAGGAGGTACATTTTCCCTTTGGTTTCTTTTCCTTAGGCTGGGGATTCCGGCACATTCATCGGAAGCAAGATTAAATTCATGATCACTCCTCCAGTTAAGGACATTTTGTAATTCCCATTTCTGGGTTATTGAGAACCTCGACAGCAAGGAAAACAATAGACCCCTTCGGAAGTCCTGTATGTTGCAGAAAGAGAGTTAACAAACTAATTCTGAGTCATGTTAGAATATGAATGAAGGAAGGAAGAACCTTCACTTACCATGGTTTTTATCTTTCCAATTAAATCTGAGAGCCATCTCTTTCCACCTTCGAGATTCCGAGGTGAAAATATCCAAAATTTTATGTGCCCATTGAGCCAGGTTCTGAACCCGTGGTAGTTCCCAATGACTAGTTGGAATAATAGAAATAAAAAATTAATGAAAAAGGAAAATCTTTGTAAATATGGAAAGGAAACGATATCTGAAGACTTACAAAAAAGGTTCCATGATTCAGGAAAAGCAGGTGTTGTGGTCGGGTGAATATCCTTGGTAGCAATGACAACGAACCATTCCATCCAGCCACGATCGTTGTCATAGTCAATACTAGTAAGTAGGGCATGGTGATCATATTTTCTAAGCTTCAGTACACCTCCGCGGAAGATCTTTGGAGAGTATAGGTTCATCATGTGTGCAAGAGTTAGGGTTTCCCCAGTCTTGGAGCACAACTAGCAGAGACATGCCACCGTACGCCATGCTAATGGGCCTGTTTGTGCCAAACATATTTGGTACCGGTGGAAAAATTCTAAAATTATTGGGTTGATTCCTAGACCCACTCCCAAAGTGAAAGGGTATGTATAGACATACATGAACCCTGATTTGGGGAAGGTGACCCTTTCCATTTCACTAGAGGCGAAAATCTCAATGTTGTTTCATTTGCAATCCTCCTTCACAACAGAGATGCTAGAAAGACGAATGGAAGAAGGATACCTAGAACATGTCAGTGTCTGACACTTTTGGGATTAATGGGTTCTTTATGTTCTTAAAGGTCATATTGGCGTTAAGTTGAAGGGGTACGATGGAGTTCACGGTAGGAGGTTCGTACTCAACATATACCTTTTTTGTTTTGTTCTTTTTAGGACTACCTCCGAAGAGAAAGCCAGTATTTCCGAGGACAGTAGTGTTAGAAGACATGATGGTACGAAATTTGACTGGGAAGATTTTACTGAGAAAGTTAAATTTTACAGTAGGGTTCTAAGAGAATTCAAAACTAGCGAACATTTTCCCAATCATGGGATAATATGTAGTCGGGGCATTAAATGTGTAGAGACGTGCATCCTTTCAAGTATCAGAAATCGTTCAGAAAATTATCTGCCGCTAAGAAAATAAGTTTTATCTACTTCCCGTTAACACTAATGTATTATCATCGAAAACTAGGGAGATTATCTCTTTGGGGTAAAATTGGTTAGCGACGGTTGGACAAATGAGGAGGTGACACGTAAAACTGAAGAGAGGTAAGATGTCAGTCAGAAAATAGTTGGCACCAGATATAAGCATGTGATTAGTGTTGTGTTAATTACGAAGGCATGGGAACCGATAGCAAAGATTTGAAGAAATGACATCGATAACATTCAATGAGCAGCCGTTACAGGGAATCTCTGCATTTACAGCCAACCGTTATGCGGCCATCAATAACGGTTTTATTCTCACTTAGGAGGAGCTTGATTTGGGATCATGTCTCCCTCAATAGAACTAAAATAGGAGAATTAGTATCCATTGTAGGACACACAATATTCTGAACACCAAAGCTAAAATCATCTCTCATTTTATAGACTGCTCTTTTAATTGGTTCTTAATATTGCTCATATTTTTGCTACTATAGAAGCTAAATTCATAGCTAGGCTTGTATTTCCTTTAAGTTTAATTTATAATCTTAAATTTTTTCTTATTTATTTTATATTTTTGGGTCAAATTAATTCATGTGTCTATAAATTACGTTACAAATTTAATTGTACCATTTTACGAGTAAACACCAGTGACAACTATTTTTCTTATCTCTTTGCCCCCAAAACAAATTTAAAATTTGCATCTCTATCTCTTTCAGGACAGATCTTCTTCCTGTCTGAGTAGATGGGACAATCCAGATAAGTGAAAGGGAATGGTGAGTTTTTGTAACCTGTCCATTTCCTTATTCTTCTATTGGTACGTCTGTTGGTGTTCTCATTGGTCAAGAAAAAACTTTTTTCTTTGCTTATCTCCTGGCCTGACGCTTGCTGATACCTATTGAGTTGCCTCATGATAAGTTTGATTAATCTTCTATCCCGAGAGGTGAAGAGAACCAAATCATCTTCATAGCCAAGATTATTAATTTGAGCCCCCCTTTTGTGCATTGAAAAACCAATAAAGTCCTCTTTCTGGTGTAGATCAAGGCCCTTGTGAGTGTTTCTTCCACTGATATGAAAAGAGGCGGTGAGCGAGGATCACCCTGCTTAAGACGTCTCGTAGACTTGAAAAAACCAAATCTTGTACCATTGATGATTACAGAGTACTAGTTATTGGAGATAAGTCTGTAGATCATCTCAATAAAACATTCAGCAAAACCAAATTTCCTTAGGACATAAGTGAGGAAGTTCCGTGACATTTTATCATAGGGTTTAGACATATCCAGTTTGATGACCACATTTTCATTATTGTTTTTGGATATAATTATTTGAATAATTTCTTGAGTGAGAAGAATATTTTCCATAATCAATACCCTTTTGACAAATCTTGACTGATTGTCAGACATTAGTTTTGGAAGTAAAGAGTTCAGTCTCATGGACAAGATCTTGGAGAGGATCTTATTAGAAAATTATAAAGACTAATTGGCCTGAGTTGTGAGAAACTATCAGGAGATGAGATTTTAGGAATGAGATCAAGGCAAGCATGCATGAAGTACTTGCTAAGATTAGCACCTTGAAAGAAAGAGGTGATGAATTCAATAACATCCTTTGATTATATCCCATGTAACGTGACAAAAGTGACTATTAAAACTGTATGGACCTGTAGAGCTGCTAGGGTCCATAGAAAATATAACTTCTTTAATCTCTTCTTCGTCTGGAATTTTTTGCATCAGGTGGTTGTCTTCATCAGTAATGAGGTTCTCACAGTTTCTAAGAATCTGCATATTGAATCCAGAATTTTGCTCAGTGAACATATGACTGAAGTAATCTATCGCTGCCTCAAAAATATCTTGAGTACCCTCCACCCATTGATTTTGTCTGTTCTTAATCCTGTAAATTTGTTATTTTCTCCTCCTTTCTCTGATGAAACTTCTAAATTACTTAGAGTTAGTATCACCTTCTTCTTCATATTTGACCCTAGCTTTTTGCCTACGAATGAAATCTCCGTTATTAAGCCAACTTATGTACTCTGCCTGTATCTTGTGTAGCCTTTCTCTATTTTGATCAGAGTTGTTGACTTTATAGATGACCTCGAACATAGAAATCTCATTCTCCGGTTGTTTCGCCTTTCGAAAACATCACTTATTCTTTCCATTGACCATTTGTTGAGTTCTTTAGACAGACTTTTAAATTTTTGGTGAAGGGTCCACATAGAATTTCCTTGGATTTTCATGTGCCAAATAGTTTTGACAAAAGGAATGAAGTCTTCTTGTTCAATCCCGAAATTGAAAAATCTAAAATATTGATCACTTGATGATTATCCTCATCGCATGACACAAGAAGCAGATTATGATCAGACCCTATTTTAGACAAATGGTCAACTCTAGTTGTTTGAAACTTCACTGACCATTCATCACTGTGCATAATTCTATCCAATCTCATACTGATTCTATTTTGCTTACTCCTACCATTGCACGATATCAATATATTACTAGTAAAGCCTGGATCAGTTATTTCACAATCTTTCATCCTGGTGAAAAAATCAAAAGGGAACATCACATTTCTTCTCCTCTAAGGCCATGATAGAATTAAAATCCCCTCCAATCTCCCAGGGACCATCAATAATAGAGTTGAGATCTCTCAGCTTGTTCCAAGGTACACTATTTTAGCTGCCTTTGATCTAGCATAAACTGCAGTAATCTATAATGGATCCGAACTTCCCAACAAACTACATTTTTAAGGGTGATTTGTTGTCTGCTTTTGGAGATGACTGAACAATTCATATTAGAGTTCTAAAAATACCATATTTTACGATGGGCATTAGCAATATCATGGTCATACCACATACCTCTTCTAAATCTATCAATTTTGTTACTTTTCAATAAAGGCTCCTGAAGTGCCACAAAATCTACCTTGTGAAGCTCGACTAATTGAACTAGTTTTTGATATACTCCTTTGGACTTCATCCCTCTTATATTTCATATATTTATCTTAATCATAATAAATATTTCAGGGATGAGCTAACTTCTTTTCTTGGATTGCATTACCGCTTTCCTGTTTTCCTTTGTTCTTTTTGTTATGATTTTCTCCTCTCGAATGTAGGCCTTGGTGCTGAATCGCCTGCTCAAGCTCCTTGGTAATTGGATATGTAGGTTCCTTAGGTATAAGTGTAAAGTCTTCACTTAGAATGTCTGCCATTTCTCCTTTGTCAGACTCATTGCCTTCACGAAAACTTTCTGCTACTTCTTTATCCGAGGAGTTTTCTCCAATATGTTCCTCACTAGTATCATAAAAATATTCATTATCTGAATTATGCTGCAAATCTGGACCATGTCTCTCCTGGATTGCAGCAGGAATTACCTGCACAGGTCCTAGATCCATTATAATCTGACCTCTTTTGTCTTGCTTACAAGCTGTGTCTGTTGTGAAAGGGGTCATCATCTCTTCATTAGAGATGTTACCATTCCTATGTTCCCCTTTGTTATTTCTATCTTCTTGAGATACTTCAATAGAATCGAGTGTATCTTCCTTTTGTAATCCTCTTTGCTATTTTGTCTTTTTGATTTTTTCTGTTTCTTTACCTATCTTTTTCTACTCCATTGTTTCCTTTATTCTATTCTCATAAGCTTGCTTTGGCTTTTTCTTGACCCATATCATGTTTTTTACTTTAAGAAAAGATAATGTCTTTATTGGTTGCTTTCTTTTCTTCTTATTCTTATTCTTCTTAATTGACATCGTGGTTCTTTCTAGTTGTGCTTCAGCAGTGGTCTGCATATTGTTCATACCTTCTTCGATTCCCTTTTCCTAGTCAATATTGTCCTTGATTAATTCCTTCTTTGGGGGTACAACCTTGTCTTTGGATTTCTTATTTTTCCTACTCTTGACTTGGGAGAACCCATCCCATCTTGAATGTCGTTCTTTGTTTGAGATGTGCTAGCTTTGCCTTTGGTCGCATCTATTTGAATCCCTGAAGCCTCTTCTCTTTTTGCATTATTGATTTGTGGCTCATTTTTTCCTTCAGTATCCCCTTGCCCTTCTGTCACGCCCCAAAACCGAGGAGCACGACCGGCGCTCAATCGAGTGAACCCGACCGAGAAAGCCTATTAGATTTCTTTCTACCCAAACTCATTCATGAATAAAGAGAATATATATTTTCGTTAATCAAACGATAAAGTGATCATGTCTGCAATACCAATTTCTTACCATTAGTTACTTCATTTTAAAGTCTCAAATCAATGAAAGTCTCGAACAATACCAAAACATCAAGTTTCACGTAAATTCCCATATTTTTAGATTGGTGATTCTTAGCATCGATTTACCATTGTTCACAATACCATTATTCACAATACCAATACCAGCATACTCTTAGCACGAAGTCCGATCACGACCCGATCGACTAGTCTATATCTTTAGAGACATCAAACACAATCACTCTCAATATCAATACCCCCGTACCTTTAACATGGAGTCCGATCATGACTCGATCGGCTAGGCTATCTCATTAGAGATATCAACCACAATCACAAATTAAATTAAAAATTCCAGCACAATCACCACCGTGTGTGCGGCATGGTGTCCGATCACGACCCGACCGGCTAGGCTGTCTTATTCGAGACTTCAACCTTTTTATATCAATTATCGTATTTCATACTTCTATCACATCTTTTCATTTGATTGGCACTAGTGGCCATAATTATAAAATTATTCTTTGCACGTTGGCCATGTTTAGTATTTCATGCTTACCCTTTTCACTTTCAAACATCAACATCATCATCACTTACAACAATAATTCAAATCAAGGTGTGTAGTACACATGTGAGCAATTAAGAGTCTAAGGCACATAGAGATATTTCACAAAATTTGGCATAATAGCCTTCGTTTGAACTTGGCTTGAAGTCGAAACAGTATTAATGCGTAGCCCATACTTGAACACATCCTCAATTCATTTGCGAAATTTTACGGGGCTTTATATTCTCCCCCACTTAAAAATCATTCGTCCTCGAATGAGGGTCAAAACCCGTCATTAGCATTCAATGTGGCCGAACTGTTAATTCACATATACTAGTTGTTTCAAAATTTTGCTAACTCACTAAATTTTCAAAAATTTCGCCAGAGTCTCCCCTGTAACTGGGCCTATCCACCTGTCAGAGAATCCAGGAACCAATCCTAACAAAGATATGTATAATCCATTGATGCAATATAACATAAAAAAACACCAACCGTGGTCTCATAAACGATATGTTACCAGAAAAGGAACACCATTAACATCAATGGTACAAATGATACATAATTCATATAAAGTAACTCTTAGCATTTTAATAAATCCCAACTCATAAATACATGGCTATTTAAACAAATAAGGATACTTTTTATTCATTTCTTCCTCGGCCTCCCAAGTAGCCTCTTCAACCTGCTGGTTTCGCCATAACACTTTCACGGAGGCAATTTCTTTATTTCTCAACTTTCGGACTTGCCAATCAATAATAGAAACTGGAATCTCTTCATAAGTTAATTTCTCATTAACCTCAATAGACTCAACTGGAACAATGAGTATCGGGTCTCTAACTACTTTCTTCAACATAAACACATGAAACACCGGGTGTACTAATGACATCTCAGGTCGTAGCTCAAGCTTGTATTCCACATCACCGATCCTCTGGATGATTTTGTACGGTCCGATATACCTCGGACTCAATTTCCCTTTCTTACCAAATCGCATTACACCCTTCATGGGGGAAACCTTCAAGAATACCCAATCATCTTCTTTGAACTCCAAATCCCTACGATGAACATCCGAATAGGACTTCTGATGATCTGAGCAGTCTTCAACCGCTCCTTAATGATTTTAACTTTTTCTATGGCATGATACATGAGGTTTGGCCCTATAAACTCTGCTTCCCCAATTTCGAACCACCCAATGGGAGATCTACATCTCCTACCATATAAAGCCTCGAACGACGCCATATGAATGCTAGTGTGATAGCTATTGTTGTAGGAAAATTCTACGAGTGGTAAATGATCATCCCAACTACCTTTGAAGTCCATAATGCACGCGCATAACATATCCTCAAGCGTCTGAATAGTCCGCTTTGCTTGCCCGTCAGTTTGCGGGTGAAAGGTTGTACTAAGATTCACCTGAGTACCCAAACCTTACTGAAATTTCTTCCAAAAATTAGCCGTGAACTGTGCCCCCTGATCATAAATGATAGAAACTGGAGTGCCATGCAACCTAACTATTTCTTTGATATACAACTAAGCATACTGTTCCACTGTATCAGTAGCCTTAACTGGCAAGAAGTGTGCTGATTTCGTGAGTCGATCCACAATCACCCAAATCGAGTCAAACTTACGAGGAGTACGAGATGATCCAACCACAAAGTCCATATTAATCATTTCCCACTTTCACATTGGAATTTCTATGTTCTGCATCAACCCACCGGGCCTTTGGTGTTCGGCCTTCACTTGCTGACAATTCAGACATCTTGCCACAAAGTTTGCCACATTCCTCTTCATGTCGTTCCACCAATAGACTTCCTTAAGATCATGATATATTTTTGTAAAACCTGGGTCCACGAAATACCTAGAAGTGTGAGCTTCAGTCATAATTCTTTCCCGGATACCATCCACGTTTGGAACACATAGTCGTCCTTGGTACCTTAGTATACCATCAAATGCCAAGAGAAAAGGCCATGGTCTTATGTTTATGAATCCCCTTTTTCAGTTGTGCCAACAATTGATCGTTGTATTGCTTCTCCTTGACTTCCACAACAAGTGATGATTCAGCCCTATTTTGCACAATCACCCCTCCTTCACTAGAGTCCATAAGATGGACTCCCAAGCTAGCCAATCGATGAACTTCCTTGGCCAGTGGCCTTTGACATGCCTCCAAGTGTGCTAAACTACCCATGGATTTCCTGTTAAGAGCATCTGCCACAACATTAGCCTTTTCCGGATGATATAGAATATCAATGTCATTGTCCTTGAGTTACTCAAGCCATCTTCTCTGCCTCACATTTAATTCTTTCTGTTTGAAAATATATTGAAGGCTCTTATGGTCTGTGAATATATTCACATGGACCCCATATAAATAATGACGCCAAATTTTTAATGAAAATACCACCGCCGCAAGTTCTAAATCATGTGTTGGGTAGTTCTTTTCATGATTCTTGAGTTGCCTAGAAGTATAAGCTATAACCTTGCCATGTTGCATTAATACACATCCAAGACCGATTCTTGAAGCATCACAATATACCACAAATCCATCTATACTCTCTGGTAGGGTCAACACCGGTGCCGTAATCAATCTTGCTTTCAATTCCTGGAAACTCCTTTTCACAAGCATCTGACCATTGGAACTTAATTGCCTTCTGCGTCAATTTAGTCAATGGAGAGGCAAGAGTAGAAAAGCCCTCCACAAACTTTCTGTAATATCCAGCTAAGCCTAAGAAACTGTGAATCTCTGTTGGAGTTGTAGGCCTCGACCAATTCTTCACAGCTGTAAGGATCAACCTTAATCCCCTCACTAGAGACGACATGACCCAAGAATGTGACAGATTCAAGCCGAAATTCACACTTCAAAAACTTTGCATATAACTTGTGCTGATGCAATGTTTGCAGAACTACCATGAGATGATCGGCATGGTCTTCTCGACTTTGTGAATATACAAGAATATCGTCAATGAACACCATCACAAAAGAATCGAGGAACGGCTTGAAAACTCGGTTCATAAAATCCATGAAAGCTGTTGGGGCATTTGTTAGCCCAAAAGACATTACTAAAAATTCAAAGTGCCCATTTCGTGTTTAAAAGCTGTTTTCAGAACATCATGTTCCCTGATCTTCAATTGGTGATACCCGGATCATAAATAAATTTTGGAGAAGTACCTAGCACCTTGCAATTGATCAAACAAGTCATCTATCCTTGGTAGTGGGTACTTATTCTTGATTGTGACCTTGTTAAGCTGCCGATAGTCAATACACATTCTCAGTGACCCATCTTTCTTCCTTACAAAAATGACCGGTGTGCCCGAAGGCGACACACTCGGTCGGATGAAACCTTTTTCTAACTAATCTCTCAATTATTCCTTTAGCTCCTTCAATTCTGTCGGTGTCATTCTGTAGGGTGGAATAGATGTAGGATGCTTATCTGGCATCACATCAATCCCAAAATCAATCTCCCTGTCTGGTGGGATCCTAGGGAGTTCATCCGGAAAGACTCCCGAAAATTCATTCACAACAGGCACGGACTCAAGTAGGTGCCTCAACAATGGTGTCTGTAACTCGGACCAAATGGTAAATACACCCCTTGTTAATCATCTTTGTGGCCTTAAGGTAAGAAATAAACCTACCTTTCGGTACCACATCAATACCCTTCTACTCAATAATTGGCTCATTTGGAAATTCGAGCCTAATAGTTCGGGTTCGGCAATCCAGATTGGAAAAACAAGAATAAAGCCAGTCCATCCCCATTATTACATCAAAATCGACCATACCTAATTCAATAAAATCGTCCATGGTATCCCGACCACTCAACGTGACAACACAATCCCTATAAACCCGCGCGGCCAAAATAGACTCACCAATCGGAGTAGATACAGAGAATGGCTCATGAAGTTGTTCCGGTTCTATCCTAAATTCCATAGCAACATAAGGTGTGACATATGACAAAGTTGAACTGGGATCAATAAGAGCATACACATCATGAGATTGGACAGTCAATATACCTATGACAACATCTTGAGAAGCCTCTGAATTATGGCAACCCCTCATAGCATAGAAACGGCTGGATCCTCCCAAACTCTTTGCTTCACCCCTAGCTGCACCACGCCCTGCGGGTGTTGTAGTGCCTTGAGCTGGAGGAGGTGTTGTGGATGTAGTAGCTATAGAATTGGCTGGCTGTGCTGGGCCCCTACCCACACCCTGGCGGGACTAACAATAATCCCTCTGAATGTGACCCCTCAGTTCGCATCTGTAGCATATGGGTTAGTCCATGTAGCATATTCCTAGGTGAAGCTTTCCACACCTAGGGCATGGGGGCCTCCTCTGCTGCTGGAATCTACCACCATGACGACCCTGCTGATAGGAGCCCCTATTGCCCTGATGGGCCTGAAATGGCTCCACTGCTGCTGACTGGACCCCGATGGCGGTGCACTAGCCGAAGACTGAGCAAAGGACTGAGATGGTCTTAATGACCCTCCCCTGAATATTGACTTGCCACCACCAGAAACACCACCCAAGTTGCCCGTAGAACGGGCCTTATTACTACCCTCTCACTCTATTATGTTCCTTAATTTATGAGTCTCTGTGGCTTGAGCGAATGCCACCATCTTACCATAGTTCATATCAGAATTCAAGGCAGGTGTAGCGGTCTTACTAATTACCAAGGGACTAAGGCCCTGTACAAATTGGCGCACTCTAGCCTCCATAGTGGGCAACATGTAAATAGCATACTTAGACAGGTACGCGAATCTCATATGGTAATCCCACACACTCAGGATACTGATGTTTTAACTTTAATACCATACAAGAGGGGGTGATTTGTATGGTGTCCAATTTTTCACGTGCACAGATTATATAAGGACCTGGTTCTTCTATGTGTTCCTTATACTACTGTTGCGGAATAATAAATGCAAAAATTAAAGAACACAATGATTTTTACGTGGAAAACACTTGGCTCAAAGGTGAAAAAACCATGACTTACTTCCCACTAGAATTTTTCCAAAACACTTCACTAAATCACTGAGCCAAAAACTGTATTTACAAAACACTTTTTTAAACCTAGGATTAACTCTAATCCCCGTTTTGGCCCACAACCTCTAAGTGTTGCGATAACTTCATGTTAACTCTAACTTAAATACTCTGAGTACCTATTACAATTGCCTCTTGATAAAGCTGAAAGGTACACTATGAAAACACCTACTACAATTGAACTAGAATAAAAGATAGACACTTGGAACTGGTTCTTCTTTCTGGTTCATGTAGCTTCAGGTTTGCACATTTGAATCACACACGAACTGCTTGCAAAATGCCTTGCTATTTTGCTCTCAATTCACGTTTAACTCCTGCTTTTGTGCATTGCCTGTAGAGTGAGAATATTCTGCAATATATAGAGTTAGTAGATGAAGAAATAACTAGAGTTCTAATGCTATGCTTCCTTGGCGAAAGAGTTCTAGTTGATCTCAACCTCTAACTCCTCCCTTATCGTGGATAGTGTTCTCTTTGATTAAGGAGTCCTTCTCCTTATCAATTATGCAACCCTTTTCGATCAGGAGATATTAATTAGACCAAGTTAAGCTTATCTCCTTCACGTGCATCCCACATGCTCGAATCTGCCCGTGTCTATGCACACAAGGGATGGACCTGGTTCATGCCTGAGCTTTTTTTGTCAATCTTCAAAACTAACCTACACTTGGGCCGAAAAATTCCCCATTTTTGATGATGACAAACTCTGTGCTCTTCATAAGCTTAGGCCCTGTTTCAACTTAGCCCAACATCAGCACAATATTAGAACATTTTTCCTTTTTATCACTTATCATCAAGGACCAGGTTCATTAGGTTATAAACATCACTGTTCAAACTGTAAAACACAACCTTTTCCCCCCTTTTGGCATCATCAAAAAGTTGCATAAAAATGTACGATACCCAGATTTTAAAATTTACTCATGGCCACTGGGCTACTTCAAATGCAATCATGGATTAATCATCATATATCAAGCTAAGAATTTTAACCATCAAAGAAATATAAACAAATAGTTAGAGCAAAAACAGTGAATTTCATTGATGATTGATACGATTCTTCCACAAAGCATAAAAAGAAATAAAAATACTGAAAACATGAGCAAACAAAAAAAGATCCCAGACTGCGTCACTGAAGGATCTACACTAGGCTAGGAGCTTAAGGGTGGGAAGAACCAGGTGCTTGGTTTTTCGCTTGGAGGAGTTTCAGCATATCCTGAAGAATGTCATCATTCTTCTCTTTTTCTCTTGCCAGCTCAGTTCTGAGAGCATCTTTCTCAGTCTCCAACTCAGCCAACCTTTTCTTCAGCCTCTCAATCTCAGCATCCTTAGTCCCACTTTCTTGCACCAAAGCTCACACCTTGCTATTCACTGGTACCTTCTTAGATGAACCAGGTTCTTTAGGAGTGACATGGACTTCATAATCACAAGCAGGCAGCGTATTTGCCCCAAAATGATCCTTGCTTGTACCAACCTCCCTTTCTTCTTTGGATTATAACTTTCAGTCACTATCTTTAGTAGGTCTGCAAGGGTTTCCTGTTCAGATGAAACCGGTTCATTTATATTTTTCTCAAGTTGAACCAGCCTTTCAGCGGCTTCGCCAGGCCCACTTCCCCATGTTTTCTTTACACTCTCCACTACTCCAGCATGTGTTTCTCCCCAAACAACCATTGTACATGTGTCTTTGGTTAAACTAATAGAAGTGGGTGAAGAATTAACCACTCTTTTACCCTTTCCCCTCACAGCACTCCTAACTCCCTTGATCTCTTTTCCTTGTCCCTTTTCATTTTTACCACCAACTTCTCCAGACTCTGTAGTTTCAACACCTACCAGCACAAACCTATTCTCCAAATTTTTAGCAACTTCATAAATGTTTCAGGAGTAAGTATAGGGCCAGAAGATACCTACTCTATTTCAGAAGAAATAATTTCTTCACCCTCAGTAGCAGATTTGAATGATTCATCAGATTTCTAGGTTCTTCTTCCCCCTCAGGAAGTGATTTCTTGTGGTAGTGATGAAGGGTTTTCAGGAATGTTAGCCATTTCTGTGCTTGGGTATGGAAGAAAAGAGAGTTGGATTATGTTTGGAAGATGAGGGAAAATGGAGAGTATTTTGACGGCTTGAAAGATATGAAGTGAAGAAAGCAATAATGCTGATCAATTTAAAGGAGATGTAATTAACGGGTAACGATAGCTTTTCAGACTTTTAGAAGTCTAATCAAATTGAATTTCAGTTTTGAAAAGATGGTGGAGTCTATCCCTAGTATCTAGGTACTTCAATTCGGTTGGGACTCTTTTGAACGGAACTGGTTCACTTGTAATGGATAAGTCCAAAAAGGAGTTTGGAATTAGGTAGGACTCTAGTCATGATCCAAATATTATTATTTCAAATTTTGCAGAGTGTAGAAAACATACCGAGTAATCTTGATGAACCAGGTTCTTCACTGAGAATTCTCTTGTGTAAGTCTAAATTTGCCAAAATAGAGAAAATATTATTAGAGATTAATGAGTTATTTTAACACATAGAACAAGAGTATACTATTGAAAGTATGACACTGAGCAAAAATTAATTTAATTATATACACAATTTTCAGATTTTCTAACCAAAATTTTTTTCATTTTTTTTCTCGTTGTGAATTCTGAACTGGTCCTTTTTGTGATATTAATCATCCCTAATTCTAACCTGTTCCTTTCAAAGTGATCTCTACTTAGGACTTTTGTGAAGATGTCAGCAATTTGCTTGTCAGTAGCACAAAATTCCACAGTGATCAACCCCTTTTCATAGTTATCCCTCAAAAAGTGATGCCTAACATCTATGTGCTTAGTTCTCTTGTGATGAACCGGGTTCTTGGTCATACTAATTGTACTAGTGTTATCACAAAAAATGAGGATACAACCAACATCAATTTTAAAGTCCATTAATTATTGTTTGATCCATAATAATTGAGCACTACATGAGGTAGGAACAACATACTCAACTTTAGCAGTAGATAAGGCTACTAAAGTTTGCTTTCGGTGGCCCAAGTCACAAGACATGAGCCAAGAAAGTGTGCCATACCTGAGGTGCTCTTTCTATCCACAAGAAAACCTGCATAATCAGCATCAGCATATCCCACAAGATTGAAATTACTACCTTTTGGATACCAAAGACAAAGATCAGTGGTGCCTTTTAGATATCTCAAAATTCTCTTGACAACAATTAAGTGAGACTCCTTTAGATTTGCCTGATATCTTGCACAAAGGCCTACACTGAAAATAATGTCAGGTTTACTAGCAGTGAGATACAATAATGAGCTAATCATTCACTTATACAACTTCTGATCAACAGATGAACCAGGTTTATCTATATCCAACTTTGTAGCTATTGCAATATGAGTGTCAATTTCTTTGGAATCTTCCATTTTAAACTGTTTAAGCAACTCTTTTACATACTTATGCTGATGAATCATTGTTCTATTTGAATTTTGTTTAATTTGTAAGCCTAAAAAGAAATTAAGCTCACCCATCATGCTCATTTCAAATTCACTCCCCATTAGTTTAGTAAATTCTTTACTTAACTTATCAGTAGTTGCTCCAAAGATTATATCATCAACATATATCTGAACTACCAAGAGATCTTAACCTTTTTATTTCAAGAACAAAGTATTATCAATTTTACCTCTCTTGTAGTCATGCTCAAGCAAAAACTTTGATAATCTTTTATACCATGCTCTTGGCGCCTGCTTAAGCCCATGAAGTGCTTTGTCAAGTTTGTACACATGATCAGGACTCTCCTTGCTTTCAAACCCCGGAGGTTTCTTGGCAAACACTACTTCCTTTAGATAGCCATTCAGGAAGGAACTCTTGACATCCATCTGGTGAAGGGTGAATTCCATGTAAGCATCAAAGGCTATGAGGATTCTTATTGCTTCCAACCTTGAAACTGGAGCAAAGGTTTCATCATAGTCTATGCCCTCCTCTTGGCTATATCCTTGAACCACCAGTCTTGCCTTGTTCCTTGTAACTGTTCCATCCTCATCAAGCTTGTTTCTGAAGACCCATTTTGTGCCAATTACTGATCTGTCCAAGGGTTTTGGTACCATATGCCAAACTTGACTCCTTTCAAATTGGTTGAGTTCATCCTGCATTGCATTTACCCAGTCTGCATCCTGCAAACCTTCAATAACATTTTTAGGTTCAATAAGAGAAAAGAAGGCATCAAAAGCACAAAGAATTTTTAATAAAGATCTGGTTTTGATTCCAGAGGTTGGATCAATGATTATGTTCTCAATGGGATGAGAACTTTGATACTTGTAAGATTTTACAACCAACTAGTTTCCCTTTGATGTTCCTTCAATGCTTTGTTTCTATGGAACAGATTCATGGACATGTTCCCTTGAGGTTTGAGAATCACTTCCGCTTTGTTCTATTCCCCCCTGTCATGTTGCCCCGGGTGGAAGAACTTATTCCATCACCTGTTCCTTCCTCTTGTGCAATTTCAGTCTGGGTTGTTGTTTCATTTGAGTTTCTCACTTGCCCAATTGCTTCATCATGTTCCTGTCTCTCAGAAAGAATGTTAGTTTCATCAAAAACCACATGAACACTTTCTTCAACATATATAGTTCTTTTGTTATAGACCTTATAAGCTTTACTATGTGAAGAATACTCCCTCGTCACTTCTGGGATCAAACTTACCTAGGGAGTCTTTACCATTATTATGCACAAAGTACTTGCATCCGAATGCCCCAAGATGGGATATATTTGGTTTTCTCCCTTTAAGTAACTCATAGGGAGTCTTCTCAACAAGAGGTCTGGCCATGCACCTATTTATGCTATAGCATGCAGTATTTACAGCTTCTGCCCAGAAGTTATGTAGCAGTTTACTAGAAAGAAGCATAGTCCTAGCCATATCTTCAAGTGTCCTATTCTTTCTTTCAACTACTCCATTTTGTTGTGGAGTCCTAGGAGCAGAAAAATTATGATCTATGCCATGCTCATCACAAAATTCAGCAAATTTAGCATTTTCAAATTCAGTGCCATGATCAAACCTAATTGATGCAAGTTGATTACCTAGTTGTTTTTTAGTTTTTCAAACAAAAGAAGTGAACATGTCAAATGCTTCATCTTTAGATGTTAAAAACAATGTCCAAGTAAACCTAGAGTAATTATCAACAAGCACCATCACATATCCTTTACCACCTCTGCTTAATGTTCTCATTGGACCACATAGATCCATATGGACCAGTTCCATCGTTCTGGTGGTACTTACCACTTTCTTGCATTTATAAGAGGATCTTACCTGCTTTCCCCTTGCACAAGCCTCACAAACTTTGTATTCCTTGAACTTGATGTTAGGCAGTCCTATCACCAAGTCCTTGGAGACTAATTTGTTAAGTTGACTCAGACTTGCATGTTCAAGTCTCTTGTGCCAAAGGAGGGGATCATTGTCCAACACACTTAAGCAAGTGAGTTCATTTTTTGACAGTGTGGACAGATCTATAATATATATATTGTTCACTCTTTTCCCTGCAAAATAATCTTGTCAGTGGTAAGATTAATCACAAAGCATTTAGTAGAGGTGAATGCTACCAAGTTACCTCTATCACACAGTTATGATACACTAATTAGACTGTATTTTAGGCCATCTATCAAATAGTCATTCAATCGAGTGAGAGTCAGTCTTACCTACCTTACCAACCCCAATGATCTCACCTTTCTTCCCATTTTCAAAGGAGACATTACATCATTTGAGGTCCTCACGTGAAAGGAACTAGTTCTTGCTTCCTGTCATGTGCTTTGAGCAGCCACTACCCATGTACCATATTTGGCTGCTCCCCTTCACTTGGACCTGCAAAAGGAAATCAGGGGTTAGTCTTAGGAACCCAAACTAGTTTGGGTCCCTTTCTATAGGCAAAAGGATGAATCAAATTCTTTTTAGCCCAATCTGGCAGCCTTTTTTTTCCCTTGAACAAACTTTTTATTCTTTTGAATAGCCTTTTCTTTTGCAGTGCATTCAATTTTATAGTGATCAGTCTTACCCCAGTGTGTGCAAATTTTGTTCTCAGGAAGTGTGAGATACTTGATTTTGGGATCCCATTTTGGTGGGATATTCCCAAAGCCAATTCCTCTTCTATTGCTACTGTGATGTTCCTGTAGCCATGACAGTGCATCAGAGGACCTGTTCCATTTACAAGTTCTGTCTAGTTCATGCTTGACCTTGCCTAGATCCTCTGCCAAAATTCTTACCTGCTCATCCTTTTTATACAACTCATCTTTTAGTGTACCTATATTTTCTTCTAGAGTGAGTTGTGTGTGATCAGTCTACTCATTCTTTCTGTTTCTTCATTCAGCTCTTTCCTTCTTACATTCAATTTCCCATTGAGGGCAGTTTTTGATGTGGTGATCAGTCTTCCCACACTTATAGCAGCCCTCATTGGTCTATTTTTCAGGAACCCTTGGTTTGCTGTAGCCTCCACTTCTTGAAGAACCCTTTCCTCTCATTAGGTACTTCTTGAAGTCCTTTGTGATCATAGCCATTTCATCTTCCTCTAGATCAGAACCTTCAGTGATTTTAAGTGCCAGACTCCTTTCCTTCTTGGGTACATCCATCTTCATGGTTTGCCTTCTAAGTTCATAAGCAGTGAGATTTCCAATTAGCTCATCCAACATAAGAGTGGCAATGTTCTTTGATTCCTGAATGGCAGTGATTTTGCTCTCCCAAGTAACTGGCAGAACCCTTGTCAAAATCTTCTCAACTCTATCTTCTTCAGAAATAATCCTACCAAGAGACTTAAGTTCATTTGTCAGTATGGTAAACCTTGTATACATCTCTTGGATGGTTTCCCCTTCCTTCATGGTGAAATTCTCATATTGAGAATATGGTAATGTTCCTCTAGACCTCTTCACTTGAGGTGTTCCTTCATGGGCCACTTGCAAAGTGTCCCAGATTTTCTTAGCAGTGATACAACTTTGGATTCTACTGTACTCATCTGGACCGAGTCCACAAATAAGCCATTTCTTGGCTTTAGCATTCTTCTCCAATTTCCTCAAGTCGTCAGCAGTGCAGTCAGCTCTTGTTTTTGGCACCTCTTCTCCTTCGGCATTTATCTTCATGGTAGCTAGTGGACCATCTGTAACAATGTCCCATAGCTCATAGTCTTCTCCTATGATGTGATCTCTCATCTTGTTTTTCCACCAAGAGTAATATTGGTCGTTGAAGAGTGGTGGCCTAGCAGTGGATTGCCCTTCCCAGTTTCCAGGTAGTGCACTCATCTTGATCTTCTCCTAAGGTGTTAGCCTCTTCAAGGATAACCCTCTCTAATACCAATTGATATTTTAACTTCAATACCACACAAGAGGGGGTGATTTGTGTGGTATCCAATTTTTCGTGTGCACAGATTATTGAAGGACCTGGTTCTTCTATGTGTTCCTTATACTACTGTTGCGAAATAATAAATGCAGAAATTAAAAAACACAAGGATTTTTACGTGAAAAATACCTGGCTCAAAAGGTGAAAAAACCACAACCTACTTCCTAGTAGGATTTTCCCAAAACTCTTCACTAAATCACTAAGCCAAAAATTGCATTTACAAAACAAGTTTTTAAACCTAGGATTAACTCTAATCCCATTGTGGCACACATCCTCTAAATGTTGCGACAACTTCAAGTTAACTCTAACTTGAATACTCTGAGTACCTATTATAATTACCTCTTGATAAAGCTGAAAGGTACACTATGAAACACCTACTACAATTGAACTAGAATAAAAGACAGACACTTGGAACTGGTTCTTCTACCTGGTTCATGTAGCTTCAGGTTTGCACACTTGAATCACACACGAACTGCTTGCAAAATGCCTTGCTATTTTGCTCTCAATTCACGTTTAACTTATGCTTTTGTGCATTGCATGTAGAGTGAGAACATTCTGCAATATATAGAGTTAGTAAATAAAAAAATAACTAGAGTTCTAATGCTACTCTTCCTTGGTGGAAGAGTTCTAGTTGATCTCAACCTCTAACTCCTCATTTATCTTGGATAGTGTTCTCTTTGATTAAGGAGTCCATCTCCTTATCAATTATGCAATCCTTTTTCGATCAGGAGATATTAATTAGACCAAGTTAAGCTTATCTCCTTCGTGCATCCCACATGCTCTAATCTTCCTATGTCTATGCACACAAGGGATGGACCTGGTTCATGCCTGAGCTTTATTTGTTAATCTTCAAAACTAACCTTCACTTGGGCCAACAACTACCTTGTCTCAGGTTCTCAAACTCAGCAGCATGCGCTGCCTTAGTCTCGGCATTTAAGAAATGATCAATGAAGGCATCGACAAACTAACCCCACCTCGCCGAAGGGCTCCCTTCTTCACGGGACTCCTCCCATAGTTCAAACCAAGAATATGCCACCTCTTTCAGGTGGTAGGAGGCCAATTCCACTGCCTCTGTCTCAGTAGCACGCATAACTCGGAGAGTCTTGTATATCTGAACAATGAAGTCCTGGGGATCCTCCTCTAGGTTAGTACCCGTGAACACTGGAGGATCCAACTGGAGAAACCTGTTAACCCTGGAACTAGTAGAATCCCCTGGCTGACTGGAAGAAGTGGGTGCAACATTTGATCTCTAGGCCTGGGATGCCACTATCTGAGCCAACATCTGTATGACTCTCCTAAGATCAACATCAGAAACACCATAATCGGAAGCTAGAACTGGAGGTGGAACTGGTATATCAGTTGGAGGGACCGTTGCACCCTCAGTAGGTGTAGGGACAGGTGCAGTTTGATCAGTTGTAGTAGAGTTAGGCAGTGTAGTAACTGGAGGAATATTCTCACTCCTCGAGTGCTCACCCGCATCATCATTTATAGGGTCAACTGTCACTCCTAGGGTGACATTGGCTCTTTGGCCAGTTATTGCCTTCTTTTTAGTTGCCATGTACTGAAAGTTAAAGTAAAGCACAAGTTAAAGGAGGAACAATCTTACCATCAGCTTTATCGTACGATCGAGAACATGAAAGAAGGGTATTATTCCTAAATGCCCATGTAGCAACCTAATTATAGATGTGATCGACAACATACCGATAATAAGGATTCTATTGGACACGGCTCCGACATATCCTAGGACACCTTAAAACCTTAGGCTCTGATACCAAGTTGGTCACGCCCCAAAACCGAGGAGCGCGACCGGCGCTCAACCGAGTGAACCCGGCCGAGAAAGCCTATTAGATTTCTTTCTACCCAAACTCATTTATGAATAAAGAGAATATATATTTTCGTTAATCAAACGATAAAGTGATCAGGTCTGCAATACCAATTTCTTACCATTAGTTACTTCATTTTAAAGTCTTAATTTCACACACATTTTTCATAATCTGAAGTGGAAATAGTAATTCAAGCACAACATATCGAGTTTGACTTCCCCAGAACTAATATACAACCCACACTATATCTACGGAGCCTCTACAGATAAAGAAGAGTAAAATGATAATACCGACAATAAGGCTCCGGCTATACCTTAAACAGAATACACAAAGTATAAAAGATACATGACTTCGGGATGAAGTGGGGTTCACCAAGTCAGTTGGGAAGAAGGTGTACTGCTATCACTGATCAATATCTCCTGTTGTGGAACCACCTGTATCCATTTAAAGATACAGCGGCCCCGGCAAAAGGGACGTTAGTACTGTCGAATATCACTAGTATGTATAACTAAAAACCCTCTCAATAGAACAAATAATATTACAAGGAGAAATAATCATAAAATTAATGAAAGTCTCAAACAATACCAAAACATCAAGTTTCACGTAAATTCCCATATTTTCAGATTGGTGATTCTTAGCACCAATATACCATTGTTCAGAATACCATTATTCAAAATACCAATATCATCGTACTGTTAGTACGGAGTCCGATCACGACCCGATCTGCTAGGCTATCTCTTTAGAGACATCAACCACAATCACTCTCAATATCAATACCCCCGTACCGTTAACAAGGAGTCCGATCACGACCCGATCGGCTAGGCTATCTCATTAGAGATATCAACCACAATCACAAATTAAATTATAATTTTCAGCATAATCACCACCATGTGTGCGGCATGGTGTCGGATCACGACCCGATCAACTAGGCTTTCTTATTCGAGACATCAACCTTTTTATATCAATTATCGCATTTCATACTTTTTTTCACATCGTTTCATTTAATTGAACACATCCTCAATTGATAACATAATATGAATAAAGTATTTAGTATACTTATTGAACATATATCTTTCAATACAAACTTACTCGGAACAACCAATTTTATAATGAACTACGCGGGTCTTACATAAATTACATGAATATCGTGAGATTCAATTCTAAGGGAAGAGTTTAGCCAACATACCTCAATGGAGCTTCCTTAAACTCTAAAATATTTTGGAATTCTTAGCAACTTTAATCTATTTTAGAAATATAACAAATTGAACCAAAATCATGGTTCTAGCTCATTTGAGCATTTTATCAAATACTGGGTGTGCATAAGATTTCAAGGTCCTATTATGGAGGATTCCATCATCCCACAACCCATTCTTTACCATTCTTAGCTCAACAATCTTCTTACACCATTTGATAACACATGCATGCAAGATGAACAACTCCCATACCAAAACATTATCTTACTAATTATCCAATTCTAGACAAAATTCAAAATTGAGGGTTAGGGTGTAGAATATTACCTTTAGGATAAAGACCTTGTGGGTTATCCTTGTTAATCTTCCAAGATTTGAGTAAAGATTGATGAAAATTAGCCTAGGGTTTCCTCAAAAACACTCCCCCTTCTCTCTAAAACATCAGACTTTTTGCCCAAAAAGATCCTTTGCGTGTATTTAACGAAGTTGGGTCGGATTGTAAAAATCCAAAAATGAAGCTCCGGAATAGGGTATGCGGACCGCATATCGGCCGCATAATTTGGACTCCAAAACTGGGCGTGACTGACATGTTCTGCGGTTATTATACGGCATGCAGACCTGTTCTGTGGTCGCATAATGCACCGCAGAATTGGTCTGCGGTCGAATAATACGCCGCAAATCTGGTCTCCAAACCTGCCCTTTCCTGTCTCACTCTGCGACCATTATGCGGTCACAGAGTGATTCTGCGACCGCATAGTGGGCCGCAGAAACGTCTTCTTTTGCCAAAAATTTTCCTTTACTCTCTGGTGCATTGTTCAACCCAAAATGTCTGAGCCGCGGTGAGCCTACTTCGGCACCACGAAACCTTAAATTCATTTGCAAAATTTTACGGGGATTTACACCTTCGTCCATCTTAGAAGCATTCTTTCTAGCCTCAACCTTACATTTCGTGTGATCGTGGCCTTGCAATTTGCAAGTTTTACAGAATGCTGGAACACCTTCGTATTCTAGTTTATGTTCGTGCCCTTTTAGCCCAACTCTGTGACCTTCCTGCCCAACAAAAACATTCTTAGGTAATGGTCTGAGCAGATCCACTTCCACTCTTACCTTTGCCAAGTTAGGCTTAGATTTGATTATCGTTGCCACATCTTCTTTAAGAGGGGCTCCCACTTGTGCTAAAATTTATTTTAGGTATTCCCAATTGAAAAAGTGATACTTTAATTCTGCAGTAACACCCAGATTGGGGCCAAGGATGTTTCTTCATTAGGGTCGAAATCAGGGGACCACTTGATCATACGCATAAATGAGCCCGAAATCCCCAAAAATCTTTTGAAATACACTTCATTTAGATCAGCTTCATTATTAAAATCAATAAAGACATGCCTGTAATCACAAACCCAAATTCTAACTTTACCATTCAGAGGAATTTGCTCCAAAAGTTTCGATCTGATGAGTTCGATTTGGTTTGCCATATGTGACATTTTCAACTAGTGTCCATTTGCATTCTTCGGCCATCACGCCATAGTAGTCTTCTGCTTTGAAAATCACCGTCGGTATCCTATTATGTGTAGTCTGTCATACTACCACCTTAGAGCTAGGTTTAGGAGTGCTAGCTTTCATGGGTACCACAATAACATTAGCATATCCCAATTTCAAAGTAATTTCTTCCATGGTTGTGGTCGATCCAGCTGTGGGAGCTTTATTATCAGTTGGACGCGTCGGTGTAGTTCCGGGCAGTGTCGCCATAGATTGGTGCGTGTGCACCAGTCTCCCAAAAGATGACTGTTGTGTAATCGTTAGACCTTTTGTACGGAGAGCGTTTTTGCATATGTTATTTTTTACTGTGAGAAAAGATGAAGAACTTCATATAACAGCAAGACCAAGCCGGACTAAGTCATTTGACAAACGTATTAGTAGCAGAAGCAACATTTGTAGTACTCAACTTGCTTCTTCTGCCTTGTTGAAAGAAATTATAACCATCTTATCTATATAGCTCATATTTTTGATCTGACATGTAATTCCAGTCATGCATAACTCGAGTTTGGCTTGGGAGGTTAATTCTATACATAGGCGGACCTACATGGTCACTAGAGGGGTCACCGGAACCCGTTAGTTTCGGCAAAAATCGTATATATATATATATATATATATATATATATATATATATTATTTTATATACATTAAGGACCCCTTAAATAATTTTGATGTGCCCTTCAAACTCAAAAGCTGGGTTGATGTGCTGGTTTGGCATGCAACAATTATTCCTCCTCCGCAAGATGATCAGGGTTTTAGACCCAGCGCCATCAACTGCTGCCCTTTTTTAATTTATTTTTTTTCTATTTTTATTCAAGGTAGTTTAGTATTCTATATTTAGTGCTCAACTTGTTTTTTTCTTCTTTATCTTTTCTGAGTTCAAAAATATTTTAGCACCAGTACATATAGTGAACTTAGTTTAACTTTTTTCCCTTCAAATCTCTCTCTTAAAAGCCTCAAACCAAGCTTCTTTTCACGATTAGTTCTTTAGAACTTTTACATAAAATAGTAAGAAACATTTATGAGAAACGTCCTTCTAGACGTTGAAAAAGGTAATAGAGAGACATAAAAAGATTAAAGAAAATTGGGAGAGTGTAAAATATTTCATTATCAAGAAGCCAAATATTTTTTTTTATCATGATAACTAAGTTTATAAGTATCACCATTTTCTTGACTTGTATTAAAATAAGTAATTCAACAAAAATTTCCCCCAAAAGGAGTAGTAGAAAAACTCCAAAAGTACTTCTACCTTCAAAAATCAATTTGGCAAAGTAGCATACCTCTGTCGATTTAATGATGGCGATTGAGACTCTTCTTGAACTGCTTAACGAATATTTAATCCTGATTTTATTTGAGTAAGTTTTTGATATTTTAAAAGATTTTTATCCTGCATTTTCCTGGGCCGGATTGTAATTCAATTGGTCAGAGCATCGCCTTGTTAAGGCGAAAGTTGCGGGTTTGAGCCCCGTCTGTCCTGAAGGATCCAATAAATATATCAATAAATTTTTCCCCTTTTTATGAAGGGGCCTTTGACTAACTGTCTTAGAGGGCATTCCACACAATGACCAGTGCAATTCGCACATCTGTAGGTAGAGGGTTCAAACAATGTAAGTAGCTCGCAAAGAGGGAGTCACTGACTCATAATCATTTAGTTTTCAGGGAGTTAGCATGCCAAATTTTATCGCTACCAGCTGATATATCTGTGTCAAAGACAATGATATCCCCGCTGTGCTCAAATTCTAGGCCCGCATCTATTTAAATGGCATTCATTTCTCTCATTTTGTTTTTCATAAAAGGAAACTTCTATATTACTCAAAAATAATGCTATTACAAGCCATCACAGAAAAAACAAAAAATACAGACTTTATATATATATATATATATATATATATATATATATATATATATATATATATATATATATATATATATATATATATGAAATTTCAAATTAATATACCCGGTTTGTCTATGTTTTTCTATTTCCAAAAAGTAACTAAAGTTTTGTATAAAATATATACAATTTCGCTCACATCTATAATTTATCTACAATTTGAAAATAATTTTTTTCTATAAAATAGGTCAAAAACTACAATACACACAAAATTTATATGCAATTTATATACAATTATGTTAGTTGTATATATTTTGTATACCGTTTTTACACTCGACATACAAAATATATGCAATTCATTTATGTCTTCCCCTTCAATTTTCTTTCTGAAATTCTAACCAAAATCACTTCGAATTTTCACCAAATTTTTTCAAAATTGAGATATAAATTTCAGAGGACATTCACAATCAATTGCAACAACACACAATCCAAACAAATAACAATTTTGCAAAATTTAATTTTCGAATTTAAAGTTTCGAAACTTTTTAATGGTTGTCAATGACGATTTATTAAAGAAAATAAAAGAAGACGTAACTGAAAACTTATAATCTTATTCAACTATTCATTGCTTAGATAAATTAGTGATCGTTTACATTACATGTTTAAATTGTATGTTCATATCATATTACTCTAATGTATTGTTACGGAAGGAAATAATAATTTGGGTCAACTATGTCGGTTAACAAATGGGGAAGGAAGAAGAGGGAGAGAAATGGGTAAAATATTATTTGGGTCTATATCAAAGTACATATAAGCTAGATCCCTATTAAATACTCTAAAAGAATGAGTGACGTTATCTCTTAGCGAATAGAGCCACATAATCAAAAACTTTATTAAGAAAGTCAGTGATATATTTTTTTTATATTTATTGTAATACAGAAAGTCTAACAATTTGTTTTTATAGGAATGCTCTGTTAATAGATTGGGTGCGCGTTTCTTCTCCAATCTCCGCGTCCTTATCAGAAAGTCAACGCCACATTTTTCATTAAATTCTTTCTTACGTGTCATGTCATTATGACACAAAAATGGATTACTATAGAGTACCCATCCGTTTCAATTTGTATGAACATATTTAACTGAGTACGAAATTTAACAAAAAAAAAAAATTTAAACTTGTTGTATAAAGTGAAACACATATATTTTGTGTGACTATATATCATTGTATAAAGATAAATTGTTTCTAAATATGAAAAGAAGTTATTCTTTTTTGCACGAACCAAAAAGAAAATAAGTTCACATAAATTGAAATGGACGTGTATTATTTTCACACACCTTTTTTGTCCGTCTCCTAATTTTATTCATCCCTCAAACTTGTTTATGAATTGTCTGTGGGGGCTAAAAGACTAGAAGAGATATACCTAGTGGCCTTCCTATTCAAAAAATTGCATGGAGTGACACTGGGAGACAGATCTTAGCTAAATATCCTGTAATTGACAGTACTTAATAAATGGATTCCGTATATTTCTCTTATGTGACAAATAACATATTTGCCCTTTCAGCTCCTGCTCAATCTTTCTTCTTCACGAAAAATACCACAATTCTTTAATTTTGAAAGCTTGAAATTCTTGTTCGGGGATGGAACTAGAAGTTAATGATTAATTGTTGTTAAAATTGTTTAATGTTGATAATTTGTGCTTGAAATTTCAGTTCAAAAACTGATGCAGTGATTTCTTTAAAAATCTCAAAACTTTATTGTTGCTCCTTAGAAAGTGTTGATAAAAATAAAGTGGATCTTCTTGATTATGTTAATTTATTACTAAATTGACGATTGGGGATCGTTTGTGTTGGTATTTTGATGCTTTATTTTAAAATCTGAGATCATTAGCACATATTTGGAGTGGTGGTTTGATTGAAACTAGAATTGCAAATTCGAAGAATATTTCGTTAAACAACAAGAAGAATTATGTCAATCGAGTAGACTTGGATGAGCAATTTAATTAATAGATAGGTCGAATGTAAATAACACAAAGTCATGTCAATCTTGTAGAGTTTGATGAACAATTAAACAAACACAAAATCAACAACAACAACAACAACCCAGTAAAATCCAACAAGTGGGGTCTGGGGAGGGTAGTGTGTACGCAGACCTTACCCCTACCCCGAAGGAGTAGAGAGGCTGTTTCTGAAAAATCCTTGTCGCAAGAAGACGGAAAAGACGAGAAGATAAGGGAAGGGTAAACAAACACAAAATCATGCCATTTAAATCGGGTAGATTTCGATAAAAACTTTAATAGATATGTTGATTATAGATAACACAAAGTTACGTCAATCTAGTAGAGTTTGATGAACAGTTGAACAAGTAAAAAAATCATGACAATCAGGTAGAGTTTATAAATAATTGACAATATAGGTAGAGTAACAACACACAACCCAGTAAAATCTCACTAGTGAGGTCTGGGAGAGTAGAGTGTACGCAGACCTTACCCCTACCCCAGAAGGGTAGAGAGGATATTTTCAGGAGACTCTCGACCCAATAGAAAATACAATAATATTCGAAAAGAACAAAAGAATAGATCCATAACAACAAAAGAACAAAATAATAATAATAACAGCATCTTATGAGACATCAAATAAGTGGAAGAGCAACAACACAATACTATGCAAAATAAAAAACGGCAAAGGGCCAAATATACCCCTGTACTTTCGAAAATGGTCTAAGAATACCCCTCGTTATACTATTGCGTTATCTATACCCCTGCGGTCATACTTTGGGTTCAAATATACCCATTATTTAAACGGAGGGACACATGTCATCGTTCTGTTGGCCAATTCTAAATATCTCCTATTTAATTAAAAAGACCCATTACCCATGCCCGAAAAATAATTTTCTAAAGCAATATTTTTTTGTAAAAACTGAATTTTTTTTTTTTAACTAAAATTTCCAGTTTTTACAAAAAACTACTTTAAAAAAAACTGAAAAATATTTTCTAAAACAATATTTTTGTAAAAACTGAAAAAAGAAAAACTGAAAAGTAATTTTCTAAAGCAATATTTTTGTAAAAACTGGAAAAAACTAAATATTTTTTTTTTCTAAAAACTGAAAAATCAAAAATAATGTTTTCCAGTTTTGCTTTTAAAAAAAGCTGAAAAATAATTTCTAAAGCAATTGTTTTGTAAAAACTACAAAAAACTGAAAAGCAATTTTCTAAAGCAATATTTTTGTAAAAACTGAAAAAATAAATATTTTCTTCTTTTTTTTCAGTTTTAATGTAAAAAGAATTCAGTTTTTTCCAGTTTTTAATTGCTTTAGAATATTGCTTTTCAGTTTTTTTTTCCAGTTTTTATAAAAAAATTATTATAGAAAATATTTTTCAGTTTTTTTTTAAAGCAGTTTTTTTGTAAAAACTGGGGAAAAGAAATATTTTCGTTTTTTTCAGTTTTTAGTAAAAAAAAAAATTCAGTTTTTTTCAGTTTTTACAAAAATAAAATGCTTTAGAAAATTATTTTTCGGGTATGGGTAATGAGTCTTTTTAATTAATTAGGAGATATTTAGAATTGACCAACAAGGCGATGACACGTGTCCCTCCATTTAAATGAGGGGTATATTTGAACCCAAAGTATGACTGCAGGGGTATAGATAACCCAATAGTATAACGAGGGGTATTCTTAGACCATTTTCGAAAGTGCAGGGGTATATTTGGACCTTTTCCGAATAAAAAATAATGTGAACACAACATAAACCGCTAGCAGTCCTAGACAAAACTCTATCAGACTATCCAGCACAAATAGAAAAAAATACTCGACATCCCCTAGCCTACAACCCTAATGCTCGACCTCCACACGTTCCTATCAAGAGCCATATCCTTGGAAATCTGAAGCTGCGCCATGTCCTGCCTGATCACCTCGCCCCAATACGTCTTCAGCCGCTCTCTACCTCTTCTCGTACCTGCCAAAGCCAATTGTTCACACCTCCTAACCGAGGCATCTAGGCTTCTCCTCCGCACGTGCCCGAACCATCTCAGCCTCGCTTCCTGCATCTCGTCGTCCATGGGAGCAACACCCTTCCTCTCCCAAAAATCTTCATTCCTAATCTTATCTAGTCTAGTATACCCGCACATTCATCTCAACATCCTCATTTCGGCTACTTTCATCTTCTGGATATGTGAATTCATGACTGGACAACATTCAGCCCCATACAATGTGGCCGGTCTGACCACCGCTCTGTAGAACTTACCTTTAAGTTTCAGTGACACATTCTTGTCACACGGGACTCCAGATGCTAACTGCCATTTCATCCACCCCACCCCAATATGGTGCATGACATCCTCGTCGATCTCCCCATCTCCCTGGATATTTGACCTTAGGTACTTGAAACTTTCTCTCTTGGGATGACTTGAGAGTCGAGCCTCACTTCCATGTCCGCTTCTCCTGTCACGCCGCTAAACTTACATTCCAGATATTCCGTCTTAGTCCTACTCAACTTGAAACCTTTGGACTTCGGGGCCTGCCTCCCCTCCAGTATCTCATTAACGCCGCCTCGTGTCTCATCAATCAGAACTATATCATCAGCGAACAACATACACCATGGCACCTCCCCTTAAATATGGCATGTTAAGGCGTCCATTGCCAGGGAAAATAAGAACAGGCTGAGCGCAGATCCTTGGTGTAACCCCATAACCACCGGAAAAAGCTCACCTCCCGCAGTCCTAACCCGAGTCTTAGCTACCGGTACCCCTTTCACCTCCAGGCATCTCCAAAGAACGTCCCTAGGGACCTTGTCATTCGCCTTCTCTAGGTCAATAAACACCATGTGCAAGTCCCTTCCCTGTATTGTTCCACTAACCTTCTGATAAGGTGGATAGCTTCCGTAGTAGAATGACCTAACATGAAACCAAATTAGTTTTCAGAAATAGACATCGCCCTCCTTACCCTCTCTTCCACCACCCTCTCCCAAACTTTTATGGTATGACTTAGTAACTTGATGCTCCTATAGTTGTTACAATTCTGGATATCACCTTTTTTCTTGTACAACAGAATCATCGTACTACATCTCCACTCATCTGGCATCCTTTTTGTCCCGAAATAACATTAAATATCCCAATCAGCCACTCCAAGCCTTCTCTATCCATATACCTCCAAAATTCTATTGGAATCTCATTTGGTGCAGTCTCTTTGCCCCGACTTATCTTACGCATAATACCCACGACCTCCTCAACCTTAATACGCCTACAACTCCTAAATTCTCGGTGACTCTTGGAGTGCCCCAACTCCCCTAGCACGATGTTACTATCCCCCTCTTCATTCAGAAGTTTATGAAAGTACGTCTGCCATCTATACTTAATATGGGACTCTTCCATCAATACTCTACCTTACTCGTCTTTGATGCACCTCACTTTATCTAGGTCCCGAGCCTTCCTATCTCTCGCTTTGGCTAGATGAAATAACTTCTTGTCCCCACCTTTGCCCCAAGTCCCTCATACAACCGACCAAATGCAGCAGTCTTCGCCTCCTTGACCGCTAATTTTGCCTCCTTCCTAGCTTCCTTATATCTTACTCTGTTCGCTCTCCTCTACTCCTCATCGATGCTCTCTACTAACTTAAGGTATGCCGCTTTCTTTGCTTCCAATTTACCTTGGACCACGTCATTCCACCACCAATCGCCTCGGTGCCCGCCAGAGTAGCCCTTCAAGACCCCAAACACCTCTCTCGCTGCCTCTCTTATGCGGTCCGTCGTCGCCGTCCATATAGCCCTAGCATCCCCACCACTCCTCCAGGCACCCATAGCCATCAGTTGCCCTTCCAACTCATGTGCATTATCCTTAGTCAAAACACCACACCTGATCCTCGGTTGGCCCCGTACAAACCTCTTCTTCCTCTTTATCAAGATACCGATGTCCATCACCAGGAGCCGATGTTGAGTCGCGAGGTTCTCACTCGGTGTCACCTTACAATCCTCGCACAACCCCATATCACACCTCCTGAGGAGAAGATAATCAATCTGAGTCTTAGCCACCATACTCCGAAAAGTAATCAAATGCTCCTCCCTCTTCGGAAAACTAGAGTTCGCGATCAGCAACTCAAAAGCTCTAGCAAAATCCAACAGTGAAGTACCTCCTCCGTTCCTATCCCCAAAGCCGAAGCCACCGTGTACCTCGCCATAGCCCCCAACAAACGACCCAATATGACCATTAAAATCCCTTCATATAAATAACTTCTCCGTAAGCGGAATACCCCGCACCACCTCATCCAACCCCTCCCAGAAGCGCCTCTTAACCTCCTCGTCCAATCCTGCTTGTTGCGCGTAAGCGCTATTGACATTCAGAGTGCTCCCTCCAACTAATAACTTAAATCGCCATCAATCTGTCATTCACGTGCCTAACCTCTACCACTGACTCTCTGAGCTCCCTATTCACGTAAATACCCACCCCATTCCTGCCCTTCACGTGTCCTGAGTACCACAATTTAAACCCGTCAGCATTCCTCGCCTTCGATCCTGCCCACCTGGTCTCCTGAACACAAGCTATATTGACCTTCCTATTCTGGAGAATCTTCGCCAGCTCTATTGACTTACCCATCAACTTCCATATATTCCATGATCTAATCCTCAACCTACATGCTCCCTTGTTCCCTTTATCCCCTATGTGCCCCATCCTACCCCCTGACCCGTGCCCTACCCCCTGCCCTCCCCGAGGACATGACCCTACTCTACCATTACAAACCACAACCGCTATAGCTACGGTAGTCTAGACAAAAAAAGCGCAACTACAGACAAGCAAAGGTCTAAACTCGAAAGGAACAAATATTACGAACTACTACATCAACAAATTAACTAACACAGGGAGGTACTAATTCCCGCAAATAGAACATGGACTTTTGACTTGCTATACTCCCGATGCGGTGGAACACAACGTCCAGCCTTTGTGATCGCCAGTCGATCTGCTCTGCTGCGTTTGCGTGTTCACCTCCCACCCGTCACCAAACAGCCACCCAAAAAATGCTACCTGAAAAATACACAACACACCATGGGACCAAGAAAAATAGGCGAGGACAGGACTGTCACCGTTACCACTGGTGACACACCGATCTGATGGTGGCCCGAATGAAAGTCGTCGGACCGGATGTCACCGGAGAACAGTGACGGGCCTAGAAACAGTAGGCATGAAAAAGTATAAAGAAGAAAGGAAGCACAGAGGAGGTGGTTGGAGTTGAAGCCAGAAAAAGGAAGAAGAAAGGCGGAGCGGCATCGCCGACGCTACGGTCGCTGGCCTAACTACTGCTAGGGTTAAGAAGGGGGAAGAAAAGAAGGGGGAAGAGGGAGAGAAAGGCGGAGAGAGAGATAGAGAGAGAGGAGAGAGGGGTGTGCTTACCTGGTTTGCCTATCAACACCGGTGTCGGCGCTAGAGAAAATCTCCGATGGAAATAACCATTATACTCAAGACCGTTGAAGAAGAGAAGAGCGTGTAGGAGAGAGAGAGTCTTGATTTATATGTTAAAAGAATAATATAAATAAACAATAAATGTTAGTGTAATATAGGTAGAGTAAATATTCCATAAACTAGATCAATTCTGAATAGAAATAACTGTGTGCGCGGTCCGAGTGTCATTTTTTTTAATACATTCAAAAATAAAGATAATATTTTAAGATCAGCTCCTTATGAGGTGATTCCTGTCAATCACTCCTTCCTATTGGACCTGAAGGTCATCTAGCTTTAAATTCGTTGACAAAAAGCTAAGCCTACATGACAGAGCTACTTGAGAAATGAATGTGTTTCCTAAAAGCCTTCAATCTTGTGAACCAACTGCTACTGAAAGTCCAGTAGTTTCTTTCTTCCTATATGAAGCCTAAAATATCTCATTGCTCACAAAATTACGACAAAATATATATGTAAAAAGTGACATATAGGATTGCCACCTTGTACTAAATGTTTAGCGCTGCAAATTTGAGTTAAAACTCAAAGGTACACTAACAAAAATAAATATGTTTGGCAACAATAAGTAAAAATACACACCTAAAATAAAAGAGTTTACTTTTAGAAAATGCTTCAGCAAGAGAAGTTCAGTGTCATCCACATTCAACAGCAAGATACTGTGAAAGCAAAGATATATGGAAGCTAGTTCTCTACTACCCTACACTTAAATATGACAAACTGACGCATCCATGAAAAGCTATCAAGTAATATAATCTCAAATTTGGTTATGTATCCGTCAAGGGAATTCGTGAGAGACAACACACAAATTATTTTTAAGGACCATAACAGTATTAAGACAAGAAAAGTTATAGGCTAGTGCAGTTCCTCAGAAAAATATTATATGCAATAACACTGTGATCTCCCTAGTATGGTGACAAAATTAGACTTAAGGAAGCGATGCTAGTTCTAGCAATATGGCACCAGTTTTAAACAGTTAGCACAGAAGAAGAAATTAGAAGAACATAGTTCTTGCAATATGGCACCAGTTTCAAACAAGAAATCTTATAGGCATAGCACTTCCTCAGAAAAACTGTTATAGGCTACTGCATAGCGATCTGTATAGTATGTAGACAAAATTAAACTTAAGGAAGCGATATTAATTCCAGCAATGTGGCACCAGATTTTAAACAATTAGTACAGAATAAGCAGTTAAAAGAACATATCAATCCATCAGGGAAAGAATTTCCTGTAATTAAGTGTTATGGCATGAGGCTTCAAACAACTTTTATATATGTAATTTTCCTAAATTCAAATCCAAATCATCCCTCCATTCAACGATTGATTGGAGTTTTGCGCTACAAGTATTTCAAGCAAGCTAGTGAAAAATAAAACAAGAAGCATCGACGACTATTACTTGACTTCTTAGGTATAAAAGAACCAAAAATAATACTATAACATTGTCTAAGTGCACACCATACTTAAATGGTAAGAAACACATTGTTGGTCCTAAACATTAATCAATCAATCGATCATTTGACCAAATCCGAAGCCGAAGCCGAAGCCGAGTTGAACGAGCGACAACGACGACGACGCGAGGCTTGCCTTCTTCTTAACTCTTTAAGAGATAGAAGAAGAGCAATTGTATATATACCCATCAAAAGTCTTTTCCTCCTCCAATATGAGACAATGTCCCTTTGTCAAGGAGGGAAAATCAAAATTTTATTTTTCTCTCCATTTTTCATTCACTCACTTTTAAGCTCTAAGAAGCTTAAACCCAACAATCCCCCACATGAATGGGGAATGGCTATATCACAGAAATATGCATGAAAAACTATGTGATTTACAAGCAAGGATTAATCACATCTGGATAAGTAGGTTTTCCTTTGAACTTTCTGTAGTGTACTTATGTCGGATATACTCGATCAATCGGTAGATTTGATATCTTTAAACCGTCGAACTTTGGTGTACACCTAGACAACCATAAGTCACACAACCAACCCTTAACCGTATTTGGTTCTCATTGTTGTGTTAGTTTCAGCCATGAACACCGCTTGGTTTCATAAGAGCATAGAGAACCGGCCTTGCAAAATTCTCCTTGAAGCGGCTAACACTTCTCACTTACATAGGTGATTCCTAAACGTTTCATCCCATAGATACACTTTTTGATATATCCCGTATCAAATTTAGAAACTATTAAAAAGCCTTAATGCTTTATCCTTGGTACTGAACATTATCTCATCATGAGAATGGACCAAAATATTAAGTTGACAATGTTGAACGTCATTAATGACTTTGTTTGATCTCCTTGAACCTAGATCTTGGGATCTTCAGTCTTCTAGGTAGAGTTACCGCCACAATAACTTGTCCTCGGCCATAGTCCCATTCTCCTCGATGATCTTTCAACTACCTCTCTAGTTAGGCCTTTTGTAAGTGGATTCGACACATTTTCGCTTGACTTTACGTAGTCAATTGTGATAATCCCCCTAGAGAGTAGCTCCCTAAAGATTTTATGTCTTTGTCGTATATGACGAGATTTACCGTTATACATAACACTCCCAACCCTTCAAATTACCGCTTGACTATCGCAATGTATGCATATTGGTACCAATGGTTTGGGCCAAAATGGAATATCTTTCAAGAAATTCCGGAGCCATTCAACCTTTTCACCGGCTTTATCTAAGGCTATAAATTCAGCATCCATTGTAGAGCGGGCAATACACATTTGTTTGGACGACTTCCAAGATACCGCTCCTCCACCAATAGTGAATATATATCCACTTGTGGACTTAAAATCAGTTGAACCGGTGATCCAATTTGCATTACAGTATCCCTTAATCACTGCAGAATAATTACTGTAGTGTAAAGCAAAGTCTTGGGTATGTTTTAAATATCTCAAAACTCATTTTATCCCCATCTAATGAGATTGACCTAGATTACTCATGTATTAACTCAATTTACTTATAGCACAAGCTATATCTTGTAGAGTACAATTCATGATAAATATTAAACATCCCAGCACACGAGCATAATCCAATTGTGATATGCTTTGGCCTTTCTTCTTTGCAAGTGTAAGGTTCACGTCAATTGGAGTCTTTGAAACTTTAAAATCTAAGTACTTGAATTTTTCAAGTATTGTTTTAATGTAATGAGATTGCGACAATGCTAGACTTTGAGAAGTCTTATGGATCTTAATACCCAAAATTAAATTGGCAACTCCCAAGTCTTTCATATCAAACTTGCTAGTTAGCATATGCTTAGTTGCATTTATGTTGGCAATGTCATTACTCATTATCAGCATATCTTCCACATATAAGCAAACAATGACTATGTGGTTTGTAACATTTTTAATGTACACACATTTATCACATTCATTTATCTTAAAATCTTTTGACAACATTGTTTGGTCAAATTTCGCATGCCGTTGTTTGGGTGCTTGTTTTAGTGTGTAAAGCGACTTAACAAGTCTACATACCCTATTTTCTTTACCTGGAACCACAAACCCTTCAGGTTGTTCTATGTAAATTTCTTCCTCCTAATCTCCATTTAAGAAGGCCGTTTTAACGTTCATTTGATGAATTTCAAGACCATATACCGCAGCTAATGCTACTAACGTTCGTATGGACGTAATTATTGTAACTAGAGAGTATGTATCAAAATAGTCAAGAACTTCTCATTGTCTATACCCTTTCACCACAAGTCTTGCCTTGTATTTATCAATAGTACCATCATCTTTTATTTTCCTCTTAAAAATCCATTTAGAACCCAATGGTTTATTGCCTGGAGGAAGATCAACCAATTCCCAAGTATGGTTGTTCAATATGGATTCTATTTCACTATTGACTGCCTCTTTCCAAAATAATAATTCGGAAGAAGTCATAGCTTCTTTAAATGTTCGAGGCTCATTTTTCAATAAGAAAGTCACAAAATCTGGTCCAAATGAAGTAGATATTCTTTGACGTTTACTACGTCTTGGATCCTCCTGATTATACGTACTTTCTTTTGTTTCTTCCCGAAGTCGTTTAGATCCTTCACCAATCGACTCACATTTTTTTTATATGGATATATACTCTCGAAAAATTCAGCATTATCTAATTTTATAACTGTATTATTATGAATATCGGAATTTTCTAATTTATGAACCAGAAATCGATATGCTTTACTATTTGTTTCATATCTTATGAAAACACAATCAATGGTTTTCGGTCCTATCTTTACCATTTTGGGTTTCGGAACTTGTACTTTTTTCAAACACCCCCATATTTTAAAATAATTCAAGTTGGGCTTCCTTCCTTTCCATTTTTCATATGGAATGGACTGCGTTTTGCTATGGGGTACTCGATTTAATATCCGGTTAGCTGTAAGAATAGCTTCCCCCTACAAATTCTGCGGCAAACTAGAACTTATCAATAGGGTGTTTATCATTTCCTTTAATGATCAATTCTTTCTTTTCGCAATCCCATTGGATTGAGGCGTGTAAGGGGTCGTTGTTTGATGAATAATTCCATATTCTAAACATATCTCTTCAAAAGGAAATTCATATTCATCACCCCTATCACTTCTTATCATTTTGATTTTCTTGTTAAGTTGCGTTTCGATTTTATTTTTGTATTGATTGAATGCATATATTGCTTCATCTTTACTATTAAGTAAGTAAACATAGCAATATCGAGTACTATCGTCAATAAAAGTTATGAAATACTTCTTTCCACCGCGAGATGGTATTGACTTCATGTCGCAAATATCTGCGTGAATTAAGTCTAAAGGATTTGAATTCCTTTCAACTGACTTATAAGGATGTTTAACGTACTTAGATTCCACACATATTTGACATTTTGAGTTGTCGCATTCAAACTTAGGCAATACTTCCAAATTAATTAGTTTTTGCAGGGTTTTATAATTGACATGTCCCAAACGTATATGCCATAAATCTCTTGACTAAAGTTAGTAAGAAGAAGCTGAAATTTTATTATTGTCAACAACCATTATATTCAGCTTAAAAAGGCTCTAAGTAAGGTAACCTTTTCCTAAATACATCTCGTTCTTACTTATTACAACTTTGTCTGTAACAAAAACACACTTAAACCTGTTCTTGACGAGAAGTGAAATAGAAACTAAGTTCTTCCTTATTTCAGGAACATGACAAACGTTGTTCAGAGTCACTACCTTGCCAGAGGTCATCTTTAGGAATATTTTTCCATAACTTTCAATTTTGGCCGTTGCAGAATTTCCCATAAAAATGGTCTCGTCGGGTCCAGCGAGAGCATATAAAGCAAATGCTTCTCTAACAGCACAATCATGACGGGTGGCTCCAGCATCAATCCACCACTCCTTAGGATTTCCCACTAAGTTGCATTCAGACAACATAGAACACAAGATATCAATATCATCATTTGTTTCAACCATATTTCTTGACCATTTTTCTTCTCTTTCTTTGGAGCACGACATTCTGCAGCTTTGTCTCCAACCTTTCCACAATTGTGGTAGTTTCCCTTGAATTTCTTCTTGTTAGGATAGTTGTTTGGTCCAGAAGACTTCTTCCTCTTTTTCGGATTAGTTGGAGCAGTCTCAACAATATTTGCTCTCATAATTATTGAGTTTCCACGTGTCTTCTTTTCTGCAGCTTTATTGTTATCTTCGATCCTCAATCGAACGATGAGATCTTCGAGTTTTATCTCCTTGCGATTGTGTTTCAAGTAGTTCTTAAAGTCCCTCCATAAAAGAGACAATTTCTCAGTCATTGCTGCAACTTAAAATTCCTCATTGATGACCAAACCTTCAGCGAAAAATTCGTAATTAGTAACTAAATTAATACTTTCAATAGAAGCATTAATTCGGATTATACCTTTAGCAAGGAGATCATGGATAATAACTTGCAACGCTTGAACTTGGGTAATGATAGGCTTGCTGTCTACCATCGTGTAGTCCAAAACTTTGGCTGCAACAAACTTCTTCAAATCGGCATCCTCGATTTTATACTTCTTTTCCAACGCATCTCATAGTTCTTTAGAAGTTTCTGCATTACTATAGACGTTGTAAAGATCATCCTCTAGTCCGCTAAGAATGTAATTCTTGCACAAGAAATCTGAGTGCTTCCATGCCTCAGTCACAATAAAACGTTCATTATCAGGAGTTGATTCAGACAGATTCGGAACGTCCTCCTTGATGAACTTTTGTAGACTCAAAGTAGTCAAATAGAAAAATATCTTCTGTTGCCACCATTTGAAATCAATCCCGAAAAATTTTCTGGGCGTTTCTGCTGAAGCCGGTTGTGGAAAAGAATGACTGGAAGTAGCTCGTTTCGTTCATTTCTGTTAACAACAAAACAAAAATAAAATTAATGACAAAATGGCCTTGTGGCCACTTAAACTTGTATCAATTTACCAAGCGGATATATAAACTTATTTTTTTCCCATTTGAACACTCTAACTTGATGGAATGGATACTAATAAACTTTTTTGACCATTGATTGTGCTTATGTGGCAGTAGCACAAGTGATGTGGACAAAATGTGTTCCAATCACGCAAAAAAGCCGCGTGAAAATAATATTCTGATTAAAAATAATAAATCAAAAGGAATAAATTTAAAAATTGAAAACTAAAAAAAATGATCGGCATTTTTCCCCTTTCCAAGTCTGGTGTCCTCGGAGGATATACATGTGCTTTCCAATTAACTATGGATATATATGAGCTTATTGTAAACGGTAAGAGATCGCCCTTTTAAACGGCCATTCCATCCACCTTCTCCGGTGAAGCACATCCATTCACTATTAGCCGGCGACGTAGCACCGTGAGACATGGTTTTCCGATCAATTTTAGTTATTTTTGGACCAAAAGATAAGCTGATTAAAAGCATCTTATGTTTCACCACTAAATCCATTTCCTCCTTCACTGCTAAACCAACCACTATATGAAGAATTTTTCAGAACCTTTGTACTCTTTATCGGGTCAATGGATTTTAGAACCTTTGGAAACTTTCAAATTATTGTCGTTTGATTTAGGTTCTTGAGATTTGATTGAAGAATATGTTCTTGACGAATCTCCAAGAACATGATTATGGAGATTATAGATAAATAGGAGCTACCGATTTTGGATTCGGGGTTTGGTCGAAAACGTTTTGTTCTTTTACGGATTGCTGGGGCGGGGAGAGGGGAGGGGGTTTGAGTGGAGAAGAAAAGTAAAAAATATAATAAAATTTTGATAATTAAATTTTAAAAATGGACCCACAAATACACATGTCAAACAATAAATAGTCTAACATATGATGTGTTGTACATGTCAGTGCAATTGTTATACATGCTCTGTTGGATATATTTAGTAGTATCCATTCCATCAAGTTAGAGTGTTCAAATGGGAAAAATATAAATTTATGTACCGACTTGGCAAACTGGTACACGTTTAAGTGGCCACGAGGCCATTTTGCCAAAATTAATTAAGGTGAAGTATTTAAAATCTTCAAACCGAATAACTTTAACAAAAACATATTAAATACCATGGTGAAGATTTTATTTCTTCAAACCGAAAACAGAACAAGTAGAAAATCACAAAGATTTTAATCTCGTAATGTCAACCAAAAAGTAGAAAATCCAAAGATTTTAGTCTCCAAACTGAGAGTAGAAATCACTAGGATTTAGTCTCCAACAAACAGAATATAAGATGAATGCAGAAAAAATAATTAAGTTCCTTAAGCTTGTTAGTATTATATATTCGAAAATATATTCAAAAACTTGAAACAATGTAAAACCAGAAATGCAGAAGAACGGAATTAATCTGAACCCACTGAATTCATAGTATTTTCTTAAGGAACTTAATCCCCTCCTAATACCCGAGGTTTAGGATTATTTTCTCCCAGGATAGAACAGATGACCTCACTGGTGTAGCGATACTTTAAACCACAGTGACAACGAATGTAAAGAATAGTAGTAAATCACACTTACTGCTTTCTTTTCGATTAAAATAATGCAGAGAGAAGAAGGAGAAATCAGAATTTTCGTTAGGAAAATCTGAGGGACTAGTCTGCTATTTATAGCCAACATGTTGAGTTTAAACGAAAAGGTGCAACTCTTCAGAATGTCTATTATGATTATTCACGTAAAACGGCCTATTTACGCAAAACAAAACGGAAAATCAAAACGCGGAGAAAAAAGAACGGCTAATTTGGATTAAAATAATATTATGTTAATCTTAATATTAACAAATAAATTTGGTCCAAAAAAATAATCAATTAATGGCTCATTTGACCAAATCCAAATCCAAATTAAAATCCAAATCTGAATCCAAAGTCGAAGCCGAAGCCGAGCTGAGCGAGCGAGCGAGCGACGACGACGACGCGAGACTTGCCTTCTTCTTGACACCCCTTCGGCTTCTTATCCGTAGAAGCTTTCTGGCTTGGTACAAGAAGTTAGAGGTGGTGTAGAGGTGTACTGATATTGGGTATATAGTCAGACTGTTTTGATGCTTTGTTTTTGTACAGAATTCTCAATGGTAATAAAAGTTTGCTTTATTTACCAAAGAAAATTAAAGTCTAATAAGGGAAAGAAAAATAAAGTCTAATAAGGGCTAATAAAGGTCGGAGGAATTTTGGGGTCTTCTGTAACGTTTTTATAACGGCCATATCTTGAATTGCTTCTTATTCGGCCACAGGTTTGTGTCTGGTATCACCATGGTTGAATTACTACCGACTGATCGTCCTTAACAAGCATTACTTCCTATTCACCTAACTTCTGAGACCGGTTTTTCCGTATACAGTCAATAACTACAGATCGGCTTGTAATGCAGTTTAGGTATAGGGTGGCGTTAGTTTTGAGGCTTTATTTCCTATTATAAATTGATAGCGATATTGATTTATTTTCAAGCAATGTGGCTTATCTTATGTGTGAATTATTTTTGAAAAAGTTATGTATGCATACATTTATAAGTTCTTTTCCTTTTTTATTTCACAAAACAGAGTTGGATGAATCTCCTTATTACTAAAGGGTGTCCCGGTAATTAAGTCACAATTTTTCAAGCTCACTGATTTAGCTTGGTATAAAAGTATACTAATATAGTTTATTACCACAAGTTTTCTTTCTGTTGAAACTTTTAGCGCAATGTCCAAAATTTTCCTACATCTTTATATTTAATGATGTATGTCGTCATAAACTTACCAATCTCAAGACCCTTAAAAGGTTATTTAAGTTGGTTGTCTTCCAAATTTGATCAGTATTGAAGTTATTTACTCTTCTTGTGCAGAACAAGGATAATGCGTTATACGATATGTCATCAAAATCCTATGATATTTAGCTTTTTTAACTGTTTTGATTTTGTAACATTTATGTATTCGCAATCTCTTCTGTTCTAATGATTGTCCTGAGCTAAAATGGAATCAATAAATGATCCATCATTAACAATAAGCCGAATAAATGTTGGGCTAACAAGCAGAAGCGAAGCCAGGATTCGAAGGTTATGAGATTGATGTCCTAATCCTTTTAAGTGATAGCATTTTAAATTAATAATTAATATATTTTAAATGAATTTTATTAGACAAATACAAAATATAAATTAAAATTATTGGATTTGGTCGAACCCATAACCGATGGGCTAGCTCGGCCTTGCTAATAAGGCCCGAGTTCATTACTTACCAACTTTAGTGCTTTTCATTAGGCTTTTCTAAGCGCTAAACTGACACTAAGCGCTAAACTGACACTTACTTTAAATTAGTAACTTGTTAACTTTATAATTTGTTTATTCATTGTATTTGCATCTAGAATAATGTTTAATTTTTTAAATTTTATCTAATTCAGTTTGTTGTCAGATTTTCATGTTTTTAATTATAATCATAATCAACTTTTTTTTTTATACCTGTGTACTCATTTAATTTACCAGTTCTTTTAAGTTTCTGTTGGAGAAAATACAATTACAGTTAGATAAAATAAAACGAAGAAAATAAAATCTTCAGGTTGAGGTGCGGATATCTCGCTTTGTTTAAGGAGATTCAAGCCTACTACAATAAAATCTTTACTGGTCCAACAGTAATTTTCTTGACTTGTCTCCCTCAGGATACAACAACCCGATCACGTTGTATGAGTCGAGCAAACTCTAGACAAATTATTGAGTCCAAAGGTCCACCAATATGAACACCTTCCTTCAACAAAAGTATAACTATGTTCTTCTTTTTTCACAACTTTAACCTCGTTTTTTAAGCACTTTATAATTTTTTCACACACCACCACATTATGAAAGAAAGATCTTATTTACGAGTGTTGGAATTCTTCCTTAGGATTAAATTGGAAAGTCTGATAATAAGTTTGTATATGGGCGAAACCGAACCCATGGGACGCCTTGGTTTCCGATGAAGTAAACGGAAGGAGAGACGAGACGGTAAGGAACCGGAGTCGAAGCAAAGATCCCCTCGGTCCAAAAAATTAATCAATAATCATTTGACCAAATCCGAAGCCGTAACCGAAGCCGAGCCAGGCAACGACGATGACGGCACGAGGCTTGCCTTTTTCTTAACTCTTTAATAGCTAGAAGAAGAACAATTGTATATATACCCATCAAAAGTCTTTTCCTCCTCTAATATGGGACAATGTCCCTTTGTCAATGAGGGAAAATCAAATTTTTATTTTTCCCCCAATTTCCTATTCACCCTCTTTTAAGCTCTAAGAAGCTTAAACCCAACACACATTCCAAACAAATGATCTTGGAAGCAAATAATACCTAATCCAATTTGCCTGCAGAAATATATTACTTTCAAATGAAAACCTTATAGATTAATATAAATGAGTAAAGAAGGGGACTTTTAACTTTGCAAAAGTTCATTCAAATAGACTTATTTCAATGCTATCACATACTATGCATTACTTTCAAATGAAAACCTTATAGATCAATGTAAATGAGTAAAGAAGGGCACTCTTCACTTTGCAAAAGTTCATTCAAATAGATTTATTTCAATGCTATCACATACTATCCTGCAAAATTTATTTAATAGAAGTTTCAGTTCCTACAATCTAGTCAAGTTACCCTAAAAGAACAACTAAATGGTGAATATCAAGTACCAAAAAACTTTAAAAAATGAACATGTTTAACTCTATGAAGAAAATTTCAACTATGCTGAGATATTAATAATATATTAAATATTTTGAATAAACAATTAAAAAAATAACTAGCTGAGAAATCTTACCTTATGCCATGATAGTTTGCTATATCTCCAGGATTACCTTGAGGTAGGGGTGGCGCAAGGGGAGTCCAGTAAAGCTTTTACTTTAGGCTCCTACAATTACGAGGCCCAAAACGTATTAATAGTAGAATATATAATATTGAAGTTTGTAAAAAAAAAATTAAAAAAGATTATCCATTTCTTAACAATACAAAATATTTTAGAACTTCGAATAAAATTACTTAGATTTTCATATTAATAAATAAAAAATTTTACAATAAAATCCAAGGTAATATATTGCAAATACATGATTAATATCTTATTAGCTTGAAATAACCTTTACTAATATAAATCAGACTATTCCTATATGAAGTTAAAAACTTTATGTCTTATAAGAATACTACACTATCTACAACTGAGGAAGAAAACAAATGATAGACAACACTAAATTATTTGCATATGTGTGCGTATAAAATTTCTTTTAAACCACTAATTTTGTTGAGGCTCCCTTGCCTTGAGGATTATCTTAATGAGTACCTTGTCTTTAAGTGCATAAAGTCCAAAATATGCATTGGCTATTGCACATGGGAACACGTCCTCAACATAGATCAGTGCATCAAACATATTCCTTGATTAGTTGTGATGATGAGCGGAATTCTTCATATGTCACTGGTCATTTCGACCCCGTTAAGCACTTGAACATGATAAGAGGAGAAACCAATAAAGAGGGGCTAATTTACAGGTGCAGCAAGAAGAAGAGGTTTATGTGGAAGCTAAAGAAGAGTTGGTTGAAGAAGATCATGCTATTTTTTCCTTATGTGTAGCCACGAGACTCACTCATTCTCCCTTTGTTTTAAAGATGATTTGTTATTAAAAAAAATTCCCATGACTGTCTTGGTGGATAGTGGATCCAGCCACAGTTTTCTCAATCCTCAGATTATGAAGCTGCTTAGGATACAACCTACCCCTATAACTATCCCAATGAAAATAGTAGTGGCAAATGAGGAAGTACTTTACTGTGATAGTTATTATCCTGAATTTCTATGGAGCATGCAAGAAGAAATATTTAGTTTTAACATGAGGATAGTACATGTTGGGGGTTGTGATTTAGTTTTGGGATGGATTAGATAGATCTCTTTACACTAGTTATTCTCAATACAAAGGAATGAAGGTTTATACTTCAAAATGGCAACAAGAAGGGTCTGAGTTAGCAACTATAGATGGGGAAGAAATGATCAGGTTGCTGGCTAAGAAGGCATGTAGTTGTGTTGTTGAAGTTATCCTTGTAAATACACTCAACAATTTTCAAGAGAAAGGTTCTAAACCACCTGAAATTGTAGCACTACTAGAACAATACTCTGATGTATTTGAAGAGCCTAATGAGTTGTCACCTACTAGGGAATGCGACCATGCTATTTTCTTGATTGGTATCCTCTGATTAAAAAAATACCATAGAACAGATGATGGGTGATATGCTTCAATCTCAACCATTGGTTTCTAGTTAATCCACTTTTGTATCTCTTGCTTTATTGGTGAAGAAGAAGGATTCTATATGGAAATTATGTGTAGATTATAAAAGATTGAACTTCATCACTGTCAAAAACAAATATCCAATTCCTATGGTTGAAGATCTATAGGATGAACTCAAGGAATCTATGGTGTTTTAAAAGGTGAATCTTAGGTCGGACTATCACCAAGTGAGGATGAAACCAGATGATGAACACAAGACTACCTTTAAGACTCACCACGGGCTGTGGAAGTTTAAGGTGATGCTGTCACGACCCAATTCTCACTATAGGCCGTGATGGAGCCCAACGTCGTTGCTAGGTAAGACAATTGTGAACTATCCATTTAATTATTCATTTTAATATTTTTAAAGTCATTGATTTTATTTAATAAAGAACCAAGAGTAAATGACCATAGTAATATGAAGCATAAAATAAACATAAGGGTGATGTAGTGAAATTAATAGACAAAATCAAGAATATCTACTACAAATTTCCAAAACTCGGTGTCACAAGTGCACGAGCAAACTAGTAGAGTATACAAAACCTACTATAACTACTCTCTGAAGTAAGATAGATATAAAAGTAAATACAACAACGGGAAGACTCCGGGTGCTGCAAAATGGAGCATAGAAAGCAGCTCACCACTAAGTCTCCAGGTAGCGGGGGCACACGCATGATTGGCCATCTGATGCACCTGCCTCAGATCCTGCACGATTAGTGCAGAAGTGTAGCATGAGTACATAACAATGTGCACCCAGTAAATATCTAGTCTAATCTTGAAGAAGTAGTGATGAAGGATCGACATCGACACTTACTAGAGGTCAATAAATAAAGTATGGAATGCACAAATAGGCATGAAATACAACAATAACAATGGAATAAGAAACAGTAAATAATGATTCTTAAACATAATATCAATTTGAAATCTCCAACTATCACATGCTAAGTCTTTAACACATAAGAGCCACCAAGTAATTTTCAAGTCTCAGATCAAGAAAGAAATATCAAGTATAATCGAACTCCTAGCAATATCACGAACGATTTATGTCGAGGTCGTAAGGTCCAATGCAGAATAGTGTGTACACTACCGAGGGTCGACCGGCATGAACCATATATAATATACTGTTGAGGTGTTCGGCCCGATCCACAGGAATAGAGAAACTCTACAAACTCCGATCCACAACTACTACATAGGAATAATACTCAAAGAAGGCATGATTTTAGCTAATAATCAAGTATTCCGCCAAAACTCAAAGTAATGAAGCTCGGTCTCATAAAATCCTTTATCCAATTTCAATTATAAATTCAAGTAGTTAAACTAACAAGTTGGGCGCAAATAATACAAGTAATGCATGGTAAAGTCCTAAGTCTATCCAGACACAAGTATGATTTTAGTTATGTACGGACTCTCATCACATCGTGCATGCGTAGCACCCACAATTATTAGCAAATAACTATTTAAAATACCTATGGGGATAATTCTCTCTTACAAGATTAGGCAAGAGACTTACCTCGTTATCAAGTCTTCTTCCCGGTCCAAAAATCACACTAATAGCTTCAAATCGATGTCGCACTATCCGAAACTAGCCAAAGACTGTAGAAACTAATCAATATATGCTCAAAAGCTCATAATTTAACTAATAGAGTAATACTCAAACCAATTTGGAAGGTTTCTAAAATTTACCCCCGGGCTCAAGTGCCTGAATTCCAGAAATGTTCCTAAATAAATGTTACCCACAACCTTACGAACACAAATATATAATTTTACTCAATTCCATAATTATTTTTGTGGTCTAATCCCATTTTTACCAAAACCTAAATTTTTCAACAAAATCCTAAAATTCTCACAATTTATATATTAAAATCTACCCATAATCTATGTATTAAACTCACACTGGGTAGGAATTACTTACTTTATGATGTTAGATAAAAAAAACCCTCCTCCACGAGCTCCAAAATCGGCCAAGGAAAATGAAAATGAGAGAAAATGGCCTAAGTCTTGTTTTTAAAACAAGTCTCTGCCTAGGCATTCCTTCTTTGCGATCGCAAAAAGGGCCTCGTAATCGTGTAGGCAAAATTCTGCCACGCCCATAAAATGTGCTTCACGAACGCGATAAGAGCCTCACGATCGCGAAGGATGTCCTGCCCTACCCTTCGCGAACGCGAGCTCCTCTTCGCAAACGCGAAGAGTACCAGTCTGACCCCTCCCCAGCTGGCTTTCCACTACGCGATCGTGACCCATTGTACGCGAACGCAAAAGCCAGTGTGCCCAAAACATCGCGATCGCGACCTCCCTCTCGCGTTGAATCAACTTCAAACTTGTACGCAAAATTAACTTATGAACTTCAAACTTCTTCAACTAGCTCCGAACACATCAAATCATACTTAGACAACTAGGAATGATGCCAAATTTTGCGTACAAGTCATAATTATTATAGGGGCCTATTCCTAGTCTCAAAATTCCGAACGGACCTCAATAACACTAAAGTCTACTTCAAACCAAATTTAAAGAACTTGAAAACCTTCAATGTGCCAACTTTCAACATTAAGCGCTGAAACGCTCTCGGATCAACCGAAACTCGATTCGAATACATGTCTAAGTACAAAATCATCATAGAACCTATTGGAACCATTAAATCCCGGTTTCGAGGTCGTTTACTCAAAATATTAACTCAAGTCAAACTCGGTCATCTTACGCCGCTATTAAGGAATTAAGTGTTTCGATTTCAACCCGAACCCTTTTGAACTAGTACCAACCATCCCCGCAAGTCATAAAAAAGTAAAAGTACATATAGGATCTAGAAAATTAAATGACCGATCGGGTCGTTACAGATGCCATTTGGGCTCACTAATGCCCATGTCACCTTTCAAGATCTAATGCATCAAGTTTTTGGATCATTTCTAAGAAGATTCATATTAGTCTACTTTGATGACATATTAATTTACAGTCATTCATCAGAAGACTGTGTGGAATATGTACAAGTGGTATTGAAGTTACTGAGAGAAAAGTTTTATCCTAAAATGTCTAAGTGTGATTATGCACAATCTCTGGTAGAGTACTTAGCAATTTCTGGTGATGGAGTTAATACGGATATGTAACGACCTGGCCGGTCGTTTTGAGCGTATTATCCTTGATCCCCTATTTACTGCATTCCCCGTATCTATTTCTACTTATGTGACTTGCCGGGAGGTCTTATTTTGGTTTCGTAGTGTTTTGGGACACTTAGTCTCTAAAACGGAAGTTTAAGTCTCAAGATTTTGACCGTAGTCGGAAGTGTGTGAAGCCGACTCAAGGATGGAGTTCTGTCAGTTCCATTAGCTTCATTGGGTGATTTTGTACTTGGGAGCATGTCCGGACTGTGAATTTGAGGTCTGTAGCTGATTTAGGCTTGAAATGGCAAAAGTCAAATTTTTGGAAGTTTGATCGGGGGGGCCGACTTTTTGATGTCAGGGTCGGATTCCGATTCTGGAAGTTGGAGTAGGTCCATAATGTTGAATATGACTCGTGTGCAAAATATGAGGTCAATCGGACGTAGTTTGATATGATTCAGCATCGTTTGTAGAATTCAGAGGCTTAGAAGTTTTTTAGGCTTGAATCCGGGTGTAATTAGTGTTTTGGTGTTATTTTGAGTGATTTGAAGGTTCGACTAAGTTCGTATTGGGTTATATGACTTTTTGGCATGTTTGGTTGAGGTCTGGGGGGCCTCGGATAGATTTCGGGTGGTTAACGGACTTGATTTTCGAATTGATGAAGCAGCTGAAGAGCTGCTGCTACTGGTGTAACCGCACCTGCGGAGTGGGCACCGCAGGTACGAGCACGCAGAAGCATGGCATGAATCGCAGATGCGGTCAAGGACATGAAGGACAGGGGTCACAGGTGCAAAGAAGTTCCCGCACCTGCTGTAGCGCAGATGCGGACAAGTGGGCGTAGGTGCGAGGGAAGCTGGGAGAGAGTGACTACGCAGAAGCGAGGCCAGGGCTGCAAATGCGCGTTCGCAGGTGCGGAACCTGGAGCGCAGGTGCGGGCCCGGGAGGTGCAAATGACTTTCCCCGAAGCGGCAGTTTTACTGCAGATGCGGCGTCACAAGTGCAACGATAGGCCCGCAGATGCGAAAAGTCTGGGCAGAAGGTTTAAAAGCAAGGGTTCGCAATTTTAGTCTTATTTCAATATTTTGGACTAGGACTTAGGCGATTTTGGAGAAGATTTTCGACGTGATTATTGAGGTAAGCTTCTTGTACTCGTTTTGGATCATAAAACTTGTTTCCCCACCTAATTAGTGAGATTTTGAAGTGAAATTTGGGGGTTTAGGGCTTGAGAATTGGGGATTTGGATGACCAAATAGTGTCGGATTTTGATAAATTTGGTATGGTTAGACTCGTGAGTGAATGAGATTTCGGGTTTGGTGACTTTTGTCAGATTTCGAGGTGTGAGCCCGGGGGACGGGTCGAGCCTATTTCGTATTTTGGCTTATAATTTTGTGTTTTTCTTGTGGAGTTGATTCCTTTAGCCTATATTAATTATATCGTACTGCTTGTGGCTAGATTCGGGTCGTTTGGAGACTGATTCGAGGGGCAAAGGCATTTCAGAGTAGGATTTGCTCAGTTTGAAGTAAGTAACGATTTCAAACTTAGTTCTGAGGGTTCGAAACCCACCGAACTATGTGCTATACGATTGGTATTGAGGTGACGCACATGCCAAGTGACGGGCATGCAAGCGTGCACCGTGAGAATTGTAGCCTGGTTGATTCCATGGCACTGTATATTGACTCTATTTTGTTGATATCCGTCTTTTCATCTTGTGATAAAGTAATTGAACTGTCAATCATGCTAGATATCATATTTAGGCTTTATGCCAGTACTGTTGGGAACCCTAGTGGTTATTTCTTGCTGTCATCTTACTGATTTCATTGATATTATGTACTCAGTCATGTTCATGCATTTCATATCATATCTCAGTCTCAGTTATTATTTATTGATACATCATATCATTATTTCGGGCTAGTTTTTATGATATTGTGAGCCCGTAAGTGAGACTGAAGAGATTGATGACTGAGTGAGGCTGAGAGCGTGATTATGAGTGACAGTTATGGGGTCGGGCTGCACGCCACAACGGTTATACTAATTTTATGATAGCGCTTGGGCTGTAGAAGCCCCTCCGGAGTCTGTAACATACCCCTAGTGAGTGCGGTTGATATTATTGAGGGATGGATCTTTCCTGGACATGGATCTTGTCTGAAGTACTTGATACCTGGAGATGGATCTTCTCCACAGGGCTGGATTGGCCTTCCTCGGTACTGGGTGACTTATAGTCAGCGATGTATATATTCCGGAATGGATCTTCCCTGGGCCGTATGGGCCATATACAGTATCGAGTGGTTGAGCATTCGAGAGTGTGAGCACATGAGGCTGACAGCATGGTGCATCACACACAGCATGTGCATTGGCATGTAGAGATAGCAGAGTTATATTCTTTACATTGTTCGGATCTGCTTCACTTTATTGTTTTGAGTTGCCTATTTAAGTTGAAAGCATGCCTATGTTTCTATACAGTTATTTCTATTTTATATGTACCGGTTGAGTTCGCCACTACCTTTCAGCCCAAAGTTTGGACTTGTTACTTACTGAGTTGGATGTACTCACGTTACTTCCTGCACCTCGTGTGTAGATCCAGGCGTTAATGGTCATAGCGAAAGTTACTGATTGAGACTTCAGAGTTCGGAGACTACCAAGGTAGCTGTACGGTGTTCGCAGGCCTTTACTCTCCTTCTATATCACTAGTTGTATTTTCAGTTTATTTCTCTCGACAATGTAGTGGACTGTATTCTGATTTAGACGCTCATGTACTCAGTGACACCCCGGTTTTGGGATGGATTGTATCGTATTTTGGATATTTATATTTTCAAAAAGGCTTTTCCTAGATTATTAAATTGCTTTCGTCTTTATGTTCAAAGATTTTTCTGTGTTGAGATGTTGAGTTGTGGCTTGCCTAGTTCCACGATAGGCGCCATCACGACAGTTAGATTTTTGGGTCGTGACAGGATCCTAGCAAGATTGAAGCTACGGTTAATTGGTCCCAACCCGCTAACCTGAAGGAGTTGAGAGGGTTCCTTGGACTCACTGGGTACTACAGAAGATTCATAAAAAATTATACATTACCAGCAAACCATTGACTTCTCTGTTAAAGTAATGGGACTTTCTGTGGAGTAAAGAGGCTACTTTAGCCTTACAAAATCTTAAAAAGGCCATGACAATAACCCCTTTTTGGCCCTTCCAGATATTAGTAAACCCTTAATTGTGGAGGTAGATGCATCTTCTACTGGTGTTGGGGTTGTACTGATGCAAAAGGGGAGACCTATTGCATGTTTTAGCCAGGCCTTGACCCTAAGTAGGGGTGTTAATGATTCGTTTTGACAAGTTATTTTGTAAAATTTATACCATATCAATTTTTTGGTTACTCTATTTTGTTTAACAAAAATTATACTTTTTGAAACCGTCTCAACCATCTCGATATTTTTCGGTATCGGTATGGCTCAGTTAATTTTCGGTATGTTTCTTACAATTTCCTGTAAGAATCGCTAATAGAATTTAGAATGTGATAAGATACATACTTACTTAGGATTTCGGCAAAACTCTCTAACCATTTTTATAGTTTAAAGGACAATGAACCAAGGAAATATAAAAGATAGCCAGAATACATATTTACCTCCCTATTCCACTAGAGCGTACAAGAAATTAAGCAAAGACAGACAAAATCTAGATCACACGAACTAAAATATATTAATCAAGATTAGACTCAAGAATATAGTCTATTAGAAGCTTACGTATCCAATAAGAAAAATCTAAATTAAGTACCTTATGGTTTGCTACTCAAGATCGCTAGAATACCTATAGTTGCTACTCTCAAGATACTAGCTAGAACTAATTTAGTTTCAGCAGAAATAGCATAATAGGTTTCAGAGTTGCGACTTATCGTTTAATTACTTGTTGGCTTGTAAACATTTTCATAATCATAAGGCCAAAGAAAAAAATAATATATCTTATTATTTTTAAACTTAATATATAAAATATATTTTTCTTATATAAATATTCGGTACGGTTCGATATTATTTTGAATTATTTTGGCAAAATTAAAGACCTATCCTAATTATCGGTACATTTATAGATTTATATAAAAATCCGCAGTTTAATTTTAAAAAACCTAATAATCGGTCCGGTACGGTTCGATGAGATCGGTTTTAATCGATTTTTCAAGATCCATTGACACTCCTAGCCCTAAGCACCAGGGGTTGTCCACCTAGAGGCGGATCTAGAATTTAAATTTTATGGGTTCAACTTGTAAAATTTTTAGCATTGAACCCATTATATTTTCAAATTTATGGATTAATATTTTTATATATTACAATATTATTAAATTTTTATACATAAATTTATGGTCCGCGCCAAAAATACTAGGTTCAGTTGAACCTGGTACCGATGCCTTTCATCCGCCTCTGTGTCCACCTATGAAAAAGAATTGATTACTCTTCTCAAAGTTGTGGAAAAATGGAGGCATTTCATCATCTTAAGTGATCACTTTAGTCTTAAATTTTTACAAGAGCAGAGGATCACCATTGCCTTACAATATAAAGGCATCACTAAACTGATGAGACTAAGTTCCGAGATTCATTACAAAAAGCGAATTAACAACTTTGTAGTTGATGCCTTATCCAGAAGGCAACAACATGCCACTGCTTCTTGTAAACTAACTATTCAGCTGCAATCCAAATGGATAGATGAAATCATTGCTAGCTATGATGGAGATGAAGAAGTGATGAGGGTCATTAGTGTTGTTAGTATTGATCCTGAAGCAACAATAAAGATTACAGTAATGAATGGGGTCTTGAGATACAAAGGGAATATGTGGATTGACAGTCAAGGAAATTTGAGAGCACAGTTAATTAACCAGATACATGGCTCTAATCTTGAGGAATATTCAGGTATCACTACTATTTTTCACAGAGTAAGACTGTCTTTTATTGACCTTCTATGTTTGAAGATATAAAGAAAGAGGTGCAGAATTGTGATATTTGTAAAATATGTAAGGATGAGCAGGTAGAATACCCTGACCTTTTGCAGCTTTTGTCCATTCCTTCTAGGCCATGGGAATACATATCGATGGATTTTATTGAAGGATTGCCCAAGTATAAGGGCAAGGATACTATTTTGGTAGTTGTTGACAGGTATAATAAGTATGCTCATTTTTTGATATTGGCACATCCTTGTAAAGTTGCTCAAGTAGCTGCTTTGTATCTGGATAACATATATAAGTTGCATGGTACGCCCGGTAGTATAGTTTCTGACAAGGATAAGGTGTTCCTAAGCTTATTTTGGAAGGAACTCTTCAGCTTACTTCAAACAAAGTTGTTGTTCAGTTCAACATATCACCCTCAAACGAATAGACTAACAGAAAGGGTAAACAAGTGTTTAGAAAATTACACGAGACATATGACTAGCCAAAAACCATCGGACTGGAGCAAATGGGTATCATTAGCTGAATTCTTGAATTGATATTTCAATCAAGAGTAGTTGTTGTTGATCGATGACTGTTGTTGATCAAGTCATGGCCAAGGTTCTGAAGAATAACTTAGCAAAAGCTCAATAAATGATGAAACACTATGCAGTTAAGAGGAGGACTGAAAGGGAGTTTGAAGTAGGTGATTAGGTGTTCCTGAAACTTCAACCTTACAGGTAAATTTCTATTATTGTTAGGAAGTCTTTGAAATTAGCATCCAAATTCTTTGGACATTATCAAGTGGTTAGGAAGATCAACCCAGTGGCCTATGAGTTGTTGTTACCTCCAACCTTTAGAATATACCCAGTTTTTAACATATCCCAGCTGAAAAAAAGATTGGGGCATGGTCAGGTTCCCTCCATTGATCCACGAGTATGTTCCTCATATGGCATTCCCCTACTGGAACCAGTGTCCATCTTAGCTAGAAAAATGGTCAAAAAAAGGTAATGTTGCTGCTACACAAGTCCTAGTTCAATGGGCCAATTTGCTACTAGAGGAGGCCACATGGGAGGATTACAACTTCATCAAGTCGCAGTTCCCATTGTTTTAACCTTAAGAATAAGGTTCATAAGGGGGATGGTTTATAACGAAGGTTATATGGAGGTGGTTATATTAGTTGGAATAGATGTTTAGTCTATGTTAATTTAAATCCTTTAAGATGTAAGTGATAATTTCGGCCCTAGATGTACTGGTTTTTACCTATGTTGAATCAAAATTATATCTTTTTCTCCTCCTCCTTTTCTCTTTCTCCATTCTCTATTTCTTTTATGTCTAGTTATCCACCATTAAAAAGCTCCACTGAGCTTTGATTTTGTTACAGGGTGATACGTCCACCTTGCGATTTCACCGGAGCTCCTGAAAATAAATAAAAAAACACATCAAAATTAGGCAATGACTAAAAAATTATTTTCCCAAAAAGCATTCCGACCTCATATCTCAAATATCACTTCTCTCAATCTCGTACAAACCATAGAATAGGTCTTCTTCAAGTGGAATAAGCCTTATAGTTCCATTCGTGACTATCTTTTGAGTAAGCAAACTGAAATTCCTGAAGTCTTGAACCGGATAATCTTTTTTTTGGTTCGTCTACGAATTCCCCAGAAGAATATATATTGTAAGTATAAAATGATAATATAGTTTTAAAAAATGGGGTAACTAACACACTTGCACCATTATTATGTCACAAAATTATAGGGTTTTTACCTTATACTTTAGAGTGCACCTAGACAGTAGAGGGGAAGGTGAATTGTGTCTTGCTCGATTGTCGTCTTATTGAATCACTTGGTTTTTCAATTGGTATCTTCTGAAACCAAATAAAAAGTAAAGTGCAGAAATTAAAGTACACAAGCAATTTTACGTAAAAAAAACTCCTTGCTCAGGGGAGTAAAAATTACAATTCGCCTCTGGAAATTCTCTGAAAACTTCACTAAATAACAAAAGCGATTTCAGTTTACAACTCAATAACCAAATGGACTAACTCTAGTACCTTAACTTCTACAATCAACTCAATTATAGCTAAACCTTCCAAGACGAAATTAACTCTAGTCTAGAAAACAACTCAAAATCTCTAGATTTGTTTACCTACTAAAATATTTCTCTAAAATAAAATAGATTATCATTTAAGACCAATGAATCAAGACTCAACAACTAAAGAACTAGACAGCTTCATTCTCGGGACCAAGTACTTTACTTGTGTAGTTTGAATTCTTGAAAGCACCTAAGATTGCTATTTGCCGTGAGTGATTTCCAGTAATTGTGCAAATTAGCATAAGCCTCAATACGTTTTTCAATTTTTGCTCCAAAAATTAAAGAAATTGATTATGGTACGTAAACAATCCTAGTAGGACTTGATTTACTTAAATAACTCCTACTTCACACACCTTTCCTTCTATCCAAGTGTTTCCATATATTGAATCCTTATTAAGCACGAATGCTTGTTGCCTACGAAGTAAATCCTCCAAAACATTCTACTTAATTATATTTCAATAGAAACAAATAATATTCGAACAGAAACAAAAAGGACTTATTAGAAATGCTTCATGCCATCTTCAAACCGATATCGCGTGGACTTCTTGCAACTGCCTTTAACCTTTTATTGTATTATTATCTTGTTTGAATTTGAGAAGCTTGATAACTGTAACACGTAATAATTCGTTGATATAGAATATAGACGTGCGGTACAGCTATTTGACAAGCACGCAGTTCTTTCATTTGATTGAATTAGACTGGCATGACTTCATTTTAATATAGGTTCCTAAAGTTATAAGTTATGATTAAATTATCTTCAGAAAATTTGTTTAGACAATATTCGTCAAGGGAAACTTTGCAGTCTATACTTATAATGAAAATATGGCATTTGACTTTGCTATTATTCCTGAATTCTGTCCTTCTCAATCATGCTCAAAAACCATCTCAACACAACCTGTCACCTCACTTGTGCAACTATATAACCTAGCCATTGTCAAAGTTATGGCTATCAAAAGAAATTAACCAATGGAGACAAAGCTTGGTTTCTTCGTACTATTCATTTCCTTTTCTGCATTCCTTTTTCCTGCTTTTTCCATTACCCTTTTTGACAATGACATCAATAATTGGTGCAACAAAGCCCCTTATCCCAATCAATGCAAGTATTTCATGAACCATGGTCCGTATCATTTTGCACCCAAGTACAAGACGGATTTCAAGAAAATGGCAATGCAAATAGCCATGGAAAGAGCACTCCAAGCTGAGACTTACACCAAACAACTAGGTACAAAGTGTAGGAATGAACGCGAGAAGGCAGCTTGGTCCGATTGCGTTAACCTCTACGAGAGCACAATTCTCCAACTCAATAAAACACTCGACCCAAATACCAAGTGTACCGATTTTGATACACAAACATGGTTAAGTACAGCCTTAACAAATCTTGAAACTTGTCGAACCGGGTTCGTTGAGCTAGGCGTTAATTCAGACTACATTTTACCTAGTATCATGTCAAACAATGTGTCTGAATTAATTTGTAACACTTTGGCACTCAACAATAATGGCTCCACTTTGAAGCAAACTTATAAATATGGTTTCCCAACTTGGTTTTCTCCAGGTGACAGAAAATTGTTGCAATCATCTACCGTAAGGCCAAATATAGTGGTGGTTCAAGATGGTACGGGGAATTTCCGGACAATTAAAGCAGCGTTAGATGCTGCTGCTAAAAGAAGTGGAAATGGAAGGTTTATTATACATGTGAAGCGTGGAGTTTACAGAGAGAATTTGGAGATTGGAAACAAAATGAAGAATATTATGTTGGTTGGTGATGGTTTGAGGTACACCATTATCACGGGTAGCCGCAGTGTAGTTGGAGGTTCTACCACGTTTAAATCTGCTACTGTTGGTAAGCATACCGCTATCCTATCTTTTTCTTTTTTGCTAATGAAATGTGAATTTTAAATTAAAAACAAAAAATTAAGGAGGTTCATTACATAAGGGAGTTAATCTTAATGATTCATCAATCTCATGAAAGTTTTTGCGGAATTTAAATAAAGCATGTAAAGAGAGAGAGAGCTCCAAAAACGACATGTTATCTCTTAATGTCACAACTAATCGTAAAGGATTTACTAATTTAGTTACTACTAATTTCTTTACATGTAAGAAATTGTAAACCAAATTTCGTACTATCTGTTTTGGGTTCTCCAAAAAAATTCCGACTTAATTTCCTAGAGGTATTTGATTGTTACGAAATTAGTTATTTCAGTCTCACCCTACTTATAAAAAATCTCTAATACAACGAGTTAAAATCATGAAATAATTTACTTTGATATTCATGTTCAAACTAAATATAACTACTCCTAATTTGGAGATCACTTCTTATATCATATTGTTAGTTGTTACTAATATTATATATTGCAAAAATTTACAAACTTGCAGCTGTTACTGGGGAAGGATTTATTGCTCGAGGCATCACATTCCGCAACACAGCTGGTCCACAAAATCATCAAGCAGTTGCACTGCGTTCTGGATCTGACCAATCAGTTTTCTATCGTTGTGGATTTGAAGGATATCAAGACACACTTTACGTCCATTCACAAAGACAATTCTATAAAGAATGTTATATCTACGGGACAGTTGACTTCATTTTTGGTAACGCTGCAGTAGTTTTGCAAAACTGCATGATATTTGCTAGGCAACCTATGGATAAACAAAAGATTACTATAACAGCACAAGGCCGCACTGATCCTAACCAAAATACTGGAATTTCAATACATAATTCGCGAGTTATGGCAGCTTCTGACCTTAGGCCTGTGTTAAATACATTCAAGACATATTTGGGACGACCATGGAAACAATATTCACGTACTGTTTTTATGAAAACGTACCTTGATTCGTTGGTGGATCCTGCTGGTTGGCTAGAATGGGATGGTAATTTTGCTTTAAATACTTTGTACTATGGAGAATATAGGAACAGTGGAGCTGGAGCATCGACTAGTAGGAGAGTCAGGTGGCGCGGGTATCGAGTGATCACAAATTCAAATGAAGCAGCAAAGTTCAGTGTGGAAAATTTTATTGCTGGTCGATCATGGTTGCCTGCAACCAACGTGCCATTTCGTGCAGGTCTCTAATAACATGATTCTTTTATAATTGGTGTCGATGTTGTTTTGTTTTGCAATTCTTAATCGATAAGTCATGTGTTCTTGTAAAAATTATGTATTAATTGTAATAGGTGAATAAGTATCAAAGCATTGGATACTATGATCAACTCTTATAATGATCATATTGTTTTGAGGATGATGAGGGGGTTTTTAATGTGTAATTGGGAACAATTTGCTGGAAACTTAAGCATTTATATTATTGAAAAGTAGAAATAAGATTACATAGTGGAAATTGAACGCAAGGTGTCTTCAGAGAAATGAAAAAGCCCAATTTCAAAGAGGCGCTATTTAAACCTAACGGAATTTGGTCATGCTCCTAAAGTGAAATTGTAATCTTGAAGTTTAGTTTCTAAGATCCAAACGACTTAAAAAAAAATTGACTATTTTCTTGAAAGTATTTATAAGCAGTGTAGCTTAATTTAAGAGCTCTCCTTCACGTTTTCACATAAATACGGTTGATATATGTACCTAGGAATTTTTATCATTAAAAGGAAAATAGATGCAGTCTTTTAAGTCTTCCTTTGCTTGCGTCTGCAATATGGCATTTTACGCACATGAACTGAAAAACTATATACGATTCCCCAAATTTACTGAATTGAAGGAGAAATTATAATCATTTGATAGTCCACTATTTTAACCCTGAACTGTTATTGCTTCTTATTCATATTATTACAGCCATAATTGTGAGCATAATTTTGAATGAGACTTGTAAACCAAAATGCAATCATAGTAAATCCTATAGTATAATCATATAGGTTATTAGGTGAGGGCTTCCTTTCTTCCAAAAAGTTACTAATCTCGTTAAGAATATATATATATATATATATATATATATATATATATATATATATATATATATAAAAGATCACAGTAGCGATTGATATTTAGCCATTGTCCGTCTAGCAACTTTTCTTTTAACACCTACGTGTGCGTGCCAAAAGAGATTAATTATACACTTTGTTGACAAAGCTAAAAATGCATTCAAATTCAATTCTGCCTTGATATTTGATCCAACTTCTATCAAAATTAAGTATAGGGAAAACTTCATTTATGTTTTTGTTTTTCTTTTTTATTTTTCTCCACTGGAGACTGGTATGAAAGTGAATGTTCCCCATCTAGACAGATAAGATACTAAGAATTTTAAATTAATGAGAGAGAGAGAGGGAGAGAATTACATGTGAAGAAGGCCCTTCACCTCAACTAAAGACAAAAAGTTAGCATGAATCAATAATGGCTTCTCAAAAAATGTCAAACAAAGCACTTGATTAAAGCTAAAAGAGCAGTTTTTTTCTAGAACAAAAATTGAGAAAATGCAGCAGACAGCTTTTAATCCAAATTGACATGCTTGTTGGGGGCTATGCTATCTTGCCCAGCATAATCTTCATATGCCCGATTTGCGCAATCAAGTGACTCTCACGGTAGTTTACGTACAGGGGTACACCAAACATTTGTTGACAATTAATGAGGATAAAAAACAAATTAAAGGGAAAATGCCAAAATTTAAAAGAAGAAGAAGGTAGTATTAGATAAAGCAAGTATGGATACATGGGTAGTTAGTGTCGGTGTTTTAAAAGGTGTGGCATAAGGCGAGGCGTTTTATATATGTCTCAGCGAGGCGTAAGCCCAGAGGCACGGGGCGTAAGCCCCATAGGTATTTAATTTTTAATATTTTATAAAATAATATTCCGAGGCACGGGACGTAAGCCTCATGAGTATTTTATAAAATAATATAATTACAGTAAATATTTATAAACAGGTAAAATTGTATAAAAATTGAAGAAACTATAAATATGTGGAATATATATATATATATATATGTGCTCCATCTCCACTAAAAACTAGTCAAAACAATCTATTATTCAAAACAATCTATTATACACTACTTAGAAGCACAAGTAACTTGAGTCGTAAAGAATAAAGTTTTCTACTTGGAGTAACAAAAAGGATGACTAACCTGCAATTTAAAATTTGAACTTGCTGCTATGAAGGAGAATGTCGTTCTATTTGTATTTGTAAAAAAAATTGAATATTCGTTGATTTTATGAGATATTAGCAGACCAGCGAACAAGATAAAAAATTGGGAAAGACCATGAATTAGGGCTTCAACGAATAAAAAAGGTCTTGACTTTTAAATTTAATATATTTCAGTTCCCTTTTTAATACTTTTGAGTAATTACCAAGCTAACTTTTGATAATTTGGGTATTATATGAAGGACTTATTAACCAATTTTGTTTTAATTTGAAAAAATCTCCGGGGCTTACGCCTTACTAAAAAAATATGTCCGAACGCCTGGGTCTACGCCCCGAATTGCTTAGTGTATGCCTCTTGAGACTTTCGCCCCACACCATCGCCTCAGGACGTTTTTGATGCGCTTCGTCCCAGAGCTCGTCCCGGTGCTCGCCCGAAAACGCCTTTTAAAACACTGGTTAGTGTTTAATAATCTAAGTTATATACAATAATAGTACAAAGTTTTCTACACCGCTAGTAATTACTGTAATAGTAGTTAATTATAGTTTATATCGGGTTACCAGTTAATGTTTATCATAAAATTTTATTCTACATATAAATTACCTTATAAATAAGATGATTATTTAATACATATAATACATCACACATCTTGAGTGCGACCATTTTTCGAATCTTGTGCGAACGTGAAATACCTTATATACCGGCATGCCTCTTTATGTTAGTTTCATAGAATGTATCCCTATATCTAGTGAGTATTGATTGAAAATTTGATAACACAATATCCCGTGTCCTATGAGGAAAATAAAAAGGAAACTTTTCTGTGCGTTAAAGTTTTAGAACCTCTTTCTCATCATTCTTCTCTTCCTTTTTGGTTTCTTTTTTGGTTTTGGGTACTGAAATTTGAATTTTACCTGGCATACGTATACTACTACTCCCTCCGTTTCGAATTAGGTGAATTTATTTCTTTTTTAATCCGTGTCAAAAAAGAATGATTTATTTTTCTTATTAGGAAACAACTTACCTTTATGTAATGATTTATAGCCACACAAAATATATATACCTCATTTTACACCACAAATTTAAAAGTCTTATTTCTTTTCTTAAACTTTGTGCCCAGTTGAATAAGTTCACGTAAATTAAAACGAATGGAGCAGTAAACAACGCGTTTTTATCGAGTGATGTCCTCTACCCAAAATGATGAGGCATAAGAAAAGTCTCTATCCATTAAGTCCTACTTGTATTCATACGCTTTCCTTAACATGAGTACTCTATACTCATTACAGGCAGGGGCGGAGCTACTGAGCCGGTTACGGGTTCGGTCGAACTCAATAACTTTGGTTCTAACGTTGTATTTATCTTTTAAAAATTTATTAATTATGTACAAAAATTAATTTAAAACTCAGTAAGTTAAAAGGATTAGAATCACGAACCCATAAACTTAAAATTATAACTCCACCTCTGATTATTTACAGGTACACCATACTTGTTCCACATTTCTGGAGAATTCACTACCTTAATTTTGCCAAGCATTGTATACCATATTTTTATACTTTTTTTGGCCTTATGACCAGCACCGTATCTCCCTCAGTAAGAGATAGCTTGTAATTTAATTGCATCACTTCATTCACTACGAAAAACATACCATACTATGGGAATCCATTGCAGTAATGAATTCCGCATAAATTTTACCAAATTTATAAATGTAATACATGGAAAATGGTCGCGGTCAACGCATCAAGGACATCGAATACAAGAACAAATTCAGGAGGGAATGATATTGTGTAAGAATATAAAATAAAAGAAAATTCATTGTTCTGTATTATTTCTGTCCACTGTAATTGTTGCAAATTGGCTGTAAATGTTACATGAAAAAATCAAGGGTGTGACCTATAAATTAGAACAAGTCATGAATAAAATCATATGTAGGGGAGTAGAATAGCCCTGCTATGATGGAGCCTCAAGTAGGGCCCAAAGAAGTATTATAGCTGCCGCAATAAGATTGGTTGCGGTTAATTTAAACCATCCAAACGGGGCCATGTCAGCAGTTACGTTGTTCGCATTAAACGAAACGGAAGCAATATGTTATATGCACGTCATCTGGTCCTCCCCCGTTCCGGCCTGCCCGTATAAAAGCAGGAGTATTTTTTATCACTTTTCTTTTAATTTTATTTGTTTCAATTTTTGGGCAGGAATTAGTCCTTTTTCAAAATATTTAAGGAGTATTTTCATGCGTTTATCTGTTCAAGGTCAAATACAAATATGTTCCATCTGATTAAATCTACGAAAAAAGGATATAATGTAGATGTTTACCCGTAAAACGGTACAGTTGAATTTATACGCGGTTTCTAGATAAATGAACCAATTTGATCCTGAAATAATACAATAATTGAATAAATATATAATACTTGGCCTTGAAATATTGATGAAACAGTAGAGATGACAATTTCGGGAACAGTGTTTCCTGTCACAGCGATGATTAGATCAAAAAGCAAGAAGTAAAGTTGTATAAAGCTTTGTATAGAATAAAGTGTAAGTTTTGCCAGAAAATTCGTGTCCTCTACAATGATAACTGAGCTCACTATTTATAGCTATCTCTAGGGAAGGAAGTCCTTGGATCATGTTCTCCTTAAATGTCAATTATGAGGGTCATTGATGAATACGTAACGGTGAACATAAATGTCAAATTCTCTGTAACGGTCCGTCGCTCTTAATGCTGCAGAATATTCTCTATTAAATGTTACCGGACGCAGAGTATTTATCATGCCTTTATGAACGTTATCTTTTCCGATGACAAGCGAAATGGCTGTGTTCGGTCTTCGGCCATCCCTGTCTTGGGTTCCATGTGTCCTCCCTTTAAACGACCACGTGTCATATCATATTTTACCCTATATATATAGTCCCCCTGCTTTCTGGTGACATAACTTTGTGTTATCGAAAAGTTGGTAGAAACACCTTTTTGGCGAGAATTACTATAACTCCCTCTGAAAGTCCCTAACAGTTGATTACACGCACGTCACTCTGCATTTAATGCCCCGAACACGCGTCATCCCATGATTCAGTACTGCTTTTTCCGATTATCGAGGTAATCATGGCCATGAATTTAGCCGCCAAAATTTTACTTATACGCCACATTCTTTTCCTTTTCGTTTCATAATTTCTCGAACTCCCGATTTGCATCCTTGCTTTCTATTCTTCCTCTAGTTTTCTTCAAACACAAAACCTTTTCCATCATCTTTTTCAATGACTTCTTCCTCTAAGCGTGCTAGTTCTACAAAGAACAAAAACAAAATCGAGGACTCTGTTCCTCCAACGGTGGGTTCCATCATCCCAAGAAGACTTAGTACTTCGAAGGATTTTGAAGAAAAATTTCCTATTGCTAACCCTCGTACATGGGCTGTTAGTAGGTACCATTCTTCCATTCATCCTTCCAGTATTCCTGCTGTGAAGGAGGACTCTCTCTACCATGAGTTAGATATTATTGCTCCTGATCTATCGGAGCGAGTGACCTTTCCCAAGGAATGTTTTACATACTTTTTCACGTATTCCTTTACTTTGGGTGCGTTTTCTTTGAGAGGAGAGCTTTATTCCGTAATTGCGGAGTTTTGCCTTAGTTACCAAATGTGTTTGGCACAGGTAAGTCCTTCAGTGTGGAGGACGGTCATCTGCCTTCGACGTTTGTGCCAAGAAACTGGAAAGGAGATAACCTTAGCTCATATGATGAATCTCTATTCCCCCCAAAATCTTTGCAAGCGTGGCCACCATACTTTGCTGTCTAGCATGGATGATGACAACAATCGTGGGTGGATGAAACGGTTTATTGCAGTTGCCACCAACGACATCATTCCGATAATGGCTTCATCCTTTCCGATCGCTTGGAACCGCACTCGTAAGTTCTTCGTATATTATTCCCTTTTTTCTAGATATTCTTTTATGGTCGTATCAACTCTTCACCTTTCGCATGTTTCAGCAACTCGATGGATCCCACCGGTGGTAGCGAGTTTGGACCGGTGGGTTCAAAAGATTTTGGACGTCACAACGCCCGAAACTCATTTATGGAAAGAACTAGCCCTTAAATACGGGTAGAAGGCCAAATATTATGGTAATTTTAATTTACCTTGCTTCCATTAGGAAGAACTTAGTTGAACCCTTCTCACTTGTTCATGCAATTAGGTCTACCTGCAGGCTCTATTGATGTCCCCGAGGAGGATATTTTGGCTGATTCTGATGCTGCAACGAGGCTGCTTTAGGAAGCACTTACTCGAACAGGTATCTTCGGGCCAGCTTCGGGCGCAAACTCTTCTTTACGGAGTCCCTGGATGGAGTATAAGCAACCAAAGAGAAGACGTTCCTCCGCGACCGGGGAAAAGAAAAAGAGGGCAAATACTAATGCCCCCGAGTCAACTCCAATGGCGATGACGAATGGTCCTCCTTCCGGGCCGATTATAGACATCGTGATGATTGATGATGATGAAGAAGCTATTGATGAGGGAGATTCTTTACATAGAAGGTAACGATCCTCATTATCTCAACAGGATGCTCGACCTATTGAGATAGTTACACCAACTGAAGGCGATGTCTCGGCACTTTGGGGAGAATCTCATTTGGTAGAATATGCCAACTCCTATTTTCGGATCCCAGTTGTTGTAACCGGTGCAGCGGGGAAGAGCACTGGGTCCTTGCCATCTTTGGTTGGCGAGCATCCAACAACCGGCACTGCATTTGATGCAGCTGCCTCTCATTCTTCAACTCCATCAGCTTCATCTCCACCTTCACCAATATCAGCAACTGCTACATCACTTCCTCTTCATCCATTCTTCCACCAGCAAATGCTACATCACCTCCGTCAGCTGCACCTGACCATGAAGAAGGCGTTTGTCTTCCACAGTCCTCAGTTCATGGGAATTTGGGGCAAAACTATGCTGCCCCTTCTGAAGATCCGCAAAGGAGGAGGAACGTTACTCTTTCGATCTCTACCGTATGCAACTTGCTATACTGGCCTGTGGAGCTTGCTAACTATCTGAAGCCTTTGGCTTCAGAAAAAGACTGGGAAAAGATTCAGACACTCTCGGGAGAGTGCTTGTTGAACAATGCCATGCACAACGCTGCAGCGGTACGTTCTTTTCTCCCTTCATTACTTCTTCTACTTTTGTATGGATGTATTAAAAGTTTTACATGGTTCTTGTCTTGTAGGCCAACTTTTTTGCTTCTGATGGCCTTCAAAGGTTTATTCTTTAAAAAGAAGAACTTACTTATGAACGGAATCAGTAGATTCTTTAAAAATCTACTGAGGCCGTTGTTTTGGATGCTCGTTTGCAGCAAAGCGAGCAAGAAGTGGTAACCATTTGCCAAGAAGTTGGGACGCTGAGGGTTAGATTTGATGAAGCCAAGGCCAAATGGGTTGAAGTCCAGGACGTCGTTCTTGCTGCAACCGAGCGCGAGGCTGTTGCTGCCGAAAATGTAACCAAGTTAGAAGCAGCCTTGAACTCCAAAATCGAAGAGCTTGTTGTTGTTGGGGGGGGGGAAGAAACACGCCCAACTAGAAGAGAAGTACAGGAAAACTATTGAGCATAACAGGCTCTTTAGTTCAACTGTTCACGATCTTGACGTCAGCCTCAAGTGTGCTAGATATGCCTGGGAAAGCCTTTCTGCCGAGGTTTCCCTACTCAAAGAAGAACCTAAGTGCCGAGCGGTTTCCCTCGTTGTTAAAAAAACTTATTCCATGTACAACATGAGGAGAAAAACCTTGGAAGAGGCCAAAGCTGGTATTATTGATGTTGATGCCGAAATTGCTAAGGCCCGAGAGCTTGAGTTGGCTGCAAAAAATGGACTTCCGGCGCAGTCTGATGCTCCAGGTTCTTTCGATTTCGGTTTTGAGTTTTCAAAAACTGAAGAGGGATCGGAAGGCGACGATGTCGAAGACCAAACTGGGAAAAATGTTGAGCCATCGGTGGAAACACCTACTTTTCCCGGGGATGCAGATTCTTCTCTTCCTCCTGGTTCCGGAGGCGCTGCAGTTTAGCTTTTTCTTTCTTTTCCCATTTTGTACTTTTATCGTTTTGGTCTGTTCTTATAAATAAAGACATATGTATGCTTAAGTATCGTTTGCGTCTTACTCTCGTTTGAATATCCATGCAAGTCTTTAACTTTCGCACTTGCTCAAGCATTCTGCGCATGTTGTTCTATTCGCACTTTACTATGTGTAGTCTCAGATGCCTTTTCTTTGAAGCATTTTGGTTCCAAGTATTATCCCTTTTACGTGAGAGTTTCTATGAATATTTGCGCAAGTTTCCCTTTTACGTGAGGGTTTCCGTGAATATTTGTGCAAGTTTCCCTTTTACGTGAGGGTTTCTGTGAATATTTGCGCAAAGTTTGCTTTTTGCATCTTTTTCATATGCGGCTTCGGGAGTATTTTTCCCCGATGGCATTTTAGATTCCGGGCATTGATTCTTCCGGAACCAACCCTTTAACATGAGGGTTTTTATAAGAGAGGGCCCTCTTATGTTTATAGTGCTCTTGAAGAGGACGTCTCTTGTTCATTACGGCACTAACATTTGAAGTACTTTCTTAACTTTCAAATGAAAAAGTTAGCTCATCGTTTGGACAAGAAACAAGATAAAAGAAAAAGGATTTCATTTTATTCCTTTTATTTCAAAAAATACATAAGCATCTTGCTATGTAGAAAAGAAATTACCATTACTTGTGTCTATTTGCCATTACTTGTGGTTATTTTGCCATTACTTGTGGCTATCTTGTATAACTTATTTCTATGGGGCTGGCTGCACAGTCCCCGGTCCCGATGATGCATTTTGTTTCCGAATTTTCGTTTCTCGGTTGACGTGGCAGTCATTGTTGTCGTATCTTCATATCATCCCCCCCTCCAGTGTTCGAATGCGGAGAGTGCGAATTGGAACACTGGAAGTCTTGTATTTTCAAAGGTTCTACTAATGAATTGCTAGGTAATCCTTCACTCGGAAACATACCATACTTCCCCTTAGGAATCCATGCTATCGAGCGAAAGAATACCTAACAGTCCTCTAGTGGTTTGTGCTCGTGAACGGTCGGGTAACCCTTTTTCGGTAGCAAACTTAACTTCCCGGTGGGAATTTTCTATCGAACCAAAGATTATATAATCATCCCCGAGTGGAAGCTTGTTTGTTTGCCTTGTTATCAAAGGTCTTATTGTTGTTGTCTTCATAGTATGCTTTCTGTCGTTGCCTCATTAAAAACCTTGCCAGAAAAATCCAACTAGGACAAAAACTGAACGAAGGGAAAAAGAGTGCAGCACATACTTTCCGCTAGAATAATGTTCATCAGCAATAATATCTTTTGAGTTGCGCCACGTTCTAGTTACTGGGCAACTTGTCTCCATTCTGGTTCTCTAACTCGTATGAACCTTTTCCAGTGATAGCTGAAATCTGGTAGGGACCTTCCCACGTTGGACCTAACTTCCCCACGTTGAGCTCCTGGGTATTTTGGATTACTTTCCTCATAACCAAATCTCCTACTTTGAAATAATGGAAATTGGCTCTTCTATTATAATATCGCTCCATTCTCTGCTTTTAAGCTACTATTCTTACATGCGCCAAGTCCTTGCGTTACTCTAGCAGTTCCAAGTTGATTAGCATTGCTTCATCGTTCGATTATCTATTTGTCTGAGAATATCTCATAGTGGGTTTGCCCACTCTACTGGGATTAGGGCTTCAGTACCGTAAACAAGGGAAAAAGGAGTCTCTCATGTGCTCGATTTAGCCGTTGTTTGATAGGCCCATAGAACTCCGGGCAATTCTTCGGGCCATTTGCCTTTTTGCTGCTTCCAACCTTTTTTTGAGGTTTTGAATAATCACTTTATTCGTTGACTCCGCTTGACCATTTGAGCTCGAATGATAAGGAGAAGATGTGATCCTCTTTATTTTCAAGTCTTCGAGGAACTTTGTAACTTTTTCACCAATAAACTGTGGCCAATTGTCGCATGCTATCTCTTTTGGTATTCCGAACCTGCAAATTATATTTTCCTATAGGAAATCAACCACTTCAAGTTCTTCAATCTTCTGATAAGTACCTGCTTCCACCCATTTAGAAAAATAATCAGTGAAAATTAAAAGAAACCTTATCTTTCCTGGAGTCGTGGCAGCGGTCCGATGATGTCCATCCCCCATTTCATGAATGGATATGGGGACAGAACCGAATGTAAGGTTTCTGCCGGTTGATGTACTAGTGATGCGTAGCATTGGCACTTATCATATTTTTGTACGAAATCTTTGGCATCTTGCTCCATGCGAGGCCAATAATATTCTGCCCGTACCAGTTTCAGTACCAAAGACCCTGCACTGAGTGATTGCCGCATATCCCTTCGTGGATTTCTCTCATGACATAGTCAGCTTCTGACGCTCCTAAATACCGGGCAAGCGGGCCTTAGAAAGATTTTCTATACAATTGGCCTTTTGTGAAGTTATAACGTGCACCTTTAGCGCGTAACGCCCGTGATGCTTTGGAGTCATCGGTCAACTTTCCGTGCTCAAGGTAGTTGATTATTTCATTTCTCCAGTCCAAGACCAGACTAGCCAAATTCACCTCATAGTAACCATCTGTATCCAGGACTGAGCTCCTCAGTTGTACCTTCGTTCCGTACTCTGATCCCTTTATTTCCGTCGATGATCCTAAGTTTGCTAATGCATCTGCTTCTGCGTTATCCTTCCTCGGGATATGAGTAATTGACTACTCCCGGAATCATGCCAAAAGAGCCTAGACCCTTATCACGTATTGTTGCATACATTCTTCTTTGGTATCAAAGATTCTGTAGACCTGATTTACCACCAGCTATGAGTCATATTTGATTTTGATAACCTCAGAATCATGTCCTCGGGCCAATTCGAGCCCTGCAATCAAAGCTTCATACTTTGCTTCATTGTTAGTTAAAGGGATTGTTCTGATGGCCTGCCTTAAGGTTTTCCCCGAAGGAATGATTAAGACTATTTCGAGCCCGAATCCTTTTACGTTCGAAGGTCCATCCTTAAATAAGGTCCAAACCCCTACTGCCTTCTTGGTTTCCAGAGTTAGTAGTCCTGGACTAAAATCGGCCACGAAGTCAACCAAGACTTGTGACTTAATTGAAGTCCTTGATTTATATTCTATGTCGAATTCACTCATTTGGGCGGCCCATTTGGCCAATCTACCCGAGACCTTAGGTTTGTGGAGTATGTTCGGCAAAGGGAAAATAGTCACCACAGTTATCGGGTGGCATTGGAAGTAGGGCCTCAACTTCCAAGCGGAGACTACGAGAGCTAAGGCCAGTTTTTCCAAATGTGGGTAGCGAGTTTCTACTCCCGTTAAAATTTTGCTAACGTAATAAATGGGAGATTGCGTACCTTCGTCCTCTCAGACTAAAACGAGTCTTTCGGGCACTCCTTGTTAAGCTCTTTGTAGTCTACGCACATGCGAAATTTATTTTTCTTCTTAGGAACTACTACTACATAGGCTATCCAGTCCGGATATCTTACCTCTCGGACCGAACCGATTTTAAGTAAGTAGTTTACTTCTTCTTTGACGAATGTATTCCAAGCCTCGGTAATAGGGAGTTTCTTCTACCTTACCGGAGGTATGCTGGGATCCAAACTCAGCTTGTGCATAGCTATTTGCGTTAGGATACCTATCATATTCTCGTGCGACCATGCAAAACAATCAGCGTTAAGTTTAAGGAATTCAATAAAACCAAACCTGAGTACGGGGTGTAGTCCTGTCCCCAAATGAAATTTTCTTTCTAGGAATTCTTCGAACAATGCCACTTGCTCCTATTCCTCCGCGGTGGACTCCATTGCGTCTGTCTCTTCCGGAACTTGGAAATATCTCGGCACCTGATATTGTTTTGACGACTCTGCTCCTGGGCTAACTCCTTCTAACTCGGGAAAAGGTGTCGGTTCCTGTAATTGCTATGTCGTGCGCTCCTTCCCTTTGCTGCTGGAAACTGAGATTGCATTCATCTCCTTTGTTGCCGATTGATCACCTCGTACCTGCTTGATCCCTTCGTGTGTTGGAAACTTCAGCAATTGGTGATATGTTGAAAGTACAGCTTTCATCTCATGTAACCATGGCCTTCCGAGGATAATGTTGTACCCCATGTCACCATCTACTACTTCAAAGAGAGTTGTTTTCATTACTCCTTCAGTGTTTATGAGCAGCAAAATCTCTTCCCGAGTTGTCACACTTGCAAGGTTGAAACCAGCAAGGAGCTTTATTGCCGGAATAATACTTCCGGTGAGTTTAGTTTGCTCCAATACTCTCCATTGTATGATATTAGCCAAACTTCCTAGATCCACTGGAACACGTCTGATCTTATAATCTAACACATTTAAAGAGATTACCAGTGCGTCGTTGTGTGGTAATAGCAATTTGTCTGTGTCTTCCTCCGTGAAAGTGATATCGTCTTCTTGGAGTCTTTTACTGTGAGTTATCGATACTTTCATCTTCTTTGCTGCCGAAAGGGTGACCTTGTTAATCTCATTCCCCCCAAAGATGTTTGTCTTGGGGGTTCTTCTCCTGCTTTCGGAAGTTCGGCGTTATCTCTATTACGACCATAATTATTCTTGGCTCGGTCACTCAAGAATTTTCTGTAGTGACAATTCTTCAATGACGTTACCACCTCCTGTCGGAGGTGTTGGCAGTCCCATGTCCGGTGACCGTTCATCCCATGATACTCACACCATAAGTTGAGATCTCTCTGGCTGGAATCGGATCTCATAGCTCTCGGGATTCGTGCATCTTTATTGTTTCTCATGGCTGACATCAACTCTACTATACTGACGTTGAAGTTATATTTCGATAACTTGGGGTAAGAAGGATCCCGAGACCCCGACGTCTCCTTATCCTGGAGTGATTTATTATTTTGACCATGATCGGTCCCTCTGTCAACGATGAACCTGTTTGCTACTCGAAAATTTCTACCACGGCCTTCGATCCGCTCGTAGGGCAAAAATTGGACCCTCGAAGTCCGTCTATCCGCGTCGTAGTCATCCTTTGATTTTTCTCTACTTTTCTCCCGTCCTTTGGCCGATGGTGTAGAACCGACCTAGTTATCTTCGATCCTTATCTTTGACTCGTACCGGTTGTGTACATCTGCCTAAGTTGTTACTTGAAACTCAAGCAGGCTCTCCTTCAGCTTCTGGGAAGCGTCTGCACTTCTTGGATTCAAACCCTTGGTGAGTGCTTTCACTGCCCATTCATCTGGGACGGCCGGGAGCAACATTCTTTCCTTCTGGAATCGAGTAACAAACTCTCGTAATAATTCAGATTCTCCCTGTGCGATCCCGAATATGTCTGCCTTCTGGGCTTGCACTTTTCTATCCCTGGCATAAGCCTTAATGAAAGAATTCACGAGCATCTCAAAGGAATCTATGGAATGCTTGTGTGATAATGAATACCACACCACGTTAGAGCTCCCTTCGTGAGAGTTTCTCCTAATTTCTTTAGCAACACATATTCAATTTTGTGAGGAGCTAAATTATTTCCTTTCACCGCCGTTGTATATGTAGTAATATGCTCCTGTGGGTCTGAAGTTCCATCATACTTTGGAATTTCAGGCATTTTGAACAGCTTCGGGATTAGTTCTGGTGCCGCACTCGGCTTGTACGGTAATTGAATATACTTCTTCGAGTTCAGGCCTTTCAATACTGATGGTGCACCCGAGATTTGATCCATGCAGGAATTTACTTCCCTCATGAACCGCAAAAGTTCATCCTTGAACGGATCGTTATCATTGTTGAAACCGGATCTGCTCCCCCCAGTACCGTCGAAGCCAACTTCACCCCTGGGAGTGTTGTTGTCGACTCTCTGTGTTGTTTGGTTTGCGGAACAACGGGAGTAATTAGATCTCGTCTATTTGCATTATTCAAAACACATGATAGCGCCTGCTTCAGTTCCGTCATAACCTTATCTTGCCGCGTGAGATGGCCTAGAATGATTTCATGTTGCTCTTGCAAGACCCTCACCGCATTCGCAACTCGATCCTCATTAACATCATCGGGAGTTATCTCCAGGACCTATCGAGGGTACCTCTTGTCATGCACCGGTGTCGCGTCATTCCCATCACTACGGGTGTCACTGATTTAATCTTCAAAATGAGGTTGATCCCCTCGAATTTTAGGGTTGCGTGTGTCGTTAACAGTGTTATCTTCCATTTTTTGTGATTTGTTTTTCTAAGACAAAGTAATCAAAACACGTTAGTAAAAACGGTAAGGATAAATTTAATTGCACAGCTGTCTAGGCCCCACGGTTGGCGCCAAACTATTTACCCGTAAAATAGAACAGTTAAATTTATATGCGGTTTCTAGTTAAGTGAACCAATTTAATCCTGAAATAATACAATAATTGAAGAAATATATAATACTTAGCCTTGAAATATGGATGAAACAACAGAGATGACAATTTCGGGAACAGTATTTCCGGGCACAGCGACGACAAGATCAAAAAGCAAGAAGTAAAATTGTATAAAGCTTTGTATAGAATAAAGTGTAAGTTTTGCGAGAAAATTCGCGTTCTCTACAATGATAAATGAGCTCACTATTTATAGCTATCTCTAGGGAAGAAAGTCCTAGGATAATGTTCTCCTTAAATGTCAATTATGAGGGTCATTGATGAATACGTAACGGTGAACATAAATGTCAAATGCTCTGTAATAGACCGTTGTTCTTAATGCTGCAGAATATTCCCTATTAAATGTTACCAGGTGCAGAGCATTTAACATGCCTTTATGAACGTTATCTTTTCCGGTGACAAGCGAAATGGTTGCATTTGGTCTTCAGCCATCCCTGTCTTGGGTTCCATGTGTCCTCCCTTTAAACGACCACGTATCATATCATATTTTACCCTATACAGTAGTCCCCCACAAAAGTATCTAAGTGCTATAACTCTGCAACTGGAGGGAAGTAAGCATGTGTTTATACTAAACTAATAGAATCATAACATGTGTTTGCACATAGAATTTTATCACTTATTATAATTAAGTAATATATATTTTCAATTTATTATATAACTTAATCATAATAAATTAAATTAATTTGGTATAAATACGACGGTAATTATTTACCGTTATTCTTTCTACTTCCCCTTATAAGTATCTTACTAAATTGCTAATGCACATTTTTATATTTGTTTGTCTGTGTTCAATAAAAGACGACAAATAGGGTTATGGTATGATCCTAATCTGCTTTTTTCTGTATCATTATATGAGTTGCATATCACTCTTAGGATATATAGATGTTATTTTGTGGCTTGAATTATTTTCTTGTATTTTTAGGAAACACATAATCCCTATAGGTTTAGGAAAACCCATTGTCCTAATAGATTTGGGAAAGGAAAATCTATAGTCCTTGTGAAATTGGGAAACCTTTCTCTTATAGGTTTGGGACTATTTGGGATTTATATATAAGGGTTGTAGTTAGGGATTCTAGAGATTATATTGTGCTTTTCTTCTCATTCATAGTGAAAAACTCTCTCTGCTTGTACCTCGAGGATTAGGCTTAGCCAAACCTCGTTAAATCCTTGTGTTAATTTTTCTTCTCTATTTACTTTGTGTGTGATTGTGTGCTAGTTAACCCACGATCTTCTGCAATAATTGGTATCATAGCAAGGTTTGGATTTCTTCATATAATCTCGGGTTAAGTTGTCTTCGTCATCTTCAACAAAGTACGAAGTAGAGAAATTTGACGTGGGTTCTAACTTCAGTCTATAGAAGATTAGGATGAAATCATCCCTGGTGTTACAAGGGTTATGTAAGGCAATTGATGAGGATTTTCCTGAAGAGAAGAAAGAGACAGAAAAGGTTGGACTGAAGGAGATGTCTTTGAGTGCTATCTTCATTAGCGTTAGAGATAGCGTTCTTCGGAAAATTGCTGAATAAACTTCTGCAGCAATGGCATGGAAGAAGTTGGAAGATCTATATTCTAAGAAATCGCTAAAAAATCGCCTCTACCTGAAAAAGAGGTTATACAATCGTCGTATGAACGAAGGTACACCTGTTAAAACTCACCTTGATTAGTTTAATTCAATTATAATGGACCTGAAGAATATGAATATCAAAATTGAGAGTGAGGATCAGGCCTTGATTGTGTTATGTTCTTTACCACCATCTTATGATACTTTTGCTGATATGCTGCTATATGGGAAAGACAATATTTCACTGGAAAATGTTAGTAATGCACTAAATTCTAAAGATTTGAAAAAGAGCTTTCCAGACAGCAGAATTGAGGGCGGGGGTCTTGTGAGTAGAGGAAGAACACAACAAAAGGACTTTAACAGGAAAAAGTCAATCGCCAGATCAAAGTCTAGAGCAAGGAAGCAGAACTGTTATGAGTGCGGGGAGCAAGGTCGCTACAAGAGAGTGTCCCGAGCTGAAAGAGAGAAGAGTAAAGCAGAAAGTAGATAATTCGGCAAATGTTGTTGACACTGTCAATAATTCTGATGATAGTGATTATGTAGGGGACGTTTGTGCCGTGGGTTCTTGTCATGGGCGGAATTCCTGGGTTCTTGATTCTGGTGCTACTCTCCACATGTGTCCATAGAAGAATTCGTTTGCAACTTACAAGCAGATCAGTGGGACTGTCTACATGGGAGTTGACAATCCATTACTAGTAGAGGGGATTGGTAATATCAGATTGAGAATGTTCGATGGAATTATCAGAAATAATGAGTGTGGGCATGTTCATCGAATAAAGAGAAATTTGATTTCTTTTTCGACTTTGGATGACCAGGGATATAAGTTTCACTCCGAGAATTGAATATATAAAGTGTGTAAAGGCTCAATGGTACTCATGAAGGGCAAACTGCATTCTAAATTGTATCATCTTCAGGCCAGTGTAGTTGAAGGGGAAGTTGTTGTAGCTTCTGAGAAAAGTGATCTGAATCAGCCTCAGTTGTGGCACTTACGACTTGGTCATATGAGTGATAATGGATTGTCTTTGTTGAGTAAGCAAAATTTACTGAATGGGTACAAAAATCAAGTTTTGAATTTTTGTGAGCATTGTGTGTTTGGTAAACATACAAGGGTAAAGTTCATCAAGAAGGTCGAGCACAGGACCAGAGACAAGTTAGATTATATACATTCAAACTTGTGGGGTACAAGTAGAGTTTCTTCCAAAAGTGGTGCGGGCTATTTTATGACTTTTATTAATGATTACTCAAGGATGGTGTGAGAGTTTTTTTCTGAAAACAAAAGATGAGGCATTTTCGACATTTGTTAAATGGAAAATGATGGTTGAGAGGCAGAAGGAAAGAAAAGTTAAGCGTCTTCGAACTGATAATGGGTTAGAATTTTGCAATTCTGAGTTCGATAATTTCTGCAGCAGAGAGGGCATAGTGAGACACCGCACTTGTGTAGGAACACCACAAAAAAATGGTATTGCAGAACATTTGAATAGAACTCTTTGTGATAGGACACAGAGCATGCTTTCACACTCATGTGTTAGTAAGGATTTTTGGGCTGAAGCAATCAATATAGCTTGTTATTTGGTCAACAGATCTACATCCACATCTATTGAGTTCAAAATTCTCTTTGAGGTATGGTCTGGTTCGCCTGTTGATTATTCAAATTTAAGGATATTTGGTTGTTCTGCTTGTGCTTATGTGAGGGATGGAAAACTTGAGCCGAGGGCAAAGAAGTGCATATTTTTAGGGTATGCAACTGGAGTGAAAGGTTATAAGTTGTGGTGCATAGATCAAAAGACTCATGGGCTAATTATCAGTAGGAATGTAACATTCAATGAGTCTGCTTCACTGGAAAGTCAGAGGGAGAAGGCAATAGCAGAAACTAATTGTGGTGTCAGTGACCGCATAGAGCTAGAAATTGAATCTCCAATAGCTCAGCCCAGTAGTACTAAAGTAGAGAAAGTGGAGGAGGTGCAAAATATTGATCAAGATGATAACGTTGATGCACCTGCGCAACAACAATCATATAGCATTGCAACAGGTAGAGAGAAAAGAGTGATCAACCTACCGCAAAGGTTTGCAAACGTAGTTGATGGGAATCTTCTTGGATATACGAATCCTGTGGGATTTGCTTTGGCAGTTGCAGAGACCGTTGATACTTTTGAGTGTTATACCTATCCTGAAGTTATTCTGGGTATAGAACCAAATCGACAGATTAGTGTTATGGCTGAAGAGATTGAGTCTCTTAACAAGTTTAGGCATTGCCTAGACTTGGTTGATGTGTGCAGCAATGGGTAGAGCCCTCACGAGGGCTGAGGATAGGGTAGAGAGACGTTGTTCCTGTTGATGAAGAGAATTCAAGACAAGGGGAAGATTTTTTATTTTGTGGCTTGCATTATTTCCTTGTATTTTTTGAAAACCCATAATCCCTATAGGTTTAGGAAACCCATTGTCCTAATAGATTTGGGAAAGGAAAACCTATTGTCCTTGTCAAATTGGGAAACCCTTCTCTTATAGGTTTAGGACTATTTGGGATCTATATATAGGGGTTTTAGTTGGGGATGCTAGAGATTGTATTGTGCTTTTCTTCTCATTCATATTGGAAAACTTTCTCTGCTTCTGCCCTGAGGATTAGGCTTAGTCGAACCTCGTTAAATCCTTGTGTTGATTTTTCTTCTCTATTTGCTTTATATATGATTGTATGCTATTTAACCCACGATCTTCCGCAACAGTAGAAAAACCTTTTTCCTGCACAAAATATATCAGAACTAATAAAAGACTTGTTTACCCTCAAAATCGGATAACAATTAACTTTGTAAAAGGTTTTAAGGATACGCGAATTAATTTGATTCAAAGCGATAAATTAAGTTACTATTGAACAAACAAAGATAAAGTAAATTCAAACCACACGAGTAGGATAGTTCCAACCTTAGTGAAAAAATCACCCTCGAGTCGGGCTCACCACGGCCAACACCAGTGAAAAGGAGAAAAAGCTAATGACAGAGAAAATAACAATATATTATTTTGGTATGGGTGTTACAGTGTCTTTAATGAATTATCAGGCCCCCTTTATATAGTAGTGGAATCCTACTGTAGGTACAACTCTATAAAAGGTAAAACAATCCTCTAATTAACTGATTGTTGGTTCTTCATCGATACGTGTCGAGATCCCCGCCGTGATATCCGGCCGGTCACGGATATTACGGCCTTCCGTTGGCCGTGCTCGATTGCCTGACAATGTTCTTCGAAGTTGTTCAAGTCTAAGATCGATTCCGAACCGTGACCCCGATATTCTCGAGGGCAAGCGTCATTCTCCCAAATTCTGACTCGATAAGACTTTTGCCTCAATTTCAGTCCCCTGTCATCATGTCTCGAGCTTGGCTTGTTTTATCGGAGACCGTGGTGTACCATGAGCCCAATTTTACCCGTATACAGATAGTCCCCTCGTTTCTCGGAGAGTAAACGATGAGAAATTAAATGAGCTTCTGATTCTTACTTTGAAACATCGCGACTGAAATGACAAAACATCTGAAAGTCTCGTCAGTCAAGTCATAATGGCATTAAATGCATGTCAGCTGCCGGTCGGCTATCCCTGGACGTGAAAAATCACTGAACTCCTATAAATACCCCCTCTTCTATCCATTTTTGACTTTATATCAAACCTTTCGAAGAGGGGGTATTTATAGGAATTCAGCGACATTTCACGTCCAGGGACGGCCGACCGGCAGTTGACATGAATTTAATGCCATTATGACTTGACTGACGAGACATTTCGGATGTTTTGTCGTTTCAGTCGCGATGTGTCAAAGTAAGAATCAGAATCTCATGTCGTTTTTCGTAGTTTACTCTCCGAGAAATGAGGGGACTATCTGTATACGGGTAAATAGGGCTCATGGTACACCCCGTTTTCTGATAAAACAAGCCAAGATCGAGACATAGTTAAAAGTCTCATTGAGTCAGAATCCGGGGGCATGACGCCTACCCTCGAAAATATCGAGGTCACAGTTCGGAATCGATCTTAGCCTTGAACGACTTCGAAGAAGATTGTCAGGCAATCGAGCACGACCAACGGAAGGCCGTAATATCCGTGACCGATCGGATATCACGGCAGGGATCTCGGCACGTATCGATGAATAACCGGCAATCAATTAATCATAGGATTTTTTAACTTTTATAGAGTTGTAGCTAGAGTAGGATTCCACTACTATATAAAGGGGGCCTGATAATTCATTAAAGATACTGTAACATGCATACCAAAGCAATATATTGTTATTTTCTCTGTTACTAGCTTTTTCTCTTTATCACTGGTGCTGGCCGTGGTGAGCCCAGCTCGAGGGTGATTATTTCACTAAGGCTGGAACTATCCTACTCATGTGATTTGAATTTACTTTATCTTTATTTGTTTAATAGTAACTTAATTTATCGCTTTGTATCAAATTAATCCGTGTATCCTTAAAACCACTTACAAATTTAATTGTTATCCGATTTTAAGGGTAAACAGTTTTGCTTCCACCGTGGGACTAAGGATAATAGCGGTGATTTGATGCAAATTTCCGTAACATGTTTGATTTTAGGTCTGCGTTAAAATGTCGAACTCCCAATTTGCCTCTCTAAACATGGATGCTGAGTTTGGCCACCATGGCGAGAACAACAATATAGCGCCAATCTGGACCCTCTTTACGGACGGCGCCTCGAACGCAAAGGGGTCCGGACTTGGCATGGTATTGAAGCCACCAACTGGTAATGTTGTTAGACAATCTATTGGGATTGTAAAATTGACTAACAATGAAGCATAGTATGAGGCCATGATTGCAGGTCTCGAATTGGCCAAAAGCTTGGGGCAAAGGTGATCGAAGTCAAGTGCGACTCCCTCCTTATGGTGAACCAAGTTAATGGGACATTCGAAGTCAGAAAGGAGAGAATGCAAAGATACTTGGATAAACTACAGGTAACGTTACATCGGTTCAAGGAGTGAACTCTACAACATATACCTCGGGATAAAAACAGTGAGGCTGATGCTCTCACTAACTTGGGATCGTCGGTTGACGACGATGAGTTCAACTCGGGGGTGGTCGTACAACTCATGAGATCGGTAGTGAAAGAAGGTCACGTCGAAATAAACTCAACAAGACTAACTTGGGACTGGAGAAACAAATATATAGAGTATCTGAAGACCGGTAAATTGCCCTCAGACCCTAAGGAATTGAGTACTCTATGTACGAAGATGGCCCGATTCATCTTGTCCGAAGACGGTGCCCTGTTCCGAAGAACGTTCGATGGCCCACTTGCAATATGTATAGGACCAGGAGACACTGATTATGTTCTAAGGGAAGTCCACGAAGGCACCTGCGGAAATCATTCGGGCGCCGAATCATTAGTTCGGAAAATAATTAGAGGCGGCTACTACTGGATCGACATGTAAAAGGACGCGAAGGAGTTTGTACGAAAATGCGATGGGTGTCAAAGGCATGATCCGATGATTCATCAGCCCAGTGAGCTGCTACATTCGGTCTTGTCACCCTGGTCATTCATTAAATTGGGGATGGACATCGCCGGCCCCTTCCATGGGCACCCGGTAAGGCTCAATTTATATTATTTATGACTGACTATTTTTCTAAGTGGGTGGAAGCCCAGGTGTATGAGAAAGTGAGGGATAAGGAAGTCATCGATTTCATTTGGGACCACATAATATGTCGGTTCAGAATGCCGGCCAAGATCGTGTGCGACAATGGGAAACAGTTCATCGGCAACAAAGTAAGAAAGTTTCTCGAAGATCATAAGATCAAAAGGATCTTATCAACACCCTACCACTCTAGTGGGAATGGGCAAGCAGAGTCCACCAACAAAACCATACTCCAAAACCTCAAAAGAGATTGACCGACGCCAAAGGAAAATGGAAAGAAATTTTGCCCGAAGTCCTATGGGCATACCGTACGACCTCGAAGTCTAGTACCGGGGCCACCCCGTTCTCATTGGTTTACAGTGCCAAGGCTCTAATACCGGTCGAAGTAGGGGAACCAAGTCTCAGCTTTTGATATGCGATCGAAGAATCAAATGATGAGGCCATGAATAAAAGCCTTGAACTGCTAGATGAAAGGCGTGAAGCCGCCCTCGTCCGGTTGGCCGCCCAAAAATAACGGATCGAGAGGTATTACAATCGAAGAGCCAACTTTCGACACTTCAATGTCGGGCACTTAGTGTTAAGGAAGGTCATACTAAGCACCTGAAACCCAAATGAAAGGAAGCCGGGGCCGAACTGCGAAGGTTCGTATCAAATTATCGAGATCACCGGAAAAGGTTCGTACAAACTCGGAGCAATGAACGGTGAGTGACTACCAAACAACTGGAACATAACTCACTTGAAATGATACTACTGCTGAGGTACGACCCCATTAATTTCTTTTATTTATTTACATTTTGGACTAACACTTGCAGGTGACCGTCAAAAAACAATACAATAGGCTTGAAAGCACGCGTTGTATGCTTTTTCCCTTGAACCGATTTTATCCCAAATGGGTTTTTGGTAGGGTTTTTAACGAGGCAACATTGGATCGTGCTAACTTTGAATCGAAGATCAGATATGAACTGGTATCAAGGATCACATCAATAGTATCCGAGGATTCTCTATGATCTGCCTCGAACACTGGGGGGGCATCACCCTCGGATAATGATTTTGGCAAGGAATGAAACTTTGTGCTCTAATAGCCTAGGCTCAATCGATAGAATTTACTGTGAGGGCCAAATGGTCAAATGAATTGTGCCCAACATAGACCGCCCGAGCCTTGACACAAAGCTTGTACACATGTGTAACCTTGTATATTACGCACAAAAATGAAAGGAAGTTTCTACCTTGCGGATAAATATTTTGTCCCTTAAAAATTCCTTTTTCTTTCTTACATTTGGTCCCCTAAAGACGTCGAGACCAAGGGCCACCTCACTCGGGGACTGCCACCTAAGGAAGGTTCAAACAGCCCAGGATAACGAAGCCCGGGGGCACAAAGCTTATTAGGTAGTGCCCGAACTTTAAAGTCTACGGTTATCCTAATTCGGGGACGGTTGTCTTGGGTAAGCCCGGATGACTCGAGGTAACAATCACATTAGTCAACACCCGAACAAGAAAGGCTAAGGCCGTCCTAGAACGGCTCCGAGACGTCCGAGACCCGTAACCAAAATATAAGCCCTTCAAAACTTCTAAACCGGTTCAAAAGGCTACCCTCGGCAAATTGTAATCTAAAATACTCTAAGTACTTTAGGGAAAACTTACGGTCATACCAAGACCCACACAAGTCTTGAGCAAAATAATATCGAGAACAAGGCATGTTCGAACCGCCGAACAAGACCTAATTATTACGTGCTAAGGCATTCGATATCTTTATGATCATATAGAAAAGAGCGAAAAGAAACAAGCTTAAAAAACTGTCGAAGGGAAAAGGAGCCTTTTATATATATATATATATATATATATATATATATATATATATATGTATAAGATCTTTACAAAGGCCAAACGGCCTCAATAAAAAATACAAAGGTGCAAAAACAAATAAAAATCTATAAGGCACCTAAACATCATGGTCTTCGCCGGAGCCTGCCTCATCACCGGGACCATCGGGGTCTTCTACTCCCCCGGATCCACCCGAACCCTCGGAGCCTTCTTCGTCCTCGAGATATGCCAACTTCTTAGCCTAGGCCTCGAGCCCCTTAGCACTTTCGATCTCGACTGATAAATCAAAACCCCAAGCATGAACCTCCTCGAGGGCCTCCCTTCGGGACTGCAGCTTCACATATTCGACAATTTCTTTCAGGCGGTCCTGGGCTGCCTCGGCATCGTCTTTGTACTGGGCCACCATATCATCGGCATCGGCCTTGGTTATTTCAGCCACCAACTTGGCCGTTTTAAGCTCCTTGGTGATGGTCTTTGCTGAAACTGAAGCTCCTCAATTTTCTGGGACCGTGCCTCAGCCTTCTCCCTCGTCGCTCGTAGTTGGGCTTCCTCTGAGACCAATTGCACCCAGGTAGTCTCCTTTTTCGAGGCCAAGCAGTCCATCTTGCCTTTCCACTGTTCGGCCTCGACCTTGATTACATCTATCACGACCCGGAGTTGGTCGATCCAATCAATCTTCTGTTGGACCTGCGGGTTTTGAACATTAGTCACCGTGTTTATCTCATCATCACTAACTTCAAATATTTTTACCTATTCAACCAGGTTGGCGTGTTCTTTCTGAGCCGTGTCCAACACAGCTCGAAGGCTCTTAGCCTCTCCTTCACATTGCTCGCTGAGACGTTTGTACGTATCTCTCTTCTCATCAAGCTCTATGACCTCAGCCTCAAGTTGGTTCAGTTCATCCCGATACTGGAGTAAGGTTTCATGGTGAAGCACCGAGGCCTGCAAATACGAGAAGAGATATTAGGATCGTCAAGAACTAAAGTTGTAAAATACAAAAGTTTGGTAACACCTTACCCAGTTCAGCGCCTGTCGTGCTTCATTGAACAGGCATGGGGCGTCCACCTCGTTCATTTTAGCCTGGTCTTCATCAGTTACCAGGCACCGTAGGTAGCTAGCTACCCCGACGGGCACAGAAAGAATCTGGGCATCCTCCGGGACAGTGATGACGATTGACCGCTTCCGTCTAGGATCCGTACTCGGGGCCAGGAACTGGTTGACCAACTTCGGTCTCGAGTGCGGCCCGCCAACCTCCGAGGATGAACTTTTCCTCGGCACTTCTAAATCACCCAATCCAGTTAAGTCCTCCAGGGCGAACTAGTCTACACCGTCAAAGAAGTGGCGAAGGGTATTGTCCACTCCGTGGTCCCCCTCGTCCGATCGCTCCTTTGTCATTCGGGCTTCATCAAACATTGAGTCCGTGAATGAAGGCGATCCCGTATATCACACTGGGCGTGGTGGAGCCGGCATCTCGAGAGGTCTCGGGCCCCACTGCAGCATCGGGCTCCCGAACTTGAAAGGGGTTTGCCTCTATCATTTCCTCCTCGGCTGCCGCCCGTTCTTCGGGGACTGATGGCTTTTGGGCCACTAAACGTTCGTCCTCCTCAGGCTCGTCCCTAAGCCGGAGGAGTGAGTCTGAGTCAAGCACTCGGGAGATGGAGGTTTCTTTTGACTAGTGAACCATCCTCCTTTTCGGTTTCTTTTTCTCCGAGCTCGGGGAGCTTGGAGCCCTCCTCCTTTTCCTCTCTCGGACCTGCCCCAGGGCAGGAGACTCAACAGGTAAGTTCTTGCCACTTATTGGAGGCCTAAGCTCGACATCCTTAGGCATGCCTGCAAAAAGAAATAAAGGACATAAGGACTTGTTGTTAAAAAAAAAGCCTAACACAACCTACTCGGGAAAGGTGTCTCACTTAGGAACGGGCCTCCCAACGACCCTTCGAGAGTTTGCTCCATGAGCGCTTGGAGTAGGGAATCTGTGAAATGATACCATCGACCCACTCCTTGAGTCGAGGGACAGCATTTAGGACCTGAGCGACGGCTGCACCACCACGAATACCAATAAGGAAAAGAGAAGTAAACATAAAATCAACATTCCAAAGAAAGTTCTACTTACGTGATGTATTCCACTTCTGGGGGAATGGCCAGCATTCAGCCAGAATCAAGTCCGAAGTCCTCACTCGGACAAAACAGCCTTGCCAATCTCGATCCCAGTCCTCATCAATACTTGAGAACAGGGCTTTACTGACCCGGTGCACAAGCTTTATCAGCCCCTCTCGGAATATTCAGGAACTGTACAAACGGAGTAGGTGATCCACAGTGAACCGGCAGGAGTCAATTCTGTTCACAAAAAATCAAAGGAGGTTAAGGATGAATCTGACTGAGGCATACCTCGTATCTCTTACAGAAATCTATAGTGACCGGGTTCATTGGTCCCAATGTAAAGGGATTAGTGTAAACACTCAGGTATCCCTCAACATGGGTGGTAAAGGCCTCCTTAGGGTCGGGGACCACTATGCTTTTATCGGCCTAGTTGCAATCTTTTCGGACCGTAGGGAGGACCTCTTCGATAATCGAGCAGATGTATCTCGAGACCTCCTCACACCGACCTTGTACGGAAGAAGGCTTTTCAACTTTAAAATCGTCGTTGGCCGAGCATCCCGCGGAGATAAACATTTTCAAAGGAGGTTCGGGTACTGACTCATCAACGGCCACGCCCGGAGCGGTCGCCTCGACCTCAGCGGCCGGCCACGAAGTAGAAGGAGCTTTTTTCTGGGGAATGATTTTGGAAGTATTTTCCATTCCTTTAGAATGTAAAAATGGAGGAAAATTTGGAAAAGATGAAGAAAGAAAGGAAGTTGAAGGATTAGACTTGTTGGCTTAAAAGAAGATGGGTAAAAATATTTGCAAAGGACCTTGAGTAACGAGGGTAAAAGTGCTAAAGAGTATTGAAATCCTGAGCGTACGAGGGTAGAAGGTTTGTTATAAAGTGAAACATGGATAGAAGATGGGGTATTTATAGGAGTTCAGCGACGTTTCACGTCCAGGGACGGCCGACCGGCGGTTGACATGCATTTAATGCCATTATGACTTGACTGACGAGATGCTTCAGATGTTTTGTCGTTTCAGTCGTGATGTGTCGAAGTAAGAATCGTAAGCTCATGTCGTTTCTCGTCGCTTACTCTCCGAGAAACGAGGGGACTATCTGTATACGGGTAAAATCGGGCTCATAGTACACCCCGGCCTCCGATAAAATAAATCAAGCTCGAGACATGATGACATGGGACCGAAATCGAGGCAAAAGTCTCATCGAGTCAGAATCCGGGGGCATGACGCCTGCCCTCGAGAATATCGGGGTCACGGTTCGGAATCGATCTTAGCCTTGAACGACTTCGAAGAACATTGTCAGGCAATCGAGCACGGCCACCAGAAGGACGTAATATCCGTGACCCACTGAATATCACGGCGGGGATCTCGGCACGTATCGATGAAGAACCGGCTATCAGCTAATCAGAGAATTTTTTTACCTTTTATAGAGTTGTACCTAGAGTAGGATTCCACTATTATATAAAGGGAGCCTGATAATTCATTAAAGATACTGTAACACGTATACCAAAGCAATATATTATTATTTTCTCTGTCACTAGCTTTTTCTCTTTTTCAGTGGTGCTGGTCATGGTGAGCCCGGCTCGAGGGTGATTATTTCACTAAGGCTGGAACTATCCTACTCGTGTGGTTTGAATTTACTTTATCTTTGTTTGTTCAATAGTAACTTAATTTATCGTTTTGTATCAAATTAATCCGTGTATGTATTCTTTAAACCACTTACAAATTTAATTGTTATCCGATTTTGAGGGTAAACCAAATTATACTAAAATGTTATAAATATCCTGATCCTTCTTCACCTAGTAATACGTCATATTATTCTCCTGCTGACTGTTACGATGTTTACATTTGTTAGAATACAAACTGACCAAATTATACTCAGTTAACATGCAATAAAAAAAAAGTAAAAAGAGTTTCCACTAACAGCTCATGTAATCCCTATTTCATCAAAAACTACTATAAGACGTTTGTCATCCATGTCGCATACTTTTGATCACATACATAATTTCTTTTTTCTATTTGTTTCTGGAATTGTGTTTAACCAAAAAATAGGAATTTCGGTCAAATCTCAATTTTAGAAGAACTCGGGTTACTGATAATCAAATATGAAACAAATAAGAAAAATTAGCTTAAATGATAGCTGAATAAGTAAAAGAGCTCTCTTATTGTGTACCTGTGTGCATCTTCTTGGTTCCTAACCTAAAAATAACTATCTAAAATTTAAAATTGACATATTTTTCTATATATATATCTGGATAAACTTCACAAATAGTTACTACATAACTAGACGTCTTTTACACCAAAATCGCATAATGTTATTTTGTCATATAAAGTAGAACACTAATACCAGATAACTGAATGATCACAATAGCTGTAAATATAAATTTCCCGTGGGCTTAAAAAGAATTTTTGCATTAGTGGCACACCCACTTTTTTTCACTTTTTTCGTGTATATAAATTAAATACTTTTCTCTATTTACTACGCGATAAATCAAGTCGTTCTCGCCGTGCGCAAATAGTATCATAGTAGGACCAAAAGAATTGTATGGGTTAAAATCTATCTTTAGAATATTTAAGGCTAAGATAGTACTAGGGGAAGAGTTCTCAAGTCGTCATTTGTCGAAATGGCCCAAGAAGCGGCGACGTTTGTGGTCGAAGAGTCAACAAGGGCCGAAATCGAGGTGTCAACAAGGGTCGAGGCCGAGGTCGAGTACCTTTGACAGAGTTATAACGGCTAGTTTCAAGATATGATATTAAAGAGAATATTCTAATTTATATTCTCTGCACTCGTACTATTAGGGTTTTTTAGGAGCATATTCCCTATAAATAGAAAAAGACACAATGATAGGGGACATGTGATATTCATTTGTAAAAATACATTTTGACTTAAGAAAGAGAATCGGGTCTCATTGCTAAGATACAAATATTACCTTTTCATTGAGATTCTTGTCTATACTTTTCCACCAGATCTGAGAATAACTCAAATATTCAAGAGGTTGTCCATCATTTATCATTGTTAGAAAGAACATTCACTTACTTCATCTTTTCTTGGGTGACTCATTCATTCTATTTACTTAAATGTCATTTATTGATATTCATTGATATTGAATGCTACATTATTGTCTTTGATTTCTGAAATATTTATTGCATGCTATCGCCACTGTCCGACTACATCTGCACATTGTTTGTGCTCTTTTAAGAACTTCATCTTAGGGATATTATTGTTAACTAAGAATAAACCTCATTTATATAAATTTAATTATTAGAACCAAGATCCATATTTTTGGTCAAACAATTTGGCGTCGAAAGTGGGGATTTCTTAGTTAAATTTTTGGTTTCCTCTAGATCTACAATTAATGCAACTCACTAACATAAAGAAAACCCCGAGATCCCCTTTCTTTGTGTATACAAAACCCTACATGACAGGTAACCAAGGAAAAAGGACAAAAATAACAAGTGACATCCCAACCAACCTCATGAATATCATCAATGAAAGCCGCGAAACAGTAGGTGAGAACACGATGCCCAACGCGTCCCTTAGGCGAGAGATGTCACTACCCCCGCACTACAGCATAACAAAACCCAAAGGAAAAGGGGTTTCCACATCTACAGAGGAGGGGACGCTGTGAAAAAACTCCTTGAGGCATAGCTGACCGACACGCTAGCAAGTGTCCTCAACAAACCCGCTCCAAGCATGACTGCAGAAACCGCAAGGGCATGCACGATACAACAAACAAACGAGCAGTGTAACCGATCCCTCTCTCCAATAATAGGTATAACTCACAACGTTACTGATAGTGCGGGTGATAATGCCCTCGCTGCCATTCTAAAGAGGATGGAAGAAATGGAGAATGAAAATAAAGCACTCCGGGACCAGATGAAAGAATGCCAAGAATGAGTTGACAAGATACCGGGCGCTCCTAAGCTACTGCCAAAAAGGGATGTTGGTAGGTTCGTAGAGCATCCGTACATCGATGATGCAGCACCGCATGCCATACCGAAGACCTTCAAAATGCCGCCCTACCTCAGGATATACGACGGAATGACCAATCCTGTAGATCATGTGACTCACTACGTTACTGTCGTGAAAGACAACGACCTTGCCAAGGAACAAGTGTCCTCCATTTTGCTAAAGAAGTTTGGCGAAACCCTCACGGGAGGGGCATTAACATGGTATTCACAGCTACTAGCCCGCTCCATAGAAACTTTCAAAGAAATAGCCGATAAGTTCGTAACCGCCCATGCCGGAGCCAAGAAGGCCGAGGCGAGAGTAAACGATATATTTTCTATTAAGCGGTCCTTGGGAGAGGGGCTAAGGGACTTCCTCGCGCGATTCAACTAAGTAAGGATGACTCTGCCAAACGTATCCAAAGGGATGACGGTCGTAGCTTTTCAGAACGGGCTGAGTAAAGAGGGTTCAAGAGAAACTAGAAAATTGTTGAGCCAATTGATGAAGTATCCTCCAACCACTTGGGATGAAATCCACAATGCTTATTATGCCGAGATCTGAGCAGACGAGGACGATCTCAACGGACCAACTCATCGGCTAACCTCGGTATAACCCGAATCCAGAAAAGAATGAAGAGACAGTACCAGAAGCGATAATCCGATTCTACGACCTAACAAGGAACGACACAAACCATATGTCAGGGCGGACGCCGCACCCTCCCTCCGCTATGAAGAAGGCATGTCCAGACCAATGATAGGGACTCATCGGAACGAAAGAGGTATGCCTCATTTATTATCTGCTCACAATTTTTGTGTGTCGCCTACAGAAATAGTCTACGCTCTTGAGAAACTCGGAACAAAAGTGAAGTGGCCGCCAAAGAAGAGATAAGATCCGAACACTAGAAAGTCCGAAGCCCTCTGTGAGTTCCACCAGGAACGCAGGCACAAAACAGAATATTGCATCGCCCTCAGACAGGAAGTCGTAAACATGTTACGGCAATGGCACCTCAAAGAGTTGTTAAGCGATAAAGCGAGGACCAAATTCGCCAGAGGACGTGAACATCAAGGTCCATCATCGCCAACTCGTACCATCAACATGATCATCGGCAGTAGAGACGATGCATGTATCAACGGTGTGACGTTCACCACCACTCACAAACTCAAGCGGTCTATCACCCACGAATGGTATGACAGACTCGAAGAAAGTATCATCTTCGACGAGTCGGATGCCGACAGTTTGACTTTCCCTCATAATGACGCCCTCGTTATTACTTTACGCATTTTAGATACCGATGTCAAACATATCATGGTGGACGATGGAAGTGGTGCATGCATTATCCACCCCCGAGTCCTTACCCAAATGAGGCTCGAGGATAAGATAGTGTCGCGCTGCATCATGCTAACCGACTTTAATAATGCAATTCAATGAATATCGGGGGAAATTACACTTCTCGTCTTGGCCTGTGGTGTGACTCTGGAGACGACATTCCATATCATGGACCATACCACTGCATACAATGCTATAGTGGGATGATCATGGATACACCCCATTAGAGCCATCTCATCCAGCCTTTACCAAGTAATTAAGTTCCCGACACCATGGGGGATATTCAGCATACGCGGAGAATAGCGCACGTCTCGGGAATGCTACAGCATCCTGGACAGTACGACCATCCAACAGAAAAAAGACAAAGAAAAAGAGGCATAGCAATCTACAAGGTCAAGGTCGAAGCAAGAAGAAATCGGGATTGTAATCATGGATCCCGACATAGTCGAGGATATAGGTTCGGCCATAGAAGACCTCAACCTCGTTCAGATGGACCTCAACGATCATAGCAAGAAGGCCTATATCGGTTGTAAACTCCAGGAACCAGGTAAATTCAGTCAATTCTTAATAGCTAATGAAAATTTATTTGTTTTCAGCTATGCAGATATGCCCGGCATCCCAAAGGAAATCGCCACACACGAGTTAAATGTCGACCCATTTCACCCCCAGTAAGGCAAGTCAGACGTAAATTCAACTTCGCCATCAACGATGCAGTCCGCGAGGAGGTGGAAAAATTATTAGAAAATGGCTCCATAAGGGATTCAAAGTATCCCAAGTGGATTGGCAATGTAGTGATGGTCAAAAAGAAAAATGGAAAATGGCTGATGTGCGTGGATTTCACAGACTTGAACAAAGCATGTCCAAAGGATTCGTTCCCATTACCCCACATCGACCAGCTCATCGATGCAACAGCCGGGCATGAACTATTGAGTTCTTTGGACGCTTACTCAGGCTATAATCAAATTCTCATGGAGGAAGAATACCAGGAGAAGACCACGTTCATCACCCACCAAGGAACGTATTACTATCGGGTCATGCCATTTGGACTAGAAAATGTGGGAGCTACTTATCAAAGGTTGGTAACCAAGATGTTCAAAGACCAGCTCAGTAAGACCATGGAGGTATATATAGATAATTTATTGGTCAAGTCTAAAAGGGCAGATGATCACATCGGTCATTTGAAAGAAACTTTCGACATACTCAGACGATACGTAATTAAGCTGAACCCGGAGAAATATGTGTTTGGCATAGCCTCGAGAAAATTCTTGGGTTTCCTGGTGTCGCAATGAGGGATAGAGATCAACCCGAACCAAATCAAAGCTATCGAGGGGATACCATAACTCTTAACCACCAAAAGGCAAGTCCAAAGATTGACTGGTCGTGTCGCCGCCCTATCAAGTTTCATTTCGCGGTCATCGAATAGATGCCACAAATTTTTTGGCGTACTCAAGAAGGACAATGGCCTCGAATGGACTTCTGAGTGCGTCCAGGCTCTGTAAGAACTAAAGGCATACCTATCATCACCGCCCCTGCTTTAGAAACCCGAACCCGGGGAGAAACTCTTCATCTATCTAGCCATATCCGAGGTAGCAGTAAGCGCAGTCTTGATCCACGAAAACAAAGGTGCATAATCTCCCATCTATTATATTATCAAAACACTCATCGACGCCAAGACGAGGTACCCATACCTCGAAAAATTGGCTCTGGCCTTGGTCGTAGCTTCACGGAAGCTTAGACCCTATTTCCAATGCCACCCCATCTCGGTCGTCACAACTTTTCCCCTGAGGAGCATTTGCATAAACCCGAGCTATCGGAGAGGCTGGCCAAATGGGCCATCGAGCTAAGTGAGCATGATATCACATACCATCTGCGAACGGTGATAAACTCACAAGTGCTCGCCGACTTCAGTGCAAAAATAATTCCTGAGGTCGAAAGGGAAGCCGTCCAAGCTTCCCTCCAAACACAAGACCTCTAGGTCCTATACACTGATGGCGCATCCAACGCATCAGGGTCTGGACTAGGACTCATACTCGAGGTCCCCAATAGGTGAAATAATTTGCCAGTCCATAAGGTGCCCGGATATGACTAACAATGAGGCCGAGTATGAGGCCGTAATTACAGGGTTAAGGCTAGCACTCAAATATGGGGCGAAACGATTGAAACTCCGTTGTGGCTCCCAGCTCGTAGTCAACCAAGTCATAGGGAATTTCCAAATCAAGGAACAAAGATTGAAAAAATACCAGACCGAAATCTGTAAGTTATTGCCTCAGTTCGACGAATGCCAACTCGATCAAATCCTACGAGCACAGAATGTCGAAGTAGATGGCCTCGCTAAACTAGCCGCAGCTACCAAAAGCAGCATAACCAGAGATAAAAGCATAGTCCACCTCCTCAACTAATCATTAGACCAAGTCGGGGTAAGAACCATAAACTTAACTTGGGACTGGCGCAATCGTATTATCGCATATTTGCAGGACGGCACACTCTCAGGCGACAAAAAAGAGTCCAAGAAACTAAGAATGCAAGCGGCCAGATAAAGTCTCCTTCATAGCGACCTATACAAGAGGATCTACGGCGGCCCTCTGGAAAACTGCTTGGCCCCGAACCAAACCCAGCACATCCTCAAAGAGGTCCATGAAGACCATTGTAGAGCTTACTCCAGCAATCGAGCACTGGTTAGATGCCTCATACGGGCAGGATACTACTAGCCCACCATGAAAAAAGATGCCGCAGACTTCATGAAAAAATACGAACAATTCCAAATGTATGCCCCAATGATTCACCAAGTAGGCGAACACCTCCACTCGGTCACCTCCCCTTGGCCGTTCATCAAATGGGGAATGGACATCATGGGGCCCCTTATAGCAGGGAGAGGTAATGTATTATTCCTTTTGGTTTTAACTGACTATTTCTCTAAATAGGTGGAAGCAGGAGCATTCACCCAAATACGGGAACAACAAGTAATCACCTTTATATGGAGAAACATCATATGTCGATTCGGCCTACCCAAGAAAATCAGATGTGACAACGGACCCCGGTTCGGAAGAAAGAAAACCGCCGAATTCTTCGAGAAATGGCATATCAAGAGGATACTCTCAACCCCATACCATCCAGTGGGTAATGGACAAGAAGTATCCTATAATAAGTCTATACTAAACATCATGAAGAAAAAGCTCGAAGACGTCAATGGTTTGTGGCCGGAAATGCTACTAGAAGTATTATGGGCCTATCGAACAACTCTGAAGACGAGCACAAGAGAGACGCCCTACTCTTTGGTCTATGGGACTGAGGTAGTAATACCGGTCGAGGTTGGAGAACCCAGCCTAAGGTACTCCCATAAAAGGGGCGCAAGTAACGACGAGAGCAGAAGTTAGGAACTCGACAAAATTGATGAACGAAGAGCCATGGCCTACATAAGAATGATCGCCCAAAAACAACAAGTAGAACGTTATTACAACAAGAAAGCAAAGGTCCACCCGCTTAAAGTCAGGGACTACGTACTGAAAGACAAAACTCAAGCGAGCAAAGATCCCCGAGAAGGCAAGCTGGGAACAAACTGGGATGGTCCATACAAAATCACTTGAGTTTTATCCCATTTGGGTTTTCTCAAGGAGGTTTTTAACGAGGCGACGAAGGGAACGCTTCGAGTCAAAGTACGCGAAGGTAGGGTCATGGTTACTATTTCATTGCTTGACCTCTCAATACTCTCCAAGTTAAACAATGAAGGGACTAGATAGACTAGGACTAGGACTAGAACGCCAGCCAACACCCCCAAAATCTATAAATTTTTCTAAGTATGTAACCAAAGCAACAATGTCAAAGAAATGAGAAACTTACGCTTATCAGCACACCTTTTTCGTGTCAAGGTTATGTTCGACTAAGATCGAACAAACACCTACCAGCCCTCGGCCACGATTTAATGAAAGGTTATATTCGATCTCGCTCGAACAAATACCTACCAGCCCTCGGCCGCGATTTAACGAAAGGTTATGTTCGACTAAGCTCGAACAAACACCTACCGGCCCTCAGATGCGCTTTAACGAAAAGTTATGTTCGACTAAGCTCGAACAAACACATATCGGCCCTCGGCCATGATTTAATGAAAGGTTATGTTTGACCAAGCTCGAACAAATACCTACCTGCCCTCGACCGCGATTTAACAAAAGGTTATGTTCGACCAAGCTCGAACAAACACCTACCGGCCCTCGACCGTGATTTAATGAAAGGTTATGTTCGACCAAGCTCGAAAAAACAACTATCGTCCCTCGACCGCGATCTAATGAAAGGCTATGTTCTATTACACTAGAACAAATACCTACCGGCCCTCGACCACAATTTAATGAAAGGTTATGTTCGACTAAGCTCGAACAAACACCTACCGGCCCTCGGCTGTGATTGCACAAATGGTTATGTTCGACCAAGCTCAAACAAACACCTACCACCCTCGGTCGCGATCTAACGAAAGGTTATGTTCGACCAAGCTCGAACAAACACCTACCGCCCTCGGCCGCGATCTAACGAAAGATTATGTTCGACCAAGCTCGAACAAAAACCTACCGCCCCTCAGCCACGATTTAACGAAAGCTTATATTCGACCAAGCTCGAACAAACACATGCCTGCCCTCGGCCGCGATCTTATGAAAGTTATGTTCGATTATGATCAAACAAACACATACCGACCCTCGGCCACGATTTAATGAAAGATCATGTTCGACCTCGCTCGAACAAACACCTATCGGTCCTCGGCCACATCCCAACAAAGAAACAAAAATATACACAAGTATAAAAAATAAACCACATGAAGAGAAGATGATGCAAGGAACAACTTTGATATTTCATATACTTAAAACTGTTTACAATAGGCTCATGAAGACGCCGGCAAAAAATACACAAAAAATAAAAAGAAAAAACTATTGGTCACCACTATTAAGGCCTTCAACATCATCGCCAACTTGGCCCTCAACAGGGTCACCACCCTGACTATCAATACCCTCATCATCGCTATCTTCACCCTCAGGATATGCGGCATCATACCAGGCATTCTCCTAGAGCCAGTCTATACCCACGTCCCCCTCGTCCTTACCGGCCTCTAGCGTAGTGGGATCATACCCACAAGCGACTCAAGCTTTACGATCCTTAACACGAACATCTTTGAGGGCAACCTCATAAACAGATCCCGCCACATGAAAATCTCGAAAGACATCTAACTGGGCCTCGGCATGAATCCACTCCTCATATAACTCCCGAGGAACATTAGGAAAATCTGAAGTACATGAAGAGGACGGTTGTGCCAGTAACTAGGCCTTCTCGGCCTCCAAAACAGCAACTCGATCGTAGAGGACAGAAGTCTCCTTCTCCAACTTTCCAATACTCTCATCGAGCTGCTCTTCTTTAAGCCTTGCCATTGTTAAGTCATTTTCTCGCTCGGAACGGAGAGTCCGGATCACCACCTCAAGAGACTCTACCTTTATCAAAGCCTCCGACCGAGAGGACTCCGCCTTCTCTAGCTCCTCCGTCTTCTCGGTGACTTCACCACTAAGAGCCTCCGCGCTGAATTGATACTCCTCATACTGGGCTCGCAGCAAAATCACTTGAGCTTGGAGATCAATGCATTCGACTTCGACCCCCTGCTAAGCTCAAGCTCTTCTTCTTTGTTCCTCAATGTCCCCTCCAGAATTCTGCACTTCCTCACTCCCTGCACCAGCTCCTCATCTCTTGCCTTTAAGTCATCCCTCAGTCAGCGCACATCATTTCCTTCACGAAGCCAGCACCTAAGCTCCCGGTACTTCTCAAGGAATCTGAAGTACTTGTCCTTCAACTTCGCATAGATATCTTTATGTCTCTGCTCCCTACGAGCACTTTCAATCATATATATTCTCCCTTGTCGGGATATCTTGTCAAGGATTACCGTCTACAAAATGAATGAAGTTAGGGCCTACGAAAGAACAAAACATAAGGAAAATAACGGATAATAAATGTACTTACCTAAAGGGCGAGGTTGGAAATGTTATTCAACAGGTCATTGTCATTCATAGTCTTGAGAGTCGTACCCTCAACTTCAGAACTAAGAGGGACAAGGGAGAGTATAATCTTCTTAGTATCCACGAGAAAATTACGATCCATCGGGATCGTAATAGTCCTTAAACCCCTCTCCAACCTTACTTCAAGCTTAATAAGCCCCTCGTCGATCATCCTCAGCTCGTCCACATCTATGTTGGAATGGAATCCAACATCCTCCTCAGCAACAACCTTCCCTCTATCATTAGTCGAAGAAGGTACGTCCACCGCAACTCCAAAAGACGAGGCCTCTTCCTGTCTTAGAAGAACAGGGTTGCCACTGCCCATCACGCCTTCGACCGCATCCCCCACAAGCCGTATATCTGTATCCTGTAAACAAATGGCCTCGGGACTAGCCTCTAGGATCTTCCCGATATGCATTGTGGTCGTCTCCCGAAGGACAAAACCACATTCTCCTAAATCGGTGGCCGCCAACCTCCCTCCTCCGATGTCCATGGCCCTCCTCTTACGAGGCACCAAATCTTTATCACCGGGAAAAGGTTCGTCATCCTCTTCTATGAGGGCATGTAAGGGAGAAGCCGAGGTCTCCGCGGCCAAAGTCTCTACAGCCTAAGGAGGGACAGATTTGGACGCAACAATAGGAGGGACCGAGGCAAAAGCAAGATTAGTCGCAGTCGAAGAAGGGGCGGGAGTCGAAGACGTAGTAGCTTTCCTCTTCCAGAATGAGGGTGTGGGAGCTCTCGACCTCCTCGAAGATCTCCTGGCCGAAGATATGAAAACACAAGGAAAGGGAAAGATCTGCAAAGGTAAATAAAAAAAAAAGCTATGAAACCAATGGTAAAAGAAACTTACCAGTCGAAGGGAGAACATGCCCAAACTTCTTGAAAAAGCTTGGCCATTCACGAATCCCTACGATATGAGGGAGGAGTTGATCGACCCAGTCAGAAATGTGAGCGACCAAAGGATGAGGCGAGGTTTTGGCTGCATAAGAAGAATACAAAAGGTCAAAACCCACGACCAAGCACAGGAGAAAATTCAAATACCTACAAGCAGGGAAATTAGGTACTTACGAGTATAATTTCAAGCCTGAGGAAAACCATCGACATTGACCACCATATCCTTGGTTCTGACAAAAATGAAGTTAAACCAGAATTGACGGTTGGTTTTGTCGTCCATATTCACCACCAAGAACCTTCCCCCTCGGTGGCGAAGATTCAACATCGATACCCTATAAAAGCTAGGGGCGAATAGAAGTATTAAGTGTCGAAGTGTCAACACGACCCCGGCTAGCTCGACAAATTTGGTAAGCATCTTTATAAGCTTATAATCGTACAGCGCGAGGTGAGCTGAGCAAACATCGAAATAACGACAGAACTCCTCGGTCAACGGTAGGAGAGTAAGGGAATAGCCAACTTGGAAAAGTGTAGGCGTAGAAGGCGTAATAGCCAGGACGGTGGACCTGCACTGTATCCCACCCAATCGGGATTAACTCAATGTGATTGGGAAGGCCAAACTTAGACTTAAGCTCTTTTAACTCCTTCACTGTCATCACTGACCGAAAGGCTCCAGGTTCAGTATCAGGTGATTTGGTGAAATCGGATCTGGAATCAGTATTCCATAGAATTATCTCTCCCACAGACGGGAAGGTTCCATCCTCAACGGTGGCAGGAACACTTTCCTAATAGGGGAAACACCACTGCCAAAGGGGCCACATGACTTCCCTCACCAGACTCAGAAGATACGTTAGACATAGTATAATATAGGAAATAGAGGTATCAAACGAGAAAGAGTTAAGAACAATACAAATCACTGGAACAAAGAAGGGAAGTTCGAAGCAAGAGGAGAGTAAGAGAAAAATATGGGGTTTCGAAACAACAGAAAACTTAAACCTCAAAATCACATCCAAATACCTCTATTTAAAAAGGTCTAGGCACCAGAACTGAAAATGGTTCATTATAACTGGCGTCAAAATCGAAGCGACATGTTTAATCAGAGGTCACACGCTAAATGAAGTAACACATCAGGAATATGCGTCATAATGACGCATGACGTCATGACGTCATCCTAACTCGTGGACAACATAATTCCAGCAAATCGCCCGGGAAAATCGAAGCATTTGAAATATATGGCCCACATAGGGCCACGCTGCCAGTTTGCCACAACCACCACGACCTGCATAGCACACTCGATTATTTTGACCACAAAGAACAATATCTGCTCATCCAATCCGCCTCAAGCCGGCCTCAATAAGTTGAGGGACTAACTGTATGGGTCAAAATCTATCTTTAGAATATTTAATCCAAGATAGTAGTAGGGGAAGTGTTTCCAAGTCGTCGTTTGTCGAAATGGCCCAAGATGCGGCGAAGTCTGTGGTCGAAGAGTCAACAAGGGCTGAAGTCAAGGTGTCAACAAGGGTCGAGGCCGAGTACCTTTGACAGTTATAATGGCTAGTTTCAAGATAGGATATTAAAGAGAATATTCTAGTGGATATTCTCTGCACTTGTACTATTAGAGTTTCTTAGGAGTATGTTCCCTATAAATAGAAAAAGACACAGTGATAGGGGACATGTGATATTCATTTGTAAAAATAAATTTTGACTTGAGAAAGAGAATCGGGTCTCACTGCTATGATACAAACATTACCTTTTCACTGAGATTCTTGTCTATACTTTTCCACCAAATTCGAGATTAACTCAAATATTCAAGGGGTTGTCCATCATTCATCGTTGTCAGAAAGAACATTCACTTATTTCATCCTTTCTTGGGTGACTCATTCATTCTATTTACTGAAATGTCATTTATTGATATTCATTGATATTGAATGATACATTATTGTCTTTGATTTCTGGAATATTTATTGCATGCTATCGTCATTGTCCGACTATATCTGCACAGTGTTTATGCTCTTTTAAGAACTTTATCTTAGAAATATTATTGTTAGCTAAAATTAACTCTCATTTATATAAATTTAATTATTAGAACTAAAATCCATATTTTTGGTCAAACAAGAATAACAATGGAGAAGAAATAGGAACGTAAACAAAATTGGAACGTGTGATATATTTTGGTGGAATAACGGGACGGGGACCCGCAAAGGCAGAAGGTGAGCCAGAGGAGTAGTGAGCTTAATGATGCTGGCTAGCCCACGCTAGACCCTGTAGAGCCGCAACGTGAACGGGCTCCAAACACCCCCATCATTTCTCCTTCCCTGGGTCCCGCTTTCCACCCAATTGTCAATTACCCCTTTTCTTCTCGGCTAAACTTACTACCACCTCAAGCCGGCGCATTATTTGCTTGGCTTCAACTGGCCAATATCTTTTTCTTTTTGAATTATTTCTTGGATGTGTTTTCGTTGTTTTCCCGTAAAAGGAAGAAGAAGATTTTTGCTACTTATGAGTATGCATCGTATTTTTACTGATAGTATTAAATTTTACTCGATTATACTTCAATCAATACTTAGATATTGTTGTTAACTTAGAGAAATTAAAAGTATCCCTAGAACATTATTCTCAATGTATCATCCATATCATGTAAAACTTAGCCACAAATTATTTTCTATGTAAAACATTTTGAACTATACCAAATACCTCCAGACTTGTTCTTTATGATTTCAGATTTTTAAACGCAAGAACTTCACCTGATCAAGAAGGAATTCTCTGACTTGATTAATGTCTTTGTGATTTTTTTTGGTCAATACCATAGTCATGAGGGCAATAAGTTTAGGTACATATATAGGCAACGGAACAGCCAAATTACAAACTGTTGGAACGGGCTTCAAGCTCCGTTTCATGACTCTCCATCAGCTGAAACAGTGTAGGTTTACATATATAAGTATATAATTAGTAGCCATATAGAGAGAGTTGTATAATGATGACAGTCGGTGGTGGTGTAGGAAGCGTATTAGTCACGGGCAACAACAATCTGCGACACTTCAATCATGTCTCGTACATTTATATATTTCATACGCTAATTCAACTTGGAACCAAATATCTACTCCGGCCTGCTTATTTCTTCATTCCCTCTTCTTCTGCTTTTAACTGCATACCAACAGAATATTGGAATTAATAAAAAGATTCGTAAACAATCTAGAGAGACTTGCAATTTTGTTTTTATTGGTACACTTTAATAATTTTAGCTTAAGCTGGTTTCTTTAGCAGGTGGAATTCATTAGTAAATTAGTTGAGGTGCTTAACTTCAAACTTGGAGTCTATAATTAACAGAACTCCCATCGTTATGATTCTCTATCGGTTATTAAGTCGAATCATTGCCGCTTTGTTCATACAACTTAAATCAATCCTCACCTTATCAAGTAAAGGTCCAAACTTTTAGCATTCAGTTACAAAACCCCATCCACGAGAGAACCTAAAAGGTGAAGAAAAGAGAAATGAAAGAGAAAAGTAAAGCAAATTCGGACATAGTGAAAATGCACGTTCTTTTGTTACTGCTGTGAAATGATGCCTCGTAGTCATGAAATGTCTTTAGTGAGAACAAGAGGTCCAACAAATTGGAATTTGGGTGAAATGGTAAGTATTTCTTATTTTTTAACTAGAGGTCTCGGTTGGAATCATAGGTATGGAATCAAATATATTAGGGATCATTTTTTCCCCTAAATGTGAGACTTTCCCTACGTGAATTAATTAGAGTTAGTTAGATCCCAATGCAAGTACCCGATGTTGGTTGGAAAATGAATGTTAGCTCGTTGGTTCAGCTGGTCCCAAGTAGCAGTATTTTCAGTAAGGAACAAGAAAGGGTAGGGACTAGGGAGAATGACCATGGCTTGACTTGTTTGAGCCGCCTTTTCTTTACCTCTTTTAGACATGAGAAGAATATTGTCCAATCCTAAAATTCTTTTCCCTGAAGATCTTGTTCCATTACGTCACCACTGTAAAAGAACAAAACCAAGATAAAACTTTATTACTCGCATATATTGAATTAATCAATTTCAATAAGATTCCTTTTTGTAGGGTCTTACGGGAGATCATCTGTGCAAATTCAATTAAGCTGATTGGCCTGGTGCCATTACTCTCTTTGACATCCCCGGTTTACCCTCCTTTCTTTATCATAGAACTGTTTTCATTATCTCCTCTCTTTTTTAGACATTCAAACAGAAACAAAATATTCTCTTCCATGTTATTCTCTCTATGACTATAACTAAAAACAACCAAGAAAAGAAAAGGAAAAATATAAGAAAGTCATTATCAATGGTGGGTGAGTGGAGATAGCAGTTGCCCACACGCTGTGTGCCAATTTTTGGCCACCTTTTTTGGCGCCCAAAAGCTTTCCCAACAATTCTGCTAAGTGAGAGAAAAAGAAAATGACTATTAAAGGTTACGGTGGAGTGATAAATATTTTTTTGTCCTTAATCAGAGCTTCAGGTTTGATTTTTCGAGTTATGGATATGATATTATTTTTTGTAGGGAGCGTTTACCCCTAAAAAGAAATTTCTATGCTCGAAATAGGATTAGTCCAGCCTCAAAACAGATATCGAACACCAAGTTGGAAGAAAAAAAGAAAAAATAGAGAAACAGAAAAATGACAACATATATGATCAATTAAATTTTGAGCTCTTGTCACTAGTTACTACTCTATTACATTATCCTTCATCATTAGGGCTTTTTTTTCTCTCTTTTTTTCTTTTTGTTGGGTGGGGGGTGGCTTTATATAACCCTATTAGTTCATCGTTTTTCCATTCCCTTCAGCCCTTTTCCATTTTGTTCATTTGTCATCTTCTTAGCTTTCCTCTCCTCGGGATCTGGTCCGAGAGACCACTACGAGTTCTACAATTCCCGAGGATCGAACTTTGAACTCTTCCTTTTTCCTAGTTTAGTCTTTTTGTCCTGTCTTGTCTCTTGTCTTTTACCAGTTCTTGGACCCTTCTCTTGACTTGGAGAGCTTACTTTCTGACCGCAGAAAAGAATAAAACCCTATTCTTCTCTGCTCAAAATTGACTTTGCTCAGATCTGTGCACTTGGAAACTAAGGTTTGATCTATCTGTGAGATCTTCCACTTTCTCTCTTTATGCTTGATTTGAACAAAATCTATATGCTTATGAGTCATAAGTAATTAAATGTGTTTGTTGGTTTTTCTTCAAGTAATAACCAGTAATTGATCTTGTAATAAGAATAGCACTCATTCTTGGTGATTTCTTTCATTTTCATGCGTCTCCGCTGATATTACGTGCTAAATGATGACAGACATTATTATTGTCACTCCAACACTATCATATGCTTCGCAATAATCTATTTAGAGACGGGTAAACAATAATAACTATATTAAACCTTGATTTCTCTTTGGTTAATTAGGAGTGACAAGAGGCGTTGGTACGCAGGAAAAAGAGATTTAGTTGAAGACCCTCCTTCTGTAATCCCCCCTTCCGAAAAAGTTTGATCCTAAAATTATCCTTTAAAATCATTAATCCAATTTATGTACCGTGCTACAAAGATTTATCTTTCTTACTATTCTTTTTCTAACCTATACGTAAAATAAAGTCAAAGGATAGTAATTGCGACCTGAAATTCCCTAAATGCAGATACTGTTTCATTTCATGGATTAAATTATAACCATCCTTAAGAGGCATAGACTAGATGTCAACAATCAAAGCATTAGTCCATGAAAATAATTAATCTATTTCAAGCATGCGCTCCTTGTGTCAAATTTGCAGGAATTAGAATTTCTTTGCCAATAACTATCTAATTTTCTGTCTTATTTTTCACTTTTATCAATGTTGTTCTCCATTATCAGCTTGTTTCTTGTCTTTGTTGGACGTTGGAATGTGCTGTCCAAGCACTATGCAGTCCGATGTGATTAGGTAAAACGGTCCTTGATCTGAGTAATATTTGCTAGAAATTAATTGAATCTGTTAAGCTAATCGATTTTTCATTTCAACTTGCTGATGATATATGCAAGTAGATCCTGAGAATAACAACATTGCACTTTGATCAAAGTTTGTTCAAAATTGTCCGAGAAATCAAAAGGATAAAGTGATCTATGAGGGAAATATTGAAGGAAAAAAATATCCATATCCACCCAAAGGTTTTAATAAAGAGAGTAAATGTCTACTTCCCTAATATTTTAGGAAACTATTAATTAGGCACCTCATTTAACAAAATTAAACACATCCAGTCCTAAAAGATGCGTTGATGAAAATGTGTTATGTACCCTAGACCACTTCTTTTGTAAACACTTCATTGAAAAACAGCCCTAGGTGCTTCAGCCTTATGCAGGAACACTTAAATCATGAGTTAAACCATCTTTGGCATTTATAGAGTTCAGAAAGTTTTTTGAGCCTATAATTTCTTTAGGCTTACAGTTCTTGTGTTCTTACGACATGTATCATGTTGTGTGGTTCAAAAGATGAATAATACAATGTTATTGATTTTGCCTCTTCTAGGTGAAGTATTTGTCTTTCTCATTATGTATATGTAGTTTTTATGAAATTTTTGTAGGGTGGAAGCTAAGAGTTGATGGGGAGAATATCAATTTGATTGCTGAATCGAACCAAGAACATCCTTTTTCTTCAACACTTAATTTCTCTTCTCCTACCTCTTTTTAGCAAGCTAAACATGATATTAATCATAAAGAAACGAATTAAGGTTACGCTTTAGAGTTAATAAATGAAGTAAGTTATACTATTTTGTACGGCAAAACTAGGGAACGGTAAAAAAAAAAATTGTTGGTGAAATATCATTAGCAGGTCTTTATTAATTGGCCTATTACACGATTTTGGTAAATAAATAAAAAAAGAGCACAAATTGCAGCCCTCCCACCCCACACCCATCAGCATATGTCAGTGGTTCTACTAGAACAAGAACTCTTTTGCGATCCAAAAGATATACAAAGCATGTGGAAACGGCAATTAAACTTAATTTTAAGTGATTATTTGCTTGCCCAAATTGAATAAACAAATAGTGGACTTCCAAATCTTGTAGCTCTTCTGTACTTGTCCAAGCATTAATTGGTAGTGATGCATTTGTTCGTGCTATGTTAAGTATCTCATAATTTGGGAATAAATATGAAAATCGAAAAAGTAGATAGAAACTTTCAGTCTGCATTTTGATGTCCTTACCAAGCTTTCAATGTAAGTAGTGAAAGTTGATATTCATTTATTCTTGTGAATATACAGGTCATAAAATATTTGATTGCAAGATCATGAATTCGTTTTCACATGTTCCTCCTGGATTTCGATTCCACCCAACTGATGAAGAACTTGTAGATTATTACCTCAGGAAGAAAATTACTTCCAGAAGGATTGACCTAGATGTTATCAAAGACGTGGACCTCTACAAGATTGAACCATGGGATCTTCAAGGTACGTACTACTATTAATATTAAGATAACTCATATATATACTCAAAATATAAATGATGTAACGGGGAGATATTCTTTGAATATATATAGAAGTATGCAGAATAGGGACAGAAGAACAGAATGAATGGTACTTCTTCAGCCACAAAGATAAAAAATATCCAACAGGTACAAGAACAAATAGAGCAACAGCAGCAGGATTCTGGAAAGCAACTGGAAGAGACAAAGCTATTTATTCCAAGCATGACTTGATTGGCATGAGGAAGACATTGGTGTTTTACAAAGGGAGGGCTCCAAATGGTCAAAAATCTGACTGGATTATGCATGAATACCGACTTGAGACTGATCCAAATGCTGCCCCTCAGGCAAGTTAATTATTCTATTTTGTATATAATTGCAAACCTTAATTATGCCTTTACGTATCTTTCATGCAAACTCCTCCTAAGCAAATCAAACCCATAACTCAGCCAAATTAAATGATTTTTTGGCCTTGCGCATTACTCTTTCCATTCCACTTTATGTGATGTAGTTCGAAATATGACTTTTGGTGTAAATTCTGGCATAGATTTTTCAAATTTTTTAAAATAAAATTTACATATTTAGGAACTACGTAAAAATTATAAGTCCCAATATAGTCGGCAATACAATATATTTGCAAAGTGTTTGCAAAAAATATGATCAAAGAAAATCTTCTTTGACTTTCTAAATAGTACTAACTTTATTTCAAAAAAGTTAAAGAATCCAGAATTCACATAGTCAATGTGACCCTCGTACTCGAAAAGGTTTAAACAAATTGAAAAAGGATAGAGTACTAGTTAGTGTAAATGTATAAAAATTAAACGCTTTCTTGAATTGAACCACTCATTGATTGTTCTTAAAACAACCACAGGAAGAAGGATGGGTGGTATGCCGAGTGTTCAAGAAGAGAATAGCAACCATAAGGAAAGAAAGTGAACATGAGTCACCAATATGGTACGATCATGATCAAGTCTCATTCATGGATTCACCAAAGCAACGTCAGCACTCTCAGTCTAGCCTCACTTACCACTATCCTAATTACCCTTGCAAGAAAGAGCTAGATAATTTGCATTACCAAATCCCACCTCCTCCTCATCATCACCAGCAGCAATTTCTTCAACTTCCTCTTTTAGAAAGTCCTAAATTTCCTCCACCACCTCCATGCAGTTCAATGCCAGTGTTTGCCGTTAACGTTAATAATCATGTGCATCAGTATGGAAACAACAACAACAATATTAGTACCAATACTAATCAACTAGTTGGAGATGATCAATTGATGGATTGGCGAGTGCTTGACAAATTTGTAGCTTCTCAACTTAGCCAAGAGGAAGTTTCCAAGGAAAATGATTACTCAAATGCAGCAAATACCTTAAATGTTCCTACCGATGACTCAAATTTGAATATGGTCAGAAATTTGAACAAGCAAGAAGCAGCTACGGAAAATACTTCAACGGCATCCTCCTCTTCTCAGATTGATATGTGGAAGTGAATCGAAATCCTCCTAATGAAGACAAAGTAAATACTGATCATAGGAAGTACAGTTCTTTGTTGACTAAATATCAAGTATTATTTGTACATAATAATACTACTAAGAAAATTATATAAATGGCCCTTCTACTAATATTAAGTTAAGGGAACATGAATTAACTGCTTGGTGATGAAAGAATAGGTGAATTATATATGCAAGCCATCTTTATTAGCTGCTTGAGATGTAATTAAAGCATTTGCATTTTATCAGGCATGGCTATCGATGTTATGGTATGATAGTTATTGCTTTGGTTATGTAAACCAGTGATATTTCGAATGTGTTTAAATGTTATATTATGCAGTGATATTAGATTAATAATATCTATTTGTGTTTTATTTTTTGAATTTATTTTATATTGGTATTTATCCTTTTTTTTTTTAAATAAAGTTACGCCATAGGTGGCGTATTCCTTTCATTCATCCAAAACAGCTATCCTACTTTACCTCCTTATGTGAACTAACCTTCTCTATAAAAAGGTTACAAAAACTTACAAAACCTGCTAAGGATTAACAACAGGTAACTCAACAAAATGAGGACATCCTATTATAAAAAACAGTTTTTCCTATGCTTATGTCTTAGAGAGGCCATTTGCATCAAATCCAACCTGTATGGTCCCTTAGTTACTTGAGGTAGAGTATTGACCGATGTAAATACATGATCTGGATTTTGCAATACTCCATTTTGCTAGAGCGTCGGCTACTTGATTGACCTCTCTAAATCCATGTTGAATTCTAACATTAGCCATGTTGATGTAGTTCTTTATTCATCCAGTTAAAGGAACTCCAAAAGGTCCTGAATGGGAGATTAATTTCCAATTTCAGTTCTTGGCTTTCTTTAGGAAAAATTTTGTGTCCACAAATAAAGGGTAAAAATTAAACTGGACCGTTGAGTTCCATGCCTAAAGTCAGAAAAGGCTTAATTAGTGCATGAGTACGAACTTGGCAATATGGTGTCAAAAGGACAACCCATAAGTACTTTCAAAGAACAAAGACGACATTGATGAAAATGCATGAGAGCTCAAAATACTCCTACAGGATTCCTCTAGGCTCTAACCTGTCTCGTTAGAAGATAAAAAAGAGGCATGTTTTAGAGCTGATTAAATACCAATTTGGGGAATCTTAGCTCTGCTACCCAAATTTCACCTTGTTTGTAAGGGTTCGTTTTCCCACCGTGTAATTCCTTCGCCAGTTTCCCCTTCTCCTACCCCTATATAACTAAAAAATAAAAATAAAACCAATTTCAAAAGTTCTAAGAAAAAGTAGACCTATTTCCTTGTTAAAGTTTAACTATATATGGGTAAAGCATTTGCAAATATAAACATGCATTGCTTATAGCAATGGCGGAGTGTCAAATGACTCCTTTTCGGAAAAAATACACTGTGTAGGTAGGTAAAAAAATAAATTATATGTATATATATACTATGTATTGACTCTACTTAATTTTCTGGTATATTTACTTTTATATATTTTGACACCCCTAAACGAAAATTCTGGCTCCGCCACTGGCTTATAGGTTAAGTCTGCCTTTGGTTTTAAAAAAAAATGGGAAAAGAACAATGATTTATTTTTCCGGCTTAATTTGCGGTTCACCAGCTCAAGAATATAATACGTAACTTTGAAGGTGAGACTTATCCAGTAGTATTTGTGTGGTTATAAAAGTTTCTTATTAAGGATAGAATTGTAAGTTTAAGCAAAATTGTTTCCAAATTTAAAAAGGATCATTCTTTTTGGAACGGACCAAAAAATAAATAATTTCACGTAAACTAGAACGGAGGTAGTAAATTGCACGCATAGAATTTATACAAACAAAAAAAAACCAACAACACCAACAGTAAAAGCTTTCGTCTCAAACAAAAGGTGTTTCCTTTTCTTCTTCTCAAAAAAAATGAACACATTCTTAGACCTCTTATGAGATGGTCTTTTCCAACATGTTGACATACTGAAACGGTGAAACCGTGAAACTGGCTCTCAGTGTCAGTTCCTTTTCTAAAGTATATTATGCTAAATTACCAACAATCAGTTTGCATGCAAGTCTCCTCAGAGTTGAAATTTGAAAACAAAAACATTATCTTTTAAAAAAAAAAGGCTTAAGTAAGATAGTCGAGATGATACTCACAAAAACCTTTTCTCAACATGCATTAGCTAGAAATCCTCCGAAGTTGCTGAAGAACTGATAAATCAAGAGAAAAATGAAAGGGAAGTCAGAGTTGATTGTAGAAAATCCTCTGGACTAAATACCATGAAAATTAAGGTGGAGAGTCCGACTAATTGGGACATGGCTTTTTCTGCTAGCGATAATTTCAAGCAAAGGTAGATAATTGTGTTTCCCTACTCATTGACCTCAATCCTTGGAACTTGAGAGAGAGAGAGAGAAATAATACAGTAATATTTCAATCAATAGAATGGTATCCTAGGATAAAAAGAAGAACTATATTAAGTCAATGAGTCTGAAAAAGTGCGGATTTTAGGAGTCAAAAACATATATAGGCGTGTAAATACGCATGACATGAAGATGATGAGCACCTGGGGATCATAATTAAGGTTTTTGGAAGTTATGTTTGTGTGTAAATTAAGTTAACATCATTAACAAACTCCCATGTGACTGCTATTATGCTCTTCGATAAATGGCTTTGTCTTGCATTCATAATTTCGTTTACTCTTCTCTTGAGAAAAAAAATAAACACTAATTGAGAGTAAATATTTCTGCGTCCAATAATTTTCTGTCATTAATCCATTTTTTGATCGTCAACTGATCAATTTTTAGTAAATTCAGCACATCTTACTTAGCCTACAAATAGGAATAGAAACAACTGTCGGAAATCAAATACTTGTGTAAATTTATTTCAATCGTTTTGCAATAAATCACTTGTAGAATAGTTGCACCTCTTCCAATTTATTGACATATTTTCTTATTTTAGTCTATCCCAAAAAAACAAAATACTTTTCTTTTAAAACTATTTAATTTAAGCATTCCAATTATCCGTAGTGAAAAGACTTTTTGGGTCCACCTTCATTAGTACTCATTTAAATGAAGAGACATGTGCTGCTCCCATCATCATTCATTTAGAAAGATAATTTTGATACTATGTATTTCTCGGTTCGTGAACCTTTTCACTTTTCAACATTAAAACTATGTAAATTTGACTATTATTTTAAAACATATTTTTCACGAATTACAACTTATAGCATTTTTGGTATCGTTTTTGAATATTTAAATTTTAACTTTAAAATATTAAGTTAATATGATTCAATCTAGCTTCAAATATTACTCAAATTGACCCACGAAAAGCAAAAAGCTAAGGTTACATAAACTGAAACGGAAGTATATATTTACATTCAAAAGTTTTTAAATTTTTTTAAACTACGTGTACAATTAAATTTGGATAAAATACCGTCTCATTATAGTTTTCTTTTTTATTTTGATATATGAATAAAGCACAATTGGTTTAACACTTTACCTAGTATTTTCTCGGATCCACAATAAGTGATTTTTTTTTGCCTTTTTTTTTGTAGCCTAAAATATCTGATTTTTCTAAATTTCAATAATGAATTAATTACTTTTTTCCTACATTGCCCTTGAAATAAATAGTGTTGGAGTATGTATTAAGAGTGTTTATGTGAAGAGATAGTAAAGGTTAATATGATCAAATTTATTGCTAATTAATATTAAAAGATAAATTTCTTAATTTGTGTGAAAACAGTCAAAAAATTACTTATTGTGAATAGAAAAAAATAATACATATTCCACATTCCTGTCCAAAACTTGCGGGACAGAGTAAGAGTCAAAAAAAACTTATTGCCACGAAAGGAGACAGCACTTTGGTATTAGACGAAGTGACGCCCCACTACGGAGACAGTAATTTGCTAGTTATTTGACGTCTTTGCATCCACTAAGGGAAATTGCGGACAAAAGATGATTTTTTTAAAAAACGTTCTCCTATTGAATTACGACATAAGAAAGGAAAGGAAACAATATATGAGAATTGAACCAAAATATTGTTTGACCAAAAAATGTAGAATTTAGATTAAACTAATTAATTTTGTACGACGAAGGGTTAAATCTAGTTAATGATAATAACTTTTGATCTATAATCGATTAACACAAAAAACGTAAGAACAGTGTTGAGAGAAGATTAAATGTGATGTACATTCAATGTTTCAAGATCATTAATGATTGGGGAATATCAAGCAATAAATAATGATAAATGGCATTAAAGTAAATAAGGAGAATGATTCACCCAATATTGAATGAGGTGGATAATTCTTCTTTTTGACAATGATGAATGATAGACAAATACTAGAATGTTGGGACCCTTCTCAGATCTAATGAAAAAAATATGGAATAGTAGACAATCGAATCTCTTTAAAAAAGTAGTAATTGTCTTTTATCTAGAGAGAGAGTTTGTTTTTCCAAGAATGTTCTTATCAGAGAATATTATCTCCCTCTCTCCCCTTATCTCTTTCTCTATTTATATGGGACATTCCCCAGTCAACCCTAAAAGTACAGACACCAAGAATATTCAATAGAATATTTTTCTGAAAATTCTATTACAAAAACTAGTCGTTAGCACTGCCCTTTGATACTCGACCTCGATTGTTATTGACTACTCGGCTACGAGCCCCGTTATCTACTAATCGACCTCGACCATATCATTTTTCACGATAACGCTTCATGCTAAATCCCACTGAGGCAGATTCTGACCAATACAGTTAGTCCATTCGCTTATTGATGTCGACCCTGGGCGACCTTGATTAGCGGACTCTGTCAGTTAGGGTTGAGAAGCTTTATGCGAGCAGGTCGAGTAGTAGCGCTTCGGATGGGAAGGAAACGTGGCCTTCCGTGAGCCACAACCTAGGGTCACGTCGTTTCAGAGTAATGTCATGTCATCATGCGTCATTATTACGCATTTTTCCAATACCCTGTATCGTTTCTCGCGCCTCTGTCGTTTCGATTTTTGGGCTGGGCAACTGTGGTTTGCTTCCTCGATATTTATGCCCTAACTCTTATAAATGGGGATACTCAATCCTTCGATTCACTCTTTGCATTCTAAAAATCGGATTTTCATATCTTCTTCTTCCTCAATCAGAATCTCTGCTTTCTTAACCTTACTTCGTACTCCTGCCTTCACTGATTTCGGTGGTTCCTGCTACTCGACTCTTCTTCATTTACATCCCCTATATTTATAAACCAAAATGGTTAATGTGTCTTCCAGTTTTGGGGGGTACCTGACCTTGTTCCTTTGGTAGTGTGCATGCCTCCCCATGACGGTGAGATTGCCATTACTGCAGAAGATGAAAGCTTTCCTACGGTGGAGGAAAAAATTCCCCGTAGCGAGAAGGCTAAAACTAACTTCTCAAAGCTGCCCAATGATGACCCTGAGGCCGTAGAGTCTGAGATGGACGCGACTGCCCTTTCTAATTTCAGGGCGAATTTCATAATTCCAGTCCACCTTGATCTGGTCCCTGCTGGACGCGATGTGGTGCAGATTCATCGCCCTGGATATTGCGCGTTCTGGCCGCGGGGTCTCTCTTCGCCACCTTATTCACCTCTTCGCGTCGAGTTTCCATAGAGAGACGATGTTGCACCTTCGTCACCGTGGAGGCAAAAGTTTGGTAGTAAAGATGGACAATAAAGCAAATCATCGATTCTGGTTTAATTACTTCTACGTCAAGACTCAGGACGTGGTGGCGAACGCAAATGGATTTACGCCCGTAATTATTTTCACTAAGTGCTTATTTTGCTCATTCTGGTCGTAGTCTAACCATTCTGTCTTTTTCTCCTTCAACTGAGACCGAGCCCCCTCCTTTGGTCGCGGATATTCACGAATGGGTTAGCCAGATCTTGCCCCACATAGTGGGGATTCGTGGGTGGCCGGCCTTTTTCCAGAAGTTTGGGCCCAAGCTTTCAGCGACCGGTGAGTTTGTCCGTCCATATAGTGACTTTTTACATATGTCATCCTCACCTTGTGGTCGCGTATTCGTCATGACTTTGAGAGTCTGCCGTTCTAATCACTTTTGCAGGGCGAGGATCTTCGAATAGGCGGAAAGGTCATGCTCTGGCATTTCGTAAGAGGAAGATCATTTCTGTTCCTACTGCTGCGGTGAGACCTACTCGGTCGTCGACTACTGCGGCGTATCTTTCCACTTCCCCTCTGCGTCATCTAGTTGACGAGGACGATGAGGAAGGATCGTCACTGACTGATGATAATTTGCTTCCCCGCAAGAGGCGATCCGTCAGTATCGGCGAGGGAAATGTCCGCGTGGGAAGTTCGATGATGGATGGCTTTGTCATCAGAGAAACAGCGACCATAGATCTTGAAGTTGATACCGAGCTGCTGTCCATTATCCTGCCGCCGTCAGGGGCCAAGGGATGTACGTTGCTCCTTGAGGTCAGAACGGGTTTTGAAGGGTTGTCGGTGCGAGTCCCTGATGCCTTACAAGGGGGTGAGACATCGACCTCGTTACCGACCGAAGACCCTTCCTCTCGGGTTGATACCAAAGGCAAAAGTGTTGCCGAAGACGATCATGAGATGGGCTCCGATATGGACGCCGAGGAGGTTAGGATGATTGAGGAAGGGCTCACCCGGCTTGAGGTGAGGTTGGAAGGGAGCACACGGACTATTGCGATCCCTTTGGACCGGGATCTATTAGTTGTCACAGAGGATGTGGTCCCTTCTCTTGGTCCACTCTGTTCCGATGTGGAGGGTAAGACCCTCGAGAAACTGAAGGATTCCACTTTGTCAAAGAGCATAGCCGGTCTTGCTCTTAGGGTATGTTTGGTATTCCGTTTCCTTATTTAGTTATTTTTTTATGTTGATTCTAACTTTGTTCTTACCCGCTCTGGCTTTCTTTTCAGACCGTGATCTTGAAGATTGAAAGTTCCCGCCGAGAGGAGAGGCGTAAGGCTATTTTCCAAAAGAAGGAGCGGAAATATCGCGAATATCATAATAAGCACCGTGAGCTTTGCCGGTGACTTGGTGGTAGTAGCAACTTCCGGGACCTCCGAAACGAGCTAAAGGAGAAGGATGACAAATTGGTGAAGGTCATCAAAAAATGTAGTAAGCTCGAGGGGGCGCTAAAGGACAAAGAGGAGGAGCTCGAGGTGAGTAGGGGGGTTGAGGCCCAATGCGCCGACCTTCAGGCCCAAGTGGTCTCGATGCGTGCCGAGCTAGAGGAGTGTCAACTTCGAGCGGCCGTTTTGAGTGGCGAGGTCGCCGAGAAGGTAGCGGATTTGGAGAAAGTGGAGTCGACCCAGTTATCAGCTACGTGTAAAGCTGCAGATTTAAAGGACACGATCCGTGTTATCCGTTCTGAACGGGATTGCACTATGGGGACGGCTAGGCTCAGAGAGGAGCGGCTTGATGAGTGGATTTGGGGAGGTAGAAAAAGAGGTTGCGGACCTTAGTGATCGAGTTGTTGCCCTCGAGGCCGAAAAGGCACAGTTATTGGCGCAGCCGTCCTCATCCCGTACTGCTTTTCCAGATGTTCCTCAAGATCTGTATGAGGAATGGATTCATACCGAGGCCCAAATGGATATATTCAGGGATCTGATGGGGACGGGGGCTATTTCGGAAGCCGATTTAGAGAATGCACGTGCTAAGGCATGTGAAGCTCGGTTTTCTTGTGGCTATGACCCTGCTACACCACAAGCTGGTGATGCTGAGGAAGACTTCTGGTAATAGCTCAGGCCATAATCTCTTGGCGTCCTCAAGATTTTTCTTCATGATGTTAAGTATTGATTTATTAGAGGATTCTGCTTGCCCGTTGCCCGCGGGGTGGTACGGTATGGAGAGTATTCTTTTGATATGCCACTTCTCAAAATATTCGGCAACCTTTTTTTCGTAAATTGGGGTCCGTTGTCGCAACTGATCTCTTTGGGGAGGCCGACGCGGCACACAATGTTTTCCATATGAAGGTTATCACTTCCTGTTCGCGTATTTGGGTGAATGTTCATGCTTCTACCCATTTAGAAAAATAGTCAGTTAAAACCAAAAGAAATCGTACGTTACCTTGCCCCGCAGGGAGGGGGCCGACGATGTCCATTCCTCATTTGATGAAAGGCCAATGGGAGGTGACCGAGTGGAGATGCTCGCCCGCTTGATGGATCATTGGGGCATATTTTTTAGCACTGTTCGCATTTTTTCACGAAGTCTACGGCCTCTTTTTTCATGGTGGGCCAGTAGTAACCTGCCCGTATGAGACATCTGAATAGAGCTCGATTGCCTAAGTGAGCTCCGCAGTGGCCTTCATGGACTTCTTCTAGGACGTGCCGCGTCTGATTCGGGCCTAAGCATTTCTCTAGGGGCCACCATACATCCATTTGTATAGGTCGTTGTGAATAATGTTGTACCTGGCTGCTTGTATCCGGAGCTTCTTGGTTTTTTTTTTATCATCTGGGAGTACATCGTCCTGTAAGTATGTAACAATACGGTTGCGCCAGTCCTAGGTTAGATTTATAGTCCTTACCTCGATTTGATCTATCGATGGGTGGAGGAGGGTGACCACGTTTCCTTATCCGGTTATGCTTTTAGTTGCTGCCACTAATTTGGCGAGGCCGTCTGCTTCGATGTTTTGTGCTCGAGGGATTTGGTCGAGCCAGCACTCGTCGAACTCGAGCAGTAGTTTGCAAATCTCGGCCTGGTATTTTTGTAACCTTTGCTCTTTGATCTGGAAAGTCCCTCTGACTTGGTTGACGACGAGTTGAGAGTCGCAGCATAGGATGACCCGCCTCGCCCCATACTTGAGTGCTAGCCTTAACCCTGCAATCACGGCCTCATACTCGGCCTCGTTGTTAGTCATGTTCGGGCACCTTATGGACTGGCGAACCACTTCGCCTGTCTAGACTTCGAGCACAAGTCCTAGTCCAACCCCTGACGCATTGGAAGCACCGTCGGTATACAAAATCCATAGATCTTGTGTTCGCAAAGAAGCGTGGGCGGCTTTTTTTTCGACTTTGGGCATTATTTTTGCGCTAAAGTCAACGACAAAGTCGTCAAGGACTTGTGATTTTATCGCCATCCACGGTTGATATGTGATATCATGCTCGCTTAATTTTATGGCTCACTTGGCTAACCTGCCCAATAGCTCAGGCTTATGCAAAATACTTCGCAAGGGGAAAGTTGTGACTACCAAGATGAGGTGGCACTGAAAGTAGGGTCTAAGCTCACGTGAAACTAAGACCAAGGCCAGGGCCAATTTTTCGAGATGGGGATACCTCATCTCGGCGTTGATTAAGGTTCTGCTAATGTAATAGATGGGGGATTGCGTACCTTTATCTTCTCGGACCAGGACTGCACTCACCGCTACTTCAGATACGGCGAGGTAGACGAGAAGGCGTTCCCCCAGTTCCGCTTTGGAAAGCAACGGCGGTGACGACATATAAGCCTTTAATTCCTTCAGGGCTTGAACACACTCAAATGTCCATTGGAGCTCGTTGTCTTTCTTGAGTATGCCGAAAAACTTATGGCATCTATCAGATGATCGTGAGATGAATCTCGACATGGCGGCAATGTGGTCGGTCAACTTCTGAACCTGTTTTTTGCTGGTTCAGTGCTCTGGTATTCCTTCTATGGCTTTGATTTGGTCGGGGTTGACCTCAATACCCCTTTGCGATACTAGGAAGCCCAAGAATTTTCCTGAGGTCACGTCGAATGCACACTTTTCAGTATTCAGCTTCATTCTGTACCGCCTGAGTATATCGAAGGCTTCTTTCAGGTGGTTGATGTGATCTTCTTTCCTTTTGGACTTGACCAACATGTCGTCTATGTAGACTTCCATGGTCTTTCCGAGTTGGTCTTTAAACATTTTGGTCACCAACCTTTGGTATGTCGCCCCCACATTTTTCAGTCTGAAGGGCATCACCCTGTAGCAGTACGTTCCTTGGTGGGTAATGAAGGTGGTCTCTCATGGTCCTCCTTTTCTATGAGGATCTGATTGTAGACCGAGTAGGCATCCAATAAGCTCAACAGTTCATGCCTGGTCGTTGCGTCAATGAGCTGGTCACTATGAGGTAGCGGAAATGAATCTTTGGGGCATGCTTTGTTTAAATTCGTAAAGTCTACACACATCTGCCACTTTACGTTCTTCTTTTTTACCATGACCACATTGGCGACCCATTGGGGGTATTTTGATTCCCTGATGGAGCCGTTTTCTAACAATTTTTTGATCTCTTCGCGGACTGTATCATTTATTATGGAATTGAACTTTCACCTAACATGCCTTACCAGGGGTAGAACGGGTCGACGTTCAACTTGTGTGTGGTGACCTCCTTCGGGATACCTGGCATGTGTACATAGAAAAAAGCAAACAAGTCCGCATTAGCAGTTAAGAATTGACGAAATTTACCAGGTACTTGAAGCTTGCGGCCGGCGTAGGCTTTCTTGCTGTGGTCGTTTTCATCAAGTTGGACGGGGTCGAGGTCTTCTACGGTTGATCCCTTGGCATCTATTGTTTTGAGATCTCTGATAACATCCGTTTTTTCATCACAGCTCGACCTCGACCCTGTAAATTATTATGCATCCTCTGCTTTGCCCTTCATTTGTTGGATATATGTACAATCTAAGGTGATGCAATAGCATTCTCGAGATGTGCGTTGTTCTTCTCGTATGCTGAATACTCCCCATGGGGTTGGAAATTTGATAATTTAGTACAAGCTGGAGGGGATAGCCCTCATGGCGTGTATCCAAGGTCGACCTATTACGGCGTTGTACGCCGTATCCTGGTCCATGATGTGGAATGTGGTTTCCAGAGTGACACCGCCAGCCAGGATAGGGAGTGTGATTTTCTCGGATGTTCGTTCAACTGCATTGTTAAAACCTGTTAGCGTGATGTAGCGCGACACTATCTTATCCTCGAGTTTCATTTGTGCAAGTACTCGAGGATGGACAATGCATGCGCCGCTCCCATCGTCCACCATAATGTGTCTTACATTTGTATCTAATATTCGTAAAGTGATTACAAGGGCATCATAGTGAGGGAAAACCAAAACATGGGTATCTGACTTATCGAAGATGATACTTTGTTCGAGTTCGTCGTACCGTTCATGGGTGATTGACCGTTTGAGCTTGTGGGTTGTGGTGAACTTTACGTTGTTGATCAAAACGTCATCCCGCCCCCGATGATCATGTGAATGGTGCGAGTCAGTGAGAGTGGTTTCGGCGGTCCCTGGTGTTGTTCATGTCCTCGGGAAAAGTTGGTCCTCCTTCGGTCACTCAACAATTCTTTGAGGTGTCCTTGATGAAGCACGTCCACGACCTCCTGTCTTAGGGCGATGCAGTCCCCAGTTTTGTGACCTCGCTCTTGGTGGAACTCACAGAGGGCGTTTGATTTTCTAGTGCTTGTATCTGACCTCATCTTTTGTGGCCACTTTACTTTTGGTCCGAGCTTCTTCAATGCGTAAACTATTTCTGAGGGTGACACACAAAAATTGTGAGTGGATAGTAAAGGGGACATACCTCTCTCGTTTCGGTGAGTCCCTGTCCTTGGCCTAGATGGGCCTTCTTCGTGGAGGGAGGGGGTATGATGGCGCTTCTGACATATGGCTGATGCCTTTCTCGATTGGATCGTGGAGCTGCAAGATCTCTCCTGGCATTATTTCTTCGATCTTTCCTGGTTTCGGCTTATACCGAGGTCAATCGATGGGTTGGCCCATTCAGGTCGTCTTCGTCGGCATGGACCTCGGCACAGTAGGCGTTGTTTATTACATCCCAAGTGGTTGGAGGATATTTCATAAGCCGACTTAATAGTTTTCTGGTCACCCTTGAGCCATTCCTGTTTAGCCCGTTCTGGAAAGCTACTACAGCTATTCCTTTCGATACATTCGGTAAGGTCATCCTTACTCTGTTAAATCGAGCGAGAAAATCCCTCAATCCCTCTTCGAGTGATTATTTGATGGCAAATATATCATTCACTCTTGCCTCCGACTTTTTAGCCCCAGCATAGGCCGTTACAAACTTGTCGGCCATCTCTTCGAATGTTTTAATGGAGCACGCGGGCAGCTGTGAATACTAAGTTAATGCTCCTCCGGTAAGGGTCTCGCCGTACTTTTTCAACAAGATGGAGGAGACTTGTTCTTTGGCAAAATCATTGCCCTTTACCGCGGTGACATAGTGAGTTACATGATCTTCGGGGTCGGCCGTACCGTCATAAATTTTAAGATAAGGCGGCATCTTAAAGGTCTTGGGTATGGCATGTGGGGCGGCTTCATCACTGTAGGGTTGCTCAACGAACCGACCAGCGTCTCTTTTTGGCAAGAGTTTTGGGGCACCCAGTATTTTGTTGACTCTTTCTTGGTGTTCTCTCATTTGATCCCGAAGCATTTTGTTTTCATTTTCCATTTCTTCCATTTTCCTTAAAATGGTCGTGAGGGTATCGTTACCTGCATTATTAATATTGTGAGTTATACCTGTTACTGGAGGGGGAGAGTCGTGCTGCTTGGTCATTTCTGGTGCAATGCAAGTCCTTTCATTTTCTCTAACTGGCTCCTGGGTGGGCTTGTCGAGGATGCTGGTCAGCGTATTTGTCAGCCAAGCCTCGAGTAGCTTCTTCACCGCTAGTGGCGCCTCTTCCGTTGTAGACGTGGAAGCTCCTTTACCACTGGATTTTGTGATACTGACGTGAGGGAGGGGCGACCCACTTCGCCGGGGATAGGTATTAGGCGTTATGTCTTTTCCTTCGGTTTCGGAGACCTCATTGATGGTGTTTAAGAGGTTGGTAGTGAGATCGACCACTGCCTTCATTCTTTCTTCTCCATTACCTGCCATGTCAAGTAGGAGCTCTTTTTTTATGAACTGTGCCAGTTATAGATCTAGAAGAAACTAAAAACTTAACTAGGTATTCCCACAGACGGCGCCAAATTATTTGACCAAAAAATATAGATTTTTGATTAAACTAATTAATTTTGTATGACGAAGGGCTAAACCTAGTTAATGATAATAACTTCTGGTCTATAATCGATTAACACAAATAACACAAGAGCAGTGTTGAGAGAAGATTAAATGTGATGTATATTCAATGTTTAAAGATCATTAATGATGGGGGAATATTAAGCAATAAATAACGATAAATGGCATTAAAGTAAATAAGGAGAATGATTCACCCAATATTGAATGAGGTGGATGATTCTTCTTTCTGACAATGATGAATGATAGACAAATGCTAGAATGTTGGGATCCTTCTCGGATCTAATGGAAAAAGTGTGGAATAGTAGACAATCGAATCTCTTTAAAAAGGTAGTGATTGTCTTTTATTTAGAAAGAGAGTCTTCTTTTCCAAGAATATTCTTATGAGAGAATATTATCTCCCTATCTATCCCTATCTCTTTTTCTATTTATATGGGACATTCCCTAGTCAACCCTAAAAGTACAGACACCAAGAATATTCAATAGAATATTCTTCTGAATATTCTATTGCAAAAACTAGCAGTTAAACACTGCCCTTAATACTCGACCTCGGCCGTTATTGACTACTCGGCTACGAGCCCCGTTATCTACTAATCGATCTTGACCATATCGCTTTCCACGATACCGCTTCATACTAAATCTCACTGAGACAGATTTTGACCCATACAAATATATCGTTATTAGACTATCAGTCTTAATGAGCGTAGAAATATTTGCTAACATGTTAAATTATTCGGTTACTCCCTCCATTCCACTTTGTTTAGAGTGTTTCGAAGTACGAAGGTCAAAGCAGAGATGGATCCAAAATTTAAGTTTTATGGGTTCAATCTTTAAGGTTTTTAGCATTGAAGTCATTGTATGTTTAAAATTATGGGTTCATAAATACTAATTTTATAATTTTAATGAATTTTTACACATAATTTATGCTTTGCGTCTGAAGTACTGAGTTCAGATGAATCCTATATCACCAGTCACATCCGCCTCTGGGTCAAAGTAGTTGATTGTTTGTGTGAATTCCAGCTACAAGTGCTGATAAAAGGAATTAACCTGCTCGTTTGCCATATGCACTCTAAGGTTCTATATCCCTTTCTTTATGTATGTATTTTTGGATCTTAATATTATAAGGGTCTATCTAGTGATCTGCTTTTCTTATTGTGTAATGTAATTAATTGGTATTTACAGCCGGTTATATTTGAAAGTTAATTAGCAAATGAGGGAGAGTATCTGTTGAGGGCATGATGCAATGTTGGGTAAAAGACAAGCTGCTGCTTATAAGAAAGGCGAGGTAATATGATAGAGAGAAGTTGTAATGGTGGATAAAGTATGAAAGCACTTTCCAAATTTTTGAGTGAGTTTAGTACCAAAGGGAAAGTATGGATTGGAAGAATTCCACCAAAGGATTTTCAATGATGAATGAGGTATTACATCAGGCCCTGAGCTTCGGTAATGGATATAAGTGGATATCTAGTATACAATATACACAGGTTCGAACACTCAAACTCAGTACCTTCAGCTCCGAACTTGTATATGTTATAAAAGAATTCAGCATATACGTACGAATAATTGATTTTAGACCCAGTAAATTAAATAAGAGGTAGTAGAACTAAACCCAAACTCATTAAGTTCAAATCCTTGATTTGAGTCTACTCAGTAGAATAGTCGAGACTTATAGCCTCCTAACAATATTGTTATTGTAAAAAATATAATGAGGGATCATTGTTTTTCTAAGGCGATACAGAAAAGCAGCAACTCTGATGATTAGCTTTGTTGTAAGTGTTTTTACCGATCAATACTATATAGGAAACTTATTTACCCTCCCTAATCAAGTTTTTTTAACTTAATTACATGGTCATATACAATTTACCAATTATATACAAATTAGTTTTAAATGAGTATCCCTTTATATTAGGAATTGAAGAAGGAATATACATACTCTCTCTCTCTCTCCGTCTCTCTATTTGTCCTTCTCTGTTCTTTCCCCACTTTGATGTTCTCTGATTTTTATCCTTTCTTTTTGTATATAGTTTTAATGGAATTCATCAATGGATGTCAATCGTTTTACTATAAAGTTTTAACTTAGAATTTTTCCTTGCACAATTGGTGTTCAAATTAAAATTGTCAATCAATAAATTTTGAAGGTGTTTGACTCTCACCATTGACAACCATTAAAAAACTTCTAAAATTTGTTGTAAACAGTTGAAGAAGAAGAACATGACATATAATATACTTACGAAATTGTATTATAGTTATATATAAATTGTATTTAAGTTGTATTTAAGTTATATTTTGTTGTAGTTATATATATGTTTTATTTGAATGTTGTATGAAAGTTGAAAAATATGTATCAAAATTGTATTAAGAGGAAGAAGAACACACCAAATACAAAATATATATACAAAAAAATATACAAAAGACATATTGTATAAAATTTGTATGAAAATTGTATTTAAGTTGTATGATGTTATAGTTGTATTTACCTGGGTAAAAATAATGTACGAAAGTTATAGATAAGTTACAAATTAGTTGTATACTATATAATTAGTAGTATAAAATTTATTTTTAGTTTATATGTTATTGTGAATGTACCAAATATATATATATTTATTTTTAGTTTATATGTTATTGTGGATGTATCAAATTGGTAATAATGACTTTGTCATCTCCCTTTCAGATGTGCTGCAACAGGGTTGGGTATTGGATCCAGCTTCTCAAATGCTTACTGTGAAGAAACAGGCAGTTGTGACAGAACAGAAGCTAGACCCCAGTAAATTACAGCGCTTGACAGAATATGTTTTCCATCTTGAGCACTAATCAGTTTGTTGGTTCCTAGATTTCTAAATCTAGTAGGATCTCCTATAGCAAAGGTATACATCATATTTATTATAAACTAAAATTATTTTAAAATATTATTTTCTATAGCTACCTTTTATATTTTATAGCAAAATAGAGATTTATGGTATATACTACCATTGAGGCATGAAATACGCTATTTATGTTTTTCCTACCTCTTTCTTTCAATTAACACAGGATTCTCTCTCATATTTTTTTCTTCTTTCTCCCTCTCTTCCTTCTCTCTCTCATCGAGCAACTCAAGATACACGCCCTAGTATTGATGGACGACGAGATATTAGAATAGAGTAGAAGGCAGCCATGAAACAGAAAAGAGTGAATTTTCGAACGGAAAGGAACAATGTAATGAACTCTTATCAAAAATTTGTTGTACGGATCCGACGAACTTTCTTCTCTTTTTGGCCGGAAAATACCATCTCCGACGAACTTTCTTCCTTCTTTGCTATTTTAGTCACATACAATAATACAAATACATTATATTTTGTACAAATTCACTCGAAGATCTGTACAAATTCACGCCATCTGTATTTATGTATTTTGAAAATCTGTATTTTTTTAATACAACTGAATACACATGTATTCATGCCTACTGTACATACAATATGATATAAACATTGAAATACATTAAATACAAACATTAAAATAGTACAAAATATAAACAGTGAATACATTTAATTTTAAAATACAATAAAATACAGTAAAATACACTGAATACAAATAGAAATACAGTGAATACAACCAATAAAATATACATAATACATCAATAATAACATGTATTAGGAATAACTAAAATAATGTTAATACAAATACATTTGAATATACTGAATATAAAATAGCGAATACAGTAAATACAAACATTGAATCTAATGAATGCAACAATAATTTTTTTTATTGAAACACACTAAATACAAAAGTTAAATACAACAGATATATACAACTAAAAAATTATTCTAATTAATTGGGTAGATAATGAGGCATGTTAGAATTGATTTTGTTGAGTTATATTAGGAGTGTATCACGCTAATTGATATTATTTCCGTTATTAGACAGTTGGACATACCTACTTTTAAGGTGATTGTCGTTACTGTATTCATGAATACATGGCGCGAATACATGTGAATACATGTGCGTACAGCTAGACTGCACTGATTTTAGGCACTTTTTGCTGCTGTATTTATGAATATACAACGAATACACTATCGTAACAACTGATTAGTAGCTATAGGAAGTAATTATGTATATGATAGCTATAGGAAGTTAATAGTCACTAAACAATGGTGAATTCAAAATTCTATTAGGATCAGTTTTCTTCCCTTAGTCCAATGGTTGGAGAAATTAGAAGGTGGCCAAATTTATAGCATCAAATCTAAACGTGAGTTCAATGATTTGGTGTCTCTTGTATATTACTACTATGGCATAATGGATTATCCTCGAAGGATGTAGATCGTTAATGAATTTGGTCAGCGAAGGACGTTTGTTGTTAGATAAATATGTGTTTAATTTAATTTTTTTTTAAAAAAAAAAAGGAAAGGAAAAAGGTGTAAGTGAATCCCTTAATTTAAGACAAAAATGGTCTAACTCAGTCCCTAATTTAAGGCACTAATAATGGATTGTATACAAATTGTAAGCAAACCTTATTTAAGGCGGATAATATACAAAATTGGGACAATTTTAGTAAATAAATTTCAAATATTGTATAGGAAGGAAAAAATCCCTTGTAAATACCAGAGGCCTATACTTAATGATATGGGCTCTAACACTATGAGACTGACCCAAAAATATTTGAATGCTTGATCTCAAACTTGACCAATTTTCAAGCTAAATAGGCCATCAGATATAGGCCTAAAACCAAATAATTATAATTTGAGGCACAACAAAGCTTCTAGAAGTAACAAAATAATTACAAGAGTTTTATCTCAAAAGATCAAAGTAAAAGGAACTAATGATACCAAATTAAATTAGAGAACAAACCAGAATAATCACAAAGGGTTGCTCATCATAATATCTAATAACTATGCAGTAATTGAGACAAAGAATGATGGATCCCCCGCGAAATACTGTCTGTTAGTTGGCTTCACATTTTTCCAAAGCTTTAAAAAAAAATGAAAAAAAAAAAGGAGGGACACTGTGCAAACTAATGATTAATTAACTTTCTCAAGGAAAAGAAAAAAAATTAAGAAGCATAAATCCTATCAGCACATTCCTCCCCACAAGAAAGTGAATTCCCAATTCCAGCTATTCCAATGTTTTTCACAAGCTGAAATTGAACTCTAGCATAGGAGACTGATAACAGCAGAGAATACCAACATAAACGTAAGATACAGCTCCGAGCTTCTAAATATGGTTGTCGCTGAAGATGTTTTCTGTGCCCTGAAATACATGCATGATCAATTTAGAGGTGCGTTAGGAGTAACCAAAAATATGTGTAACAGAAGAGATAATAACCGATAATATCATACTTCTGCTTAGAAGCAAGGGCACCACAGTAGAGAGCATTGCTAGGAACTGGCAATTCTGTTTTATTGCTATGATCTTCGGGATTAATGATTCTCATATAAGTTTCCTGCCCTAAATACCACCTGTCCAGGTTTTCTACTCTGAGGTTCCATACACCAACGTTGTCAAGAGATGCCATGATTGCTGTCCATCCTCCAGGAAAAACCTAAAAGGAACGCGAACAGGTAAATAGCAGAGAGGAGCTACATAGATACAAAATGAGCAAAGGAAAAACAGTAATTGAAAGCCTTCAACCTAGTAGAGGCTTATATGCGCAAAGACAACTACAGAAGAACAAACCTGAGTTGTAGACCGGAAAATTGCATCCCACCGATTATAAGAGCCCCTGTTATTCTCTGTCCATTCTCCAAAACCCATCCTGCAGCAGACAGGAAAATAACTACCATTAACATTCACTTGACGGAAAGGTACAAATAATAGAATGATACATTTTTAAAGCAAAAGCTATACCCAACAACAAAAAATGAGTAACCATCCATGTGAAAGCTCTGCGCCACAGTGTCATTGTTCTGCAATATGACTTCTATAAATCCTTTGTATGTTGCATTGATAACGGATGTATCCACCTTGGGTGGTCTGTTCATTGGCTTGGTTGGGAAATCAAGCTTGTAGTCACCCTTCACATGGTATACATCGGCAAGCCTTATTGGAGTTTCAGGATTTTTAAATGAAATCCCGTTATATGTAGCTCGAAGTTTTCCATCAATTACCACTGGTGGCACACTCTTTAACAAATAAAGATCTGTGACATTAATTTGACCATAATGGAAAGATCCCTGAGGATTCGGCCGAGCTCCACTTGCAGAAACATTTTGCCTACAGACATTGCATCACATTATTGAACAGAAAGAAACAATTGCAAATTCCAAGCCAAATTAGTCATCTTAAGTAGTATACCAATTTGTATTACTTGAACAATATAGTGAAATCAATAAGTAGGGAAAGGAAACAGTCAATGAACCTGATCGACATGGCCTGATTCAGTGCATAAGATGTGTCAAAAGCATCATTTGGAGGGTCCGGAAGGGGGCCAGCTGCCTTTCCTTTGGAGTTGGAATAGTGCAAAACAGCAACGCCAGTTACTTTCTGCCAGAGTGATTGATTTACAAACCTGGCACTCGCCACAATGTAGTAATCACTACTTGCATTCTGATCCATGGTAACCAGAAATGTGTAAGATTGCCCAACATGAATATCTACACTAGTATAATTCTGCTGTGAAGTGTAATATCCCTCTGTCTCCACCAAGAGTAAATTATGATTTTGAATCCTAAAATTCAAACAAGTAGAGACTCCAACATTGTGCACCCGAACCCGATAGGTTTTGCCTGCAGAATGACATATTATCACATGCAAAGGGTTAAGATTTATGTCAAACAACAAACAGAAACATTCAAATTACTTGCTTTCAAATAAGATGATAATGTTAAATAACAAGGTCTAGTTCTTAATCTAACAGCTTTCACAAATCTGCTACTTTGCAATGTTTATATGACATCAACCACACTTCAACTTTCTACAAGCTTGATACAGGCTAGAAAGAAAAACAAAAGTTGAATATACAAAAGAATCCAATAAAATTGGCATCACTTTCCTAATGTGACTTTTTTTCATTTACTAAAAAACACAAAGGATAAAGACAACTAAAGGTGATCAGAAAACAATTCCAAGAGGACAGATCAAATTCATGAGGCTTATTTTCCTATCAAAGAGCCAGTATAAGGGCGACCAATCAACTACATCAAGTTTTGAGACTTATTTAGCATGTTCTGAAGAGCTTGACCTGGATTAACATTTATCGTTTCATAATCAATCGCATCAGGCACAAACGTCGTGTTGTATCTAAATGGGCCTTTTCCATTAATAAGTACTCCATCTGGCATCCCCAATTGCTTTCCAGCATCAAGGTCCTTCCTCAAAGCCTATAATTTGAAAGTAAATCAGAGCTGGTACAAGTAAATTCACAAGTCTAACTGCTTGAAAAAGAAAACTAAAAATGGAAGAGACACTAACTTTATGGTCGCGAGTGTACCAATCTCCAATAATTATGACTATATCCCCATCAGGAGGACTAAAAGGAATAGAGATAATGTTACGGTTCGTGATAATAAAAGAACCGAAACCACCAGAAGCCCTCTGTAGGTTGAGGGAAGGAGAATAGAAGAAGCTACCAATCTGATCCTTTACTTGAAACTGGTAAGTGAAGTTCCATTTAGCAGGGATAGGGCAATTTGTACCAAGAACACCATCTTGCCAGGAACTGCGTCGCATCTGAATTCCAGGCCTGCAAAAATTCAAAAGAAAAAACTAAAATCCTAAAGTATGTAACATTTATAGCCTGTTTGGCCAAACTGGAAAAATCAGCTTATTTTGAAAAATATTTTTTTCAAAAGTGATCTTCAAAAAAGTAGTGTTTTTCAAAAAAAATAGTTTTGGAGAAAAGCAGTTTGCGTTTGGCTAATCAATTTGAAAAGCACTTTTGAACAATAATTTGTGTTTGGTCAACCTTTCAAAAAGTGCTTTTAAGAGTCAAATTACAAATAAGGACATGAAGAAATTTGCTTAATAGTTAACATTATATAAGTAGATAAATAATTACAAATATTTATTATTAAAGATACCAATTAAGTTTTTTATTTTATTTAAGTAAAATATAAAAATAAAATTTAAAAGTACTTTATTCTTTCAAGATAATTTAAATATATCAAAAAATCATTCAATAAATATGAAAGTTCATCCCAAAAATCATTTTATATTACTTATTAGTTTAAACTAAGTAAGGTTATTTTGGTATATATAATATTTTGCAAAGGTTATTTGTGGTAGGAAGAAAAGTCAAAACTGACTCTGCTTCTAGGGAGAAACTACTTTTTTTCCTTCTTCGAAACTGCTTCTGCTTCTAGCCAAAAGCACTTTTTTACCAAAAAAGAACTTGGCCAAACGCCTCAAATTGACGAAAAAGCACCACTTTTGGCTTGGGGAGAAGCTTGGCCAAACAGGCTATTAATATCACATAAGTCAACACTCAATCTTCCTATTAAACATAGAAAATGTGCTTAAAATTATAACATGAAACTTACCAAGTGACAAGAAGATTTTCGTCCAATTTGTTCTTCACGTTCACCACGACATTATAATTGGTCGTAACGTTAAGGACAGGACCTGGAAATTTCCCATTCACAGCTATAACCTGCAATTATATGTCAAACCATGGTCTATCAACCAACAGTCAGAGCCTGTTTTCTATTTATTTATCTCCCTCATTCTGGGAAAATTGAAACACAGGACAGCAAATATTTGTGCATAGCACCTAAATAAGTTTTTTTTAGCACAATACAGTAAATACACAACTATTTTACTGGCCTACTGGGTATCTCAACTATTGCACTGGGTACCTACAACCTCCCAACCAGTACAAGTACCGGGGAAGAAATCACCTAGTAAATTTTAGATCAATTCATAATCATATAACTGAATATATAAACTATACAAGCAAATTGTGTACAAAAATCGTCATTCTATGTACCAAAATTTAGCAAAACTTTTAAAGTAACTCTAGCATTTTGGTCTGAAGCAAAAACTAAAAATCACCACTATGGACCAAAATTGACCAACACAAGGGACCCAAATAGTGATCCTAATAAGTGGTCCCTTGCAACTTTTACACACCAAATGATAGTAGCACTAGATAAAGAACAAAATCTTTAAAAAGTATTACATCAGGAGAAATTGAAATTGACATGTATCTCTAATGAGATCCTAATCTTTTTCATCTACCAAAGTATCAAGATACCATCAAAATTATGAACAGTTATAAAAGGTAAAAGCGAAAAGAAAAACAAAAGAGAACTCCATGGGAACATACCACATAAGTTAAAACCCGATAACCTAAGAAAATATTTTTAAAAAAGGGTTCTTTTTTTCTCAAATCTTCCTTGACTAGCAAGAGTATAAAGATTCTTTTTTCTAATAAAGCAAAAAAAAAAAATCGGTTGGTTCATGCAAATCAGAGAGGGAGGAGGAAAGTGGGGGAACCTGTTGGGGAACGCCAAGAGGAGAAACAGTGATGTAGGAGTACTCCAACTCAAAATTGACATAAGGGTCAGCGGCGAAGCAAAGAGTGAAGAGCAGAACAATGCAACACAAACGGCTGCCCACAAACGAACCCATTGATTTTCCAATGGAAAAAAGACAACGAAAGGGTTTTTCTTTTGTATAGACTAGAGAGAGAGATTAGATTACTTTTTGTGTATGAAAACACCTTAAAAAGGAGCCTCTTGTTTACATGAGAGTGGTGTGTACTGCTAAGCAGGGGGATGAAGTTTGAACAGTCACAGAGGAGAGCAGAGCCTCTTTTAAAACCTCTTCTTTTTTCGGTGGGGGTATGTTTTGTAGGGTTTTTATTTTTTATTTTTCTTTCAAATGTTTGTGTAGTATCGAAATGCGTAAATTAAGTAGTACTAGTACATAATAGTTGGCTTAAAAAAACAATGGAAAGGAATAAGGGAATGGATTGGGGGTGAGTCAGCAAAAAACGGTTCTGTATTTCGCCCTAAATCCTTTATAAAATGCCTATAATGTGTGGCGCAATGTGCGTTCATAAGTTACCCACTAACTGGTCAAGCCGGTTGTAAACCAACTCTCTTTTTATTTCAATTTCTATCTATTTTCTTTCATGGTTAAATACATTTTCAAGATAATTTCGACCTTACAAAGTTACAACTTTGAGTTATGTGGTCCTTTGGGAGATTAAGAGCCCATTTGGATATAAGTTGATTATAGATAACTTATAAACTTAAAGTGCTGAAACTGATTTTTTAAATAAGCATTTATGTGTATGAATAGATGTGCTAAACTAATAATAAGTAATTGATGTGTTTGGTAAAAAAGTACTGATAAGCTGTTATTTTGTTAAAATAACAAAAATATCCTTAAAAACTTTATAAAAGATTATAAATTAAAAAGTTTCTTTGTAAAGAAAAGGATCAACAAGGAATATGGAATGAAGGAAAGTTAGAAATTTTATTTTGGGAAAAAATATTTTGTGAATTAAAATATATTATTAAGGATAAACTAATAAAAGCTTTGGTCAAACTAAAACTGCTTATGAGCTAAAAAGTCATAAGCTCGGGATGACCAACTTATGACTTATACCTGATTTTAGCTTATTATAAGCATTTTGGATATTTACCAAACGCGTAGAAACGCCCTCTAAGTTCAACTGTATATCTTCTTCCGTTACAAATTATTCGAGAAAAAGAAAAGTTAAAATTAAGAGGGTGTTTGTAAGCTTATAAGCTGGTCAAATTGGCTTATAAGTATATTTTAGTTTATCTACGCGTTTGGTAAACACCCAAAGTACTTATAAGCTAAAAGCAGACATAAGTCATTAGTTGGTCACCCCCAACTTATGACTTTTCAACTTATAAGCACTTTTAGTTTGACCAAGACTTTTATTAGTTTATCCTTAATGGTAATATTTTTTTAATTCACAAAAAAAAAAAAAAAATCAAAATAAATTTCCTAACTTTTTCTTCATTTATTCATTGTTCATCGTTTTCATTACAAATATACTTTTTAATTCATAATTTTTTGTAAAGTTTTTAAGAATATTTTAGTCATTTTAATAAAAGAACAGCTTATCAGCACGTTTCTACCAAACACATCAACTACTTATTATTAGTTTCAGCATGTCTATCCAAATACGTAAATACTTATTTAAAAAAATCAGTTTCAACACTTTAAGCTTATCATCTATTTACAGTCAGCTAATCCAAACGCGCTCTAATTGTTATGTATTGGTCAAAATTCGATTTTGACACATGGATAGATCACGTGTATTCTTTGTGATAGGTTTTATCCTAGGATCACGATAGCAGCGGAATTCGATGTTCACAAGAAATACTTGTGACTCGGTGATCCCCTCCCCGGAGAAATAAGTGTTGTGTCTCGGTAAAGCGTCCTAACGATTTCGGAGACTTACTAATGAAGTCACGACCCGAAACTTGACCCAGACTTTAATTGCCCCCGTAACTCAAGGGATTAACTCAGCCCACTACGCTAGATTTATCGTCCACAACTGGCTAGTATCTCATCGATGGATAATCGCTTTGAGTGACATGCGAAAATGGGGATGATCATGTGAATGTTAAACATAAGCTAAAAATACCCCCAGTCAATTTACTTGTAAATTCATTCACAAATCGACCGATCCTACTCTTTACTTATAGTTATTGTATAATTGCAAGGCAATATTTCTTGATCTAGCAAAGCATTTTAGTTCACATCGATAATTAATAAGATCCTTCTTATCTTTTATTTGCTTAATTTCATTAATTCACTCACAACACTAGTAGCTTGATTCTACGTTTCATTCCATTGAACTTTGATTCGAACCAAATGATCTCGTTAAAAATAAATTTAATTATTTATTTTTGAAAATATTTTTTGGTTAAATAATTATATCTATTTTTATTTAAAACTGAGTGATCCAAATTGCATTCTTTAACCATAATGATTTGTTTGGTATCTCTTATTACCTACACAAATTTTCTATCACTTTTTCTTGGACATATTTTGCTTTGTATAGTTCGGGAAAAAAATAGTTAAGAAAACAAATGGCGTTTAATATTTTTTTTCTTAATTAGGTAGCAATTGTAATAATTTTGTAGAAAAGATAACCTCAAATGCAATTTACCTTCAAGATCCCGTATTTAAATCCAGTACTTTCCGGGGGCGGAGCTAGAGTATTGGGAGCAGGTTCGGCCGAACTCAATAGCTTTGATTCAAATTTTATATTAAGCTTAAATTTTTTATTAATTATGTATAAATTATTAATTTAAAATACGATAACTTAAAACTATTAGAATTTCGAACCCATAAGCTTGAAGTTCTGGCTCAACCTCTGGTCATCTCTAAGTACTTAATGAAATAGAGAAAGGCAAAATACATAGTTTACCCATTGACCTTGTACCCAAATCCCTCTTACACACGTGTTCACCACGGGAATAATATTACACATTCAATCTTTCAAAAGTATGTCAATAATACACTGTCAATAATACACTACTTTTGACCGGTCCAAGAAATAGTCTATGCTGTGTATAACAGGCGCGTCTATAAATTAAAAGGACCATTTTAATCACCCAAACCCTTTTAAAGATTCGACCCGCTCAAATAAAAAAAACCCCAACAATCAGTGCACCACCTTCCCCACCATTGCACCACCTTTTCCACCATTGCAAACCCTTCTTCTTTGTAAAAAAAAATACTCTCCCATTGTTTTCACAAAAATTCTAGTTGTAACACCCAAATAGATACGCACAAATAACATATCCAAAAAAACTTCACCGGTCAAAATTTTGCCTGAAACTCCATCTCCGACCATCCCTTATTTTTGGTATTATCTATTCTTTTTCACAAAACTCAATAATGATGAGCCAGAAGAAAATAACGAAAAGGAAAATTTTCAGATCTTTATTTGGCACAATTGAAAGAACCATAAAGACCACTTTGTCACCAAAATTACAAAACAAGAAATTGAAAACTTAACTTCTTATGCAAGTATTCCCTTCTCAGTGACATAACTACCAACAAGAAATTTTCGGAGAAATTTCGGATCTTGAGCAACCAAAAGAAAATGAAATGGGAGAAGGTTGAATCGGGGAAGAAGACGAAATAGGGGAAGGGAGACGAAACCTAGGGGGTGGGGAGGGAAGACGAAGGGGGAAGGGCATCTAGAGAATATAATGCAAATTAGGAAGTTTGGAACTATGAAGAAGACACGAGGTGGGGGGTTGGGGTGGGGAAGAAGACAAGAGTACCTAGGTGTTTTTTTTTAAAAAAAATTGTTAATTGGTGTAAAAAGAAAAAAAAACTTTAAAATTAGACACGTGGAATCTTTATAAAACTTCTTAACATGAAAATTTTAGCATCTATGCGTCTGTTTTATGTGAAGAATATGTAGGTGCCACATAGCTAAAGTGGTGTGTTGTTGACATACTTTTAAAAGATTTGAGTGTTTAATATTATCCCGTAATGAACAGATGTGTAAGAGAGATTTTGGTACAAGTTCAATGGATAAACTATGTATTTTATCATAAAAAAATTGATATTCCATCCACATAAGTTTTTGTTATACCTATGTGGTAATGACGTGGAGCCTACATAGCAAATTTCATGGCAAAAGCAATCGGCTATTGCCGGTGAGACAAATTAGTAGAAAGGGGAAACAAATGGATCAGCAATGAGTAGAAAAATCCCTCTTTCCAACGTTCATATTATTTCCAACCCGGTTAAAGGGCCCCACTCATTATGTGGTCCCACACCACACGCAAAAACCGAAACACACGCTCGTTTTTGCACTTTTCTTGTGAACTTAAATTTCCTTCCAAATGGTGACAAAAATCAAATTTTGCATTGTTTTGTTGCTTACCCGCGTTTCAGTTTTTCTTTATTTTCTACAATGCAGTGCGGGTTTGAATCTTGAATATGAATTTTTTTTAATAGGATAAACTTTCTCTTTTAATGGATTTTATTTTATGCAAAATAAATTTAAATTATTCAAATACTCAATGAAAATGCTGAAATATATGTTTTTTTTTCTAAATAAACCTTACACTCTTCGTTTCCTTATTTATTTTGAAATAAAATGACTAATATGCTTCCAAATCCAAACTGAGAATGAGGTTAATCTTTTTTGTAAAATATGTGATTTATGAAATACCATTCTGAAGGAGAGGGACCACCACAACCAGACCCCTCTCAGGTTGAGGCATGTTTTCTTGTCGACTTATCCATTGTCCCTAATGTCATTTTTTAGTTCTTTTTTTTATTATGTTTTATTCTTTCTCAATTAGTCGTCTTCGCACCCCACACACATAAAAAAAAAAAGAAAAAAAGAGAGAGAGATCTTGCAAAAGTCCATGAGTTATTATTATTATTATTATTATTATTATTATTATTATTATTATTATTATTATTATTATTATTATTATTATTATTATTATTATTTTGAGTAAAAGAATAACGAAATTTGAAGGTGAGAAATGGCGTGATGGGTGGGCATATGACAGGAATGAGTGAGACAGAGGAAGAGAATAACTTAATAAGGTTGGTTATTCATTAATTTGGGCATTCTCTAAAAGTGATCAGAGGGGCCTAGCTGTCATTAAACGAATTTAATCCAAATCCTACTATATAGTATATGAAAATGAAGAATACTCAATGCCTTACCAGCTTTTGCTAAAACTAGGTCGACATGTTCACTTATTACTCTGTGAAGTTGATTTGAATCAGGTTCTAAATTTGCTAACAGATTTAATTTTATTTATTAAAGAGCATAAGTGAAACTTTCACTAGCATAAAACAAAAACAAAAATCACAATAATAAAAATTATCCAGGAATATAGTGAGATGATTAAGTTCCCTCCATCTTTAACCAGATATTTCCGGTTTGAATTAGAAAGTGAGAAATTTTTTAATAGGGGGCACTTTCTCCTTTAATGAGTCTAATGCGACGCAAATTCGAATTAGTCGAGCCTAATACATACACATGCATGTGAAAATTAAAAAAAAAGACTTCCACTAGCTGCTAATGACATTGATTTGAACACGAAGTACAATTACAGTATTTGCAAATATTTGAATTCAATAAGAGAGAAACAGCGTGTTTTTCTATTAAAAAAATTGAAATGTTATACACATTGAAATTTGAAAATACGTGATTTAAAACTATGTTTTTGCCTCATTTCAAATTAATGTGCACAAGAACACTGTTTTAACTCTAATCCTATGGAAACATGTACAATTAAACTCTAATTCCATATAGTCATCATCACAGCTCACAAGAAATATTGGTAATTAATTATGGTAATCATATAAATATGGCTTGGATTTTTTCTTTTCTCCGTAATGGGATCTCATATCTCTAACCTAAAAAAGATGCTTGCGTATCAATCTTGGATTGTTCACTAAATAGTAAATATCTTCATAGACTGAAGCACGAAGAAAAACATTCACATGTAAAATAACATAATTGGTTTAATTTCTTATTTAGGTAAATATCAAACCAAATCAAAGTGTGGATACCCCAACTAAGTACTGCAGTGCAAATGGGTAGGAAACTACATGTAATTTAATTCCGTTGAAGCAAAATTGCATTCACAAAATAGAAAGAATTTATATTGACTTATTTAGAGCCTGTTTGGCCATATAAATTTTTTTAATTTTTTCCGGAATCAGTATTTGGCCATGAAAATTTCAAATTTCACTTGAAAATTGATTTTGGAATTTTTTGAAAATTTAAAAAATTCCAAACAACTATTTTTCAAAAATTTCAATTAAAATACTCACAAAATTCAAAAACAACTCCGGATTGTATCCATGTCCAAACACAACTCTAATTTTTAAAGACTATTTTCACTTGATTTTTTTTTTTGCTTTTTTTCGAAATTTCACAATTCTTATATCCAAACGCCCACTTAGATTGGACCAGAAGGCCAAACAATAAAAGCAACCTTCTACTATCATAGTTGGAAATTTTTGTTTTAATTACCATAAGATTAAGATGGTGTTTTGATAAGCTTATAAGCTAGTCAAATTGGTTTGCAAACACCTTTTGACTTATCTACACATTTGATAAATATTCAAAATGCTTATAAGCCAAGTGCTTATAAGCTAAAATTAACTATAAGTCATAAGTTGGTCACCCCAAATTTATGACTTTTTAGCTTTTAAACACTTTTAGTTTGACCAATACTTTTTGTATACGGTAAAATTGAATAGAGACATTTGGACGAATGAAGAGATGACACGTGGAACTGAAGATAAATGGGACATGAGTCAGCAAATAACTGGCACCAGATACAAGTATGTGACCGGTGCTGGATGAATCCCGAAGAGAGAATAGTCGACAATAATGATTCGAAGATTTGATTTCGGATTACATTAAATGGACGGTCGTTATAAAGAATATCTACATTTACAACCAACCGTTATACACCCATCAAAGACGATTTTATTCTCATTCAACATGAGCTTGATTTGAGCATCTTGTCTCCCTGAATAGAGCTATAAATAGAATGATTAACATCCATTATACAGAGGAAAAACTCTACGGACAAAAGCCATAATCTATTGTCATATTACGCTCAATTCTAATACTCGAACATTGCATTCACTCTTGTCATTAGAAAGGCTTAGTTCTTAGTCAGACTAGTTATCTTCTTTAATTTCATTTGACAGCCTTACTTTTGTTCTCATTTACTTACTATTTTTGGTTCAATCGATTCGCTTGTCTATAAGTCATGCTATAAATTCAACTATACCGTTTTACAGGTAAACACATTTACTAGTTTATCTTTAATAAAATTTTCTAATTCACACAATACTTTTCCCAAAGTAAATTTTATAGTCTTTCTCTTCATTCCACATTCATTGTTAATTCTTTTCTTTACAAAACATATTTTTTATCTTATAATCTTTTGAAAAAAATTCAAGGGTATTTTAGTCATTTTAACAAAAGAATAGCTTATTAATACTTTTTTATCAAACAAATCAACTGCTTATTATCAATATCAGCACTTATATCCAAATACGTAAATGCTTATTTTAAAAATTAGTTTCAACAAAAGTTCTTTAGCACTTCAAGCTTATCAGCTATTTATAATCAGTTAATTCAAGCAGGATTTAAATGTAGGGTTTAAGGGCCCGTTTGGCCATAAAGAAAGATTCCTTTTTTTTGATTTTTTTTTTTTCACTTTTTTCGAAATCACTCTTTGGTCATGCAATTTTCGATTTTTCAGTTGAAGATGAATTTCGAATTTTTCGAAAATTTGAAAAACTCCAAAAAGCTATTTTACAATTTTTTTACTTCTGATCACTCACAAAAATTCAAAAACATCCAAAATTATATTCATTTCGAAACTCAACTCTAATTTTCAAATATTATTTTTTTACTTAATATTTATTTTACTTTTTTTCCAGAAATTCTACTACCCTTATGTCCAAACGTCCACTAAATCAGTTTTGATTCGAAGAAATTAACCTTTTGTGGTATACCAAATCCCCAACCCCCACCCCACCCCCAAAACCAAACCAGCAACGCATAAATTCAGACGATGATGATGCCTTTGAATTCGTCCACTAAATCCTCACTCCATAGGATTCTACCAATGAGTGTTGACTTTGAGAATATAAAAATAGTTCATCTTCCAATAAATATTGAGGAGTACTAATATTTTAAACCCCCAACCGCCCATTTATAAACCCCCAAGCCCCCAAGAAAAAAGGAAAAAGAAAAAGGGGTTCACACAATTTCACTGGTTGAGACTTTGGAGCCGGCGCATAATTTCTTGTTCTGTTTATTTATTTTTCTCCACTTCACTATATCTCTTCTTTTCTACTAGTTTTTATTTTAAACTTTTTACTATTATTATTATAACCCTCCATGTTTTAGTGGAAGGGATTGGTCGCACTTATGGTTAGGTAATCATTAGTTGAAGGTTGAAACAAGAAATTATGAGGGGTCATCATAGTTACAATTAACGTGATTTGAGCCGGATTTCGTTATCTTGATTGAGACTATCAATGGGTTATATAATAAAGTATTTCGAACATTTTCAGTGGTCCACTTGAATATAATTATCTTTTATGTGGATCTCTATTCGTCCTCTTAATCTTGTTTTTGGGGGATTGGGCCATTAGGTCCGTGTCATGGAAGTATTCAACTTAATACTCGTCTTAAACTTAACCAAAGTATTAAGTTGTCGTTATCTTAGTTGGACTTGAAATAAGTTTCACTTTTAGTAGTGGTTTTTGCTAGATATGGAATCCGCTTAGTTGGACTTGCGGTAGAGTGAACATGGTTATTCTATCGAGTGTGTTTTGATAATATGAAAAATTACTTCTAATAGTGCACCGCAAAAATTCTATCGAGTGTGTTTTGATAATAAGAAAAATTACTTCCCAAGGATATAATCAATTCCTAGAGGTTTTTTTTCGGGGGAAACAAAGTATGCATTAATCAAACCCAATAGTCAACGATACAAAACCAGATGAAGCCTCATTGACAATCCAAACGAAAAAGTTGTCAAACCAAGAGACTTCACTAAGTAGTGAGAAGGAAAATTTAGCTACCTTATAACTACAAGTATTAAGACATCTACTTAGATACTTAAAAGATACATCAGTCAAATGTTGTTTAAATGCCCAAATTTCTTCGCAAACCGTATTAACTTCCCATGAAGGACTTATGCTTCCATTAAGCATTTGAACAATTGTTAAGGAATCAGACAAGATATGTATATTTTTCCAATCATACTTCACCGCCAGATGTCATCTATAGAGTGAATTCTTTTTGTAATAATATTTCTAACACGCAATGTATTTAAGACACACTTTTTAAAGAAATGTTTGAGCTTGTTTTTAATATTTAAAGACCATAAATGGTTCCAAAACAATTTCGAAAACACACGAGAACTACTTTTCGCCCTATTACCCAAACTTCTATCATTTGTAAGGAGAAATTTCGCAAAATAATAACCAGACTTCACTTCGTATTTACCTGAATTAGTAAAATGCCAAATCAGTCGATCATTGCCCCCCATAGAAGAAATTGGAATGGTTAAAATAGATTCTACATCATCTTGGCTAAATAAAGTATGTGTTAGTACTGTCACCAATCATTTCTGATACTTTCAGATTTGTAGCAATACCACTCATCATACTTAGGGGCAAAAGAGCTATCTCTTGGCAACCATGGATCTCTCCATACTCTCACAGATTTACCATTTGAAATATTCCATCTAACACCTTTACCTAAGAGATCGCACCCCCACAAAATACTTTTCCATACCCAAGATATAAATCTATTAGTAAGTGTCTGTAAGAAAGATTCATTAGGAAAATATTTACCTTTTAAGGACTTGAGAAACTAATAAATCCGGTTCAGTTAGAATTCGCCATGCTAGTTTGGCTAAAAGAGCCATATTAAAAGCCTTTAAATCCCGAAAGCCTATCCCCCATTTAAATTTTGGTTCACATAGTTTTTTTCACTTTTTAAAATGCATTTTTCTCTTATCATCATTCGTAACCCACCACAAATTTGAAAATAAACTAGTGATTTCCTTACATAGCCTATCAAGTATCTGAAAACAAGACATAGCATATGAGGGAATAGCAGCTAAAACAGACTTTAATAAAACCTCCTTCCCTGCTTGACTTAAAAACTTTCCTTTACAACCCTTTATTTTTGATAAAATTCTATCCTTTATGAATGCCAACATTTTTTTTAGATCTTCCCACAACAACAGGCAATCCTAAATACACCACCCTTTCACACATTCGGATATTATTCAACGAAGAACATATTGTACCCTTTTCCACTCCATGGTATTCTTACTAAAAAAGGATGCAAATTTCTAAAAATTAATTATCTATCCTGAGCACCTTGCATATATGTCCATAATTTTATTAATCGTAGAAACACTATCCTTATCAGCTCTACAAAAGTTAAATGAGTCGTTTGCAAAAAATAAATGGGAAACAGAAGTACTACTCCTCCCTAATGTGAACCCTTTTAACTTTCCTTGTTGTTCAGCCGAGTGTAATAGAGCAGATAATCCTTCAGCACATATTATGAATAAGTAAAGTGATAGAGAATCACCCTCTCTTAATCCTCTAGATGGCTTTACACATCCCTTAACCTCTCGATTGAAGTTAAATAAAAAAGTAGTCGTAACACAAGTCATAATCCAATTTATAAAAATCTGGTGAACCCATTTCTAACATCGTTTGCTGGATATAAGGCCATTCCAGACGATCATATGATTTAGACATATCTAACTTTAAAGCCATTAACTTATCTTTTTCTTTCCTTTTGTTTTTTCAGCAATCCCATAAATTCATGTGCTAACACTACATTATCTACAATTTGTCTTTTTCCAACAAAGGCAGCTTGATTCATAGAGATAACTAAAGGCATCAAAGGTTTTATGCGTTTTACAAGAATTTTTGTAATAATCTTATCAAAGTTTGATTCCAAACGGGTAAAAGTTGACATGTCTCAAAAAAACACCTTATTGCCAAACAGAAATCATGAGAAATTAACGACCAAAACTGCCGGAAAAATAGTGGAGTCATTCCATCAATACCAGGGGACTTATTAGGATGCATAGAGAAAAGAGCTTCTTTTATTTCCTCATTAATAACTTCACTAATGAGGCCCAGATTCATATTTTCATCAAATAGACGTTGGAATAGATGGAAGAACATGATATAAGGAGGAAGGATTAGAAGTAGTAAACAGTTCTCTATAGAATCCTCAATTTCTTTTACCATACCGCTTTTATCACAAATCCACTCTCCTGATCCATTCTCTATTCCTTTAATCAGATTCCTCTTTTAACTCTGAATAATAGACATATAAAAAAAGGATGTGTTTTTATCTCCTTCGTTTAACCATTAAACTCTAAACTTTTGCTTCCAATAAAGTTCTTACTCCTTATAAGTTTTGTCTAACTCAATTTTCAGCTTTGATATGACAGATAGACCAGGTCCTTTTGGATTAATATTTTCGAAACTAATTTGATTTATTCAGTTGCTTAATTTTGATCATAGAGTTTGATCCACCCTTATTTTTCCATAAAAGTAAAAAATTTCGACATTTTCTTATCTTTGAACACACCTTAGATTGACAATTCCCAGAAGAATCACTTACCTAAGATTATTTAATTAATTCATGGGCTTCAGAGTTACCTACCCATTCTGGGGAGTGGAGATACATTTTCTCCTTCAAACATGGAATTGTCAAGGATCCCCCAACCCTCGACAATTCCACGCCAGCAGCTTCATTTCATCAAGGGAGACAATTCTCTTTCTTTTGATGTTTTGCAGTAGTTATTAGTGTAACTATCTCCTTATCTTTTCTTTTTACCCCCATTAAACCGAACTCTTCCATAATTGGAATATCAATTACCATATCATGCCCTTCTAAATTTACTGCTTCATTCCTAGAACCAATATCATTCTCATTTATTCAGCACGAGTAGCTTTCTTGGTGCTGCAACATCATCTTCTCAACGCCATCCTGCACTTGGTCTTCTTTCCCCAATTCTTGTATAAAAGTGTCAGCAACTAACACTTTACCTGGCATAATCGCAGCATCATGAAAGTTCCCTGCAATATCTCCCCGTCCTTTCAAAAGTGATTGCGAATATGAACATACTGGAAATTTAGTTTCTTGCAAAGTGTTCGTGTGGAGCTGGCCAACATCTTTAATTTGTGAATCAGCAAGTGACAACCTGTTTAATTCTCCTTTGTTATTCAAACTGTCATCATTATTTGCTTTCAAATCCATAACTTCCTTGCACTTGGACATTCTCTTTCTCTATACTATGTTGCGTATCCATCGAGTTCCTGTCGTCTTCCATATTTTGCAAATTTTCCCTTATGATTTCTCATCATTGTATGCCCCTCGCTATCATTATTAAAACTTTGACGCTTTTGACTTTCCAAAAAAGATGCATTGTTCTCTGCTCGTAGCCATGTCCCGAACTGGTCGCTTCTGAGATTTCGTGATCGTAAATCTTGTTCCCTTTGTATATAGGTTTTATCATTATGTCCTAGCACACCCAATAGTAACAAACATAAGGTAGATTTTCATATCTTAATTCAACCCATTAAGTTTCAGAGCCTAACTTGATCCATTTCCCTCTAAGCAGTGGCTTGTAATATTCATCTTGACTTTAAGCCTCATGTACTGACCCTCTTTACTTCCATTTTCAGGAATTAAAATATCAATGATACCTCCCAACGGGTGCCCTATTTTTCGACCAACATCCTTTGACATCTAGTGTAAAGGAATGTTCCAAACTTGAACCAACATATTACATACGTTAAAAATTAGAGAATCACTCTCCAATCCTGGTTCCCAAGGATGGATATTTAGGAGGTATCTATCATACAACCACGCAGTACCAAGTCTAACTTTATCCAAACTTTCCTTATCTTTGAAAATGAACTGGAAAAAAATTCCATTTGATAACTTTATTTCCTTTTTAATTCGTTTCAAATAAAATAATACTTTCTAGTTAAACTTCTCAGTTTACCCTTAATGAAATTATTTCTAGCTCATACATATATTTATAACTTATTTTATACCATACGTTTCAAAAGTTTTCTGAATTTTCTTAAACTCCATGATCATTCAAATTTTGCCATATAAAATGAAAATGGAGTAGTAGTTAATTGTTTTGAAGAATTAACCTAATTGTCGCCCACCCAAACATTTAAAATTTTAACTTCAGATGAATATATTAAAATTCATGTATTATATGTGCATAACCGTATATAATCTATTAGGGGTATACATATGACGGGTTGGTTCAGATTTTTTAATTATCAAACCAAACCAACGGTGTCGGATTTTTAAATCTATAAACCAAACCAAACTAATAAAGTCGGGATTTTCAATCTCGATTTCTCTCGGGTATTTCGGTTTTTTCGGATTTTTGAATTTTTTCTGGTAAAGTCTTCATAGCACAAAATATGTAACTTGTGCTTCAAATATTTCTTTAGTCATAGTAGATACAATCATATAATGTATTTTCCAAAACAGTAACACAATAATATGAGATGAGTTATAACATTGTACTAAAATATTCAATAATAAAGATTAAAAAAATCGCATAAAGAAAATATTACTAATTAATAAACCATAATAAAAATTAACATAATCTAAAAATACTATATAGGTCATGCTAAAATAAGTATAGCTAATAAGTACTATTAATTACACAACTAATCACTAAAGAGAAAGATAAACTAGGTTATGCATTTTTATTATAAACCAATGCAAAACTAAAAAAATAGATATCCAACCCTATTATCATTCGTAATATTGAATTGAATTTTCTTTATTAGCATTAAAATTATTTTGAACTTTATTTGACTTACTACCTATGGGCTATAAAATTTATTGGACCATTCAAGAATGTTAAGTACAAACTTTAAATAATACGTTTAAAAATAAACTCGTGAACATGCTTAAGAAGTATTTAAAAATTATATTACAATAAATGTTTATATGTATAAAATATTTTTTAAAATTGTATAAACGTAATATCGGGTTGGTTTGGTTTCGATTTGACTTTTTTTAGTTAAAACCAAACCAAACCAATTATGGTCGGATTTGTTTTTCAAACACCAAACCAAATCAAACCAAATCATAGACGGATTTTTTTTTCCCGGTTTGACTCGGACTATCGGTTTGGTACGGTTTATCGATTTTCTTTATACACCGCTATAATCTATATAGAGTTGTTAGACTAAGTAAGCAGTGAATCCAATCGACTACTTGTGAAAAGATACGCTATATATCTACTCGCTCTTCTCCCTGTATAAATAATGCTGGATGGACCTTTTTTAACCACTATTTATATTTTGACCTCGTTAGGAAAATATTTAAAAAATAGCCTCGCATCAGAATTTTAAAACACACAAATCAAAATTTTGAAGCAGCCGAAATCCTGACAATCAGCAGAATTTTCAGTCACAATGCAAAAAAAAATTTGACAAGAGGGGTTGCTCTGATGGTAAGCAACCTCCACTTCCAACCAAGAGGTTGTGAGTTCGAGTCACCCCAAGAGCAAGATGGGGAGTTCTTGGAGGGAAGGATGCCGAGGGTCTAGTGGGATTATACCGGGTTGTTGTTGTTGTTGATTTTGTGGTCAATTACACAAAAATATGACAATCATCAAAATTTCCATAACTTACAAAAATATGAAAACTGTCAAAATTTCACTGAATCGCCATAATACTTACCCAAGAATTTGTGAACGTTGTACTTAAATTTTTGACTGAAGACTATTTTTCCAAAACGTTTTTTCCCGGGATCAAAATTAAACGGTAATAGGTGGATGAGCCATTCTCCGTTTCTCCGTTTGTGTGTCGTATATGAGATTATGAGTAGCAATAGGTGAGTATAAGTAAAGAATAAAATCCTTAAAATCTTTCCAATATATTCTCTTTCCTTATTGACAAACTCGATCGTTCCTTACTCTTCATAAACAAAGTTATATTTTCTAATTTAACTAGGAAACTATTTTTATCTTTATTATCAAAGAGTGGAAATATATTCTATTCATCAACTAAACATTGCAAATTTTTAAAAACATATTCACAACCTTATTAATCATTAGTGTCCATTTTCTGAGATTGGTATATTGAAAAGCAGAAGGTATATGTGACATCCAAGTTATATAAAAGGAGATCAAAACCTGGAGCAATTAAACAGAACAAATAGCTAAACCACTGTTATATTATTATATCAATCCATATATCGTACTTTGTTTTTCTAAAGTATGACTCACAATTACATTTAAGAAACTAGTCTAGATACCGACTTTTTAGGTTTGGTTTGGTTATGTTTGTTCATATAAACCCGAAAAATCGAACCAAACCGAAAACCAAACCAAATCGACAAAAAAAACTGACTTTTTAGGTTTGGTTTGGTTTTGGTTTTGAATTTTAAAAACCGATCAAATTTGGTTTGGTTTTGGTTTTAATAAAAAAATAACCGAAAAAATCGAACCAAACGACTATAGAAGTAACTATTTAAATTTATTATTACACCTATATATATGTATATTTTTATATAAAGTTTCTAAAATTTTATGGTACATATTAGTCGTTTATATTTTTAGTCTAGTTTTTTGCTATTATAACAATCTAATTCTTTGCCTTTACTTTCTAGTTTGATTGGTAGTTTTCTTTTGCTAAGTACAAGAATTTATTTCATGTTAAAAATAATCGATTTTTAATTGAGTACTTAAATTATTCATCACTAGTTGATTCAATTATCATCAATAGATCTCGGTAAATGATAAATTTCTCAAAGAGCAATTGGTTTGATAGTGTTACGTTGAAAATATAGTCTTCGAAATATGTTTTTGGTAGTGTATGTCTCATATTTAAGAAAACACTCGATGAAAAAATCAACAAAAACCTACAAAAACCGAATCGATAAAAAACCGACTTAATTGGTTTGGTTTGGTTTCAATATTTGAAGAACCGATTTGGTTTGATTTCTTTTTAAGAAAAAACTGATCCAAATTGAATCATGAACACCGCTAGTTACAAGTATACAAAAAGTTCTTTTTCTTTTTCACCGTTTATGGTCAACCATGTGAGCAGTGCTTTTTGCTCGTCATAGAAAGCTTCTATGTTTCATTTTCACTCTCTTGCTTTAGTCAAGCGATGCTTGATATTTATATTGAACTTGTATACGGGTAAAACCGGGCTCATGGTATAGCCCGGTCTCCGAAACAATAAGCCAATCTAGAGACATGATGATAGGGGATCGAAATCGAGGCAAAAGTCTCAGCGAGTCAGAATCCGGGGGCATGACGCCCGCCCTCGAGAATATCGAGGTCATGGTTCGGAACCGGTCTTAGCCTTGAACGACTTTGAAAAATATTGTCAGGCAATCGAGTACGGCCAACGGAAGGTCATAATATACATGACCGGTCGGATATCACGGTGGGGATCTCGGTACGTATCAGTGAAGAACCAGCAATCAGTTGATCGGAAGATTTTTTACCTTTTATAGAGTTGTACCTAGAGTAGGATTCCCCTACTATATAAAGGGGGTCTGATAATTCATTAAACACACGATAACACTCATTCTAAAGCAATATATTAATATTTTCTCTATTATTAGCTCTTTCTCTTGTTCATCAGTACTGGCCATAGCGAGCCCGAATCGAGGGCGAATATTTCACTAAGACTGAAATTATCTTCCTTGTATGGTTTGAATCCATCTTATCTTTGTTTGTTCAATTTGACTTAATTTATCACTTTGTATCAAATCAATCAGTGTATCCTTAAAACCACTTACAAATTTAATTGTTATCCGATTTTGAGGGTAAACAGTTTGGCGCCCACCGTGGGGCTAAGAATAATAGTGGAAATTTGATACAAATTTCCATAACATACTCTACTTCACACTTGTTCTTTGAAGTGTCTTTGATTTCATGTCTGCGTTGAGAATGTCAAACTCCCAATCTGCCCCTCTAAACACGGAAGCTGAGTTTGGCCACCATGACGAGAATAACAATATAACGCCCGGTAACGGGGTGCCCTTTGCTGATCCCAACGGAATCCCGGTCGCGGACCCGATCGACACCAACTCACATGTTGCCATCAACACGATTTTGCCCACCGATCCTGAGAACACCGTCCGCGGGGGAGTCCGATCGGTATCCCCAAAAGCTCGTGACGGTGAGGGAGATGGGATCAATTTACGGGTGATCTTCCAAATGCTGCAAGCTTAGCAGGCAACGATAGCCCAGCTGCAAAACCAAAGCCGTGCTCCCATTGGAGTCGGGCCCGGATCATCCCGGGAGAACATTCGCAGAAATGAACTAGTCACAGATAGGCTAAATTAAGCTGAACCCGGGACCAACCCCGAGATAATAAAGATGATCGAGGAATTGAAAAGGCGTGTGGAATAGGAGAAAAGAAAATCAAATCCAATGACAAAAAGGTGAAAACCTATAATTCTAGGGTTGATCAAATCCGAGGAGCACCGTCGATATTAAAGGGCCTGGATTCCAAGAAGTTAGTTAAAAAACCTTTCCCTCCGAAGCCAATCCCTAAGAAGTTCCGCATGCCTGAAATTCCTAAGTATAACGGGACAACTGACCCAAATGAACATGTGACCTCATACACGTGTGCCATCAAGGGGAACAACCTCGAAGATGACGAGATCGAATCTGCCTTGCTGAAAAAGTTATGGGAGACCTTGTCAAAAAGAGCTATGATATGGTATCACAATTTACCCCCAACTCTATTAACTCATTTTCCATGCTTGTAGATGCTTTTGTGAAAGTGCACGCCAGAGCTATCAAGGTCGAGATCAGAAAATTTGACCTTTTTAAGGTAAAGCAAAGAGATAACGAGATAAAATCGATAGTATCAAGTATCTCTGTGAAAAATAACACTCTCTCCAACGGCTAACCCAATGACTATATTGTCCAATGCATTTCTTCACGCTCCACCAGATGGAGCCGTCGGGAGGCCTACTTCCGGCGCGTAAGGAGAAGCAAAACATCCCTCTTGTGGGAGCGACACTAACCTCTGAAGCAATTGAAAAGAAAATCTCTTATGCGACATCGGTCATGGCTCCGTTATCCTCTAATTTGAACCAAATACGCCATGAAAGGGAGAAGGTAATTGCAAAGCATACAACTCACAATGAAATGCTGGTTGTGATATTCAAGGCTAAAGGTTATTATGGCATAATGGCAGAAAAATATAAGTATACTAATGTTGGTCGATTTCTGAAACCCCGCCCCCAAATTGATAGAATTAGGTCAAGGTTTAAGGAGTTGATAACGCTGAAAGGCTCTGCCAGAATTAGTGTCTATGACAATTATAATGTCTTCATCGATATATTTAATGAGGAAGATTGGCAAACGGTATGGTTTAAAAGGGTAATTGAAATACATGGTCGGCAAATGTGATTACAAAAATGGTCCCCTGATTTTAAGCCTGAGGAAGGCCTTCCTGTTGCCCCAGCATGGGTTCTACTGCCGGGATTGCCATTTCACATGCACACATGGCATTATATTAAACAAATTCTTAGCTCTGTTGGAACCCCTTTGGTTCTAGATACGGCAACTTATGGAAGAACTAGACCAAGTATGGCCAAGATTAGGGTGGAGGTTAATCTTCTTAAACCTCTGCCGAAAAGTGTATTCATAGGCCAAGAATATGAGGACTCACCACTAGATGGTTACACTCAAAAATTGGAATATGAGGGCATACCTAAGTATTGTAAGCATTGTAGGAAACTGGGGCACAACGTGATTGAATGCATGGCCTTAGAGAAGAAGATTGCAACTAATGTCGAGGAGGTACAAGACAAAAACAAGGAGCAGTCAACTAAGAACAAAGTAGCAGGTAAAGAAGAAGATCACAACAGTAATATAGAGAAAGATGTGACAGAAAATAGAAAGAATCAGGAATTATTAGAGGGAGAACAACTTTTGAACATAAAAACTCAAAGTCTCAATGCTGAAAAGATGAAACAGAGGACTGACAGGCCTTTGTTACAACAGAAATAAGAAGGAAGAAGAAAAAAAGTAAGAAAGCAAAGAAAATTCCAAAAAGAAAAGCAATGTCAAATTCAAACCTGTTATCCGAGATAAGATCACTAAGAAGCACTATCAAGTTAAGCTCTCATCGGTTTCATAACAATTAGCAGCCTCGATGATTGAAAGTAATCACCAGGAGGATACTCTTAATCAAGATCGAGCAGCAGAAGGTGAGCCTACAGTTACTACTAATCAACATCAGGAAACAGGAGAAATTAGAGTAGATGGTACAGGGAAGGAGAAAAAGAGCAATGATAAAGAAAGTAGTGACCAACAAAAATCGAAAGGAGACAATTGTGAAAATATTGCAATCACAGAGGCTATAACTGAGGATGTCCAGTCCATTAGCTTACCCTCGGAGATCAAAAACCAAAAAGTCATAATTGTTTGCGTTGATCTTAACTGGGAACACATGACAAGTCAAAGCCAGATGCCAGAATGTTGCAACCAAGGACATATCAACCATGTTGAAGAAGAAGCTACTATGGAATCCAAAACTATGACTGATGGAGATGAGGTTACTTCTCAGAACTAAAATGAAGATGAAGCTTCTTACACTAGAGGAAGAAGTAGAAACAGAAAGAATAACCGGAAAAATGATAAACAAAAAGATCTTATAGAGACTGCAGAAAATTTCATAGGAAAGGGTGACTCTCGTGAATCTCCAATGGCCAGAGGAAGAAGCAGAAACAAAAATGCTGGAAGACAAAACAAAGACAACACTTCTACTTCCTGTAAAGGAAGAGGAAACAAACAACACACCTCCCCCTCAACCAATGATTAGTACAATCTTTTGGAATATAAGATGGGTGAGGTCAAAGAAGGCTATTCACAGACTTAAACTTCTTATCAACATCAACAAAGTGATTTTTGTGGCTATTTTCGAACCCTTTGTGGATATGAGTAAGATAGATAGGTACAAAAAGTTCTTAGGATTTCAACACTATCAGGCTAATGTCAGTGGTAAGATCTGGTGCTTCTGGAACTACCTGGATCACACTAAGATATTGACAAACAATGAACAACAAATTACTCTCAAAATGAAAGATAATGTTGCAAATTCAGGAAGACAGTAGTATATGCCAAATGTACTACTAGTGAAAGAAGGGATTTGTGGGATAACATTCATAGCATGAACAACACTATTGATGGCCCATGGTGTATTGGTGGTGACTTCAACATTATCATGGATCCGGCTGAAAAACTAGGGGGTAATCCCTACAGGGCATACAAAAGTTTGAATTTTATTAGCACAATGGAATCCTATGGCTTAATGGACATTGGCTTCACTAGCCCAAGATACACTTGGTATAACAATAGAAGGCCTAGCAAATGAATTTGGAAGAGACTGGACAGAATAATGATCAATGATCAATGGGCTCAACTCTCCCAAAATAATATGGTGAAATATTTGGTAAGAAATGGTTCTGATCATAGACCCCTACTACTTAAGTGTCATAATGATCAACTACATCACATCAAATACTTCAGATTCCTCAATTTCTGGACCACTCAACAAGGTTTTCTGGATATGGTTTAGGAGATATGGAACACTAATATTGAAGGTAATTCTATGTGGAGGCTTCAAAGTAAGCTGAAATTTCTTAGTAAGCACCTCAGTCAATGGTCGAAGGATAACATTGGGAAAATTCACGAACAAGTAAGCTTTTGGGAAGCTAAAGTGCAAATCCTGGAAGAGATTGATATGCCAAACAACAATGAGCAAGGAAGTGAAGATCTAAACAGAGGTTATGCTGAATATACTAGGTGGTTGGGTATGCAAGAATTCTTGATGAAATAGAAAGCTAGAATTAATTGGTTCAAGGATGGTGAGTGCAACACTAGCTATTTTCACAGTATCCTGAGAGACAGGAGAAGAAGACTTCAACTACATAGAATTAAGAATCACCGAGATAGATGGATACAAGGTGATAAAAAATTGCTAAGGCTGTTGTCAAGCACTTTAAAAGTTTCTTCAATCTAGACCAACAGCCTACTGTGAGCAATGATATCCTTAATTGCATCCCTAACCTTATTACAGAAGATGATAATAATATGCTTATTATGATTCCTTTGGAAGAGGAAATCAAAGAGTTTGTCTTCAGTATGAGCATTGATAGCTCTGTTGGACCTGATGGCTTTAATGGGAAATTTTTTCAAGCTACGTGGGATATTATCAAGCACGACATAATTGAATGTGTCACAAATTTCTTTAAAGGGAAGAACCTTACTAAAATTTATTCCCACACCTGTATAGCTCTCATTCCCAAGGTGGATTCTCCTTCTAAATTTGAAGAGCTTAGACCTATTAGTCTAACGAATTACACTAGTAATATCATCTCAAAACTCTTAACCATAAGGTTGAACTCTCTTCTTTCTAAGCTAATCTCTTAAAATCAAAGTAGTTTTGTCTCTGGAAGACTAATTACGGAAAATGTGATGCTCACTTAGGAGATCATTCATGATATCTTCAAACCTAACAGGGGAGGGAATATTGTTATGAAACTTGACATGGCTAAAGCCTATGATAGGCTTTCCTGGAGCTTCCTTATTAATGTCCTAAACAAATTTGGCTTCTGCAAAGAATAGTCTTATATGATTTAGAGAATGGTCTCGAATGTCTGGTACTCGATTATTATTAATGGAACAAGACATGGCTTCTTTACTTCTTCACAGGGTCTCAAGCAAGGGGATCCTTTATCCCCCTCTCTCTTTATTCTTGCTGCAGAAGTACTGACTAGATCTCTTAACAGTCTCATTCATAAGGAGAACTTCACTAGCTTCTCTATGAACAAGAGAGGTCCTCAAATTAATCACCTAGCTTATGCTGACGACTTTGTTATATTCTATGGTGGTAACTCCAAAACTATCAAGATGGTGATGAAAGAAATCAGAAAGTATGAAAAGGCATCGGGTCAGTTTGTCAACAAGGATAAAAGCTTCTTTCTCACTGGCCCTAAAGCTAGTGCTCATAGAATCAACAGATTGAGAGATTGCACAGGATTTATGGACAAGAGCTTCCCTTTTACTTATCTTGGTTGTCCAATTTATATTGGTAGAAAAAAGATATGCTTCTTTGATAACATGGTTACCAGAGTTGTTAAGAGATTAAATGGATGGCAAGGTAAAACGTTAACCTATGGTGGCAGAGTGGTTCTCATCAAGAGTGTTTTACAGTCTATGCCTACTTACACTCTTACTGCTTTAAATCCTCCCAAAGGCACTTTAAACCTTATTGAGAAATACATGGCTAGGTTCCTTTGGGGAACCACTGGGGAAAAAAAGAATTATCATTGGAGCTCCTGGAAAAACTTTTGCTTTCCTAAAGATGAAGGTGGCATTGGTATTAATAGTCTTGAAGATATCTCTAATACTTTAACTATCAAGAGATGGTGAAGGTTTAGAACAAAACCTTCATTATGAGCTGATTTCCTTAGAACTAAATATTATCCAAGAAGTCATCTTGTTAAAAAGAAATGGATCTCGGGTAACTCACAGGCTTGGAAGTACTTACTATTGGCTAGAGACAAAGCTGAAGGTAACATCACTTGGCTTATTAACTCTGGTGATTGCAATTTTTGGTGGGACAACTGGACAATGACATGCCCTCTGGCTTATAGCAATGCTAATATTGTTACCACCATTGGTAATAGTACCAATGTTTGCGAGTTTATAAGCAATGGTGGCTGGGACATGAATAAGCTGCGCAACATTCTTACAAACCAAATGGTGGAAGTTATTAGCAACATCAACATTGGCCAACCAACTGATGCAGATGATGATGTATGGAACATAACTGAAGATGGCCAATATTCTAATAAGTCTTCCTGGCATACCATTCGAAATCAGAGACCTACTAACATGTTTTTTAGTAAGCTTTGGCATAACTCTATCCCCTTTAAATTCTCATTTCTTACTTGGAGATTGTGTTTAGGTAAACTCCCCTTTGATGAAGTTTTGGCTAGATTTGGCAACCAAATAACCTCCAGGTGTAGTTGCTGTCAGATGCCTAACAATGATTCTATTCAACACACCTTTGTGGAGGGAGAAGCAACTAGGCATATATGAAAATACATAGGTGCTCCTTTAGGAATCACTCACCACCAGTGGCCGATCAACAGAGTTATTAAGGAATGGTGGGATATTAATAAAAATAAATGCTATACACAAGTTTCTATTACAGATTGCTCCAGTGGTCAATTGCTGGGAACTTTGGAAAAGCTGGACGGCATGTAAATATGGGGAGCAAAAAAAAGTTCTACAAAAGTAGGATGGAATTTCAAACCATTTGGAACATTCAAGTAGCCCTTCAAATTAACTATCCCAGCTATAATTTAACAGGTACATGGCCTAGCATTTGTAATATGATTGAAAGACTTTAACATACACTGAATATCAAGCAAGTCATCTGGAATAAGCCTATAGAGGGGATGTTCAAACTCAATACAGATGGAAGTTTTATCAGAGAAAATAGAAATGCTGGCATTGGAGGTGTGGTCAGAGACAGTGATGGAGAATTCCTGATGGCATTTTCTTTCCCTGTTTAATGTAGCAGTAACAATCAAGCTGAAGCAATGGCAGCTAACTTTGGCATTAAATGGTGCACTCAACATGGGTTAAGCGGGATTCATATTGAACTGGATTTTATGGTTAATGCCAATATGCTTTTCAATAGGGGAACCAACAATCTTAAATTAAAGAATATCATCATAGATAATTCTCATGCTCTCATAGACGCTACTGTACAGATTTCTTATTGCTTCAAAGAAGCAAATCAAGTGGCAGATTTCCTCGCTAAGTTAGCATCTTCTAGTGGAACTGGAACCTTATATCACTCTCCCCAACAGAGGCCAAGAGAGGCTAAGGGACTATTTCAACTAGATAGATGGAAACTTCTTTCAATGAGAAGAAGATATGATAAGTGTAATTTTTTTGTAAGCTGATTGTATAGTTCGGATTAGTGAAAGGAACTAGGCTTTCCTTTCTTTCATCAGTTGTAGAGGTAAGGTCCATGTCCCCCTCTATCTTGTACTCTTTTGTTTATATATAGACATGGTAGGGGTCTTGCCTAACCCCTCCATAGCAAAGGCTCCAGCCTGAAGGTGATGGATTCAAATAAAAACTAAATAAAAAAAGAGATAACGAGATGCTTTGGGAGTTCGTGTCAAGATTTCAAATGGAACAGATGGACCTGCCACCGGTGGCAGACGATTGGGCCATTCAGGCTTTCACCCAAGGACTCAATACTCGAAGCTCGTTGGCTTCGCAGCAGTTGAAGCAAAATCTGGTAGAATATCCAACTGTAACATGGGTCGATGTGCATAACTGATATCAATCAAAAATTAGAGTCCAAGATGATCAGCTTGTGGCCTCTTCCGGGTATGTTTATCCTGTCCGAGCTAGTGACAGACCCAAAAGAGACATTGATCGTGAACCAAGGTTAACTAGGGATCGATATTTGCCGTATAACGGTGATCGTAGTGGTAACGGGTCCGGACGAAACCCTGTGAGAAATGAAAGGAGAAGCGATCAGAGTCAAACTAACTAGGGACTCATAAGCAAAAATGATTTTGACAGGCCCATCGGGCCTAAGGAAGCGCCAAGGTTGTCGGAATACAACTTTAACGTCGATACGGCTACTATCGTATCAGCCATCAGACGCATCAGAGACACCAAGTAGCCTCGACCTCTACAGTCTGATCCAAAAGGGATCCCAACTTAATATACAAGTATCATGGCATACACGGCCACAGAACAGAGGATTGTCGACACTTAAAGGAAGAGGTGGGCCGATTATTCAACAACGGACATCTCCAGAAGTTCTTGAGTGATCGAGCCAAAAATCATTACAAGAATAGAGATTCTAATAAACAAACCAAGCAGGAGGAACCTCAGCACGTCATTAACATGGTCATCAGTGGGGTCGATGTCTCCCAGGGGCCAATGTTGAAGCATACCAAAGTATTCATCACGAGAGAAAAACGGACGTGAGATTACGTACCAGAAGGGACCTTGTCTTTCAACGACGAGGACGCTGAAGGCATCGTGCAACCCCACAACGATGCACTGGTAATATATGTACGCATGAATAAATGTTGAGTTAAGCGTGTGTTGATTGTCTCAGTTAGCTCGGCCAATATCATTAGATCGAGGGTCGTGGAACAACTGGGTTTGCAAGACCAAATCGTCATGCAGTCAGGGTTCTAAATGGATTCAACATGGAAAGCGAGACCACTAAAGAGGAGATAACATTACCGGTGAACATCATCGGGACCATTCAGGAAACAAAGTTCTGCGTGATCGAAGGGGACATGAGGTACAATGCTTTGTTCAGGAGACCGTGGATTCAAAACATGAGGGCAGTGCCCTCGACGCTGCACCACGTATTGAAGTTCCCGATGCCGGGAGGGATAAGAACAATTTACAAAGAACAACCGACTGCAAAGGAGATGTTCACGATCAACGAGGTTGTACGGATATCCACACATTTTACACCAAAGGATCTGGGTTTGGTCACCAAGGTAGAAACCAAATAGTAACTACTGACACCTTCCCCGCCCCAACCGGAAAAGCAGGAGACGAGTGAGGACGATGACTTCAGAGTTCTCAGGAAAAAACTCATTCAATTTCTTATAGCTAACATAGATTGTTTTACTTGGTCCCACCTTGATATGATAGGGATCGCGCCGGAAATAACCACTCACAAACTGAGCCTGGACCCGATGTTTCACTTGGTCAAGCAGAAAAGGAGGCCCTAGTCCGCAATCAATCACGTGTTCATCAAGGAGGAGGTATCTAAACTCCTTAAAATAGTATCCATCCGGGAGGTTAAATACCCGGACTGGTTAGCAAATGTAGTAGTAGTCCCTAAAAAGGGAAACAAATTAAGATTGTGTGTAGACTATAAAGACTTGAATAAGGCGTGTCCCAAGGACTCTTTCCCTTTGCCTAACATCGATCGCATGATCGATGCAATGGCCGGACACGAGATCCTCAGTTTTCTTGACACTTATTCCAGGTACAACCAAATTCGGATGAACCCGGACGTTCAAGAAAAAATTTCCTTCATCACTAAGTACGGCACCTACTGCTTTAACATGATGCCATTCAGACAAAAAAATGTTGGTGCCGCTTACCAACGCCTAGTGAATCGGATGTTTGAAGAATAAATAGGAAAATCAATGGAGGTTTACATTGACGATATGTTGGTCAAGTCCCTGCGAGGAGAGGACCATTTAAAATATTTGCAGGAAACTTTAAGCATATTGAAGAAATATAATATAAAGCTAAACCCGGAGAAATGTGCATTCGGAGTCGGGTCCGAAAAATTTCTCGGATTCATGGTGTCCAATCGGGGAATCGAGATTAATCCCGATAAGATCAAGGCCATCGAAGATATCACTGTTGTGGACAACGTCAAGGCCATTTAAAGGTTAACCGGACGCATAGCCGCCTTGGGGCGATTTATCTCGAGGTCCTCCGACATGAGCCACTGGTTCTTCTCACTGTTGAAGAAAAAGAATAACTTCTCATGGACCCCGGAGTGCCAACAAGCCTTGGAGGAACTCAAGCGGTATCTCTCTAGCCCACCTTTGCTTCATACTCCGAAGACAGACGAACAACTATACATGTACCTAGTGGTATCTAAGGTAGCGGTAAGTGGGGTCCTGGTCCGGGAAGAGGAAGGTATCTATTATGTTAGCAGGACTCTAGGCGAGGAAGAAACTAGATACCCTCACCTAGAAAAATTGGTGCTCGCTTTGCTAAGCGCCTCTAGGAAGCTGAAAACGTATTTTCAATGTCACCCCATATATGTTGTGACTAATTACCCATTGAGGAATGTAATGCATAAACCTGAGCTCTCGGGACGATTGGCCAAATGGGTAGTAGAAATCAGCGGGTACGATATTGAATAACGACCCCGTACCACCATCAAATCTCTAATTTTGGCAGACTTTGTGGCTGACTTTACGTTGGCCCTAATACCCGAGGTTGAAAGTGAGTTGTTTTTGAACTCGGGGACTTTTTCGGGAATCTGGACTCTTTTTACGTACAGTGCCTCGAATGCAAAAGGGTCCGGACTTGGGATCGTATTGAAGCCACCAACAGGTAATGTAGTTAGACAATCTATTCGGGCTGTAAAATTGATTAACAACGAGGCCGAATATGAAGCAATGATTGCAGGTCTCGAACTGGTAAAAAGCTTGGGGGCAGAAGTGATCGAAGTTAAGTATGACTCCCTCCTTGTGGGAACCAAGTTAACGGGACATTCGAAGTCAGAGAAGAACGAATGCAAAGATATCTAGATAAGTAACATATAACATTACATCGTTCAAGGAGTGGACTCTACAACATGCACCTCAGTATCAAAACAGTAAGGCCGATGCCCTTGCTAACTTAGGGTCATCGGTCGATGATAATGAGTTTAACTTGGGGGCGGTCGTACAACTCATGAGATCGGTACTGGAAGAAGCTTACGCCGAGATAAACTTAACAAGCCTAACTTGGGACTGGAGAAACAAATATATAGAGTATATGAAGACCGAAAAACTGCCCTCGGATCCTAAAGAATCAAGGGCTCTTCGTATGAAGGCGGCCCATTTCAGCTTGTCCGAAGACGGTACCTTATTCAAGAGAATGTTCGATGGCCCACTCGCAATATATCTAGGACTGGGAGATACCGAGTATGTCGTGAGGTACATCCACGAGGGCACCTGCGGGAACCATTCGAGCGCCGAGTCATTGGTTAGGAAGATAATCAGAGTCAGTTATTACTGGATCGATATGGAAAAAGATGCAAAGGAGTTCATACGAAAATGCGACGAGTGTTAGAGGCTTGCTCTAATGATCCACTAGCCCAGAGAGCCGCTGCATTCGGTCTTGTCACCCTGGCCATTCATGAAATGGGGGATGGACATCGTTGGTCCCCTACCTTAGGCGCCCTATAAGGCTCAATTTATCTTCTTTATGACTGATTATGTTTCTAAGTGGGTGGAAGCCTAGGAATTTGAGAAAATGAGGGAGAAGGAAGTTATTGATTTCATCTGGGACCACATAATATGCCGGTTTGGAATATCGGCCGAGATCATGTGTGACAACGGGAAGCAGTTCATCGGCAGCAAAGTGAGCAAGATTTTCGAGGACCATAAGATCAAAAGAATTTTATCGACACCCTATCACCCTAGTGGAAACAGGCAAGTAGAGTCCACGAACAAAACCATACTCCAAAACCTCAAAAAGAGGTTGACAGACGCCAAAAGAAAGTGGAAAGAAATCTTGCCCGAAGTCCTATGGTCTTATCATACGACCTCAAAATCCAGTACCGGGGCCACCCCGTTCTCATTGGTCTACAGTGTCGAAGCTCTAACATCGGTCGAAGTAAGAGAACTGAGTCTTAGGTTCAGATATGCCACCAAAGAGTCAAACGACGAAGCCAAGAGTACGAGCCTGGAACTTTTAGACGAAAGGTGCGAGGTCGCCCTCGTCCGGTTGGCCGCACAAAAACAACGGATCGAAAGGTATTACAATCGGAGAACCAACCTTCAACACTTCAATGTCGGGGAATTGGTGTTAAGGAAGGTCATACTAAGCACCCGGAACCCGAATGAAAGGAAGTTGGGGCCACACTGGGAAGGTCCGTATCAAATTATCGAGATCACCGTAAAAGGATCGTACAAACTTGGAGCAGTGAATGGTGAGCGACTATCGAACAACTGGAACGTAACTCACTTGAAACGATACTACTGCAAAGGTACGGCCCCATTCATTTCTTTTCTTTACATATTGGACTAACACTTGCAGGTAATGGTTAAGTAATGATATAACTTTTAGGTCTGAAAGCACGCGTTGCACTCTTTTTCCCTTGAACCGATTTTGTCCCAAATGAGTTTTCCAGCAAGGTTTTTAACGAGGCAACAGTGGATCGTGCTAACTTAGAATTAAAGAACAGCTATGAACCGGTGTCAAAAATCACGTCAACAGTATCTAAGGCTTCTCTAAAGTTCGGCTTCAAATTCTAGAGGGCATCACCCTCGGACAACAATTTTAGCAAGGAAAGAAACTTTATGCTCAAGCAGTCTGGGCTCGGTGGATAGGATTTACTGTAAGGTCCAAACGGTCAAATGAACCGTGCCCACATAGACCATCCAATCCATAACAAAAAACTTGAACACATTTGAAACTTTGTATATTGCGCACAGAAATGAAAGAAAGTTTCTACACAGAAAAATAGTTTGTCTCTAAAAAATTATTACTTTCTGTTCCCTTAAGACATCGAGCCCAAGGGCCACCTCTATCCGGGTCCAAGGGATCACTCTCACTCGGGGACTATCGTCCAAAGACAAACCCGGACAGCTCAGGCTATGAAGCCCGGGGGCATGAAGCCTATTAGGTTGTGCCCGAACTTCAAAGGTTATGGCCATCTCTATTCGGGGACTATTGTCCCGGACAATCCCGGATGGCTCGGGGTAATAAGCCCATTAGGAAACACCCGAACGTAAAAGGCTACGACCGTCCTAGAATGGCTCGGAGACATCCAAGATCCGTAATCAAAATACAAGGCCTTCAAAATTTCTAAACCGGTTCGAAGGCTACCCTCGACAAAATTATAAAAAATCCTAAGTAAACATTTCGGGGAAAGCTTCCGGTCATACCAAGCCCCCACGAGTCTTAAGCAAAATAATATCGAAAACGAACAATATTCGAAACTCCGAATAAGACCTAATTATTACGTACTAAGGTATCCAAAATCTTTTGTAATCATAAAGAAAAAAGCAAAAGGAAACAAGCTTGAAAATTTGCCTAAGGGAAAAAACCTTATATATATATATATATATATATAGCGTAAATTTTTACAAAGGCCAAACGGCCTCAACAAAATGCAAAAGTACAAAAGCCAATAATTATAAGGCACCTAAGAAGCCTGATCCTCACCAGAGCGCGCCTCATCACCGGGACCATCGGGGTCTTCTCCGCCCCTGGATTCGCCGGAACCCTCGAAGTCTTCTTCGTCCTCGGGATATGCCAAATTCTTGGCCTCGGCCTCGAGTCCCTTAACACTTTCGATCTTGGCCGATAAATCAAAATCCCAAGCGTGAACCTCCTCGAGGGCCTCCCTCCGGGACTGCCACATCACATATTCAACAATGTGTTTTAGGCAGTCCTAGGCTGCCTCAGCATCGACTTTGTATTGGGCCTCCATCTCATCAGCATCGGCTTTGACTATTTAAGCCACTGACTTGGCTGCTTTAAGCTCCTTGGTGAGGGTCTTCCAATTAGCCACAGCCGAGCTCAGTTGGGACTAAATCTCTTCAATTTTTTGGGACCGGGCCTCAGATTTCTCCCTCATCGCTCGAATTTGCGCCTCCGCCGAGGCCAATTGCGCCCGGGCAGTCTCCTTTTTTGAGGCCAGGAAATCCATCTTGCCCTTCCACTCTTCGGCCTCGACCTTGATTACATCTATCTCGGCCTGGAGTTGGTCGATCTGATCAATCTTCTGTTGGACCTGCGGGTTCTGACCAATTGTCACAGTTTCTAGCTCATCATCACTAACTTCAAAGATTTTTACCTGTTCTACCAGGCCGGCGTGTTCTTTCTGAGCTGCGTCCAACTCGGCTCGAAGGCTCTTAGCCTCTCCTTCACGTTGCTCGCTGAGATGTTTGTACATGTCTCTCTTCTCAGCAAGCTCTTTGACTTCGGCCTCGAGCTGGTTCAGCTCTTCCCGATACTTCCGGAAGGTTTCATGGTGAAGCATCGAGGCCTGCAAATAGGAGAAGAAATATTAGAATCACCAAGAACTAAAATGCTGAAAAATGAAAAAGTTTGGCAGCACCGTACCCGGTTCAGCGCCTGTTGTGCCTCATTGAACAGGTATGACGCATCTACCTTGTTTATTTTTGCCTGGTCTTCATTGGTTACCATGCACCTGAGGTAACTAGCTACCCCAACAGGGGCGGATAGAACCCGGGCATCCTCCGGAACGATGGTGATAATTGATCGCTTCCGACCAGGATCTGCTCTCGGGGCAGGGAACTAGTTGACCAGTCTCGGGGTCGAGTTAGGCCCACCTGCCTCCGAGGATGAACTTTTCTTCAGTACCTCGAAGTCACCTAGCCCGGTGGCATCCTTCTTGGCGGTGGAATCCACACCGTCAGAAAAGCAGCGGAGGGGATCGTTCTCTCTGTGGGCCCCTCGTTGGGTCGTTCTTCCATCGTTTGGGCCTCATTGTACATAGACTCGGTAAACGAGGGTGACTTGGTAATGTCTATCACCCCAAGTGCCTCCTTCGGGGCACTGCCCGCGTCCCGGGAAGCCTCCGCGATGGCCTCCTCATCGGCCACCCTAGCCTGAGGAAGATCGGCCTCGCGGGTCTCTAGTTCAATGGCCACCTGTTCTTCGAGGGGCAACGGCTCGCAGGCCACAAAAACAAAAGGCTCTTCCCCTTAGGATTCATCCCTAATCCGATAGAGCAAGTCCGAAGGTGGTGCTCGGGAGATGGTGTTTTCCTTTGGCTTGCGAACCAGCCTTCTCCTTGGTTTCATTTTCTCTAAGCTCGGGGGACTCGGAGCCCTCCTCCTTTTCCTCTCTTCGGCTTGCCCCGGAGCAGGAGACTCAACATGCAAGTCCTCGACCCCGACTGGAGGCCTAAGCTCAACGTTCTAAGGCAAACCTGCAAAAGAAAGTAAAGGAAATAAGGGCGATGTTAGAAGAAATAGTTCAAAATAACTTGTTCGGGAAAAGAACCTTACCATGAGAATGAGCCTCCTAACGGCCTTTTGAAAGTTTGCGCCATGAGCGCTCGGAGTAGGGCATCTATGACACAATTCCCTCGACCCACTCCTTGAATCGGGGGATAGCATTCGGAACCCGAGCAAGGGCTACAGCATAACAAGCACCGATAAGAAAAGGGAAAATAAGGCATAAAATCGATACTTAATGGGAATGCTTACGTGATGCGTTCCACCTTTCGGGGAACGGCCTCCACTCAGCAGGTACCGGTTCGACGGTCCTCACTCGAATAAAATATCCTTGCCAACCCTGATCCCGGTCCTCATCGATGCTCGAGAACGAAGCTTTGCTGATCCGGTGTACTAGCTTTATCAGTCCTCCCCGGGAAGATTCGGGGACTGTACAAGCAGAGTAGATGATCGATTGTAAATGAGCACCCATCGATTTTGTTCATAAAGAATCGGAGGAGGATCACGATCCTCCACAGTGATGGATGGAACTGGCCAAGGCATACGTTATACCTCCTGCAGAAGTCTAAGATGACTGGGTCTACCGGGCCCAATGTAAAGGGATAAGTGTAAACACTTAGGTATCCCTCGACATGGGTGGTAATAGCCTCTTCGGGGTCGGGGACCACTATGTCTTTTTCGGCCTAGTTGTAGTCTTTTCGGACCGTGGGGAGGACCTCTTCGTTAATTGAGCAGATATATCTCGAGGCCTCTTTACGCCGACCTTGTATAGAAGAAGGCTTCTCAACCTTGAAATCGTCGGTGACCGAACAACCACCAGGAATGAACATCTTCAAGGGGGCTCTTCCGCCGGTTCATCAACAACCATATCACGGATGGTCTCCTCGACCTCAGTGGTCGGTCTCGAAGAAGGAGCATCCTTCTGAGGAACAGATTTTGAGGTTTTTGCCATTGTTATGGAAGAAAAAGCTTGGAAAAGATGGAAAAGAACTGAAAGTTGAAAGATCAGACTTGTTGGCTTGAGTAGGAGATGAGTAAATGTTTTTGCAAAGTACTGAAGAACCTTAAGTAACGGAGGTAAAAACACTAGAAAATATTGAAATCCTGAAGGTACGAAGGTAGAATATTTGGTGTAAAGTGAAAAATGGACAGAGAAGCAGGTATTTATAGGAGTTCAGCGATGTTTCGCATCCAGGAACGGCCGACCGGCGGCTGACATGCATTTAGTGCCATTATGACATGACTGATGAGACGTTTCGAGTGTTTTGTCATTTCTGCCGTGATGTGTCGAAGTAAGAATCAGGAGCTCACGTCGTTTCTCGTCATTTACTCTCCGAGAAACGATGGGACTATCTGTATACGGGTAAAACCGGACTCATGGTACACCCCGGTCTCCGACAAAATAAGCCAAGCTCGAGACATGATGATAGGGGACCGAAATCGAGGTAAAAGTCTCAGCGAGTCAGAATACGGGGGCATGACGCCCGCCCCTCGAGAATATCGGGGTCATGGTTCGGAACCGGACTTACCGTTGAACGACTTCGAAGAATATTGTGAGGTAATCGAGCACGGCCAACGGAAGACTGTAATATCCGTGACTGGTCGGATATCACGGCGGAGATCTCGGCACGTATCAGTGAAGAACCGACAATCAGTTGATCGGAGGAGTTTTTACCTTTATAGAGTTGTACATAGAGTAGGATTCCCCTACTATATAAAGAGGGTCTGATAATTCATTAAACACACGGTAACACGCATTCTAAGCAATATATTAATACTTTTTATGTTATTAGCTCTTTCTTTTGTTCATCTGTGTTGGCCGTAGCGAGCCCTGATCGAGGGCGAATATTTCATTAAGGCTGAAATTATCCTCCTTGTGTGGTTTGAATCCATCTTATCTTTATTTGTTCAATTTGACTTAATTTATCGTTTTGTATCAAATCAATCCGTGTATCCTTAAAATTACTTACAAATTTAATTGTTATCCGATTTTAAGGGTAAACAAAACTATTTTCTCTTGTCCTTTTTATTGTCATATTTTATTTTTGCACATTCTTAATAAAATATTAATTAAAAGTATAATTTATTCTTGTTTATTCGTTAATCTCAATTTATTATTACTATCCTTGCCTTTACTATATTTTGACAACTGTGCCAGGGCAATTGAATCAAAACGTGAATTAAAAGTTACAGGAACCATAGATCTACTTTTGATCTCAAATAAGCCCAAGAAAAAGTTAAGATTGCATCAGAAGTTATGAGTTCGATTTCTTAATTATTTGATACATGTATTAAGTAATACTAGTACTAAGCATAATACTAGCAAAACAAATATGTTCTGGCGTAAAAGAAAAATAACCGTCGTTTAATTAAACATTCAGTTTTAATTAAACAATTTGGATTGGTTGGAAACCTAGGATATTTAATGCATGCATATTTATTGATACGCAATACAAGGAGAGGCCTTGTTTGACCATGTCATTTGCTCAGGTTTCATTCCATACAAATACTGAGATTTTGAGCTGCCATCTGACTGTACATAACCCAGCCACTTCGCATGGAATATATCAGTCTACCTTTTAAACGACACACAGCGGAAGCAAAATTTCACCGATGAGATTGAAAAAATATAAAAATAAATATGTAAATAAATTAGGCGGATTTAATACCTAATATATACATAAAAAAATATTAATCATATACATATAATGTAATTTTCTTCTTGGCAAAAAAATTAACCATATACACTATATATAAATATTTTCGACGAAGGGTTCGACTGAATTACTTTCTGTCCGCCTAGCTCCGCTCTGAACACATGATATATAGAAATTTAGCAAAGGCCTAAAACATAAATTTGGCAACAGAATGGCCTTAGAAACACCCTCAAATTTTGAGGCAAAAAGTTGTTGACTCAAATGCCCTGAAGGCATAAAGGACCTTATAAGTACTCCAAGAGACAAAAAGTCTTATGATTCAACTTGGGGCATTAACGGGTATCCTAAGAGCATCTCCAACCCTAGTACAATTTTTTACATCAAAATAGTGCAAATTGACTCTAACCCACTACATTATTTTTTACATCAAAAAAGAGTATTTTTTTTATATTTTTCTCTCTATTCTATATTATATTATTTTCTTTTATTTAAATTTATTTTTTTATTTCATAAAACAAATCCTTTCTTTTTTCCTTTTTACATATTCATCCCATATAATTCATATTTCTTTCTTATATAAGCATTTAATATAAAATTATTTTATACCATAAATCTTTAAATAATATAAATTATAAGATTATATTATACATATTAATGGATAACTTAAATAAAAATAAAATCATTGATAAGATATAATTAATGCTAAAATTTAGTTTAATTTTTACATAAATATTCAACTTACATGATTAGTATGTTGCTCCCATAAATGGTCTATTAATGCATTACGAAGTGCAAAAAATATGGAGATTAAAGATAGAGCTTTGAAACTAAAAGAATTTAAAGAAAAAATAAAATTTTATTGTCGAATTTAGATTCTATTGATGATCCAAATATTTGTGAATTTATTCAACAAGAACAAAAATGAATAATGGATAAAAGAAGTCAATAATTTCAACAGCCACAACCACAACAATCATTTGTCCCATACACTTAAATATTTTAATGATATTGGTGGATCTAGAAGCGACCTACCAGAGTACTAGATTATTGTTGTAATTTTCTCATCCCATTATATTATTTAATGTATTTTCAATTTTAATATGTCAGTCGCTACTGTATTAAATATTTATTTTTAAGTTATTTAATGAACATTGTGTTATTTATTAATAACATATTATATTTCAGATTTGCACTTTTTATTTTTTTATGGTTATAAATTTTATACAATTATAACTTATAATTTTATATAAAAATAAAATATACAAAAATTAATTTATAAAAAATTATACACCAAAATTAAAATATATAATTAATATTACATAAATAGTTTTACACCAATTTTGGTGTAACACTATTCACAGTTTCACACACCAAAATAGTGTAAGAAATGATGTTAGATTGGAGTACCAAAACACCAAATCTTAAACTAAAATAGCGTTTGGCGTCAAAAATAGCGTTGGGTTGGAGATAGTCTAAGGCAAATATGACTCATAACAGTTACTTGAATTTAATTTCTCTTGAATTGGTAAATATATAAGCAAAAAGAAAAACAGCAAAACTTCTTTTTTTAATCGAGCAGAAATAGATCTACTTCCTTTATACTATATTAGACTCGTTTGTCTATAAAATTTCTTTCGACAATGTATTTGTCTATAAAATTTTGTAAGTTTTTTGAAATTTTTTGAAAATGAGTTTTCAAAAACCTTTCAAAAAAATAAATTCTCCACTCATAAAACTGTAATATTTTTTCAAGTGAAATGCATGTCCAAATATAATTTCAAATTCCAAATATCATTTTTCAACTTAATTCCAAACTAGTATTGGTACCCATGCGATGCGCGGACACAAATATCAAATTATAATTTGAGTTATTGGAATTATCTTAAAATTTAAAACTTTAAACCTTCGAGATAATATATATATATATATATATATATATATATATATATATATATATATATATATATATATATATTTGTAACAATCCAACCCCTTGATTTAGTACTTACATTACATTCTTTGAGCATTTGTTTTAACGAAATTCTTACTATCACTTATGTTTCACCTCAAAATCAAATAAGTCTTATCCTTCTATATTTTCACCCAAAACAAATCTCTTTAATCTTTGCTTATAGTTATGTCATTATTTATTGCTTAATAACGTTATATTCATGTGATCTTTTATTAGATTACCAATTTACTTAATATCTTGCTTATTACCCTCATAATCATATATAAATATATTTTTTTATTCCTGAAATTTAATATATTTTGTACTTATATCCTCTTACTCATAACTCTTTCGTCATTTAAATATATCAATAATATATTTTAGTATTATTTAATTACTTAATATACTTATCCTTAAATTAATTCAAAGTATAAATATTCTCACACTATCTCTATTTTCTTCTTTATACATCCTCTTCCCTACTATGAATTTTTAATTAGTTTTTTACATTAATATTTTACTTCACATTTTATTTTAAGTTATAACTTTGAATTAGTTTAAAATATTAATAAATATTTTTTTTATTATTAAATTTTAAATCTATTGAATTTTCTTATAATTATTTTTTGTATCACGTGCAATTAAATTCTCTTTCTCTTTTAGTTTTAGGATACAAATTTGACTTTAATTTTCGTTAGTAAAATTACCTACATGAGATATTTATAATGTGTTTTTTAATTTTAATTTGTTATCCAATTTTTATTTTAATGTTTAGTAAAACTTTAATTTTGTGGTCCTATCCATAGTTTGAGCATTTTTACCATAATTTTAATCTTATCTCAAGTTCAAATTGCCTTTCCCTTCTATTTTTAAAATTTTAATTATTGATATTAATTTAACTAATATATAGTATTTCATGTTTTCATTAACTTGCCTCTTTATTTAATATCATTATCGATTTATATCCTTTAATATAATATAGATCGATCTGTGATTTTTTAATCTTGAAATAAATATTTATTTTATTTTATTTTAAATTAATACTCGAAATTATTAAATTATTTAAATTTATTAATAATATTATTACGTATTATATATTTACTTTATTTTATTTTCTAACCTAATTCTTGGTATAAATATCCTCGCATCTAATTTATTATTATTTTAATATTTTAATTTTTTATCTATTAAACTTTTGTTATGTGGCTGTAACAACCCGAACGGTCGTTTTGAGGTCTAGCATGTCGTTCAGCGGTTTGAGGCCTTGAGTAATTTCACTTCAGGTATTGTGACTCGTACGTGTGGTCGGAATTCAATATTGGGAAGTTCAGAGTTGATTTGGGAAGAGAATTTTAATTTCAGAAACTTTAAGTTGGATGAATTGACTATGACTTGACTTTTGAGTAAACGACCTCGAAATTGGGATCTGAAGGTTCCAATAGGTTCGTGTGAAGACTTCGGACTTGAGCGTATGTCCGGGTTAAGTATCGGGTGATCCGGAAGCATTTCGGCGCTTATTATGGAAGGTTGGTATTTTAAAGGATTTGAAGTGGATTTTGATATTATCGATGTCCGTTTGGGATTCCGAGCCTTGGAATAGGTTCGTATCGTGATTTGTGACTTGTGCGTAAAGTTTGACGTCATTCCGAAATGTTTTGATATGAATCGGATGCGTTCGTCGAAGTTTAAAGGTTTAAAAGTTTAAAGAAGGGATTTGATCGTCGATTCGTAGTTTTGATGTTGTTTGGCGTGATTTGAAGCTTCGACTAAGTCTATGTCATATTTTGGGATGCGTTGGTGTGTTTGGATTGGGTCCCGGAGGCCTCGGGTTTGATTCGGAATGAATTAGAGTGAGAATTTGGCCTTATAAAATTTCTAGTGGCAGCATATCTGGTGTAACCGCACCTACGAGGTTTTGGCCGCAGGTGCGGAGCCATAGAACGACCAAGAGGGTCGCAGAAGCGGTTCTGGGCGAGCTGGGTAGTAGCGCAGGTGCGAGACCATTTCCACATATATGGTGGCACATATGCGGCGTCCTTGAGCGCAGAAACGGAATGGCTGGGGAGGCTGGGACCGCAGATGCGGTCGAGTTCCGCAAATGCGGTCGAGTTCCCCAGAAGCAGAACCGCACTTGCGCATGAGGAGCACCAGAAGCGAAGGCGCAGAAGCGTTGGAGGGGCCGCAGATGCGGAGGTTGAGGGGCCTGAAGGGAGCCACAGAAGCGGACTCTGTGCCGCAGAAGCGGCTCATGTTCTGTAGATGCGAAAATATCATTGGGCAGTGATGTTTTTTATAAAAACGTAATTTGGCCCATTCTCTTTCATTTTTACTTGGTTGGGACGATTTTGGAGAGTTTCAAGGGGAGATTTTCATCAAGCAACACAAGGTAAATGACTTCCATCTATTACAAGTTAAATTCATGGTTTGTACATGTATTTAAACATGGATATTAGTAGAAATTTAGAATTTTTGGTAGAAAACCTAGAATTTGTTTTTTTTGGAATTTGACCACGAAATTGGACATGAAATTTGGGATAAGTTATATATTTTAGTTCGTGGTGTTATGGGTAAAGTTTATCTACGAAAATTTTGGAAATCCGGGCACGTGGCCCCGAGGGATGTCTTTGTTGGCTTTGAGCGGAGTTGGGAATCATTTTAAATTGATTAATTATGGCTATTAGAGTATATTTTAATTGGTTTGCATATTGTTTGAATAGTTTTGGATCGACGGGCTTTGGTTTGAGGTGTTAGAGAGGCTTTGGACCAGGTTTTGGAACTTCAGAGCAAGGTAAGTCTCGTGTCTAACCTTGTGAAGGGGAAACTACCCCTATGTGATATTTCTTATTATGTGCAATTTGTTGTGGGTACTACGTACGCACGAGGTGACGAGAGTCCGTACGTAGCTAAAGCATGTTTATGTTCGGGTAGACTTAGGACTGTATCATGTAATGATTGAATTATTTGAACTCATTCTGCTGGCTTAATTAATTGAAGTGATAATTGAAATTGATTTAGAAATAAATATATATACACTAGGCCAAGCCTTAACACTTTGAGTTGTGGACGAGTTATTTGAGAAATGGTAAAGATTATATTCATTTCGTGCTCATATACTGTATTGTAAACACGTGTCTCGTAATTTAGTAACTTTCTTCCTTTCTTGTGGAGCGGGCCGACCGCCTCGGCAGTATATAGATGCATCTATGGTTCGTGACGCACGCCCCTCGGCAGTGTACATATTATTCTGGATCGGGTCGAATGACCTCGGCGGAAATCGTGCGTTAAAACGCTATTAGCCCGAATATTCAAGAGATAAACCTTCCAATAATGCCCGACATTTTATATGGTATTCCTTATTTATTTGATAATAGCACTTGACATTTTCTGAGTTGTTAAGGTAGAATACAAGATTTAAAAATTCATGCTTTAAAAGAAGTAATTGGAAGATTATGTAACTTACAAATTCACCCCATCATTTTCGTATGCTTCATATCTACTCACGTTTTATTATATTATTTTATTGGACCTTTAGTAGGTGTTGATGTCGACCCCTCATCACTACTTCTGCGGGGTTAGGCTAAATTCTTACTGGGTACGCGTTGATTTACGTACTCATGCTGCACTTCTGCACTAAATGTGCACGATCTGACAGATTCATTTGATGATCACCTTGGCGCATATGCGCAATGTTAAAGAGACTTTATGCGACCTGCATTCCAGGCTAGGCATCGTAGTCCACCGAGTCTCCATTGTACTGTTTATTTTATTCAATCTTATTGCATTCAGAACAGATGTTGTATTATTATTGTACTCCTTAGAAAATGCTCATGCACTTGTGACACCGAATTTTGGGGGTTCCTACTGGTTGTTCGTTATTGTAGTTCACGGAGTTATTATCATCTTACCTTGTAAATTCCATTTAATACTATTTAAGTCATGGAGATTATGATTTCGAAAGTAACAAAATGAGTAAATAAATTGATAAATCAACGTTGGCTTGCCTGACGACGATGTTAGGCACCATCATGACCTATAGTGGATTTTGGGATCGTGACGGTGGCCTTATCCACATCATGACCTTTCTAATCATACTTTAAAAAAAAACTTTCTCATATCAAAATTAAATAAGTTTTATCCTTCTTTTTTCTTTATGATAAAAAAAATGATTTTTTCTCTATTTATTCCTTATTTTGTTATTATATATTCAATACTTAATATTATTAACATTGTCACGTGGTTTTTTTATCACATTATTCTAATATAATACAAATAATAAATTAAAAATTATTTTAATAGTAACTTTGACTCTATTGCTTGTATTCCTAAATATGATTTTCTTATCATATTTCAAAAAAAAATGTCATGTCAAAGTCAAATATATCTTATTCTTCTATTTTCTCAACTGGGCCATATTTTCAAAAACCATCTCATACTTTCAAATTTAACCTAACAATTCTCAATTCACATATTAATCATAAAAAATCAAATTGATGCAACAATGTTTTCACTATCATTTTATGAAAAAATTATTTATGTATAAAATATTCGTTTTTCCAATTTGTCAACATTAATATAACCTCATTATTCTTGTTATTACATTTATATATTTTAATTATTATTTAATTATTTTTCTTTGCTTATAAATGATTTTGTGTATTTTATGTAAAAAAATTGCAACTTGAGGTTTTTTCAATTTTCAAAGTCACCAAATCTTTAATATCTTAAGTAAATGTATTCACTTTATTTATATTTTAACTTGCCCGAATGTACAAATAGTCACCGGTTATCTCAATTTGCGTCTTTGTATATTTTTGTATTATTTTACTATTGTGAATTTTTATTTATTTTTTTACTTTCATGTTTTAGCTAATATAAAAGGAAAATCGATGATTGGATCTATATATGATATATGATATAGATATAAATATATAGATTAGATTTGTCTTTTGATTTTGTCTTAAATGTGCCAAGTGATATTTTCTCAATATGGCATATGCCACTTGGCTTAAGTTCATGTTTCACTACCCTCCTTTTAATATAATATAACTTTAAATACTATTTTTTTTTCAAAAATTATAATTTTTATGTCCAAACTCCTACATTGTATTACTTCCTTTATACTACATTGTACACAGTACAAAATAGCCTTATGGTTTCGAGGCATAAAATGATCCTATTTAAATGAGATGCAACTCTATCAGCTTACTGAACATTGAGAAGACACAACTACTAATGCTCCAGTTTGGACATTTTTTTTTTTTTTAATTTTTTTCCAAAAAAATTGAAAATATTATTTGATCATGAAATTTGATCAGTTTCAAGTTTCAAAAATGACCAAAAATCTTTCTTCCACTAACAAAACTTCAATTTTTAAAGTAAAATGCATGTCCAAACACAACTTAAAAAAATCTCTTTTTAAGTTTCAACCAAACCTATGTCTAAATGCTAACTAAAACTCAATCGAAAAACTAATAGGAGTAATAAGAAACTGAAAATTGAAAAGAAGAGAAGTCAATGAAACTAGTTTAGGTGCTCAGATTTTTCTCAGAATAAAGGCATAAGAAGCTATGTGAAGATTACGTAAAGCAAGCAGGTTCTGGCCGTTCTGCCAATTTATTCAATCAATAAGGATCCGTTTATAATATCCAGAAATCTGTTTTGTTTTTGTTATTTATTTAAATGGAAAAAGAAAAGAATCGCAAAAAGGAAAAAGCAAAGAAGAGTCTTGAATATAACAGAATTCATACAAAGTCGAGATTTCTGGATATTATAAATTAAGATGCAAGCCACCATTGAATTTCTTTATTCTGATTAAACCCCATACGAGATTGTACCTTTTTCCTTTTTGTCTCTAATAGAATAGAATAAATGAAAGGAAACCTGAACTTTGATCATCAGTTTAAATTTTTTGAATGTTTGACTACTTTGGATTTGGTGGGAGTAACATTTATCAAATATAAAATGGTAAAAAACTTATAGTTGTTATAAATAAAGAATGTACGGAAAAGGTCCAAATATGCCCTTATACTATACGAAATTGAGCACACTTGTCCTTCGTTAATACTTTAGCTCAAATATGCCCTTACCGTCACATAGTTGGTCCATATATGCCCTTAGAGTTACACAGTTGACTCATATATGCCCTTTTCGAAACGGAATTCACTCAAACTAATTAGCTCTTTTGTTAATTGTATTTAAGTGTATTACAAATACTATTTCCTTTTTATTAGTACTTTTTTTTCTTTACCTTTCTCTTTTCTTTCTTCTTTTTTCTTTTCTTCTCTTTCGTTTCTTTTTTCTTTCTCCCTTATCCGATTTCCTCTATTACTGAGGTCTTCTCCATTTTCATCACCAATTTCACTTGACAAAACTAATGATCTAAGAAAATTCTCCCATAAGAATATTTTTATAGATCATATGTTTGTCAATTTTTTAAGTTTTACTGAACATATATTTAGTTCTAAAAATTTTAACAAAGTAAGATTGAAATAATATTTTTGTAACAAAAAACCCAAAAAATCTAACAAAACCGAACAATCCAAACAGATATAATTGGTTTGGTTTGGTTTTGATAAAAACCAAACCAACATGTTCCATGTACACCCTTAATTTACATAGTTAATAAAAAAATAGAAAATGTCCAGCCGAAAAAGATGAAAAAAGACTAACAACTCAAATTTATAATACTACAACTTGAACTGTAGGCTTTTAATCATTAAATTATCTTTCTGAAAATAATTTAAATATTTTGGTCTTTTGATTATTGTTAAAGGTTGGGATGTTTTTATTATTTTAAAGTTTAAACCATAATTTTTGAAATAATTTAATTTCGTTTATTTAGAGGGCCAGTGAAATTGAAACTTGATTACCTTATGAGAGAATTTTCTAAGTAATTGGAATTCATGAGTTTTATCAAGTGAAATTGGTGACGAAAATGGAGAAGACATCAGTAATGGAGGAAACAGATAAGAGGAAAAGAAAAAAGAAAAAAAGAAGAAAAGAAAAAAGAAGAAAGAAAAGAGAAAGGTAAAGAAAAAAAAGTATTAATAAAAATAAAATAGTGTTTGTAATACACTTTAATATAATTAACGAAAAAGCTAATTAGTTTGGGTGAATTCCGTTTCGAAAAGGGCATATATGGGCCAACTGTGTAACTCTAAGGGCATATATGGACCAACTATGTGACGGTAAGGGCATATTTGAGCTAAAGTATTAACGAAGGGCAAATGTGCTCAATTTTGTATAGTATAAGGGCATATTTGGACTTTTGCCCAAGAATGTAAAGTAAATAAATCGAAGATAAGTATAGAGAGAAACTGATATATTATTCAACTTTCAAACTTATGTTCATAATGAACTGAAAACTCTTCTATTTATAGAAGAAAGGAAGCAGCTGCGAGGCTTTTCAGGAAGCAGCTGCAAGGCTTTGCTTAGCTGCTTGTAAGTTGTTTGCATGAGCTGCTTGCAACCTGCCTGTTTAATAACAAGCTGCTGCAAATTATTTCATTGCGTTGCTTGCAACCTTCCTGCATCAGCTGCTTGTAGATAAACTTCAACAGAGTATTAAATGGATAATCTTCTTCAGGAAGATTATCTATAGCGGAGTAATAAATGGACATCCACAATATAATATTTTCATAACACTCCCCCTTGGATGTTCATTAAAAGATAATGTGCCTCGTTAAAACCTTACTAGGAAAAACCCAATGGAAAAAATCCTAGTGATGGAAAAAGAGTACACATATTTAGTAATACGCATTTTTAGATGCCTCATTAAAAATCTTAAGAGAAAAACCCTATGAGAAAAAACTTAGTAAAGAAAAAAGAGTACATCACGTATTTCACTCCTCCTGATGAAAATCTTGTTTCAAATATTTGAGTCTCCGCATTCCAATCTTGTATACCATCTTCTCAAAAGTTGAATTTGGCAAAGATTTAGTGAACAGATCTGCTGGATTATCACTTGAACGGATTTGTTGCACATCGATGTCACCATTTTTCTGAAGATCATATGTGTAGAATAATTTTGGTGAAATGTGCTGCGTTCTATCTCCTTTTTATAAATCTTCCCTTTAATTGGGCTATGCATGCAGCGTTGTCTTCGTATAAAATTGTGGATTTTTTTTATCACATTCCAAACCATATTTTTCTTGAATAAAATGAATCACTGATCTCAACCATACGCATTCCCTACTTGCTTTATGAATAACTATTATCTCAGCATGATTTGAAGAAGTAGCAACAATTGATTGCTTTGTGGAGCGCCATGATATGACAGTACCTCCACATATAAATACGTACCCGGTTTGAGATCGAGCTTTATGGGGATTAGATAAATAACTTGCATCTGCATAACCAACAAGATTTGCACTACCTTTTTTAGCATAAAACAAACCCATGTCAAGAGTTCCCTTTAAATATCGTAAAATATGCTTAATCCCATTCCAATATCTCCGTGTAGGAGAAGAGCTATATCTTGCTAGTAAATTAACAGAAAATGCTATGTGAGGCCTTGTAGCATTAGCAAGATACATAAGTGCATCAATTGTACTGAGATAGGGTGTTTCAGGACCAAGAAGTTCATCATCCTCTTTTGGAGGTCGGAACTGGTCCCTATTCACTTCAAGTGATCGAACAACCATTGGTGTACTCAATGGGTGCGCTTTGTCCATGTAAAAGAGTTTTAAGACCCTTTCTGTATAGGCAGATTGATGCATAAATATCCCGTCTGCTAAATGTTCAATTTGCAGTCCAAGACAAAGCTTTGTCTTTCCAAGATCTTTCATCTCAAATTCTTTCTTAAGATATTCAATTGCCTTTTGGAGCTCTTCTAGAGTTCCAACAAGATTTATATCATCAACATAAACAACATGTATAACAAATTCTAATGATATTTTCATTATAAAAACACATGGACAAATAATATCACTTATGTAACCTTCTTTTAGCAAATATGCTCTGAGACGATTATACCATATGCGCCCCGATTCCTTTAAAACGCACAAAGACCTTTGTAATCTGATCGAGTATATTTCTCGAGACTTTGAACTATATGCTTCAGGCATTTTAAATCCTTCAGGGATCTTCATATAGATTTAATCAAATGAGTCATATAGGTTATGATTTGTATCTAAATGGCATGACATCTTCAAGTGTCTAGACTGTTGGTCCGATCCTCACAATCTTTTACAATATTGTGCACTATATTGTATCAAATACATTGTCGACGATCATTTCATATCAGTTCGCAAGTGAGATAACTTGTTAAGATCTCATCACTTTCTTTATTTTCAGGTACCTGAACTTCTTCAGGAGTTTCATGAAATATTATGTCGTGGGCTCTTCTAGAGCTTATTTCCTCCTCATTATGATCATTTTGATCATTTGCTCCTATCCTTTTCAAGGATTGTTACCTTTGGAACCGATTTGTCTACCACGCTTCATGCGTACAGTAAACTCCATCCTTCAGGGATTTTAATTTTAATAGGAGCATTTGTAGCTGAAATATGATATTTAATTTTGGATCAGCAAATGCTTCTGGTATTTGACTTGAATTATCTTCTAAGTAAGGATCATACTAATGATAATTCGATTCATATAACATATTTTTTAACTGCTTATTCCATCCCCCTAATGTTAGAAAAACTAACATATATCCCAAAATTTCTTTGAAAAACCTATCTTTGTACTTTGTGGTAGAGAAATTAATCATATACCACGGATCAAAAGTTATTAGATAGTAAAAATATTTAGTTTCTGATCCTAAACCAATTGTGAGGGGATGACATATCATATATTGTTGGTCTGATGCATACAAGTGTTGCTATATGCAATTTAAAAAATATTTTGACTAACACATGAAGCTTTATTCTCACAAACAATAGTTTAGCCATTAATAGGAGGTATTCAATGCTAAACCATCATTATCAAGATGAACTATCTTGATTTCATAATCTGAAAATTATGCTCTTAATTAGGAAAAGCAATTTCAAATGCCAAACTACAGGTTGACAATAAACATACATGTAACCATCTCATATATGCATCTATAAGTGGTTCACATGATAGGTGAATGAGCCTATATTCACCTTTTATATATTTCAGAATCAGGGGTTTTAGTCCCAACTTTAGCTGGTATAATCAATTTATTATGAGAATAAGCAAAATAGGAGAATTCTTGAAGAATCTTCTAGTTCTTCAGTATATGCTTATCTGAATTATCAAATAGCTCATTTAAAAATGAAAAATGAAAACTTCATGTTTATCATGGTATGTGTTATCTCTTAGCAAACTTCTGGTTTACTATGGCATAAACTTTTGCATTAGTAAACTTCTGTTTTACTGTGATACATGATGTAGTACAAAATTAAAGAATAAGGCGGGTAATTTCTCACATACATATTATTTTACCCCCTATGAGTATGGAAACATAAAGATTTTCAATCTTCCAATCAGTGTAGTCTCAATATTATAACCATTTGTATTAGTAAACTTCAGATTTACTACAACATATGTTTTGACCATAATCATATAATATGAATGACATATTTGTATATAAGCTCTTCGAGAGCCTTCGTTTATTATCCACAATCTAATATTTATCGGACACTACTGGTGTCATGTGTCTTCTAGAACAAACAGTTAGCTCTTCAGGAGTTGTTGATACATTTTGTACTATCAAATATTGTTCAGACACTTCTGGTATCATAAGAGAAAATTATAATCAAATAAACAATATAAAACAATTGTTTAAGTACAAGAAAACACCTCTTCATAATATTTTCCTACTTCAGGAGGAAATTTCAATTGTGTTACTTCTTCAGGAACAAATTTAAAATACAAAATATTGAGTACATATTCCCTCTTCTGGAGGTGAATTGTTATATATTTACATCAAAAGCGCATTCATATTTACGAGCTTTATTAGTATTGTCACATTCACTTCAGGGAATGGATTAATATTTAGCAAAAGTTTTCATCCTTCTGGGAACGGAACATAATTATTTGAACGTGCAGTAATCACACCAAATTGTGTGATGGCTTAGAACCTCTTTTAAGATAATGCTACTTCTGGAGCAAATCGAGGCATGCAAGTAATATAGAGAAATTTTCTCTAACTTATCTTCAATTGTAATAATAGAAAACTTAAATTATCACTTCTGGTGGTCATAGGCATATACCACTTCTGGTGGTTAATAAAATTTAGTTACAATAAGATATAAGAAACATAACCACTTTTGGTGGTTGTATATTTCTTGCAAACTCTGCTGGAGTTTAAGTGGATCTAACAATGTTATCCACTTTATAATCCTTTATTAAGATAATTAGGATGAAAACAAATACCAAAATAGGTACTATATGCGTAACATATAACCAAGCAAGCGATGATAATGATATTAAAATATAAGCAAAAGGCTCAAATTACTTTACACAATTTTGGCCACTCCAGACGCAAGTGATATCCACATCACTGCCGCCAAGAAGAAAAGCTCATCACCTCAAGGACACTCTGCCTTATGATGCTTGGAATGAACAAGATCTAACCACAGATGTAAGAGCGTCGCCTTACATCGGAGATGAACACTGAAATAGAAATTAAATTCAAAGTAAGTGCTCAAAATGGCAGAGTCTCGTGCTGATAATGTGTTATAAATAAAGACTGTAAAGTAAATAAATCGAAGACAAGTATAGAGAGAAACTGATATATTATTCAACTTTCAAACTTATGTTCATAATGAATTGAAAACTCCTTTATTTATAGAAGAAAGGAAGCAGTTGCGAGGCTTTTCAGGAAGCAGCTGCAAGGCTTTGCTTAGCTGCTTGTAAGCTGTCTGCATGAGCTGCTTGCAACCTGCTTGTTTAATAAGAAGCTGTTGCAAATCATTTCATTGAGTTGCTTGCAACCTGCCTGCATCAGCTGTTTGTAGATAAACTTCAACAGAGTACTAAATAGATAATTTTCTTCAGGAAAATTATCTATAGCGAAGTAATGAATTGACATCCACAATATAATATTTTCATAACAATAGTACTACCAACTCATTTCTTTTCAGAAAATGAAAGTATTTGACCCAAACTCAAGGACCTCGAAAAGTGACTTGAGCGTTCCCTTGTGAACTAGTCCACAAGTGACAAGACAGGCGCAAATCGATACAATTAGCTGAATAAACCGGGCCAGAGGATTGTCCAATGACCCAATAATCGAAGAGCCTATATGTACAACGTCATTTAGGGGTCATTTGGTACACAATAAAATTATTCCGGAAGTATAATTCCAGGATTATAATCACAAGACTAATTTATAGTAGTGTTTTAAAAGGCGTGGGCGTAAGGCGAGGCGTTTTACATATGCCTCAGCGGGGCGTAAGCCCCATAGGTATTTAGTTTTTAATATTTTATAAAATAATATAATGACAGTAAATATTTATAAACATGTAAAATTGCATAAATATTGAAGAAAACTATATATATGTCTGCTCCATCCCCACAAAAAACTAATCAAAACAATCTATTATACGTTACTTACAAGCACAAGTAATTTGAGTCAAAGAATAAAGTTTTCTATATGGAGGAACAAAAAGGATGATTAACCTGCAATTTGAACTTTGAATTTGCTACTATGAAGAAAAATGTAGTTCTCTTTGTATTTGTAAAAAAAATTAAATATTCGTTGCTTTTGGGAGATATTAGCAGACTAGCGGACAAGATAAAAAATTGAAAAAACCATGAATTAGGGCTTAAATCAATAAAAAGGGTCTTTACTTTTAAATTTAATACTTTTGAGTTCCTTTTTAAACCTTTAGAGTAATTACCAAACTGACTTTTGAGAATTTGGATATTATATGAATGACTAATTCAACAAATTTTATTTTAATTTGAAAAAGTCTCTGGGGCTTACTCCTTACTAAAAAAACGTGCCCCGAATGCCCGGGCGTACGCCCCAAATTGCGGGACATACGCTTCTTGAGACTTTCGCCCCACACCATCGCCCCGGGGCGTTTTTGTTACGCCTCGCCCCGGGGCTCGCCCCAGAAACGCCTTTTAAATACCATTTGGGAGGTGGGATAAAATAATCCCAAGTTTGATGGGATAAGATGAGACATCTTGAATTAAGTCTGGGATTAAATTTATACCGTATTTGGTTGACGGTATAAATTTATCCTTTTATCCCACCTTATTCCTGGTACCAAACGACCCCTTAAGGCGCAGTCAACTTTTTAAAATCTATAGCTAGATAAGGGGTTTTAGAATTAAAATCACCATTATTGCAAGGTTGAAGAAGTGGTTCATGAATTTTCTATATGAAAATTTAAGTTTTAAATTTAAGCTCGTTTGGAGTAAATTTGGGCATTGAATTGTGTGTTGGATTGTTGAAATTTAAACAATAAGTTGTTGTTTAATTCCTAGGGCAAACATTTGTTCATACATGCGTGAAGCTCAGTGATATATGCTTGAACTTCATGCATGAGTGCCTGAAATTCAGTTGCATATGCCTTAACTTCATGCATAAATGCCTGACTGGAACTTTATGCACAAGTGTCTGAACTTGTCCTTTACAAGCCAAACTTCTGGCAAACATGCCTAAAGTTCTTTCATCTGTGTTCTCATTCTTTTTCTATTTTTCCACACTAATTCCTTTGAAAGAAGGAGAAGGTATGCAAGTTTCTGGAGAAGGAGAAATTCTAAAAGTTGCTCTATATTTGCTAAAAAGAATTTATTGTTATACTTGCAAAACTTTATAAAACCTGGCTAAAGTTAATGGCTGTCATGCGGCAGCTGGTCACATTCTTGGACTTTAACCGACCAATGAAAACCCATTGACTGAGGTCTCATGGCTGCAGGTTTGAAGTTCCACCAAGTTTATGTCCAATCTTATCTTAGTTGTTAGTAGGTTTTGAGATGTAATATTCTAGTGTTTCCACCATTAGTAGATGATAAGAAAGAGCTGCTTTTGCGTAGAGAATAGAGTAATCAAATGCAATGAGTTCATCACGGAATTTGTTGGGGGGAAATAAAGAAAGATCCCGAACTGAGCAATCAGTTGCATCAGATTTCGCAGAGGGTTAATCAAATCCATCAAAAACCAATGCCAAAATGAAGAAATGGTTTTATCTGTAAAACATATTGTTACAATAGAGTACAATGGCCACACTGCTAGCTGCACAAGAACTAAACCTAAGCTTTGAAACAGCACCAATCCAGCAGAAAAATAACTGAAATAAGTATATAACACTACATATTCTAGCCTATTCTCTCTCTCTCTCTCTCTCTCTCTCTCTCTCTCTCTCTCTCTCTCTCTCTCTCTCTCTCTCTCTTTATTGCCTCTCTTCCATTCCTTGATCGGATGGCGAATAACCTCCACATGGAAAAAGAATGAAGAAAATATATATGGTTCGACGAATTACAACTGGTCCAAGGGGAAGGATCGAATATCAGCTGATTCGAGTGACCAAATCTTCAGGGAGGCAGTCACACTTGCCCTCGTGGCATTGTTGAAAACGAACAGTCGTGCTGCTCCATTGATTGCCTTTGTTGGGTAAATTCGCGATGTTATGACTGTTCTTCCTCCTTGAGCAAAGCTCTCCACAATTGAGTGGTCCACCTGAGTTCAGTTTTAAGAAATTTTACTCAAAAACACAGATCATCCCAACTGTCAAATACATTCATAACACAAATTATTCTGAACCACATTATCTTGAATAGTTACCAAATTGACTACTTTGGAGCATTTCCATAAATTTAATAAGATGACTGGAAGAACTAATAAGCTTGATATTATTCTTGATTTGACGAAGGTCAGAATAACGGGATTATCACTTACCAATAATCTCATTGAGTGTTGTTCATCATCTAACACTGGTACTGAACTACCATACACTTGTTTAGCAACTCCAGGAGCCTCTGAGGATCTGCATCAGATCACGCCGCTATGTTATTCATCTATACTTTGACAAGGACTATTAAGATAGAGTATACAAGATAAACATAGTAGAAGCAAACCTAGTTTCATCAGCACAGAAGTAGGTTTCAGCTCGGCCATCAGGTCCTTTGGCAATGTAGAAGTAAACTGGAGTTAGCTCAGAAAGCGTTTGATCAGCAATTACAACGACACCAAATGGTCCCAAAATGCCTCTTTTAGCAGCACCTCCACTAGTACTGCAGTTGAAACCAACATCTGCTTCAATTGTTCCCTCGAGTGCTGCTTTGTCCACTTCAAATGAGGCTTCTACATCCAACTGCACCATTGCACATACAAGTTTTAGGACTGCACATTAAGCACATATAAGTGAAACGTTTTCAATTTCCAAGGATGAGAAAGCAAACCTGTGCGGCTGAGTCAACATGGACTAGCTCAATTGAGCCTGGTTGAAGATTGACCCGTTTCACTAGAGGATCACCAATTCTTAAGCTCTCAATTTCTTTAACTGGCCACTGAAGAACATGTGTCCTAGTCTCCTTATCATAAAGCACAGTCCTTGGAATACTCTGTTATTAAAACAGGAAAACTATTAGGGATATATCATCTCTTTGCATCTAAAAACCTCCATTTTCACGTTGCAATTCAGAACTTACTTTACCAGAGTTACGCCAAGGCACCCTAATGTAATACAAAAATAAATGTGTAATGCTCTTCGGAAGCTGAGGTAGTGTACTTGAAAAGTGTCCATACCTGTACAGATGCCCATCCCTTCAGCAGATCAGCAGCTTCACTGTCAGTTTCCCCAATCCATCCCCACAATATTCTTCTTTGTTCCTTCGGGTCATAAAATGTCTTTGACGCATAGTATTTCCCGTAGTCCAGTCTCAACCCGATACCCACATCCAATTGCGGGTTATCAGGAGTCCATTTGTTCTTTACCGGGTCATATGTCCCAATAGCATAGTAATCATGCTTATCGTCATCTAAACTTGCTTTTAACACATGCTTTATACCTGGCCCGTTATATGATGTGTCCAACCCGTTTGCCTCATCGGTTGATACCGGGTAAAAGTCCACACACTCCCACATACCCGTACCCGGAACCGCATGCAAAACTCCATCCAATAGCTTAAAGTTTGTGAAGTTGGAAGTACCATAAACAATTGCAATACCCGTTTTACCAATCTTGGACCCGATGGTAAGCAGCCACTGCCCGTTTTGTGGTCCGGTCCAAGCAGTCGTTGGGTCTCTAAAGTCCTTGACACCAATGCCGGGTGGTGGAACCATGACCGGGTTGCCCCGGTACTTGACCCAGTCGATGAGGAGGGGATCCGATAAGTTGGCGGGGTACGCAAGATTTTGCACCTGCACGTAATCATTGGTATCACCGGTGTATAACATCATGATCTGACCGTCGGGTAGGAAGGTCGCGGACCCGGTCCAGACACCGTTGATATCGTACCATTGATCAGGAACCAAGGCGAAGGGCAAGTAAAGCCAATGGATCAAGTCCGTGGATATTGCATGGCCCCATGTGATATTTCCCCAAATAGCTGAATCAGGATTGTATTGATAAAAAAGATGGTACCATCCTTTGTGGTATAATGGACCTGTTAAGTGTTAAAACAATTATTCATTTCACATGTTCATGTTTCTCGCCATGTTCAGTTATCAATGAACTTTCTACGCAATTTGAATTGTAAAATAACCTTTGCATATTCCGTACCAAAATTGTTTTTCTTTTTATGCGGGAAAAAAAATAGTATTCTTTGACTTCCAACTCCGCCACGAGTTTTTGTTTTTGACTTTTCGCTAATATATTTTTAACAAGTAAGCAAATTTGACTAGTGACAACCCTTCCTCCCCCTAAAAAAAAATACATGAACATTTCTGTTCTATTAATTTTTAATAGTGAATGCTAATTAAGTTGTCCGAATGATATTGCCCTAAACTTTCACGGAGCTTTTCCAAGAATGGACAATCGAGTAGTGTTAAGATTTTGGATTCTATATTTAGAAAAAGGAAAAGTAAAACAAAGAAGAGGAAACCCCTCCAAGTTAGGGAAAGGAGAAAAGGGACATCGATGGATACTAATCAAAACAATCAATAGTCTTCTCAAATAATTTCAACAATGAGAAGGTACGTTCTTAATTCTTATCCTTAATATTTTTTTCCTATATTCCTCTCTTCTATTCTCACAAGGCTGAATTGATAATAGGCATGAGCGGCTAGATCGACCCAAAAATAAAAACCCACTCCATTTCATTTAAAAATATAAGAAAAGAGAAAAAGACAAGTGGCTAGTTGGAAAGACAGACAAATCGTTGGCGGCCCCCAACTCTTACAATAATTTATAAGGTGTGACCCATATATTGTGATTGGTCCAGAGACTTCGTACATAAATCACCTAATCATGTGTCCTTGTATGAGAGATGTTGCACAAAAGCATTATTACCACACATATATCGTGTTAATCCAAATTAAATTGGCCGCATTTGCTATATTAGTCAAGTAATCCAACTTCTTTCATTATTAGCCTAAATGATGTGCCAACTCATCTATGTATGACGGGGACTTATAAAGGTTTAGTTCAAAGAAAACCAAAATTAATTTTCTGATCAAAGGCTACAAAGAAAACATTACAAAACATGAGAGAATTAACTAATTAGCTGTGTCATATTTCTTGTGATTAAACAATAGCGTGTAGATTGTTATGGAAACTATGAAAAATTACTATTTTATTGGTTATGTGAATCTTTAACTAATAGCCGGATGCTCTAATCATGGTTCGAGAATAAATAACAAAAAAGTAATTATGGTAATAAGTTAAACTCACCATTAGGATCTGCAGCATATCATCCAATCAGAATCCAAAACATACCCAACAAAATAGCCATAAGAATCAATAAGAAAAAACCAGTGTAAGTATCTAAAATTCATATTTTATTAAAAGAATTAATAAGAGAAAAAGAAGCCAAAAAAAGGTTACCGTTCATCCAATTCTTTTGAGGTTGAAAATGGTAAGCAGTTCTTTGCCAAGTAAGCATAGCATTAGTCCACGGGTAGTACGAAAGGCTTCCACCGGACACATCCCTGAAAGTCTTCTCGGAAACTCCCTGAGATACACCTCTTGACAACGCCGGCGTCAAGGTCTCCGACGAGTGGGAGTTTTTTTGTGATAAGTCTGAAGATTGGTTGACGATCACAAAGACTAAAGAAAGCAAAAAGAAGGAGGAGAGAAGAATGCCGGAGACGACTTTGAGGGATTTCCGGTGACCGGACCCGGCGGATTCGGGTTGGTCCGGCAGGACAGTGTAATGGGTCGTGGAGTTTTCCGGGTCATAATGGGAATGGTGGGTGGCCATAATGGAAGATAGAGAAGAAGGAATGGGGAAGCTACTAGTCTACTGCTCAATATATAGAGAGAGAGGAGAAGAGGAGGAGAAAAGAGGTGAGGTGGTGAGGTGGGCCCCACTAAATTGCGTAGGAAAAGGGTTGTAAGTATGGTACACTTGGGAGGGGTTTAGAGGCTGATTTGGCTTCATTCAATGCTTAGTTGCAAACAATATTCGTTAAAATTACTTGCAAATCTATGAAAATATAACATATTCTTCACATCCAACAACAATAACATAATCAATATAATCATATGTCATGACCCAAAATCTCACCACAGACGTCGTGATGACACTTAGTCTCTAAGACTAAGTAAACCGATTTTCATTACTTTTCGAAGCCATATTTTTATATATATATATAAACCAACAACAAAAATAATTACAAACAACCTCCCAACACTCATAGTACTGAGTCACGAACTCTAACTAAATACATGAAATGATCTCAAGGATCGAATACTCAATACTGTTTGATTAATAATTAACAGTACAATAAAATGAAAAGACTTCAAGGGACTGCGACGACCAAGCAGCTCTACCTTGAATCCTTGCAATCACACTTTAACTTTGTCCGAGTCCAATAGCTCCAATACCTGGCTCTGTACAAAAATGTGCAGACGTGTAGTATGAGTACACCACGGTCGGTACCTAGTAAGTATCAAGACTAACCTCAATGGAGTAGAGACGAGGTACAGCTAAGACACTCACCAGTCTAATTACATGTGCAATATAGTATACAAAATAATAGAAAATAAATAATAATAATGGCAACATAAATCAACCAGTGATATACCCGACATGGCAACAAGAACACTATTAATATTACTCAACAAATAATAAATACAAGTACACCCAATTAAACCAAGTTCTTAAAATAAATATCTTTCACATATAATTCTTATAAATAACTCTCTTTTAAATATAATTGCCTCAGATAAATATCCTTCCAAATAAATATTTTGAATATAATTCTTTCAATTAAAAGTCACCATGTGACCCCTCATTTCATAATCATAAAAATACGGGTCTCATCCCTTTTCATATTTTCATGGCATTTCATGCCCATAATTAAATCATCATATCTCCCCGGCACCTGGTGCCCATTTTTCATATCATATCTGCACGGACAGTTCACATGCCAATAATAAGACCATCATATTTTTTCCGGCACTTTGTGCCCACATTTCATATCTCAACCGCACAGACAATTCACGTGCCAATATCATCATTATTTACTCACGGCACCTCGTGCCCACATTTCTTTTCATAATCCGCCTGGCAATAGCCACAGACTCCAAATTTCAACATAAATCAGATTATTATCAATTTACCAACAATAAGACAAATTGCACAAGGTATAAAAATAAACACAAGGAAAGTCACAACATCACATAAAATCTCCAATGCAACCACTCCAAATCATCACATATCATCCCTGCCAATAGTCACATTTATCTCTCCTATAGCCACCCTTATCACTCCTATAATAGCCTCCCTTATCCCTCCCCACTGACAATATCAATAGCCATCCTTATCGCTCATATTGCCACCCTTATTTCTCCTATAGCCACCCTTATCGCTCCGCCCAGACAATATTCCAACACACATAACAACAATGAAATGCCACCCTTATACCCACATAATATTAACAGTGAAATGCCATCCTTATGTCCTCATAATAATAACTCAAATAATACAATAATTTACACAGAATATTACCACGGCAACATACAAAATTAATTCATATCACGATTTACCCAATGGCCACAACTAATTCCAAAGATATAATAAAATCAATTAATTTCACAACAATTAGCCCAAAGCTCCACACAATGTGTATAAAATCTCAAAATCAATCAACCGAGATAGAAAATAATCAGCATGGGGCAACGCCTTCATTAATCCAAATTTAGATAATTATATTAATATTTCTTCTTAAGCTTACTTAATTAATTATTTGCATAGAAAAAATTTATAATGGAATTAAATTCCAAGAAATATCAAACCATCGAACTCACGAAATTCACATAAATATACAAGTAATAATTACATCGAATTGTCGTATAAAAAAAAGTTCAATAAATGTGATTCAAGGCATGGCAATTAGATGATTAAATATATGCCCACAATTATTCAATTTACTACACAATATGCCTAATACTTTAACTCAATATATTTTGCATATATAAGCCCGGGTACGTACTCGTCACCTGGCGTACACGGCTTTTCACATTTCACAAATGGCACATAAGACTCGATGCCAAAGGGGTAATTCCCCCACTCGAGGTTAGCCAAGACACTTACCTTTTTGAAGTTATGCCGATTTTCCAAAATCTCCTTCTTGCTTGAATTGATCTCCGGGCAGCTCAAATCTATCCAAATTAATTATACAACTTCATTAAAATTCATCGAAAATAATTCCGGATAATAATACGTCGACTTAAAATTTTATTCCAAAAAGTCAACAAAAGTCAACGCGGATCCCGCCTCTCGGAAACCCGACATAAATTTCATGAATTCCGAACACCCATTCCGATACGAGTTCAACCATACCAATTTTATTGAATTCCAATAACAAACCGACCTCCAAATCTTAAATTAAACCAAGAGGGTATTCATAATTTTCCAACTTAATTCACCGATTAGATGTTAAAAATAACCATGGATTCGGGTAATTTAACTAATATTGAGTTAAGAACACTTACCCCATTTTTTTTCTTGAAAAACTCCCGAAAATTGCCTCTTCCCGAGCTCCAATCCGTCAAAAATAGAAAATGGGATGAAGTCCCATTTTCAGAACTTAAAATCACTACCCAGGCTTTTCTTCTTCGTGAACGCGGCCACTGCCTCGCGTTCGCGAAGCACAATTTTCGTTTTGCCAAATTCCTCCTTCGCAAATGCGACCGTCCTCTCGCGTTCGCGTAGACCAACTTGACTGCCCCTCCACTTTAGTCTTCGTGAACACGACACATGACTCACGAACACGATGCTTTACTCACACAGACCTTCGCGAATGCGACCACGACCTCGGGAACGCGTAGAACAAGGACCTGGGGTCCTCAACTGCCTCACTCCTCTTCGCGAACGCATAGCTTTAACACCAGATCCTCTTCGTGAATGCAAGACCTCCCTCGCGAACGTGAAGGGAAAATCTTGCCTGTATCAAATTCCCCTCCGCGAACGCGAGGGCCCACTTGCGAACGCGAAGAAGAAAACCAGAAGAAGCACACTAGCAGTCTTCAGCCAACATGCCAAGTCCAAAATGATCCGTTAACCTTCCGAAATCAACCTGAGGCCCTCGGGACCTCAACCAAACATACCAATGCATCCCATAACATCATATGAACTTAGTCGAACCTTCAAAACACCTTCAACAACACCAAAAACACGAATTACACACGGATTCAAGCCTAATGAACTTAGAAATTTCCGAATTTCACAAAGCCAAAACCTACTAAACTACGTCCGAATGACCTTAAATTTTGCACATAAGTCAGAAATGACACAATGAAGTTATTCCAATTTCTAGAATCGGATTACGACCCCGATATCAAAAAGTCAATCCCCGGTCAAATTTTTCAAAAATTCATCTTTCGCCATTTCAAGCCTAATTCCACTACAGACCTTCAAATAATTTTTCAAACACGCTCCTAAGTCCATAATCACCATATAGAGCTATTGACATCATAAAAATTCCATTCCGAAGTTATTTTCTCAAAAGTTAACTCTCCGGTCAAGTCTTTCCATTTAAGCTTTTAAATAAGGATTGTTTCTTTTAATTTAATTATGAATCTTCAGTAATTCAAACTCGACCGCACCCGCGGTTCATAATACATATTGCGAAACTGCTCTAGACCTTAAGTTACTGAACGAGGCATTAATTCTTAAAACGACAAGTCGGGTCGTTACATCGTATAACTGAGATTTGAGAAGGATAATGTATACGCAATTCATACCCCTACCTTGTTATTTTATTATTATGACCTTAGATTATTTACAAGGTCCAGTTAAATTTTTGTTTGTAGCTTTATAAGAATCTGTTAGTAACCTAATTGTTGAGAAGAAATGAATGACTTGGGTATGAGGGCAGTTCAGTCTATTTATGTATAGTCGATTAATTAGTTAGTAAGCGATTAATGGGAAAAGTGCAATGCGATTGTGTTGTCGTGGCTGATGAATTCAATTGCTCCGACCTTAATTAGTGGCATTGCATATGCTGCCAGTGCTCAGACAGTGTTGATGGATCTGCAAGAACGATTTGATAAGGTGAATGATACGCGTTGCTACAATCTGCACAAAGAAATTGCTACTTTGAGCCAAGGTACTGCATCTATTTCTGTTTATTACTCCAAGCTCAAAGATCTCTGGGATAAATCTGAGTCTATAGTACCCACTCCTGGTTTTAACTGTGTCAAGATAAAAAAGTTTATTGTGCATCTACGAAAACAAAAGGTGTATCAATTCCTAATGGGCTTAAATGACTCTTACTCATAAGCTCATAGTCAAATTCTTATGATGAAGTCCCTACCTACAGTGAATCAATCTTATGTTATGCTCATGAGTCATGAGAGTCAAAAAGTTGTAGCTGCTACTGCTGGTGGTGTGTTAGGACATTCTCCCACTGTAAATGCAAATGCATATGACTCCACTGCATTATATAGTGCTAAGCATACTGACAATCCAAAATTTAGGAAGAATTACAATGTTCAGTGTGAGTTTTGTAATTGAAAGGTCACAGCAAGGAAAACTACTACAAAATAATAGGGTATCCACGAGACTATAAGTTCAAAAAGAAAGGGAGAGCTGGTGCTTACAATGCAATGGCCATGTTGTGCCTTTGTACATTAGTCATGTCTCTCAAAACATGCCTATGCAATCTGTGCTAATGTAATCCATGCATGTGTACCATGACCATCAGTATACTATGAGCCAAGTTGTTGAAGGCTCACAGGGTCAAGGAAACTCTGTCTCTCAGATTCAAGCAGGTTCTTCCTTCTCACAACCTCAGGGATCAGCAAGTACATCTTCACAAGGAAGTGGTTTTCTCTTCACTAAGGAGCAATATGATCAGGTAATGCAGATTCTGAACAATAGCCCAACTCCTCCTACTCATGCAAATGCAACAGGTATTGATACTGCTCTTTTAGCATCCACTAGCTCACATGAATGGATCATTGATACAGGAACCACCAACCATATGGTGTCAGATGTTAATTTACTGACCAAAACTTCCCCAATTACACCTTTTAAGCCTAGAAGAGTAATTACCTAATGGAGATATCACTCAAGTAACTCATATAGGAGATAGTCATATTTCAGACAGAAACATTATTAAAGAAGTGTTCTATGTACCTCAATTCAAATTCAACTTATTATCAGTCTCCAAAGTGACAAGAGGCCTAAGAAGCTTTGCTTCATTTTATCCTGATTTCTGTGTATTTCAGGATCTCTTCAGTGGCAAGGTGATGGAGATTGGTAGAGAAAGAGATGGTCTGTATTTCCTGCAGAATCATGGTGCCAAGAAGCTTACTGTCGTATCTTTAGCTGCAGCTGGAATAAAGTCAAGAAACAATAACTCTCATATTGATATTACTTGGTGGCATAAACGATTAGGACATGTTTCTAGTATAGTTCTCAAAAAACGGTTTCCCTCGAAACAAGCAAGTATTACTGACACTATAAATAAATGCAGTGCATCTCCATGTGCTAAGCAGACCAGATTGCCATTCCCTACTAGTTGTATTAAAAGTACTGATGCATTTGATCTAATTCATGCGGATGTTTAAGGCCCTTACAAATATGCAACTTTTGATGGTAACAAGTATTTTTTGACAATTGTTGATGACTTCACCAGAATGACTTGGTTATTTCTTTTGAAACTAAAGTCTGATGTGTGTTCTATACTTGCACAGTTTATTGTGTTTGTTCAAACTCAGTTTCACAAAACTCTGAAGACAGTCATATCTGACAGTGGATCTGAGTTTATTAACTCTGTCTGCAATACCTTGTTCCAGAAATATAACATCATCCATCGGAAGACCTGTGCTTATGCTGCTCAGCAAAATGGAGTTGATGAGAGAAAACACAGGCACATACTAGAGGTAACTAGAGCCTTAAGATTTCAGGCTAATATCCCTATTAAGTACTGGGGTCATTGGGTTCTTGTAGTAGTATATATTATCAATAGGATGTCATCTGTTGTTCTCAATGGCATGTCTCCTTTTGAGCTGTTGTATAGTAGATCACCCACTTTGTATCATCTGAGAGTTCTTGGATGCTTGTGTTATGCCAAACAAGTTCAAGAAACAAATAAACTTCTTCCCAAAGCTAAGCCTATTGTCCTTATGGGCTTTTTTGATACTCAAAAGGGCTATGTACTACTGGATCTTGACACTCATTGTTTTTTCATCAACATAGATGTCTCTTTCAGGGAAATGTCTTCAAAGGGTCTCAACCCTCAGCACCACCTGTGTTCTTGCCTCTTGGATCATCTACTTATGATGAAGAACACACTTTATCCCATCCTCCTGCCTCTACTCCTGTCAGCCCTAGCTATGCAGCTGGTGACCCAAGGCAGGACTCCTCAATACAACACTAACTTGCATTAAAAGTCGTGCAATCTTCTTTGCCTTCCCTGGATCAGAACTCCATTGTTTTGAGAAGATCTTTAAGGACAAAGCAAGCTCATATTTGGATGAAAGACTTTGTCACTATTCCACGACACAAGTTTGTGGCTTACTCTATAGCTAATTATATATCATATGCTGGGCTCTCTCCTAAGTATCAGGCTTATCTCGTTGCTTTCTCCACCATAGTGGAACCCACTTTCTTTGAAAAGGCTCTTAAAGATTCTAGGTGGGTGGATGTTATGCAAGATGAGATTACTGCTTTAGAATCTAATGATACTTGGGATGTGGTCTCTTTACCTGATGACAAAGTTCCTATTGGCTGCAAGTGGATCTACAAAGTAAAGTACAAAGCCTAAGGAAAAGTAGAAAGGTTCAAGGCCAGGCTTATGATCAAGGGGTATAGCCGACAAGAGGGCATTGATTATCATGAGACATTCAGTCCAGTGGTCAAAATGGTTACAGTCAGAACAATTATGGTTGTTGCTTCATCTGAGCATTGGCACATTCATCAAATGGACGTGTACAATGCTTTTCTCTAATGGGACCTACATGATGAGATCTATATGACTTTACCATAAGGCTTTCAGAGTCAAGGGAGCAGACCAGCATGCAAACTCCTGAAATCCATGTATGGACTTAAACAAGCCCCAAGATAGTGGAATGCTAAACTATCTGAAGCACTGATGAAACTTGGCTTTATGCAGAGTCAACATGATCACTCCTTGTTTGTAAGAGGGACATGCAAGCACACTATAATCATATTGGTCTATGTGGATGACATGCTTCTTACTGGACCTGACTTGACACTAATACATGAAGTCAAAGATAGGCTTCAACTGGACTTTAAGATGAAGGACTTATGAGAATTGAAATATTTCCTTTGGCATTGAGTTTGCTAGATCACAGCAAAGCATCCTAATGCATCAAAGGAAGTACACACTAGAGCTCATTTCTGAACTTGGACTGGGGGCTGCAAAGCCTGCAGTCACACCTATTGAAGCCAATATCAAGCTGACTACCAAGGAATATGATAACCACACTGACATTCCTAATGCTACAAAATATGAAATCTTAACAGACCCCAACAAATACCAAAGGCTACAAGGAAAGCTACTATACTTGATTGTCACAAGACCATATATAGCTTTTAGTGTTCAGACACTAAGTCAATTTATGCAGAATCCATAGAGGTCTCATATGGAAGCTACACAAAGAGTAGTCAAATATGTGAAGGGGCAGTCTGGATAAGGTATACTACTATCTAACAAGAAGCGGAACACTATCACAGCATACTGTGATGCTGATTGGGCTGCTTGCCCTCTTACTAGGAAATCAGTAACATGCTTCTTCATCAAGTATGGTGACTCCTTAGTATCTTGGAAGTCAAAGAAGCAAAGTACTATTTCCAGGAGCTCTTCAAAATCAGAGTACAGAAGCATTGCATCAACTGTGGCAGAGTTGATTTGGATACTTGGGTTGTTCAAGGATATTGGTATAGCAGTTGATTTTCCTGTGAACATCCACACTGACAGTAAAACAGCAATTCAAATAGCAACCAATCCAGTGTTTCATGAATGTACCAAACACATTGAGATAGATTGTCATTTGATAAGAGAGAAGATACATAATGGGCTGGTGAAGACAGAGTACCACTAAGGAGTAGCTAGTAGACATTCTAACCAAAGGCTTACCTAGAGTACAACATAAGTATTTCATGTCCAAGCTAGGGGTACTTAATGTCTTCATACCATCTAGCTTGAGAGGGAGTGTTGAGGAGAAATGAGTGACTTCAGTATGAGGGTAGTTCAGTCTATTTATGTATAGTCGATTAGTTGATTAGTTAGTGATTAATGAGGTGCTTGATTAGTTAGTTAGTTAGTTACATTAGTTGTTAAGTCGTGTGTGTGTGTGTGTGTGTATATATATATATATATATATATATATATATATATATATATATATATATATATATATATATATATATATATGTGTGTGTGTGTGTGTGTGTGTGTGTGTGTGTGTTACAATTCATTGTTCCATTCATTTTCTCCTCTCCCAGATAACTTCTCTCTTCTTCCTTCCTTCTTTCCTTATCCCTCGTAGCTAGGGGTGCTTAATCACCAAACTTTAGCACTAATAAGCAGTGGCAGATCTAAAATTTTCATCAAGGGGTGTCAAAATATAAATAATTAGATATATCAAAAAGTCAAGGAGAGTCAACGCATAGCAAATATACATAAAATAAAAAAAATTATCTAACAAAATAGTGTAATTTTCCCGCGAAGGAGTGTCGCTTGACACCCCTTGCTTCAATGTGGCTCCGCCACTGCTAATAAGAACGAGAACCAATGTGCTATAATAAATTAAACTACGAAGACCGTGTTAATTTTGTTACGTTAACTGTCTATATAACTTAAATGCAAAATGCAATACATATGCGTATAGGTTCCTTTGTGTTTTAAAATTTGATTGTACTTTGGTTGATTTTAATAAAATGTTGTTACACTTTTCATTCACTCATATCCAATTGCTATCTATCCCATTTTCATGGGAGACAATGTTGGCTGGAGAAGTCATGGCCATAAAAACAATGCTCATCTTCATGTGATTGAGAGTTGAGAAAAATAAGCACTGAACCCTTAAAATTTGTTAAAATTTATGTTAAAGGAAATGACAATTTTTTGTGCTTTTATAGAGTAATAACTAACCGGATTTTTCCTGTAGTCAATGTAACTAAAATTAAAACAATTAATGAAGGAAATAATTATATACCCCATTATTGTGCCCTGTAAGCAACTGACTTAATTTAGAATGTTGAGGGTGAGTTGAAATTTCAAATTCCACATGCGTCGTGTCTGTTTATTTGGAAAAAAAAAAATGAAATTGATTAATCTCTGCCAACCTTTTACTTTTCATCAATTAGTATTGTTTTAACTGGCCCATTTATAACAATAATCCTACTCTTCAACTTAATTAGTTTCCCTTTTATGTTTTCATAATTAATGCAATAAAATAACATTTACATGTTGTATATGTTATGGATCTACGTGTTGACACGTCATATTGTATTATCCAAATCGGAACAAACCAGTTTACACGTAAATCCAAACACAAGCAGTCCTCATTTCTCCCGTCAGAGGGGGCATAATAAATCCAATATTAGCATTTTACAAGAGATTATATTAAGGGATTAACTATATATTGCACTGCTCCTAGGAATAGAAAATTCAAAAATTTCAAAAAGTCTTAGCTTAAACATGACCAAATTAGAACCTAAAGCATCATTACTGTTGCACTTGGAAACTAGGGACTTGAAGTCAAAGTGGCGAAAAGAAAACAAGAGGAAAAAGCCTATAACCTCTCTCTCTCCCTCCCCTACCCCCCCCCCCCCTTTTTTTTTTCTTTATAAAGTTAAACCAAACAAGGGAAGGGCAATTTTTGTTCTCGTGCTTTCCTTTTCTTTTTTTCCAGTTTATAAGAAAAGCATAAATCTTTAAATTCAGTAATTAATCATAATTAACAATGCAAATTTTTCCTTCCTTTTGATGTTGATTAATCAGCGTTTTTAATTCTTATATCGGTTAGAGAACAGATTTCACCTTTCATATGTAAGATTTCGAATTTTCAACCTTGGTTAGAGATGCTTTGACGAATTTGTCCCGTCGGAAGGGTGGCAATTCTTTCCAAACTTTTGATTAATAGTATATATTTGATACAGATAATGATAATCTATATGGATTCACTTCTAAAATTACGTAACATAAACATACACGTATCTTATGTCTTTGAATTGTATTATCGACAAATATAATCTGTATCTATATAATTATACAACAACAACAACCCAATAAAATTCCATCAGTGGGGTCTGAGCAGAGTAGAGTGTACGCAGACCTTACCCCTACCCCAGAGGGGTAGAGAGGTTGTTTTCGGGAGACCCTCGGCTCAGAGACAATAGATCTGTGACAACAAAATCCAAAAAATAATCAGCAACGTGAGAGACAGCAAATAAATGAAAAAGCAGTAACACAAATATTATGCAAAAGTGTGAAACATAACATAAATCTCTAGCAGTGCTAGACAAAACACTATCATACTCGTCGGTACAAAGAGGAAAATCGGGACAAAGAGGAAAACCGCTCGACTACCCTTTAACCTACAACCCTAATACTTGATCTCCATACCTTCCTATCAAGAGTCATGTCTTCGAAAATCTGGAGTCGCGCCATGTCCTGTCTAATCACCTCGCCCCAATACTTCTTGGGCCGCCCTCTACCTCTTCTCGTACCTGTCAAAGTCAACCGCTCACACCTCCTAACCGGGCCATCTAGGGTTCTCCTTTGCACGTGTCCGAACCATCTAAGTCGCGCTTTCCGCATCTTGTTGTCCACCGGAGCCACGCCCACCCTCTCCCGAATATCTTCATTCCTAATCTTATCCAGCCTAGTGTGCCCACACATCCATCTCAACATCCTCATTTCTGCTACTTTCATCTTCTGGATATGTGAATTCTTGACTGGCCAACACTCATCCCCATACAACATGGCCGGTCTAATCACCGCTCTATAGAACTTACCTTTGAGTTTTGGTGGCACATTCTTGTCACAGAGGACTCCAGACGCTAACCTCTATTTCATCCACCCCACCTCAATACGGTGCGTAACATCCCCGTCGATCTCCCCATCTTCCTGGATAATTGACCCTAAGTACTTAAGACTTTCTCTATTGAGGATGACCTATGAGTCAAGCCTGACTTCCACATCCGCTTCCCCCGTCACGTCGTTGAACTTACATTCCACATATTTCGTCTTAGTCCTACTCAACTTGAAACCTTTATACTCCAGGGCCTGCCTCCAAAGTTCCAATCTCCCATTAACGCCGTTTCGCATCTCATCAATCAGAACTATATTATCAGCGAACAATATATGCCATGGCATCTCTCCTTGGATATGGTATGTCAGTGCGTCCATCGCCAGGGCAAATAAGAACGGGCTGAGCGCAGATCCTTAGTGTAACCCCATAACCACTGAAAAAAGCTCTGAGTCACTCCCACAATCCTAACCCAACTCATAGCTCCATCATGCATATCCTTTATCGCCCTAATGTAAGCCACCGGCACACCTTTCACCTCTAGACACCTCCAAAGGACGTCCTTGGGGACCTTATCATATGCATTCTATAGGTCAATAAACACAATATGCAAATCCCTCTTCCTATCCCTATATTGTTCCACAACCTCCTGATGAGGTGGATAGCTTCCGTAGTAGAACGACCCGGCATAAACCTGAACTGATTTTTCGATATAGACACTGCCCTTCTTATCCTCCCTTCCACCACCATCTCCCAAACTTTCATGGTATGACTTAGTAACTTGATACCCCTATAGTTGTTACAATTCTGGATATCACCTTTGTTTTTGTACACTGGAACCATTGTACTCCACCGCCACTCATCAGGCATCTTCTTCGTTCTGAAGATAATATTAAACAACCTAGTCAATCACTCCAAGCCCGCTCTACCCGCATATCTCCAAAACTCTACTAGAATCTCGTCTGGTCCGGTCGCTTTGCCTCGACTCATCTTACCCATCGTACGCGCGACCTCCTCAACCTTAATATGCCTACAATACCCAAAGTCGCAGTGGCTCTCAGAGTGCCCCAATTTCCCTAACACGATGTTTCCATCCCCCTCTTCATTCAAAAATTTTTGAAAGTACGACTGGCATCTTTGCCTAATCTAGGCCTCTTCCATCAATACTCGATCGTCCTCGTTTTTGATGCACCTCACTTGATCCAACTCGCGAGCCTTCTTCTCTCTCGCTTTGGCCAACCGAAATAACTTCTTGTATCCACCTTTGCCCCCAAGTTCCTCATACAGCCGACCAAATGCAGTAGTCTTAGCCTCTGTGACTGCTAATTTCGCCTCCTTCCTAGCCTCCTTATATCTTTCTCTGTTCGCTCTCCTCTGATCCTCGTCGATGCTTTCTACTAACTTAATGTAAGCCGCTTTCTTGGCTTCCACTTTACCTTGGACCACCTCATTCTACCACCAGTCACCTCGGTGCCCGCCAGAGTAACCTTTCGAAACTCTCAACACCTCTCTCGCTGCCTCCCTTATACAGTCCGTCGTCGCCATCCATATAGCACTAGCGTCCGCACCACTCTTCCATGCACCCATAGTCGCCAGCCTCCCCTCCAACTCCCGCACATTATCCTTAGACAAAGCTCCCCGCCTGATCCTCGACTGACCCTGTACAAACCTCTTCTTCCTCTTCATCAAGATACCGACGTCCATCACCAGGAGCCTATGTTGAGTTGCGAGGTTCTCACTCGGGATCACCTTGCAATCCTCGCACAACCCCCTATCGCACCTCCTGAGTAGGAGATAGTCAATCTGAGTCTTAGCCACCATGCTCCAAAAAGTAACCAAATGTTCCTCCCTCTTCGGAAACATAGAGTTCACGATCACCAACTCAAAAGCTCTAGCGAAATCCAACAGTGAGGTACCACCCCCGTTCCTATCACCAAAGCCGAAGCCACCGTGCACCTCACCATAGCCACCAGCAGACGACCCAATATGACCATTGAAATCCCCTCCTATGAATAGCTTCTCTGTAGGCGGAATACCCTGCACCACCTCATCCAGCGCCTCCCAGAAGCGCCTTTTAACCTCCTCATCCAAGTCCGTTTGTGGCGTGTAAACGCTAATGACATTCAGAGTGCCCCCTCCAACTACTACCTTAATCGCCATCAATCTATCATTTACCCGTCTAACCTCTACCATCGACTCTCTGAGCTCCTTATCCACCAAAATGCCCACTCCGTTCTTGCTCTTCACGACTCCGGAGAACCACAATTTATACCCGTCTACATTCTTCGCCTTCGATCCTACCCACCTAGTCTCCTGCACATACGCTATATTGACCCTCCTCTTCTGGAGAATATTCGCCAGCTCTATAGACTTACCTGTCAACATCCCTATATTTCACGGTCCAATTCTTAATCTATGGGCGACCTTGTTCCCTTTACCCCCTCTGGGCCACGTTTCACCCCCTGACCCTTGCCCTACCCCCTCCCCCCACCCGACCTCCCCAAGGACATGACCTTATTCTACCATTACAAACCACAGTCTCTATACCTACGAAGGTCTAAAAATAAAAAAGAAAAAAAGAACACCACACAAAATAACAAAGTGAGAAAATAGTGACTACAAGCCCACTACACTAGTACGAAATACTACAACAACAAAGTAATTAACACAGGAGACAGAGAAACAGAAGGCAGGAGGTACCAATTCCCTCGATTAGAACTTGGAACTTTCGACTTGGTATACTCCCGATGCTGCGGAACCCGGCGTATAGCTGCTGCTCTACTGCTTGTGCGCGTGCACCTCCCTACCGCCGCCAAACAGCCACAAAAGTGATACCTGCAAAACACACAAACACCCACGGGACCAAGAGACTGTGGTTCAAAGAAATTACAGTTTATGAACAAATTCGCCGGAGCCGGAGCAAGAGACCGACGAGGAGTTCTTGAATGCGTAAATGAATCGCAGTGCAATAAAAAATTCCTTGGGATTTTATTTTTTAGATCCCAAAAGAAAGCAAACCAATCTTCACAAATCCCTACTATCTGGCCGTAAGCTCACACCGAAAACACAAATGCGTAAAAGCTAAAAGCCCAACAAGGAAAAATGAAATAAAAAAGGGTAAAAATTGTATATACACAAAGAAACAAAAGGCGAGTTTCCGGCGGATGATGAGATCGGAGAATACAACGGATTTGAGAAGAAGTAGATTGAATCAGAAGTTCGTCTCAAATGTAAATTTAAAATAAAAAATCAAGTCGTTGTTCAAAATACCACCTTATTATGAAATCAAAATTTGTACATCTAGGTATTTGTGTAAAGATTCAGTACGTGAAAATCCAGTTATTTCAAGAAAGAAAAAGAGGAAAGAGTTGGTTATCAATGGTAAAGCGCCAAAATTTTGAAAGATTCGCTGGAAGAGTGCCGGAAAATTATCGTCGGCCACAAAACAAATACACTGAAATCCATAAATTCCTCAGCTCTATTAACTAAAGTTTGAGCTTAATTAATACTACAAGTTAATTAAACCAAAGTTAACAAGTAAAAAGTAAAGCAATAGTTATTATCTATCTATATACTTATTCTTATACTTACTATATTAAAAGCACGAACGGCCTTAGTGAAATGTCGTTCGCCTTTTTTACCCTTTAAAATTAAATTTTATATTAGACAAAATAGTCATTTAAATTATTTTCTAATATTTAGTATTTTGAAATTATTGCTTATTAAATCTTTACTTATTTTAACTATATAAAAAATCCTAATATCTAGGACTTCAAAATCATTTAAAATTCTACCTTATATGAAATCTTTCATTATTGAACAATGTAACATAATCATACTACAAGTAAACGAAGCATCATAGAGGAAAAGATTGGAATAATGAGGATTTTAAAATAATTAAAAAATGTGATTTCGATTTGTTTGTCGAGTTCCACATTATTACTTCACCTTTCATTTTGATCTTATTTAAGAATGCAAATTTATGTTTATTTCCTTTTTTACGTTCATGACTATTATACTAAAATTTCTCTTAAATATGACGTTTCATTATATTACACATCTTCACTAAGTTATGAAAATTTAATAATCCTAGTTTTTTCTTGAATTATTTCAATTGTATTAGATTGGGATTTTACGTCTTTGAGTTATAATATAAATAGTATGATTTTATATTTTGTCATTAACAAAATCATGTCAAATAACAAACTCATGTCAAATAATCCAATCCTTCCTACTAAATAATGCAGTAATTATACTTTAATATTTAGGACTTTAAAATCAACTAAAATTTTACTCTATATAAATTATTTTTTTAATTAAACAATATAACGTAACACAACAATTTCTTTCATATTGATTTTAAATTTAATATGTGAACTATAATAAATTTTTATATTATTTTTGGACTCTTTTCCTACTTAAATAGTTCATCGATTTTTGTATAATATTTGAAAAGTACCTCAACAATTTAAAAAAACTACTAAAAACATTAAGAAATATGAGAGAGAGGGAGAGAGAAAAGTGATTGGGAAAAGTCAATACTAACAACTCTACAAAGAGAAAGATCCAAAAGTGAAATAGTGGTTGCATCTTCAATTATTTAAAAATATAATTCTTATTGGATCGATAAAATTATAATTAAAAATAAATATTTCAAATTAAGGATGAGCTAGTATTAAAAATTTGAATCAAACAAAAGATAAATTATTTCCTTTAATATTGAGAATGAATAACTAAGTCTTTAAATTAACTAATTATCAAAAGAATCTCATTCAATTATTTTCTAAATTCTTCATATCAGTAAAGTTATTAACATAACATTTTCAGTACAAACGGTGAAAGAAATCAGAAAATAAACTCGATTACAATATAATATTAAGAATCAGATTGGTTAAATGTAAGCTTAAAGAAGTGAGATGAGACAGTAAAGACAAACTATTTGACCTTAATTGTTGGTGTTTTCGGTGGAAGAATTGGGATTTACTATTATACTTAAAAAACATGCCTATTTTTCATAACTGTGAATGAGTTATGCATCTTATCCCTAAGTTATTTTATTGTACCATTTTCATTATATTGTTATGAATTGTGGCTGGTTATTGGAGTTGGAATCTGGCCCTTGTCCCAACTCGTCGTTACTTTCAACCTAAAGGTTAGGTTTGTTACTTATTGAGTACATGGGGTCGGTTATACTCATACTACACTTCTGCACCTTACGTGTAGATGTTGGATGCGAATGTTGGTGTATACGGCAGGAGCTGGATCTGAAGATGTACCTATGTTCTAATTATGGCTATCACTTGTCCTTGGTAGCATTAGATTCGAATTCTGTTCATTCACACTTCAATCATGTGTTGTAATTATTTAAATTTAGTCTTGTAAAACTCTAAATCTTAGAAGCTCATGATTTGTACTGCCAGTCCTTGGAAAATTCTTGTATAAAAGCATTTTTATTATTATTTCTTCTCTTAATAACTCATAACATTGGATAATGGTTAATTGGCTTACCTAGCGGGTTGGGTTAGGTGTCATCATGACTGATGGATTTTGGGTCGTGACACTTTTCTCCCAAGTCACTTTTTACCCAAGTCTGTCCAGGGTTTTACTAGGTATAGCAGGGACCACATAAACAATAAGAGGCTATCAATTATAGTATTAATTTAAAAATTCTGAAGAATTAAATCCTACTATAATTAAATGCAGTTTATTCCACTAAAAAATTACAATTGAACTCCTAAATATGAATTTTGAAAATCCACTAACATTTATTTTAACTCCTAACATTAAGATTACAAATATCAGTTAATTAAACTAAATCACTGACAATTTAATTTAATAAACTAATTAAATCCTTTATAATTCCGCTTAAACTATTTCATGTGAGGGATACAAAATCCAGCGGCCAGTTTTTCACATGAAAATTTATAAGCTTATATAAAGGGGTATCATCAAACTCAATACCGAGTCACGGATTCTATCAACTAATTATTATTTCACAAATGATATTCGTTATTGTCCAGTTAATTAGGAATACGCTAACTCTGAACAGAATTGTACCTTTCGCTAAATCAAAACAATAAATAAATTACATTGATCATAATAATTATATCAAGATTAGGAGTATAAGCTCATTTAATGAACTAGAGAAAATATTTTATATATATTCAGTACAAAATATATTTTCTCTACTTGATCCGTGATAGTAGGCTATATTTATGTAATTTAGACACTATTTATACTCTAATTTAGCCGCACTTTATTGATATTTGAATGCTAAAAGATAACAAAATGCTCTAATTAAGAATTTTATGCTTTGCAGGAGCCACTCCGAACTAGGAGGAAGCTAAAGAGTATTTTTGGAGTCAATATGGAGTGTGGAAGGACAATCGAAGGTTAGCCCGGTCCAAACGGAGTGAGAAAAGCAAGCAGGGAGTCCCCTCCAGGTGCGCGGCCGCGGAGTTGACCTCGAATTGGACTGCGCACTGGAGGCAGAACACTGGCTGAAATCCGCGGCCGCGAACGGGCGGACAGTGGCCAACAACTCAGGGGCAATTATGTAATTTCTAAGGCGACTAACCTAAACCTATATGAAGCCTAATTCGCCCAGAAGAGAAGAGAGCTGTTTTTAGGAGATTTTGGAGGCAAGAACAAGAGAGAGAAGATGGAGAATTTTCTAAGAGTTTTCATCATCTTTTTCTTACTTCCATTGTTGATTATGAATTGTTATAGTGAATTTTTATCCATTAGTATGAATATTTAAAACCATCATCTAGGGTTGATGGAACCAACTGTTGGATGAAGTTTTGGCTATGTTTAGATATAATTGAGCCGCTCTTATTCTATGATTGTTCAACTATGTGTTGTGTTGTGATTAATTGAAAGGGCCCTTGATTAATCGTGTCTAGTTTTCTTGTGTTGCTTGAGAAAGAACACCTGATTAAATTGTTGTTGAACAACAATATTTTCGGGTAAGTTAAGAGATTAATTATTTGGTGGGATACTTCTGAGTTGCATAAATTGTTAACTAGAGTAGTTCGAGAGAATGCTTCTAGTAAATTATCGCAATTGATCGAGAGATAATTACGGTAGCCCGAAACTCATAATCCTCAAAGAGTATTACAGCGAGATTATAGCTAACGTGTCAGGAATTAGTTCGGAAATTGGGAAAATCAATAGCCCTAGATCCTTTTACCTTTGAATTCAACCTTATTCTTAATTACTGCTAATTTTGTTTTCATTTTTCACTAGATAAATAAATTCCACCTCTATAAAAAATCTTGCATCCGGAATTTTTCTGAGCTTATCATTAGCATTGTTAAAAGTTGTAGTAAATATGTTAGTTCCCTATGGGATTCGACTCCCGACTTGAACCGGATTATATTTGCAGTGTCCGCTTAGTCCTTTTTACAAAGCAAAGTTGGGCATGATCAGATTTTGGCGCCGTTTTCGGGGAACTAACGGTGTTATTTATTACAACTTAGAAGAATTTTTAGGACTGTTAGTTTAGATCAATTTCCTACAGTGTTAAAATTTTTCCATTGAAATTCTCACGTTTGAACTCTTCTGTGACTCAGGTGTATGCCTAGAAGCTCTTTGAGGACTGGTGAATTTTTTGAAGTACTCTCAAACCCCGAGAAAGCATTCAGGGAATTGAATCGAGCCAACAAGAAGAACAAATAGTTAAAACAAAAAGACCAACTCGAAAGTGAAATGGACAACGTGGACGACGTCAACGTAAACAATCGGAATGATCGTATTGACCCAAACAATGGAGTGGTGGCACCTATTGTGCCAAAAGCTGCTCTTTATGATTGGGCACAACCAACTGCTGATAACCTGGCAACCGCCATTGCTGTTCCTCAGATACAAGTGGAGACATTCCAGATTACCAACACACATGCTACACCTATTGCAGAATAAGGGACTGTTCTCCGGGTCATACATCGAAGACCCACAACAACATCCGAAGAACTTCCTATCAATTTTTGTATCTCAAAGACATCCGAATGTGACTCCTGAAGCAATTAGGCTATTATTGTTCCCATTCTCGGTGACTAGAAGGGCCCAAACTTGGCTGAATTCGCTCCCAATAAACTCAATTGCTACTTGGTATGAATTAGTCAAGCAATTCTTAAACAAGTTTTATCCTCCCAACAAGACTGCAAGGCAAATTGATGAAATATTACAGTTCAGGCAGAAACCGACTGAGACCTTGCAAAAAACCTAGGAGAGGTTTAAGGGTATGCTAGTGAAGTGTCCATACCATGGCATTCCAGATCGGATGCTGGGACAGAGATTCTACATGGGTTTGGCAGACAGTTTGAAGGCCAATGTAGATGCTTCAGTTGGGGGTGCATTTTTGAGCAAAACGTTCACAGAGTGCAAGATTCTTCTCGACAAGATGACTCAAAATTCAAGCTGGATGACTAGAGGTACGACACTTACACCAATAGTGCATTCTGTTGCTCTTGACCCAAACAATTCCAATGCAGAGAACATAGCCACTCTCATGACCCAGATAAGCTTACTGACAAAGAAAATTGATGAGATGGGTACAAATCAAGTGCACATTGTTGATACAACAAATGGAGGCTAGTGCACTCCTTGCATAAACCAGTCATATGTGTGCTCGTGGAGTGGAGAGAATGACAACCAGGGCTTCAGAGAGGACATGAATTATGTCAACAATTTTGGAGGTCAGAGGCAAGGTGGGCAGCAATGGGGACCAGCACCAAACCAGCCACAACACAACCCTAATCCAGGAAGCGCATGACTACAAGGCCAAATCGTGCCTTATCAAAGGCAACAAGGCTATAATCAGTAGCACAAACAACAGTTGGCCTACCAGCCACCTCATCAACAGCAGGACAACAACATGACAGAAATCATGGGCATGCTGCAACAACTCATTAGGACAAATGGTAAGATGCAAGAAAAGTTAGCAGCACATGATTCGGCAATCAAAGGCATTGAAACTCAATTGGGACAGTTGTCTATGGCCTTGAACAATCGCCCACAAGGAACATTGCCTGCAGATACAAATATTAACCCAAAGGAACGGAACCCAAATGAGCTAATGGCAGTGAGTCTCAGGAATGGAAGAGATTTAGACAGAGAGCAAGAAGTTTCTCAATCTAGGAGAGAGACTACGCCAACTACTCCAGTTACATTAGAGGCAGATGAGTCAGCAGAGCTCACCGAGGTTGTAATTAAACAAGCACAGGTTGACAAGGGTAGGGAGAAGGAAGGTGAACAACTCTCTGAACAGATGGTAGAAAAAGCTTCCAACAAAGAAAAGACACCAAGCAGTGGGCAGAGGTTGACTCCTGCACCATTCCCTTAGAGATTGGCAAAGCAAAAGAAAGATGATCAATACAGGAAATTCATGAAAATGCTTCGACAAATTCAACTGAATATTCCACTGATGGATTCTTTGACGGAAATGCCAGGGTATGCAAAAATGATGAAGGATCCGATGTCGCAAAAATTTGACTTCCAGGACCTGTCCATTGTAACTCTAACGTAGACCTGCAACGCGGTAGTGACAAGACCTATGGCTCAAAAAGTGTCTGATCCAGGTAGTTTCACTATCTCATGCACCATTGGGAGTTATGCTTTTGCTAAAGCATTGTGTGACTTGGGAGCCAGTATAAACTTGATGCCCTTGGCAATCTATAAAAAACTGGGCATTGGCAGAGCTAGATCGACCTCAATATTGTTGCAACTGGCTGATCGCACAGTCAAAAGACTGACCGAAATTCTTGATGATGTGCTTGTTCAAGTAGAGAAGTTTGTATTCCCTACAGACTTCGTTTTTCTTGACTGTCAAGTGGATGAATAGATACCCATCATTCTGGGAAGGCCGTTCTTAGCCACTGGGAGAGCATTGATTGATTATGAGACTAGAGAGTTGAAAATGAGGTTGAACAATGAAGAAATAATATTCAACGTTCAATAATTCATGAGGAGACCCAGCGAATTTGCAAATTGCTCGCTAGTAGAGGCCGTGGATTTGATACTGCAAGAGGAGGATGAGACCCTTAATGTAAGGGATCCGCTAGAAGCTTGTTTGATGAATTTGGAAGAGATGAATGGTGAAAGGCTGGCAGAGTGGGTCATGGCTCTCGAGGGTCAAGGGTTCTGGAAAAGGGAACCTCAGTTCGAGCCCCTACGCTTAGAAAAAAGAGCAACACCACTTGCAAAACCATCAATAGAGGGCCCACCACAGTTGGACCTGAAACCGCTTCCAGCTCACCTCAGGTACGCTTTCTTAGGGCCTAATTCTACTTTGCCTGTTATTATTTCATCTAGTTTGCTAGCTGTGCAGGTAGAGCAACTATTGCAGGTGTTACAAGAATGTGAGACTACCATTGGTTGGACCATGGCAGACATAAAGGGTATCAGCCCAGCCTTTTGTACGCACAAAATTCTCTTGGAAGAGGGGCACAAACCTTCGAGAGAGAATCAACGACAGCTAAACTCGAATATGAAAGAGGTGGTGAATAAGGAAGTGATCAAGTGGCTGGATGCGGGTATCATCTTCCCCATCTCTAACAGCAACTGGGTCAACCCTATTCAGTGTGTGCCGAAAAAGGGAGGAATGACGGTTGTACAAAATGAGAATAGCGAGTTGATCTCGACTCGTACAGTTACAAGGTGTAGGATTTGCATGGACTATTGAAAATTGAACACGGTCACCTGGAAGGACCATTTCCCTTTGCCTTTCATTGACCAAATATTAGACAGGTTAGCTGGGCGGTCTCACTTCTGTTTCTTGAATGGATATTCGGGGTACAACCAGATCTCAATAGCCCCTGAAGACAGAGAGAAAATATCCTTCACTTGTCTGTATGGTATCTTTGCCTTTCGGAGAATGCCTTTTGGACTTTGCAATGCGTCGACTACATTCCAGCGGTGCATGTTAGCCATTTTCACTGATATGGTTGAAGACATTATGGAGGTGTTTATGGATGATTTCTCCGTGGTGGGGGATTCATTCGAAGATTGTCTTCACAATTTAAGAAGAGTTCTCAAAAGAAGTGTGGAGACAAATTTGGTGTTGAATTGGGAAAAGTGCCATTTTATGGTAAAAAAAGGAATAGTTTTGGGGCATCGAGTATCGAGTAAGGGAATTGAGGTCGACCATGCTAAGGTTGATGTGATTGAGAAATTTCCACCGCCCACTTCAGGCAAGGCAGTGAGAAGTTTTCTTGGGCACGCCGGGTTCTACAGACGATTCATAAAAGATTTTTTCAAGATTGCTAACCCTTTATGTAAATTTCTTGAAAAGGATCATCCCTTTGTGTTTTCTAATAATTGCAGGTTGGCATTTGAGGAGCTGAAGAAGAGACTGGTAACTGCACCTATCATTGTTGTACCCAATTGGGAGCAACCGTTCGAGCTCATGTGCGACGCTAGTGATTATTCTATAGGAGCAGTCTTGGGGCAGCAAAAAGACAAGATGATGCACCCAATTTACTATGCAAGCAGGACGCTCAGTGGTGCACAGCTCAATTACACTGTAACGGAAAAGGAAATGTTGGTTGTAGTGTTTGCCTTCGACAAATTCAGGTCATACTTAATTGGTTCAAAAGTTATTATTTATACTGACCATGCAGCAATTAGGTACTTGATAGCAAAGAAGGAGTCAAAGCCACGCTTAATCCGCTGGGTTCTTTTGCTACAAGAATTTGATATGGAAATTCGTGACAGAAAAAGGACGGACAATCAAGTGGCAGACCACCTCTCAAGGTTGGAAGGAGCTGAAAAGAAGATGGAGGCTGAAGATATAACAGAGACATTCCTGGATGAACAGTTACTTACTGTGACAATGAAGGAGATGCCATGGTATGCTGATATTGCTAACTATTTAGCAAGCGGTATTGTACCTTATGAACTCTCTTCAATTCAAAAGAAAAAGTTCTTTCGCGATTGTCGATCTTATTATTGGGATGAACCTCTACTTTTTAAAATATGTGTAGATAACATGATCCGGAGGTGTATCCCCGAGAAAGATCAACCTTCTATTTTGCAGGCTTACCATGCTTCACCATATGGTGGACACTTTGGAGGAATCCGTACAGCAGCAAAAGTATTGGAATCGGGGTTATATTGGCCAACTCTGTTCAAGGATGCCCATGCTTGAGTAAAAAGTTGTGATGAGTGCCAAAGGACAGGCAATATTTCTCGACGTCACGAGATGCCGATGACCACAATTCAAGAGGTGGAGGTTTTTGACATGTGGGGGATTGACTTTATGGGGCCTTTCGTCAGCTCGTATGCTAACAAATACATATTGGTAGCAGTTGACTATGTCTCCAAATGGGTCAAAGCGGTGGCTCTCCCAACCAATGATGCAAAAGTGGTGACAGGCTTCCTAAAGAAAAATATCTTTACAAGTTTTGGCACCCCGAGAGCTATAATCAGTGATGATGGAACCCATTTTTGCAATAGAGCGTTTGCACGACTATTGGAAAAGTATGGAGTTCGCCATAAGGTAACCATACCATACCACCCACAAACGAGCGGGTAAGTTGAAGTGTCCAACAGGGAAATCAAAAGTGTCCTAACCAAGACAGTAAATGCGACAAGGACTGATTGGGCAAAGAAGCTGGATGATGCATTATGGGCGTACCGTATATCATTTAAAACTCCAATTGGTATGTCACCATACAAGTTGGTGTTTGGAAAAGCATGCCATCTTCCGGTAGAGCTCGAACATAAAGCCCTTTGGGCACTGCGGCAGTTGAATTTGGAGATGGAGACCGCAGGCACCAACAGAGTCACTGATTTACATGAACTCGAAGAATTCAGGTTCCATGCATTTGAGAATGCAAGATTGTACAAAGAAAGGATGAAAATGATGCATGATAAGCATATCCTAGATCGGAACTTCAAACCCGGAGATCTAGTATTGTTATACAACTCGAGATTGAGATTGTTTTCGGGTAAGTTGAAGTCCCGATGGTCAGGACCCTTCAGAGTGGTGCAAGTGTTCTCAAGTGGACCTGTAGAAATTAAATCCGAAGATGGGACAAATAAGTTCACGGTGAATGGGGAAAGGTTGAAAAATTACCTTGGAATGGTCGAAGAAAAGGGGGATAGAGTGGTGATATCTTTGGAAGAGCCCCAATACGCGAGCGAAGAGTAATATTGAAAGCATGTATTGTGCCGCGACGTTAAATCAGGTGCTTCCTGAGAGGTAACCCGTGGTTTGTTGTAAATCGTTGTGTCGCGACGTTAACTCAGGCGTTTTTTTGGAGGCAACCTATTATTTTTCTTTACTCTTATTTTTGTAATTGATTTTGAATGGCATTGATCGATCTACTAATGTGCAAGGTTAAAATTATGCGCATCGGAAGGATTCGGGAGATGAAATTAACCCGGAGATAGGTAAAAGTGCGAAAAAGACAAAACAATTGCTGGAGATCGATATCTGCAGCCGCGGATTAAACCGCGGAGTAGGCCGTGGATTTTGCTGCCTTCACTGTCGCAAGTACGCACCCGCGGACTTGACCGCGGATTGGGGTGCGGATTTTGTCCCCCTCACTGTTCCTCATCCGCGGCCGCAGATTGGACGCGATCGATTGCGAATGAGGCGGTACCAGGTTCAGAATTTATTATTTTTTCCTTTTCTTTTCATTCCTATTAATTAGTTTTTTTACTTAACCCCCCCTAACCGCCCACTCCCCCACTTCTTATTTCCCTCCCCCTTAACAAAATCTAAAACCCTTCCCCCTTCCCCTAAAACAAAACACACTCTCCCTCTCCCTAAAAATTTCTCTCATCAACAAAGCTTCTTCTCCTTCCTCCTCTTCTCCACTCAACCAATCCCCAATCTCCGTTCCTCCCAAGATCTCCAAGTAAGTAACATGATTCTATTCCTATTTCTTAGTATTTTTTTATTTTCAATTTTTTACTTTTCCCATTCTTTTCCTTTGCTATTGTATGTGTAGGATAGTAGAATCATGGGTACTCTTGTCTTGGTTTAGGATTGTAGTATATATGTGGCATGTGAGGCTAATAAATTTGGTTGAATTAGGGAAACACATTGTTGAGTTTGTGAGGAATGGAAGTTTAATTGGGGCTTTGGGTAACTTGGGGGGTATATGCACCTTAAGTGTTTGTTGAATTGCCACAATGAGTTTGAATGTAAACTGTGACCAATTGTGCGAGTCAAGTCTGAGTAACCGCCATTGGTTCCCATATTCCACCGATTACTGATAGTAGTGTTTGTTGTGTAGGCACCATGACACCTTCAAAGAAGAGACGCATCACCGGAGCCTTGTCAGGTGGTCATGGAGGTTCATCCCGGGCACGGGCATCGGCCAGTGTAGCTCAGTTTGATCGTACCAGGTTTGTCTCTAGAGCTGCCCAAGACCGTTTCAGTTTGAAGGCCACTAAAAAACCTGTACCGAAAAGGGGTATTGACCGGGCATCCCTCCAGGATGAGTGCCTAAATATGTATCAGGAGTTGATCAGGCGCAGGTTGGACAGTGTTTTCGAAGAGCCGAAGGAGGGTAACTTGATGCTTGTCCGGGAGTTCTGTGCCAACTGCCCCGAACAAGAGGGTAGAATATGCATTGTGCGGCACACGAAAGTGGATGCCTCGATAGAAGCCATCAAGAGAGTGTATCGATTTCATGTATTCAATGGGGGGAGGATTTCTATGATACTTACAAGAGAGAACCCATCACATGGAATACGTTTTTTAGAACTATCTGTGCACCAGACAAAGAGGTAGTATGGGTTGTGCCGGGATCGAAGCTACACTCTGCCTCACTCACTTTTGAAGGAAAGTGCTGGTTGTACATCATCAACAGTCGCTTGCTATCATCCCACAACACCACAGAGGTAAATGGTCCGAGAGCTGCCTTGATCTCGTGCTTCGTGAATGGCCATGATTTTGATATGGCCAAGGTTATTCAGTTTGAGATGTTCGTCCGTTCACTACAAAAGAGGTATGGGTTCTTTTTTCCCCCTCTGGTCACAAGATTGTGCCGAGCAGTAAGGGTGACTGAGAACCCAAATATGGATGGCATGGTGAAGAAAGAAGCAAAGTTTCGGGCAGACAAAGTGACCATCGGGAAAGACCCGGTGGCACCTGGGGCAAACCATAGTGATGATTCTGATGCACTGGAGGAGGGCGATGAAGGGCAAAAGGAGGTTGAACCTGCCTCACCCCCACAGGAACAAGCTGCAGTGGTTGAAGGGCCATCCTAGGTCAGACGGAGTACACGAATGACAGCCTTAGAACAGGATATGGCAGGGTTGCGCACTTCCGTCACGGAATTGGGGGCTAGAGTTGATGCCTTGGCAACCCAAAATGCGAAGTCAGAGAAGAAAATCATGGGCTGGCTGCGTGTGCTGGGTAGGGCATGTCATCTCGACCCTGGCATTGTCTCCGATCAAGACTGATCCACCAGGGAAGTTCCTTTACCTCACATTACTTTATTTTGTATGACATGGGGACATGCCATCTTTTTAAGTGTGGGGTGGGGGATTCTTTGTTGTATGTTGTATGTAGAATAGTTTCGTAGTTTATTTACATAAATCATTTTTGATTTGTCCCGACGATGGATATCATTCGACGGGTTTCTTGAGGGACTAAAGTTGAAAGAAAAAAATAAATAAAATAGTGCGGTGAGCGTGGATTTTCTTTTGTAGTAGTGTATCAATTCCCCCTTGATTTTTCTTTAAACCACGGTTCTTTTCAAAGGGTTTCATTTGAACCGGGTGTAGTTAGTTTTTATTTTTTAGTTAGGAACTTATGGGCTATGGGCAGGATTAGAATAGGATCTCTTAACTTCGTAATGCCTTGAATATAGCGAGTACTTAGTGTGATGCTTAGGCTCATTTGTTGACTCTTGTAAGAATGCCTTAAATTGTATGTTCTTAATTTGGCTTAAGTACTCTGATCTAAGTGTTTGATGATCCGATCTGGAGTGAGTCATATGCCATATGTGTGTGAGGCTTGTTGTGTTCAGTGCACGACATTTGATGCCTAGAACTTGCCCTGTGTGTCTGCAAAGTGAAATAGTAGTCTTGTTTAGTCTGGGAAGTGATATAGGCATTTCTTTGTTGAACCATATATATACATATTCCACCAACTTATTTGTTATGTATCGTATACATATTCCACCCACCTATTTGTTATGTATCGTAGTTAACCCTGTTGAGCATGTAATCATGTTTCCTTGGCAACGACATTACAAGCCTTATCCCTTATTTGAATTGACCATCTTTTCGAACAATTTACCTCTCGTAAGCACTTGAATTACTATGAATCTATAAAGGATAAAGTGTGGGGTAGTTGGTGGGGCTTTTGAGTGGAACAAGGGAAATCAGGAGAAAGGTGCACCTTATTTTTTTAAAAAATGTATCATGTGTTAATAGTGTATCATGTTGATTAGTAATATTCTGTGGTGGCTTTTAAGGTGATTGTGCTCAAAGAGGTATGGGGTAATTTACGTGGTGTTGAAGGTGAAAATATTGGTTTAACTTAAGTGTGGGCTTGATTATATAATATATGTATTAAAGTGCTTGGGGAGGTGTAGTCACTATTATATCCAAATATATCCTACCCGATCTGCAGCATATATTACAGCCAAATAAAGTCCTACTTGATCCTAGACTAAACAAGCTCATTTATTAGAGTAGTACACTACAGGCAAGTCTATGGAGTGTTTTCTGTGGCACAAGAATATCATTTCTGAGGGTGAGTGAATTCTGTTTATTTTGAAGTACCTCAATGTGCGTGAATTTTATTGATTATGGAATGAGTCTCTTTTGTAGTGAGCAGGCACTTGATTCACGAAGGAGAGTTAAGTCTGGACCTCTGAATAGAGTAAGTAAGCCAGTTAGGAATATTGCGTGGCTCGCGGGAGTCTACTCTTGAGGTGTAGATATTACACTAATGTATACTCAAACTATGTGAAATATTCTTGGTGTGACGAGTTAGGAAAGTCGCTCACTGAAGTTAGGCCTCTGTAGAGTGTGGTTTGATTGCTCGGGGACGAGCAATGGTTTAAATGTGGATATTGATAGTAGGCTATATTTATGCAATTTAGACACTATTTATACTCTAATTCAGCCGCGCGTTATTGATATTTGAATGCTAAAAGATAACAAAATGCTCTAATTAAGAATTTTATGCTTTGCAGGAGCCACTCCAAGCTAGGAGGAAGCTAAAGAGTGTTTTGGAGTCAATATGGAGTGTGGAAGGCCAGTCGAAGGTTAGCCCGATTGAAAAGGAGCGAGAAAAGCAAGCGGGGAGGTCCCCTCCAGGTGCGCGGCCGTGGAGTTGACCGCGAATTGGACCGCACACTGAAGGCAGAACACTGGCTGAAATCCGCGGCCGCGGACGGAGGCCAACAACTCAGGGGCAATTATGTAATTTCTAAGACGACTAACCTAAACCTATATGAAGCCTAATTCGCCTAGAAGAGAAGAGAGTTGTTTTTAGGAGATTTTGGAGGCAAGAACAAGAGAGAGAAGACGGAGAATTTCCAAAGAGTTTTCATCTTCTTCTTCTTACTTCCATTGTTGATAATGAATTTTTATAGTGAATTTTTATCCATTAGTATGAGTAGCTAAACCCATCATCTAGGGCTGGTGAAACTAATTGTTGGATGAAGTTTTGACTATGTTTAGATATAATTGAGCTGTTAGTATTCTATGATTGTTCAACTATGTGTTGTGTTGTGATTAATTGAAAGGGCCCTTGATTAATCGTGTCTAGTTACCTTGTGTTAATTGAAAAAGAACACTTGGTTAAATTGTTGTTGAACAACACCATTTTCGGGTAAGTTAAGAGATTAATTACTTGAATTTAAAAGTGGGGTTAGAGATAACGAAGCTTTAGTGGGATACTTCTGAGTTGCATAAATTGTTAACTAGAGTAGTTCGAGAGAATGCTTCTAGTAAATTATCGCAATTGATCGAAAGATAATTACGGTAGCCCGAAACTCATAATTCTCATAGAGTATTATGGCGAGATTATAGCTAACGTGTCAGGAATTAGTCCGGAAATTGAGGAAATCAATAGCCCTAGATCCTTTTACCTTTGAATTCAACGTTATTCTTAATTATTGCTAATTTTGTTTTCATTTTTCACTAGATAAATAAATTCCACTTATGCTCTATAACAAATCTTGCATCCGAAATTTGTCTGAGCTTATCATTAGCATTGTTAAAAATTGTAGTAAATAGGTTAGTTCCCTGTGGGATTCGACTCCGGACTTGAACCAGATTATATTTGCAGCGACCGCTTAATCCTTTTTACAAGGCATAGTTGGGCGTGATCAAATTTTGGCGCCGTTGCCGGGGAGCTAACGGTGTTATTTATTATAACTTAGAAGAATTGCTAGGATTCTTAGTTTAGATCAATTTCCTACGGTGTTAAAATTTCTCCATTGAAATTCTCACGTTTGAACTCTTCTATGACTCACGTGTATGCCTAGAAGCTCTTTGAGGACTGGTGAACTTTTTGAAGGACTCTCAGACCCCGAGAAAGCATTCAGGGAATTGAATCGGGCCAACAAGAAGAACAAACAGTTAAAACAAAAAGACCAACTCGAAAGTGAAATGGACAACGTGGACAACATCAACGTAAACAATTGGAATGATCGTGTTGACCCAAACAATGGAGTGTTGGCACCTCTTGTGCCAGAAGCTGCTCTTTATGATTGGGCATAACCAACTGCTGATAACCTGGCCACCGCCATTGCCGTTCCTCAGATACAAGCGGAGACATTCCAGATTACCAACAACATGCTGCACCTGTTGCAGAATAAGGGACTGTTCTCTGGGTCATACATCGAAGACCCATAACAACATCTGAAGAACTTCCTATCAATTTGTGTAACTCAAAGACAGCCGAATGTGACTCCTTAAGCAATTAAGCTATTACTGTTCCCATTCTCGGTGACTGGAGAGGCTCAAACTTGGCTGAATTCGCTCCCAATAAACTCTATTGCTACTTGGGAAGAATTAGTCAAGCAGTTTTTAAACAAGTTTTATCTTCCCAACAAGACTGCAAGGCAAACTGATGAAATATTGCAGTTCAGGCAGAAACCGACTGAGACCTTACAAGAAACCTAGGAGAGGTTTAAGGGTATGCTAGTGAAGTGTCCACACTATGGCATTCCAGATCAGATGTTGGGACAAAGATTCTACATGGGTTTGGTAGATAGTTTGAAGGCCAATGTAGATGCTTCAGCCGGGGGTGCATTTTTGAGCAAAACGTTCACAGAGTGCAAGATTCTTCTCAACAAGATGGCTCAAAATTCAGGCTGGATGACTAGAGGTACAACACTTACACCAATAGTGCATTATGTTGCTCTTGACTCAAACAATTGCAATGCAGAGAACATGGCCACTCTCGTGACCCAGATGAGCTTACTAACAAAGAAAATTGATGAGATGGGTACAAAGCAAGTGCACATTGTTGATACAACAAATGGAGGCTAGTGCACTCCTTGCATAAACCAGTCATATGTGTGCTCGTGGAGTGAAGAGAATGACAACCAGGGCTTCAGAGAGGACATGAATTATGTCAACAATTTTGGAGGTTAGAGGCAAGGTGAGCAACAATGGGGACCAGCACCAAACCAGCCACAACACAACCCAATCCAGGAAGCGCACGACCACAAGGCCAAGTCGTGCCTTATCAAAGGCAACATGGCTATAATCAGCAGCACCAGCAACAATTGGCCTACCAACCACCTCATCAACAGCAGGACAACAATATGACAGAAATCAGGGGCATGCTGCAACAACTCATTGGGATAAATGGTAAGATGCAAGAAAAGTTAGAAGCACATGATTCGGCAATCAGAGGCATTGAAACTCAATTGGGACAACTGTCTAAGGCCTTGAACAATCACCCACAAGGAACATTGCCTGCAGATACAAATATTAACCCAAACGAACAGAACCCAAATCAACTAATGGCAGTGAGTCTCAGGAATGAAAGAGATTTAGACAGAGAGCAAGAAGTTGCTCAATCTAGGAGAGAGACTACGCCAACTACTCCAGTTACATTAGAGGCAGATGAGTCAGCAGAGCTCACCGAGGTTGTAATTGAACAAGCACAGGTTGACAAGGGTAAGGAGATGGAAGGTGAACAACTCTCCGAACAGGTGATAGAAAAAGCTTCCAACAAAGAAAAGACACCAAGCATTGGGCAGAGGTTGACTCCTGCACCATTCCCTTAGAGATTGGCAAAGCAAAAGAAAGATAATCAATACAGGACATTCATGGAAATACTTTGACAAATTCAATTGAATATTCCACTGATGGATGTTTTGAGGGAAATGCCAGGGCATGCAAATATGATGAAGGATCTGATGTCGCGAAAATTAGACTTCCAGGACCTGTCCACTGTAACTTTGACGCAGACATGCAGCGCAATACTAACAAGACCTATGGCTCAAAAGGTGTCTGATCCACGTAGTTTCACTATCCATGCACCATTGGGATCATTATTCAGCCCATGTACCAAACGACCCCTACAGTCCAAACAATTCTCCCGTTGTAGAAATCACGTGCATTGTTCTCAAATTATAAGAAAATCAGTGGGGTTGAGCAAGCAGAAGTACAAACTCGATCCCGTGGCACCGCCAATATCACACAATGTTTAATTAAGGGATCTTTTGGTTGCCAACTTACCATCAACCCATCAATGGTCATGGTATGATAGATATGTCCAGAAAATTAAAAAGACAAAAATCTTTACACGTGTTCTAATTAGTCAAGACTTTAATGAGCATATATCGGACATTAAATAGTAGAAAAAGATCTTTTGGTTGATCACATGAGTGTTGGAAAAAAAAAAGGGTTGATCACATAAGTAGGTGTAATTCTAGGAAAATCTCATATGGTATACAACATCTAATTTGCAACATTGACTTTACATTATTAATTTGATCTCTACCTAATTAGTACAAGCTTTGGTTTTTTAATATAAAATAATGCACAAGCAATGTGTTCTTTATTTTCATTATCAGATTCAGTATAAATAATACCCGCATTTATTATGTAAAATTTGATATATTTTATTGCGAGACAAAATGTAGAATAACAATATTTGAATCAGTACCTGAAAAAGAATATCTAATAAACAAAAATTTTCTTAGAGTAAGTGACAACTCTTACATAATAATCCATGTGGCAGTACTCATTGTATAATAATAATTCCAATCTAGTTATTTCCTATGTAACAATTTCTACCTTATTATAATAATTCCAATCTTGTTATTTCCTATGTAACAATTTCTACCTTATTATTCACTATATAATAATTTATATATCACACCTAAACTTTTTTATATAAATAGTCCTTGAGCGAAACGAACCTAAATGTCATTAATGAGTTATTAGATGAACCGATAGCTCCTTTTTTTCTTCTAAATTATGTACCTCTTGGAATAAATACTTTATGATCGATAACAAGACATTATATCTGTTTTTGAGCGCATACCGCAAATAATCTATACAATAATGGATTGTAAACATATCTTACATATTTTAACATGACTTTAGGAATGTTTGACTTTATAATTTGATAAAGAGTGTGCGGCTTGATCCTTTCAAGAATTGTGACATGAACAATTTTTTCAAATAGAATGGTATACGGTCGAAATAGATTTCGTCCTTCGTATGATTGATCGAGGTCGAAACATAATGGATCGAAAAAAGACTTCGTAATATCGAGATGGGTTCCAAAAAGGGTATGAACGAGCTTCAGATTTCACGTATAGGTCAAACACCGAGTTCGAAGTCATTATCGGGCTTGGATCCGAATCGAACTATGATAAGATGATTTCGAGCTTAAGGGGTAGAGGCCAACCGATACCGAGACCAAATCATCACCTGATCCCGAGTCCACATCGAGCTCTAGAAGCAATACCGACCAGCACCGAGGCCGATCGAGCTCGAGCTCACAGACAAGAGTCGTTGCAAGCACACTAAGGGAGGAAATCTCGGCAAAAATTAGGGAAAAGCTGATTTATCATAGGTTCTCTACTATGTATTTTTAATTATATCTAAAGTAGGATCCTCCACTATAAAGAGGATGACTATATTTTTGTAGAGGGTATTTCTTCTGGCTTAAATTGTAAATTCAAGCATCATACACTCTTATATTGAAGAGTTATTCTCCTATATTGAAGAGTTATTCTTCTGAGATTCATAAATTGATTCATCTTGCTTAGTCCTAAAAATTATCTCCTTTCCAACCTTGTTTATTTTGCATTCTTTACAATCCGTATTTGATATTTATATTTATCCTTACAATTTGTATTAAGCTATACCACATATTCTTAGAACTACATATAAATTAAACTCTATCCGTTTTTCGGGTAAACAGTTTGGCGTCCACCGTGGGGCTAAGGATAACAGTGGTTATTTGATACGAATCTGCAAAAATACCCCGTTTTGTGCTTGTTTCCGAAAGTATCTTGGATTTCGGATTAGCAACGACTAACTACCAATCAAATGGCCTCACCTATCGACAACGAAGCCGGTCTTCAAGATGAGAACAACAACTTGATACCCAGTACGGAAAGACCACTTGTCAATGCCATTGGAGCTCGAATCGAAGTGCTGATATATATCAATTCGCATGTGGCCATTGAGGCGAACCTACATTCTGAACCTGCAAATAGCATTCATGGTGGCACTTGGTTTGCAGCTCCAGATACCCATAACATCGAGGAAAATGGCGTCAGCTTGCGTATGATTTTCAAAATTTTGCAAGCTCAACAGGCAGCAATAGCTCAGTTGCAGAGCCAAACCCAGCTACCGAGCAGGCCGGAGCCCAGTCCACCTCGAGAAATTGCCCACAGAACGGAGTCAGCCATAGTGAGGTCAAATGAGCAAAAATCAGGGACTACTCCCGAAATTGCTAAAATACTCGAGGAGCTTACAAAGCGAGTCGAAGCCAACAATAAAAAAGTATAAACATAAAACTCCAGGGTCGATCAGATCCAGGGAGCTCCACCAATGATAAAAGGGTTAGATTCCAAAATATTCGTGCAAAAGCCTTTTTTTCTCGAGCGCAGCCCCAAAACCAATCCCCAAAAAATTTCGTATGCCCGAAATTCCCAAATATAATAGAACGACTGACCCTAATGAACACGTCACCTCTTACACGTGTGCCATCAAGGGCAATGATTTAGAAGACGATGAAATCAAATCTGTGTTGTTAAAAAAATTCGGAGAGACCCTCTCGAAGGTGGCAATGATTTGGTATCACAACCTACTACCGAATTCCATCGACTTGTTTGCCATGTTAGCAGATTCTTTTGTAAAAGCACACGCCGACGCCATAAAAGTCACAACAAGAAAATCAGACCTTTTCAAGGTAAGACAAAAGGATAACGAGATGCTACGGGAGTTCGTATCTCGTTTTCAAATAGAACGAATGGATCTTCTACCAGTCACAGACGATTGAGCTGTTCAGGCTTTCACTCAAGGTTTGAATGAACGAAGTTCGACGGCTTCATGGCGGTTGAAGCATAACCTGATCGAATACCCAACCATCACGTGGGCCGACGTGCACAATCGGTACCAATCAAAAATTAGGGTCGAAGATGATCAGTTGGGGTCTGAACCCGCTGCTTGAAGGGGTATTAATCGAGAATAAGGTCCGATCAGGGATCGATACCGACCGTGTAATGGAAACCATAGAATCGGTGAATCAAGACATAACCCGGGACAAAATAAAAAAAGAAGTGATCGAGGTCAAGGATCTCGGGGGCTGATGAACAGAATTAGGTTCGACGGGCCTGCCGGATCTAAGAAAGCGCCTCGGTTATCGGAGTATAACTTCAGCATTGATGCATCGGTTGTCGTGTCGGCTATCGGACACATCAAAGACACTAAATGGCCTTAACCCATGCAGACCGATCCTGCCCAGAGGAATAGCAATCAAATGTGCGAATATCATGGCACCCATGGCCACAGAACGCAAGATTGCAGGCAACTAAGAGAGGAGGTAACCCGGTTATTCAACAAAGGGCACCTTTGAGAATTTTTAAGCGATAGGGCGAAGAACCATTTTAAAAACAGGGATTTCGGCAAGTAAAACGAACAAGAAGAACCACAGCACGTCATTCACAAGATCATCGACAGCGCCGATACCCCTCAAGGACCGGTGCTTAAACACACTAAGACATCGATTGTGAGAGAAAAGCGATCTCGAACTCAGGATTACGCACCCATAGGAACTTTGTCCTTCAATGATGAAGATGCAGAAGGAGTCATACAACCTCATAACGATGCACTGGTAATATCCGTACTTATGAATAAAACTAAAGTTAAGTGTGTGTTAATTGATCCAGGTAGCTCGGCCAACATCATTAGATTGAAGGTCGTACAACAACTCGGTTTACAGGACCAGATCGTACCCGCGACCCCGGTCCTAAACGGATTCAATATGGCATGTGAAACCACCAAAGGCGAGATAATTCTACCGATAAACGTGATCGGGGCCATCCAGGAAACGAAGTTCCAAGTAATCGAAGGCGACATGAGGTACAACACCCTTTTTGGAAGGCCATAGATCCACAACATGAGAGTTGTACCTTCGACCCTACACGAGGTTCTTAAATTCCCAACATCAAGGAGAGTCAAAACAGTGTACGGAGAACAACCAGCCGCAAGAGAAATGTTTGTCATCGAGGAAGCGAATTTGATATCCTCGCCTTCGCTAATAAAAGGATCGGGCTCAAAAGGGGAACGAGATGCCAAATAGCAATCACAGACATCAGCTTTAACCGACCAGAAAATCAGAAGATCGATGAAGATGATGATCAAAGGATCCCTCGATCCTTCATAGTTCCCGATGATTCTGATGCTACCAAATCAACGATTGAGGAATTGGAGCAAGTCACACTAATCGAGCATTGGCCCGAACGGAAGGTATACCTAGGAACGGGGTTGACCCCCGAACTCAGAAAAAAACTTATTCAATTTCTTATCGATAACGTAGATTGTTTTGCCTGGTCTTATTTAGATATAATAGGGATCCCACCGGATATAACGACGCATCGGCTAAGCTTGGACCTTAGGTTCAGACCGATGAAGAAAAAGAGAAGACCCCAGTATGAGGTAAAGCATGCATTCATAAAGGACGAGATAATCAAACTTCTCAAAATAAGGTCCATTCGGGAGGTAAAATATCCTGAATGGTTAGCCAATATAGTTGTAGTGCCTAAAAAATGGAACAAACTTAGAATGTGTGTAGATTATAAGGATTTGAACAAAGCATTCCCCAAAGATTCCTTTTCGCTGCCCAACATCGATCGCATGATCGATGCCACGGCCGGCCACGAGATCCTTACTTTTTTTGATGCCTATTCCGAGTATAATCAAATCCAAATGAACCCGAAAGATCAGGAAAAGACTTCATTTGTCACCAAGTATGGAACATATTGTTATAATGTGATGCCCTTCGGGCTAAAAAATACAGGAGCTACTTACCAACGCCTAGTAAATAAAATGTTCGAGGAACAAATAGGTAAATCAATGAAAGTTTATATTGATGATATGCTAGTTAAGTCCCTGCGCGCAGAGTACCATTTGACTCATTTGTATAAAACATTCAAGATTTTAAGAAAATACAACATGAAGCTCAACCCAGAGAAATATGCTTTCGGGGTCGGTTCGGGCAAGTTCCTCGGCTTCATGGTATCAAATCGGGGGATCGAGATTAACCCCGATGCAATCAAGGCCATCGAAGACATCGCCATCGTGGACAGCGTAAAAGTCGTACAAAGGCTAACGAGACGGATTGCAGCCTTATGCCGATTCATTTCAAGGTCGTCACATCGAAGTCACAAATTTTTCTCTCTACTCAAGAAGAAGAATGATTTCGCTTGGACCTCGGAATGCCAATAGGCATTAGAGGAATAAAACGATATTTATCGAGCCCACCACTGCTTCATACTCCAAAAACAGACGAAAAATTTTGCTTGTACTTGGCAGTATCAGAAATTGCGGTAAGCGGTGTCCTAGTTCGAGAAGAGCAAGGTACGCAATTTTTCGTTTATTATGTAAATCGAACCTTAGGAGAAGCAGAAACTAGATATCCGCACCTAAAAAAATTGGCACTTGCACTGATAAGCGCCCTTAGAAAGTTAAGACCTACTTTCAATGTCATCCCATATGCGTATTAACCACTTACCCACTCCGTAATATTTTGCACAAGCGTGAACTATCAGGCCGATTGGCCAAATGGGCCGTCGAACTCAGTGGGTATGATATCGAATATCAACCCCGTACGACCATCAAGTCTCAAATTTTAGCGGACTTTGTAGCCGATTTCACGCCGACCTTCGTACCTGAAGTTGAAAAAGAACTCTTATTGAAATCGAGTAATTCATCGCGGGTATGGACCCTTTTTACGGACGGGGCTTCGAACGTGAAGGGGTCCATGCTAGGCATCATTTTAAAGCCACCCACGGGTAACACTATTAGGCAATCTATCAAAACTACTAGGTTGACTAACAACGAGGTTGAGTATGAGGCCATGATTACAGGTCTCGAGCTAGCTAAAAGCTTGGGAGCAGAAGTCATTGAAGCCAAGCGTGACTCTTTGCTGGTGGTAAATCAAGTAAACAAAACCTTCGAAGTTCGTGAAGATAGAATGTAAAGGTATTTGGATAAACTGCAGGTCACTTTGCACCATTTCAAAGAATGGACTTGACAGTATGTTCCACGAGAGCAAAACAGTGAGGCCGATGCAGTTGCAAATTTGGGATCATCGGTCGAGGAAGACGAGATAAGCCCGGGGACTGTCGTTCAACTCTCGAGATCCATGATCGAAGAAGGTCATGCCGAGATAAATTCTACAAGCTTAACCTGGGATTTGAGGAATAAGTATATTGAATATTTAAAGAATGGAAAACTCCCATCATACCCTAAAAATTCGAGGGCCCTACGAACCAAAGCTGCTCGATTCACATTAACTACAGATGAAACGTTATACCGAAGGACATTCGATGGACCATTGGCAATACGCTTAGGTCCAGGTGACACCGACTACATCCTACGTGAGGTGCACGAGGGCACTTGTGGAAATCACTCTAGTGCCGACTCATTAGTCCGAAAAATAATCTGGGCAGGGTATTATTGGATCGATATGGACAAAGATGCAAAGGAGTTTGTTCGAAAATATGACAAATGTCAAAGGTTTGCACCAATGATTCATTAGCCCGGATAGCAACTTCACTCAGTCCTATCCCCATGGTTATTCATGAAATGGAAAATGGATATCGTCGGCCCTCTGCCATAGGCCCCAGGTAAAACTAACTTTATTCTATTTATGACTGACTATTTCTCTAAATGGATTGAAGCATAAGCATTCGTGAAAGTAAGAGAGAAAGAGGTTATAGACTTTATCTGGGATCATATCGTATGTCGATTCGGGATACCCGCCGAAATAGTGTGTGACAATGGGAAACAGTTTGTCGGCAGAAATGTGACAAAATTCCTCAAAGACCACAAAATAAAAAGGATATTATCAACACCGTATCACCCCAGTGGGAACGGACAGGCCAAATCAACAAACAAAACTACCATTCAAAACCTAAATAAGAGGTTGAACGACGCTAAGGGAAAATGGAAAGAAATCCTACCCGAAGTTCTTCGGGAATATCGATCAACATCAAAATCTAGTACGGGGCAACCCCGTTCTCCTTAGTATATGGCTCCGAAGACTTGATTCCAGTCGAAATCGGGGAACCCAGTGCCAGGTTTTGATATGCAACAGAATAGTCAAATAACAAGGCTATGAACACTAGCCTAGAATTATCGGATAAAAAATGAGAAGCTGCTCTCGTCCAATTGGCCGCCCAAAAGCAGCGAATCGAAAGATACTATAATAGAAGAACCAAGATTCGCCATTTTAAACTCGGGGACTTGGTGCTAAGGAAAGTCACCCTCAGTACTCGAAATCCAAACGAAGGGAAACTAGGACTGAACTAGGAAGGACCGTATCAGGTTCTCGAAAACATCGAAAAAGGATCATACAAGCTCGGTATCATAAACGGCAAACAGCTATCGAGCAATTGGATTGTGTCACACCTAAAACGATACTACTGCTAAGGTACGACCCTTCCATATTCGCTTACATTTCAAAACTAACCCATGCATGAATCCGATCAGGAGCTAGTATGTATCCTTCAATACGAAGGCCTAGGTCTGAAAGCACGCGTTGCACTCTTTTTCCTTTAGACCGGTTTTATCCCAAATGGGTTTTCGGCAAGGTTTTTAACGAGGCAACCATTGATCGTGCTAACTTAGAAACAAATCGACAGTATCCGAGGCCTCTTTACAATCGACCTCGAATACTGGGGAGGCATTAGCCCTCAAATGTATCAAGTTTGATGCAAGAAAGTTACTTCATAACAACAGGGTTCCGATAGAAAATATTGTAAGAGCTAAATGGTCAAAATGAACCATGCTTATGTAGTTGGACCGAGCCCTGACACAAAACATGGACACATGTACAATGACTTGCAAAGAAAAATTTCTTCTTTACCGATATCTTATATCCAAGATTTATTACGCAAACAGGCTTAAGGTAAATCAAGGAGTTCGAGCAACACTCACTCAACTATCAAGCCTACTGGCTATATTACTTCGAGTTCGAAATCACTCACTCGACTATTAAGCCTACGGACTACTTTTATTTCGAGTTCGAGCAAGCACTCACTCGACCATTACGCCTACGGGCTACATTATTTCGAGTTTGAGCAAGCACTCACTCGACCATTATGCCAACGGGCTACATTACATCGAGTTCGAATCATTCACTCGACTACTAAGCCTACGGGCTACTTTTATTTCGAGTTCGAGCAAGCACTCACTCGACCATTACGCCTACGGGCTACATTACATCGAGTTCGAATCATTCACTCGACTATTAAGCCTACGGGCTACTTTTATTTCGAGTTCAAATCATTTACTCGACTATTAAGCCTATGGGCTACTTTTATTTTGAGTTCGAGCAAGCACTCATTCGACCATTACGCCTACGGGCTACATTACATCGAGTTCAAAATCACTCACTCGACTATTACGCCTACGGGCAACATTACTTCGAGTTCGAATCATTCACTCGACTATTAAGCCTACGGGCTACTTTTATTTCGAGTTCGAGCAAGCACTCACTCGACCATTACACCTACGGGCTACATTACATCGAGTTTGAAATCACTCACTCGACTATTACGCCTACGGGCTACATTACTATGAGTTCAAATCATTCACTCGACTATTAAGCCTATGGGATACTTTTATTTTGAGCTCGAGCAAGTACTCACTCGACCATTATGCCTACGGGCTACATTACTTCGAGTTCGAAACACTCACTCGACCATTATGCCTACGGGCTACATTACTTCGAGTTCGAAACATTCACTCGACTAACAAGCCTACGGGCTACTTTTATTTTAAGTTCGAGAAAGTACTCACTCGACCATTACGCCTACGGACTACATTACTTCGAGTTCGAAACATTCACTCGACTACTAAGCCTACGGGCTACTTTTATTTTGAGTTCAAGCAAGCACCCACTCGACCATTACGCCTACAGGCTATATTACGTCGAGTTTGAATCATTCACTTGACTACTAAGCCCACAGGCTATTTTTATTTTGAGTTCGAGCAAGCACTCACTCGACTATTATGCCTACGGGCTATATTACTTCAAGTTCGAATCACTCACTCAAATAATAAGCCTAAGGGCTACATCACTTCAAGTTCAAACAATCACTCAACTCGACTACTAAGCCTATGGGCTACCTTATTTCAAGTTTGAGTAAGCACTCACTCGGTTATAAAGGCTACGAAATCCAAATTCGATCAAATTGCCTAAATCCTTATGAAAACATTCATAAGGCATGAATACAAAGCAGGGAACAAAACAGAAGCAAGTATATATATATATATATATATATATATATATATATATATATATATATATATATATATACACACACACACACACACACACACACACAAGATTGTCTACATAATTGATTATAACATAGAAACTAAGGGCTAAGCTTCTTGGTTATCTCCGGGAGCGGTCTCTTCTCTACCGGGCTCCCCCCATTCTCGGACCTGCTCTTACTCCCATCATCATCATCATCATTATCATCATCGGAAACCAAGGCTTCAGCACGGGCTTCGAGTTCTTTAGCCCTTTTTATCTCTTCAGCGAGATCGAAACTTCGAGCATGGATCTCCTCGAGGGTCTTCCTCCGAGATAGACACTTAGCAAGTTCAGCGATCTAATGTGCTCGAGTATCGGCGGTCTCAGCTGCCTCTCTTGCTTGGACCTGGGCAACATCAGCATCAGCCCGATAGACGGCCACGAGTGCATTCGCATTGGCCTTTGCCCTTTCGGCGTTAGATTCGGCCTTGGCAAATTTAGAGGCCAACCGAGCCTCGAGCTCCTCTATTTTTCTTGCTTGAACCGAGCATTTCTCCTTCATACTTTGAAGTTGGTTTTCAGCCGATGATAAATGGGCTCGAGAAGCTTCTTTCTCTGCAGCAAAGCGGTCCATACCTTCTTTCCACTTTAAAGACTCCGTTTTTATCACATCGACCTCCTTACGGAGTTTCTCAATCATCTCAATTTTCTACTGCAGCTGTGAGACCGAAAAATTAGCCATCATCCCGGTATCGAGCCCATAGGCTTTTAAAAGTATCATTACTTACTCGGACAGATCGGTCTGATCTTGGTGAGACTTGGCCAACTCAGCTCTGAGGTCTTTTATTTCCTCTCCCTTTTGCCCTAAGAGGATTTTAAGGGAGTTCCTCTCCTCCGTAACCCGTTGAAGGTCGGCCTCATATCGACGCAGATCGGTCCAGGACCGAGAACATGCTTCTCGATGAACTGGCGCAGCCTGCAAAGAAAGAAGAAATGAAGTTAGAAAAGAAAAGCAAACATAAAGGTAATGCCAACAAAATAATTTAAGGCTTACCTGATTCAAAGCCTGCTGCACCCCGTGAAAACTATCTGATGTATCACTAGTACTGGTAACGTCCTCGACACCGGTAAACAGGTCACAAAAAGGATCCTCTCCATCATGAGGCATGTCTAGTTCGAGGTCCCCCAAAGCTTGGGCTTCCCGAATCGCCCCTGCGAAAAAATTATGGAATGTGGGCGAGTCTTCGATTGCTATTGCCCCAAGTGAATCACTTGGAGCATTCTCTTCGGTTCAAAGAGATTCGAGGAGATCCCCTTCAGACATATCCCCCATCTATTGGCTCCGATAGGAAGCATCTTCGATCTCCAACAACTCGGGGACTCTGCCCGAATCTTTCTCCGATATATCCTCAGTTCGAGGCGGAACCTTATGAACCACCATCGATCCAGCTGCCTATGGAACGTCGGTGGTCTTCTTCGTTCGGGCCGCCAGTGCGGACCCATCATTTTTTTTTTTCTTCTTCTTCTTCTTCTTCCCTTAGACACAGAACTGATTCTACGGTCAAAGAAAATGGTATTCTTGTTCGACTTACGAGCCGTCCTCTTCTTTGATTTTGGATCGTCGGGAACGAAGGCTCTTTTCCTCTTATTATCTTTCACTGACTTTGGGACAGAGGCTGAAGCCTCTTCCTCGACGGACGAGGGCCTCAAAACTGCATTTTTGCCCACACCTACATAGGGAAAATTTTATTAAAGTGTATGGAAAGCATCCTGTTCGAACTACCAAAAAAAATACGAGAAATGGGCTTACCATGATTTTTGGCCTTCTATCAGCCCTTTGACAAGTCATGCCAAGAGTGCTTGGCATATGCGGAGGTCGAAACCTTATCCCGTACCCAGTTCTTGAGATCGGAAACTGCTTCGGGCATCCAGGGAACCGATGCATCACAAAAAGAGGGATATCGGTGAGAAAAGAAATGAAAGGACAAAATAATATGAGATAACAACAGAATTACACTTACGCTTTATGTTCCACTCCTCGGAAAAAGGCATCTTTTCAGTCAGAATCAGGTCTGAAGTCCTTACTCGAACGAACCTGCCCATCCAGCCTTGATCCATATCCTCGTCTACGCTCGAGAACAGAGCCTTGGTAGCTTGACGTTGAAGTTTTATTAACCCTCCTCGAAAAAGGCAAGGATGGTACAATCGGATGAGATGATCGAGGGTGAAAGGCATCCCCTCGATTTTGTTCACAAAGTATCGGATAAAAATAACGATCCGCTAAAAAGAAGGATGGATCTGGCCTAGGGTTATTAGGTATTTACGACAAAAATCTATGATAACAGGGTCGAGGGGACCTAACGAGAAAGGATAAAGTATACACACTTAAAAGCCCTCTCACGTGAGTAGTAATATCCTCTTCGAGAGACGGCACTACCACTTCTTTGTTCCCCCAATTACAATCTTTTTTTATTTGCTCGATATACCCCCCGGTTATCGAATAAATATATCTCGATACGGGCTTATATCGGCCAGGAACCGGTGAACCTTTATCGAGTTTGAAATCGGAGGTAAGAACACACGCTGCCGGAACGCACTCCTAAGGCCGTGGATCCACCGGTGTTTTATCGGCGGCAGATTGGGAAGAAGAATCTTTTGATGTCTTCAGCATTTTTGGATTTAAAGAAGGTGACAAAGATTTGGTGGTTTAGAAGAAAAATTTGGCAGAAAAGAGTCATAGATCAGCGAATGAACTCAGAAGAGACGAAAAGGAACTTAAAAGTTTTTTGAAGATTGAAGACGTAAAAGTGATAAATGGTGAAAGGAAGGGCTATTTATAGATTGAAGCAATGACGGTTCAATAACAGCGGTGGCCGACCACCGTCTAACACACATTAAATGCCTTGGTAAGCTAAACCGACATACATTTATCACGGACATCATGGTCAGGCTCGATGCAAATCTCAACGCATATCCAATCGAGCCATTGAAAAATCATATCGTTTCTCATCACACCCTTCCCGAGAAACGAGGGGACTATCTGTATACGGTCGAAATAGATTTCGGCCTTCGTATGATTGATCGAGGTCGAAACATAATGGATCGAAGAAAGACTTCGTAATATCGAGATGGATTCCGAAGATAGTATGAACGAGCTTCAGATTTCAGGTATAGGTCAAACACCGAGTTCGAAGTCATTATCGAGCTCGGGTCCGAATCGAACTATGATGAGATAATTTCGAGCTTAAGGGGCAGAGGCCAACCGATACCGAGCCCGAATCATCACCTGATCCCGAGTATACATCGAGCTCTAGAAGCAATACCGACCAACACCGAGGTCGATCGAGCTCGAGCTCACTGACAAGAGCCATTGCAAACACACTAAGGGAGAGAATCTCGGCGGAAATTAGAAAAAAACTAATTTATCATGGGTTCTTCACTATGTATTTTTAATTATATCTAAAGTAGGATCCTCCACTATAAAGAGGATGGCTATATTTCTGTAGAGGGCAGTTCTTCAGGCTTACATTGTAAATTCAAGCATCATACACTCCTATATTGAAGAGTTCTTCTTTTGATATTCATAAACTGATTCATCTTGCTTAGTCCTAAAAATCACATTCTTTCCAACCTTGTTTATTTTGCATTCTTTGCGATCCGTATTTGATATTTCTATTTATCCTTATAATTTGTATTAAGGTATACCTTATATCCTTAGAACTACGTACAAATTAAACTCTATCCGTTTTTCGGATAAACAAGAATAATTGAGAAAGTTTGAAGAGGAAAAAACCAGTATATGATGGAGATGTCTAGATGAGGATTTGTACAGCCAAAAGATAATCAAAATAGTGAGTCGAGTTCAAGAAAAGGAAGAAAACGTTCTTCAAGCAATTGGCTCTAATATCAAATAGATATTGAGGGGTCGATTTGGTTCGAGGACAACATTATTTCTGGATTATAGTCTTGAAATTATATTTTTAGGATTAATTACGCCTGAACTGTTTAGTACTAATGTTTTGTTGGTTTATAGCATTAAAAATGAGATATACAATATATAATTCGATGAAATATAGAGAATCAAATCTCAAAGAGTACAAGAGGGATATCAAGGCTTGCTCAAAAGCCAAAAGGCCCACAAAGCATGTATTACGTAAATATTCAATTTACAAATAATAAACACGTGAAAATAGGAATCTACCACCAAGCTGACCAAACCAGCCGAGCAGCGTAGCCTATGATTGATTAATAGCATTTTTGGCCAATCTGAAAAAATTAGTATTTTTTTTTTTTTAAAATTACTTTTTGGTGAGAAACAATTTGTGTTTGATTAATTAATTTGAAAAGTGCTTCTAAACAACAATTAGTGTTTGATCAAACTTTTAAAAAGTGATTCTAAATGTATTTTTCTCAAAAGTGCTTCTTAGAAAAAGCTATTTTTTTCTGCTTCTCCAAAAGTGTTTCTACTTCTACTCAAAAATATATTTTTTCCTTTTAAAAGCTTGGCCAAACACTTCAATTTTGAAAGGAAAAAAAAGTGCTTTTCAATTTAGAGAAGCTTGGTCAAATAAGCTATAAGTTAAAATAATTGGAAGTGATTTTATTCTTAAGGTATAAAAATGCGTCCGTACTAATAGTAATATTTTGGGGAGTTCATTACTTAAATGGTCATTCAACTATCGAAAATTATCTAGTAAAGTCATATTGCTTTCGTTCGTAACAAAAATGTCACTCAACCGGATTTCTCAAACTTTTGATTGTCAAATACCTATTTTACCATCTAAATTATTAACTTTTATCTTCTTCTTCTTCTTCTTTTTTACTCTTTTAATATTATGATTTCTTCTCTTTTTAATCTACATGATGGACTTACCTATAGAACAAATAAATTTTATTATAAAATAAAAAATTATTTTTCTACCATATATAATATAGGACTAATAATACAATGAGCATAATATTCAAGAATATATAATGTATATTATAAGAATATTTTTATTTTAAATAATTATTTTGTATTACGTGCATGGAATATATATTATAAAACTTTTATTTTTTTCATTCTAAATTGTGTAAATAACTTTTTGGGTTGACAAGAGTGAATTGCTCTAGTGGTGAGCACCCCCAATTCCAACTAAGAGGTTGTAAGTTCGAGTCACCCCAAGAGCAAGGTGGGGAGTTCTTGGAGGGAGCCGAGGGTCTATCGGAAACAACCTCTCTACCCCAGGGTAGAGGTAAGGTCTACGTACACACTACCCTCCCCATACCCCACTAGTGGGATTATACTGGGTTGTTGTTGTTAATATCAAAATTATTATTACGAACAAATTGTTCTAACTTTTTTTTACTATGCTCAATATGTTATTATTCCAAGATTATATATGCTTAAAGAATAGTGTTTTAATTTTAATTTTAATTTATAAATAAATTTATTTATTTTATAGGTAAGTCCATAATATATAATAAAAAGAGAAAAAATTATAATATTAAAAAGTTAATAAAAATAAAAAGAAGGCAAAAGTTGATAATTTAGAGGGTAAAATAGGTATTTGGCAATCAAAAGTATAAGAAATCTAGTCGAGTGACCTTCTGAGTGCTAGAGGCATAGTTAACTCACTTTATTGTTACAAACGAAAGAAAAATATCTTTAGTTGGTAATTTTGGATAGTTTAACCATTTGAGTAATAACTCTTTTTTGGGGACAATACCATTTCCATATGTTTGGTTCAACATTCGCTCTTTTTTTAAAAGTATTAACCATAATTTGAGCCAAAACTTTTACTACTAAAAGATAAAAAGAACACATTACAGAGTGAAGTTTGAATTTGTCTAATCATACTAAATTTATGTTTTTAATGTAATAAATGTGTTGATAGATCAGTTTGCCTGGTTGACAACGGTCAACTCAATTATTTACGTTTAAAAAATAATTTACGGAGAGTGTGAATAACTAATCTCAAGTCCAAAAAGGAATCCATGGTTTCTCATCCACTTTCTATTTTTTTGGCCCAAAAAGACACTGCTAATCATTACTGTCAATTAACCCGTGCTGTACCACGTTATTCACGTCTTAGCCGATTTATCTACAGATCTGTCAAGTGTCGAGTATCTGTTATGTTGTAATAAACTTGTGATTAGCAACCGAAGACCTTTGTGGTTCTACTCCTCTTGATTCTTGGTAAGTGTTAACAAGAATCATTGCGAAACTTAGCAGATTGAAAATTTAGGTTCTCTCTAATTCTGTCCAGATCTTAATTAACTACCATAGTTCAGGTTCTGGAGTACAACTAGATTCAAATTAATGATTGTCAACCTTTAATATGTGTTAGGTGTTGTGTTATTATGAATCTCGTGAGTTTGTTCTTGTCATCTGGAAGATGCAATGATCATGTTGCTGCTTTTTTGCTTCATTTCTTTTCCTCTAAGTGGGCCAATTGGCATTAAGAGACAGATTGGTTACCATTTCAGCTGAACATCTGCCTACTTTTACATACAGATACTACTAAATACTTGCTAATAAAAAGCCCATCTTTCTGAGTTGGGTTTAGATGGAAAGAAAGAAGAGAGTAGGGCATTTGATGGGATTTCAAATACACCTAAGTGAAGTAAGGTAAATTTACAACCACAAGGTTACAACTCGAATCCCCCAGTTTTAATCGGTGTTTTAAAAGGCGTGGGCGTAAGGCGGGGCGTTTTATATATGTTTCAGCGAGCCGTAAGCTCCGAGACACGGGGGCGTAAGCCCCATGAGTATTTAATTTTTAATATTTTATAAAATAATATAATTACAGTAAATATTTATAAATAGGTAAAATTGCATAAAAATTAATATGTGATATATATATATATATATATATATATATGTGCTCCATCCCCACAAAAAACTAGTCAAAATAATTCATTATATGCTACTTAGCACAAGTAACTTGAGTCGAAAATAACAAAATTTTCTACATGGAGAAACAAATAGGATGACTAACCTGCAATTTGAAATTTGAACTTGCTGCTATGAAGAAGAACGAAGTTCTCTTTCTATTTGTAAAAAAAATTAAATATTCGTTATTTTGGGAGATATTAGCAGACTAGCGAACAAGATAAAGAATTGGAAAGACCATAATATAATTTGGACATTATATGAACGATTTATTCAACAAATTTTATTTTAATTTGAAAAGGTCTCTGGGCTTACGCCTCACTACAAAAACGCGCCTCAAACGCCCGGGTGGCGTACGCCACGAATTGCTTGGCGTACGCCTCTTGAGACTTTCGCCCCACACCATCGCCTCGGGGCGTTTTTGGTACGCCTCGCCCCAGAACTCGCCCCGAAAACGCCTTTTAAAACACTGGTTTTAATACAGGGCTATAGAAAGATCACAAGACGAAATTTGATTTTTTGTTTTGCAATTTTCAACAAGGAAGGGCAGGAGGATAGGGCAAGATAAAGAGACTTGAACACCCAAATTACTAAATTAAGTTCGTACTTGATGTATTAAGCATTTCAGTTGTTGGTACACTCTCCCTTGGGGAGAACTGACGCCAAAGTTAAAACAACATACAACTTGAAAAATAAAATACGAAGATGACTATACATTGACTTAAGGGCATCCTTGATGCGGCAATTACGAAAAGGAATTTACAAAGAAAAACTCTGAGCAGAAACAGTAAACTTGAATCCCTGTTGCTGTCTCTAGAAGCTTCACTAAGCACCTCTGCTCCCTAAACCATCCGCAAGTCATTAGATCTTCATATGAAAAGAATTCAACAAAATGGGGTATATGTGTTGTTGAATGGTACTCCTTGTTAATTGCTAAAACCACTTGACTTCTTCCATGATACCAAGCACTTGAGGAATTCCATCACCTACAACCAGGAAAATGCTATTTGTTCAGAATTTCATAGCAAGAATGATCGGACTAAAGCATTGCATGCTGGATGAAAAGGTTTCTGAAGCAGCTTCATTCGGTTAAGAAACACTTTCATACCTCAGATGGATCCCTCAGAGAGTAAAACGCACTGCTTTCTTTTGGTGCAGAAGATACTAAGATTCCGTAACCTTTATTTCCCTCTCTCAAGACCTGTTAACAAGTGCATTTGTTAATTTAGTAACATAATTGATGATCCCAGAAGGAAGCAGGTCTATTATATTAAATTCCTATTTGTGTGCTCAATGTTACCTTGAATGCATCTTCATCTGTACGATCATCTCCAACGTATATGGGAAGAACATCATCACAATTTTTCAACCCTAACAAAAGAAAATGCATATTATGTTAGTTTTATTTTTTCACTTGCTATGAATGGGATTCAACTGTTCACACATCTTAAAACCTTCAGTACAGTTCCATAAACCAGTCAAAGACTTCACTCACCCAACGATTCAAGTAAGAACTCGACAGCTTTCCCCTTGTCCCAGTTAAGCACAGGCCTGACTTCTAAAACCTGAAGAAGGTTATGGAGCAGATAGTCAGAGGAGTTAAATATACCAAGACAGTAACTTTCCTAACGCCATGCAAAGTGCAGTGCAAAAGCAGGCTCAGATGTGTACCTTCCGGCCATGAGTCAATCGCAGACGTGGGTAGTGTTTTAACAGTTCATCAACAGATTCTCCAATAGTTGACCAACTCTGATAATTTAAGCAAGCACAAAACAAGAAGGGATAAGAAACTTCTGACTGGTAAAGAAAAGTTACACAATCTTTTATTTGGATTTTAACCCAAATTTACAATCCATACCTTCTCATCTACATTACGATAATGTACAGAAACACAGAATTTGTTGTTCTCAACCTTTGCTCCCGTGATGTCTTTTGTGAGCTCAATAAGAGATCTAAAAACCTGCTTGAGCATAATTGAAAACACTGTTTATACCGAGCGCTGCCACAAATAGCAACAATACTCTTTTAGCACAAAAATCATATATACCTCATCAATCATTGGTAAGAACTCACCAGCAGGTTGGAAAAGATTAACTTCCTTGCCCTGCGTTCACAGAAGCTAATTGATGTCAGCAAGTTCATAAGAAAAAGAAGGTTGGGATGTCCTAATTTGCTTCAATAGAGATCAGTTTTTAGCATCTTTACCTGCTTGTTAGTAGATCTAATACAACTATAGTCATCAGAAACGGATCGAACAGGACCCATTATATCCATCCCATGACTACCAGCATAGTAAAGTTCTGCTAGTCCGACAAAGTCATATACCTGGACACAAAAATATCCAACCAATAAGAGAAGAATCTTGAAGTTTTTAACAAAGTAACGACAACATTTACTCATAAAAAATAGTTTTGTCCAAACACAGTTGACAAAAGCATTTCTGAGCACCTTATCTCGGCTTCTCCCACTAATAATTGCTGTGGGAAAATATTTAGCCACATTCCTCACAGTAGCGCGCATCTGAAAAAGAGTGACCTAGTGTCAAAAATTAATCCTGCAAGTGTAGAAGAAAGTTTCTCCCATTAAAAGTTAAGATACTCACAGCACCAGACATGAAGGCTCGATCTGGATCATCTACAATTGGTGATAAAGTCCCATCATAGTCCAAAAAGAGTGCTATCCTTTTGCCTTTTGCATAATTGGTGATTTGCTCAAATGATGAAAGTGCCGAGGGATACTTGAGCTGAAAAGGTACAAAATTCATTAAAACAACTTTCTTATATGCTTCCAGAAGATCCAGGCAGAATAATGACTAAATTATTACATACAAAGAAAATAAAAGGCATTACCATCCAGATGCGGTAGCCAAGAACACCTTCATTTGCTGCTAGTTCAGTATTGGAATCCTTATTTTTCTTGCTGTGTGTAGGAGATGACGATTTCATGGCATCCAACCAAGTGTTTGATCTAACATCATCTAGGATTCCTGGCTTCTTCCTTGGGATAGTAAGGAATAGTGTGGGAGAGAAAGTTGCCCCAGTCGGTGAGTATGGCATCAAAGCAGAGTGGATGCCCAATCTGGACTGAGTCATTGGGGCAGGATCAGTGACAACAGGGGAAGTATTTGATTTCAGGTCCATTGTGCCCAATATCCTTTTATGGCAGAATACAAGTTTATCAAATATGCAACAGTTGACGATAGTTTACTAACTATGCTCTTAGGATGTTTCACACACTTCTAACCAACCCTTTTGTCAATGAAAAACCACCTCTTCAAAGTAACCTTATCACTGCAGCCAGGCGTATGGTCCATCAAGCAAAAGATCCCTGGAAACTGACAATCACAAGACAATGAGTGAGAGAAGGAAAAATGACAATAGCAAACTCATAATTCACAATCCAACATAGATCTTACTTGTACATCCTCCCGTTTCTTAACCTTAGTTTTCTAGTCAGTCAGCTTAAATAAACTGCAAAATGTGAGAAGGAGATATGTTAAGCAGCTGTACGTCTCAGTATCACAGATGTAATTAACAGATGAAATGTTAAAGTGATGCAGCATCTAGAAAATTTGTAACATGAAGACCACAAAAATCTACTACTGCTTAGCCCAGCTTAAGTGTACTGTCAACAATTTACGTAATAAAATTAATCACAAGTTGGAGAAGGTTCCAACCAGAAAAGAAAGAAGTGAAGTAGAACAAGACTTGAAAGAACTGTATTTAAAAGAATTTCAATCAAGACCATACACAAAAAAGGCAAATCAAGGTTTCTGGTGATTCCAAATAGCACGCAATCTGGAAGACTGTGCTGTTAACGTCTGAAAGGAATATCTACTAACAAAATTATATTACTAACATCAATGGAACAGATACATTCTGAGTTTACCTTTGAAAGACTAAAGTGCATGTTATCTAAGAGGTCGCATAAACTAAATACTGGTCCTAATATTGATATTTGGCAAGAAAATTTGGCAATTGGCAGTAGGTAGCTGTTAACCTCCCCATAGCCCACAAATTGAGAGGAAAAAACAGTAGATGCAACCACATAATATGGTCCTTCAGAGAAGCATGGAGAGCATTAAGCATATGGACCCCACTCATTAAATTCTAGAAATAGAACAAAAACCATGACATTGAAAAGAAACAAAGAAACACTCTAAATTCATGTATCTCCATATTATAGTTGCCACCATGCACCAACTTGTGACCACCACCAAGAATAGAAACATTTGGAGATAACAGATTCCCGTTCAACCTTTTTGTTCTTACCCCTTCTTATCTTCACTTATATTATCAAGAGTATGTTTTTGATTCAGAGATCAAAACATATCCATTGACAGTTGGATGCTAAGAAATAAAAAAATTTCCTTTGAGTATATTTGTGGATTCGAACTGTGAAAATGATTACAAATATATTGATATAGCCTGTCTTGATCATGATATTATAGGAAGAGCCTGGACAATTAATCGAGGATTGAAAACGATTTTGTCAAAATTGACAGATGAACAGGATATCTAAATGACATATATCACATCATACAGCTCCATTACAAATATAATAGTAGTAGGACTTATGTTAACAATATCTGCCTTGCTGTTTGGAGAAAAACGGAAATAACCGAACTTGTCAATCAGTTGAAGCAGCACCACAGATTTATAATATAATATCTAACATGACTATTCAAAAAATAATACATAAATAAGCAAATCCTTTAATGAAGCAAGGTATTCCTAACAACTCTCATCCGAAGTTCTTAATATTTCTTCAGCCATCCCATATGAACACGATAAAAAATAAACTTTTGCAAAAAAAAAAAAGAAAAAAGAAAAAGAAAAAAAGAAACAGAGAAAGCAGAGGCAGGAGTCAAAATATCAGAAAATAATTATTAAAACAACATTTTCTAATCACACAACCTCTGATGAAAAATGAAAACCGACTAAAAATATCAACTTAAAATTGTTTAATAATGACATTTTCTAATCACAGAGCAACCGGTGAAAAATTAAATGATATTAAAAAATTTATTATAGAAAAGAGGAAAAAAGGTGTACTGGCGGCGGCGCACCTGATTTACAAGCGGAAAATGAACGGAAACGTGTCAAAGCAAAGAACGCCACCGAATGAATATAAAACCTACAATGGCAACACAATGACGTCATACGAACAGGCAGAAACATCGTTTACGCAACTAAAAAGGCTCGAAGAACAAGACGATAGAACTAGCATTTTTCAATTTATAGTGCAATAAAAAAAATGCAGAAATGGTACCGGCGAGAAAAGGAGATGACGTCAGCTTACCTCCGGGAGGCAAGAATCGCTGCGAGGCAAAACCGAAACCCTAGAAGAAGTAGAAAAATCACGGAGAAAGAGGAACTGGAATTGACGGAATTTGTTTATTCGGCTTGCTTCGATTGCAGAGAATCGTGAAAAACAATAAGAAAAAATTGAGGGGGGAATTGCGAGAAAAGAGGAGAGAAAAGAGAGAGTTAAGAGAGGGGAGGAGGTGTTTATATAATGGGGTTTATTGGTTGAGACTTGAGAGACGTGGTGGAGAAGGCAAAAAAGATGGCAGGCCTCTCGCAGCTTGTATAGTTGAATTCCAACGAAACCAGAAAAACCAACTTTCTACGACGAAATTTTCAACGCCCCGCGCTTTGACTACGCTTTTCCCCACGCCATACGTTACAGACTTACAGTTGAACAACCAACCCCCACCAAACATTGTTTTTTTTAAACATGTTAAATGCACTTTCATTTTAAAAAAAAAAAAAGCCAACTTTCAAGATGTCCATAGTAAAAAATATTATTGAAAAAAAAAATGAAACAACGAAATAAATTATTTAGTTGAAGGTACCTTAAGCTGACTTCTACTACAATAGGTAAAATGCCACAACTTTTTCATTTAAAACATTATTCTTAATTGTTGTTATTAGTCATTATTATGATTTGTCAAAAAATCGGTTAAATAAAGAGTTATATCATGTTTGGCCAAGCTTACGAGAAGTAAAAAATATTTTTTTTTATTTAAGAAAATATTATTTTAGAGAGTTGAATTGTATTTGATCAAGCTTTTAGGGAAAAAAAATAAGTATTTTTGAGTAGGTGCAAAAATTATTTTTGCAAAAAGTTATTTTTTCATAAGCTAAAAGAAGTACTAGCCTTTTTTCCAAAAGTACTCTTATAATCGTGGTTAAGCATAAATTGCTATTTTAATATTAACAAAAATACTTTTTAAATTGATTAAGCAAATACAAATTACTACTCATGTACTTCTTCAAAGAATACCTCCTACAAATAATACTTTTCCAAATAAGTGATTTTGATAACATGGCCAAATAAATTATTAATGTAGACATTTACTGTGATATGCTTTTATGTAGTGCTACTCTTTACAAACGAATACAGTTGAATTGATGCATGAAACATGAGACTTTCCCTTCTTAGGCTTTGCTCGCAACATCGAAATTCATATTAATAACTGAAGCGCCCAAAACATTTTCCAGCCTTTACATTTTTTAATTGACCATTAATATTTAGCTCTGCATAATGAACTTTACAAAAGAAACGTTAAAATGATGGGTGTCGCCCTTCCACCGACTTTACCTCAATACAAAATACTCAGAATACCCTAATAATGAACTTTATATTTTATGGAATTTTATAGGAACATTAAGAAAAACTGCCAAACTAACCAGGGCCCCTGACTCGACACACTTTGGAAAAATATGCAAGACACGTGAAATATAGATTTAAAAAAAATTTATTTTGTGCCTCACACAATTGACATTAACTATATGAAGTCTTTTTTTAAATTTTTTGTGATTTTAAAGTTTTGTAAATCCAAATATATAAAATATGAATCCAATATATGTGAGATAAAAAGAAGCCGCACACACGCAAGTAATATAAGTTGGTTGAAGTATACAGTAAAATCACTCGAGACTTCAATGGCCTTGAAGCTCAAGGACACCTGTGGTTGTGTCAGAGATGACGTGGTCACGTTCGTTGCGGGTCCCAAGGGGAAGTTTGGATTCATCTGAGTAAATGTGGTCATTTTCATGCCAGCTGGGATCAAGCCCTCGAGCTGCTTGGTTGCAAGCTGTTGGACCATTGGCCCCATCTTTGTCCCGACTCATCAATATCACTGGTCATGCCAAAATCCTAGTTACATTCACTGTGTTTTGATAATATTTAGATTTAAATATTTTATTACTATTTCTTTTACCTTCTTTTTTTTTTATTATACGGCGGGATCATGAAAATGAGAATGGGGAAAGTAGACAATAAAACGCTCATCGACATTAACAACAACAATAACAAACTCAGTCTATTGACTTACAAATTGGATTTGAAGAGAGTAGTATATACATATATTTTATTCTTACCTTATGAATGTAAAGAAATTTCTAATATCCTCTTAAACTCTCACCGACATCGTAAAACTTAAAAAGAAAATGAAAGGTTCAAGTTTGTCCAATAAACTATGCGAAATTAAAATTAGCATATCTCGTGTACTAGCTTGAACCTTGTTCCTCGCAAAACGAACAACACATACGGTTATCCTAAATTGTAAAGAAAAAAAATTAAGAATAATCCACAAAATAATATTATAATATCAAATATTTTTAAATTTCCTATATTTCGGATCCCACACTGATTCAGACTAGACAAACTAAAGTCTTCCAAGTTACAATTAGCTCAAACTGATTAAATGGTTCTAGGGAGGAAAGAAAGTTAGCCGTGTTTTTATTTTCTAGTACTAAATTATTTTTTCTATTGTGAATATTACTATTCACTTTCTTTTCTTGTCGAGTAAATATTCTTTTCCTTGATTTTAGCATTGTTCTTTAATTACCGGCCAATTGCAAGTTTTTTTCTTCTTTTTTGGTCTCTAATAATCTCATAAAATAATTCATTTAATGTACATTGATAATGCCGAAACAATTTAAATCTTGTCGACTTGTCTTCTAAAACAAACTACTAGGAGTAGTATTCACATTGGTTCCAAAGTCATTTTTTATACTCTTTCTCATGCTTACCGATCTGTCAAGATATAATCTACTTATCTTTTGTCTATCTCAAGTTACATTTTAATGGCACTTGACTGTTGGTCTTACTAGCATATACTATTTAATTGGCACATTTCACTTACTAAAAGATCATAAGTTAAACTGCAATATATGATTTCAAATATCATCGACTTTATACTATTGTTGTACAATTGAACTTCTCAATTCCTTATATATTAACATTGCAAATGGACATTCTATAAAGAAAATATTTTTTAGTACTCAAATTGCAAAATAAAATTTGGCGCAAACACCTTAAGAATATGTGGGAACATAACAGCGACAATTATCGACACCATTTGGTAAATGAAATAAGGATAATAATCTCGTGATAAAGTTTGGGATTAACTTTATCCCATGTTGGTTTGGGGTATTAACTAATATCGGAAAGATGGGATAACTAATCCCATGAGATATCCCACAGTTTGTTCAAGTTGAATTATTAATCAATATAATAGCAGTACACAGGGGTGGATTTAGAGGGGCGGAAGGGTGTTCACCCGAACTGTAATAGCCCGACTAGTCGTTTTGAGAAAATTAGCTCTGAACCCCTATTTATTATTCACTCTAATTCATTTTTGGATTTTGTGACTTGCCAGGAGGATTTGTTTTGGTTTCGGAGTAAAATGGGACACTTAGTCCCTAAAATGGAGGTTTAAGTCATACGAATTGACCGTAGTTCGAACTGTATGAAGGTGACTCTGGAATGGAGTTTTGACGGTTCCTATAGCTCCGTAGGGTGATTTTGGTCTTAGGAGCGTATTCGGATATTGAATTGGAGGTTTGTAGGTCATTTTAGCGCTAATTGGCGAAAGTTGGAAAAAGGATGATTTTTGAGAAGTTTGGTCGGGAGTGAACTTTTTGATATCGAGGTCGGATTCCGATTCCAAAAGTTGGAATAGGTCCGTAATGTCAATTATGACTTGTGTGCACATTTTGAGGTGAATCGGACTTGATTTGATAGGTTTCGGCGTCAGATGTAGAAGTTTGAAACCTTTAAGTTCATTAGGCTAGAATCGATGTGTAATTCATATTTTTAGCGTTGTTTGATGTGATTTAATGGCTCGACTAAGTTCGTGTGATATTTTAGGACTAGTTGATATATTTGGTTGAGGTCTCGGGAGCCTCGGGTGAGTTTCGGATGGTTAACGGATCATTTTTGGACTTAGATGATTTTTTGGTGATCGGTTGGTTCTGGTGTAATCGCACCTGCGTAAGGTTGACCGCAGGTGCGAGCCTGCAAGTGAGAGCATTGGGGCGCAGGTGCAGAGCTAGGGGAGTTGGCCAGTGGCCGCAGGTGTAGTGTGAGAGCCGCAAAAGTGGAGTCATATGTGTAATTCATATTTGTAGCGTTGTTTGATGTGATTTAATGGCTCGACTAAGTTCGTGTGATGTTTTAGGACTAATTGATATATTTGTTGAGGTCCCGGGAGCCTCGGGTGAGTTTCGGATGGTTAACGGATTATTTTTGGACTTAGATGATTTTCTGGTGCTCGGTTGGTTCTGGTGTAATCGCAGCTGCGTAAGGTTGACCGCAGGTGCGAGCCTGCAAGTGAGAGCATTGGGGCGCAGGTGCGGAGCTAGGGGAATTGGCCAGTGGTCGCAGGTGCGGTGTGAGAGCCGCAGAAGTGGAGTCGCTTTTGAGGGGGATCGATCGCAGAAGCGGGTGAGTGCTTAGGGAGGTTTCCGCAGAAGCGGACGAGGGACCGCAGAAGCGCATCCGCAGATGCGGAGATTTGCGCGCAGATGCAAAACCTAGGAATTTAAGTGAACTCCGCAGATGTGGAGATTTCACCGCAGAAGCAGTACCGCAGAAGCAAAATTTGGTCCGCAAAAGCGAAAAGCTTGGGCATATTCTATAAATTTAAGGGCTCGGGATTTTTATCATTTGTTCGACATTTGAGCTCGATTTTAGCGATTTTTGAAAGCATTTGCGAGGGATTTCTTGAGGTAAGTCTGTTGTGCTTATTTTTTATCAATAATCTTGTTTCCGCGTTGATTTTTTCCACCTAGATTATGTGTGTTTAAGGTGGAATATGAGAGTTTGGGGCTAGGGATTTGGAGAGTGTAATTTGGGGATTTGAGTGGCGACTTGGTGTCAGATTTTAATAATTTTGATATGGGTAAACTCGTGGCTGAATGAGTGTTCATATTTTGTGGCTTTTACCCGATTTCGAGACGTGGCCCTGGTCGACTTTGCGGGGCGATTTTTCGATTCCTTGCTAAAGTCGTAGATTTATGATTTAAATTAGTTTCTTGTAATTTTATTCATGTTATGAAATTTCTTTTGGCTAGATTTGGGTTATTCAGAGTCAGAAAATCGAGGGAAAGACATTCTTACCGATTGATTGAGCGACAACTGAAGTAAGTGACTTGTCTAACCTTGTGTGGGGGAAATCCCCTTAGGATTTGGTACTGTTGTAATAATTTCTGATACGTGAGTGTCGTGTACACGAGGTGATGAGTGCGTGCACGGGTTGATTATGAAAAATTCGGTTCTTGCTGAATTGTCATCTTTTAAAATACATTAACTGAGTTGCCTTAACATATGTAGTGATCATTTTTAGTCTAGCATCGCATGTCTACGTGCCTTAACTCTTACTTGTAATTTGTGCAACATGCTTAGTTAAATTACCCGTTTTTTTGATTTGAATTAAATATTTAACTGTAAGATTCTTGCTGAAATTTTATGTTTTCCTTCGATTACCTGCTGCATATTTACTTTGGGACTACGAGGCGGTTTATCGGAAGATCCCCCTGTACTGCATATTTACTTTGAGACTACGAGGCGTTTACTCGGGAGATCCTCGTGTATTGCATATTTACTTTGGGACTACGAGGCGTTTACTCGGGAGATCCCCATATACTGCATATTTACTTTGGGACTACGAGGCATTTACTCGGGAGAACCCCCTGTACTGCATATTTACTTTGGGACTACGAGGGGGTTCCTTGGGAGATCCTCTATACTGCATCTTTATATTTGGGACTACGAGGCGGTACCTCGGGAGTGCCCCTGCTGTGTATCTCTATTTATTGTGCTGATATTTTCTGAAACTTCTTATTGTTTAAATTCTCAGTCATTTCAAAATATTATTATATTTTCTGCCTTACTTTTCTTTTAAACCAATAGGGCCCTGACCTGACCTCGTCACTACTCTACTGAGGTTAGGCTTGGCATTTATTGGGTTCCGTTGTGGCGTACTCATACTACACTATGCACATCTTTTTGTGCAGATCCAGGTTCTTCCCACCATATCAGAAACCAGTGAGTTGGACCGCATGTGGAGACTTCAAGGTATATCTACTAGCGTCCGCAGATCTCGGAGTCCCTCTCTATCCTTATTATGTTATTTCCCTAATTCTCCTTAGACTTGATGTATAGAGACACTTAGTATTTCTATTAGAAGCTTGTGACTTATTTCCACCGGATTTTGGGAGTTGTAATTATTGAATGACAATTTTATATTTATATATCATGAGTTGAGATTGGAGTTCAGTTCATTATTCATTGATTCCGCAAATTTGTAGGCTGACCTAGTCTTAGAGATTAGGTGTCATCACGACGTCCTACGGAGGGAAAAATGAGGTCGTGATACGAACCCCCTTCGTCAAAAAATTACACAATATATATAAGGCAAAATATATTTTTTTACCTCTATATATTATGTTTTGAATTATTTTATGATAGCCCAAAAATATAGCTTAGTGGTTAAAGTGATTCAAATTTTTTATAAGATCATTGGTTTCTATTCTTGGCTACAATCTTTTTAACTTTTTTATTTTTTTAAGTCTGCCAATGGTGCTGCATTAACCTTTGACGTAAATTTGATATTTTGATTGCAGGTGTTTGATGTGGGTCCCACCCGAGCTGGCAATGAGTCATATATGGTAACCTCTGGTCAAACGAGAGTAACAGAAGGTTAAGAAAATACAGGGGAAATAAAAACAAAGGGCTAAGAATGGAAAGTAAGATTTGGTATACAAGTACAGGTGGGGTCTGTCGAAAGATCCTTCGAAGTTTGGTTGTTTTGGAAACAGACGACCCATCTTTTTTTGGTGATTTTGCGCCGAAAGTCACATTTGACCCCGATACAGTTTGAGGTCGTTTGATTGGTAAAGAAGTTAATTTGAGATTAATAATGATGGAATTATAATATTATAATAAAATTATTTAGTAAAAATGTATTTCTATTAATAGATGCTTGATTTATTGAACTAAAAATAAAATATGAAGCATTAATAAAATATGTGTTTCGCTTAAACTAAATAATGATAAAATTTTATTTCCAATTTTGACATTGACTTTCTTAAATGACTTTGGATTTTTTTCGAGAAGGGCAAAAATGTTATTTAATGTTTAATCTAGGGATTACTAATTCGAAATTGTTATTCCACATGGAGTGTGAGATAAAAAGTGATACTATAATTGTGATATAAACAATTTTGAAATTGCTAATCTCCTAATAAAAAATTCTATCAAACGTGGGATAAGTTAATTTCAAATTTAATCCCGGTATAATAGTTCTTATCCTTCAAATGAAACGACCCCTTACTTTCACTCTCAAACTCATAAATTAAAGGCTACTTATTTGATTTTGAACTACATGTTATTTTCTTTGTTTCATTGGTGTGATACTATTTTTCTTACGAATTTGATTAAGAAGAATTATATTTATTGTATTAAAAATAATTTAATTTTAAATTTTTCCTTTTACTTTGAGTATTATGTTTTAATAGTCACAAAATATTTCATGTTACAAGTTCAAATATCTTTCTTTACTGTTTAAATTACGCGTTCAGCCAAACTCCTTCATTAAATTAAAATGAATGGAGTACTAAATTTACTCTATTTTGTTCTAAGCATGAATTGCTTTAATAAATTAAATTTATTTTAAAACATTTTATATTTAAAAAATAAGAAGTAATTAGTAAGGTATTGATTAAGTAAAACATTTAACAAATAGATAAAGAGTAGTCTAAACAAATATTTTTATGATTAAGACGGGTCAATTAGTTTTGTGGCTCATTATAAACTTGTATTTAGTTTTATTACCTTATTTCTTTTTTTATACATGAGAAATTTATTTTTACAGATAAGAGATATTTTTTTTACACGTAAGAGATCTAAAAAAATATTTTCTTAAATTCAACATTATAAAAGGCCTTTAGGCCTAAAACCTCGTTTTAAATTGCATATTGGCCTCTGATTGAGAGAAATCAAGTTGAAAATGACACATTCACATGTACCACATGCAATGTCATTCACTTATCAACCTGTGGGAAATTAAAGTTGAGAGAAAAACTTTATTGGTTATTAAATGCAATATTCTAGAAGAAAACTTTGAAAAAATTGCAATGGGGTCTCAAAACATAGAACTTGATCCAAGAGACTTAGTGGAAGGAAGACTAAATATTGGAGAAAAGTCAGAGTCATCTCTATATATATATATATATATATATATATATATATATATATATATATATATATATATATATATATATATATATATGTTGGAGTCTAGTAGAGTTCTTGCTTGTGTAAACCTAGACATCGCAATGCATGCGTGTTGCCAACTCGGATGCATACAAATCTGAGTCTTCGCTGAGGCGTCATAGCAAGTAGCCCACCGTCAGTTGCGGACGTAGAATTTCCGTAAAGGAGTTTAAAAAAGAAAAAGGTTAAAAAATTAAAAAAGGAGTAGTGAGAATTGAATCAACGATCTTATAAAGGTTTTGAACACTCTTAACCGCTAAGTTATATTTTTTGGCCATGTTAATGGATTCAAAATATAAAATATAGAGGTACTAATCGGATTTTGTCTTATATGTACAATTTAATTTTTTGATGAAGGAGGTTCGGATGAACACCCTTCCGGACCCCTAAATCTGCCCCTGCCTACGGCAAATCAATAATAGAGAAAAGCCACTAGCTCCGATTTTTTCATTTTTAATTTTTTTTTTGATAATCGTGGTGTCCAAATTTTTGATAGACACATTTTTAACACCCATATTGGTGGAAAGATAACACTAGGGTTTTAAAGGCGTGATCTTGTGGCAAGACGTTTTATCTAATATGGAACGAGGCATACAAAAAAAACAAGCTAGCATGTGCATAAACTTTACAAAAGAATATTTTTTTCTTACTTGAAAAAGTAAAACACATAATTAAAGACATATTACACTTATAATACTGACTTACCCATATATAACAACAACAACCCAGTATAATTTCATTAGTGGGGTCTGGGGAGGGTAGTGTGTACGCAGACCTTACCCCTATCCTGGGGTAGAGAGGCTGTTTCCAAATAACCATCGGCATCATTCCCTCCAAGAACTCCCCACCTTGCTCTTGGGGCGACTCGAACTCACAACATCTTGGTTGAAAGTGGAGGGTGCTTACCATCATAGTCACACTTATAATATGACTATGATGGAATATACTTAGAGTTGTAAAAATGATACTCTAGTTCCTAATAATTCAAAAGACAAAAATGACATTAATATAAAGTTATTGTTTGAAAACCTAAAACTAGATAATAAGTCACAAATACTCACTATAATATAAATTATTATTGGATAGAGTCTTCAAAATAATACTTAAACTAGAGCGATACCAAAAGAAATTTTAAAACAAAAAATTAACTTGAAAAGAATAAATTAAAAAATGCAAAAAATAGTCTTGTAGAAAAAGAAGCATACAGAAGAAAGATGCAAGCGTATAAGCAAAATAAAAATTGGAGGATAAAACTCCTTATTTTGTAGTTTGCAATTGGTCTAAAGAGTATTTGTTACTCAATAAACGAAAAAGAAAAAAGATTATAAATTTAGAATAAATAATTAGAAAAGACCTTTGACTTTAGAGATTTTGTAGTTTGAATTTACATAGAGTTAACTTTGAATAATTAAGTATTAAAAAATTAATTTATTAAACAATTTTGACTCAAATTTCTCGAGGCTTACGCCTTAAACGAACACCGTGTTGAAATGTGTAACTATCTCATCTAAAAGTGTAAGTTGTTAGGGAGATCACATTTTTATTTACTTAATTATGTTTTCAACACGCCCCCTCACGTACAGGGCTTGATTCTTTTTGATAAGCCAAGCACGTAATTTTTTTTTTTTTTTTTTGGATATTGGGTGGCGGCGAGACTCGAATCCAAGACCTCTGCCTGCTCTGATACCATGTTAGAGTGTGTGATCATCTCATCTAAAAACTTAGTATGTAACTATCTCATCTAAAGCTTACACTTTTATTTACTTAATTATATATTTAACTCACCTACAATGTTGAGACTTACGCCTCGACAAATGTCAAAAGGTTAGGACTTACGATGCACGGTATTTGCGCCCACTAGTATGTCTCATGAGTGCATTTTTGTTTGGTACTTGATAAAATTAAAGAAAATACTAAATGACCCGTACTTGATAAAATAATTGAGATTTGCATAAACTAACCCGAACACGAGCATCAATAACGGAGAAGTCGAGTCCAAGGGAGTGTGATTGGCATTCGGCAGGGACGGTGGACCAAACTTGGGGAAAACTTTCTTAGTTTAGGGTACGTCGAATCCAAGGGAGAGATTGGTAGGGATGGTGGACCAAACATAATTTAAGGGACAAACACTTTGGTATCGTGAGACTCTGCGCAAAAGTATGATTTTATAATGAAAAGGAAAGAAACGTGACAGGGATCCAACCTCATAAATTGTGAATCAAATACAGCTTACTATAGTCACACTCCGATGTGGTAGGGATTGATAATTTTTGAAATTAATTTAATGAGTTGTCTAATCTGTCACTATTTCTGCTTGGGCCCATAACAATATGTAGATTCAGACATCGTTTGGACTGTGTGGAGATGGTGGATATACAAATATATTCAATCAAGATTTTGAGAAATGATGATTTTTTTTTATGTTGGATATAAATTGAAATCAACTTGAGTAAGAATAAAGCAAAAATAAATACAAAAATGTTTAAACGTGTAATAAACTTACTTTTGTGGAATAACTATTTTCAGAATACCAAAACTAATGTCAGAGAAATGTTTCCATAAAGTAATATGGACAGCGGAACAGACAAATTTATGAACAAGAACCATGAAAATTATTGATTTATCAAATCTAGAGTTCTTTTACTTTAGCTTATTGATTCTACAAAAGATAAAAAAGTCAGAAATAAAGAATGAAGGAAATAAAACCCAACGAGGAGGTAATTGTTGGTTTTCAAAAATAATTCCTACTACAAAACATATACTCCCTCCGTTCCAATTTACGTGAATATGTTTGACTGGGCACATGGTTTAAGAAAAAATAATACTTTTAGAATTTGTGGTCCTAAACAATTCAAAAAGGGGTCCAGAATATTTGCGTGGTTATAAAAGCTTCTCATTAAGGGTAGATTTGTAAGTTTAAGCAAAATTATTTTCAAATTTAGAAATGGGTCATTTTTTTTTTGGAACGGACCAAAAAGAAAATAGGTTCATATAAACTGGAACGGAGGTAATACTTATTTATTTAACTTCTTTTTTTAAGTGAAGACAACAGCCAGAAAAAAAAAGGATAGCTTAAAGTAAATTAAAGAGGGTTTTCTTTCGAGGATTTTTTAGAAATGACTATTATTTGGAGGCTTATTTTCAGGTGTAACTGTAATTTAGCTAATGACATTCCATAGCTACTAATTGCGTGCCATGAAATATGTATTTTGCTGTATTCAATTCAGTTGTATACACTGTATTCAATTCGAATGTATTCGTTCTTATATATTTTACATTATATTCAATTTTACTCTATTGAATTTAGTTGTATCCAAACAACAAAAAATTAAAAAATAGGGTGTATGTCCCTGTATTCAATTCGGCTGTATACACAGTATTCAATTCGGCTATATTCATTCTTAACTAATTTACATTGTATGTAATTTCACTGTATTCAATTCGACTGTATTCAAACAACAAAAATTCAAAAAATATAGAGATTTACCACAAAAAATAACCTTCGGAATACATAATTATTACAGGCGAAAATATAAAAAAATAAATTGTATTTGCAATGAAAAATACATAAACACTCAAATTTGAGTGTATTTGTACTAAATATAATGTATTTGTATCTTTGTATGTGACTCAATAACAAAGAAGAGAAGAGAGTTCGCCGGAGATGACGTCTTCCGGCCAAGCAAAATATTGTATACATTGTATTAAATCTAAAAATAGAGACGAACAAAAATCCGGCCAGATCTGAGAATACACTGTCACGTCGTATCTACCAAAATCCGGTCAGACGAATACATTCAGATATGAGATACAAAGAAGGAGAAAAAGCCACGGATTACGACATCTCCGTTAGATCCAGATCTGGTGACGCCTCCGATCTTCCTCCTCCGTTTGTTTTTGCCGCCGATAATGGAATGATAACGACTTCGTGATTTTCAGATTTGGATCTGACAGTGGAGATGAGAGAAGGGAAGAGAGAGAGAAGCGACTTGATATATTGGTGGAGATCATGAGAGAAGGGAAGAGAGAGAGAGGCAGATGTTTGGTTGGGCTCCGCCGGAGAAGATGACCGGCGGCAACAAAGTTGGACGACGGCCTTGCTGAGGGCGAAAAGAGAGGGAAAACGGAGAGAGAGTTGAGGGAGAAGAGAGAGGGTTGGGGAAAAGATTGATACAATGGAATTACTCTATGTATTTGGCATAGCTATAATGGGTAATTGGAAAGTTATAAAAAGTAATTAAATTAAAAAGGTAGTTATCATCCATAAATAGATCTTAGATTTAGCTATGGCAGGTAACTTTTCCTTTTCTTAATTGGCGCTACATTTAAGAAATATCATAGAAAAGTTTAAATATTAAACATATCCAAAATGATATTTAATTTCTTCAGAGGTCGAAATAAATTTAGTTTTTCTAATTCCAATTTGAGCCTTCAATTTAGTGGACAGAAAAAAATGACAGAACAAATAATAAAGCAAAAACAAAAAATAGGTAAAAAGACGAAATTGCTTACGGAGCAAAACACTGGGAAAGCTAAGCGACCTAACCTAGCATTATTAAGTTGAGCTGCTATGACCTTTCTATCATTTAAACTTAAAAAAAAAGCACGTATATTACACGAATTATTTGATATATACAACTTCACTTGACAAAATAAAGGCAACGTATAAAATTTAGAAAATTTAACCTAAAGTACGTAAAAATTAAACGTGATCTGCAGCTAGGGTATGTTAATTCATAGGCTGGCGGCAGTTGAGGCCTTGACCTTGAGTTCAAGCTAACATATTTTGACATTCTTGTTAGTTGGTGTTAAGCAACGTGTTATTGGTTTAATGGGATTAAACTAATTTCTTTTATCATATTTACACGTCTGTACTTTAGAATCATTCGCCAATGTTCTTAAGTTAAATACACTGCATTTTTCTACGTCGTGTTTTCCTATATCTCGTGTCGTCAAACTGCAACATTTAAACTAGTATAATATTCCATGTTTCTAAGCGACAAGTTCGAAAGTTATTATTATTTAATTAGCTTGGGGAATTGAATGATATATAAAAAAATAAAAACAAAAGGTCGTTTTGATACAAGTCAAATTGGAAAGATTGAGGAGATCTCTTGGAATTAAAATACTAGGGGAAGAAGAAAGGTGTTGGCCCATATTCAGCTAGTTTTGTTATTTTTATGAACTCATTCCGTAGTAGTATTAGCAGACCTATAAACCACGTTACGGTCGGCGCCTAACTCCTTAATTTTATTTTTATTTTAATTGATATATTCTATTAATTCTGCATTTCGTGGAAATTAATACTCAGGCAAGGAAATTATGCAACCAATGAAAGGAACATGCTAGGGAATATAAGGATGTTCGTTTTGAAATGTTTTATAATTATTTGGTTATGGGCTAATTCCAAGAAAAACATTTAGAGAAATTTAGACCGTGTAAAACTTTTAAGTATATACAGTGTATATTTACAGCACAGTATTTCTCAATTTTCTGGTAAATTAATGTATAATAATTATATTCTTGTTTTGTAGAGTTCGGTTCTGGTGTAATTTTATCCTCTATTGAAATTAAAGCGAAGGGAGATTTCTGCAAATAATATTGGGGGGAAAACTTGGTAGATTTTCGCAAAGAAGATTTTGAGATTTTCTCGATAAAAATCTGGTGAAAAAGATTGCAATCCTTCTAACTTATAGGAATATTGATGTAGAAATTAGATCGATTGTGATATCTTCCCGTTTACCAATAAAATTATTTAACAATTAAACTCAAAATATGGTTTGAAGTACACGTGATTTCACCTAATACCAATTAATAAATGTGAAGATTAATAACAGAAATGAAACTATAAAGTAAAGCGAACCAGTGTTGAAACGGAATTCAACCTTCGAGCTAGGGTGCCCTCGAACTGATTGATGCCAAAACAGTTAAAAATAAAGCAAGCTGATGAACAAGAGAGTATAAGCTAAAGAGAGAGCATTATATTGCCTTTTTTATGTGAGAACAATGTGTCTAACAAATGGTTAGTATTCCCCTTTATATAGTAGAGGAGTTTTACTTATGGGTTAACTCTAATTATAAAAGGAAATTCCATATTTAACTAATTAACCGTTCCTAATTTGATCAGTTCCGAGATTTTTGCCATGATCTTCGACTAATCACGGATATTTAGCCTTTCCGTTATTATGTTATCTTCGAGATTGCTCGATGCTTGTCTCATTCGTTCTCGATTGCTACTCGCCTCGATCTCGACAGGTACCTCGAATTCCGAACTTGGTACCTTGTCCTCGTGATTTATTTTGTTCCGTTACGAGGCCATCCTTCGATGCAACCTCTCGATCTCGGTCAAGTAGTAAAATCGGGTGGCCCCGGTTTTAACCGTATACAGATAGTCCCCTAGTTTTTTGGAGTGAAATGGCAAGAAACGAATTGAGCCTTCGATTTTTCACCTCGACCTGTCATGATGTCATCCTCGTGATGTAAGCGGCGGAAGTGATCGAAACGTCCCGCCGGTACAGTTTTGCAAATCATTAATGAGTGTCAGTTTGTGGTCGGCCACTAGTGCCTTTGAACCGTCACCGTGAATCCAATAAATAGATCCCTTCTTCATTGATTCAAACTTTTCTTTCAGTTCCTTCTAATCTCCAAAGCTTTTACATCTCTCAAGTTCTTCCCTTTTACAAATCTTCAGGTTTTGTTGTTAATCCTTTCTCAAATGTCTAGTCCTATTATCTTTCTCTTCTTTAAACTTACACAAACATGGAAAAAATATCGAAAACAGTACCACAAAAAGAAGTTGCTTCGTCTTCTCAACCAGCCGGCGGGAAAACGCCGGTGGAACCCCGTCTTGAGGAATGCATTCCTGGGGGGTGCGTGCTAAACTCCGATTTCAAGATCGATAAAGCCTCGTCGATTCCTGGTCGGTGCGAGCCAGTGTCGAGGTATATATGCTCGATATCTGAGGGATACCTTAAGTAGGTAAAGAAAGACTGCAACTGGGATGGCAAAGAGGTGGTGATCCCGACCCCCGAAGAAGATATCACCCCTAATGTGGAAGGGTTTCTAAGTGTTTACACTTACCCTTTCATACTGGGCCCCCTCGATCCCGTCATCGTTGATTTTTGCCGTCAATATCGAATAACCCTAGGCCAAATCCATCCTTCCTTTTGGCGAATTGTTATTCTGCTCCGATTCTTCATGAGCAAAATCGAGGGGCTCCCTTTCACCCTCGATCACCTTATGAGATTGTATAGCCCACACCTCTATCGATGTGGGTTAATAAAACTCCAATGTCGGGCTACCAAAGTGCTATTTTCGAGCATAGACGAGGACAAAGATCGAGGATGGATGGGCCGGTTCGTTTGAGTGAGGACTTCCGACCGAATCCCAGCCGAGAAGATGCCATTTCCTGAGAAATGGAACATGAATCGTAAGTACCGTCTCACTGTTAGCTTCCATGTATTAGTTGTTCCTTTATATTTTCTTATCGATGTCTTTTTCCATGATGTAGTGGTTGCTTAGATGCCCCATGCGATGCCCGACCTCGAGAGCTGGGTTCGGAACATGGCCTCGACCTCTACATACGCCGAGCGCTCATGGCGCGATTTATCAAAGGGCCGATGGGAGTCCAAGACACATGGTAAGTCCCTTTTCAACGTCTTTGATGATTTTGTTAAAGCATCTATTACTTAATTTCCTTTCATACAGGCCTTGGCAAAGATGCTGTCATGAGGCCCCTATCTGGTGAGGAGGAGACTTCGATCCTGGCACCGAAACCGGCAAAGGACTAAAAGAGGAAAAAGACCTTAACCTCCAAGGATCCAGTATCTAAGAAAAAGGCGACTCGTAAGCCGAAGAAGAACATCATCATTCTGACCGAAGACTCTGTTCAACGTCTAAGGGAGGAAGACGAAGAAGAGGAAGAAGACGACTCCGGGCTAGTGGCCCGAGTGGGAATGAGCATCGAGGCCCCAAAGGCTATTGAATCGGTGAAGGCTGCAGAGACTCCATCTCGAGATGAGGGGGTCTAGGGAAGAGACTTGGGCGAAGTCCCCGAGTCATTGAGAATTGAAGATGCTTCCCACCATAATGAGCCAACGGTAGGTACGACTGTAGGGGCTGGTCTCGAGGTTTCTCGAGATGGAGATAACGCCCCAAGTGATCCACTTGGGGCAATAGAAATTGGAGGCTCCCCGCTGCTCCCCTCGTTTTCTGAGGAGATGATTCAAGAGGCTCGGGCCTTGAAGATCCCCTCCATCGAAAGAACCTACGGAAGGGAGGACCCCTTCCGTGATTACTTTACCGAGGTTGAAGATGCTACCGGCCTGAGCGACTTGGAGGTCTCGAGGAAGGACTTGGGCGAGGCATCAACCCTTTTCATTGAAGCGCAACAAGCTCTGAATCGTGTAAGCCTTAACTCCCTTTGTTGGTATTACCTTTGTGTTGATTTTTCTCTTCTTGTCTAACTTTTTTTCTTCTTTCTGCGTAGGCCTCAGCGCTTCATCGTGAAGCTTTTTCTCGGTCTCGAGCTGAGCTGAGTCGGTACGAGGCCGACATTCAAAGGCTTACCGAGGAGAGGAATTCCTTCAACCTTCTCGGTGGGCAAAAAGAAGAAAAAATCAAGGACCTCCGAGCCGAGTTCGCCACGGCTCACAAAGATCAGACCGACCTGGTCGAGCATGTAATGAAAATATTAAAAGCTCATGGGCTCGATTTGGGAACAATGACTAATATTTCAATCTTACAACTGCAACAGAAGGTCGAGAGGATCGAGCAGTTCCGCGAGGAGGTCGACATGATGATGGCAGAGACCTTGAGTTGGAAAGAAAGTATGGACCGCTTTGCTGCTAAAAAAGAGGCTGCTCGAGCCCAATTGTCATCGGTCAAAAATTAGCTTCGAGGTATGAAAGAGAAGAGCTCGGCTCAGTAAAGAAAATAGAGGATGGCTCTGTTGGCTTCCGAATTTGCAAAGTCCAAATCTAAAGCTGAAAAGGAAAAGGCCGAGGCAGATGCGATCGTGGCCGTCTACCGGGCCGATGCTGAAGCCACTCAAGTCCAAGCGAGACAGGCAGCCGAGACCGCTCAAACTCGAGCATATTGGATTGATGAACTCGCCAAATGCCAATATCGAAGGGAAACCCTTGAGGAGATCCACGCTCGAGGTTTCGATCTTACCGACGAGATAATAAAGGCTATAGAGCATAAAGCTGATGCTGGAGCGCTGGCCTCTTCCGATGATGATGATGATGATGGCAGCAAGAGCGGATCCGAGAATGGGGAGGACCTTGATGGAGAAGAAGCTGCCCCTGAGAAAAATTAGGAATCTTCGGCTTTTTATTTTTTGATTTTTTGTGTGCGACCCTGATCGGTCCTTGTAAATATTTCGTATATATAAAAGATCATTTTTCTGTTTCATTCATATTTTATGAAAATTTTTGCTCATAAGTTCGAGGCTTAGGCAACTTGATCGAAGCCGGACTAGTGTAGTCTTAATCGAGTGAGTACTTGCTCGAACTCGGAGTAGGATAATGGTAGAGGCCAAACCTACACCACTATAGAGTAGCGAGGATGGTCGATGTAGTTTTACCCAACGAGGTCGAGATCGATTTCCACATGGAGTTACTTTGGCTTGGAGTTGGGTATCTAACTAATCTAGGTGTGCATGTTGTTCCTAATTGCACTTCCAAACATTGTTGCGATTGATTCTATTCTAATTTTATACTATTGTATGCTGAGTGTAAGCTAAGTACAATATTTTTGGTGAAAGTTTTCAAGTGTTAAAAGGCACTAGGGAAGTGACTTCCGCCTAGGTGAGTATCTAATGGGTATCAAGAATCTAGGACAAGCTTGTTATGATTGGGGTCGTGATATAACCATCACACATAAGTGCTCACTCTATACCTCTCGGTAGTTTGAGTGACTTTGCCCGATTTGGCTTTCTCAAGCCCAAATGGGTGTTCATACAATACAAGTAAAATTGGCTCAAGTCGGGTATTACTATCTCTAGGTTTAACCCTTTAATTGGGGCTATCAATCTCTTGAGTTCACCCCAATTCCTTGTTAGCCTAATTTTTCTAGACTTAGTCCCTCTTTCTCAAGAAGAGCCTAAGTCATAAAGGCATGAGTCAGTGTTTGCAACCACTAATTCTACAATTTTAGCATGAATTAGGCTAAATATCACTAACCCATAAATAATTAAGCCCTAAAATTCAAGACCCATTAAATACCCACACTAGGGTTGGGTCACAACCCTAGCTATGGGGTCTAGCTACTCATAATAACATCAGAAATCAAAGATAAAGATGAAATATAAGCCATAATATTAAAGTACAAGATGAAAATCTAAAGTTTGAAGGCAAATCTACTCTAAAATTGCCCAAAAAGGGAAAAACCACCCGTTCATGTGCTTTGCTAAAAAAAACATAACCTAAAATTGATAAAAGGATCTATTTATGCTAGGCTGAAAATTCCAGACAAAAATTCCCCTGCGGAGGTTTCGTAGACGCGTAATTCTAACCGCGTCCGCGCTTGGGCTTTCGCGGCCGCGTAATAGTGAGCGCGGTCCGTGTTTCTTCATATTTGGGCCTGGGTAGATCTTCATTTCACGGACCGCATAATGTTCACCGTGTCCGCGTGAGATTCCTTCGCGGTCGCATAATTTGGACGCGGACCGCCTTCTTTATTTATGCCCATCTTGCAAAGTCTCTCAACCTCGACAAATGCTGTCCGCTAAATTCCAACTGCGGTCGCGCCAGTAACTTTGCGGTTGCGTCTTTCTGCCGCTCTCAGCGCTCAATTTTAGTGCTCAAAACAGCCTCTTTGAATCTCTATTTCGCCGTCCGCGGAATAATGGCCTCCTCAGCGATGATAATTTCGCGTCCGCCCTTTTCTATCTCGGTCCGCGTTCCACAGTATTGGTCTAGACTTGGTTTATGTTCAAGTTTGACTCCTTTATGAGTTGGTTATGGCTTCTTTGGCTCATTTCGAACAAAACCATGCAAGCAAGCACATTAAGTTAGTTTCCGGGAATACCTTCACGCATTTTTGGCCCAAAACCTATGTAAAAGAGAGCAAATAATAGGCTAAAATCCCTACTTATCAACTCCCCCAAACTTAAGATTTTGGTTGTCCTCAAGCAAACGAGGTAATTCCCACCTCCACAAGAAAAATAAATGAAAATTTCAGTTGTCCTAAGGTGACTTCATCAAGCATCAATTGGGACTAACAATTAATCTCAATACAAATGCATTATCAACAACATCATGCTATGACTTTTTGAGTTCCATAGTTCTAATGTGACACAAAAGCATCAAGAGTTGACTTAATACTCGCTCTCTCACGTAGGTCATTATGGATCCCAAACTCCTCCTCCTCTACTCTCCATGAGAAAATCTCACTTTATAGAATGTGACACTCAAAACAAGGATTGTAAAGAAGTGCGCTTATCACTCTCAAAAGAATGCCACAAGTCCGGCTCTTAGTACCATAAGCTTGCCCCTTATGTAAATCACCACTAATGTAAGCTCACTAAACTTGAAATCATATAGGGCTTTAGCGGGATGTAATGCAGGCTTTTTAGATCAAGGTAGGACATAATGAACTATGATGGTTTCATCTTTCCTTAAGCACTCCGTTTTCTCATTTCGGTTCATACTTTCTTGACTCTTTGAGTCATTTTCTTCTTCCTCAAGGGAACTAGAGAGACACATTGGCACTCTTTTTTGTTCATGACAATCATTTTTCTCCTTTTCTCATCATTCCATGCCTTTCAACATTGTTTTCTTTGAATCCTTTCAACCTTTTCTTTTTGTTTTTCATAAATTCTTTTTGTTCTTTGTACCTTTCATCACTTTGAAATTCCTCGTCTCTCCCCCAAACTTATGTTTTTGTTAATTGCTCATCATGAATGCTAAGGAAAGATTGGGTGCCAAGAGAGGGTTATTATAAAACGGATGAAGGCTTGTAATATGGCTATTGAATGAAAAAGGCTTAGGTTCAAAGGGGTTGACTAGGGATATCATATTGGTAGGCTACGGAAGCTTTCACAGTTCAAATGGGACCAAAGAGAGACTACAATCACTTCTCAAGACGAGCTATACTTAGAATTTCGCCTAGACACACATTCAGGGCAAGTTCTAGACTTATTGACATGGGACTTGGACTTGCAATTCAATACCTCACCTCTCTCTCAAGCTAATGGATTGTTAAAAGAGAACAGAGTCGAGGGCCCACAACAACCCTAGCTAAGATTGAAGATCACAGATGGCTCAACGAAACCACTTGATGATAGTTTTAGTCAACTCAAGAGTCTAAAGGTCACAACTAGAGCTATTCTTTGTCAATCAACTTGTTTCTAACCATGAGGTCGAAGGTAAATGTGTTAGTACCAAGTGCAGCCTGCTTGAGACACTTTTATTCATTACTACTACATATTAGAGCAAAAAGAAAAATAGACTCAATCCCTTAAGAAGGTTGTCACGCCATCCATCGTTGGGAAGAGCCACCCGATTCACACAATATCCACCTTTGGAAAGAACCGTGACATTAAGAAAACCAAAGGCCTATTGATCACGCAAAAAATGTGAAAAGAAGCTAAAAAATCAAAAGAAACTACTAAAGGAAATAAGAAGCTAAGCTATTAAGAAAAAATACAAAAGAAGTTATAAAGTAAACTACGGAAAGTAAAATGAATATGTACAATAATGGAGCGAACCGAATATATACAAAATGGAGATGAATATATACATGGAATGGTAAAGTTATATACATACCAAAAGTGAAAAATAACGAAAGTGAAAATAACGATAAGTAAAAATAAAGGAAAATAGTATCATAATTATTACATGCCAGTCATCAAATCAAAATAAGACCACCCCCTAAATAAAAGATAGCATTGTCCTCAATGCTAAAAGCAAAAATAAGATTAGGGAAGGGATAGAGAGTAAAGAAAACTCCCTATGTGGTCTCTATCTGCATGGGGTCAGGCTCACTAGTGGGGACATCGGACTGCATAGGATCATCAACTCCCTCTGGGTCCTCCAACTGTATCTCCAGGTCCTCCAACTGTATCTCCAAGTCCTCTGACTGGGGCACCACAAATCCTCTCACCGGCTCTCTGTCAGCCTTCTGCTCTGATGTCTGTGCTGCAGGGCCAGTCTCCTCCATAAGCAGGTCCAGTGGAATATCTCCGATAGAAGTGAACTTCTCTACCTCCTTCTTCAGCAGCTCCACTGACTCTTTTGAAGATTGAATCTTCATCATCTTTTTGACCTGCTTGCCCAGCTCCTTGATCACCTTCCCATGAGTATCTAATGTCTCCAGGATTTTCTTTTGATTGTCCACGAGCTTCTTCTGGTTGTCCAGAAGCTCCTTCAATGAATCCTCTACTGATGGAGGTACCTGAAGCTGTGCTGGGTCTGCCTGTGCTACGACTGCACTGGATAAGACAGACAGCTTTGATGTATCTGCCTGCAACTAGTTGTTGACGCTGAATAACATTTGAGAGACCTGCAATGAAGTCTAGGATATGCGGAAGATGAGGGCACAGATAATGAGGCTGTGACAGATGGCCCGGATGAGGGAGGTGGCATAGCAGCCGAAGAACCCTCCACTGTGGAAGGCTCGGAACAAGTGGCCACTACCCTTGGCTCTTCAGACTGGCCAATGGAGGTAGTGGCTTTACCTTTGGACTTCGGGTTGTCTGCTCCCTGAAGGTTGTACCAAAAGAAGGGCCTTTTCGGCTTCACCTTCGTGTTAAAGTGTCTCCCCTCAACCCCCTGGTCCTCTAGGTACATAGTGATGAAATTGGGGTAAGGGTAGGACATTTCTTCCTTCCTGGTTGCCTTAGATATGTTATGGGCCATGAGGTTCCCCACATTTATTGGGTACCCCACCATGATGGACGCTATGAGGATCGCCCGGGAGAGTGGAATGTCACTGTCATGCTGGCACGGATCAAGGCGGCTGCAGATGAAGGTGCACCACCCTTTAGCTTCAAAGTTAAGGGTGCTTCTGGCAATTGAGACTCCCGGTGTAAGCCAAGCCGGTGTTGTCCCTGGTATGGCTATCACCTCTGCTACCCATGGACGGGCTGCTTCATCTAATGCCAACTTCTGTATGTATAGAGCATCATCTACATCATCAAACCCAGCATATGTATTCAAAGTTTTGCCATCGAGCCAGATCTTCTTATTTCGTACCTTAGTCACACATGTACCCTTTTTGATGTGGTCAACATTGGTGTAGAATTTTTTGACTAGGTACTCATTTGCTTCCGGCAACTTGCTAGTGAAGAATTTCCACCCCACTCTTTCATCAAATTGTCTCTTCACATTCGGGTTGTGAGGGAGAAGGTCTCTTTCTATGAAATGTCGCTCAATGGTGAGCAATCTTTGTGGCCACCATTCCCGGAATTTGTGGTAGGCCTTCTCACTCACGAACCTATCTTGCCACACTACCGATTTCCTTGATCTAATCAACACCCCTCATGGGTATCACCTCTTCTCTCGTCATCCGGAGCCTTTTCTTCATCAACAATATCAATAGGAGCAGCTGTTGAGGCTGGAGTTGCAGCAGGTGGGGGATATGGTGCTGAATTCTCACTACCTCCTTCTGAGCCATCAAACGACTCAGATGAGAAGGTGGGTTGATTGACGAGACGGAAAGGTTGAGATTGAGCCTCGGGTTGTTGTGCAGATTCTTCCTCGGAAATCTCCCGGGAAGGGAAGTATTCACTAGTGTACGAGGAGTCAGCCTGAGGCCTCACAGGTGGGGCCTTTTTGCTAATAATCTTCTGAGGTGCTAAGGGTGCAGTCTGCTTCCCTTTGCCTCAGCCTCGTGAGGATTCTCCCCTCCCTTTTGATTTGTCGGGACCACCACAAGATCGCACCATTATCTGCACATACAATTAGTGAAAGATCATTAGTATTGTGGTTTAATGAATCCTTAAAGAAATGCAGATGAAATGAAATAGTGCTTCCCAAAATAGTGCACCGCGGACCGCGAAAAAAATGGCCGCGCCCGCAGAAGGGCCATTGCGAGTCGCGTAAAAATGGGCACTGCCGCGAGGAGGTTGAACTCAGACTACCAACTCTCTGATCATGGTCTTCCGCGGACCGCGGAATTTGGGACGCGGTCGCGAAATATCAAACGCAGACCGCGTAAAAATGGACGCGGCCGCGGAAGCAATTGCCAAACTCTCTGAAACTCATGAGCGCGAACCGCGAATTTTGGACGCGACCGCGTAAGTTCAAATGAGGACCGCGGAAAAATCACTACATCCGCGAACATGTAACCATACTCAACTCTCACAAATTAAAGAACGCGGAGCGCGTAAAATGGACCGCGGTCCGCAGAGTTCAAACAAAACAGGCACTGGCACATTTGAAACCTAGGGTTCTCACTAAGTGCAAAAATTAATACAATTAACATGCCTAGTTAATAACCCTATCCCCCATTAGGCATGTAAAACAATTACCCACATGAATTTAAGCATCAATTAAGCATGATTTTGAGATTGTGGCATGTATTAAATCCTAACTAAAAAGAAAAATTAAAACTAGAAGAAAAGAAAAGAAAGAGTTAAAATCAATGCAAAGATTTGAGCATACCAGTTGTTAAATTGTAGAGGAAAATGGATTCTTGATTGATATGAAATGGGATTGACAGTCAAAGAAGAGGAAGATGAACAGTGCTCTAATGTGGTGAAAGTTTGAGGTTCGAAAAGTGTAAAAGTCCTAAGGACTTTCTATTTATACCAAACCGATGGGGACTCACCGACTTACCTTAGTGCAGTCCGAGAAATTCTACCGCGGTTTGCGCTTTTTACCTTTCGAAGAGCTGCTACAAAATCCTGGGCGCGGTCCGCGGAAAACTGGGCGCGGCCGCGAATGTCACCGTGGTCCGCCAAATTATGAACGCGGACGCGTACTCAACTTCAGAGAGTTGATATTTTGGACTCTTCAAGAAAGTGTCCACGGATAAAATGCGCCACCGCGAAATGCTAACGCAGACCGCGAAATTTTGAGCGCGGTCCGCGAAATTCCCACACTTAGTCAGATTTTTCCCTGTCAAAATCCTGCACTACACAACCAATTCCTACACAAACTTCACAACTAGTTAGTCCAAAATAATGCCTAATCTAAGAAGAAAATCAAAAAGAAAGAAAAGAAAAAGAAAATGTCACATGGGTTGCCTCCGAAGAAGCGTCTGATTTAACGTCGCGGCACGACGCATGTTACCATTATCATGTGAAATTGATCAAGGCCACCACGTGGCTGTCATCAAACTTGCCGAGGTAGTGCTTCACTCGATGCCCATTAACTCTAAAGATTTCACCATTTTTGTTTTTCAAATCAAGAGCACCAAACGGAGTTACATGCACCACTTCAAAAGGGCCACTCCATTTTGATTTGAGCTTTCCCGGAAACAGTCGTAACCGAGAGTTGAATAGAAGAACCAAGTCACCAGCCTTGAATTCTTTGTTCCAGGCATATTTGTCATATAAGTACTTCATCTTGTCCTTATATAAGGACGAGCTGGAATAGGTATGAAACCAAAATTCATCAAGTTCATTGAGTTGCTCTACCCGGAGATTGGCTGCTACATCCCATTCAAGGTTTAACTTCTTGAGCGCCCACATGGCCTTGTGCTCTAACTCAACCGGGAGATGGCATGCTTTCCCAAATACTAACCGGTACGGAGACATACCAATTGGAGTCTTGTACGCAGTTCTATAAGCCCACAAAGCATCGTCAAGTTTTCTTGACCAATCCGTCCGGTTTGCATTGACAGTTTTTGATAATATGCTCTTTATCTCCCTGTTGGAGACCTCAACTTTTCCACTAGCTTGGGGATGATAAGGAGTTGACACCTTATGATTGACACCATACTTGGAAAGTAAAGTGTCGAAGGCCTTGTTGCAGAAATGAGAACCCCCATCACTAATGATCGCCCTAGCAGTGCCAAACCTTGTGAAGATATTTTTCTTTAAGAACGCCACCACACTCCGTGCCTCATTGTTGGGCAAAGCTACAGCTTCAACCCACTTGGAAACATAATCAACAACAACCAGAATGTAAGTGTTACCACATGAACTCACAAATGTCCCCATGAAGTCTATGCCCCACACGTCAAAAATATCGATCTCAAGAATAGTGGTGAGAGGCATTTCATCCTTCTTGGAAATTCCACTAGCTCTTTGGCATTCATCACACCTCTTAACAAGCACACTTGCATCTTTATACAGGGTAGGCCAATAAAATCCACAGCTAAGAACCTTTGAAGCAGTTCTCGCCCCACCATGATGACCACCGTAGGGCGAGGAATGGCAAGCATCAAGAATATTCATTTGCTCCTATTTCGGGACACATCTCCGGATCACACCATCATTGCAAATCTTGAAAAGATAGGGCTCGTCCCAATAATAATCCAAGCTATCCCATTTGAGTTTCTTCCTTTGGTTAGAAGAGAGCTCACTCGAGACAATGCCGGTCACAAGAAAGTTAGCCACATCGGCGAACCAAGGCATACCATTCAAAGACACGGAGAGGAGTTGTTCATCCGGGAACGAATCATTAATTTTGAGGCCATCGTGGGGCCTCCCCTCCTCTTCTAAGCGGGACAAGTGGTCTGTCACTTGATTATCACTTCCTTTTCTATTAATGATTTTAAGGTCAAACTCTTGAAGCAGAAGAACCCATCTCATCAACCTAGCCTTCGAGTCCTTTTTGGTCATCAAGTAACTGAGTGCCGCGTGTTCGGTGTGCACAATCACTTTGGCACCCATGAGGTATGGCTTGAACTTTTCCATGGCGAAGACAATGGCTAATAACTCTTTCTCGGTCACCATATAATTGACTTGGGCGTCATTCATCATTTTGCTTGCATAATAGACCGGATGAAATATCTTGTTGACCCTTTGCCCCAAAACCGCTCCTATCGCAACGTCACTAGCATCGCACATGAGCTCAAATGGTAAGCTCCAATTGGGTGCGGTAATGATGGGAGTGGTTGTCAATTTATACTTGAGAAGCTCAAAAGCTTTCATGCAATCTTCATTGAACAAAAACTTTGCATCCTTTTCTAGCAGCTTGCACAAGGGGTTCACCACTTTTGAGAAATCCTTGATGAACCTTTGGTAGAACCCCGCGTGCCCAAGAAAGCTCCTAACTCCCTTGATGGAAGTAGGAGGAGGGAGTTTTGAAATAACTTCAATCTTCGCTTTGTCCACTTCAATACCGTTCTTTGAGATCTTATGGCCGAGGATAATGCCCTCCTCGACCATAAAGTGGCATTTTTCCCAATGAAGCACTAGGTTGGTCTCTTCACATCAGGCCAACACTTTATCAAGATTATCCAAGCATTCTTCAAATAAGTCCCCCCACAACACTAAAATCATCCATGAACACTTCGAGGAAGTCCTCCACCATATCTGTAAATATTGCCATCATACACCGCTGAAAGGTAGCCGGTGCATTACACAAACCAAACGACATCCGTGAGAATGCAAATGTGCCATACGGATATGTGAAGGTGGTTTTATCTTGGTCTTCCGGTGCAATGAGAATCTGGTTGTACCCTGAGTACCCATCCAAAAAGCAATAGTAGGCACGCCCAGCAAGTCTGTCCAACATTTGATCAAGAAAGGGCAATTGAAAGTGGTCTTTGCGGGTCACTATGTTCAGCTTTCTGTAGTCCACACATACCCTCCATCCGGTGATAGTACGAGTGGGGATCAACTCATTTTTCTCATTTGTGATCACAGTCATACCCCCCTTTTTCGGCACACATTGTACCGGTGAAGTCCATGAACTATCCGAAATAGGGTACACAACCCCTGCATCAAGCCACTTGATAATTTCCTTCTTGATGACCTCTTGCATAGCCTCGTTCAACCTCCTTGGATGTTCCACGGAGGGTTTAGCGTCATCCTCTAGTATAATTTTGTGCATGCAAAAGGCGGGACTTATACCCCGAATGTCAGCCAAAGTTCATCCAATTGCCTTTTTCCTTCTTTGAAGCACCGCAAGGGTGGAGTCTACCTGCACATTAGTTAGGCAAGCAGAAAGAATAACAGGTAATATGGAAGAAGGGCCTAAGAAATCATACCTGAGGGGTGAAGGCAAAGGTTTCAACTCCAATGTTGGTGGATCCTCGATTGAGGGCTTTGTCGGTGGAGTCTTCCGGTTTTCTAAGTCCAAGGAAAGTTTACGGGGCCCATATGAGTTGGATCCCATTCCTTGCAATGCATTTGCACATTCAACCAAGCCTTCCTTTTCACCATCCTCATGGTTTAACAACACAGCTTCCAAAGGGTCTTCCACATTAATCATGGCACTCGTGTCATCAACTATCACCTCCGTCACAAGATCCACAAAAGAGCAAACTTTATTGCTATTTGGTTGCCTCATTGATTTGCACACGTGGAATGCAACTTTTTCATCGCCCACTCGGAAGGTGAGCTCCCATGCTTCCACATCAACCAATGCCTTCCCTGTTGCTAGGAAAGGTCTCCCCAATATTATAGGCACCTCATAGTTGTCTTCGCAGTCGAGAATCACAAAATCAGTAGGCAAAATAAACTTGTCGACCCGGACTAGAACATCATCAATAATACCAAGCGGCCTTTTCATTGTCTGATCTGCCATTTGTAATCTCATGGAAGTAGCTCTTGGTTTACCAATACCTAGTGTCTTGAACACGGAATATGGCATCAAATTAATACTTTCTCCCAAATCACACAGGGCTTTTGCAAAATAGGCACTACCAATGGTGCATGGAATTGTAAAGGCACCGGGATCTTCAAGCTTTGGAGCCATCGAGTTCACAATGGCACTCATTTGATGAGTCATTTTGATGGTCTCACAATTCATAGATCTCTTCTTAGTTACCAAGTCCTTCATGAACTTGACATATCCCGGCATTTGTTCGAGAGCTTTCACCAAGGGCACATTGATTGACAAACTCTTCATCATCTTAATAAACTTCTTGAATTGGTTTTCATTATTTTGATTTGCAAGCCTTTGAGGATACGGTGGAGGCGGCCTTGGAAAATAGGCCTTGGCTTTAGGCACTACCGTTTCCGGTATGTCTATCACGTGTTCCCTAGACGGGTTCATATCATTTTGAGTCTCCTCCACGTTGTCATCAATATCGATCCTCAATTCATCATTCACATTCTCATCATTGGCTTGAATCTCATCATCTTATTGCAACACAACATCATCACTCACAATCTTCTTTGGATTAGAGGTACTTGCATCTCCACCTCTACCGCTTCTTAAGGTCACCGCCATAGCATGGCCTGTATTGTTCCCACCCTTCGGGTTTACAACCGTATCACTTAGTAGTGCCCCCTTAGGGCGAGTATTCAATGCTTGAGAAATTTGACCCATTTGTACTTCCAAGTTGCGAATAGAGGTAGTATGTGAGGCTATTTGGGCATCGGAGTCAGCATTCCTTTCCATCATTTGTTTGAACATTCTCTCTATCTGCCCCATCTCATTGTTTGAAGAACTTTGCCCTTGAGATGAATTTGGAGGCAGATTATTGGGTTGTTGATACATCGGGGGCCTTTGAAAGCCCGATTCCTTGTTGCCTTGATTATTATTATTCCAACCCCCTTGGTTTCCATTGCCGCCCCAATTGTTATTGTTGTTCCCCCAATTCCGATTGTTGTTCTCCTAATTGTTCAAGTTGTTGTTGTTGCCATTGTTCCAATTCCCTTGGCATTGGTTGCCCCAATTTTGATTGTTCCCTTGCGATCTCCATTGTTGATTTGGAGCATTGCTCTGTTGACCTTGGTAGTTATTGGCATATAACGCTTCCTCACTTTGATCATCGTAAGAATCGTCTTGATTGTAACCACTACCACTTTGCTCATATTGATCTTGATTGTTTGCACTTGTTGACCACGATGTCTCCTCTTGTAGACCATGACATTTACCCCTTCCATGGTATTTACTTGCTTTGTCCCTTGAACTTGCTGAAGCTGGGCCTTTGCTAACTGATTCATAGTAGTTGTCAACTCGACTATGGCTTGTCCGTGATCATGAAGTTCCTTGTGAAGATGGATGACATTAGGGTCACCCTGAGGAACATTTGCCCGACTCTGCCAAGCTGATGATGTGTCAGCCATCTCATCAAGTATGTCACAAGCATCAACATACGGCATTTTCATAAAATTTCCCCCAGCTAGCTGATTTACCACACACTTGTTAGTCGTGTTGAAGCCCCTATAGAATATCTGCTGAATCATTGCTTCGGTCATGTCATTGTTTGGGCATTCCTTAACCATTGTCCGGTATCGCTCCCAGATTTCATGTAGGGGTTCATTAGGTTCTTGGTTAAAGGCTAAGATCTCATCCCTCAATGCTGCCATATGACCGGTGAGAAAAACTTGGCTATAAACGTTTCTGCCAACTCATCCCACGTGTGTATGGAGTGGTTGGGTAGCCTCTCGAGCCAGTCCAAAGCTTTCCCTCTAAGTAAAAATGGGAAAAAGTTTCAATCTCAGAGCGTCCTCTGACACGTTAGTCTGCTTGCTCCCCCAGCATGTGTCTACAAAACCCTTTAGATGCTTGTATGAGTTCTGATGAGGAGCTCCAGTGAAAAAGCCCCTTTGCTCCAATAGGGTCAGCATGACATTTGTAATTTGAAAATTTCCCACCCGAATCCGGGGCGGGACAATTGCACTTGCGTAACCTTCATTGGGTAGCACCCGGTGTGCTACCCATGGAGGAGGTGGGGGAGGGTTTGGAATGTTGTCATTAGCCTGGCGGCCTCTTCTTCGAACTTGAGGTTCTAGATAAACCTCATCCTCACCATTGTTATCTACCTCCTCCCTCGGAAGAACATGCCCGAGAGCATCATTATGAGCCATTTGGTACCTAAAACGATTGATACACAAAAGTTACAAAAATAGAAGGAAAGAAAAACAAGACACACAAATAGTTAGCTAGATAGCCAACACCGTCTAACTCCCCGACAATGGAGCCAAAAAGTGGTCGAGGACAAACCCACACTACTATAGAGTAGCGAGGACGGTCGATGTAGTTTTACTTAACGAGGTCGGGATCGATTTCCACAGGGAGTTAATTTGGCTTGGAGTTGGGTGTCTAACTAATCTAGATGTGCGTGTTGTTCCTAATTGCACTTCCAAACATTATTACGATTGATTCTATTCTAATTTTATACTATTGTATGCTGAGTATAAGCTAAGTACAATATTTTTGGTGAAAGTTTTCAAGTGTTAAAAGGCACTAGGGAAGTGACTTCCGCCTAGGTGAGTATCTAATGGGTATCAGGAATCTAGGACAAGCTTGTTATGATTGGGGTCGTGATATAACCATCACACATAAGTGCTCACTCTATACCTCTCGGTAGTTTGAGCGACTTTGCCCGATTTGGCTTTCTCAAGCCCAAATAGGTGTTCATACAATACAAGTGAAATTGGCTCAAGTCGGGTATTACTATCTCTAGGTTTAACCCTTTAATTGGGGCTATCAATCACTTGAGTTCACCCCAATTCCTTGTTAGCCTAATTTTCCTAGACTTAGTCCCTCTTTCTCAAGAAGAGCCTAAGTCATAAAGGCATGAGTCAGTGTTTGCAACCACTAATTCTATAATTTTAGCATGAATTAGGCTAAATATCACTAACCCATAAACTATTAAGCCCTAAAATTCAAGACCCATTAAATACCCACACTAGGGTTGGGTCACTACCCTAGCTATGAGGTCTAGCTACTCATAATTACCGTAGAAATCAAAGATAAAGATGAAATATAAGCCATAATATTAAATTACAAGATGAAAATCTAAAGTTTGAAGGTAAATCTACTCTAAAATTGCCCAAAAAGGGAAAAACCATCCGTTCACGTGCTCTGCTAAAAAAAACTTAACCTAAAATTGATAAAAGGATCTATTTATGCTAGGCTGAAAATTTCGAACAAAAATACCCCTGCGGAGGTTTCGCGGACGCGTAATTCTGACCGCGTCCGCGATTAGGCTTTCGCGGCCGCGTAATAGTGAGCGTGGTCTGCGTTTCTTCATATCTGGGCCTGGGTAGATCTTTTTTTCATGGACCGTGTAATGTTCACCGCGTCCGTGTGAGATTCCTTCGCGGCCGCGTAATTTGGACGCGGACCGCCTTCTTCATTTATGACCATCTTGCAAAGTCTCTCAACCTCAACAAACTTTGTCCGCTAAATTCCAAGCGCAGCCGCGCCAGTCACTTCGCGGTCGCGTCTTTCTGCCGCTCTCAGTGCTCAATTTTAGTGCTCAAAACAGCCTCTCTGAAACTCTATTTCGTGGTCCGCGGAATAATGGCCGCCTCAGCGATGATAATTTCGTGACCGCCCTTTTCTATCACGGTCCGCGTTCCACAATATTGGTCCAGACTTGGTTTATGTTCAAGTTTGACTCCTTTATGAGTTAATTATGGCTTTTTTGGCTCATTTCGAACAAAACCCTGTAAGCAAGCACATTAAGTTAGTTTTCGGGAATACCTTCACGCATTTTTGGCACAAAACCTAAGTAAAAGAGAGCAAATAATAGGCTAAAATCCCTACTTATCAGATGACCCTTAGGTTTTAATTGAGTGAGGATAATTTCTCGAACTCAGAAATAAAATGGTCCTTTAGGCTCTTGAATTAGGCCGATACGGCCATAGTAAAAAGAATAGATTTCTCCCCTTTTCGGCTTGAAAAGTTTATTGTTTAATCATATAAAATCTGTTGTACCCTAGCATGAAATAAGGGATTTGCTCGAGAGTTGGAATGATTCCGTACTCATTAGGGTTTTCAAGGGTCGATATTATCGAGACCCTTTGTTTCGTAATGCCTTAGTACAAAATAAAGAATTTGTTCGAGAGTTCGAACGATTTTGTACCCATTAGGATTTTTGAGGGTCGATATTATCGAGACCTTTAGTAATTCAGCCGAGGGTAGCCTTTTTAACCGGTTTATAAAAATATTCGAAGGCCTGTTTTATAACGAAAATCGGACGTCTCCGAACCATGTTAATTTGGCCATAGCCTTTAGCTTGGGATTCGCCTTTTGGGCTTGTTCCCCTGTTATACTTCGAACTTTTTCGAAGTATCATTCCCCGAGTGGTGTGGCCGTGGCCTATATAATCGAGGGTTGCCTTTTTAAGGTCTTACGATCTCGAGCTTTTAGTAATTCGATCATGTCGATTTTTTGGATGGCAGTCCCCAAGTGGGGGGTCAATTGTTCAAACTTTAGTTGTGACCAGCCCTTAAGCCAGTTTCCATAATAGACCACAAGCACGACATTGTAAAATACTTTTTTCAATAGATTAACATGCGTACATGTTTGCCATTAGGGCTCGAGTAATCTACATGGGCATGGTTCATTCGACCGTTTGACCCTTACAAAATTTACTTATCAAGACCCTGTCGGCACAAAGTATTTTCCCTGTAACTATCTGAGGGTGATGCCCCCCACTATTCGAGGTTGAGTATAAAGGAGCCTCGGATACTGTTGAATTGCTCTAAGTTAGCACGAATAATGGTTTCCTCGTTAAAAACCTCGCCGGAAAAACCCATTTGGGACAAAAATCGGTCTAAGGGAAAAAGAGTGTAACGCGTGCTTTCAAACCTAATGACTTTGTGTTTGAAGAATCCTTTGATGTCTTCGATTAAATACCTGCAAATGATTAGTATAAAATATAAACAAAAATGGAGAAGGTCGTACCTTAGCAGTAATATAGTTTGCGGAGTGATATGTTCCAATTGTTTGGTTACTGTTCACCGTTCATCATGCCAAATTTGTAGGATCCCTTTCCGATGATATCGAGGACCTGATACGGTCCCTCCGAGTTCGGGCCAAGCTTTCCTCTCTTTGGGTCTCGAGTATTGAGGGTGACCTTCCTCAGAACCAAGTCCCCGATTTTAAAATGTCGAAGATTGGCTCTTCGATTGTAGTACCTTTCGATCTGCTGTTTCTGTGCGGCCATTCGAACGAGGGAGACTTCCCGTTTTTCATCTAGCAATTCGAGGCTTGTATTCATAGCCTCGTGATTTGACTCTTCCATTTCATATTGAAACGTGATTCTGGATTCCCCGACTTCAACCATGATCAGAGCTTCAGTTCCATATACTAAAGAGAACGGTGTTTCCCACGTACTGGATTTTGGCGTTGTTCAATATGCCCTAAGGACTTCGGGCAATATTTCTCTCCATTTTCCCTTAGCGTCGTTCAACCTTTTATTTAGATTTTGAATGATGGTCTTGTTTGTCGATTCGGCCTGTCTGTTCCCACTAGGATGATATGGCATTGACAGGATCCTTTTTATTTTATGATCTTCGAGAAACTTTGTCACTTTGCTGCCGACGAATTGCTTTCCATTATCGCATACGATCTCAGCAGGTATCCCGAATCGGCATATAATGTGGTCCCAGAAGAAGTCTATGACTTCTTTCTCTCTAATTTTCTTGAAAGCCTATTCTTCATCCCACTTAGAGAAATAGTCAGTCATAAACAAAATAAATTTAGCTTTACCTGGGGCCGATGGTAGAGGGCCGATGATATCCACTCCCCATTTCATGAACGGCCTTGGGGATAAGACATAGTGGAGTTGTTTTCAGGGTTGGTGAATCATCGGTGCATACCTTTGACATTTATCGCACTTTCGAACGTACTCTTTTGTATCCTTTTCCATATCGACCCAATAGTATCCTGCTTTTATGACTTTGTGAACCAATGATTTGGCACCAGAATGATTTCCGCAGGTGCCCTCGTGGATTTCTCGTAGGAATTATTCGGTATCTCCTGGTGACAAACATATTGCCAATGGTCCATCGAACATCCTTCGATATAGTGTTCCATCTTCGGCCAATGTGAATCGTGCGGCCTTCGTACGTAGAGTTCTCGATTCCTTAGGATCCGATGGAAGCTTCATATTCTTTAGGTACTCGATATATTTGTTCCTCCAATCCCAGGTCATACTTGTAGAGTTGATTTCGGCGTAGCCTTCTTCGATTACTGACCTTGAAAGTTGTACGACAGTCCCCGAGCTAATCTCGTCGTCTTCGACTGATGACCCCAAATTTGCAAGGGGATCGGCCTCGCTGTTTTGTTCTCTAGGCATATGCTGTAGGGTCCATTCTTTAAACCGATGTAGAGTCACCTGTAATTTATCCAAGTACCTCAGCATTTGATCTTCTCGAACCTCGAAGGTTCTGTTGACTTGGTTTACCACAAGCAGGGAGTCACATTTTCCCTCGATGACCTCTGCTCCCAAACCTTTAGCTAGCTCGAGACCTGCAATCATGGCCTCATACTCGGCCTCACTATTAGTTAACTTGGAAGTTTTGATAGGTTGTCTAATTGTACTACCCGTGGGCAGCTTCAAAATGATGCCTAGCCCAGACCCCTTTACATTCGAAGCGCCATTCGTGAAGAGGGTCCACACCCCCGATGATGTGCCCGACTTTAATAATAGTTCTTTTTTGACCTCGGGTACGAGGGATGGCATAAAGTCGGCCACGAAGTCCGCTAAGATTTGAGACTTGATGGCCGTTCGGGGTCGATACTCGATATCGTACCCACTATTCTCGATGGCCCATTTGGCCAATCAGCCCGAAAGTTCGGGCTTATGCAAAATATTGTGAAGGGGATAAGTAGTCACCACACAGATCGAGTGACACTGAAAATATGGTTTTAATTTCCTAGAGGCGCTTATTAGGGCAAGCGCTAATTTTTCTAAGTGTGGGTACTGGATCTCGGCCTCACCTAAAGTTCGACTAACATAGTAAACAGGAAATTGCGTACCTTGCTCTTCTCGAACTAGGACCCCACTTACCGCGATTTCTGAGACTTCTAAGTACAAAAAGAGTTGCTCGTCCACTTTCGGGGTATGAAGAAGTGGCAAGTTCGAGAGGTACCGCTTTAATTCTTCCAATACTTTTTGGCATTCCGAGGTCCATGCAAAATTGTTCTTCTTTTTGAGCAGTGAGAAGAACCTATGACTTCTATTTGAAGACCTCGAGATGAATCGGCCTAGGGCAGCTATGCGCCCTGTTAGTCTTTGTACCGACTTAAAATTGTCCACGGCCGTGATGTCTTCGATTGCCTTGATCTTATCAGCGTTGATTTCGATCCCCCGATTTGATACCATAAAGCCGAGGAACTTGCCCGAGCCTACCCCAAATGCACATTTCTCCGGGTTGAGCTTCATGTTATATTTCCTTAGTATATCGAAGGTTTCCTGCAAATGTGTCAAATGGTCCTCTGCTCGCAGGGACTTAACTAGCATATCATTAATATAAACCTCTATTGATTTACCTATTTGTTCTTCGAACATTCAATTTACTAAGCGTTGATAAGTGGCACCGGTATTTTTTAGTCTAAACGGCATTACATTATAACAATAGGTACCGTACTTAGTGATGAACAAAGTCTTTTCCTGATCCTCCGGGTTCATTTGTATTTGATTGTACCCGGAGTAGGCATCGAGAAAACTAAGGATCTCGTGCCCGGCCATGGCATCAATCATGCGATCAATATTCGGCAGAGGAAAAGAGTCTTTAGGACATTCTTTATTTAAATCTTTATAGTATACGCACATTCTAAGTTTATTTCCCTCTTTAGGGACTACTACTACGTTTGCTAACCATTCGGGATATTTTACCTCCCGAATGGATCCTATTTTGAGAAGTTTGGTTACCTCATCCTTGATGAATGCATGTTTTACCTCGGACTGGGGCCTTCTCGGGCGAAACTTTGGGTCCAAGCTCAGTCGATGTGTAGTGATCTCCGGCTGGATCCATGTCATATCTAGGTGGGACCAAGCAAAATAATCCATATTATCGATAATAAATCTAATGAGTTTTTCCCTGAGCTTGGGGGTTCACCCTGTACCCAGGTATACCTTTCGATCAGGTAAATGCTCGATCAATATGACTTGCTTCAGTTCCTCGACAATCGATTTGGTGGCGTTAGAATCCTCGGGGATAATGAAAGATTGAGGGATCCAGTAGTCATCGTCCTCGTTCGTTTCCTGCTTCTCCGACTGAGTTGAGGCTGGTGGCTGTGGTTGCTATTTAGCTTCCTGTTTTCCTTTGGACTCTGATCCCTTTGTTGATGAAAGCGCCGATACCGGTATTACTTCGTCGATCGCGAACATCTATTTTGCAGCATGCTGTTCCCCATACACCATTTTTACTCCATCCGGAGTTGGGAACTTCAGCATTTGGCGAAGGGTTAAGGGGATCACCCTCATGTTATGAATCCAGGGTCTTCCGAGCAGTGCGTTGTATCTCATATCACCCTCGCCATATTGAAGCCATTGAGAATCTGAGCTCTGCAGGTACGATCTGATCTTGTAGGCCGAGCTGCTCCACGACCCTCGATCGAATAATATTGGCTGAGCTTCCTGGATCAATTAAAACATGCTTAACCTGAATTTTATTCATAAGGATAGAGATTACCAAAGCATCATTGTGGGGTTGTGAGATCCCTTCTGCTTCCTCATCTTTAAATGATAAAATGCCTTCTGGCACATAGTCTCGAGTTTGTTTTTCCCTGGTGATTGATACGTGTGTTTGAACACGGGTTCTTATGGAATATCGACCCCACCAACGATCATGTGAATCACGTGCTGTGGTTCTTCCTGCTCATTTTTCCTGTTTGCATCCCTGTCTCTAAAATTGTTTTTAGCTCGGTCGCTCAAGAATTCTCGAAGGTGACCCTCGTTGAATAGACGGGCCACCTCCTCCATTAGTTGTTTACGATCTGCGTTGTATGGTTGATACCGATCTCTGTTCAACCGGGGTTCTCTATCGATATCTCTTTGAGTTCTGCTGACGGATCTGTTTGGATAAACGAAACCGGAAAGGGTCCCCAATTTATCATCCTCGACCCTGATCTTTGACTGGTACTGAATATGTACATTGGCCCAGGTTACCGCTAGATATTCAATTAAATTCTGTTTTAGCTGTCGTGATACCACCGAACTGCGTTCGTTCAAACCCTGAGTAAAGGCTTGAACAGCCCGATCGTCTGTGACCAATGGTAGTTCCATGCATTCCATCTGGAACCGAGATACAAATTCCCTCAACATTTTGTTGTCTTTTTGTTAGACCTTGAAGAGGTCTGACTTCCTAGTTGCAACCTTTATTGCTCCAGCATGTGCCTTTACAAAGGAGTCTGCAAGCATGGCGAAGGAATCGATAGAATTAGGCGGCAAATTGTGGTACCATATCATTGCTCCTTTCGACAAGGTTTCTCCAAATTTCTTCAGTAAAACAGATTCAATATCATCGTCTTCCAAGTCATTCCCTTTTATTGCGCATGTATAAGAAGTGACATGCTCATTAGGGTCGGTGGTCCCATTGTACTTAGAAATTTCTGGCATTCGGAATTTCTTCGGAATGGGTTTCGGTGCCGCACTTGGAGGGAAAGGCTTCTGTACAAACTTCTTGGAATCCATACGCTTTAGAATCGGCGGCGCCCCCAGTATTTGGTCAACCTGGGAGTTGTATGTCTCTACTTTCTTGTCATTTGCCTCGATTTTCTTTTCTCCCGATTCAATCCGTTTAGTGAGCTCCTCGAGCATTTTCATAAAGGCGGGGTCAGTCGCCGATTCGTTGGCATTCGACCTTTCCGGTACAGGCTCTGTCCTGTGGATGACTTTTGGTTCGATCCTACTCGGTGTTCGGTGCTGATTTTGTAGTTGTGCTATAGCGGCTTGTTGAGCATGTAATATTTCGAATATCAATTAGAGGCTAACTCCACCATTTTCTCTGTCGTGCGTACCTTGGCCACCTGATCGAACTTTCCTGTGTACACTACCTTTGGGATCAACGCCCAAATTTGCATTTAGGCCGACCTGTGAACTGAAATCGATGGGATTTGCAATTGGTACTTCCTCGAGGTCAGCCTGAGGCACCTCGATTCCTGGGGCGGCTATATTGTCATTTTCCCCATGAAATCTGAGGGTGTTGTCACCATGTGTAGGCGTTACTTGTGAGTTTGACATGTTTATCCTGAAAACAAAGATTCTTACGAGAACAAGTGTAAAGCAGCGTGTGTTATCGGAATCGGTATTAAGCAATCACTATTATCCTTAGCCCCACGGTGGGCGCCAAAATGTTTACCCTTAAAAGTGGATAACAAATGTGGTTTTAAGGACACGTGATTTCACCTAATACCAATTGATAAATGTGAAGATTAATAACAGAAATGAAACTATAAAGTAAAGTGAACCAGTGTTGAAACGGAATTCAACCCTCGAGCTAGGGTGCCCTCGAACTGATTGATGTCAAAATAGTTAAAAATAAAGCAAGCTGATGAATAAGAGAGTATAAACTAAAGAGAAAGCGTTATATTGGATTTTTTATGTGAGAACAATGTGTCTTACAAATGGTTAGTTCTCCTCTTTATATAGTAGAGGAGTTCTACTTATGACTTAACTCTAATTACAGAAGAAAATCTCATGATTAGCTAATTAACCGTTTCTAATTTGATCCGTTCCGAGATTTTTGCCATGATCTTCGACCAATCACGGATATTTTGCCTTTCCGTTATTATGTTATCTTCGAGCTTGTTCGATGCTTGTCTCATTCGATCTCGATTGCTGCTGGCCTCGATCTTGACAAGTACCTCGAATCCCGAACTTGGTACCTTGTCCTCGTGATTTATTTTGTTCCGTTACGAGGCCATCCTTCGATGCAACCTCCCGGTATCGGTCAAGAAGTAAAATCGGGTGGGCCCGATTTTAACCGTATACACTTCCCATTAATCTATATATGAAAAATTTCCAAAGATTAATCTATGTCGGGTTAATTTGAAGCCTAATCCGTTTAGGCTTGGACCAATCTCTACTTTGAAGTCATCCCGAGTAGGCTTTACTAAAGTGAAAACAGTCTAATGAGAGTATGTAGCAGCGTAGAAATGGAGTGCGATAGCCACTTCTTAATATGGTATTTAGTTTTTATCCAGTATTTTTAATGCTGAGCAAGAATAACCACTACTCTATTAAAATTTAATACGAAAAGATATTTTTACCCTTTCTTCATGAGTGTTGTGTAATATTAAGGACATGGTGTCTTTAACATTTACATTGTACATATGAAGTTAAGGACGCCATGTCCTTAATATTTACACTGCACATATGAAGTTAAGGACATGATGTCCTAAAGTTTAACAACAAAAAGTGCAAATACAAGACACTTTGTCCTTAATATTTACACAACATTCATGAAGTTAAGGACACCATGTCCTTACACAACACTCTAAAGTTAAGGACACTATGCCCTTAACATTTACACTGCACACATGAAGTTAAGTACACCATGTCCTTAATATTTACACTGCATATATGAAGTTAAGGACATGAGGTCCTAAAGTTTAACAACAGAAGGTGAAAATACAAGTTAAGGACATTATGTCCTTAACATTTACACTGTACACACGAAGTTAAGGATGCCATGCCCTTAACATTTACACTGCACATATGAAGTTAAGGACATGATGTCTTAAAGTTCAACAATGGAAGGTGCAAATACATGACACATTGTCCTTAATATTTACACAACATTCACGAAGTTAAGGACACCATGTCCTTAATATTTACACAGCACCCATGTCTAGCACAGGGGTATTTTCGTCTGGCGGGTAAATAATTATTAAGCATTGACTAAAGAGTAAATATATTTTAAACAGTGGCTAAAGAGTACAGACATCTCTAATTAGTGGCTAACTGTGCACTTTCCCTTGTAGCAGTAGCACCGAATAGACTAACAACAGTGACATTAGAGCGTCAAGAAGATCCATGTTCATGCATTGATGTTGGAGCCACGGTGGAGATGTAAATTAGAAAGGGACATTTTCGTTCGTATACGAGATTTTAAACTTATTTACCCGATTTTATCTAAGTTTTCATATTTACAGAAAGTAACTAAAGTTTTTTACAAAATATATATAAATTCGGTCAAAATCTACAATTTATCTACAACTTAAATACATATTTTTTGTACATAATCCGGTCAAAAACTACAATTTACATACAATTTATGCAACTTGTATACAATTATGTAAGTTGTAGATACTTTGTATACTGTTTCTACACTCGACATATAAAATATATATAATTTATTTATGTCTTCTTTTTCGAGTTTCAATATGAAATTCCGACCAACACCAGCTCGAATCTTCACCAAATTCTCTCAAAATTAAGATATAAACTCCAAATAGTATTCCCAATCATTTGCAACAACATCTAATCTAAAAAAATAACGATTGAATCAAACCCAATTTTCGAATTAAAAGTTTCAAAGTTTTTTTAATGGTTGTCAATGGAGTTTAAATTCAAATCTTTATGCTTAGTTTAATCAATACATGTGGCACGCCCAATGCATGTGCCAATGGTTTAATCTCTTTTTCGGATTATTTTTATCGATGGGAGAGTAATAAAGTTGTGCCAGCTATGTTCTTACTTTTGTTTTATTTTTATTTTTTTTACCAATTTTACGATTTCCATATCTTCTCTTCATTCTTGACTTTTTAAGATAGGATTTTGTTGATCTATATATTTTGGGTGATTGGTTACGTGGGGTTAGGATACGGTGTATGTTTGACCAAAAAATATATAGATCTTGGTTCAAATAATTAGATTTATGTAAATAAGGGTTAATCTTAGCTAATAATAATATCCTTATATGAGGTTCTTAAAGAAGCAATCAATATCACACAAATGTGGTCGGTCAGTAACAATGATGTGTAGTAAGCATTACACAAATCAGAAATGATAGTGTTGCATTTAATAACAATGAATAGAGATAAATGACATTTAAGTAAACAGAGGGAATGATTCACCCGAGAAAGGATGGAATAAATGGATGTTCTTCTTCACAATGATGAACGATAGACAATCCTTTGAATATTCGAGTTATTCTCGAATCTAGTGGAAAAGTATGGACAAAAATCTCAGTAAAAATGTGATGTTTGTATATGAGCAAGTGATAGCCGAATCTTTAAGTCGAAGTGTGTTCTTTACAAATGAATATCACATGTCCCCTATCATTGTCTCTTTTTCTATTTATATGGGACATGTTTCTAAGAAACCCTAATAGTACAAGTGCAGAGAATATCCATTAGAATATTCTCTTTAGTATCCTATTTTGAAAACTAGCCGTTACAGCTCTGTCAACGATATTCAACCTCGACCTCGGCCCTTGTTGACACCTCGACTATGGTTCTCGTTGACTCTTTGACCACAGACTTCGATGCTTCACGGGCCATTTCGACAAACGACGACTTGAGAATTCTTCCTTTAGTATTATCTTGGCTTAAATATTCTAAAGACAGATTTTGACCCATACAGTTAGTTCCTCCGCTTATTGAGGCCAACTTCAGGAGGGTTTGATGAGCGGATTTTGTTCGTTATAGTTGAAACAATCGAGTGAGCTGTGCTGGTTGTGGTGGTTATGGTGAAATGGAAACGTGGCCCTACACGGTCCGCTCATTTCAAATGCTTCGATTTTTTCGATCGATTTGTTGGAGTTATGCTGTCCACAAATTATGATGATGTCATGCGTCATTATGACGCATATTCTCGATGCATTGCTTCATTTCGTGTGTGACCTTTGATTGAACCTGCCGCTTTGATTCCGGTGCTAGTAATGATGAATCGTTTTCGGTCTTGGTGCCAAGATCATTATAAATAGAGGTTTTTGGGTGCAATTTTGAAGTTTTAAATTTTTGTTATTTCGAAACCCTATATTACTCTCTTGCTCTTTCCTTGCTTTAAAACTCTCATCTCTGTTCCAGTGATTTGCATTGTTCCCAGTTCTTCATCGTTTGATACTTCTCTTTCTTTTTTCAAAACATTTCTAACATGCCTTCTGAGTCTAGTGAGGGAAGTGATGCGATCCATTTGGCGATGGTGTTTCCCCCTCACGAGGAGAATGTTCCTGCCGTTGTCGAGGATGGAAGATTCCCATTGGTGGAGGAGATAATTCCTCGTAACCCTGATACTATATCTAATTTCTCCAAATTACCTGATGGTGACCCTGGAACCTTTCAGTCAGTGATGATGGAGAAGGAATTGGGAGAGATTAAGGCTAAGTTCGACCTTCCCGATCACGTCGAATTAATCCCGGCTAGGTGGGATACGGTGCAGGTCCACCGTCCTAAGTACTGCGCCTTCTATGCCTATCCCTTCCAAGTCGGTTACACTATTTCTCTTCTTCCGTTGACAGAGGAATTCTGTCATTATTACGGCATTTCCCATCTCAGCTTGCGTCGTACGTTTATAAGCTTATAAGGATGCTTACCAAATTTGTCGAGCCAGCCGAGGTCGAACTGACTCTTCAGCATTTAATACATCTATTCGCCTCCAGCTTTTATAGGGGGATGATGCTGAAATTTCGCTACTGAGGAGGCAAGTGCTTGGTGGTAAAGATGGATGACAAAGCTAACCGCCAATTCTGATTCAACTTCTTCTTCGTCAGAACCAAGGACGTGGTGGCCAACGTCGACGGTTTTCCTAAGGTTTGGAATTATATTCGTAAGTACCTAATTTCCTTGTATGTGAGTATCTAATTTTTCTCTCGTGCTTGGTCGTGGGCTTTGACCTCTTGTCCTTTTTTCATATAGCCAAGACCTCGCCTCCTCCTTTGGTCAAAGACATTTCTAACTAAGTTGGTCGGCTCCTCCCTCACATCGTAGTAATTTGTGAGTGGTCAGGTTTCTTCAAGAAGTTTGGGCCTGCTCTCCCTTCGACTGGCAAGTTCCTTTTATCACTGGTGTCTTAGTTCTTTTTATTTTTGTTTACTTTTGCTGACCTTTCCCTTTCCCAGTGTTTTTCCTAGCTTTGGCCAGGGGATCTTCGAGGAGGTCGAAAGCTCCCGCACCCTCGTTCCGAAAGAGGAAAACTACTACGTCCTTGGCCCCCTCCCCTTCTTCGACTGCAGCTACTTATGTTCATGCCCCAGTCCCTTCTTCAACGGCGGCTGCTTCTGTTCGTGCCCTGATTCGTTCTTTGACGGCGGCTGGTTCTATTCGTGCCCCGGTCCCTCCAGTGGCTGCGTCCGAATTTGTCCCTTCTTCGACCGTAGAGACTTCAGCCGTGGAAACCTCGACTCCTCTATTGTACTATTTTATCGATGAGTATGAGGAGCCTTTGCCTGGTGATGGGGATTTGATGCCTTGTAAGAGGAGGGCCGTAGACGTTATGGGGGAGAGGTCGACGACCACCGATGTGGGAGACTGCGTCTTTATCCTTCGAGAGGAAAACACAATGCATATCAGGGAGAGCCTAGAGGCTAGTCCCGAGACCATTTGTTTGGAGGATACATATGTACGACTTGAGGGGTCTGCGATCGAGGGCGTGGCGGGTGACGGCCCTATACTTCCAAGACGTGAAGAGGCCTCATCTTTCTATGTTGCGGCGTATGTACCTCCTTCGACTGATGATAGAAGTAAGGTTGTTGCTGAGGAGGATGTTGGATCTGATTCCAATATGGATGCAGATGAGCTGAGGATGATCGACGATAGGCTTACTCAGCATGAAGTGAGGTTGGAGGGGGGTTCGAGGACTATTACAATCTCGATGGACCGTAATCTTCTTGTGAAGACCGAGCAGATTATCCCTTCCCTTGTCCCTCTCAGTTCTGAATTTGAGGGTACGACCCTCAAGGATATGAACTACAACGACTTGTCGAATAACATTTCTGGCCTCGCCCTTCGGGTAAATACATTCGATGTTAGTTGTTTTTCCTTTGGTTTTGTTCTTTCATAGTCTCTAACTTCTTTTCTTCTTTTTGTAGACGACTGTCTTAGAAATTGAGAGTGCGCATAGGGAGAAGAGGCGTAAAGACATCTGTGTGAAGTTAAAGTACAAGTACTTTAGAGTTCTTGAGAAGTACCAGGAGCTTCAGTGTCAGCTTCGTGAGGGCGGCAATCTGCGCCAACTGAGGGAGGACTTGAAGGCTAGAGATGAGGAACTGGTGCGGATGGTGGAGAGTTTCAGCGTCCTGGAGGGGACGTTGAGGAGCAAAGAGGAAGAGTTTGAGCTCAGCGTAGGGGTCGAAACCCAGTGCAGCGATCTCCAAGATCAGGTGGTTTTGCTGCGTTCCCAGCTTAAGGAGTGCCAATTCAGGGCGGAGGCTCTAAGTGGCGAGGTCGCCGAGAAGGCAGGGGATCTAGAGAAGGCGAAGTCCGCTCGGTCAGAGGCTTTGAAGAAGGCAGAGTCTCTTTAGGTGGTGATTCAGACTCTCCGTTATGAGCGAGAGAATGACTTAGAAACAATAAAGCTTAAAGAAGAACGGCTCGATGAGAGGATTGGAGAGTTGGAGAAAGAGACTTACGGCCTCTACAATCGAGTTGCTGCTCTTGAGGTCAGAAGGCCCGATTACTGGCGCAATCGTCCTCTTCCGGTACTTCAGATTTTCCTAACGTTCCTCGGGAGTTGTATGAGGAGCGGATTTATGCCGAGGCCCAGTTAGATATCATTCGAGATTTGTATGCAGCGGGATCCGTTTCTAAGGCTGCCCTCGAAGATGCTCGTGTTAAGGCTCGTGAAGCTCGAGTCGCTTGTGGGTATGATCCCGCTACGCCTGAGGCCGGTGAAGATGAAGGGGATGAGTGTGTATGACGCTGCATATCCTGAGGGCAAAGGTGGCGATGGCGAGGGTATTGATGGTCAGGATGGTAACACTGTTAAAGGCCAAGTTGGCGAGGATGTTGAAGACCGTGATGATGGTGGCCAATAGTTTTTTCTTTTGGTTTTTTGTATATTTTTGTCGGCGTCTTCACGAGCCTATTGTAAACAGTTTTATGTATGTGAAATGTCAAAGTTATTCCTTGCATCTTCTTCTCTTCTTATGGTTTATTTTTTATACTAATGTATATTTTTGTTTCTTTGTTGTGATATGGCCGAGGGCCGATAAGTGTTTGTTCGAGCAGGATCAAACATAACCTTTCATTTGATCGCGACCGAGGGCTGGTAGGTGTTTGTTCGACCGGGGTCGAACATAACCTTTCATTACATCACGGTCGAGGTCCGGTAGGTGTTTATTCGAGCGGGGTCGAACATAACCTTTCATTAGATCATGGCCGAGGGACGATAGGTATTGGTTTGAGCGGGGTCGAGCATAACCTTTCATTAAATTGCGGCCGAGGGCCGATATGTGTTTGTTCGAGCAGGGTCAAACATAACCTTTCATTAGATCGCGGTCGAGGTCCGGTAGGTGTTTGTTCGAGCGGGGTCGAACATAACCTTTCATTAGATCGCGGCAGAGGGCCGATAGGTATTTGTTCGAGCGGGGTCGAGCATAACATTTCATTAGATTCCGGCCGAGGGCCGATTTGTGTTTGTTCGAGCAGGGTCGAACATAAACTTTTATTAGATCGCGGTCGAGGGTCGGTAGGTATTTGTTCAATCATAATCGAACATAACCTTAATATGAAAAAGGTGTGATGATAAGCGTAAAGTTTCTTATTGCTTTGACATTGTTGCTTTGGTTACATACTTGGATAAATTTACAGATTCTTGGGTGTTGGCTGACGTTCCAGTCCCAGTCTATCTAGTCCCTTTATTGGTTGACCTGGAGAGTATTGACAGGTCGAGCAATAAAATAGTAATCATGACTCTACTTTAGCATACTTCGACTCGAAGTGTTCCCTTCATCGCCTCGTTAAAAACCTCTTTGAGAAAACCCAAATGGGATAAAACTCGAGTGAGGGAAAAAAAGATTACGACTTGGGGGATGCTTTTTCTCTCTGAAGTTGAAGTATTTGAGGTGGATGATATTCTAGTTGTTTGATAGTAGCTTTCGTTCCATTGTCTCTAGTTGGAATGAACCCTTATTTGCTTTTGTTGTGTTTTGTACGGACCGTCCCAGTTCTTTCCCAGCTTACCTTCTCGGGGATCTTTGCTCACTAGAGTTTTGGATTTCAGTACATAGTCCCCAACTTTAAGCGGCTGGACCTTTGCTTTTTTTGTTGTAATAACGTTCTGCTTGTTGTTTTTGGGCGACCATTCTTATGTAGGCCATGTCTGTCCGTTAGTCTATTTCGTCGAGATCTTGCCTTCTGCTCTCGTCGTTACTTGTGCCGCTTTCATGGTAGTATCTTAGGCTGGGTTCTCCAACCTCGACCGGTATTACTGCCTCAGTCCCATAGATCAAAGAGTAGGGCGTCTCTCCTGTACTCGTTTTCGGAGTTTTTCGGTAGGCCCATAATACTTATGGTAACATTTCTAGCCATAGTCCCTTGGTGTCTTTTAGCTTTTTCTTCATGATGTTTAGTATAGACTTATTGGAGGATTCTGCTTGTCCGTTACCCACTGGATGGTATAGGGTTGAGAGTATCCTCTTGATATGCCATTTTTCGAAGAACTCGACAGTATTCTTTCCTGTGAACTGGGGTCCGTTGTCTAAGCTGATTTTCTTGGGTATGCCGAATCGACATATGATGTTTCTCCATATAAAGGTGATTACCTCCTGTTCCCATATTTGGGTGAATGCTCCTTCTTCCACACATTTAGAGAAATAGTCAGTTAAAACCAAAATGAATCATACGTACCTCGCCCCGTTGGGAGGGGACCCACGATGTCCATTCCGCATTTGATGAACGGTAAGGGGAGGTGACCGAGTGGGGGTTCTCGCCCGCTTGGTGAATCATTGGGGCGTACTTTTGGCATTGTTCGCATTTTCTCACGAAGTCTGCGACATGCTTTTTCATGGTGGGCCAGTAGTATCCCGCCCGTATGAGGTATCTGACCAGTGCTCGATTGCCGGAGTGAGCTCTGCAATGGCCTTCATGGACTACTTCGAGGACGCGCTAGGTTTGGTTGGGGCCCAAGCACTTCGCCAGAGGGCCGTCGTACGTCCTCTTGTACAGGTCGCTATGGAGGAGGTTGTATCAGGCCACCTGTATTTTTAGGTTTTTGGCCTCTTTTTTGTCGCCTGGGAGTGTGTCGTCCTGCGAATATGCGATAATGCGATTGCGCCAGTGCCAAGTTAAGTTTATGCTTCTTACCTCGACTTGCTCCAGTGATGAGTGAGGAGGTGGAATACACATTTATCTCCGGTCATGATGCTTTTGGTAGCTGAGGCTAATTTGGCGAGGCCATATGCTTCGGCATTCGTTGGCATTCGTTGGAGTCAAGTTTCAACTGTTTAGCCCCATATTTGAGTGCTAGCCTTAATCCTGCAATTATGGCCTCATACTCGGCCTAATTGTTAATCATCTCCGGGCACCTTATGGATTGGCGAATTACTTCGCCTATTGGGACCTCGAGTACGAGTCCCAGTCCAGACCCTTATGCGTTGGATTTGCCATCAGTGTATAGGACCCATAGGTCATTTGTTTGGAGGGAAGTTTGGAAGACTTCCTTTTCGAACTCGGGCATTATTTTTGCGCTGAAGTCGGTGAGCACTTGTGACTTTATCGCCGTTCGCGGCTGGTATGTGATATCATGCTCACTTAGCTCGATGGCCCATTTGGCTAGCCTTCCCGATAGCTCGGGTTTATGAAAAATTCTCCTCAGGGTAAAAGTTATGACGACCGAGATGAGGTGACCTTAGAAATAGGGTCTAAGCTTTCGTGAAACTACGACCAAGGTTAGAGCCAATTTTTCGAGGTGCGGGTACCTCATCTCGGCGTCAACGAGTGTTTTCTTAATTTAATAGATGAAAGATTGCATACCTTTATTTTTGTGGATCAAGACTGCGCTTACTGCTACTTCGGATACGACAAGATAGACGAGGAGCTGCTCCCCAGGTTCGGGTTTCGAAATCAAGTGCGGTGATGATAGGTATGCCTTCAGTTCTTGCAGAGCCTGGGCACACTCGGAAGTCCATTCGAGGCCGTTGTCTTTCTTGAGTATGCCAAAGAATTTATGTCACCTATCCGATAACCGCGAGATAAACCTTGATAAGGCGGCGATACGACCAGTCAACCTTTGGACTTGTTTTTTGGTACTTATGAGTTCTGGTATCTCCTCAATGGCTTTGATATGATCTGGGTTGACCTCGATCCCTCGTTGCAATACCAGAAAACCCAAGAACTTTCTCGAGGCTACCCCGAATGCGCATTTCTCTGAGTTCAGCTTCATTCCGTACCATCTGAGTATGTCGAAAGTTTCTTTGAAATGATCGATGTGATATTCTCCCCTTTTGGACTTGACCAGCATGTATTCTATATATACCTTCATTGTTTTGACGAGCAGGTCTTTGAACATCCTTGCTACCAATCTTTGATAAGTAGCCTCTATGTTTTTTAGTCCAAACGACATGACCTTGTAGCAATACGTTCCTTGGTGGGTGATGAACATGGTCTTTTCCTGATCTTCTTCTTCCATGGGGATCTCATTATAGCCTGAGTAGGTGTCCAAGAAACTTAGTAGCTCGTGCCCGACCATTGCGTCGATGAGTTGGTCGATATGAGGTAATAGTAATGAATCCTTTGGACATACTTTGTTCAAATCTGTGAAATCCACGCACATCCACCATTTCCCATTTTTCTTTTTGACCATCACTATGTTGGCAACCCACTTGGATTACTTCGACTCCCTGATGGAACCGTTTTCTAACAGTTTTTCCATCTCCTCGCGGACTGCATCGTTGATAGCGGGTTTGAATTTACGCCTGACCTGTCTCACTAGGGGTGGAATGGGTTGACCTTTAATTTGTGCGTGGCAATTTCCTTTGGGATACCTGGCATATCTGCATGGTTGAAAGCAAACAAGTCTGTGTTAGCTGTTAAGAATTGACGGAATTTACATGGTTCCCGAAGTTTGCAGCCGATATAGGCCTTCTTGCTATGATCGTTGAGGTCCAATTGAACGGGGTCGAGGTTTTCTATGGTCGATACTGTGGCTTCGATCGTGTCGGGATCCTCGATGACATCCTCGATCACATCTTGCTCCGACCTCGACCCTGTTGATTGCTATACCTTTTTTTCTTTAACTTTTCTTTGTTGGGTAGCCGTGCTGTCTAAGGCAATGCAGTAGCATTCCCGGGATGTGCACTTCTCTCCGCGTATATTGAATATCCCTCATGGTGTTGGGAATTTGATCACTTGGTATAGGCTGGAGTTGATGGCTCTCATGGGATGTATCCATGGTCGACCCACTATGGCATTGTATGTGGTGGCCTGGTCCATAACGTGGAATGTTGTCTCTTGATTTATGCCGCCGGCCAAGACGAGTAGTGTAATTTCCCTGGACGTTCGCTCAACTGCATTATTAAAATCGGTTAGCGTGATGCAACGCAACACTATTTTATCCTCGAGCCTCATTTGGGTAAGGACTCAGGGATGGATAATGCTTATACCACTTCCATCGTCCACCATGATGCGTTTGACATTAGTATCTAAAATGCATAAAGTAATAACAAGGGAATCATTATGAGGGAAAGTCAAATCGTCGGCATCTGACTCGTCTAAGATGATACTCTCTTCGAGTCCATCATGCCGTTCGCGGGTGATCGACCGCTTGAGTTTGTGAGTGGTGGTGAAATTTGTGCCGTTGACAGAGGCATCATCGTTGCCGCCGATGATCATGTTGATGGTAAGAGCTGGGGATGGTGGCTTTGGCGGCCCATGATGTTCACGTCCTCTAGTGAAGTTGGTCCTCCCTTTGTTGCTTAACAATTCTTTGAGGTGCCCTTGCTGTAACATATTTATGGCTTCCTGTCCAAGGGCGATGCAATCTTCTGTTTTGTGCCTGCGTTCCTGGTGGAACTCACAGAGGGCGTCAGACTTTCTGGTGTTCGGGTCTGATCTCAACTTTGGCGGCCACTTCACTTTTGTTCCGAGTTTCTCAAGGGTGTAGACTATTTCTGTAGGCGATTCACAAAAATTGTGAGTAGATAATAAATGAGGCATACTTCTTTCGTTCCGATGAGTCCCTGTCTTTGGTCTGGGCGGACCTTCTTCATAGCGGAGGGAGGGAGTGGCGTCCGCCCTGACATATGGTTGGTGTCGTTCCCTATTAGGTCGTGGAATCGGGTGATCTCTTCTGGATATTTTTGAGTGGGGATAGTTTTGTCCAAATATTATTTCTGCCTAAAAAGTGGCTACATCTGAATTAGTTTTGAATGCGCGGCTAATTTGCAACTACCGAATTGTAAGACAATGGCTTGGGCCTTGGCTGTGTGCAGTTAGCTGGTCTGAGACTCTTGACCAAGCTACAAGGAAATATAAAGAGAAAATGACTCTCTATGGCCTCTCAAAATTTTAATACCCCATGTTTTTTCTCATTGACACGAAATGGCCATCCGGCCCAAACATATTACATCTAATAGCCCAAAATGTCTATTTTGTATATTTTTTGTATAGTGACAGTTTATTTTGTATATTTTTTATATAGTGATAGTCTATTTTGTATATGTTTTATATAGTGACAGTCTATTTAGTATATGTTTTGTATAGTGACAGTCTATTGTATATAAATTGTACAGTGACGGTCTATTTTGTATAGTGACATCTATTTTGTATATTTTTTGTATAGTGACAGTCTTTTGTACATATTTTGTATAGTGACATCTATTTTGTATATTTTTTGTATATTGACAATTTATTTTGTATATTTTTTGATAGTGACATCTATTTTGTATATTTTTTGTATAGTGACAGTCTATTTAGTATATAAATTGTATAGTGACAGTCTATTTTGTATAGTGGCAGTCTATTTGTATATTTTTTGTATAGTGACAGTCTTTTTTGTATATTGAATGACTACGATGTGTAAAAAATATATATACATTTTGTACTAGTGTGCACATGAACTATAGTATAGTAAAATATTTGAAAGATTCTAGCTTTGTTGTATCAAAATTGTATATTTTTTGAATGCATGATTCTTGTGGAATAGTCATTGTTTGTCAACTTGTCATGCTGCTTCTTTTTCCATTCACTGATTTTTAGACAAGATTTATCCTTTTCTTTTGCCATATTTATTTCTATAAGCTTCGGAGCAACTGGATAGTTGCCATCAAACGCTTCTCCAGACAGTCATGGCCTGACGCTCAACAGTTTGTGGTAAATCTGGTTATAAGTTAGCAGATAATATAGTTTTTTGGTCCTTTTAGCCGTCATCATTGTTGAGCAAGAAATGTTTAGATTTGAAACCTGAACTCTAAATTCGATATGACTTCATTGAGAGACACTTATTGGTTACTGAACAGTATATGTTACAAAATTATCATGTCAGTTGGGTTTGTTAATTTTAATGGCTAGCCATTAGAATTGGTTCTGGACTATAAAGGGCATATTATAATTTATGGCTAGCGGATGATATTAGTTTTTACCAAATGGCTAGTAATGAATTTTGCTCAAATATAAACAACATTATAGCACACCAGTTAACAAATCCTGAATTAGATTATGGAGTTGAATAATTTTCCGAAAAATAAGTAATTTATTGGTAATTGATTGCCAGAAATATTTTATCAGGAAATCATTTTCTACCAAGGAGGGCAATAACTTCCCTCACTTGTTCAAAAGGCAAAAAACTAGTAGAAGTATATGCACAATGAAAATTATAAGCAAATTCAGCAAATAGTGTTTGTAGAATTTCTACATCCGCTTCAGACCATTTCCTCAACCAATGTGCTATTTACCAGAAGAAAAGGAGACCAAATTATGATACAAAATTACAGTGCAATAAAAGGTGATTCATATCCTTCTTATGTTTTCTGCACATGCAACACCAAGTCGCCAACTCACAAAATAATGTATTTTCACTTCTAACCAACAGTTATATTGCCTGTCTAAAAGCTTATAGCCATACCAATTAGCCATTTTCACAGCCCAATCATTTGCTTACAACTTATAGCTAAGCTGAAGGCAACCGCGCTGACATTAGCAGTTGGCATAGAAGCTTCAAAAAGTCAAGGCCAAATAGAAATCACGATTCATGTTTCACACATTATTAATAACACAACGAAATGCTAGTGCACATTGTCGGAGCACAAGATATTGAGATGCATGTGGATTACAAAGGAAATATCAAGCATAACACTTGATATGATCATTTATGCATCAACAATATCCCTACAAGTGGGAAGAGTTAAGCCAAGTGAAAACTTCATACCAGAAAATGGAAAAGGAAGATGACATACTAGCTCTAATCTCCATTATCCAGAATAAAAGAAAGGTAACAACAGTAGTAGTAGTAGTAGTTTCACACCGTCGTCAGTCCTACTTAGAACATACAACACCAGCAACCCCAAAGACCAGTGGAATCTCACGTCATAGTAGACTCATAAGCATGCTTCAAAGGATTCAGCAGCATTGGACTCGTCAAGCATTTGAACAACTTGAGCAACACCAGCTGCAAGTTCCTTCTGAATGGCACCATCAGGCATATCAAATGTTCTCCTCCTAGCAACCGATATAGGCCTCCCGCCAGGTTGGGGGTCGATAACATCAAGCATTGCTTCTAGCTCATCCACCATCGTCTTCTTTGCAGATCGGACCATTACATCAGCACCCTAATACAGAAGGAAAAGAGAACGATAAATGCATTTTTGGAATAAAAGCAAGAACACTAAAAATGGTTGAGAGCCAAAGATCTGCATAACACATTGCAAATATGGAGAATATGTGATCTCATTATATGCAGACAATTGATGTCGTCAACATAATCCGTATGGATTTTGTAGAGAGAATAAATATAGTGGATGATAACATTTCTGGCTGCAGTAGGTATCATTTCATGCTCATCTACCAAAATACAGACCCAACATAAGATGTGAGGAAGCTACAGAACAACTAGCTGAGAGGTCAGCAAATTCTTGTTTCCCGGCTTCAATTTCAGGAAAGACGGCAGCATAGTAATAAATCAGCTGCATCCTTATTTAATTTGTTACCATTGCCTATCTAGTCAGATAAAGCAAAAATGTACATTCTGAGGTTACCACCAAAATCTAAACGGAAAATAAATAACCAAACTAGAAGCACAAACTGGTCTAAAAAAGTAAATGTACCAAAGGTCGTGTTTATGTTGATCCAAAGTCAGACCCGGAATTCCTATATAATGCCTCTTATTTATAAACTATTTCTACTGAAAACCATCCAAAACCCCCAAATCCAACAAAGCTGAAAAACAAATAAGAAAAGGAAATGGAGAACCACTAAAAACAGGGAAGTTGAAAGGCCACTTTCGGGGATCAGACCATGCAACAACTGATAAACATCTGAGAACTATAGAACCAATCATTGATAAATGATACTTCACCAACAAAAGTAACCACTTGAAAGTTGCAGAATTCTAGTACTCTATCCACTCCAATTTACTGATTTCTTTTCATTTTGAGACGTTCCAAAATGTTTGACACGACTCAATTAACATCATTATTTCATAAAATTTTCAGAGCTTTCAAAAATCCAAATACATCTAACTATTCAAATTATAAAATTTGAAGTGATGTTTTCTATCAGACTAACTTTTCAACTATTACTTCCATAATTTCTTCCAGTCACTAATGTAACAAACTAACTCAAATCAACATCTTTAATTTAGTATCAAGTCAAACGCCGCGACATAAAATATAATGAACCAGTATAAACGTTTAATGAGAAGTCCGACTACAGGAAAGATAACACGAAATATGTATACCTCAATGGCATCAACAGTGAGAAGCAGCACAATAATCTTCTCAGAGAACCTCTGGCGCTCCTCAGCATCACGGGTAACACGACGTCGGTAAGTGAAGTTGTTGAATAGAGCCCTTAGCTCCTTCAACTTAGTCTTGGCGATGGCCAGTTCCCTCAGAGCACGCAGTGCTTGCGACCTCCTAATCAAGTAAGCCCTGAAGCTCATTTGAATAGCTAATGCTGCATCTTGTGGTGATATCTCCTTCCTCTTCCCCCTTCTCTTCTCCACCCTCTTCGCAAATACCTACACATCACAAAAGAGTAAAAATAAAAACACAAATATCCACCAAAAAAAATGTAAAGAGCCCTCATTGATCAACAAAATCTTGATACTCCATGTGCCCCAATTTATGTGATGCACTTTACTTTTTAATCTGTCTCAAAAAAATGATACCTTTATATATTTAAAAACAATTTATTATAGCCACACAAATATCTAAGAGTTGATTAGATCAGATGTTTCAATTTTTTTTTCATTCTTTCTTTCTTAAACTTCTAATCAAACAACATTACATAAAATGGGCCGAAGGGAGAAATGAGTAATAATAATCAAAAGTTAACCTGTCTTAAGACGAGTGCCCCGTGATCAGATGGCTCTTCAATCTCAACTAAACGTGCAGAACCCACAGATTTACCACTCTCACATTTCTTCTTCTTATCTTTCTTCTCTTTTTTCTCAATCTCAGAATCATCTCCGCCGGCATTTGATGCTTTGAAAGTGTACGTACGTGAATCCTCATTCTTCCCTTTGATCTCAGCAGTAAATTTGTAACTTTTATCCAAATCACCCTTCTTTTTACCATCTTTGACCTCAGCAATCCACTTGTACTTCCGATCAACCCCGTCCTTCTCGGGGCTCTTGATCTCGGCCGCCCACGTGTACTTCCTCTCACCAACTTTCTTGCTCTTCTTCTTCTTCTTCTCCTCAATGAACAGCCGCTCGAGTTCAGAGACTCGGTCAGACAGACTCTGTAACTCAGTACCGAGTCCGACCCGGCGATGAACCCGGCGAGTGAAGGTGTAAAAAGGGGTTCTTTCGATTTGGATCAGATCAGTGATGGTATCAAAGTCGTCAAAGGGGGAGGTGAGCTCGAGGAGTGTAGTGGGTGTGAAAGTGTTAGGGCAAAGGAGATCGAGAGTGGAGTCAAGCTCATCTTCAATGTGGAATGAGGGGTTTAGGAGTAGGGTTTTGGGGCTGAGAAATGAGGATTCTTTGAGGAAGAAAGAAGGAGAAGGAGAAGGAGAGTACTCAATAAGATCAAATCTCCTGAAACGGCTCATTTTTCGCTTGAATCTAGCAACCCAAAGGAAAAAAGTTGTAAGCTTTGAAAAAACAGTGATAAAGATGGAGGATAAAATATGCAGAGGTAAGGTTATTATTAGGGGAAAGAGATGAAGAGAGTCAAGAAGGGTAAAGTAGGAGGGGTAAGATTGGAATTTCGTGGAGATTAGTGGGAAGCAATTTGTTGAGTACTTTGTGGGGACGATTAGTTGATTGGTTAAAGCGGATAATATCGCCGCGGACGGATATTATATTTACGAAAATGTCCCTTAAGAAGTTAGGAATTTGCGCCGTACAAAAACATAGACAAAAGAATATTTAGATTGCGACCAAGGCATGTGGGGTTTCAGACTTTTGGGGGCCACTAGCTGTTAAAGAGAACCTGATTGATTGATAAACAATGAAATTTAATGAGACAAATTAAGTGGAGTATGCTTTAGATTTTGGAACATTTGATTTTAGTTAACATCATAATTATATCCTAATATTGAAATTGAATCAGCTGTCTTTGTTTACGAAGGGCTTTTTATGTAGTACTAACTTTTAGTGTAGATAGGATCGCACGTGGGATAGAGTTTGGAGTTTTGTCCTGTTGAAAAAATATACTATGATCATTTAAGAAATGGAGATTAGCGTGAATTAAATTCCGCCTATTCTCTTACATAGTCAAGGTATGATGGTACTACACATGTTAATCGGGCCGGACCGACTTGTTTATAGCCCGATTCAGCCTGGTACGGTAACGTGGGCGGGCTGGGAGGGCTGGGAGGGATTGGGCCGGGAGCGAATTTTAAACGAATAATTTTTTGATACCGATGTACCGAAACCCGCTAAGCCTGTTAACCCGTTAACGGGTTGTTAACGGGTTACAGCCCGGTTCAGCCCGTTTTTTAACATTTTAAAAAAAAATAAAAAAATAAAAAAAATTAACGGACCAACTGAAACTCCTGATATTGACACTTATATTTATGATCTACACAAACATTTAGAAACATTATATAATTATTATGCTAATATTGTTGATACTTCTTTTGCTGTAGATGCAAATATTCCTTCAAGTTCAGTTTCAACATCTGGGACCAGTGCTTTGGATGATAATGATGGTGTTGAAGATTATTTGATTTGGTCTACACTAGGGGAGCATCAACAAACCAGTAGTAGGAATATTGATGAACTTCAATTCTACTTGCAAAAGTCAGCAGAGCCCCGCACAAAGGAATTTCTACCACTGGGTTGGTGGAGGAGCAACTCAAATAAATTTCCTGTTCTTTCGGCCATGGCTCGAGACGTGTTAAATGTACCGATTTCAACAGTCGCATCAGAGAGTGCATTTAGCCAAGCAAGGCAACAACTAGGAGATACCCGTCATTTATTGGGTAGCAACGCTTTGAAAATTCTAGTGTGCTTCAGAGATTGGATAAGATCATAACGACGAAATCAAGGACGTGACGAGGTAGATGAAGCGGAGGACCAATAAATTGGAGATATAATAGTTTATGGTGCTGATTCAACCAATGCCGGAAACCAAGAACCTCATGTTGACATGGATGAACTTACAAAAATGATGCAAAGCATGTGATGTACTATTTCTTTTATTTTTTTATAATTGTTGTAAACTTTTAATTTGCAAGTTCAAAAATAACAAAATCAAAAAAGAACTTGCAACTTAATTTGAAGTATTATATATTATTCAATAAAAATATCAAATGAAAATCTTCGGAGCTTGATCCTTACATATTGCCTATTGGTCTTATTAAATAATTTTTTGTAGCCACTTACTTTCAAATTTTAATTTTAAAATTATAAAATTCAAATTTCAAATTTAAAACTTTAAACTTCAAAGTTTAATTCTAAGCCTTACAAGTTTTCAAACACTTAAGTATCAATAACATTGAATAAAAAAAATAAAATTTACTTTAAAAAAAAATAAAATTCCACGGCCCGCTAACAGCCCGAACCCGGACAGACAAAAAAACCCCGAAAAAGTACAGCCCGCTAACAGTCCGCAACATTAAACGGATGGACTTTTTTTTTTTTGTGTCCAGCCCGTCCCAACCCGCTCCTTAAACACCCTTAGATGGTACTAAGTGAATTGCAACCTCTAAATGGATTTACTGTTCTAAGTTATTAGTATGGTTTTAACATCAGTTTGTCACACATCATCCCCTCCGTAGAGCGGCTTTCTGCAAAAAAGACGAGGCCGGAGAAGTGAAATATACGAGATTATAAGCGTAAATTGTTTGTGGCTAAGTACGAATAAAGATGAAAGCTTTATTAAGTCCTATTGTATTCTATTTTTGTAATCAAAACTAACACCACTAAATTGTGGTCGAACAATTAAAAAGCAAAATATTCCTTAATTAAGCGACCATCGTCCAAAAAATCATTCTAAATTTTTATGTGCTATCTTTTCTAATTCTAGTTTTTTCCTTACCTAGATAAATCAGAATTTAGAATTAAGATTACCGAATAATACTTTATCACATAATTTCATTTTTCTTTTTTCTTTTACTTTTTGTATCAGGGAGAGGGAGTGTTAAGAAAATGACTTAACATCTAAATTAATTTTTAAAATTAGTTTTTTTTTTCACCGAGATTTGTCCAAACTTTAACTTATTTGTACAGTACTATAACATGAAGAGATTTGGGTTCAAAAAAGACAACGGTAGAGATAAATGAGTATGTCATTTATTTGTATTAATTATACCCTCAATTGTAGCTTAAGTAATTTCCTTTGAATAAAATACTTAGAACAAGCAAATGCACTACTTGAGAAAGTTGTCAACTATTTCTATCGTATACTACAAGATATGATTCGGATGGTGAACTTACTCAAAGATGAGATCTACTCGTGTTGAAGAAAGGTGGAATCAAGATTAACTTAATCAGATCACTTACTTTTAAGTGAATTTTTTTTTTACCTTTTATCATTTACATCACGTTTCCAAAGAGCCAAAAAGCTCTTATTGAGCCATGATTGTACCGTAAATATAGGGCCAACATAGCCTGCATCAATAGTAACAGAAAAAAGGAATGGAAGGAAACAACAAAAAGAAAGGAATGGGAGAAAGAGGAATTGGAGGGTTCACAAGATGAGATGGCAGATGAACTTATATTAACACCTTTTGGCCTCGGTCATTTAGGATTTTGCATGATCAGTAACAATAAAGAAAATATGCGAAAGAGTACAAGAGAATTCTGATCTTTTAAGATATATTTGTCTTTAAAAGCGCAAGAGAAATCTCAATAAATTAGCTATGATATGCATAAGATGAATATCCAAAATAAAAGCAGACAGACGTATATATATAAGAAAAATTAACAAGTTAAAATTAAAACTTTTAATTATGAAAAAAAAGTTTGCAAATCCATAGAAGAAGAAAAGTGCCAACTGCCAAGTGAAAGCTAGGTAATAGCGGAGTAGCCCGGTGTTTACACACTGCATTGTCACTTTAATTTGTAATTAATAAAATAAAATAAAATAAAATAAAATTATTTGATATGAGATGATGTAAACAAAATGTGTTACCTTTGATCTACTTACATTATCCTTCCAGCTACAATTATTAGCGCACATAAATAGCTGAAACATTTTCCTTCAATTTGGTTTAAAAAAATCAATTTAGAAGTTGAAATCTAAAAGCACCTGATTTTCAAAGGCTAAACGAGCTTACTTATAAGACATAGTATCCAAATCTTATATGAATAACACACACACACACACACACATATACATATACATATATATAATATTTTCTTATTAACCGTGATGGTTTGGTCAACTTGCACGTACCTCGACTAATTCCACGAGATGTCTGCTACGTTCCACCAGTATATGTGTTTACCCGTAAAACGGTACAATTGAATTTATACGTGGTTTATAGACAAATGAATTAATTTGATCCTGAAATAACAGATGAATTAGACAAAAATATGCAATACTTAGCCTTAGGATATAGACGAAACAACAGAAGCAACAGTTCCGGGAACAGGATATCCGGGCACAACAACATCGAAATCAAAAAATAAGAAGATAAGATTGTATTGAGCTTTGTATAGAATGTAGTATAAGTTTGCCAAAAAATTCATGTCATTTACAATGACGACTGAGCTCACTATTTATAGCTATGAAGGAAGTCCTATGATCGTGCCCTTCTTTAATGTCAATTATGAGGGGCATTGACGAAGATGTAACGGTGAACATAAATGCCAAATTTCCTGTAACGGGTAATTGCTCTTAATACCAGGAAATATTCTCTATTAAATGCTACCGGGAGAATAGCATTTATCACATCTTTATGAGCGTTATTCTTTCTGGTGACAAATAAAACAGCTGCCTTTGGTCTTTGGCCATCCCCCCGTCGTGGGTTCCACGTGTCCCCTTTTTTGGATGGCCACGTGTTATAGCATATTTTACCCTATACAGTAGTCCTTCTGCTTTCCGGTGACATAACTTTGTGTTAACGAAAAATTAGTAGAAACATTCTTTTGGCGGGAATTACTATAATTCCCTCAGAAGGCTTCTGACAGTTGATTATACGCATGTCTCTCTAACCTATCACGCAATGCACGCCTCAAAATAAGGTATGACACGGTCGCTTGCAATTATAGTAACTCAATGAAGAGTCGGGATCGAATTCACAGGGAGCTAGATGAGAGCTAGGAGTATATATTCTAATGCGTGGATTTGAACTATCTTAGTTTGCACTTTCACAAATTGGTGTTGTTTCTATTTCTATTTTAAAACTAAAGATTGTAAAGTAAAAGAATAAGACTAGGATAATTGTTTTTGTTATTTTTTAAATTTGTAAAAAGGCTAGGGTTATGACCATCGCCTAGGTGTTCGCCTAATGGGATATAAACCTTAATGCTTGTTTTGTTGATTGGGGTATATTATAGCTATCTACTCTCAATTACCCACTCAATACCTCTCGGTCAAGGAGTGATTTTGCCCAATTTGGTTTTCTCAAGTCCAAATAGGTATCACACAAAACAGTTGATAAGAGCTCAAGTAGGGTTATTACTATCTCTAGATTGAACCCTTTAATTGGGTTAATCAATCTCTCGATTGACCCAATTTCTTGTTAGCCAAGTTTTCCTAAACTAAGTCTCTCTTTCTCAAGTAGAGACTAAGTCAATTAGGCATGAACTAATGTTTGCAACCATTAATTCCACAAATTAAAGCATGAATAAAGCTAAATAATAAATACACAATCATAAACAAGCACTAAACTAGATACCTATAAGGTTTACACACTAGGGTTGGGTCACAACCTTAGTAAAAATCTAGCTACTCATGCTTGAAATTGAAGAAGTAGAAGAAGAAATACTAATTAAACTCATATTGTAAAGTTAAAATGATAAAATCTATAGTAAAATATTTCAAAATATAGAAAACTTCTACAGGACTTGCTGATGTCAAAAGTTAACCTAATTTTGTGAAACTAGTCTATTTATACAAGGCTAAAAATTTCGGACAAAAATGCCCTTCGGGAGGTTCTGCGGCTGCACAATTTCATGTACGGTACGCACAATTCTTCATCTTACTGGAGCTGGGATTCTGCGGCTGCACAATTCTCAACTGCGGCCGCGAGGCAATATTTTTGCGGTCCGCAGATTTATCACTGCGGCCACAATCTGGTCTTCTGCGGCCGCAAGGCACTTATTCTGCAGCCGCACAATCGAACTCTTGTGCGGTCCGTAATGACCCGTAATGACTCTTCGAGCATGACTCTTCGAGTGAAGCATGTCTGACTCTTCGAGCATGACTTAATTACTACTACTACTACTACTACTACTACTACTACTACTACTACTACTACTACTACTACTACTACTACTACTACTACTACTACTACTACTACGATAATTACCTAAACACAAAAAATGGACTCAGTCCCTTAAGAAAGTTATCACGCCATCCATCGTTGGGAAGAGTCACCCAGTTCACACAAAAACTACCTTTGAAAATAATCGTGGCATTAAGAAAACCAAAGGCTTATTATCCATTAAAACATAAAAAGAAACTACTAATTCAAAAAGAAGTTACTAAATAGAAAAGAAGCTACTAAATTAAACACTAACTAGTAAGAGAAACAAACATAAAGAAGCTACAAGCAAAAACTATCGAAAGCAATACAAATATACATAATGAGAGAAGATATATACATAATGAGAGAAGAAAAAGAGAGAATATATACAAAATAAGGAAAAAGAAGAAAATATTGTCAGTTATTACAAACCAATTGTTTCAGAATCATCAAATATCAAATTAACTCCACACCCCCAAATAAAAATAAGTATTGTCCCCAATGCTTAAATAAGAGTAAAGGAAGGGTAAGAATGAAGAAAACTCCTTATGGCTCCTTGGTCATCTCTGTGTCCACAGTAGCGTCACCGACCTCAGTCTCATCCAACTGGATCTTATCATCCTCAACTATGGGAGTGACTGGGTTGGTGAACATCTGACGCACTGCCTCGGCAGTGTCAGCAGCAAGGTCTGGCTCCTCAGACTGGCCAGCTGGTGCTGAAGGTGCTACAGGATCTGGGCCTGGATGGTCTGGGTCAATCAGCATGTCATAGGGAATGTCTCCGGTTGATGGAAGCTTGGTAACCTGTCTCCTGAGCTTGTCCACTGACTTCTTGGAGGCCTGAGACTTTCTCATCTTTTTCACTGCCTTGCCCAGCTCTTCTATCGCTGACCCATGCTGCACCAATATAGCCATAATCGTGTTTTGGTTCTCTAGGAGCTTCTTCAATGTTTCTTCCACTGTTGGGGGCATCTGAGGTGCCGGAATGGAGGCATCCAGTTGTTGAGGCTCGCCAATGTCTGGGAGACTCGCAATGCAGAGAGTGGAGTAGTAGGCATCGACACAAGCTTCAAAGCCAAGGTGAAATCTGTAATAGTGGCTGCTGAAGGCACTGAGGCTGGAGGTGGAGGCATAGCTGCTACACTAGCTAAAGGCTCGGCTGAAGTGGAAGGAATGTCAATTGCCTCTGCAGCTACTATCGATGGCTCATCAGACTGGCCTGTGGTGGTAGACATCTGACCCTTTCTCTTAGGGTTGTGTGCATCCATCAACGAGTACCACGAGAAGGGCTTCTTCGCCCGCACCTTCATACCAAAATCTCTCAGTTCCACCCTTGCATCCGTAAGATACTCTGTAATGGTGTTGGGATACAGGTAGGATATGTCAGCTTGCCTGGTGACCACGGAGATGTTGGCTGACATCACGACACCCACATTGATGGAGTACCCGGCCATGATGGAAGAAACTAGAACTACTCGCGGGAGCGGAAGATATGTCTCATTCGGGGATGGGTCTAGTCAGCTGCATACAAAGGTCTGCCACCTCTTTGACTTAAAACTCAGAGTGTTTCTATGAATAGACACACATGCTGTGATCTATGGTGGTGGTGGCCCAGGAGCTGCAAGAATCTCAGCTAGCCACGAGCGAGCTGCATCCCCAAGTGCAAATTTTTCTAAGTACTATGTGGGCTCGACATCCTCAAACCCCAAATAGGTGTTCAATGTGTGCTGGTCAAAACGCATCTTGAGGTTCCTCACTTTAGTCACCTTTGTCCCTTTATTGATATGTGCCACATTGGCGTAAAACTCCTGGACAAGGTAATCCTTCGCATCCACCACGCTCTGGTTGAACCACATCCACCCTTGCGCTCTTAAAACTGCCTCAAAACTGCAAGGTTGTACTTTTCTAGATCTCTCAACTGGAACTGTCGCTCAAGAGTGAGCGACCTCACTGGACACCACTCAAGAAAGCTAGAAAAGGCAGCCAAACTGACGAACCGGTCCTCCCACACCTCTTTCTTCTTTGATCGCTCAAGGCCGGCAACTGTAGCATCTCCCCCTCGGCCATCATCTGGGATGTCCTGAACTGATGTCTCTGGTGCCTGGGGGACAAGTGTAGTGGAAGGCTTAGAAGCTTGACTGGCACTCTCCGAACCCTTGGCGTATTGTTCCATGCGGGGCCAATAATATCATGCCCTTACCAACTTCAACACTAAGGAATCTGCGCCCGAGTGGTTGCCGCATATCCCTTCGTGAACCTCTCTCATGACATAGTTAGCTTCGGATGCCCCTAAGCATCGGGCCAGCGGGCCTTGAAAAGATTTTCTATACAATTGGCCTCTCTTGAAGCTATATCGCGTTGCTTTGGCGCGCATCGCCCGGGATAGTTTGGGGTCTTCAGGTAGCTTCCCGTGTTCGAGATAATGGATGATTTCATTCCTCCAGTCCCAGTACAGACTAGTCGAATTTACCTCATAGTAACCATTTGTATCCAGAACTGAGTTCATCAGTTGTACTACCGTCCCGGACTCCAATCCCTTTATTTTCGTCGATGATCCAAGGTTTTCCAATGCGTTTGCTTCTGCATTATCTTCCCTTGGGATATGAGTAATCGACCATTCCCGGAATCACGCCAACAGAGCCCGAACCTTTACCACGTATTGTTGCATGCGCTCCTCTTTGGTCTCGAAGATCCCGTAGACCTGATTTACCACCAGCTGTGAGTAACATTTGATTTCAATGACCTCAGAGTCAAGTCCCCGGGCTAATTCGAGCCCTGCAATCAAAGCTTCATACTTTGCTTTGGTTTTAGTTAAATGGACCGTCCTGATGGCTTGCCTTAGGGTTTCCCCCGAAGTCGTGGTTAAGACTATACTGAGCCCGGACCCTTTTACGTTGGAAGCTCCGTCCGTAAATAAGGTCCAAACCCTTGATGTTGATTCTGACACCATTACTGCCTTCTTGGTTGCCAGAGGAAATAATCCCGGACTGAAATCAGCCACGAAGTCAGCAAGGACTTGCGACTTAATTGCAGTCCTTGGTTTATATTCTATGTCGAATTCACTCATTTCGACGGCCCATTTGGCCAATATACCCAAGAGCTCAGGTTTATGGAGGATGTTCTGCAAAGGGAAAGTAGTCACCACGGTTATTAGGTGGCCTTGGAAGTAGGGCCTCGGCTTTCGAGCGGTGACAACGAAAGCTAAGGCCAGTTGCTCCAAATGTGGGTAACGAGTTTCTACTCCCGTTAAAATTTTACTAACATAATAAATGGGAGATTGCGTACCTTCATTCTCTCGGACTAAAACTGTATTTACCGCCACTTATGAGACTGCGAGATAAACCAGCAACTTTTCACCTTCTTTTGGTTTTGCAATGGAGGGCTTGACAAGTATTTCTTTAAATCCCTCAAAGCCTCTTGGCACTCCGGGGTCCATTCGAAATTATTTTTCTTTTTGAGCAGTGCGAAGAAACGATGACACTTTTCTGTTGACCAGGAAATGAACCTGCTCAAAGCTGCCAATCTCCCCGTAAGCCTTTAGACTTCCTTCACATTTGATAGTTGGTCCGGGATATCTTCTATGGCTTTGATCTTATTGTGGTTTACCTCAATTCCCCTTTGTGATACCAGAAATCCCAGAAACTTACCTGAGCTGACCCTGAACGCACATTTCTCGGGATTATGTTTCATATTATGCTTCCTTAGGATGTCGAAAGTTTCTTGCAGATGTATAAGATGATCACCTATATTTAAAGACTTAACAAGCATATCATCTATATAAACTTCCATAGTATTTCCTATTTGATTTTCAAACATATTGGTCACGAGCCGTTGATAAGTGGCTTCGGCATTTTTCAACCCGAAGGGCATCACATTGTAGCAATATATACCATAATTCGTTATAAATAAAGTTTTTTCCTGATCCTCCGGGTTCATATTAATTTGGTTGTACCCAGAATAAGCATCAAGGAAACTCATTAACTCGTGCCCGGCCGTGGCATCAATCATTTGATTAATGTTTGGCAGTGGGAACGAATCTTTCGGGCACGCCTTGTTAAGATCTTTACAATCTACACACATGCAAAACTTATTATTCCTCTTAGGAACTACTACAACATTGGCTAGCCAGTCTGGATATCTTACCTTTCGGATCGAACCAATATTAAGTAAGCGGGTTACCTCTTCTTTGACAAATTTATTCCTGGCTTCAATAATCGGGCATTTGTTTTTCTTACCGGAGGTATGCTAGGATCTAAGCTTAACTTGTGTATGTCTACCTTTATCAGGATGTTTGTCATATCCTTATGCGACCATGCAAAATAATCAACGTTAGATTTAAGGAATTTTAAAAGTCGGACCTGAGTTCTGGGAGCAGTCCTATCCCCAAGTAGAATTTCCTTTCTAGGAATTCTTCGAACAATGTCTCTTGCTCCAGCTCTTCCATTGTGAACTTCGTTGTATCGGTCTCTTTTGGAACGTGGAAATATCTCGGCACCCGATAATATTCCGACGCCTCTACCCTGGGGCTAACTTCATCTAGTTAAGAAGTAGGTGCCGGTCTCTGTAATATCTATGCCACGTGGTCCATTCCTTTGCTGCTGGAGACCAAAATTGCATTCATCTCCCTTGTTGTCGGTTTATCACCCCTTATCTGCTTAATTCCTTCGGGCGTTGGAAACTTCAGCAATTGGTAATACGTTGATGGTACAATTTTTATCTCGTGAAACCATGGCCTTCCCAGAATGATGTTGTATCCCATATCACCATCTACCACTTCGAAAAGAGTTGTTTTCATTACTCCTTCATCATTTGTGAGTAATAAAATTCCTCCTGTATGGCCTCCCCGAGTTGTCACACTTGCGAGGTTTAATCCGGCAAGGAGCTTTGTGGTTGGAATAATGCTTCCGGTGAGTTTAGCTTGCTCCAATACTCTCCATTGTATGATATTAGCTGAACTTTTTGGATCCAATAGAACACTTTTAATCTTAAAATCTAGCACATTTAAAGAAATTACCAGTGCGTCATTGTGTGGTAGCAGCAATTTGTCTGCGTCCTCCTCCGTAAAAATGATATCGTCTTCCCAAAGCCTCATGATATGCGTTATTGATACTTTCATCTTCTTTGCTGCTGAAAAGGTAACCCCGTTAATCTCGTTCCCTCCGAAGATCATGTTGATTATTTGGCGCGGGGGATCATCTCCTGCTTTCGAGGGTTTCGCGCTGTCCCGGTTACGACCATAATTGTTCTTCGCTTGGTGACTCAAGAATTCTCTGAGGTGACCATTCTTCAATAATGTTGCCACTTCTTCCCGGAGGTGTCGACAGTCCCCTGTCCGGTGGCCATTCATCCCATGGTATTCACACCACAAGTTGGGATCAGATCTCATTGGTTTTGGGAACCGTGTTTCTTTGATGTTTCTCATGGACGACACCAACTCCACTATACTGACGTTGAAGTTTATTCCAATAACTTAGGGTAAGAAGGATCCCGCAATCCTAACACTTCTTTATCCTGCAGTGATCGATTGTTCCAACCGCGATCAGTCCTCTTGTCAACAGCGAAGCTGTCCACTGTCCGAAAACCTCTGCTGCGGCCTTCAGTCTGTTCGTAGGAAAAAACCTGGCCCTTTGAAGTCCGTTTGTCCGCGTCATAATCATCCTTTGATTTTTCTCTTTTTCTCGTCCTTTGGTCGATGATGGAAAATAAACCTGATCATCTTCGATCCTTATTTTTGATTCATACTGGTTGTAAACATCCGCCCAGGTCATTGCTTGAAACTCTAGTAGGCTTTCCTTCAATTTTCGGGAAGCATCTGAACTCCTCAGATTCAATCCCTTGGTGAATGCTTCAGCTGCCCATTCATCCGGAATAACCGAGAGAAACATTCTCTCTTTCTGGAATCGGGTAACGAACTCTCGTAGCAGTTCGGACTCTCCGTGCGCAATCCTGAATATGTCGGCCTTTTGGGCAGGTACTTTTCTAGCCCCGGCATGAGCCTTGATGAAAGAATCTGCAAGCATTTCAAAGGAGTCTATGGAATGCTCGGGTAACATTGAATACCACGTCAAGACCCCCTTCGTGAGGGTTTATCCAAATTTCTTAAGCAATACAGATTCAATTTCACGAGGAGCTAAATCATTACCCTTTACCACCATTGTGTTGGTGGTAGTATGCTCTTGGGGGTCTGAAATTCCGTCATACTTTGGCACTTCAGGCATTTTGAACTGCTTCGGGATTAACTCTGGTGCCGCACTTGGCTTATATGGAAATTGAGTATACTTTTTCGAGTCCGAACCTTTCAGCACTGGAGGAGAGCCCGGGATCTGGTCCACGTGGGCGTTCCCTTCCCTCATAAACTGTAAAAGTTCATTCTTGAAAGGATCATTCTCATTGTTGAGGCCGTATCCGTTCCCCTTGCCCCATCAGAGCCAATTTCACCCCTGGGAGTGTTTTTATCGACCCTCTACGCCGTTTGATTCGTGGGAACCCCGGGAGGAATCGAATCTCGTCTGTTTGCATTATTTGAAGCTCCCGACAATGCCCGCTTCAACTCCATCATAACCTTATCTTGTCGCATGAGGTGATCTAGAATGATCGCCTGTTGCTCTTGCAAGACCCTTACCGCGTCAATGACATGTTCCTCATCAGCATCATGGGGAGTGGTCTCCCGAACATATCTAGGATATTGCCTGTCATGCATCGGTGTAGCGTGATTTCCCTCATTATGGGTATCACTAATTTAGTCATCGAAATGAGGTCGATCCCCTCGAATCTCGGAGTTATGCATGTCGTTAACAATGTTATCTGCCATTTCTTATGATTTTCTCTAAGACAAAATAATCAAAACACGTTAGTAAAAAAGGCAAGGATCAATTTAATTACACGGCTGTTTAGGCCCCATGGTGGGCGCCAAACTGTTTACCCGTAAAATGGTACAGTTAAATTTATACGTGGTTTCTAGACAAGTGAATTAATTTGATCCTGAAATAATAAAATAATCAAAGTATTATGCAATACTTAGCCTTCGGATATAGAAGAAATAACAGAAGCAACAGTTCTGAGAACAAGATATCCGGGCACAACAACATCAAAATAAAAAAATAAGAAGATAAGATTATATTGAGCTCTGTATAGAATGTTGTGTATGTTTGCCAGAAAATTTGTTCCCTTTACAATGACGACTAAGCTCACTATTTATATCTATGAAGGAAGTCCTAGGATCGTGCCCTTCTTTAATATAAATTATAAGGGGCATTGATGAAGATGTAACGGTGAACATAAATGTCAAATTCTCTGTAATGTGTAATTGCTCTTAATGCCATAAAATATTCTCTATTAATGCTACCTGGCGAAAAGTATTTATTACATCTTTATGAGTATTATTCTTTACGGTGACAAACGAAACAGATGCCTTCGGTCTTTGGCCATCCCCCGTTTTAGGTTCCACGTGTCCCCTTTTTGGACGGTCACATGTCATAGCATATTTTACCCTATATATGTGTCACCAATTTCGCTTGAAAACAATTACACTAAATTCAATAAATACTTCATACTTTGGTCAGAATTACACTTTAATCATTGAGTTTCAAGACCTCATACAAAAATTTAGCCATAAGAAAGAGAAAAGAAATGATATCTAACGTAATGCGTACTAATTAATGTTCTTTCACCAAACCCCGATTTCTTGGACTCTAATAATTTCTTCTATCGTTCCTGATTGGATAGTAACTGGTTACGTTTCCCTTTCTATCTAAGTTATATGGCTGGTATCGATCTCGAGGTGGCCTCGACTCCTGATCCACTATTGTTTTTAGACTTGTCATTTGCTCTATTGGGATAAACCGACCCCGAGGGAGCCCCTAGTTGGTCGTCCTCGACTCTGATCTTTGATTGGTACCTGTTGTAGACATCAGCCCAGGTAACCGCTGGGTACTCTACCAAATTTTGCTTCAATTATTGAGATGCAACCGAACTTTTGGGGTTAAGCCCTTGAGTAAAAGCTTGAACGGCCCAATCGTTAGCAACCGGGGGCAGATCCATTCGTTCCATCTGGAATCTTGTTACGAAATTTCTAAGCATCTCGTTTTCCCTTTGCTTGACTTTGAAAATATCCGATTTCCTTGTCTCAACTTTAATAGCGCTAGCGTGGGCTTTAACAAAGGCATCTACAAGCATAGAAAATGTATCGATAGAATTTGGAGGTAAGTTGTGATACCATATCATTGCTCCCTTGGACAAGGTTTTCTCAAAAATTTTCAGCAATACCGACTCGATCTCGTCATCCTCAAGGTCGTTGCCTTTTATTACGCATGTGTAGAAGGTCACGTGCTCGTTTGGATCTGTGGTCCCGTTATATTTGGGAATATCGGGCATTCGGAACCTTTCGGAATTGGATTTGGTGACGAACTCGGGGGGGAAGGTTTCTAAATGAACTTTTTGGAATTCGGTCCCTTCAATATCCGAGGTGCTCCCAGGATCTGATCAACCTCAAGTTGTAAGTTTTCACTTTCTTGTCGTTCGCCTATATTTTATTTTTGCCGGATTCCACCTGCTTTGTCAGTGCCTCGAGCATTTTTATCATCTCGGAAGTTCCGCCGGGTTTGGACTCATCGGGTTCTATGATGACCCGCTCTTCCCTCCGAGTGTCTTCTCCCACCCGTTCGGGTTCAGCCACGTTATGTGAGTGATTTTGATGCTGCAGTTGTGCTATGGCAATTTGCTAAGCTTGTAACATCTCAAAAATCAAACGTAAGCTAACTCCATCACCTTCCCCTTTGGGTGCCTCGCGAGCCGATGGCCGAGGTGCCCCGTGAATGCTGTTATCGAGATCAATTGGTAAGTTGATGTTGATAGCAACCTGTGAATTGGGATCGACTAGGTCATCGATCGGAGCGCCATTAGGGTCGACAAGGGGTACACTGTTGCTTGGCACTACGTTGTTATTTTCACTGTAGTGACCTGATTCGACGTCAACATTTAAGTGAGCAGATTGGAGTTTGACATATTGAATGATCGTGAAATCAAACTTCAAATAACAAGTGTAAAAAAGAGTGTATTATAAAGATTCGTATTAAATTACCATTATTATCCTTAGCCTCACGATGGGCGCCAAACTGCTTACCCTTAAAATGGATAACAATTAAATTTGTACGCGGTTTAAAGAATACGTGGTTTAAATTAACATGAATGGTCAAAGAACAGTAAGTAACTAAATTGAAAAAGAAATAAAACGATCAAACCAAGTGTGATGAAGTAATTAAGCATAGTGTTAGACTCGAATGTTAAAGATCAGTTTCAATCAAGCCCTCGGAATAGAGCTCGGTTGTAACTAAATAGATGAACAACTGAAGAACACTTGAACAATTGCTAAAAGCCAAAATAAACTTTATTCCTTTGATATGCGTGCCAACAGTGACCAAAAAATAAAAAGGTTCCTCTCTTTATATAGTAGAGGAGTTTTAACCCTAATGCAAATCTAAATAAGGTAAAAATCCTTCCCTTCCTTTTTCCCCAAGAAAACATGATCCGCAGTTAACCGGGCGCGATTCGTGCCGCAATATCCGGCTGATGGCGGATATTTTGGCTCTCCGTTTGTCCTTATTAACTGACTTTGCTTTACCCTCTATTCTTCGTTTCGCTCGAGCTTGACTCTTCACGTGTTCAGCCATGCTCGGTTCCCGACGTATCATTCGTTTGCCCCCGGTTCCGATCTACGGGCACCTTCGGTCCCATTCGAGCTGGTAAAGAATAACGTTGTTCCTCGTTTCATCAACGGGAAATCGGGGGTAACTCTATCCGTGATTTTACACGTAGAAACGTCTAATATGAATAAAGATGAAAGCTTTATTAAGCCATTTGTAAAGATTCTATGTTTGTAATCAAAACCAACCGCACTAAATTGCGCTCCAACAATTAAAAAGCAAAATATTCCTTAACCAGGCCACCATCTTCCAAGAAATCATTCTAACCTTTTATGTGCTATTTGTTTAATTCTAGCTTTTTCCTTACCTTGATAAATCAGAATTTCAGAATTAAGATTACCTAATAATACTTTATTAAGCCAAATGATCCAGCCGCGCGCACACGTCTTACTATCTAAATTAATTTTAAAAATTAGTTTTTTTTTCACCGAGATTTGTCCAAACTTTAAATTATTTGAGTACTATAACCAGGGGCGGCCCGATGGTAAGGCAACTCAAGCAACCGCTTGAGGCCCCATATTTATGGGTCCCAAAATTTTCTAATATTAAATAGCTGTATATGATAATTTTAAAAAAAAATATCTAATATATAAAAAAAAATGCATTTTTCATAAAAAAGGAAATAAGAGATAATTTGGTAATATGAATAGTTACTTTTGGGATTCAGCCCTAAACTTTAGGTGTGAATATGTTTCTTGACTCCTTTATACACTGTCATCATTATCGTGAGGCTCATATTACTTTAATTACTTTGTCTTTCTTTACAAGTATACTATCTCATAAAATATTCCGTCAAGTAAGATATCAAAAGGCAATTGTAACCCTTTTTTGTCAAGTTTTCCCGAAGAAGTGGCCTTAAGATTATTTTTGAGATGCAAAATTATTTTTTTAGAAAAAATAGCTTTCCCGCGGTCTTAAATTTTACATCTCAAAAAATTAGAAAAATAAACTTTAAATAAAATTTTATTAAATGAGTTTTTTAATACCGAAAAACTTAGGGCCCCTCATTGAAGTTTGGCTTTAGGCCCCAAACACCGTTGGCCGCACCTGACTATAACAGGAGGAGGTTTGGGTTCAGGAAAGACAACGGTAGAGATAAATGAGTATGTCTTTTAGTTGTATTAATTATACCCTCAAATATTGTAGCTTAAGTAATTTCCTTTGAGTAAAATACTTAAAACAAGCAAATGCACTTCTTGAGAAAGTTGTCAATTATTTCTAAAGCATGCTACGAGATGTGATCGATGGTGAACTTACGCAAAGATGAGATCTACTCGTGTTAAAGAAAGGTGGAATCAAGATTAATATAATCAGATCACTTACTTTTAAGTGAAAAAAGAATTTACCATTTATCATTTAGGAGTTTGCACATCACGTTTCATGAATACCGATATGGAAATAGCCAAAGAGCTCTTATTGAGCCATGATTGTACCGTAAATATAGAGGCCAACATAGCCTACATCAATAGTAACAGAAAAAAGGAATGGAAGGAAACAACAAAAAGAAAGGAATGGGAGAAAGAGGAATTGGAGGGGGAGATGATTCACAAGATGAGATGGGAGATGAACTTATATTATAGACACTTCTTGGCCTCGGTCATTCAGGATTTTGCATGATCAGTAACGATAACGGAAATATGTGTAAGAGTACAAGAGAAATCTGATCTTTAAGGTATATTTGTCTTTAAGAGCAAGGTATATATTCGATAGCATATGAAACTATACACACAAGACATCTTAAAACCAATATACAATTACAATAGACAATAATTCCATCGGTCCTTTGGTGAGGAGTTACATGACACCTACACTGCTGGTAGAATGTAGCAACTACTCGATAAATTAGCTGTGATATGCACAAGATGATTATGTATGTATGTATGTATGTATGTATGTATATATATATATATATATATATATATATATATATATATATATATATATGAGAAAAATTAACAAGTTAAAATTAAAACTTTTAATTATGAAAAAAAAGTTTGCAAATCCATAGAAGATGAAAAGTGCCAACTGCCAAGTAATGGCTAGGTAATAGTGGAGTAGCCCGGTGTTTACACACTGCATTTTCACTTTAATTTGTAATTAATAAAATAAAATAAAATAATTTGATATGAAGTAAAAAAAATGTGTTACCTTTGATCTACTTACGTTATCCACCCAGCTACAATTATTAGCGCACACAAATAGCTGAAACTTTTTCCTTCAATTTGGTTAAAAAAAATCAAATTAGAAGTTGAAATCTAAAAGCACCTAATTTTCAAAGGTTTTAGATCAGCTTACCTATGGCTATAAGACATAAGTATCTACACGTGAGGGATAACATATAGATACTGTGCTGACAGAGATTCAATTTTGTTTGATTCAATAAGCTATTAATTCTAGTTTAGTGTCACCAATTTCAGTCAGAAAACAATTACACTTATACATACAATAAATACTTTATACTTTGGTCGGAATTACACTTTAATTAACTGAGTTTCAAGACCTCACAGGAAATTTAGCCAGAATAAAGAGAAAAGAGATGATATCCAAGTACGTAATGTGTACTAATAATCTTCCTAGTGCCTAAGTAGGAGTAAGAAAACCCAAAGACTGAATATCAAGAAAACAACTAGAAAACCTGAACAACACAACGCCCATGCAAACTGCTCCAATCATCATCCCACAACCCAATATTCCAATATACCTCCCAATACCCCATATTGATCCTTTTTCCTCTCCATCAACTTCCACAGCATCCTTTTCTGCCATTTCTCCAACAGGAAAATCCTCCTCCTCCTCCTCCTCTGGAACGTCATAATTAACCGGAGAACTCAAATCAGCCATAGCCGCCTCTCCGTCATCATTGAGACACGACTCGCTGCAGGAACAAACGGAAGCAACATCGTCATTGATATTGCCGTGAACCGGGGCTGACTGTTGCGAGTGGTAGTCGTCCCAGTGGCGAAAGGCGGTTTCAAGTTCGTCGAGTCTGTGGGCAATGTGGTGCAAGTGGCGCGGCTTGGAAGGGCACGAAGCGATCTCCGCAGCCAATAAATGGTTCAGGAACACCAATTGTTGTTCGATGTCGTGGGAGAGGATTTCGTGGGTTGCTGTATCCGGTGAGAATGTGAAGAGCAAATTGAGGTCGGATTCGAGTTTCTGGAGTTTCTTCCGCAGTATTGCGTATCTCTTCGTCATATTTCTGCATGCACTTCTCAGTGGGCTACTGGGGTTGAGAGGTTGTTTTTTATCAGTTTTTTGAGTTGTAAATATTCATCGTGGGTTACGACGGTTCAGTAGACGGTTATGTAGCAGAAACCCCGTCTCTTTCCTTTGAATTATGTCGTGAATATTAGAGCAAAGCAATTTTTTTTTTTGGGTTTTCTGATCTAATAATAGTCCGTATGAGAAAAAAAGAAGAAGAAAGGATCTAATAGGTTGCAATTAGAGAAAAAGGACACAAAAACTGCCACATTTGCTTGACACAAAACTAAGGTTGCGAACACTATAAATTCCTGGGTGATTCCTCAAAGTTGGTGACTTGGTGTGAAAAAATTATTTCCTTATGCATCCAAATTACCCGCACCAAATATTTACATTAAATTATATTAATTTATTATGATTAAGTGATAAATAAGAGAAGAATAAAAATGTATACTTATTATTTAATTATGATGTAGTAATAACTATGTTTAGTGAAGATATGCTTGTCATATATTTATTGTTATCAATTGTCATTTTGGATTGAGAAAAGATTCTTGTGTTGACTATTTATGCATAAATTTCGTAATAAGAAACGGAAAAATGGTTCAATATAACTTTTTACATTTTGAATACTAGTTATACGTATATCCCATCTCAATAAATACATATTTTTAAAAATCACATAAATACTATATTAACTAATTAAGTTTGAGTTATAAAATAAGTTTAAGAAAAAAATGTGAGTTCCTGAAAATGATGATTGTTGATTCTATTTAACAACTAAATAAATGAAGAAATGGTGATAATAGAAGTCCTCAATCATCTAATTAGTCACTATTTTCAGCTTAAAAATTATTCAGTTATTACAGTATCACAAGTTGTCATGCTTTTTTTTATTTTCATCAACAACACATAAACTCTTGAAGATTTAATAGTTTTTTTTTTGAAATCTTTTAAGGAAGTATATATTCTTAAGTTTATTCTAGAAAACACACACAAGATCATCTAACTGACATAGTTCTTTTTTCGCAAGCAAAATGTGGATTATTCTATTTCTTTAATCAATGAGAAATACTATAGAAAATACATAACAACGAAAAAAATTAAAAATTTGGCCAAACAGGTACGCTGGAGAGACAACATCCGAACATTATCTGTGAAATTAAGTTTTATTTCGTAAATATTTAACTCTCATGTTTCTAATTTTATGTAATATTTTCTTAATTAATATTTATATCTCAAAGCAACAAATTACACACTCACAAAAAATAGATATTCTAAACACAAATATTTCTCATTAATATACAGAAAAAGTTAATAATATAAATGTAGTACTTATAAAAATTATAAAAACAATAAAAACATCATTCAACTGGTAATTATGAACTTGAATTGATAGCTATGTAGAAAACCATAGGAACTTTTGGCACAAAAAAAACAATCTTAAAGACGTTTGTTATCACAAAACTATAAGAATAATCTAAACGTTAGAAAATTTACCTCAAATATTATTTTCCCTTTTTAACTACAGAAAAAATTGACCTCTTTTATAGGAAATTAAATAATTGTATTAAATAATGAGTCTCCTCCTTAATGTCTTATTTTTTTTCCTTTTTAGCCTACGAAAATATAGACTTTCCTACTTTTTTCTCTCTCTTTTAAAACAATTTTATCCATTATAGAGTGCACTTTGAAGTGTAAAAAAGGCGAACGACATTTCGTTAAGGTTCTTCGGCTGTTCTTGCTAGTCTAAGAGTATGCACTTTGCAATTTTGCACTTGTACCTTGTCTCAATAAGTATTAATTTTTTTTTTTAAAAGTCATATAAATATTATTTTAAGAATTATGTTTGATTTATATAATAAAGTTAAAAAAAGAAAGTGTAAAATCATGAAAATGATGATTAATGTCAATCTTATTTATTTAACTCAATAAAGAAAGAAGCTATATTGTCACGACCCGGAATTCCATCCCTAGGGACCATGATGGCGCCTAACATTTCACTTGCTAGGCAAGCTAATGTTAGAATAGTTTTTAGTCATTTTTAACAAAATAAATTAAGTGATACCAATTAAACTGTAATAACTGAAATAGAACTGAAATAAATTGAGAAAAACCAAAATAATCGAAATATCTAGATACAATCCAGAACAGGTATCACAAGTGTACGAGCGACTAAAATAATACAGATAATAGTCTGAATGAAAGTAAACAACTAGGATAAGGTAGAAGGGGACTTTAGGGCTGCGAACGCCGAGCAACTGTACCTCAAGTCTTCGTCTGATAGTCAATCCTAGCAATCTACTGACCGCCGCTGGGACCGATTCCAAAATCTGCACAAGAAGTGCAGAGTATAGTATGAGTACAACCGATCCCATGTACTCTGTAAGTGCCGAGCCTAACCTTGACGAAGTAGTGACGAGGCTAAGACGGGTCACTTATAATAATCTGTACGCAGTATAATAATAATAACGGGAAAGAAATGCAGAAAGATTAAGGAAACTAACTTATGAAAATAAACTCAATCCTCAAAATTAGTAACACCAAAAATACCAATCCTCAAAATCTCGTACGAACGTACCAAAGCCAACACAATACAACAAGGAATACAAAACACACAATTCGTTGCGGCGTGCAACCCGATCCCACCGTACAAACATGATCCTCCCTTATTTCACCATATAAATATCAATAATAACAAGTAAAATCCGCTGCGGCACGCAACCCGATCTCACCATATAATCAGAATCAATATCATAATCCTCCCTTATTTTACCATATCAATCCTCCCTTATTCCACCTGTAGCGGCATGTAATCCGATCCATAAACAAAAATCAATAAACGTAATAAATTCCGAACTCAATTCACAAGACTCTCTACGAATAAAGAATATGAAAGCAAATCCATAAAGGAACCTCGTACCAAATCAAGGAATGCGACAATTAATACAAAGCAACAAGATAAATCAAATGTATGACAATTAAAGTGTACACGTAAGGCAATTAAGGCTAATAACAATTAATCATGGAAGAATGGAAGGAACGAACAGGTTAATATAAGAGAATTAAGTGACAAGTAGCAAGTTAAGGCATATGAAGCAGTTAAAGCATGTAAAAGTCAAGACATGGACTAAAATAATTAATGAAATGCGGAAAAGTATGGAAACAAGTATTTTGACGGCGTATATACACTTTCACCTCGCATATACGTCGTTACACATGTAATTCACATATCACATAGCTCAAGGGTTTCTAATTCCCTCAAATCAAGGTTAGACCCAATATTTACCTCGCTCCGTAAGCAAATCAAAGCTCAAACGGGGCCTTTCCTCTAAAATCCGCCTCCAAACCTATCAAATCTAACTAAAATCGACTGAATAACATCAAATTATGCTAGGAAAATCAATTACAAGACATAAAGTTAAGATCTTTACACTTTTCCTAAAAAGTCAACAAAAGTTAACCCCGGGCCGGCTTGGTCAAAATCTGAGGTTCAGACCAAAATTCATTTACCCATTTACCCCCAAAGCTCGGTTATATAATTAGTTTCGAAATCCGACCTCAATTCGAGGTCTAATCCCAAATTTATAAAAATTCCTAATTCTATCTAAATTCCTAATTTCTACCATGAAAATCTTAGATTTGATGTTGAAAACTTATGAAATGCAATGTGTAATTGAAAAGAAATAGATTAAAGTCACTTACCAATGAATTTAGGAAGAAAATCTTTTGGTAAAATCGCCTTTAGGGTGTTTTGGGTTGAGACACTACTAGAAATTGGGCAAAAACAGACCAAGGTCGACCGCCCAACTTAGGTCGGTCAAAGAACCGACCAAAAAATCGACCAAAGTTGGTCGATTTTTTAAAATATTTTTTACGAAACCGACCAACTTTGGTCGGTTTTCTTTGGCGCAAAAATGCGGGAAACTATTTTTGAGTCCCGAGAAATTTATTTTTCAAGAAACCGACAAACTTTGGTCGGTAAAATTAATATTAAAAAACGATCAAAATTGATCGGTTAATTCGGCCGGTCATTTAAAAAAAACCAACCAACTTTGGTTCGTAATTTCACTTTTTAATAAAACTGACCAACTTTGGTAGGTTATTTTCGTGCGAAAATACAATTAAAGAGTATAAATCAAATAAAAGACAATCTTAAAACAAAGCGCACCAATGGTCTAGTGGTAGAATAGTATCCTGCCACAGTACAGACCCCGTTTCAATTCCCAGATATTGAATCTTTTGATTACATAATTAAAATACCGACCATCTTTGGTCGAAAAAAATCGACCAACTTTGGTCGGTTTTTTTTGCAATTTATTTTTTGAATTTAATTGACCGACCAAAGTTGGTTGGTAATTTCTGACCAACTTTGGTCGGTAATTTCCGACCAACTTTGGTCGGTATGCCTTTCCAACCCCTAAAATACCGTCCACACGTAAATGGTTGCGTTTTGGTCAGTTATTGGCCATTACCAACCAACGTTGGTCCGTTTTTTGGTCAGTTTTTATCGGATTTCTAGTAGTGAGAGTTTGTGAAAAATGAGCCAAATCCCGTCCTTTCCTCTTTTTGTCCAAGCGCAGATGTCGAAAATGCGATCTAGGGTTCGCAAATGCGAACCCCGCAAATGCGAACCCCGCAAATGAGAGAAACCCTTCGCAAATACGAAGACACTCCATCTCTGATTTCATTGCAATTGCGATGAATTGTTCGCAATTGCGAACACTGGACAACCGCAAATGCGACCATTTGATCGCAAATGCTATCTAGCCCACCCCAACACCCTTTCGCAAATGCGAAGAAATTGTTCGCAAATGCAAACCTGAAAAGGACCCTCTACTATTGCAAATGCGATCCTGACCTCGCAATTGCGAGGTCTGAGGCCTCGGTAAAAAAACCAGCATCTCCTAACTCTATCAAACACTCCGCCACGCATCCGAAACTCACCCGAGCCCTCGAGGCTCCAAACCAAACATGCACACAAGTCCAAATATATCATACGAACTCGCTCGCGTGATCAAAAAACCAAAATAACACCTAGAACTATGAATCGGACACCAAAATGAATGTAAATTTTAATTTAACTTAAGAAATTTAAATATTTCAACCAGACGTCCGAATCACGTCAAATCAACTCCGTTTTGCACCAACTTTTGCTGACAAGTCAAAAATACTATAATGAACTTATACCAAGTTCTGAAACTGAAATCCGAACTCGGTAACAAAAAAGTCAACTTACGGTCAAACTTAAAACCTTTAAATTGCTAGTTTTCAATAAATTGTGTTAATGCAAGTTAGGGACTTTCAAATTCGATTCCGTGCATACGCTCAATTCTATATGGGTTCTTTTACACAAAGCATTGACTGTAGTCAACTCAAATGAGTTTTAAGATACAATTTCACATTTTCATCAATTTTCTCATAAAAACCTTCCCGAAAAAGGACACGTACTGCGCACACGAATCGATGAAGGCTAAACGAAGCTATTCGAGGTCTCAAAACACAACAATGAAGGATAAAACTATAAATGACCTACTGGTTCATCGCATTCTTCACTTCTAAAACAAACTTTCGTCCTCGAACGGACATAGAAAGGTACATAGACTGGTAAAAAGGTATGGATATCTACTCCACATATCCGACTCGGACTCCCACGTGGCTGCCTCGATTGGCTTACCTCTCCTCTGCACTCGAACTGAAGGATAACTATTAGACCTCAACTGCCAGATTTGCCGGGATAGAATAGCCACCGACTGTCCTCATAAGTCAAATCCTTGTCCAATTGGACTGAGCTAAAATCTAACACATGGGACGGATCACCGTCATACTTCTGGAGCATGGACACATGAAACACCGGATGGACATCTGACAAACTACGTGGCAATGCGAGCTTGTAGGCCACCTCATCCACTCTCTCAAGAATTTCAAAGGGCCCAATATACCTAGGGCTCAACTTGCCCTTCTTTTCGAACCTCATCACACCCTTCATGGGTGAAACCTAAAGTAGTACACTCTCTCCAACCATGAATGCAACATCACAAACTCTACGGTCGACATAACTCTTCTATCTAGACTGAGCGGTGTGAAGTCGATCCTGAATAATCTTAACCTTATCTAAGGCATCCTGAACCAAATTTGTACCCAACAACCAGGCCTCCCTCGGCTCGAACCATCCAACTGGCGAACGACACCTCCTCCCGTATAATGCCTCATAGGGAGCCATCTGAATGATCGACTGGTAGCTGTTATTATAGGCAAACTCCGCAAGCGGCAAGAACTGATCCCATAAAACCCCCGAAACCCATAATGCAAGCATGAAGTAAATCTTCTAATATCTAATAATGCACTCGGACTGCCCGTCCGTCTGGGGGTGAAATGCTGTACTCAACTCCACCCACGTGCCTAACTCACATTGTACGACCCTCCAGAAGTGCGAGGTCAACTGCGTACCTCAATCAGAAAAGATAGACATGCGCATACCGTAAAGACGGACGATCTCACGGATGTAGATTTCAGCTAACCACTTTGAAGAATAGGTAACTGCCACTGGAATGAGATGTGTCGACTTTGTCAACCTGTCCACAATGGCCCATACCGTATCAAACTTCTTCCGAGTCTGTAGGAGTCCAATAACAAAATCCATAGTGATACGCTCCCACTTTCACTCGAGAATCTCTAACCTCTGAAGCAAACCACCAGGCCTTTGATGCTCGTACTTTACTTGCTGACAATTTAGACACCGAGCCACATATGCAACTATATCCTTCTTCATCCTCCTCCACCAATAATGCCGCCGCAAGTCCTGATACATCTTGGTAGCACCCGGATGAATAGAATACCGAAAACTGTGGGCCTCATCAAGAATCAACTCACGGAGCCCATCCACATTAGGCATACAAATACGATCCTGTATCCGCAAAACCTCATCATCTCCAATAGCAACCTGTTGGCACCACCGTGCCGCACCGTGTCCTTGAGGATAAGCAAATAGGGATCCTCATACTGACGCTTTCTGATGTGCTCATATAAGGAAGACCGAGCGACTGTGCAAGTTAGAACCCGATTGGGCTCTGAAACATCTAACCTCACCAACTGATTGGTCAAAGCCTGAACATCTGCTACAAGCAGTCTCTCACCAACTGGGATATACACAAGGCTACCCAAAATCAATGCCTTTCTACTTAAGGTATCGACCACCACATTGGCCTTCCCGGGATGATACAAAATGGTGATGTCATAGTCTTTCAACAGCTCCAACCACCTCCTCTGCCTCAAGTTGAGATCCTTCTGCTTGAACAAATACTATAGACACCGATGAACCGTGAATACCTCACATGACACACCATAAAGATAATGCCTCCAAATCTTCAGTGCATGAACAATGGCTGCCAATTCTAAGTTATGAACATGGTAATTCTTCCTGTGAACCTTCAACTTTCACGACGCGTATGCAATCACCCTGCCATCCTGCATCAATACTACACCAAGCCCAATACGAGATGCATCACAATACACCATGTAGGATCCTGAACCTGTGGAAACACCAACACTAGCACCATAGTCAAAGCAGTCTTAAGCTTCTGAAAGCTTAACTCACCCTCATCCGACCATCTGAATGGGTCACCATTCTGGGTCAATTTAGTCAATGAGGATGCATAGATGAAAACCCCTCCACGAACCGGTGATAATAACCCACCAAACCCAGGAAACTCCGGATCTCTGTAGCTGAAGTAGGTCTAGCCTAATTTTGAACTACCTCAATCTTCTTAGGATCCACCTTTATGCCCTCTGTCGATACAACATGTCCCAAAGAGGTGACTGAGTCTAACCAAAACTCACACTTTGAAAACTTGGCATATAACTGGCTATTTCTCAGAGTCTGAAGTACAATCCGAAGATGCTTCTCATGATCCTCTTAACTGCGGGAGTAGATCAAGATATCATCAATGAATACAATCACAAAAGAATCCAAGTAGGGATTCCCTGGTTCATCAAATTAATGAATGCTACTAAAGCATTTGTCAACCCAAATGACATCACTGAGAACTCATAATGCCCATAACGAGTCTGAAAAGCCTTCTTAGGGACATCGGAAGCCCTAATTTTCAACTGATGGTAGCCAAACCTCAAATCAATCTTTGAAAACACCTTGGCACCCTGGAGCTGATTATATAAGTCATCAATCCTCGGCAATGGATACTGGTTCTTGATAGACTTTGTTCAACTGCTGATAATCTATACACATCCTCATCCACCAATCTTTCTTCTTCACGAAAAATACGGGCGCACCCCAGGACGAGACACTAGGTTTAATGAATCCCTTATCTAGCAAATCTTGCAATTGCTCCTTCAATTCCTTCAACTCTTGTAGGGCCATACGGTATGGTGGAATAGAAATAGGCTGAGTGCCCGAAGCCAAATCGATACATAAGTCAATATCCCTATCGGGTGGCATCCCGGGAAGATCTCCATGAAACACCTCTGGAAACTCACTAATAACTGGTACAATATCCAGGAAAGGAACTTCCGCACTAAAATCACGGACATAGACCAAATAAGCTAGACATCCCTTCCCGACCATACGTCGAGCCTTAACATAAGAAATAACTTTGCTGGTAGAGTGGCTAGGAGTCCCTCTCCACTCTAATCGCAAACCCGGCATGGCTAAGGTCACCATCTTGGTGTGACAGTCCAATATAGAATGATAAGGTGATAGCTAATCCATACCCAAGATAACATCAAAATCTACCATGCCAAGAAGTAGAACATCTAGGCTAGTCTCAAGACTCCCAATAGTAATCACACACGAGTGATAGACATGATCTACAATAATAGAATCTCCCATAGGCATGGAAACATACACATAAGCACTCAAAGAATCACGAGGCACAACCAGATATGAAGCAAAATAGGATAACACGTAGGAGTAAGTAGATTCCAAACCAAATAGAACTGAAGCATCTCTATTGCAAACTGGAACAATGCCCGTGATAACGACGTTAGATGACTCAGCCTTAGGCCTAGCTGGGAAAGAATAACATCAGGGCTGGGGCCCACCACTCTAAACTATGTCTCTGGGATGACCTCTAGCTGGTTGGCCTCCACTTATAACGGCCTGACCTCCACCCCTGGCTCCTGACCCTTTCCTCTAGCTGGCTGAGCGGGTGGTGGATCAACCGATGCTGGAACCATGGCACGAGAACTCTATTGTGGCATGCCACCCACAATCTCGGACAGAACCTCCTAATGTGACCAATACCACCACTCTCAAAACACCCATCCTACTGCTATGGCTGCTGAAGCTGGAGCTGACCCGAAGGGGCCGGATAACCTCGGTGATAACTCTGAATCGGAGGTGCACTGATAGGAGCTAATGGTGCACTGTAGGCTGGCTATCCAGAATGAGGCACATATGAACCACGACTCCTAGAGCACTGTGAGATGCCTGAAGTGCTAAATGAAATGGCCTGGGAGGATGGACTCTACCAAAAGTATCCTGCCTCTAGATGAGGCGCCACTAAAACTACCGGAATGACAAGGCCTTTTATCAGACACCGACCCCCTCTCCTGCGCACGAACCATCTTTCGCCTAGCAATATCTACGACCGTCTAGAAAGAAATATCACTCCCGGTCTCCTTGTCCATCTGTAGTCTGAGAGTGAAAGTGAGCCCATCAATAAATCTCCTCACTCTCTCCCTCTCAGTAGGAAGCAAGATAGTGGCATGGCGAGCTAGGTCCACAAATCGAGTCTCGTATTGGGTGACAACCATACCACCCTACTGAAGACGCTCAAACTGCCTACGATACTCCTCTCTTAAAGTGACATGAATAAACTTCTCTAGAAATAGCTATGAGAACTGATCCTAGGTAAGTGCAGGCGAACCATCTAGTCTAGTCAACATGTAATCTACCCACCATCTCGTGGCTAAACCAATCATCTGAAATACCGCAAAATCGGCCCCATTAGTCTCAACTATACCCATGTTGCACAACACCTCGTGGCAACGGTCCAGAAAATCCTGTGGGTCCTTAGAAGATGCACCACTGAAATGAACAGGAAAGAGCATGGTAAACTTATCCAACCTCCATATGGCCTCAAAAGACATGGCGATCCTATCACCGACTTGTGCCGCAATAACCGACTGAACTACCCCAACTAGTGGGGCTGCTGGAGTCTGATACTTGGGAGCCTGTAGCAACCCGACTTGTCATTTTGAGAATTTACGATCCGTTCAGTGACTAAAGGTCCTGAGCAACTTCATAATATGTATTATGACTCGTGTGTATGGTTGAGTTTGGTTTTTGAAAGATTCAGAATTTAATGCAAAAAATAATTCTTATTTTTGAAGCTTAAATGAAAAGAGTTGACCGGAGTTTGATTTTTGAGAAAACGACTCCGGAATGGAATTTTGATGAAGTCAATAGCTTCGTATGGAGATTTCTGACTTAGGAGTATGTCCGGATTTTGATGTGGAAGTCCGTAGGACAATTCGGCACATTTCGGCGAAAACGTTGAAAAATAAAGTTCTTGAAATATTCATAAATTCAACCGTAAGTCGATTGGTCGATAACGAGGTTGGATTTCGATTGCAGAAGCGGGCAGAGAAGGCGCAGAAGCAGAGGGCATAGCAGATGCGCATTTAGCATCGCAGAAACGAAAATGCCTCTACAGATGCGATGGGGCTGCTGGACAGTGTGCTCCGCAGAAGCGATGATTGTGTCTCAGAAGCGGCTCCGGAAATGCGACCACTTGTCTGCAGAAGCAAAAATCGGACAGGATCATAAGGACCAAAAATGGTCATTTTTTCATTTTCGATAGGGATTTTTGGAGCTCGGTTCTTGGGCGATTTTGAGGAATTTTTCATGACTTCGATTGGGGTAAGTATTCTACATCCGAAAGTGATTATATTTCATAAATCTATGACTATATTCATCATTTAATTCGAGTTTTAATGGAGGAAATTGGGACTTTTGCAAAACTATTCAAAAACAGAAATTCAAGATTTGGAAAATGATTTGTTATCAAAATTTGATAAAATTGGTATGGTTGAACTCGTATCGGAATGGGTGTAAGAATTTCATGAAAATACTGTCAGATCCCGAGAAGCGAGACCCACGTTGACTTTTGATTGTCTTTTTAATGTAAAATTTTAAGTCGACGTTATATTATCCAGAATTATTTTCGATGAATTGTAATGAAGTCATACAATTAATTTGGATAGATTTGTCTTGTCTCGAGGTCAATTCAAGCAAGAAGGTTAATTTGGAATATCGGCCTAACTTCAAAGAGGTAAGTATCTTGCCTAACCTTGTGTGGGGGAATTTCCCTTAGGCATTGAGTCGTATGTGTCATTTGTGTAATGTGAAAGCCATGTAAGCGAGGTGATGAGTACGTACTCAGGATTATATGTGCAAATTGTATTGGTTTAAAGTCGTAGGAATTCTTAAGTATTAAATTGGAAATTTGCTGGCACTTATTAAATCCTTATTTGTCATGCCTCGTTCTTTGTTTGTCGAATTTGTTTTATATGATAATTTGGTGTGATTGCTACTTTGATCTTTATGCGGATTCTGTGTGCTGGTTGAGTTGAAATTTTCTGAAAATAATTACATTTTTGATTTTTCTATCTGCAAATAATTATTAAATAAGTTTATAGGGAGACGTTAATATATTTATCAGAAGTTTGGATTTAAGAAGAGGTTGTTCTTACTGAGTTATTCTTCCGTCCTTGCTTTTGTATATTTACTTTGGGACTACGAGGCGGTATCTCGGGAGATCCCCTTGTCTTGTATATTTACTTTGGGACTACGAATTTGGGACTACGAGGCGGTACCTCGGGAGATCCCCATGTCTTGAATATTTACTTTGGGACTACGAGGCGGTACCTCGGCAGATCCCCCTGTCTTGCATTTACTTTGGGACTACGAGGCGGTACCTCGGGAGATCCCTGTCTTGCATATTTACTTTGGGACTACGAGGCTATACCTCGGGAGATACACCTGTCTTGTATATTTATTTTGGGACTACGAGTCAGTACCTCGGGATATCCCCCGGTTGAGAATTTATACCGGATTTACAAGGCAATACTTTGGGAGCGCCCCTACTGTTTACCCCTATTTGTTGTGCTGTTTCTTTTCTGTAAATTTCTTGTCGTTCACTCCTCAGTCATTTCATTTAATTATTATGTTTTTTGCCTTGTGAATTGCCCGTACGATTGTGATAGAATTATGGGCATGAGTGGGCTGAGACCCGAGATTTTTAGGATTATGAGGTGAGGTGTCAACCGGTGATTTTACTTGAAAGAAATTTTATTCGAAAGATTTTACTTGAAAGGAATTATTTCTGAAGGATTTCACTTGAAAGAAACTATATTCGAAAGATCTTATTCGAAAGGTTTTATTTAAAAGAATTATATTCGAAAGGTTTTATTTGAAATAATTATATTCGAAAGGTTTTTATTAAAAGGATTATATTCGAAAGATATTTATTTGAAAGAATTATATTGGGAGATATTTATTTGAAAGATTTACATTCGTAAGATGTTTATTTGGAGGAAATATATCCGGGATATATTTAATTGAAGAGCTTACATTCTAAAGATTTTTAGTTGAAAAACTTATAGATAAAAGATATATATTTTGAAGGACTTGAATAATTGGTTCTACTTTTTTTTATTATTCGTGTGAGAAATATTTATGGTGTTCTTGCTGCTTTGCTGTATATATCACTAGTTGATTATTATTGCTATCACCGTTGTTTGTCTTTCGTTTATTTTTGTATGCTAAAATATATAGGTTATTTGATTAGTAAGTGTCTTGACTGTACCTCGTCACTACTCCACCGAGGTTAGTCTTGATACTTACTGGGTACCGACTGTGGTGTACTCATACTACACTTCTGCATATTTTTGTGCAGAGCCAGGTATTGGAGATATCGGACTCAAACAGTGTTAGAGTCTGGATCACAAGTATTCAAGGTAGAGCTGCTTGGCCGTCTCAGTCCCTTGGAGTCTTTCCATTTTTATTGTACTGTCAACTCTTATCCGAACAGTATTGTATACTTGTTCCTTGATATCATTTCGTGACTCAGTATTACCAGTCTTGGGAGGTTTTTATATTTGTTTTCGCTTTTGCTTTCGACACTCGTATTAAATTATATGTTTTAAAAAAAAATAGCTCGAAATATAATTGTAATCGGCTTACCTAGTCTTAGAGACTAAGTACCATCACGACGCTTGTGGTGGGATTTTTGGCCGTAACAAGTTGGTATCAAAGCTCTAGGTTCATAGGTTCTACGAGTCACAAACAAGTTTAGTAGAGTCTTGCAGATCGGTACGGAGACGTCTGTACTTATCTTTGATAGGCTACCGTACAGTTAGAAAATTTCTGCTTCTTTCATTCCTATCGTGGAGATTTTTTAATTTTAGAATTTGAGCCTTTGTATCTCTATTCTCTTACAGATGGTGAGGACACGTGCTATCGGGTCAGCTGAGCAGATACCCGCGCATTCTGCTAAGGCCGCAAGAGGTAGAGGCCGAGGAAGGGCATGTGCCGCATCTAGAACACCTGTTAAAGCAGCAGTCGAGGAGTTTCCAGTAGCTCCAGTTAGGGGACAGGCACCAGAGACACCTTTTGTTACCCCGGACTTCAGGAGACTTTAGCACAATTCCTGAACATGTTTGGTACATTAACTCAGGCGGGATTGATCTCTGTTTCACCAAATATTTTACAAATTGGGGAAAGAGTTCAGACTCCTATGCCCGTACTCCAGAGTAGCATGTTCACATTGGTCATGTTTCGGGTATAGTACCGGTACAAAATGTTATTCCGGTTCAGCCTGAGTTTAGGCCATAGGCATCAGAAGAAGCACAAAAGAGACTTGAGAGATTTTAGAGGTATAGTCCACCTACCTTCAGTGGCACCACTACTGAGGATGCCGAGGGATTTCTAGAAACTTATCACCGTATTCTCCACACCATGGGTATTGTAAAACTGAATGGAGTTGCCTTTACTACATTTCAGCTATCAGGAGCAGTGTATCAATGGTGGCCAACTTATGAAGAGGGTAGACTAGCCGATACAACACCACCAACTTGGGCTCAATTTTTCGGAGATATTTTTGAAAGAGTTTGTTCACCAGACTCTCCGGGATATATGGCACACAGAGTTTGAACGGTTGCATCAGGGTACCATGACGGTGTCAGAATATGCTATCAGGTTTAGTGAGTTAGCCCGTCATGCACCTATCTTGGTTCCTACAGTTAGAGAGCGAGTCCGCAGATTCATCGAAGGGCTCGATTAGGAATTTAAAATATGTATGGCTTGAGAGTTGCAGACTGACATTCCATTTCAGCAAGTAGTAGAGATTTCCAAAATGTTAGAACGTGTTCAAAGTGAGGAAACAGAGTCTAAGGAGGCCAAAAGGTCTCGATATTTTGGAGGATTAAGTGGATTCTACTCTACAGCTATGACTCATCATGGCGGAGGCTCGGACAGTCGGTCAACCCAGTACGCAATTCAGTATACTCCTAGTACTCTAGTTAGTACTTTCAGTGCACCATCAGCACGAGGTTCTTATAGTTGTTATTCTAGTTATCCGGCACATACTCAGTACAAGCAGCCGCGACCTCAGAGGGGTTGTTATGAGTGTGGTGATACTAGGCATATCATGAGAGATTATCCCAGACTTGAGAGAGGTGGATTTCATCAGAACACTCAGGCTACGAGTCCCAATGCATTTACTACCCCACGTGCACAGCCAGTAGGGGTGGAGGACAGGCGGGTAGAGGGCGCCCTAGAGGGGGAGGCCCAGCCCTTTGATGTAATTGTTATGAATTGGCTGAGGCTAATACACCAGATATTGTCGTTAATGGTACGATCTTGATTTGTTATAAAGGGGTATTTTGCTTAGTTTAATTCGGTTCTGAGTATCGAGGCGAGCCCTCCTACTATGATCTACTTATGGGTGAGCTTCGTAATTCTGTAACCTACTTATGTGTTTAACTATGTTGGGAGATTGTATTGCAATAGCCGTGTCTATGAGTTTGTTTTGTACATTATTGAGGGCTATGAGTCCAAAGGTGACCTTCTATTACTCACTACTGTGAGTTTTGATGTAATTTCGGGTTAATTGATTTCAATATTTATGAATTATATGCCCTACCGGTATGGGGGTCCATTATGTGTTGTGAAATTGTTTATCGAAAATTTATTAAATAAAGAAAAAGAAATGGAAGGATTTCGATTGGCATGATGTGCATATTACTTGTGACTCAGAGCTGAGAACGGGATCTTCGTATTTTAATATGATGTAAAATGTTTAAATCGGGATACAAGTCGCCGTAGAAGTTATATAAGGAGGAGATCCTTGTGATGAAAATTTATGTGTTTAAATTCTCCTTTGTGAAATTATAATTGTACTATAGTACTAATAGGGAGTCATGCTTATTAGGCTTATTTGATAATTCTTGTATTTGTTTTTCTGTGCATATTTAGCTATTTCGTGCTGTAATTATTGAGTTTTAACCCACGAGGCGAGTGCCCAGGTGGCGTTAAATGTGACTCGATATTTCGGGTAAATAATTATGAGGTCTTCACACCTCGCGTGTTGCTGTCAGTATGGTAAAAAATTTAAAATGAGGTTTTGGATAATGTGAGGTTAGTTGACGATGCTGGAATTAATTATGAACAACTATTATGACCAGAGATGTGGTTATGGGCATACGTATGATGTGTGCGTAGGCACAAAATTGCTACAACCATTTGAGACTAATATCGTGTGTTGATTTAAAGTTTATAAGCGAGGATAAAAGAAATAATCTCAACTGAGATGGTTTTTTCGAACCATGTTAAATTTTCGGTGACGTGGACTCACCGCGAGTAGGTGTGCAATAGTACACTCAGTAATTTATTGTCCTCAGAATAGTTTTTGGCACGTTCGAGGACGAACGCATGTTTTAAGAGGGGGAGAATGTAACGACCCGACTTGTCATTTTGAGAATTTACGTTCTGTTTAGTGACTTAAGGTCCCGAGCAACTTCGTAATATGTATTATGACCCGCGTGTGTGGTCGAGTTTGGTTTTCGGAAGATTCGAAATTTAATGGAAAGAAGAATTCTTATTTTTGAAGCTTAAATAAAAAGAATTGACCGGAGTTTGACTTTTGAGAAAACGACTATGGAATAGAATTTTAATGATATCAATAGCTTTGTATGGAGGTTTCGGACTTAGGCGTATGTCCGAATTTGAATTTGGAAGTCCGTAGGATAATTTGGCACATTTCGGCGAAAAAGTTAAAAAATGAAGTTCTTGAAATATTCATAAATATGAACGTAAGTCGATTGGTTGATAACGAGGTCGGATTTCGATTCCGAAAACTGGAACTGATCCATTACATCATTTATGACTTGTGTGCAAAATTTAAAGTAATTCCGTATTGATTTAGTACATTTCAGTGCAAAATATAGAAGTTGGAAGATTTGAAAACTCATAATTCGATTTGATGCGTTATTCGTAATTTTGGCATCGTTTGATGTGGTTTGAAGCCTCGACTAAGTTCGTATTGTATTTTAGGACGTGTTGGCATGATTGGTTAAGGTCCCGACGGCCTCAGGTGGATTCCGGATGGTTAACGGATCAATTTGGACTTGAAGAAAGCTGCTAGAAAAATGGGCAGCAACTAGTGGAATCGCTTCTGCGATGTTTTGGTCGCAGAAGCATGAAGCTCTTCGCAGAAGCGTCTGAGAATGTACTGGGCAGAGGCCGCGGGTGCAAAGCAATTCCCGCACCTGCATGATCTGAGAAGCGGGCAGAGAAGGCGTAGAAGTGGAAGGCATCGCAGAAGAGGAAATGCTTCCGCATATGCGATGGGGCTGCTAGACAGTGTGCTCTACAGAAGCAACGATTGTGTCGCAGAAGCGGCTCCGCAAATGCGACCACTTGTCTGCAGAAGCGAAAATCGGACAGGATCATAAGGACCAAAATGGTCATTTCTTCATTTTTGATTGGGATTTTTGGAGCTCGGTTCTTGGGCGATTTTGAGGAATTCTTCATGAATTCGACTGGGGTAAGTGTTCTACATCCAAAAGTGATTATATTTCATAAATCCATGGCTATATTCATCATTTAATTCTAGTTTTAATGGAGGAAATTGGGATTTTTGTAAAACTTTTCAAAAACGGAAATTTGAGATTTGGAAGATGATTTGTTATCGAAATTTGATAAAATTGGCATGGTTGAACTCGTATCGGAATGAGTGTTCGGATTTCATGAACATTCTGTCGGATTCCGAGAGGCGGGCCCCGCGTTGACTTTTGATTGTCTTTTTAATGTGAAATTTTAAGTCGACATTATATTATCCGAAATTTGTTTCTAATGAAATTTAATGAAATTGTACAGTTAATTTGGATAGATTTGAGCTGTATGGAGATCAATTCAAGCAAGAAAGCTATTTTGGAATATCGGCCAAACTTCAAAGAGGTAAGTATCTTGCTTAACCTTGAGTGGGGGAATTACCCCTTAGGTATTGAGTCGTATGTGCCATTTGTATAATGTGAAAGCCGTGTACGCGAGGTGATGAGTACGTACTTGGGCTTACTATGTGCAAATTGTATTGGATTAAAGCTGTAGGAATTTTTAAGTATTAAATTGAAAGTTTGCTGGTACTTATTAAATCCTTATTTATCTTGCCTCGTTCTTTGTTTGTCGAATTTATTATATATGATAATTTGGTGTGATTGCTACTTTGATTATTTTGTGGATTTCGTGTGCTGGTTGAGTTGATATTTTCTAGAAATAATTACATTTTGGATTTTTCATCTGCAAATAATTATTAAATAAGTTTAAATGTAGACGTTAATATATTTATCAGAAATCTGGATTTAAGAAGAGGTTGTTCTTGCTGAGTTATTTTGCCATCCTTGCTTTTGCATATTTACTTTGGGACTACGAGGCGGCACCTCGGGAGATCCCCCTGTTTTGCATATTTACTTTGGGACTACGAGGCGGTACTTCGGGAGATCCCCCTATCTTGCATATTTACTTTGGGACTACGAGGCGGTATCTCGGGAGATCCTCCTGTCTTGCATATTTACTTTGGGACTACGAGGCGGTACCTCAGGAGATCCCCCTATCTTTGCATATTTACTTTAGGACTACGAGGCGGTACCTCGGGAGATCCCCCTATCTTGTATATTTACTTTGGGACTATGAGGCGGTACCCCGGGAGATCCTCATGTCTTGCATATTTACTTTGGGACTACAAGGCGGTATCTCGGGAGATACTCCTGTCTTGCATATTTACTTTGGGACTACGAGACGGTACCTCAGGAGATCCCCCTGTCTTGCATATTTACTTTGGACTACGAGGCGGTACCTCGGAAGATCTCCCTGTCTTGCATATTAATTTTGGGACTACGAGGCGGTTCTTCGGGAGATCCCCCAGTTGAGCATTTACATTGGATTTACGAGGTGATACTTTGGGAGTGCCCCTATTATTTACCTTTATTTTCTGTGCTGTTATATTTCTGTAAATTTCTCGTCGTTCACTCCTCAGTCATTTCATTTAATTATTATGTCTTCTGCCTTGTGAATTGCTCGTACGGTTGTGATAGAATTATGGACACGAGGTGCCATGAGATATGAAAGTGAGCTGAGACCCGAGCTTTTTAGGATTATGAGGTGAGGTGTCAACCGATGATTTTACTTGAAAGAAATTTTATTCGAAAGATTTTACTTGAAAGAAATTATATCCGAAGGATTTCACTTGAAAGAAACTATATTCGAAAGATCTTATTCGAAAGGTTTTATTTAAAAGAATTATATTCGGAAGATTTTTATTTGAAAGAATTATATTCGAAAGGTTTTATTTAAAAGAATTATATTCGAAAGATATTTATTTGGTAGAGTTATATTGGGAGATATTTATTTGAAAGATTTACATTCGTAAGATGTTTATTTGGAGGAAGTATATTCGGGATATATTTAATTGAAAGGATTACGTTCTAAAGATTTTTATTTGAAAAACTTATAGATAAAAGATATATATTTTGAAGGACTTGAATAATTGGTTGTACTTGTATTTATTATTCGTATGAGCAATATTTATGGTGTTCTTGCTACTTTATTGTTTATATCACTAGTTGATTATTGTTGCTATCACCATTGTTTGTCTTTTGTTTATTTTTGTATGCTAAAATGCACAAGTTTTTTGACTAGTGAGTGTCTTGACTGTACCTCATCACTACTCCACCGAGGTTAGTCCTGATACTTACTGGATACTGACTGTGGTGTACTCATACTATACTTCTGCACATTTTTTTTGCAGAGCCAGGTATTGGAGATATCAAACTCGGACAAGGTTAGTGTGTTGATCGCAAGGATTTAAGGTAGAGCTGCTTAGCTGTCGCAGTCCCTTGGAGTCTTTTCATTTTTATTGTACTGTCAACTCTTATCCGAACAATATTGTATACTCGATCCTTGAGATCATTGCATGTATTCAGTTAGAGTTCGTTACTCAGTATTACTAGTCTTGGGAGGTTTTTATATTTGTTTCCTCTTTTGGTTCGACACTTGTATTAAATTATATGTTTTAAAAAAAGGATTGGAATGTGATTGTAATCGGCTTACATAGTCTTAGAGACTAAGTGCCATCACGACGCATGTGGTGGGATTTTGGGTCATGACAGAGCCACCTACTCTGGAGTGTGAGTAGTGGGAGTCAATGCTCCTCCCCCAGCCCGAGAGATGGCTGGTGCCACTGGGAATGTATCGGTCTAGGCCACACTTTCCATAAGGCCAACCAAATGGACTAGAGCACCTAAAGCGCTGGAGTGGATATGAACCCCTCTGGAACCTGAGCTGGTCCGACGGGTACAGTCTAAACTGGAACCTCATCCTTAAAATCCACCTGAGGCTCTACTGCGGGTGCTGCTGATCGAGCTCTAGGCTGAGCTCTGCCTCTGACTCGGCCTAGGCATTGACCTCTGCCCCTGGTAATAGCTTCCACAGGGGGCTCCGGCTCCTCTTCGTCTATAGATGCAGTGCGTATTCTCGCCATCTATGAGAGAACAAGAATAGAATGGTTCAATCATCAATGATAGAATAAAATCACATGATATAGAAAGAAAGAAGTAAAATTGTTCCTAAACTCCATAGCCTCTGGAAGATAAGCACATACGTCTCCATACAGATCCCCCAGGCTTTACTAAGCTTGCTCGTGACTCGTGAGACCTAGATAACCTAGTTCTCTGATACCAACTTGTCACGACCTGGAATTTCCACCCTCGTGACCGTGATGACACCTAACTTTTCACTTGCTAGGAGAGCCAACGTTAGAATAGTTTTTAGCCATTTTTAACAAAGCAAATTAACTGATACCAATTAAATTGTAATAGCAAAAATAAAACTTAATTAAAGTGAGAAAACCAAAATAATCGCAATATCTAGATACAATCTCAAAACTTGTGTCACAAGTGCATGAACAACTAAAATAATACAGATAATGGTCTGAATGAAAGTAAAACTGTCTGAAAAAAAAAACAGCTAGGATAAGGTAGAATGGGACTTTAGGGCTACGAACGCCGAGTAGCTGTACCTCCAGTTCCCGTCTGATAGTCCATCCGAGCAATCTACTGACCGATTCCAACATCTGCACACGAAGTGCAGAGTGTCGTATGAGTACAACTGACCCATATACTCTGTAAGTACCGAGCCTAACCTCAACGAAGTAGTGACGAGGCTAAGGCGGGTCACTTACAATAACCTGTACGCAATATAATAATGATAATAGGAAAGAAAAGCAGAAAGAGCAAGGAAACTAACTTAAGAAAATAAACTCAATCCTCAAAATTAGTATTACCAGAAATACCAATCCTCAAAATCTCGTACGAAAGCACCGAAGCTAACATAATACAACAAGGAATACAAAACACATAGTCTATTGCAGCGCACAACCCGATTCCACCGTACAAACACGATCCTCCCTTATTTCACCATATCAATATCAATAATTACAAGTAAAATCTGTTGCGGCGCGTAACTCGATTCCACCATATAATCAGAATCAATATCATAATCCTCCCTTATTTTACTATATCAATCCTCCTTTATTCCACCTATTACGGCATGCAACCCGATCTCACCATACCAATATCAATCCCCTTTTATTCCACCTGTTGCGGTATACAACTCGATACATAAACAAAAATCAATAAATCAATAAATTCCGCAACTCAATTCACAAGAATCTCTACGAATAAAGAATATGAAAGCAAATCCATAAAGGAACCTTGAATCTAACCAAAATCAACTCAATAACATCAAATAATGCTAGGCAAATCAATTATAAGACATAAAGTTAGGATCTTTACCCTTTTCTGAAAAAGTCAACAAAAGTCAACTGTAGGCTCGCTTGGTCAAAACTCGAGGTACGGACCAAAACCCATATACCCATTCACCCCCGAGCCCGGCTATATAATTAGTTTTGAAATCCGACCTCAATTCGAGGTCTAAATCCCAAATTTACAAAAATCCCTAATTCTATCCAAATCCCTAATTTCTACCATGAAAATCCTAGATTTGATGTTGAAAACGTATGAAATGCAATGGGTAATTAAAAATAAATAGATTAAAGTCACTTACAAATGAATTTAGGAAAAACATCTTTTGAAAAAATTGCCTCTAAGGTGTTTAGGGTTGAGAGTTTGTGAAAAATGAGCCAAATCTCTTCCTCCCCTCTTTTTGTCCAGGTGCAGATGTCGCAAATGCGACCTGGTGAGAAACCGTTCGCAAATGCGAAGACACTCCATCTCTGCTTTCATCTCAATTGCGATGAAATTTTCTCAATTGTGAACACTGGACAACCATAAATGCGACCATTTGATCGCAAATGCGAACTAGCCCACCCCATCACCCTTTCGCAAATGCGAACCTGACAGGGCACATCTACTATCGCAAATGCGATCCTGACCTCGCAATTGTGAGGTCTGAGGCCGGGGTGAAAAAACTAGCAACTCTCAACTCTATCAATCACTCCATCACACCGAAACTCGCTCGACCCCTCGGGGCTCCAAATAAAACATGCACACAAGTCCAAAAATATCATATAAACTCGCTCGCGCGAGTAAAACACCAAAATAACACCTAGACCTCCCTCTATCATTGAGTTCATCAATTTCACTACCGCTCCAGAATTTAATTCGCCGGAGTCGACTAACGACCCTAGATTAGCCAATGTATTGGCCTCGTTATTTTTATCTCGAGGTACATACTGTAGAGTCCCTTCCTTGAATTGGTGTAAGGTCACTTGCAACTTATCCAAGTATATCTGCATTCGGTCCTCTTTTACTACAAACGTCTCGTTGACTTGGTAAACGACGAGGATAGAGTCACACTTGGCTTCGATCATCTTAGCCCTTAGACTCTTAACCAGTTCTAGACCTGCAATCATAGCCTCATATTCGGCTACATTATTAGTCAATTTCAGAGTTGTAATAAATGCCTTATTACGTTACCCTTAGATGGTTATAATACGATTCCCAACCCGGACCCTTTCGCGTTAGAAGCACCATCCGTGAATAGGGTCCAAACCCCCGAGCTAGTCCCCGAGGTGAGCAACAATTCTTTCTCAACCTCGGGGAGCAAGGCTGATATAAAGTCAGCCACGAAGTCTACTAAAATTTGAGATTATAAAGCAGTTCGGGGTTTGTACTCGATATCGTACCCACTAATTATAGAGTTCAGGTTTATGCATAACATTCCTCATCGGGTACGAGGTCATGACACATATGGGGTGACATTGGAAGTACGGTTTTAATTTCCTATATGCGCTCAATAAGGCGAGATTTAATTTTTCTAAGTGTGGATACCTTGTTTCAGCATCACCTAGGGTTCTACTAACATAGTAAATAGGAAACTGTATACCTTCTTCTTCTCGAACTAGGACACCACTTACTGCTACCTCGAAAACTGCCAGGTAGAGTTGTAGCTACTCATTTGCCTTTGGGGGGTGCATCAAAAGAGGGATCGATAGGTATCATTTGAATTCTTCCAAAGCCTGCTGACATTCCATTAATGAGAATAATTGGTGGCTTTTGTCGGACAACCTCGAAATAAACCGGCCCAATGCTGCTTTCCGCCCGGTCAATCTTTGCACTGCCTTGACGTTGTCAACTATGGTGATATCCTCTACGTCTTTTATTGTCCAGGTTGATTTCTATTCCCCAGTTGGATATCATGAAACCGAGGAACTTACCCGAGCTGACCCCAAATGCGCACTTCTTCGAATTCAAATTCATGTTGTATTTCCTCAGTATTTCGAAGGTTTCCTGCAAATGCTTCAAATGGTCCTCTGCTCACAGGTACTTAACTAACTTATCATCAATATAAACATCCACATGTTTTCTTATTTGTTCTTCGAACATCCGATTAACTTGGCGTTGATATATGGCACCGCCATTTTTTAGCCCAAACGACATTACATTGTAATAGTAGGTGCAAAATTTAGGTATAAAAGAAGTCTTTTCTTGGTCGCCCGGGTCCATATGAATTTGGTTGTACCCAGAATAGGCGTCAATAAAACTCAATATCTCATGCCAGGCCATCACATCGATGAATCCTTTGGACATGCCTTGTTTAGGTCCTTATAGTCTACACACATTCTATGTTTGTTTCCTTTTTTAGGCTAACCACTACGTTAGCTAGCAAATCCGGGTATTTAACTTCCCGAATAGAACCTATTTTGAGAAGTTTAGATACCCCGTCTTTGATGAATGTATGTTTGATCTTGGAATACGGCCTCCTCTTATATTTGATCAGGTGGAATTTTGGATCCAAGCTCAGTTTGTGAGTTGTCACCTCCGATGGGATCCCTGTCATATCTAAGTGGGACTAGGAAAAACAATCAACATTAGCTTTAAGGAAATCAAAGGGTTTTTTCTTGAGCTCGAGAGTTAACCTCGTGCCCAGGTATACCTTTCTACCTAGTAGGTACTCGATCAGTATGACCTACTCTAATTCCTTGATTGCCTATTTGGCGGCATCGGTATCATCGGGTGCTATAAAAGATCTCGGGACACCGTATTCATCCTCCTCATTTTCTCTGTGCTCTTCGTATTTCCCCAGTTTGGTCAGGGTCGGGACCGCTGATTTCTATTTGGTTTCTTCCTCCTCGACCAGTCCCTTACTTTTTGATGTCATGACCGCGGGCACCGGGGTCACTTCCTCAATGACGAACATCTCCTTTGCAGCCGGTTGTTTCCTGTAGACCATTTTGATTCAGCCCGGAGTGGGGAACTTCAACACTTGATGTAGGGTCGAAGGCACCGCTCTCATGCTGTGAACACATGGCCTCCCGAACAAGGCATTGCATCTAATATCCCCCTCGATAACGTAGAATTTCATTTCCTTGGTGGTCCCGATAATGTTTACAATTAGGGTTATTTCACCCTTCATTGTTTTGCATGCCATGTGGAACCCGTTCAATACTCGTACTACCGGTACAATTTGGTCCAATAATCCCAATTTCTCTATGACCTTCTATTGGATTATGTTGGCTGAGCTACCTAGATCAATTAACACATGTTTAGCTCGACATGTATTGATAAGTACGGATATTACCAGTGCATTATTGTGAGGATGGATGATGCCCTCAGCATCCTCGTCGTTGAATGAGATGGACCCCTCCGGGATGTAATCCCGGGTGCGTTTTTCCCTTGTGGTAGAAGCTTTGGTGAGTTTTATCATTGACCCTTGTGGGACATCCAATCCCCTAATGATCATGTTGATCATGTGTTGAGGCTCCTCCTGCTCAATTTATTTGTTGGCGTCTCTATTTTTGAAATGATTTTTGGCCTACTCACTTAGGAATTCCCGAAGATGCCCGTTTTTGAATAGTCAAGCCACTTCCTCCCTTAGCTGTCGACAATCTTTGGTCCTGTGACCGTGAGTACCATGGTATTTACACACCAAGCTGTGATCCCTTTGTGCGAGATCAGACTGAAGTGGACTAGGCAAATTGGTCTTCTTGATACGACCAATGGCCGACACTATACTTGTAGCGTCCACGTTGAAGTTATATTCCGAGAGTTTGGGGGCTTGACTTCCCCCAAGTGATCAGGCGAAACCATATTTATTCATCAGACCAAGTTTTTTCGGCCCTTGATCACTTTTCCTGTCGTTCCTGGTTGGGTGGCGAGCAGGTCCGTTTCCCCTTTTGTCTGAGTTGTATGGCTGATACCGATCTCAGACCGGCCTTGGCTCCTATTCCATAATCCTTTTAGATTTGTCGTTCGCTCTTTTGGGGTACAATGACCCCGAGGGGGGCCCTAGTTGGGCGTCCTCGACTCTGATCTTTGACTGATACATGTTATGGACATCGGCCCAAGTAACCACCGGGTACTCCACCAAATTTTGCTTCAATTATTCAGAAACAATGGAACTTCGGGGGTTGAGCCCTTGAGTGAACGCCTGAACGACCCAATCATCTGCGACCGGGGGCAGATCCATTCGCTCCATCTAGATCCTCGACACAAATTCCCTATGCATATCGTTGTCTCTCTGATTGACTTTGAAGAGGTCCGATTTCCTTGTCTCGACCTTGATGGTGCTAGCATGGGCTTTAACAAAGGCATCTGCAAGCATAGCAAATGAATCAATAGAATTTGGAGGCAAGTTATGGTACCATATCATCGCTTTTTTGGACAAGGTTTCCCCATATTTCTTCAATAACTCCGACTTGATCTCGTCGTCTTTTAGGTCATTGTCTTTTATTGCGCATGTATAAGAGGTTACATACTCGTTTGGATATGTGGTACCGTTATATTTAGAATATCAGGCATTTGGAATCTCTTCGGAATTGGCTTCAGTGCCGCACTCGGGGGAAAGGTTTCCGAATGAATTTTTTGGGTTTGACCCTTTCAATATTGGAGGTGCTCCTGGGATCTGATCAACCCTCGAATTGTAAGTTTCAACCTTCTTGTCATTTGCTTATATCGTTTTCTCACCAGACTCCACCCGCTTTGTTAGCACTTTGAGCATTTCATGAAAATCTGTTCATCCTTCCGGGCCCAAACGTATCTGGTTCCACGATAATCTGTTCATCTCTTCGAGCATTTTTTCTAACCTGCTCGGATTCAGACCTTTTCTGAGCATGATTTTGGGTATGTGGCTGTGCTATTGCTTCTTGCTGAGCTTGTAACATCTCAAAAATTAATCGTAAGGTACCTCCATCACCATCCCCTTTGGGTGCTTCTTGAGCCGATGGTCGGAGTGTCCCACGAATCCTATTTTTGGGATCAGTTGGCAGGTTGATGCTGATGGCAACTTGTGAGTTAGCGTCAACCAGGTCAACGATTGGGACACCATTAGGATCAACAGGGGGAACGTTATTTCTTGGTACCACGTTATTTTTTTTACCGTAGTGGCCTGACTCGGTGTCAATGTTTAAGTGAGCAGACTTAGAATTTGACATATTTTAGATTAACCTGCAATCAAACTTCAAAGAGCAAGTGTAAAATAGGATGTGTTATGGAGATTTGTATTAAATCACCACTATTATCCTTAGCCCCATGGTGGGCACCAAAATATTTACCCTTAAATGAGTAACAATCGAATTTATACGCGGTTAAAGGATATGTGATTTAACTTAACACGAATGAACTATAAACAATAAATAACTGAATTAAAAGAGATGAGATCCGAGAAAAAAATGTAAATAATCCAAATTCCTTCTTAAAGTTACTGGATATTTAAGAAAACAATTTGAGTTAAAAAAATAGAAATTAATATCTTGTGATACGTCAATTGTGAAGACTGATTATGAAGTACCGTTACTTGAAGAAAAGAATATTAGAGGACGAAGAGATAAACGATCCATTTAAATTGTTCTCAACAACCAGACAAACACTTCAATATTTGACCCATTTATCATTGGGACACTTCAAATGGCTATTAAATGTATCAAGTAGATACCTCAAATTGACATTTGGACGCATGAGGCTTTTATCAAGCTTTTCTTTCTTGTTTTTAGAAGAAAAATAATTTGATGAGCAAGAATAAAGCTTATCAAGTTGGTTCACGAATGAAAATGAAATCAATGAGTAATCTTTACTAAATCCTTCGAAATTCTTGTTTGATATTTGCATATCAGTCTATCTTGTATGTTATTTACATTTAAATAAACTCCACCACTATGTGGTGGTTTTAGTTAAAAAAAAATATAATGTGAAGAATAATGTAAGGAGGAACGGGATTAGCATTATGTTGACATTGAAGTTAGTCTAATTATGAGGAGCTTAATTTGTTAAATAGGAAACAGGAAAGGAGCATCAGTCATGGCTTAAAATATATAATCCTTCTAGCAACGGTAACGGTGGTGGCTTTCACGACTCAAAATCCACTAAAGGTCGTGATGGCGCCTAACACCACCGCCAGGCAAGCCAACGGTGAATGATTAACCTAATTACTCATTTTAGTATTTTGAAATAAAAATTCTCATTTAATTAAATAGTATAAAATAGAACTTACAAGGTAAATGATGATATTTACGTGAATTACAATGATGAACCACCCTTAGAAACCTCCAAAATCCGGTGTCACAAGTGCATGAGCATCAACTAGGAAATGTAATAAAATACAACATCTGTTTGGAATACAAATTAGATAATATAAACAACTCTGAGGAGACTCTGCAGGCTGCGGATCGTAACATGAAATGCAGCTCATGGTAAGTCCCAGCAACATCCGCGTCTCTGCGCCCAAAAGACCACCAGACATATATGTACTTGCACAAAATATGCAGTAAGTGTAGCATGAGTACGTAAATCAACGCGTACTCAGTAAGTATCAAGTCTAACCTCGAAGAAGTAGTGACGAGGGGTCTATATCGACACTTACTAGTGATCCAATAAGACAGTTATAATAAGAAGTAAACAAATATGGGGCAGAGTAAACAAACGAAATAAACAAGTGTAAATACGTGATACGATCCTCCTCTCAACGATAGGCTCAAACTATGAATTAACAATCACCTCCTCAACTGGAGCATAAATATATAATGGACCTCACAGATAGGTCATCATAATTCAGATCGGGAAGACTCATAGATACACTGACTTCTTGTCAATTATTACGCACGATTCCATGAGAGTATTTTACAGAAATGCCGAGGCGTACGGCCCGATCCCATCATAATTTGTGCACTGTCGAGGGTTGAACGACACGAACCATAGATGCATCTATTATACTGCCGAGGCAAACGATCCACTTCCATGAGAGTGTGGTACATAATCCTGCCGAAGAGAATGGCCCGATTCCATTATAATAAGAAGCTTTAATGGGTCAATGACCCTGCTCATGAATAGACGTGTGAGGTATAAATTATTAAGGAAAACCTTTCAATGAAAACACATAGCGCGGGAAAAATTTGTATAAGGAGTACAATTATTCCATGGCTAGTATGAAGCCCGTCAAATATCTACAAAATCAAGTCTATCACTCTACGCAAGTCCGGTCTCAAGTCGTAATGCGAAATAAAGGAATTAAACGAGCAAAAATAACCCCTATAGTACAATTATAGCATGATGTGTACCTAAGTCTACCCGGACAATAGCATGAATTTAGCTACGTATGGACTCTCGTCACCTTGTGCATACGTATCCCCCGCAATAAGTAACACATAACAATTACATCACCTAGGGGTAGTTTTCCTCTCACAGAGTTAGACAAGAGACTTACCTCGCTCCGAAGTTCCATAACCGGCTCCAAAGCCTCTCTAACACCTCAAACCAATGCCCGTCGATCTAAAACTAGTCAAACAAGGTGCAAACCAATAAAAATATACTCTAATACCCATAATCAATCAATTTAAACAAATTCTCAACTACGCTAAAAAAGTCAATAAAGTCAACCCTCAGGCCCACGTGCCCGGATTCTGAAAATTTTCGAAGATAAACTTTACCCATAACACCACGAACTCAAATACATAATTTATTCAAAATTCCATGTCCAATTTCTTGGTCAAATTTCAAAAATACCAATTTCTAGAATTTTCTTTAAAATCCAAAATTTTCACTAATTTTTCATGAATTTTCATGTTAAAATCTATATATAATCCAAGTATTTAACTTGCAATAGGCGGGAATCACTTACCTTGTGTTGCTTGATAAAAATCTCCCCTTTAAGCTCTCCAAAAATCGCCCAACCAAATGAAAATGTGAGAGAAATAGGCTAAGTCCCGAAATATAACCCCACTGCCCAGTTCCTTCCCCTTCGCGATCGCGGAATGACCCTCGCGATCACGAACGACAAATAGCCCTGGACCAAAAATCTCTACTTCGCGTTCACGTTCGCGTTCCTAATACCGCGTTCGCGAAGCCTTCCGTCCCCACTGCTTCGCGTTCGCAGGGTAGGCCTCGCATTCGCGTAGGCCAAACGGCCTCAGGCCCAGCTCCTCCCTTTCCTTCTACGCGTTCGCGACTGCCCCTTCACGTTCGTGTAGGTTCCTCAGGCTCTTCTCCGCATTCGCGACCTCTGTTTCGCGTTCGTGATGAGCAATCTCCTCCGGCCCACAAATCCTTCTTTGCGAACGCGATCGCCTCCACGCGTTCGCGATGAAGGACACCAGGAACCAGCATCAACAACAGCAAAACATGGGGAAAATGACCCGAAACCATCCCGAAACACACCCGAGGCCCCCGGGAGCCCGTCCAATCACACCAACCAGTTCCATAACATGACACCAACTTTATCGAGGTCTCAAATCACATCAAACGATATCAAAATCATGAATCACGCCTCAAATCAAACTTATAAATTTTTAAATTTCCAAATTCTATCTCTTGTGTCGAAACATATCAAATCAATCCGGAACGACTTCAAATTTTGCACACAAGTCCTAAATGACATCACAGACCTATTTTAACTTCTGGAATCGAGATCCGACCCCAATATCAAAGAGTCCACTCCCGGTCAAACTTCTCAAAAAACCTTCAAATTTCAAACTTTCGCCAAATGACCCCGAAATGACCTACAGATCTCTAAATCCACATCCGGGCGCGCTCCTAAAACTAGAATCACCATACGTAGCTATTCCCAGGCTCGGAATCCCAAACGAACATCGATAACATTAAAATACACTTCAACTCAAATTTATGAAACTCTTCCAAAATACCAACTTTCCACAATAAGCGCTGAAACGCTCCCGGGTTATCCAAACCCCGATCCGGACATACACACAAGTCCAAAATCATCATACGAACCTGTTGAAACTTTCAAATCTCAATTCCGAGGTCGTTTACTCAAAAGTCAAAACTTAGTCAATCCTTCCAACTTAAGCTTCCGAAATGAGATTTTTTCCTTCCGAATCTACTCCGAACTTCTCAAAATTAAATTCCGACCACATGTGCAAGTCATAATACCTAAAGTGAAGCTACTCAAGGCCTCAAACCACTAAATGACGTGCTAGAGCTCAAAACGACCGGTCGGATCATTACAGTGGCAATGACGGTAACACTGGTGGCGGCTCCGGCAACGAAGGTGGTTCCGTTTAACTACTATGTCTGGCAAACCGAATTATTCACTAGAAAAAAATGAAAAATATAATATAATATAAGGAAGAAAATGGAGAAGAGAAATTTCTCTAGATAACTTGGAACGCTCAAGACTTGCTATCAGAAAAATAAATGTTTCTAAATCCTCAGAGATAATTAGAGTATGCAATTGTAATATTTTGGAAAAATTAATTACTTCCAGCTGAAATATCATCTTTGTGATTGTTTGGTACTAATTATTTGTAAGTCGACTCTTCTAAAGAAATGTGCAATATTCAGTACGAGCAGATACGGAAGAAGAGCTTGATAAGGCAAATCTATTTAACTATTCTTGGTAACTATCCAAGAGTTGAATGGAGAAGCCTCATGTTCAACAATATAGCAAGACCAAAAGTAAGGTTTACAATGTGGCTAATAATGAATGGAAGATTACTGACCTATGATGGGTTGAGAAAATGTCACTATTTTTTTTTTATTAAATATAGAGAGTTTTAAATAGCCAACTTAATCTGTATAACAAAAATTTCAAAAAATTAAAAATATCTCAACAATCCAAAAAAATCTAATAGAAATTTAAATTTAAAAAAGTCGTTTCATCCTAAAACTAAGCAACTTATTATGCTAAACAATTGCAATAGTAACTGAAGCCAACCTTCAATACTTTTGTTACATGGCCTGTTTGCAAATACAATATATTGCATCATGTCTCCACCAACAAAAATTTTCTATGTGTGAATCCTTTTTGCAGTATTTGCAAAGAGGATAATTGACCTTTTCTTTTTTTGCTTTTTGCATAAAAAGTATCTTCAGTAACTTTTTCTTGTCTAAATGCTCTTTTTTGTTCTTGTACTTGAAGGACACTTACGGGTCGTTTGGTTGGAAAGAAGTTATTCCGGAATTAGTTATTCCACCCTCTCATAGGGATAAAAATACTACAATTCGTGGAATAACTAATCCCAAAATTAGTTATACTACTATTTTATCTCAATCAAATATGAGATAAACTCATCTCAAGTTTAATCTTTGATTAATTATCCCTTATCCCTCGTATCAAGCGAGCCCTTATTAATTCTACAACAAAGATGGTAGAGAGATCTTTAGACTCTTTTAGAGAGAAAATTTTGGACTCGAATCTCTTTGGAACTATCACAATAATTTTTTCAACTATTCTTTCATCTTTGAAATTCTCGCCAAGTAACCTGATTCTATTAACAATAGAAGAAATCCTATCAAAATACCTAGTGTTAGTCCCGTCTTCTTGCATCCTAAGAGATTCAAAAATTCCTTTTCAAATTTAAAATTTGTATTTGTCTAACTCGATAAGTTCCTTGGTACTCCTTTTTAAGCTTTTTCCAAGCTTCTTTTGTTGTCTCATATTCGATAATTTTAGAAAAGAATTGAATCTATAACTAAATTTTGAATCACAATTTTGGCTTTGTATTTTTTGGTTCTCTCTTTTGAATGGTTTTTAATTTGAGCAAGGGTAGGATTTGTAAGGAGTGATTGTAATGGTCTATCTTCCATTACAACTTCCACAGATCATACGCTTCAAGATATGATTTCATTTTCACTGACCAAATCTGATAGTTTTCACCAGCGAAAGTTTGTGGGACATTCAAAGAGAGATTGCTGCTTGTCATGTTTGAAAATAGGTTTAAAAATTGATATTGGTTAAAAAATAATTTGAAAACGGTTCTTTGGGAGAACTCACATATCCCGTAAGACCAATGAGGTTCTTGATACCACTGTTGTTTTTTTTAAAAAAAATGACGGGGCATCAAAAAAGATTTAAAATATTAATTAAAAATGTCTTTACTTGTTTATTAAACATAGAGGGCTTTAAATAACCAACTGAAAAGCATAATCTGCATAACAAAATTTTTAAAAAAGCTAAAATATCTTAACAATCCAAAAACTCAAACAGAAATTTAAATTTAAATTTAAAAAAAATAGATTCATCCTAAAACTAAGGAACTTATTATGTTAAAAAATTACAACAGTAACTGAAGCTATCTTCAACAAAAATCCCACTAAGCACAGATTCTTAAGATGGTATATGCTAAGGCAGTTACTGGGTTGAAAGAAATCTTAGAATATTTTAGCAAAGGAGCAGACAATGGGAGAACATTACAAAGGAGATAGCATATATTTGCAGTGTTCGTGCATCACCTATAATCATATCCCTCTTACATAGTTTTAATTTTGAATGAATGAAAGATAAGTAGGAGTTGGGTCTGGAGCTAGCTTTGTTGGCTTAGCTATGATTTTGTAACTGTTTCATTGGTGATTAATAAAATTATGTTAGTTACAAAAAAACAAAGGTGCAACTTTCATGGTATCAGTTGAGAAATTACGAAACTCCAAAAAATGGAGAATGTTCGAAGTAGACTATCTCAAATTGTCAAGTGACTTCAAGGAGAACTCGCAAAAGTTTCATGTTTGAACAACAATCACCTCCTGCTAGTTTATTATACTGGTTAAAACAACTTCAAGTTGGATGGGTTAATGAATAAAGATTTCTTTGGCAGTCATCGAGTTTGTTAGCAGATTTTTTTTTTATTTCCCCAAATAATTGTACTCATACCTTTTCATTTTATATGACAATATTTAATTGGTACAAACTTTAAGTAATAAAAGTGTTTGAAACTTGTGATTTAAATATGCTTTCAAAGTATGTCATTAAATGTAAATGGTGGTTGATGCAATATGAGATGAATGGATTCAACTGTAACGACCCAATCAGTCGTTTTGACTGTTAGAATCCCATTTCCCTAAATAAAACTTCCCGAATATATTTTTAATGATTTATGAATTACGGAAATGGTTGGTTCAGGATTTGAATGTGTTTGGGTTGAAATCGGAACACTTGGTTCCTTAAGTTAACCTTAAAAGGCCAAGTTTGACTTCGGTCAATATTTTGAGAAAATGACCCCGGAATCGGAATTTGACGGTTCCAATAGGTTCGTATGATGATTTTGGACTTGGACGTATGTCCGAATCGGATTTTTGATAAGCCGGGAGCATTTTGACGCTTAATAGTAAAAATCAACTATTTGAAGGTTTAAAATTCTTTAAATTTGGTTTGGAGTAGGATTTTGAGTAATTGAAGTCCGTTTAGAATTTCGAGTTTGGGAATAGTTCCGTATAGTAATTTAAGACTTGCATGCAAATTTTCGTGTCATTCCGAATAGTTTAAGTATGTTTCGGCGCATTGGAAGTAAATTAAAGAACTTGAAATTCTTAAGTTTGAATCAATTTGGTTTAGGGTATAATTCTTAGATTTGATGTTGTTTTACGCGTTCCGAGAGTTCGAGCGAGTCCGTTTTATATTTTCAAACCTGTTGGTATGTTCGGGCGGGCCCCAGGGGCCCCGAGTGTTAACCGGACGAGGCTCGGATCAATTTTGGAATTTTGAAGAAGAGCTGAAGCCTTCTGCTTCTGGTACGTTCGCACCTGTGCTTGGACAGCAACAGGTGCGACTCTCTCATATGCGAGGTTTATGCACAGAAGCGAAAAAGAGAAGGGGAGGTCTGCCATCGCAGGTGCGGAATCTCGGGCGCACCTGCGAACGCGCAGGTGAGAGCATTTTTCGCAGATGCGAGGCTTGGCAGGCGAGGGAAAACTCGCACCTGTGAGGCTTTTCCGCAGGTGCAAAAATCACTGTTGGGCAGAATGGTTAAAAATCGGGGCTCAGACCTTTTGAGCCCATTTTTCCTCCATTTCCGGGCGATTTCAGAGCTTTTTAGAGGGGGATTTCAATTAACAACTTGGAGGTAAGTTAATTCTACACACCTTGAGTTAAATATATAGATTATAGGTAGATTATAACTAGTAAATCTTAGAAATCAAAGATTTAGATGAAAAACCTAGATTTTTATAAAAATGAGATTTTAACCACGAAAATAATTATGGAATTGGGTAGAAATTATATATTCAAGTTCTTGAGATTATGGGTAACATTTTCATCCAAAAATATCCAGAATCCGAGCACGTGGGCCCGGGGTGAATTTTAGAAATTTTATCATTTTGTATAAGGTAATTTATTTAATAGATAAATTTCGAATCATTTAGCATATATTCGTTATTTTGTATAATATTTGGATAGTTTCGGATTTTTCGGCGTCGAATCGAGAATTCAACGTGACGTGGTAATCGGAAAGTGGACTTTGAGACGAGGTAAGTCTCTTGTCTAATCTTGTGAGGGGAAAATTACCCCATATGGATTAAATTGAATAATTATTGCTAATTGCGGGGGCTACGTACACACGAGGTGACAAGAGTCCGTGCGTAGATACTATTAATGCTAAAGTCCGGGTAGTTTAGGACTCAAAGTATGAATTACTTGTGTAAATTGTATTCTTTGTTTAATTAATATTAATTGATATGTATATATGAATATATTGTGAATTGTTAGATAAAGATATTAAAGGATGGAAATCTCATATGCTTGATTTTCTGTTTAAATTAATTAATTGTCAAAAGAAATTGTTCTTCCTCCCGAATTTATCCTATAATAAATATACTCTCCTTCCAGAGGTATATAAGAAAATGTCCTCCTTTCTTGTGGAGCCGGCCGAACGCTTCGGCAGGATAGATGCATCTATAGATCGTTCCGCACGTCCCTCGTCAGTGTACATGACACTCTGGATCGGACCGTACGTACTCGGCAGAAATCGTGCTTAATAATAATAATCACACGATACCTTAATAGGTTATTGTAGCTTGTGAAGCTAATTGATAAATTGGAAATCTTTGAAATTTATTGAATTATTATTCCTGCTTGTTAAGAATTATTGTTATTCCTGTAAATGAGACTAATTGATAAATTTGGAAATTTATTGGAATTGAAGGAATTTAATTATTTCTACTGATCAATAAAATTACTGTTAACTCTGTGAATCACGTTGATATAAATATTTTCTATTTCATGATTATTTTATATTATTGACCCATAGTAAGTATCAAAGTAGGCCATCGCGTCTCTACCTCTTCGAGATTAGGCTTGATACTTACTGGGTACACGTTATTTTCGTACTCATACTGCACTTGCTGCACATTTTATTATGCAGGTACATATATGTATAGCGGCCTTGTGGGCGCAGAGGTATGGTTAATAATTGTGGGAACATAGGTGAGCTGCATTCTATATTACGATCTGCAGCTAACAGAGTCTCCTTCAGAGTTATTATATTTTCCTGTCTAATTTATATTCTAGACAAATGCTGTATTTTATTTTTAATTTCCTAGTAAATGCTCATGCACTTGTGATATCGGGTTTTGGGAATGGTTGTGAATTGTTTAGAAATTTAGCTGCAAAAATATTTATCATTTACTCTATGAGTTTTATCTCTACAATTTTATTAAAGAAATTATTATTTCAAAAATACTAAAATGGGTAATTAAGTTAATTGATTATGGTTGGCTTGCCTGACAGTGGTGTCCGACGCCATCACGACCTTTTTTGGATTTTGGGTCGTGACAATATGGTATCAGAGCACTTGGTTCACTTAGGTCTCACGAGTCATGAGCAAGTCTAGTAGAGTCTTGCAGATCGGTACGGAGATGTCTGTGCTTATTTTCGAGAGGCTACAGGGCTGTTAGGAATACTTCCCTTTTTGATTCCTCATCGTGCGATTCGATTCCTTTGAGGCTTATGCCTACATTTCCTTCCTATTCAATCGTATGCGACGTGAAGCACTTGTTATAAATTGGGAATCGAGGAAATTTCTAATGGTACTACAGATGTAGTGCGGGATGCTTCTCCCTATGTAATTAATTGGGATATTGTCGTTGCCTTATGGAAGGCTGCTCTATCGTTTCAAGTTAAGTATCAATACTACCTAAGGTTTTGAAATTTGGCATTGATTGTTACGACGATTCGTGCGTTGTTATCGCATAGTGTTTATGTAATGGTAGAATGCCTGTCTACATGTCAGGGCAGTAAACGACTTGAAAGAAGGTTTTCTCAGTACATGATTCATAGGTTCCATGTTTTAATTCCAGCGGAGAAAAGGCAATCGGACTATGAATGTTCAGGTTTGGGGTTGATGGAGTAACGAAGCTTGATATTTTTGAGTGTGGTAGAGTTCTCAATTTTGATGTGGTGTCATCGCCTTGTAAAATGCGTTAAGGTTCGTCAGTATTATGGTTTTCTTCAACTCGCCTTAACGATGGGGTGTTAGGAATTGGTATAAGGTAAGCAGTCGTTAGAGATCGCGGTGTGCAATGATTCAGGATCGAAGCAGCGTTCCTAGTATGATGTCTCGAGAAGGATGATCGTCAGAAAGGTTTAAAGATGGTAACGAGCTATTGGTTCAAGTGCTACAGAGACGGATTTTTAGTAAGGCAACAACTGGGCAGCGAAGGATGAGAAAGGACATGTGGAAGGTGTCTTGTGGTGGTTAAGTTCCTAGAAGGCCAAGTGTAAGAAAACAAAAGTCGAGTAGTTGCTTAAAGGAGAAGGGTTTGACCAAAGTGGGAGAGTGGCAAAGTAGCATATGGGTTACGTGGTAGGATAACTACACGACTTGAGGAAAGTTTGAAGTGATTTGGGATTCATGGTGGACAATGACTATGTCTACAGGCTTAATTTGGAATATTGGCTACTATATTGAGGAAGATTTGGTGTGACAGGAGAGAGTTGCTTGATATAAAGAAGGATACAATATGACTTTGGATTGGAATATATTGTCGCACCTCTAGTTGACGTCCATGAGGAGTGAACAGACTGGTGCAGCTGGTGAATGAGCTCGGACTCAGGATGATCTACTGATTTCATAGTAATTGCACCCAGTGCAGTGACGTTGGAATATGTCAGCATGTAATTTCCACAGGTGGGTTATCTCCTGTAAGCAGGTTAGCGGTCGCGTGGTGTTAACGAAGCTTCTGCAGAGAATTTTACTGGCTACCCGGTAAGAGATTTAATATGTAAATATGGCTAGTGGTTCGGAGTGTCTATTAAAGGTTAATAGAAGGATTTCGAGAAACTTTGGTGAGTTGCTTATGCAGGATCATGTCAACAATGAAGAAAGAATCTCGATGGATTACAAAAATTTTGTAATTGTAGCTTCAAGCTAAGTGGGAGAGCCCCACCGTCTATGATTGGATTGCGTAGTGTCAACTTATGTGGTTTCTAGTTATCGGTGTATTGGTGGGTCATTGCAACTAAGAAAAGAAAACATCAGTGGTAATTTGAGCAAATTATTTGGGGAATGTGTGCCATATTTGGCCTTATCAATTCATATTCAGGTTTTTGGAAGACGAGTTTATGTTTCGTGTAGATATAATGCACAGGAAAGTAAAATAGTCGGATGTTTCCTTGATAAAAATTCCATGTGCTAGCAGGGCCTTGTAATTGATCATGTTTGGGAACAAGTAAGAGCAAGTGACTCTCAATAACGGTCCTAGTGGATTCAAAAATTTAAAGTGTGGTGTCTAAGGATCTCGAGTTTATAGTATGGTTGAGTATCGAGCTTTTGCAGCAAATTATGAAACAGGGCTTGGAGTACTCTACGTTATCTTCAGGTTGTGGTGTAGCATTGGAGAAACGGAAGAAAAAAACTTCGGATTCATAAAAGAAGTATCAGAATGGGTGTACCAGTTGAAGATGTAAAAAGTGCACACAAGAAGGGATATGAGATAATTAATGGGTTTTGAAATAGTGTGGTCTCGTGAAATAAGGTCACTTGGGATGAGTGCAGATTTGAGTTCGTGATGTAATGAATGGAGCTATTATTATTTCTAAGGCAAGTTGAGAGTAAATTGAGAAAAAAACGGATCGACTAACAATGGTTGAATCGGCACGATGGTGGCAATGATCAGTTCCTTCAGTGCACTGAATTATGCATGTGATTTGTGGCGGTACGTGCGAGGCTTGACGACCGCTGTAATTGATTTTATTTGGAGGAATTCAAGTATTATGACATGTCATATGTAGAGGGATCCCAGAAGAGTTATGGTGGTTTAGACCACTACTTGAGGCCGGTATTTTCTGCGGATATGGGAATTCAGTCAGGTGTTGCAATGGTTCTCTTGAAATAAGTTAAGTAGAAGGTTTCTATATGATGAAGTGTTTACCCTATTAGTGGTTCGGGAGTTATGATGGAATTCTTGTATTTCTTCGCATTTGCGTGATTAAGTGCACTAAGTAGCATGGAGTTCGAAAGTTGAGGAATCAAGATTTCGGTTCGGTGCTGACAAGGATGTAATGAGCTCGGATGAGAAGAAAAAGGATTTAGATGTTCAAAGTAAGATGGTATTGTTTTTGGCATCATCTAAGGTCGATGTCAGGTGTAAGATACCTTGTGTATTGATTTGTGGATTCTTGATATGCTTTACAACATTAGTGTAACCTGTAGCATGGATGTGCGGACTTGTTACCTAGTGCAGAAGGTCGTGGGAGCGTGTCTCACGGAAAGATTGTGTAAGAGTGGCATGTAGTCACTTGATTGAGCGAAGATTGAAACCAAGTATGAAGATGTGGTAATATCACTGATTCGAGAATTTATGCCTGGAGGGCACTCGGTTCATTTGGTTGTGGACTGTGGAAGTTTGTTCCGATTATGATGTCTATTCTTGTGTGTTATAAGAAAAAGGGTTATTATGGATCCCTGAAAGGTTATTAGACTAGCATTGTGCGATCAGAATCGACTAGAGGTCTGTGGATGGATTTAAATATGAATACAGGCTCTATATCAGGCCGGATGTGTTCATTTCAGCATAAAAGCTCCCTATGGAGGAGTATTCGGACGTTGGATGTCGTTTCGTCGTTGGTTATTTCATGTAATACTATATTGTGTCGTGTGAGTTATGAAACGGCTTGACAAAATTCTTATGTGTTGAGGTTCCGCGTAGCGATGGTGTTGTGTGAGCAGGATGGCTCTCGAGATTCAGATCATATATCGCACCTTAGTTGTGCTTGAGTTTTGTAGCGTATGGCGCTGTCGGTCCTTCCAGGGATGATATTATGCACTGAGCGTGCTTGTGTCCGATATTCGGATATTTTGTAGTAATGAGCATTCTAGCTCGGTAAGTATTTTTTTTTATGGATTCTTTTTGTGGGGATCGGGTTGCACGCCGCAACAGTGTGATGTTGAATATAGTTCCCTATATTCTATTTTGTGTGTTTTGTGTCCCATTTTCTGAGGAAGGTTTATGACACATTTTCAGTTGTTTAATTAGTCATGCGGGTTGAGTAATCCTTTCCATAGTCTGTTTTCCTTATGTATCGCAATCGAGTCCGTAGCTTATTAGATCATTGTGGTGTCATATGAGACTTTTTGTCATGTCTGAGGTGGTTTATTGCCTGAGCAGCTTATACTAAGTGAGACAAGGTTATTGGATCCGATATCAGTACGATCAGATTATATGAAGTATAATAAAGAGCAAATACCATTATTTGGTCTATAATGAGGCAAATGGTGCTTGTTAGAAGGAGAAACTCAATAATTTGTTGACTCAGCAGTTGGTTATGAATTCCTACACATTTCTTCCATCGTGGAAGTAGATCAAGAGTTGGAACAGGAATTATATGTATCATGAGGTGTGTTGTGAACATCAGATTCGTGGAATTTCGGCTATTATTATCAGAGGATGATATTATGATCATGTGAATGGTGCGATGCATGGTCTAAATTCAACCAAGGTATGCAACCCTGTATTGTTGCATCATGTAGTGATTGATACGGTGTTCGTAGGTTGGAAACATGCATGGTGGAGAATTTTGGATGTTAGAATTGGGCTCTAAGGCTTAATCGCCTAAATAAAGGGGAGAATCTTCAGATTGGCTCAAGCTAATGTGCTCAATTGGGTGTGGTAGCACGGGTAGGTGCTCGAAGTGTTAAACTGTGATTTTGGACAACTTTGGAACAGTCCTTAGCACGTTCGAGGACGAACGTATATTTAAGTGGGAGAGAATATAATGACCCAACCGGTCGTTTTGACTGTTAGAACCCCGTTCCCCTAAATAAAACTTCCTGAATGTGTTTTAATGATTTATGACTTGCGGGGATGGTTGGTTCGGGATTTGGATGTGTTTGGGTTGAAATCGGAACACTTGGTTCCTTAAGTTAACATTAAAAGATCAAGTTTGACTTCGGTCAACATTTTGAGAAAACGACCCTGGAATCGGGATTTGACGGTTCCAATAGGTTCGTATGATGATTTTGGACTTGGGTGTATGTCCGAATCGGGTTTTTGATAACCCGGGAGCGTTTTGACGCTTAATAGTAAAAATTAACTATTTGAAGGTTTAAAATTCTTTAAATTTGGTTTAGAGTAGGATTTTGAGTAATTGAAGTCCGTTTGAAATTTCGAGTTTGGGAATAGTTCCGTATAATGATTTAAGACTTGCAATCATTTTCGTGTCATTCCGAATAGTTTAAGTATGTTTCGGCGCATTGGAAGTAAATTAAAGAACTTGAAATTCTTAAGTTTGAATCAATTCGGTTTAGGGTACGATTCTTAGATTTGATGTTGTTTTACGCGTTCCGAGAGTTCGAGCGAGTCCGTTTTATAATTTCAAACCTGTTGGTATGTTCGGGCGGGGTCCTGGGGGCCCGAGTGTTAACCGGACGAGGCTCGGATCAATTTTGGAATTTTGAAGAAGAGCTGAAGCCTTCTGCTTCTGGTACGTTTGCACATGCGCTTGGACAGCCGCAGGTGCGACTCTCTCATATGCGAGGTTTATGCGCAGAAGTGAAAAAGAGAAGGGGAGGTCTGGCATCGCATGTGCGGAATCTCGGGCGCACCTGCGAACGTGCAGGTGCGAGCATTTTTCGCAGCTGCGAGGCTTGGCAGGCGAGGGAAAACTCGCACCTGCGAGGTTTTTCCGCAGGTGCGGAAGCCGCAGGTGCGGTACCACTTCCGCAGGTGCGAAAATCACTGTTGGGCAGAATGGTTAAAAATCGGGGCTCAGACATTTTGAGCTTTTGAGAGGGGGATTTCAACTAACAACTTGGAGGTAAGTTAATTCAACACACCTTGAGTTAAATGCATAGATTATATGTAGATTATAACTAGTAAATCTTAGAAATCAAAGATTTAGATGAAAAACCTAGATTTTTATAAAAATGAGATTTTAACTACGAAAATAGTTATGGAATTGGGTTGAAATTATATATTCAAGTTCTTGAGATTATGGATAACGTTTTCATCCAAAAATTTCCAGAATCCGAGCACCTGGGCCCGGGGTGAATTTTAGAAATTTTACCATTTTGTTTAAGGTAATTTATTTAATAGAAAAATTTCAAATCATTTAGCATATATTAATTATTTTGTATAATATTTGGATAGTTTCGGATTTTTCGGCATCGAATCGAGAATTCAACGTGACGTGGTAATCGGAAAGTGGACTTTAAGGCGAGGTAAGTCTCTTGTCTAATCTTGTGAGGGAGAAATTACCCCATAGGGATTAAATTGAATAACTGTTGCTAATTGCGGGGGCTACGTACGCACGAGGTGACGAGAGTCCGTACGTAGCTACTATTAATGCTAAAGTCCGGATAGTTTAGGACTCAAAGCATGAATTACTTGTGTAAATTGTATTCTTTGTTTAATTAATATTAATTGATATGTATATATGAATATATTATGAATTGTTAGATAATGATATCAAAGGATGGAAATCTCATATGCTTGATTTTCTGTTTAAATTAATTAATTATCAAAAAAAATTGTTCTTCCTCCCGAATTTATCCTATAATAAATATACTCTCCTTTCAGAGGTATATAGGAAAATGTACTCCCTTCTTGTGGAGCGGGCCGAACGCCTCAACCAAATATACCAACAAGTCCTAAAATACCATACGAACTTAGTCGAGTCTTCAAATCACATCCAACAACACTAAAAACACGAATTACTCATAGATTCAAGCCTAATGAACTTTGAAACTTTCAATTTCTACAAACAACACCGGAACCTATCAAATCAAGTCCGATTGACCTCAAATTTTGTACGCAAGTCATAAATGACATAACGAGGCTATGAAAATTTCAGAAATGAATTCCGACTCCAATATCAAAAAGTCAACTCTCTGGTCAAACTTCCAAACTTAAATTCCTATTTTAGCCATTTCAAGCCTAATTTCACTACGGATTTTCAATTAAAATTCTGATCATGCTCCAAAGTCCAAAATCACCATACGGAGCTGTTGGAATCATCAAAATTCTATTTCGGGGTTGTTTGTACATAATTCGATATCCGGTCACTATTTGAACTTAAACTTTTTATTTTTCATCAAAATTCCATATATCGGGTTAGGGACCTTGAAATTTGATTCCGGGCATACGCCCAAGTTTCAAATCACGATACGGACCTACCAGAACTGTCAAAACACTGATCCAAGTCCGTTTGCTCAAAACGTTGACCAAAGTCAACTTAGTTGAGTTTTAAAGCTTAAATTCACATTTTTGTTTTTCATTTTTCATATAAAAACTTTTCGAAAAATTTTACGGACTGCGCACGCAAGTCGAAGAATGATAAATAGTGCTTTACGAGGTCTTAGAATACAAAATTAATTATTAAATTTAAAGATGACATTTTAGATCATCATAGGAAGTGTGTGGGTTGAAATCGGAACACTTGGTTCCTTAAGTTAGCTTTAAATGGACAAGTTTGACTTCGGTCAACATTTTGAGAAAACGACCCCGGAATCGGTATTTGACGGTTCCAATAGGTTCGTATGATGATTGACTTGGGCGTATCTCCGAATTGGATTTTGGATAACCCGGGAGCGTTTTGATGCTTAATAGTAAAAATCAACTATTTTAAGGTTTAGAATTCTTTAAATTTGGTTTGGGGTAGGTTTTTGAGTAATTGAAGTCCGTTAGGAATTTCGATTTGGAAATAGTTCCGTATAGTGATTTAAGCCTTGCACGCAAAATTTCGTGTCATTCCAAGTAGTTTAAGTATATTTCAGTGCATTGGAAGTAAATTGAAGAACTTGAAATTCTTAAGTTTGAATCAATTTGGTTTGAGGTGTGATTCATAGATTTGATGTTGTTTTACACGTTTCGCGAATTCGAGCGAGTCCGTTTTATGATTTCAAACTTGTTGGTATGTTCGGGCGGGGTCCCGGGGGCCCCGAGTGTCAACCAGACGAGGCTCAGACCAAGTTGGAAGTTGGGAACCAAAACTGAAGCTCCTAGCTACTATCAGAATCGCATCTGTGCTTGGCCAGCCGTAGGTGCGACACTCGCAGGTGCGGCAGTAGCTCGCAGGAGCGAACCTCGCAGATGCAAGTTTTTGTGCGCAGAAGCGGAAAAGGGAAGGGGCAATCGACCGCAGATGGGGATGATTTGCGTATCTGCGAACGCGCAGGTGCAAAGCTGTGTGCGCAGGTGTGAAAGCCGCATGTGCGGTAGTCTTCCGTAGGTGCGAAAATGACCGTTAAGCCCATTTTCTTCCATTCTTGGACAAATTTGGAGCTTTTTGAGAGGAGATTTCAACTAACAACTTGGAGGTAAGTTAATTCAACACTCTTTGAGTTAAATACATAGATTGTAGGTAAATTATAACTACTAAATCTTAGAAATCAAGGCTTTAGATGAAAAATCTAGATTTTTATAAAAATAGAATTTTAACCACGAAAATAGTTATGGAATTGGATAGAAATTATATATTTGAGTTCTTGAGATTATGGGTAATGTTTCCATCCAAAAATTTCCAGAATCTGAGCACGTGGGCCCGGGGTGAATTTTAGGAATTTTACCATTTTGGATAAGGTAATTTATTTAATAGATAAATTTCGAATCATTTAGCATATATTAATTATTTTTTATAAATTTTGGATAGTTTCGGATTTTTCCGCATCGAATCGAGAATTTTATGCGACATGATAATCAGAAAGTGGACTTTGAGACGAGGTAAATTTCTTGTCTAATCTTGTGAGGGAAAAATTACCCCATAGGGATTAAATTGAATAGTTATTGCTAATTACGGGGGCTACGTACGCACGAGGTGACGAGAGTCCCTGCGTAGCTACTATTAATGCTAAAGTTCGGGTAGTTTAGGACCCAAAGCATGAATTACTTGTGTAAATTGTATTCTTTATTTAATTAATATTAATTGATATATATATATATATATATATATATATATATATATATATATATATATATATATATATATATATGAATATATTGTGAATTGTTAGATAAAGATATTAAAGGATGGAAATCTCATATGCTTCATTTTCTGTTTAAATTAATTAATTATTAAAAAAAATTATTCTTCCACCCGAATATATCTTATAATAAATATACTCTCCTTTCGGAGGTACATAAGAAAATGTCCTCCTTTCTTGTGGAGCGGGCCGAACGCCTCGGCAGGATAGATGCATCTATGGATCGCGTCGCACGTCCCTTGGCAGTGTACACGACACTCTGGATCGGGCCGTACGTCCTCAGCAGAAATCGTGCTTAATAATAATAATTACACGATACTTTAATAGTTATTTCAGCTTGTGAAGCTAATTGATAAATTTGAGAATCCTTGAAATTTAATGAATTATTATTCCTGCTTGTTAAGGAATTAATTATTATTCTTGTAAATGAGATTAATTGATAAATTAGAAATTATTTGAATTTAAGGAATTTAATTAATATATTGAGAATTGTTGCATTTGAAGGAATATGATTATTTCCGCTGGTTAAATAAATTATTGTAAATGCTGTGAATTATGCTGATTTAGATATTCTAGTTGTATTTCAGTTATTATTATTGACCCATAGTGAGTGTCAAAGTCGGTCATCTTGTCTCTACTACTTCGAGATTAGGCTTGATACTTACTGGGTACATGTTGTTTACATTCTCATACTACACTTGCTGCACTTTTTGTGCAGGACGTGATGCAAGTACTAGTGGGGGACCTATCGTCTTACACCCATGTTATCCAGGGGCATAGTGGTGAGCTGCCTTTTTGAGCCGTTCTGCATCTACTAATGTCTCTCCTTGTATTTTTTATTTTGTCTATTTCTATTTCAGACAGTATTTGAGATTTTGTATAATCTGCTAGATGCTCATACACTCGTGACACAAGGTCTTGGCACACACATTGGTAGAATTTGATATTTTATTATTTTTTTGGTTTTAAATTTTGTCAATATATGCTTAATTTATTAAGTTAGCTTGCCTAGCTGTAGTGTTGGGCGCCATCACGACCTATAGGTGAAATTGGGTCGTGACACATTAGGTTCAAATTCTGAACACATAATTTTAGGTACAATGAATTCAGTGCTAACAAATACTAAAGTTTTAGATTTAAAAGATAGAGTTATGTTCTTTTGTAAGCATAGTCCTTATTCCATTAAGTTGGAAGACGTATAACATGAAGTTGTTTTAATCAATCGAATAAAGTAGATTATTAAAAGATTTCCAGAATTTCCTGAAGGTGGAAATAAATATTTTTTAAACATAATATAATTATATAATTCAACTGTAACTATAAAAAAATAATTGCACATTTTAATTATCACAAGGAGGGTTGCAGACAAATAGTAAAATCCACAATTAATATGCTTATGAAACAGAAATTGATAGTACATATATTAATAAACATCCAAAGTACATATATAAAATCAATTGTGCTTTACGATCCTGCTATTTTATTTTGCAAGTTCGCTTATTTAGAACTGGTAGCATAACACAATTGACAAAGTGATCATAAACAAAAATTCATGCAAACGCCAAAATGACTAACATAACAAAAGCCGAATGAGGATTAATAAAATTAATCGGGTACTTCGGCTTAGCAAGTGAAGCCAGTAGGAGGATTCCTTCCACAGTTGTTGAGAACAAGGCTAAGAGAGAGTGGCACATTCAGATTTATTCCCAGCACATTTGCCCTTATGGCTGTGCACAAGCAAACTGCCGCCTCTAAATCCGCCAGCCCCGCGATCAAGCTGCAGCACGGCAAAGTTGGTGGAGAACCCACTATCACTCCCACCAATCCACCAAGTAAATTTGCACATACCCCTAACTTCAGAGCATCTCTCGGGCACCTGCCTTGTCCATTGCCACCTCCGCCGCCATTGCCCGAACCACCTCCGTTGCCGGAGCCGCCACCATTGCCCGAGCCACCAGTGTTACCACCATTGCCACCACCATTACCGGTGCTAGGAGGATTATGATGACAAGAGCCACAATCAGTTCCACTGACTATGACAAAGAAAAGGAGATTCAATGAGAGGAAAAGGGTAACTGAGGCTCTTGTTTTGGAAGCCATGATATAAGGAATCTATGGCAGAATTTCCTCCCTACAAAATTTGTAAAGAGAAGTAATTGCAAAGATGAGATGGTTGAATTGTCTCTAACGTAGGGTATTTATACTGCTAGGAGGATGAATAATTTACTAACAATCCCTCCTAAGCTTAGGGGGAGATATTAAACTAGTAATGCGTGTGGTGCATGGTGTTGAAAAAAAAGTTTGTCATTGTCATTGATAATAATACGTCGACTTAAAAATTTTATTTTTCAAAAAGTCAACAAAAGTCAACGCGGGACCCGTATCTCGGAACCCGACATAATTTTCATAAAATCCGAACACCCATTCCGATACTAGTTCAACCATACCAATTTTATCGAATTCCAATAACAACTCGACTTCCAAATCTTAAATTTTCGTTTATGGAAGATTTTACAAAAATAATAATTTTTCATCCAATAAATCCAAATTAAATGATGGATTCAAAGACATAATCATGGAAATTAATCAAAACTGGATAAGAATCACTTACCCCAAACACCCACGCAAGAATCTCTCCAAAAATCGCCTTCTACCGAGCTCCAAATTTAATTTTGAGTTATGAACTCAAACCCCCATTTTTTGGGACTTTTAATTCTGCCCAGATAGGCCTTCTTTGCGTTCGCGACCATTGCTTCGCGTTCGCGAAAGCCAAAACCCAACTGCCTCAAATCCTTCATCGCGTTCGCGACCTCCTCGCCGCGTTCGCGAAGGCCAATTGTTTCTGCCCCATCATTTCCTCTTCGCGTTCGCGAACTCCTTGTCGCGTTCGTGATGACCAGCTGACCAACTCCTTCGCGTTCGCGAAGGCCAAACGACCTCAGGCCCCACTCTTCCTTTCTTCTTCGTGTTCGCATTGTCTTGGCCGTGTTCGCGAAGGCTTGCCCAGTTCCTTATTCACATTCGCGTCCCCTGCTTCGCGTTCGCGAAGGCCAAACCAACAGCCCCTCAAATTCCTCTTCGCGAACGTGGGACTCCCTTCACGTTCGCGAAGAAGGAAACCAGACTTCAGCAATAACAGTCCAAACAACTCCAATTTGGTTCGAAACCACCCCGAAACACACCCGAGCTCCTCGGGACCTCAATCAAACATACCATCAAGTCCCAAAATATCATACGAACTTAGTTGAGGCTTCAAACTACATCAAACAACGCCGGAATTACGAATTGCGCATCGAATCAAATTATGAACTTCCAAAACTTCCAACTTCTAAAACTCGTGCCGAAACCTATCAAACCAACCCGGAATGACGTAAAATTTTGCAGGCAAGTCCCAAATAACATAACAGAGCTGTTCCAACTCTTGGAATCGCATTCCGACCCCGATATCAAAAATTTAACCCCCCGGTCAAACTTTCCAAAAATTCGACTTTCGCCATTTCAAGCCTAAATTGGCTACAGACCTCAGATTCACAGTCCGGACAGGCTCCTAAGTCCAAAATCACCCAATGAAGCTAACGGAACCGACATAACTCTATTCCGAAGTAGTCTTCACATAGTTCCGACTACGGTAAAAATCCTAAAACTTGAGCTTCCATCTCAGGGACTAAGTGTCCCAAATCTCTCTGAATCATCCGTAAGTCAAACTCGACCATACACGCGGGTCATAATACATACTGCGAGGCTGCTCGAGACATTAAGTCACTGAACGGGGCATAAATTCTAAAAATGACAAGTCGGGTCGTTACATTCTCCACCTATTAAGAAAACGTTCGTCTTCGAACGCGCTAAGAATTATTCTGCGATTACCAAATTGATGATTTTACTTTTACACATATACTCATAGTTGATCCCACGTTACTGCATTTGAGATAATCCCAACAACACCATCTCATTTTATATTATTTCTTTTATTCATATTTGTGAACCTTAAGTCCAATTTCTTACACTCCAAACATTTTCAGAAAGTCCGATTTTTTTCATTAACGCACGATATTAGTCTCAACTGGCTGTAGCAACTCGTGCCTAAGCACACATCAATTTTCTTGATAGTGTTGAAGTACTTCAAATTTTTTTCTGGGGTATTTCATTCTTCCCCGCTTAGGATCATCATGATCAGTCCTCAAACAAATAACATAATTTATCTCTTCTTTCACACATGTCAATCTCCCAATTTGTTTTAACTCCCAAATTTTTCAGAAAATTTCGGCAGTGTCTCCCCTGTAAATGGGCCTATCCACCTGCCAGAGTAACACCAAAACGACTCCTAACAACACATCCACAAGGTATATATCAATAACATTGATCTCAGCATTACAAGCATTGCATTATCATAACGATATCCGGACATGAAGTGCATCATATGTACACTCATCACCACATCTCTGGTCTTAAAAGCTGTTCATAATTAATTTTAGTATCATCAATTAATCTCATATTAACCACCACCTCATTTCGAATTTTCACAATACTGACAACAGAATGTGAGGCATGAAGACCTCATGATTACTTACTCGGATTAATGAGTCACATTTAACGCCACCTGGGCACTTACCTCATAGGCTAAAACTCAATGTTTACAGCACGAAAATGGCTGAATATGAACAGAAAAATATACAAGAATTATCAAATAAGCCTAACATGTATGACTCCCTATTAATATTATTGTACAAATTAATTTTACAAAGGGATAATTTTAAACTCATAAATATTTTACCACAAGAACCTCGTCCTTACATAACTTCCATCGCAGCTTGCAGCCTGGTTTAAGTATTTCACATCATGTAAAAATGTGAGAATCTTGTCCTTAACTCTGAATCACAAGTATGTTGCACATTGTGCCAACTGAAATTTTAAATTTTCTTTCTTTCTTCTTTTCAATATATTTCTCAAACAATTTTTTTTCCACAACATATAATGAACGCTCATACCTGTAGGGCATATAATTCATAAAAATTGGAATCAATTATTTTGAAACACATTAAACCCATAGTAATGAATAATAAAAATTACTTTTGAACTTATATCCCTCACTGGTATACAAAAGTAAAATGACAGACACGGGTTCACATCCTTAAATCTCCCAACAGGGATAAACATATAAGTGGGCCACAAATTTATGAAGCTCACCCATAAGTGGAGAATAATAGGAGGACTCACCTCAATATTTAGAACCGAATCAAATTAAGGGAAATATCCTTTTATAATAAAAATATGGATCGTACCTGTAACGACACCATCTAGTGTATTGGCCTCAGCCAAATCATAGTGATTAAATCAACGGGTTGGGCCTCCACCTCTTTGGCGCCCACTACCCGCCTGTCCTCCACCTCTAGCTGACTGTGCACGTGGAGTATCAACTGGAATAAAGCTTGTAGGTGGAGTGTTCTGATGAAATCCACCCCTCCCAAGTCTGGGATAATATCTCATGATATGCCTAGTATTACCACACTCATAACAACCCCTCTGAGGTCGCGGATGCTCGTACTGAGTCTGTGCCGGATAACTGAAATAACCACTGTAAGAATCTCGTGTCGGTGGTGCATTGTAAATTGGAGCACTCCGAGTAATCTGATATGCAGACTGAGCTGACCGACTGCTCGAGCTTCCGCTATAGTGGGTTCTAGCTGAAGAGTAAAACCCACTGAACCCTCCAGATCTTCGAGACCTTTTGGCCTCCTTAGACTCCCTTTCCTCGCCTAAAACGCCCTCAATCTTCCTTGCAATCTCCACTACTTGTTGAAATGGAGCATCAGTTTGCAATTCTCGAGCCATGCATATTTTAATATCATAATCGAACCCCTCAATGAATCTTTGGACTCGCTCTCTGATTGTAGGAACCAAGATAGGTGCATGACGGGCTAACTCACTGAACCAGATAGAATATTCTGACACTGTCATAGTGCCCTGAGGCAACCGTTCAAACTCTGTGCGCCACATATCTCTGAGAGTCTGGGGAAAAAATTCTTTCAAGAACATTTCTGAAAATTGAGCCCAAGTTGGTGGTGTAGCATCGGCTGGTCTACCTTCTTCATAGATTTTCCACCACCGATACGCTGTGCCTGACAGTGAAAATATAGTAAAGGAAACTCCGCTCACTTCCACAATACCCATGGTGCGGAGAATACGGTGACAATTTTCCAGAAATTCTTGGGCATCCTCTGTAGTTGTGACACTGAAAGTTGGTGGATTATATTTCTTATACCTTTCAAGTTTCGTTTGTTCTTCTTCTGATGCCTCGGGCCTGACCTTAGGCCGAACCGAAATAACAGGTTGTACCGGTACTATACCCGGAACCTGAACAATGTGAACCTACTGCTCTGAAGTTGTGGTAGGAGTCTGAGCTACTCCCCCAATCAGCGAAATATTTGGTGCAACAGAGATCAATCCCGCCTGAGTTAATGTAACAAATATACTCAGGATCTATGCTAAGGTCTCCTAAAGTCCTGGGGTAACAACATGTGCTTCTGGTACCTGTCCCCAAATTAGAGCTACTAGTGACTCCTCAACTGTTGTTCTCATAGGTGCTCTAGTCACAGCAAGTTCCCTTCCTCGACCTCGACCTCTACCTCAGCCCCGGCCTCTTGCAGCCGTAGCAGTATGTGCGGATGTCTGCTCAGCTAACCCAGTAGTACGTGTCCTCACCATCTGTGAGAGAATGGAGATACAAAGGTTCAAATTCCAAATTCAACAAATTCCATACGACAGGAATGAAAGAAATGGAATTTTCCTAACAGTTCTGTAGCCTCTCAAAGATAAGTACAGATGTCTCCGTACCGATCCCAAGACTCTACTAGACTCGTTCGTGACTCGTAAAACCTATGAACCTAGAGCTCTAATACCAACTTGTCACGACCCAAAATCCCACCACAGACGTCGTGATGGCACCTAGTCTCTAAGACAAGGTAAGCCGATTTCAATTATATTTTGAAGCCATTTTTTTTAAGTAATCAAAACTAACAGCGGAAATAATTACGATATACAACCTCCCAAGACTGGTAGTACTGAGTCACGAACTCTAACTGAATACATGGAAACGATCACGAGGACCGAATATACAATATTATTTGATTACAATTTAACAGTACAATGAAATGAAAAGACTCCAAGGGACTGCGACGACCAAGCAGCTCTACCTTGAATCCTTATGATCGCGCTTTAACTCTGCTCAAGTCCGATATCTCCAATACCTGGATTTGCACAACATGTGCAGAAGTGTAGAGTGAGCACACCACAACGGTACCCAGTAAGTATCAAGACTAACCTCAATGGAGTAGAGACGAGGTACAGTCAAGACACTCACTAGTCTAATAATCTGTGCAATATAATATCCAAAATAATAGGAAACAAATAATAATAAGGGCAGGATAAAATAACCAGTGATATGCACAACAGACAACAAGAATACCATTAATATCACTCAACAATTAATAAACATAATTACACCCAATTAAATCAAGCCCTTCAAATAAATGTCTTTCACATAGTTCTTCCACATAACTCTCTTTCAAATATAATTTTCTCAAATAATTATTTTTTTCAAATATAATTCTTTCAATAAATCTTTTCAAATACAATTTCCTCAAATAAATATCTTTCAAATACAATTCTTTTATATAATACTTTCTAAGTAAAATCCTTCCAAATAAATATTTTGAATATAATTCTTTTAATTAAAAAGTCACCATGTGACACCTCATTTCATAATCATCAAAATACAGGTCTCAGCCCATTTTTATATTTTTCGTAAACACGGGTCTCAGCCCATTTACATATTTCCACGGCACCTCGTGCCCATAATTAAATCATCATATTTCCCCGGCACCTCGTGCCCTCATTTCATATCATAATTGCACGGACAATTCACGTGCCAAATATCATTATCATTTCATCACAGCACCTCGTGCCCACATTTTATATCACAACTGCACAGACAATTCACGTGCTGATATCCCCATTTCATATCACAATTCACGGCACCTCGTGCCCACATTTTATTTTATAAACCGCCTGGCAATAGCCGCAGGCTCCCAATTTCAACATAAATCAGATTATTATCAATTTACTAACAACAAGACAAGTTACACAAGGTATAAAAAATAAACATAAGAAAATCACAACATCACATAAAAATTGTCAACACCACAACCCCACATCATTACATATCGTCCCTGACAATAGCCACCCTTATCGCTCCTATTGCCACCCTTATCGCTCCTATGGCCAGCCTTATCGCTCCTATTGCCACCCTTATCGCTCCTCTAGCCACCCTTATCGCTCCGCCCAAACCATATTCCAACAAATACGACAACAGTGAAATGCCACCCTTATAACCACATAATATCAACAGTGAAATGCCACCCTTATCTCCCTAAAATAACAATTCACACAACACAATAATTTACACGAGAAATTATCACAGCAATATAATAAAATCAACTCATATCATAATTTTTCCAATGGCCACAACCAAATTCCAAAGATATAACAAATCAATTAATTTCACAACAAATAGCCCAAGGCTCCATAAAAATGTATATAACACCCCAAAGACAATCAATAGAGATTGAAAATACTCAGCATAAAGAAAACCTTTATTAATCCAATTTTAGATAATTATATAAATACCTCTTCTTAAACTCATTTAATTACATTTGCAGAGGGAGAAATCCAAAATGGAATTAAATTTCAATAATTATCAAACCAGCATATTCACGGAATTTCATAAATAATCAAATAATAATCACATCAAATTGTCATAATACAACAGGGTCAACAACAAGGATTTAGGCACGACAATTAGATGATTAAATATATGCCGACAATTATCCAATTTACTACACAATATGCTCAAGATTTTAACTCAATAAAATTTGCACATATAACACAAGCACGTACTCGTCACCTTGCGTACATGGTTTTCAATTACACAAATTGCACATAAGACTCAATGCCTAAGGGAAAATTCCCCCACTCGAGGTTAAGCAAGACACTTACCTCTTTGAAGTTATGCCGATATTCCAAAATCGCGTTCTTGCTTGAATTGACCTCCGGACCGCTCAAATCTATTCAAATTAATTGTATAACTTTATTAAAATTCATCAAAAATAATTTCGGATACTAATACGTCGACTTAAAAATTTTTATTCCAAAAAGTCAACAAAAGTCAATGCGAAACCGGCCTCTCGGAACCCGACATAATTTTCATGAAATCCGAACACCCATTTCGATACGAGTTCAAACATACCAATTTTATGGAATTCCAATAACAACTCAACTTCCAAATCTTAATTTTTCGTTTTTGGAAGATTTTACAAAAATCTTGATTTTTTTTCCATTAAATACGAATTAAATGATGGATTCAAAGACATAATAATGGAAATTAATCAAAACTGGATAAGAATCACTTACCCCAAACACCCACGCAAGAATCTCTCCAAAAATCGCCTTCTACCGATCTCCAAATTTGATTTTGAGTTATCAACTCAAACCTCCGTTTTTGGGACTTTTAATTCTGCCCAGATAGGCCTTCTTCGCGTTCGCGACCATTGCTTCGCGTTCGCGAAGGCCAAAACCCAACTGCCTAAAATCCTTCATCGCGTTCGCGACCTCCTCGTCGCGTTGGCGAAGGCACACTGTTTCTGCCCCATCATTTCCTCTTCTCGTTCGCGAACCCCTTGTCGCATTCGCGATGACCAGCTGACCAACTCCTTTGCGTTCGTGTTCGCAAAGGCCAAACGACCTCAGGCCCCACTCTTCCTTTCTTCTTCCCGTTCGCGTTGCCTTGGCCGCGTTCGCGTCCAGTTCCTTCTTCGCGTTCGCGTTCGCGTCCCCATGCTTCGCGTTTGTGAAGGCCAAACTAACAGCCCCTCAAATTCCTCTTCGCGAACGCGGGACTCCCTTCGCGTTCGCGAAGAAGGAAACTAGACTTCAGCAACAACAGTCTAAATGACTCCCATTTGGTCCGAAACCACCCCGAAACACACCCGAGCCCCTCGGGACCTCAATCAAACATACCATCAAGTCCCAAAACATCATACAAACTTAGTCGAGGCTTCAAACCACATCAAATAATACCGGAATCACGAATCACGCATCGAATCGAATTATGAACTTTCAAAACTTCCAACTTCTAAAACTCGTGCCGAAACCAATCCAACCAACCCGGAATGGCGTCAAATTTTGCAGGCAAGTCCCAAATAACATAATGGAGCTTTTCCAACTCTCGGAATCGCATTACCACCCCGATATCAAAAATTTAACCCCCGGTCAAACTTCCCAAAAATTTAACTTTCGCCATTTCAAGCCTAAATTGGCTACAAACCTCAGATTCACAGTCTGGACACGCTCCTAAGTCCAAAATCACCCAATGGAGCTAACAGAACCGACATAACTCTATTCTGGAGTCGTATTCATACAGTTCTGACTACAGTAAAAATCCTAAGACTTAAGCTTCCATGTCAGGGACTAAGTGTCCCAAATCTCTCTGAATCATCCGTAAATCAAACGCGACCACACACGCGGGTCATAATATATATTGCGAGGCTGCTCGAGACCTTAAGTCACTGAACATGGCGTAAAATTTTAAAATGACAAGTCGGGTCGTTACATTCTCTACCTCTTAAACAAACATTCGTCCTCGAACGTGCTAAGAATTATTCTGCGATTACCAAATTGATGATTTTACTTTTATACATATACTCACAGTTGATCCCACGTTACTGCATTTGAGATAATCCCAACAACACCATCTCATTTTATATTATTTCTTTTATCCATATTTGTAAACCTTAAGACCAATTTCTTACACTCCAAACATTTTTAGAAAGTCTGATTTTTTTCATTAACGCATGATATTAGTCTCAACTGGCTGTAGCAACTCATGCCTACGCACACATCAGTTTTCTTGATAGTGTTGAAGTACTTCAAAATTTTTTTCTGGGGTGTTTCATTCTTCCCCGCTTAGGATCATCAGTCCTCAAACAAATAACATAATTTATCTCTTCTTTCACACATATCAATCTCCCTTTTTTTTTAACTCCCAAATTTTCCAGAAAAATTCGGCAGAGTCTCCCCTGTAAATGGGCCTATCCACCTTCCAGAGTAACACCAAAATGACTCCTAACAACACATCCACAAGGTATATATCAATAACACTAATCTCAGCATTACAAGCATTGCATTATCATAACGATATCTGGACATGAAGCACATCATATGTACACTCATCACCACATCTCTGGTCTTAAAAGCTGTTCATAATTAATTTTAGTATCATCAATTAATCTCATATTAACCACCACCTCATTTCGAATTTTTACAATACTGACAACAGAATGTGAGGCATGAAGACCTCATGATTACTTACTCGGATTAATGAGTCACATTTAACGCCACCTGGGCACTTACCTCATAGGCTAAAACTCAATGTTTACAGCACAAAAATGGCTGAATATGAACAGAAAAATATACAAGAATTATCAGATAAGCCTAACATGCATGACTCCCTATTAATATTATTGTACAAATTAATTTTACAAAGGGATAATTTTAAACTCATAAATATTTCACCACAAGAACCTCGTCCTTACATAACTTCCATCGCGGCTTGCAGCCCGGTTTAAGTATTTCACATCATGTAAAAATGTGAGAATCTTGTCCTTAACTCTGAATCACAAGTATGTTACACATTGTGCCAACTGAAATTTTAAATTTTCTTTCTTTCTTCTTTTCAATATATTTCATAAATAATTTTTTTTCCACAACATATAATGAACGCTCATACCTGTAGGGCATATAATTCATAAAAATTGGAATCAATTATTTCAAAATACATTAAACCCATAGTAATGAATAATAAAAATTACTTTTGAACTTATATCCCTCACTGGTATGCAAAAGTAAAATGACAGATACGGGTTCACATCCTTAAATCTCCCAACAGGGATAAACATATAAGTGGGTCACAAATTTATGAAGCTCACCCATAAGTGGAGCATAATAGGAGGACTCACCTCAATATTCAGAACCGAATCAAATTAAGGGAAATATCCTTTTATAATAAAAATCAGGATCGTACCTGTAACGACACCATCTGGTGCATTGGCCTCAGCCAAATCATAGTGATTAAATCAACGGGTCGGGCCTCCACCTCTTTGGCGCCCACTACCCGCCTGTCCTCCACCTCTAGCTGACTGTGCACGTGGAGTATCAACTGGAATAAAGCTTGTAGGTGGATTGTTCTAATGAAATCCACCCCTCCCAAGTCTGGGACAATATATCATGATATGCCTAGTATCACCACACTCATAACAATCCCTCTGAGGTCGCGGCTGCTCGTACTGAGTCTGTGCCGGATAACTGGAATAACCACTGTAAGAATCTGATGTCGGTGGTGCATTGTAAATTGGAGCACTCCGAGTAATCTGATATGCAGACTGAGCTGACCGACTACTCGAGCCTCCGCTATAGTGGGTTCTAGCTGAAGAGTAAAACGCACTGAACCCTCCAGATCTTTGAGACCTTTTGGCCTCCTTAGACTCCCTTTCCTCGCCTAAAACGTCCTCAATCTTCCTTGCAATCTCCACTACTTGTTGAAATGGAGCATCAGTTTGCAATTCTCGAGCCATGCATATTTTAATATCATAATCGAACCCCTCAATGAATCTTTGGACTCGCTCTCTGATTGTAGGAACCAAGATAGGTGCATGACGGGCTAACTCACTGAACCAGATAGAATATTCTGACACTGTCATAGTGCCCTGAGGCAACCGTTCAAACTCTGTGCGCCACATATCTCTGAGAGTCTGGGGAAAAAATTCTTTCAAGAACATTTCTGAAAATTGAGCCCAAGTTGGTGGTGTAGCATCGGCTGGTCTACCTTCTTCATAGATTTTCCACCACCGATACGCTGTGCCTGACAGTGGAAATATAGTAAAGGAAACTCCGCTCACTTCCACAATACCCATGGTGCGGAGAATACGGTGACAATTTTCCAGAAATTCTTGGGCATCCTCTGTAGTTGTGACACTGAAAGTTGGTGGATTATATTTCTTATACCTTTCAAGTTTCTTTTGTTCTTCTTCTGATGCCTCGGGCCTGACCTTAGGCCGAACCGGAATAACAGGTTGTACCGGTACTATACCCAGAACCTGACCAATGTGAACCTACTGCTCTGGAGTTGTGGTAGGAGTCTGAGCTACTCCCCAAATCAGCGAAAGATTTGGTGCAACAGAGATCAATCCCGCCTGAGTTAATGTACCAAATATACTCAGGAACTGTGCTAAGGTCTCCTGAAGTCCTGGGGTAACAACAGGTGCTTCTGGTACCTGTCCCCCAATTGGAGCTACTAGTGGCTCCTCAACTGTTGTTCTCACAGGTGCTCTAGTCACTGCAAGTTCCCTTCCTCGACCTCGACCTCTACCTCAGCCCCGGCCTCTTGCAGCCGTAGCAGTATGTGCGGATGTCTGCTCAGCTAACCCAGTAGTATGTGTCCTCACCATCTGTGAGAGAATAGAGATACAAAGGTTCAAATTCCAAATTCAACAAATTCCGTACGACAGGAATGAAAGAAATGGTATTTTCCTAATAGTTCTGTAGCCTCTCAAAGATAAGTACAGATGTCTCCGTACCGATCCCAAGACTCTACTAGACTCGTTCGTGACTCGTAGAACCTATGAACCTAGAGCTCTAATACCAACTTGTCACGACCCAAAATCCCACCACAGACGTCGTGATGGCACCTAGTCTCTAAGACAAGGTAAGCCGATTTCAATTACATTTTGAAGCCATTTTTTTAAGTAATCAAATCTAACAACGGAAATAATTATGATATACAACCTCCCAAGACTGGTAGTACTGAGTCACGAACTCTAACTGAATACATGGAATGATCACGAGTACCGAATATACAATACTGTTTGATTACAATTTAACAGTACAATGAAATGAAAAGACTCCAAGGGACTGCGACGACCAAGCAGCTCTACCTTGAATCCTTATGATCGCACTTTAACTCTGCTCAAGTCCGATATCTCCAATACCTGGCTCTGCACAAAATGTGCAGAAGTGTAGAGTGAGCACACCACAACGGTGCCCAGTAAGTATCAAGACAAACTCAATGGAGTAGAGACGAGGTACAGTCAAGACACTCACTAGTCTAATAACCTGTGCAATATAATATCCAAAATAATAGGAAACAAATAATAATAAGGGCAGGATAAAACAACCAGTGATATGCACAACAGACAACAAGAATACCAATAATATCACTCAATAATTAATAAACATAATTACACCCAATTAAATCAAGCCCTTCAAATAAATGTCTTTCACATAGTTCTTCCAGATAACTCTCTTTCAAATATAATTTTCTCAAATAATTATTTTTTTCAAATATAATTCTTTCAATATATCTTTTCAAATACAATTTCCTCAAATAAATATCTTTCAAATACAATTCTTTTATATAATACTTTCTAAGTAAAATCCTTCCAAATAAATATTTTGAATATAATTCTTTCAATTAAAAAGTCACCATGTGACACCTCATTTCATAATCATCAAAATACAGGTCTCAGCCCATTTTTATATTTTTCGTAAACATGGGTCTCAGCCCATTTTCATATTTTCACGGCACCTCGTACCCATAATTAAATCATCATATTTCCCCGGCACCTCGTGCCCTCATTTCATATCACAATTGCACGGACAATTCACGTGCCAAATATTATTATCATTTCATCACAGCACCTCGTGCCCACATTTTATATCACAACTGTACAGACAATTCACGTGCTGATATCCCCATTTCATATCACAATTCACGGCACCTCGTGCCCACATTTTATTTTATAAACCGCCTGGAAATAGCCGCAGGCTCCAAATTTCAACATAAATCAGATTATTATCAATTTACTAACAACAAGACAAGTTACACAAGGTATAAAAATAAACACAAGAAAATCACAACATCACATGAAAATTGTCAACACCACAACCCCACATCATTACATATCGTCCCTGACAATAGCCACCCTTATCGCTCCTATTGCCACCCTTATCGCTCCTATAGCCACCTTTATCGCTCCGCCCAGACAATACCAATAGCCACCCTTATCGCTCCTATTGCCACCCTTATCGCTCCGCCTAGACCATATTCCAACAAATACGACAATAGTGAAATGCCACCCTTATAACCACATAATATCAACAGTGAAATGCCACCCTTATCTCCCCAAAATCACAATTCACATAACACAATAATTTACACGAGAAATTATCACAACAACATAATAAAATCAACTCATATCACAATTTTTCCAATGGCCACAACCAAATTCTAAAGATATAACAAATCAATTAATTTCACAACAAATAGCCCAAGATTCCATAAAAATGTATATAACACCCCAAAGACAATCAACAGAGATAGAAAATATTCAGCATAAAGAAAACCTTTATTAATCCAATTTTAGATAATTATATAAATACCTCTTCTTAAGCTCATTTAATTACATTTGCAGAGGGAGAAATCCAAAATGGAATTAAATTTCAATAATTATCAAACCAGCATATTCACGAAATTTCATAAATAATCAAATAATAATCACATTAAATTATCATAATACAACAGGGTCAACAACAAGGATTTAGGCACGACAATTAGATGATTAAATATATGCCGACAATTATCCAATTTACAACACAATATGCTCAAGACATTAATTCAATAAAATTTACACATATAACCCAAGCACGTACTCGTCACCTTGCGTACATGGTTTTCAATTACACAAATTGCACATAAGATTCAATGCCTAAGGGGAAATTCCCCCACTCGAGGTTAAGCAAGACACTTACCTCTTTGAAGTTATGCCGATATTCCAAAATCGCGTTCTTGCTTGAATTGACCTCTGGACCGCTCAAATATATTCAAATTAATTGTATAACTTCATTAAAATTCATCGAAAATAATTCCGGATAATAATACGTCGACCTAAAAAATTTTATTCCAAAAAGTCAACAAAAGTCAACGCGGGACCGCCTCTCGGAACCCGACATAATTTTCATGAAATATGAACACCCATTCCGATACGAGTTCAAACATACCAATTTTATGGAATTCCAATAACAACTCAACTTCCAAATCTTAAATTTTTGTTTTTGGAAGATTTTACAAAAATCTTGATTTTTCCTCCATTAATCCGAATTAAATGATGGATTCAAAGACATAATCATGAAAATTATTTACCCCAAACACCCACACAAGAATCTCTCCAAAAATCGCCTTCTACCGATCTTCAAATTTTATTTTGAGTTATGAACTCAAACCCCCGTTTTTGGGACTCTTAACTCTGCCCAGATAGGCCTTCTTCGCGTTCGCGACCATTGCTTCGCATTCGCGAAGGCCAAAACCCAACTGCCTCAAATCCTTCATCGCGTTCGCGAGCTCCTCGTCGCGTTGGCGAAGGCCAACTGTTTCTGCCCCATCATTTCCTCTTCTCGTTCGCGAACCCCATGTCGCGTTCGCGATGACCAGCTGACCAACTCCTTCGTATTCGCATTCCACTCTTCGCGTTCGCGAAGGCCAAACGACCTCAGGCCCCACTCTTCCTTTCTTCTTCTCGTTTGCGTTGCCTTGGCCGCGTTCGCGTCCAGTTCCTTCTTCGCGTTCGCATCCCCTGCTTCGCGTTTGCGAAGGCCAAACTAACAGCCCCTCAAATTCCTCTTCGCGAACGCGGGACTCCCTTCGCGTTTGCGAAGAAGGAAACTAGACTTCAGCAACAGCAGTCCAAACGACTCCCATTTGGTCCGAAACCACCCCGAAACACACCTGAGCCCCTCGGGACCTCAATCGAACATACCATCAAGTCCCAAAACATCATACAAACTTAGTCGAGGCTTCAAACCACATCAAATAGTGCCGGAATTACGAATCACGCATCGAATCGAATTATGAACTTCCAAAACTTTCAACTTCTAAAACTCGTGCCGAAACCTATCAAACCAACCCGGAATGGCGTCAAATTTTGCAGGCAAGTCCCAAATAATATAACGGAGCTTTTCCAACTCTTGAAATAGCATTACGACCCCGATATCAAAAATTTAACCCCCTGGTCAAACTTTTCCAAAATTCGACTTTCGCCATTTCAAGCCTAAATTGGCTACAAACCTCAGATTTACAGTCTGGACACGCTCCTATGTCCAAAATTACCCAATGGAGCTAACGGAACCGACATAACTCTATTCTAGAGTCGTCTTCACATAGTTTTGACTATGGTAAAAATCCTAAGACTTAAGCTTCCATCTCAGGGACTAAGTGTCCCAAATCTCTCCGAATCATCCGTAAATCAAACTTGACCAATACACGCGGGTCATAATATATATTGCGAGGCTGCTCGAGACCTTAAGTCACTGAACGAGGCATAAATTTTTAAAACGACAAGTCGGGTCGTTACAGGTATTGATTTCATGTCGCAAATATCTGTGTGAATTAAATCTAAAGGATTTGAATTCATTTTAATTGACTTATAAGGATGTTTAACATACTTAGATTCCACACATATTTGACATTTTATTTTGTCACATTCAAACTTAGGCAATACTTTCAAATTAATTATTTTTCGTAAGGTTTTATAATTGACATGTCCCAACGTATATGCCATAAATTATTTGAATCAAGTAAGTAAGAAGAAGCTAAAATTTTATTATTGTCAACAACCATTACATTCAGTTTGAAAAGGCCCTCAGTAAGGTAACCTTTTCCTAAGTACATCTCGTTCTTACTTATTACAACTTTGTCTGAAATAAAAACACACTTAAACTCGTTTCTTGACGAGAAGTAAAATAGAAACTAAGTTCTTCCTTATTTCAGGAACATGACAAACGTTGTTCAGAGTCACCACCTTGCCAGAGGCCATCTTCAGAAATATCTTTCCATAACCTTCAATTTTGACCGTTGCAGAATTTCTCAGAAAAATGGTCTCGTCGGGTCCAGCGGGAGCATATGAAGCAAATACTTTTTTAACAGCACAAACATGACAGGTGACTTCAAAATCAATCCACTACTCCTTAGTATTTCTAACTAAGTTGCATTCAAATAACATAGTGCACAAGTCATCAATATCATCATTTATTTCAACCATATTTGCTTGACCCCTTTTCTTCTCTTTCTTTGGAGCACGGCATTCTACAGCTTTGTGTCCATGCTTTCCACAGTTGTGGCAGTTTCTCTTAAATTTCTTCTTGCTAGGATAGTTCTTTGTTCCAAAAGACTTTTTCCTCTTTTTCGGGTTAGTTAGAGCAGTCTCAACAATATTTGCTCCCATAATTATTGAGTTTCCATGTGTCTTCTTTTCTGCAGCTTTATTGTCCTCTTTGATCCTCAATTGAATGATGAGATCTTAGAGTTTCATCTCCTTACGCTTGTATTTCAAGTAGTTCTTAAAGTCCTTCCATAAAGGAGGAAACTTCTCAATCATTGCTGCAACTTGAAATGCGTCATTGATGACCATACCTTCAATGAAAAATTCAAAATTAGTAACAAAATTAATACTTTCAACAGAAGCATTAATTCGTATTATACCTTTTGCAAGAAGATCATGAATTATAACTTGCAGCTCTTGAATTTGGGTAATGATAGGCTTGTTGTTTACCATCTTATAGTCCAAAAACTTGGCTACAACAAACTTATTCAAACCGACATCCTCGGTATACTTCTTTTCCAACACATCCCATAGTTCTTTCGAAGTTTTTACATTACTATAGACTTTGTAAAGATCATCCTCCAGTCTGCTAAGAATATAATTCTTGCATAAGAAATCTGAGTGCTTCCATGCCTTAGACACAATAAAATGTTCATTTTCAGGAGTTGATTCTGGCAGAACCGGAACGTCATCTTGATGAATTTCTGTAGACTAAAAGTAGTCAAATAGAAGAACATCTTTTGTTGCCAACGTTTGAAATCAATCCCAAAAAAAATTTCGAACTTTTTCGCCAGAGCCAGTGGTGGCACAGAACGACTGAAAGTAGCAACATTGCTCGTAGAGCCAATCACGGGGGGTCCTGTTTCTTTCATTTATCTTAGTCACAAAACAGAAACAAAATTAATTAATGGTGAAGTGTTTAAAATATTCGAACCGAATAAACTTTAACATAAACATATTAAATAGCACGGTGAAGATTTTATATCTTCTAATCGAATACACAACGAGTAGAAAATCACAAAAATTTTAATCTCGTAATTGAGTAGAAAGTCCCAAGGAGTAGAAAATCTGAAGGTTTTAGTCTCCAAAATGAGAGTAGAAATCACTAGGATTTAGTCTCCCACAAACAGAATATAAGATGGATACAGAAAAAAAAAAATATTAAGTTCCTTAAGCTTGTTAGTAATCTGTATTCGAAAATATATTCAAAATACAGTAGCAATGTAAAACCAAAAATTTAGAAGAAACAGAAAATTAATCTAAGCACACTAACTTCACAGTGTATCCTTAAGGAACTTAATCTCCTTATAGTACCTGAGGTTTAGGATTATTTTCTGCCAGGATAGAACGGATTACTCTCACTGGTGTAGCGGTACTTCAAACCCCAGTGACCAACGAACTCAAAGATCAGTAGCAAATCACACTTACGACTTTCTTTCTGTTAAAAACAATGCAGAAGGAAGAAGGAAAAATCAGAATTTTTGTAAGGAAAATCTGAGGGAAAGTTCATGTATTTATATCCAAAACATTGGGTAATTCCGAAGAGTTGCAACTCTTCATGTAAGGCTGCAACTCAAAATGATTGTTTTATAAAATGGTCATTTACGCAAACCGTCAAATTTAAATTCGAACGGGAAATTCAAAATGGAGGAAAAATAATTTATCGTTACAAAAAATGGCAATTTGGATTAAATTAATATTATGTTAATCTTAATATTAATAAATAAATTTAGTTTTAAAAATTATTCAATCATATCATTTGACCAAATCTGAAGCTGAAACCGAGGGAGCGACGATGACGGCATGAGGCTTGCCTTCTTTTCAACTCTTTAAGATCTAGAAGAAGTGCAATTATATATATACCCATCAAAACACTTTTCCTCCTCCAATATGAAACAATGTCCCTTTGTCAAAGAGGAAAATTTAAAATTTTTATTTTTCCCTCCATTTCTCATTCACTCTATTTTAAGCTCTAACAAGCTTAAACCCAACAGAAGTTTGGAGTTGTCCCAGTTGTTATCCTCCACAAAGTCCTTGACTTGTATAATTCCCAAATTGGACAGGGTATGATTGAACTTGGCAAGATGGCCTAAACCTGTCCTATTATCCCACCAAAAAAGAGAGTTACCATTATCGATTTTCCATAGCATATGTGGCTCTGTGCACTTCTTGATCTCCACCATCTCTTTCTGACTTTGGGATTTCCTAGAACTCCACTTTCTAGCAACAATATTATCTCTTTACAGTACTAGGTTTTTAGAAAGTTAGTCTAGAGATTATCTTGGGTTCTAAGTCTTCACCACTTTTTCATGGCAAAAGAGGTCTTGATGTCATTAAGTCTCTTAAACCCAATTCCTCCCTCATCCTTAGGATAACAGAGATTACTCCAAGAAACCCAATGGTATTTCTTCTTTCCCTCATTGAAACCGCAGTAGAAATCTGATAGATATTTCTCTATTTGATCCAAAATAGCTTTTGGTGGGGCAGTGGCAGCAAGAAGATGCATAGTTTGAGATTGAAGAATCCGTTGAATGAAAACAACTTTCCCCCCATAGGATAGTAGATTACCTTACCATCCACCTGCCTTTTTAAAGACTTTGGTAGTTATATCCTGAAAGTGATCAAATCTTTTTCCTCCCGACATATATAGGACAACCTAAATATGTAAAAGGAATTTTTTTGTGTTTGAACCCAGTATTCTTATTCATCCTATTCCTGATGTCGCTATCAGTATAAGGTGTTGTGAGGAAGCAAGTTTTATCAATATTGATCTTTTGTCCAGGTACAAGCTATATCTTCTCAACTGCCTCATGGTGATTTTCAAAGATATCTTATCCCAGGAGAAAAAAATTACCACATCATCTGCATAGGCCAAGTGATTGATCTAAGGGACCTAGAGGCATATTAAACCCTACATACTTATTCTTCAAGTAGAGCCTGTTGAGCATAATTGAAAGAATCTCAGCTGCAATGACAAAGAGAGCTGGAGATAGTGGATCTCGTTGTTTAAGACCACTGTAGAGTTAAAAAATCCCTTTCTATTAGTTGCATCCAAAATGGAAAGTCAGTAAGGTAGAGGTAGAGAACTTTAATATGTATGGACATGATTTAAGAGCTTTGTTGATATTCAAAGTCCTCAATTAAAGAATCCTGATCCAATTTTTAGGATCAAATTCCATCAAGAACCAGGCTAAATCTGAATTTATTTTATCATATGAGGATTTGGAGTAAAACCAACCAAAATTTGGTTTGGTTCTAAAAGATAGAGCTCATGATCGCACCATCTTTTTCCTCTCTATCTCTTTATTTTCTCTCTTCTTTGTGAGCATAGTCCTTTTCATAAGAAGGAAGGAGTAGAACTTGAAGTTGTTTTAATCAATCGAATAAAGTAGCTAGAATACTGTTGTTCAAACTTGAAATTTTGCGAATTTTTGTCATTCAAGTCAGCTGACAATCGACATATATATATAGCCTACAGTCACCGCATGTCTAGACACCCTCCATTTTTTCTTAAGTTTCGAAATTTCCCATTTAATACAATAAAAAGTATAGTATTATGCGTTTCTTTAGCAACATTGTCGTCCAAAAAACTAACAAAAATTACAAAGATGATTTATAGGGACGTAATTTTGTCACAATAATTTGCACACTTTACTTGTCATCAGGGGTTTGCGGACAAATTTCTTGTAAGTCTTGAGAGATCCAGTTAATTTATCAAGAAAAATTCTCTCTTTATCATTTTCTTTACTTTTTAGCGTTTTCCCTTTTTTCATTCATAACCAACCATAGTCTTAAGACCATAGACAAGTCCAACAAAATCCACAATTAATATGCTTATGAAACAGAAATTGATAGTACATATATTAATAAACATCCAAAGTACATATATAAAATCAATTGTGCTTTACGATCCTGCTATTTTATTTTGCAAGTTCGCTTATTTAGAACTGGTAGCATAACACAATTGACAAAGTGATCATAAACAAAAATTCATGCAAACGCCAAAATGACTAACATAACAAAAGCCGAATGAGGATTAATAAAATTAATCGGGTACTTCGGCTTAGCAAGTGAAGCCAGTAGGAGGATTCCTTCCACAGTTGTTGAGAACAAGGCTAAGAGAGAGTGGCACATTCAGATTTATTCCCAGCACATTTGCCCTTATGGCTGTGCACAAGCAAACTGCCGCCTCTAAATCCGCCAGCCCCGCGATCAAGCTGCAGCACGGCAAAGTTGGTGGAGAACCCACTATCACTCCCACCAATCCACCAAGTAAATTTGCACATACCCCTAACTTCAGAGCATCTCTCGGGCACCTGCCTTGTCCATTGCCACCTCCGCCGCCATTGCCCGAACCACCTCCGTTGCCGGAGCCGCCACCATTGCCCGAGCCACCAGTGTTACCACCATTGCCACCACCATTACCGGTGCTAGGAGGATTATGATGACAAGAGCCACAATCAGTTCCACTGACTATGACAAAGAAAAGGAGATTCAATGAGAGGAAAAGGGTAACTGAGGCTCTTGTTTTGGAAGCCATGATATAAGGAATCTATGGCAGAATTTCCTCCCCTCAAAAATTGTAAAGAGAAGTAATTGCAAAGATGAGATGATTGAATTGTCTGGTACTAACGTAGGGTATTTATACTGCTAGGAGGATGAATAATTTACTAACAATCCCTCCTAAGCTTAGGGGGAGATATTAAACTAGTAATGCGTGTGGTGCATGGTGTTGAAAAAAAAGTTTGTCATTGTTACTAACTCTCAACTCTTAGATGATTTGTAGTTTACAGCTCCTCTGCTGCCTTCATAGCTAGGGAACCTTCTGTTTCCCATTCTGCTTTCCTGTTTTCCATTACTTAACCAAATTATTAACCTCCACATTAGGAGATCGTCAATATCACAAGATATCAGGGCAAGGGTGGAACTAGTATGTAGATTACGGGTTCGGCCCCGACCGGCGGCTGCTTCGGCCCCAACTGTATGAAGCAAAAAATCATACCACGTGCGATTCGAAGGCCGAGCCCTATCCTGGTGCCATTTAGATCAACTAACATAAAAAAGATACGCTTCAAACCTTATATTTATCTTAATAAATATATTAAATATATATAAATTATTTATTTAGACCCTAGTAATTTAATCTATATCAATCTATATTATTATAAAAGCACGAATAATTTATGCTAAATGTTGAACGACTAAAATATTCCTAAAATATTGATCGACTTTTATGCCCTTAAATATTTGTATAATTTAAGGATCTAATGGTAAATTATCTAATGATAGAATTCTTTTTCAATTTAAACTATACATATGTGTGACCCTACAATGTTGATCCTACTTGAATTAGAAAAGTACGTCCATAATTTTCTTTCAAAGAATTGTTGTTCCTAATTACAATTCTTTTATAACAAGGAATATACTAGAAAAAAAGGCACGTATTAAAAGAAGATTTAGTACTACGTTCTAAACACATCAATAACAATTTAAACAAAGTTGAAAATTCTTACTATCCTTTAAAGTCTTAATTTGTATTTAGTTCATATAAAGCTAAAACTAAGTTAAGTTAGTATCTTTTACCTAAATATTAGGAGTTACTACATATTTCAAATAAATTGAGTTAATTTTTAAAATATTAAATAATAAGAAAACAATTAAATAGTAATTTTTTAAAATATAAAATCTAATTTTAAAGGATTAAAAAATAGGGGGAAGTTTATATGAATATGTTTCTTTTACATGATAATAAAGTGGTTCTAATAATACATATGAGATTGTGCTCTTTAATTTATTTATTTTTACATCAGTATGAGTAATTGATTACTTTACAAATTTCTCAAAGAAAATCGATTGATGTTAGATTAGTTTTCCTGGAATAAGTTCGTCAAAGTCTCCTATATATCGAAGTTTAACAAAAAAATTTCTTTTGATTGATTTATTTTCATTAGATGCTTAATTGTCTCCAATTCAAGATTTACATCAATTTATATTCAAATAAAAAGCAAAATCCTTTAGAATAATATTATTAATGTATTATGCGTTATGATTGGTTAAAACAATCTAAAGTAAGTGGAACACAATGATTGGACCGGCTCTGTAACAGAAACAAAAATACATTACGATGTTCATATAGAATGTGAAAATCAACTTGAACTTTCCAAAGTATTAGCTAGCTAAAAAATATATACTATATATATAATACACATATATACAAAAAAATATTTATCTGCAATTATTTTTGGAAGCGGTAATATATATATATATATATATATATATATATATATATATATATATATATATATATATATATATATATATATATATATTATATATATATATATATAAATATATATAAAATCTTAATTAATCATGGACTTGATTTATCAAAACACGTGTATAATTAATATTTTATTGCTTTGAATATGATAAAGTAGTATAATTTTACTCGGGTTATATCCGACATAATTTTAATTTGACATAACTTTATAAATAATTGAGACAACCCTCACAAATATGTCAAAGTACAATAGTGAAAAAGTAATACTTTTTGGAGGTAATTCAAAGATGGACAACTATATGTTTTACTTTTAAGATGGAGAAGCCAAAGTTATAGAAGGAAATATGACACTAAAAAATGACCCTCTATAAAGAAGACTTAGATATGATACTACCACACTGAATATTTATACACTATAAATAGGATATTACTTAACTTAATTAAATTGATCATCTTTGTAGGTTAAGACGATATCATTTTTAATTCAAGTATTCTATTAATGTAATAACATTAATGTTTAGCATTTAAATGATTGCTGTATTTTTATCACGTTAATTACTTTACAATGATCATATCATCTTGTAAATAATTTGTTACTAAATTTAGTTAGTTGTTCTTTCACATAAAAGTTCTGACTAAATATTTACGTGTAATGCATGTACATAGTAACTAGTATTATTATAAAAGCATGAATACAATGTTAGTTTACAAAAATAATCTTATAATTTTAAGCATAATAACTCATAATAAAAGGACATAACCGGAATTCTAGATATTAACTTTATAATCCTATTAGTTTTAGGACATAATACTACATGTTACGAATCCTACATGATTACCTTTAAGAATCCTATTAGTATAATTATTTTCGGGTTGTCTAATCCATATAAAATTGAACAAGTAAATATATTTAGACTTGTAATCATATTACTTTTAGGATATACTTATTAAAAATTCCTATTACCAATTTAATTTGAAAACGTATTATAATGTTCTATTACTAATTTAATTTGAGAATGTATTATATTGTCCAAATTCATTTAGAAAAATGAGAGCCTATATTATTATAAATGCATAAATACAATATTAATATATCAAAATTGCCTTAAAATATTAAACGGAAGAACTCATAGGGAAAGGACATAGCTGCAATAACCTATTTTTTGGACTACAATATCTTCTATGCAAATTTATAATATATAAAATTTTAAAATTAATAAAATTTTATCTATTAAATTCTTATTTGACTTAATTGAAGAATTTAGATTGACGGGGCAGTACCTTAACGGATGCCCCTCGATTCCACATTCGTAACATACATTGGTACCATAGTGACATACCCCTAAATGACGTCTCCTATACTTCACGCAACGAGGATGAGGTCCACTAAACTGGCGAAGAAGGTTTAATAAAATCGAACCCTCCATATTGGCAATACATTACTACTACATAATGTCAAATACGTAGAAACAATAAAAGTAATATTAAATAGAATGGATAAAGAGTTAAAATTGAGAGAAAAAAATACCACTATGATAATATATTTTTATATTATATTTGAACTATTTTTCTACTCAAATAATATTTTTTTTATCAATATTTTGTGTAAATACCCAATTATTAAGCAACAACTAAGAAAATATTTAAGAATATAAATTTGTGAGAAAGCGAAAAAAAATGGTCTTAAGAGTCAATACCACTAATGATTCTACAAACATTAAAATCTAAAAGTGAAATGTCATATCAATATTTTACTCTTTGAAAATAAAATTTATGGTGGATAATAATATAATTAAGATTAAATATTCAAAATGAGAGATGAACTAATATATCTGAATAAACATTGAATAAATTATTTTTTATGTTAAAACCAAATAAATAAATCTTTTAATTAATTATTTAGCAAGAGAATCCAATTCAATTATTTTTTAAATTCATCATATGAGTAAAATTCTTTTTCAAGTTAAAAAAAAAATCTCAGGGTACATAAATAGTTTTCATAAAAAGAGCGCTAGAATATAAAGTAAAAAGGTTAGTATATTATTAAGAATTAAAATGCTATACAAATGTCTGAGGAAGCACAATCAAAGCTAAATCATAAACAAAAATAAGTTTTCAAGACTATATTATAAAGAGTCGACTCTGGTATGACAGGATTATTCTTTGTAGATGTCTCCGGCGAAATCGAAATAATATTTTTATGTCATGCATTACTTGCAAATATCATATCAAGAGGCATGACACTGTTAGCAATAATAGCAGGTGGTGTACAAATAATGATTTTATTATGAGACCACCCACTTTAGATTTGATATACCTCTTCAAACAACTTAAATAACCATCACAAATATATCAAAGTAGAGCAATGATGCTAAATTTATAAGTAAATTAAAATTGATAATATTGGATGAAGCATTTATGACTAAGTGTCAAACGATCGAAATAATTTCTGGAGTTCTAGAGATATATTGGATATTAATGAACCGTCTGGTGAAAAATTAATAGTTTGGGAGGTGACTTCTGTCAAGTACTACCAGTGGTTCCAAAATCGACAAAAGCATAGACTGTAAAATCTAGCTTACCAAAGTTATATTTCTGGCCTCAACGAAAAAGATTCAACTGACAGGAAATATAAAGTAAGAACATATCCAATATTCAGTGTCTTCTTGCTTCGTGTCGGAAACGAAGAAGAGGATCCAATAAAAGATGATTTGGTTCTTCCCGAACACTTGGTTATCAATCCCAATGGTAATAGTAGTGCATTTAATAAAAGAAATATTTCTATCATTAGATTAAAACGCAATTTGTGCAAATTGCATGATAGAATTAAAAAGATATCTTAGCTAGCAAAAATGAATATGTTGATCAACTAAATAAAAGGTTGATTACAAAATTTTATAGTAAAAACAAAATATTTTTCAGTTTTTGACTCAGCAGAAAATGACACTAATAATTACTACTAAGAAAAATACTTAAATACTTTAATACCAAATGGCCTTCTACCATACATGTTTGTTGTGATGTTTCTTATTTCTTACCTATGTCAGTGTCACCGTATATATAGTAGACTAAATTAAAATTGATCTTCCATTGTATATAGAATAATTTTGAAGAAAATTATGTCTGTCATGCTACCGAAAAACTTATATACGCCTAATAGCTTATGTAATAGCACATAGGTGGTATATAGAAGTTTTGACAATAACATCATACATGCAAAAATTATGATACTGGTTAATGTGCTTCTAAGTATATTCTTATCCCATTCAACTTACTTCTTCCGAAACTAAGGAATGTCCTTTTAAATTCGTGTGAAAATAATTTTTAGTATGTTTATGTTTTGCAAATATAATAAATAAAGCATAAGGACAAACATTCTAAATATTGGACTATATTTATCGCAATATATTTTCTTGCACGAACAACTGTATGTTGCACTTTCAAGAGGGATATAAAGATCGACAACAAGAGTTCTGGTTAAGACAGAGCAACCAACGCATTAGGAGGAAACATACACAAAACAATACTGTCCACAAAGAAGTGTTCGTTAAGATACCATCACTTTAAATACTTTTAAACTATAATATATAATTATCTAACTAACATAACAAAATTGATCATTTGTGTAAGTTTTACGATGTCCTTTTATTTTAAATTCATGTATTATGCTAATGTAATAATGTTTTTCGGCATTTAGATGATTGTTGTAATATTATACATAAAATTTCTCTCTTTAATTAAATTTTATTGTTCATTCATATAAATAAATGTTTAAATCATCACGTGTCATTATTAACGTGCAACACACGTTCATAAATATTAGTAGGACTAAAATCCCGAATGCATAAGCTTCAGCTCTTCCGCCTCTGCAAGATATATCTTGTAACTCCTATAGTTATTATGTTCATTTCTGATTTCTCTCTTCTTTATTAGTTATTTTACTGCGTCTAGCTAGTGGGAATGAACACCTTTGATCTTCATTATTCCTCAGTTCCCTTCTTTCTTTTGGTTTTACTTAAGTGTAGCTTCTGCAAACCATGTAAACCGTTCATACATTATTTTCTCGATGAAGACAAATATCTTATGCTACGAAAGTTCATGTTAAATGAATCAAACGTTGCAACTTGATTACAAAAGTTCTCTCTCATTTGATTTATTTGCAGTACTGACTTTTGGTGTTTGAGAAAAAACAGTAGTAATAATGAGACAAATTTTGGCATTGATTTCATGTGGTTGAATAACGAGCTGTCAATCTTGTTACGAGGCGATTTCTGGCTTCTGCGTTCATCACCATCTTCGACTCTCATATCAAATTGGGAATGTAAACATACACTTGATATTTATACTAAACCAATTAATACCAAATATAATCTACTTATCGACTTCCAGAAAATTTAATATCCGCGGAATTTGTAATAACTATGTAGCCTCGAACATTTACCTAATACATTTCGTTAGTCCTAGTCTCTTAATGCTACTGATATCACATGTGCACTGAACATATATTATTGGAGGGTCATAATAATCTAATAGAGCTCTCAGCAGTAATTCATCTATATAAACCACTTGCACATCTTCTGACTTTAAATAATCTTCCAATTTCAAGTCTCCACCGAATAGAAATTTCACATGCATATACTCTGACTTTAGAATATCTTAAACTTAAAATCTTCAAGCAAAAAGAGAAAAAGATTAGGTTAGACAATAGTGTTGTCAATATCTTAATTTTGATATGACTACTAAACTAAAACTCCACATGACCTGCAGGAGTACTGACCTCAATTATATTCACGCAACAACCACATCCTGTGATTTTAGGAGGCATCTAACTTCATTTCTCTGTTTCTAATTTATCTTATATCTGTATATTACCATTATTTGGAGTTCTAAGATAAACGCGTATAAGGGGAAACTTTTTAACACCCACGCTCTGATTATTGAGAATTCTGTATTATAATTGTTCAAAGGCGTGGAAATTGTTTTAAAAAATAACACTGGTTCAAACATTCTGTAGAGATTGCCTTGGATCATGGGAATTTCTTGTACTGGTGGAGGCTAAAAGGTAAGCAACTAATTAAGGTACTAAGTGAACCGCTGCAATCCAAAAAATACTGTGATCGTACCAACCTCTATCATAATCGTCTCCTGTGATCACGAGTGCTCGTGTACCGCGGCTGACGACAATGACAATGTTGCACCTGAATGTCTTTGGGGGTAGAGGTGGAGGAGATGCTGAAGAAAAAAATTGATGTTAGTGTCACGACCCGACATTTTCACCTTCGGATCGTGATGGCACCCGAAATTCCATTTTTAAAATAATTTTAAATTTATTAATAACAAGAAAGCAAATGCGGAAGTAATTTTAAAATAATCCATAAAAACAACGGTGTCTAAATACCATCCCAGAATTGGTGTCACAAGTGCACGAGCTTCTAGAATAAATACAAATAAAGATCTGAATAAAATAAAGCAGTCTAAAAATAAACACACAGCTAAAGTACAATAGACGGGGACTTCAGAACTGCGGACGCCATGCAGTTATACCTCAAGTCTCCTCTGGTAGCTGAAATCTGAGCAAGTCTATGGTACGCTGCTGGACCAACTCCAAAATCTGCACAAGTGCAGAATGTAGTATCAGTACAACCGACCCCATGTACTGGTAAGTGCTGAGCCTAACCTCGACGAAATAGTGACGAGGCTAAGGCGGTTCACTTACATTAGCTTGTATGCAATATAAATAATAATAACAACAACAAATAATAGAAATAAATCAGGTAATTCATTTATAATAATTGAAGCCAACCCAGCAGTCATAATCCATTATTATTTCAACCAATTCTGTTGCAGTGTGTAACCCGCTCTCACAATATATTCACGTTCAATTCTGTTACAGCGTGCAACCCGCTCTCCCAATATTTTCCTTTTAATCAAGTCTGTCATATATTTATTTCAATCAAGTATATATATAGATTTTTAAATAAGTCTGTTGCGGTGTTCAATCCGATCCCCCAATATTGACTTTTAATAAGTCTGTTGCGGCGTGCAACCCGATCCTCCAATATTAACTTTTATTAAGTCTGTTGCGGCGTGCAACCCGATCCTCAAATATATCCATTTCAATCAATTCTTATAGAAGAAATTTCCCCAATGAATGCAACAATTAATATAAAATTATAAGACACCAAGCATATAACAATTATGATTTAATTATGAAACAAACAATGACAAATAACAAATTATTATAAAAATTAGGAAAAAAATAGGCGGTTTAATATTTAATATGCTAAATGTCAAATAACAATTAAAATACATAATTCAAATAGCATGTAACAATTAATGCATGAATTTAAGAATTAATATTTGACAAAGAATAAGAGAAAAATAATTATTATAATAATTAATTTATGATTAAAACAATTTATGATTTTTCAAGTAAGCAGGCAAACAATTAATTTGACGACTTATGGACACTCGCTACCTCGCCTATACGTTGTTCACATGCAATTCACATGACAAATAATTTAAGGGTTCTATTCCCTCAAGTCAAGGTTAACCCCGATACTTACCTCACTTTATAAATTCTAATCAATTATTCAACCACAACTTTTCCTTTTAAATTTGCCTCCTAAAGCTTCAAATCTATTCACAAACAATTCAATATATTCAATACTAATTATAGGAATTAATTCCATATGGATTTATACATTTTCCGGATAAAAATTCAAAATTCATTAAAATATTCGACAGTTGGACCCACATCTCAATTCCCAGAAAAACTCGCGAAATTCGAATACCCTTTCCGATACGAGTTCAACCATACAAAAATTATCCAATTCCGATATCAAATGGACCTTCAAATCTAAATTTCTCGTTTTTGGAAGATTTTAGAAAAATCTGATTTTTCTTCCATAAATTCACGGATTCATTATATAAACGAGTATGGAATCATGAAATATAATTAATATAGTATAAGGAACACTTACCCCAACGTTTCCCGTAAAAATCGCCCAAAATTCGCCTTAACCGAGCTCAAAATGACCAAAATGAGTAAAAATATCGGACTCTTCGATATATATACTGCTCAGGCATTTCCGCACCTACGGTGCCTGGGCTCGCATCTGCGAGAAAAATCTCGCATCTGCGGAAAAGGGGCTGCCAGCGTATGTCCGCATTTGCTTAATTGGCGCGCATCTGCGGACGCGCTTCTGCGAGAAGCTGTCCGCTTCTGCGAACGCGCGGGTGCGTGCAGATTTTCGCACCTGCGAACTTTTGCCCAGCCATGCCCGGGCGCATCTGCGATCGAAGGCTCGCTTCTGCGAGCTCGCACCTGCGGTCAAAAATCCGCAGGTGCGATTATAATAGAAGGCAAAAATAAAGATTTTGCTTAATTTCAATTCTGGATCCGATTTCAATCTGTTTCACTCTCGGGGTACTCGAGACCCCGTACGAATATACCAACAAGTCCAATAACATAATACGGACTTACTCGGGGTCTCGTATCACGTCAAACAATGCTGAAATTACAATTCATACTCCGATTCAAACTTTGAGTTTTAAACTTTTCAATTTGCAAATCTCGTGCCAAAACATATTAAATGAATCCGGAATGACTTCAAATTTGGCACACAAGTCATAAATGACATAACAGAGCAGTTCAAATTTCCAGAATTGGATTCCGGCTTCGATATCAAAAAGTTAACCCCGTGGTCAAATTTGAAAATCTTTAGCCTTTAAATTACTAGTTTCCGTTAAATGGTCATAACTTGAGTTAGGGACCTCCAAATTAAATTTCGGGCACACGTCCAAGTCCCAAATCACGATACAAAGCTACCGGAACTATTAAAATATTGATCCGGATCCGTTTACTCAAAATATTGACCAAAGTCAACTCAGTTGAGTTTTTTAAGCTCTATTTCATATTTTAATCCATTTTTCACATAAAAACTTTATGGAAAATTTTACGGACTGCACACGCAAGTCGAGAAATGATAAATGGTACTTTTCGAGGTCTTAGAACACAGAATTACTTATTAAATTTAAAGATGACATTTTGGGTCATCACATTCTCCACCTCTAAAACAAACGTTCGTCCTCAAACGACGTTAGAAAAAAAGTACATGAGCTGGAGAAAAGGTGTGAATATTTACTCTGCATGTCCGACTCGGACTCCCAGGTATATGCCTCTACTGGCTGACCTCTCCATTGCACCCGAACTGTAGGATAACTCTTAGACCTCAACTGTCGGACCTGCCGGGCTAGAATAGCCACCGACTCCTCCTCGTAAGTCAAATCTTTGTCCAATTGGACTGAGCTGAAAACTAACACATAGGACGGATCACCATGATATTTTTGGAGCATAGACACATCGAACACCGGATGAACCGCTGATAAAATAGGTGGTAATGCAAGCCTGTAGGCTACTTCACCCACCCTTTCAAGAATTTCAAAGGGTCCGATATACCTAGGGCTCAACTTGCCCTTCTTTCCGAACCTCATTATACGTTTCATAGGTGAAACCCGGAGCAATATTCTTTCTCCAACCATGAATGCAATATCACAAAATTTTTGGTCGGCATAACTCTTTTGTCTAGACTGAGATGTGCGAGTCGATCCTGAATAATCTTGACCTTATCCAAGGCATCCTGTACCAAATCGATACCCAACAACCGAGCCTCTCCCGGTTCAAACCAACCAACTGGTGATCGGCAATGCCTTCCGTATAATGCCTCATATGGAGCCATCTGAATGCTCAACTGGTAGCTATTATTATAAGCAAACTCTGCAAGTGGCAAGAAATGATCCCAAGAACCTCCAAAGTCTATAACACAAGCGCACAACATATCTTCCAATATCTGAATAGTGCGCTCTGACTGTCCGTCTATCTGTGGATGAAATGCTGTACTCAACTCCACCCGCATGCCTAACTCACGCTTTACAACCCTCCAAAAATATGAGGTAAACTGCGTACCCCGATCTGAAATAATAGACACGGGCACACCGTGAAGGTAGACAATCTCACGAATGTAATTTTCAGCTAACCTCTCTGAAGAATAGGTAACTGCCACTGGAATGAAATGTGCTGACTTGGTCAATCTGTCCACAATGACCCAAACTGCGTCAAATTTTCTCTGAGTCCGTGGGAGCCTGATAACAAAATCCATAGTGATACGCTCCCACTTCCACTCAGGAATTTCTAACTTCTGAAGCAAACCACCAGCTCTCTGATACTCGTACTTAACTTGCTGACAATTCAGACACCGAGCTATATATGCAACTATATCCCTTTTTATTCTCCTCCACCAATAATGTTGCCGCAAATCTTGATACATTTTAGCGGTACCTGGATGAATAGAATACCTAGAACTGTGTGCCTCTTCAAGAATTAATTCACGAAGCCCATCCACATTAGGCACACAAATACGACCCTGCATTCGCAGAACTCCATCTTCCCCTACAGTAACCTGTTTAGCATCACTGTGCCGCACCCTATCCTTAAGGACAAGTAAGTGAGGATCATCATACTACCTCTCTCTGATGCACTCATATAAAAAAGACTGAGCGACTGTGCAAGCTAGGACCCGACTGGGTTCTGCAACATCTAACCTCACAAACTGATTAGCCAAAGTGTGAACCTCTGCAGCTAATGGCCTCTCACCAACCGGAATATACGCAAGACTGCCCATACTCACAACCTTTCTACTCAAAGCATCGGCCACCACATTGGCCTTTCCGGGGTGATACAAAATGGTGATATCATAGTCTTTCAACAACTCCATCCATCTTCTCTGCCTCAAATTAAGATCCTTTTGTTTGAACAGATACTGGAGGCTACGATGATCAGTAAATACCTCACACGAGACACCGTAGAGGTAATGCCTCCAAATCTTCAGCGCATGAACAATGGCTGCCAATTCTAAGTCATAAACAGGATAATTCTTCTCGTGAACCTTCAACTGCGGCGACGCATATGCAATTACCTTGCCATATTGTATTAATACTGCACCAATCCCAATGTGAGATGCGTCACAATTTACCGTATACGATCCTGAACCTGTGGATAATACTAACACTGGCGTCGTAGTCAAAGCGGTCTTGAGCTTCTGAAAGCTCAACTCACATTCGTCTGACCATCTGAATGGGACACCCTTCTGGGTTAGTCTGGTCAATGTGCTTGCTATAGATGAAAACCCTTCCACGAACCGACGATAATAACCTGTCAAACCCAAGAAACTCCGGATCTCTGTAACTGAAGTAGCTCTAGGCCAATTCTTAACAGCTTCAATCTTCTTAGGATCCACCTTTATGCCTTCTGCCGATACAACATGCCCCAAAAAGGCCACTGAGTCTAACCAAAACTCAGATTTTAAAAATTTGGCATATAACTGATTATTCTTCAGGGTGTGAAGCACACTTCGAAGATGCTGCTCATGTTCCTCTCAACTGCTGGAGTAAATCAAGATATCATCAATGAATACAACCACAAAAGAATCCAAATAAGGCTTGAACACCGATTCATCAAATCCATAAATGTTGTTGGGGCATTTGTCAACCCAAATGACATAACTAGGAATTCATAATGCCCATACCGAGTTCAAAAAGCTGTTTTAGGGACATCAGATGCCCTAATCTTCAACTGATGGTAACCAGACCTCAAATCGAACTTCGAAAATACCTTGGCACCCTAAAGCTGATCAAATAAATCATCAATTCTTGGCAGCGGATATTTGTTTTTGATAGTGGCTTTGTTTAACTGCCGATAATCTATATACATCCGCATAGAGCCATCTTTCTTCTTTACAAATAATACAGGTGCACCCCAGGGCGAGATACTGGGTCTAATGAATCCTTGATCAAGCAAGTCTTGTAATTGCTCTTTCAATTCTTTCAACTCTGGGGGGTCCATACGGTATGGTGGAATAGAAATGGGCTGAGTGCCCGGAGCCAAATCAATACAGAAGTCAATATCTCTGTCGGGTAGCATCCCCGACAGATCTGCAGGAAATACTTCTGAAAATTCACGAACAACTGGTACTGAGTCCATAGAAGGGATATCCGCACTAGGATCGCGAATATAAGCCAAATAGGCTAGACACCCTTTCTCTACCATACGTCGAGCTTTCATATAAGAAATAACCCTGCTGGCAGAATGGCCAGGAATTCCTTTCCACTCTAACCGAGGTAACCCCGTCATAGCTAGGGTCACTGTCTTGGCATGACAATCTAATATAGTATGATAAGGAGACAACCAATCTATACCCAAGATGACATCAAAATCTACCATATCAAGAAGTAGAAGATCCACACTAGTCTCAAGATTACCAATAGTAACCACAAATGAACGATAGACATGATCTACTACAACAGAGTCTCCCTCCGGTGTAGATACACACACATAAGCACTCAGAGAATCACAAGGCACAACCAAATATGAAGCAAAGTAGGAGGACACATAGGAATAAGTAGATCCTTGATCAAATAGAACTGAAGCATATCTATGGCAAACTGGAATAATACCTGTGATCACAACATCAGATGACTCGGCCTCAGGCCTAGCTGAAAAAGCATAAAATCGGGGCTGGGCCCCACCACTCTGAACTACGTCCCTGGGACGGCCTCTAACTGGCTGGCCTCTACCTCTAACGGTCTGACCTCTACCTCTAATGGCCTCCACCTCTAACGATCTGACCTCCACCTCTAATGGCCTGACCTCCACCTCTAATAGCCTGACCTCCACCTCTAGCTGCCTGACCCCTACCTCTAGCTGGCTGAGCAGGCGGTGAAGCAACCGGTGCCTGTATGATGGCACGAGAATCTTTCCGAGATTTGTTACTCGCCAATCTAGGGCAATACCTCCTGATGTGACCAATGTTTCCACACTCATAACACCCATCCTGATGTTGTGGCTGCTGAAGCTAAAGCTAACCCAGATGGGCCGGATAACCACTGTAGTAATTCTGGAGTGGTGGTGCACTGATAGGAGCTAAGTGTGCATTGAATACTGGCTGCCCAGAGTAAGGCATAATAGGACCGTGACTCCCTGAAGCACTGGGAGATACATGAAGTGCTGAATGAAACGGTCTGGGAGGATGACCCCTACAAAAATTACCCCTGGCTCCAGACGAGGCACCACTAAATCCACCGAACTGACGAGACCTCTTGTCAGACTTTTGCCATCTCTCATGTGCAAGAACCATCTCGATCCTCTTGGCGACATTAGCAGCCGCCTGAAAAGAAATCTCACTTCCGGTTTCCTTGGCCATCTGAAGTCTGATAGGGTGAGTGAGTCCCTCTATAAATCTTCTCACTCTATCTCCCTCCATATGTAGTAAAAGGAGAGCATAATGGGCCAAGTATACAAACCGGGACTCATACTGAGTAACAATCATACTGCCCTACTGTAGACACTCAAATTGCTTGCGAAATTCCTCTCTTAGTATGATAGGGAGGAACTTTTCCAGAAATAGCTGAGAGTACTGCTCTCATGTAAGTGCAGGCGATCCGACTGGTCGGGTCAATGAATAATCTCTCCACCACCTCTTGGCGGAACCCGTTATCTGAAATACAACAAAATCAACCCCATTGGTCTCAACAATACCCATGTTCTGCAACACCTCATGGCAGCGTTCAAGATAATCCTGTGGGTCCTCAGAAGGTGTACCACTGAAGTGAACTGGAAAGAGCTTAGTGAACTTATCCAGTCTCAATAAGGCCTCAAAAGACCCGGCGGGCCTATCATCGGTTTGTGCCGCAACAACTAATGAACTATCCCAACTGGCGGGGCTACTGGAGCCTGATTCTGGGGAGCCATCTGCTCTGGAGCGGGAGTAGTGGGAGTTTGTGCTCCTCCCCCAGCCTGTGAGACGGCTGGTGCCACTAGAAATGTACCATTCTAGGCCACGCCCTCCATAAGGCTAACCAAACGGACTAGAGCGTCCTAAAGCACTGGAGTAGCTATGAATCATTCCGGGACCTGAACTGGTCCAACTGGTACATTCTGAACTGGAACCTCCTCCTGAAGGTCCACCTGAGGTTCTATAACAGGTGCAGCTGCTCGAGCCCTGGATTGAGCTCAACCTCGGCCTCTGCCTCGACCCTGGCACGACCTCGACCTCTACCCCTGGCCATAGTTGCTACCGGGGGTTCTGGTCCATGTCTATCGGTAGAGGTATTACGTGTTCTCACTATGTGCGAGAGAATAAAAGTAGAATGATTCAATCATTGATGATAGAATAAAATCACATGACAAATAAGAAAGAAGTGATATTGTTCCTAAACTTCATAGCCTCTAAGAGATAAGTACAGACGTCTCCGTACCGATCCTTCAGACTCTACTAAGCTTGCTCGTAACTCGTGAGACCTATATAACGTAGTGCTCTGATACCAACTGTCACGACCCGAAATTCTCACCTTCGGACCGTGATGGCGCCTAACATTTCACTTGCTAGGCAAGCCAACGTTAGAATAATATTATCCATTTTTAAAATAATTTTAAATTTATTAATAACAAGGAAGCAAATACGGAAGCAATTTTGAAATAATCCATAAAAACAACGGTGTTTAAATACCATCCCAGAATTGATGTTACAAGTGCACGAGCTTCTAGAATAAATACAAATAATGGTCTGAATAAAATAAAGCTGTCTGGAAATAAACACACAACTAAAGTACAATAGACGGGGACTTCAGAACTGCGGACGCCATGCAGTTATACCTCAAGTCTCCTCAGGTAGCTAAAATCCGAGCAAGTCTATGGTACGCCACTGGGATCAACTCCAAAATATGTACAAGAAGTGCAGAGTATAGTATCAGTATAACCGACCCCATATACTAGTAAGTGCTGAGCCTAACCTCGACGAAGTAGTAACGAGGCTAAGGCGGTTCACTTACATTAGCATGTATGCAATATTAATAATAACAACAACAACAAATAATAGAAATAAATCAGGTAATTCATTTATAATAATTGAAGCCAACCCAGCAGTCATAATCCATTGTTATTTCAACCAATTCTGTTGCAGCGTGCAACCTGCTCTCACAATATATTCACATTCAACTTTGTTACAGCGTGCAACCCGCTCTCCCAATATTTTCCTTTTAATCAAGTCTGTCATATATTTATTTCAATCAAGTATATATATAGACTTTTAAATAAGTCTGTTGTGGCGTGCAATCCAATCCCCCAATATTGACTTTTAAGAAGTCTGTTGCGGCGTACAACCCGATCCTCCAATATTAACTTTTATTAAGTCTGTTACGGCGTGTAACCCGATCCTCCAATATATCCATTTCAATTAATTCTTATAGAAAAAATTTCCCCAATGAATGCAACAATTAATATAAAATTATAAGACAACAAGCATACAACAATTATGATTTAATTATGAAACAAACAATGACAAATAGCAAATTATTATCAGGGAGAAAATAGGCAGTTTAGTATTTAATATGCTAAATGTCAAATAACAATTAATACACATAATTCAAATAGCATGTAACAATTAATGCAGGAATTCAAGAATTAATATTTGAAAAAGAATAGGAGGGAAATAATTATTATAATAATTAATTCATGATTTAAAACAATTTATGATTTTTCAAGTAAGCAGGCAAACAATTAATTTGACGACATATAGACACTCGTCACCTCGCCTATACTTCGTTCACATATAATTTACATAACAAATAATTTAAGGGTTCTATTCTCTCAAGTCAAGGTTAACTCCGACACTTACCTCGCTTTGCAAATTCCAATCAATTATTCAACCACAGTTTTTCCTTTTAAATTTACCTCCGAAAGCTTCAAATCTATTCACAAACAATTCAATATATTCAATACTAATCATAAGAATTAATTCCATATGAATATACATATTTTCCGGATAAAAATCTGAAATTCATTAAAATATTTGACAGTGGGACCCACGTCTCAATTCTCGAAAAAACTCGCGAAATCCGAACACCCATTTCGATACGAGTTTAACCATATAAAAATTGTCCAATTCTGATATCAAATGGACCTTCAAATCTAAATTTCTTTTTTTGGAAGATTTTAGAAAAATCTGATTTTTTTGTTCCATAAATTTACGGATTCATAATATAAACGAGTATGGAATCATGAAATATAATCAATATAGGATAAGGAACACTTATCCCAATATTTCTCGTGAAAATCGCCCAAACATTCGCCTTAACTGAGCTCAAAATGATCAAAATGAGTAAAAATATCGGACTCTTCGATATATACACTGCCCAGGCATTTCCGCACCTGCGGTGCCTGGGCTCGCATCTACGGAAAAGGGGCTGCTAGCGTATGTCCGCATCTGCGTAATTGGCACGCATCTGCGGACGCGCGGGTGCGTGCAGATTTCCGCACCTGCAGACTTTTGCCCAGCAAAGCCCGGGCGCATCTGCGATCGAAGGCTCACTTCTGCGAGCTCGCACCTGCGGTCAAAAATCCGCAGGTGCGATTATAACAGAAGGCAAAAATATAGATTTTGCTTAAGTCCAATTCTTAATCCGATTTCAATCCGTTTCACTCTCGGGGTATTCGGGACCCCGTACGAATATACCAACAAGTCCAATAACATAATACAGACTTACTTGGGGTCTCGTATCACGTCAAACAACGCTTAAATTACAATTCACACCCCGATTCAAACTTTGAGTTTTAAACTTTTTAATTTGCAAATCTCATGCCAAAACATATTAAATGAATCCGGAATGACTACAAATTTGACACACAAGTCATATATGACATAACAGAGCTGTTCAAATTTCTAGAATCGAATTCCGGCTCCGATATCAAAAAGTCAACCTCATGGTCAAACTTAAAAATCTTTAGCCTTTAAATTACTAGTTTCCGTTAAATGGTCATAACTTGAGTTAGGGACCTCCAAATTAAATTTCGGACATACGCCCAAGTCCCAAATCATGATACAGAGCTACCGGAACTGTCAAAATACTGATTCGGGTCCATTTGCTCAAAATGTTGACCAAAGTCAACTCAGCGGAGTTTTTTAAGCTCTATTTCACATTTTAATCCATTTTTTAAATAAAAACTTTCCGGAAAATTTTACGGACTGCGCACGCAAGTCGAGAAATGATAAATGGTGCTTTTTGAGGTCTTAAAACATAGAATTATTTATTAAATTTAAAGATTGACATTTTGGGTCGTCACAGTTAGCCATAAGTTGTTTTATTTAAGCATATTGCTTTAACAAAATTCTAATTATGTTCTTATTTTTCAATACAATATGCTTAATAATAAAATTTATATGAAGTAAAAAAGAAAAGGAATCATATAGTCATCGATTAATATTTTTTTCCATATTTTTTCTTATTATATTGTCTAATATTTAATGTTATTATTTTATTATTAATACTATTTTTTTGCTTCGCAATTAGGTTAATATCATAGTCTATCATCTCTCTTTCTGATAAAACATATAAATTAAATACATGTTGTTTTACTCATGTAATAATTTTTTATTTCTTAACCTTCTATTCTATTAATTACAATTCTATAATTTCTTAATTTATCTATAATATTTGTGTGTATTATTTATATTACTTGAGTTTATCTTTAAAATTAATTCACAATATAAATATTTCACATTATTTCTTGCTCCACCTCCCCCGGCCCCTCCTCCATATTTTTTCCTACAATTTTAATCAGCTACCATGAGTATTTTCCTGCATTGAAATAATTTTATATTTAAACCTATATGTGGCATTTCATAGTTTACACATTATTCTATAAATTTTAAGTTAACATAACATTGCCACTTGACGTTTGACATTTTAATTATGGCTGAAGTCTTTCATGAATTTATTTTAGAATTATCTTTATTTTAGGAGTACGTACAATCTATATTATATTAAAAGGAAGATAGAGAAGCATGAGATTAAGCCAAGTAGCAAGTATATTTAGAAAATGTTACTTTGCACTTTAACACAAAATCTATTACATATATCTAAGGACGAGAGGATTATGCTCCTCCATTTACATCTTTTTCTGTATTTGGTAAGTTGCTCATTTACTATTTTTTTAAAAAATGAATGCACTACGATATTTGGGAGCCATTTCATTTCACTGGCGGGATTCTGGTGTTGTAATGTTCAGAATCTTCTGAACCCATTGGTCTAGGCCTTGAACCCTTGGTGGTTCTCACCGGGTAGCTAGAATAACGGAAACAAAAAGGTCAAGAATAACAGAAAATTATCCTTTTATGAAGGAAAGAAATGAATAAATCGCAAACTTACGAAAATAGTTCCATGATTCAGGAAAAGACGGAAATATGGCCGGTATGATTTCCCTGGTAGAGATGAGGACAAATCGCTCTATCCACCCATGGTCAATGTCATCATCCATGCTGGTAAGAAGAGCGTGGTGGCCACGTTTGCTGAAGTTTATTACTCCTCCACGAAAATTTTGGGGGAGTAGAAATTCATCATGTGTGCAAGGGTTAGGGTTTCCCCAGTCTCAATGCATAGTCGGCGAAGGAAAGCCACCATTCGCCATATAGATGGGCCTACTTGTGTTAAGCGGACCCGATGTCGGTGGCAGAATTCTAAAATTACGGGGTAAAGGTAACCCGTTCTATCATATATGGAGCAAGGATATTAAGGTTTGGGCAGTTACAGTCCTCCTTCACAGCAAAAAATACTAGAAGGGCGAATAGAGGAAGGGTACCTACTAACCGCCCAAATCTGTGGAGACGCAGATGGTGCCTTCTCTTAGAAGTCGTTAGCAGTACTCATGTGTTTGGGTATGATGGTGTTTACAGCGGAAGGCTTAGAATCAACGTCAACTTCTTTATCTTTGTTTCTCTTCAGGCCTCCACCGAAGAGAAGATTAGAGTTTCTAATAGATGCAGTAAAAGAAGCCATGGTAGTAAAAAGGCAATAAAAGTTTTTAGAAAAAATTAGAGAAGATGAAAGTTTTCTAAGTAGGAGGAGGTTGAGTGCATATAAGATGATAAAATTATGGAAATTTTGGAAGTGAAGGAGGTAAACTGACGAGTAGAAGTAAAGATATAGACGATAAAGTTCGTGGTCAAGATTACCTCGAGAACCGACGAAATATTGCTGAATCGTGGGGCAACACGTCTTCGGGGTATTAAATGCGAGAAGACGTGCATCATTTCAAGCGTCAGAAACTGTTCAGGAGATTTTCCGGCCAAGAAAGGGATCTTAACCAACTTCCCGGGGACACAAAGATATGTCACCGAAAAGCAGAGGACTATATGTATAGGGTAAAATTGGATTGTAATAAATGATCGAATAATAGCATGACACTTGGAAATAAAGACATGTAAAAGGCGAATCATGTAACAACCAGTGTCGGGAACAACAATTACAATGGACATCGGATAAACCCCGAAGGAAGCATGGTCAACAGGAGCAAATCAAATATTTTCCATCGGATAGCATTCAATGAAGAATATTCTCTAACATTAAATGGCCAGCCGTTACAGAGAATATTTGCATTCATGGCCTACCGTTACATATTCATCAATGACTCATTTATTATCATTTATGTGGGGGCTTGGTCCTAGGATCTTGTTTCCCTAGGTATAACTATAAAGGAAATTTTAGAAGTGAAAGAGGTAAGCTGATAAGTAGAAGTAAAGATATAGATGACAAAAAATCGTGGTTACGATTACCTCGAGAACCAGCAAAATATTGCTGAATCGTGGGGAAACATGTCTTCGGTTTATTAAATGCAAGAAGACATGCATCATTTCAAGTGTCAGAAACTGTTCAGGTGTTTTTCCAGCCAAGAAGGGATCTTAACCAACTTCCCGGTGACACAAAGGTATGTCACTGGAAAGGAGGGGACTATCTGTATAGGGTGAAATTGGTTTGTAATAATTGATCGAATGATAGCATGACATGTGGAACCGAAGATATGTAAAAGGCGAATCAAGTAACAACCAGTGTCGGGAATAACAATTGCAATGGACATCGGATAAACCCAGAAGGAAGCATGGTCAACGGGAGCAGATCGAATATTTGCCATCGGATAACATTCAATGAAGAATATATTCTAACATTAAATGGATAGCCGGTACAGAGAATATTTGCATTCATGGCCTACCGTTACATATTCATCAATGACTCCTTTATTGTCAATTACGTGGGGGCTTGATCCTAGGATCTTGTTTCCCTTGGTATAGCTATAAATAACAGACTCAACAACCATTGTAAGACACGAAATTCTTGGTAAAACATATGATATATTTTATTTTCGCTCTCAATTAAATAACTTTATTTGCTCTTTTACATTGTTCTCATTTTTGTCATCGGAGACGCTACTCTCGGAGCCGAGATTGTCATCTTTTTCAATTTTAATCGCTAAGTTTTACTTTTAATCTTATTTATTGACCACTTTTGGATCAAATCAGTTCGCTTGTCTATAAACCATATAACAAATTCAACTATACCGTTTTGTGGGTAAACAATGTGTAATTAAAATGTCAAATGCGCAAACACCTTTCTAAAAATATTTAAAACGCAGAACTAATGTTTATTGAGTTCAAAACCCATTTTGTTTTTATTTAATTCTTAAAGAAATATGTTTACAACATTAATAGAAGAGATATAATACTAAAAGGGCAAATTAGTCAAGATAACAACCTTTTAAATTAATAATAAACATGTTAATGGAATTGTTACACAAAAATCATAATAAGGGAGGTGAGCGTAATATTGTAAATCAGAAGGGAGGTAAGTGTGATGGAGCAAAACCTGGAGGGGTCTTTGAAATTATCTCTATTAAAAAAGTAATAGAATTAACCTTAGCTCTCCGCGTGAGGCATATATAGGCTGAGAACTTTAATAAGCATGGACATGAATTAGGAGCTTTATTGATCCTCTTTTATAGCTCCTCAATTAAGTACAATTTTCATTTCATCTCGAACCAGGCTAAATATGAATTTTGCGTTTATCAGATGAGGATCATTTGATGATTAATCAAACAAAATTTGGTTTAATTTTAACAGAAAGAGCTCATGATCTCAACATTTTTCTTTCTTTTTGATCATCTTTTACATTTTACTCTCTCTCTCTCTCTCTTTTCTTTTTGGTAGAAGCAGTCATTTTTTCCAAAGTAGGAAGTCTTGGAGGAAATATCCACTCATTTATGTTCAACCAAACAACAAACGAGAGACGATCGAACCATCAAATGCTACAAGGATCCTATTAGCCGGAATCATTGAATTAATCATTTGGTGATGAGATGAGTAACTCAATATGGTTAAATTTTGCAAAGGGCAAATATAAGGGAATTGCTCCCAAAGGGTAAAAATTCACGCACATCCCGTATTTATATCAAACTAATTAATTGATCCGCGCTTCGCGTGGTAAAATACTTCATTTTATAAATTAGTTGATACAAAATAGATAAATATTTTATAGCACAAATATTTTTTTAAAAAAACATGCAAATAAAATAAAAACCAGATGTATAAGGAAAATATACATACGAAAAAAATAAATTAGAAAAATAAATTCGAATAAATAAATTGGCATATTGGAAGGGGGAGATAACACTTACTCTATAGAGAAAAAATATATGACGTATATCTTCTCGCCCTTCGTTCCTACTTAAATGTTATTCAGAAATGTTATTAACAATCTCATCTTTAGAAAATAGTTATTTTATTAATGCATTAATAGTAATTAAATAAATACATTAAATCTGATTTATTACATGAACATAATATAATCAAGATTTTAATTAAATATCCTAAATAGTTGAGAGTCAAAGATTTTATAATCCATTGTGCGGTCAAATCACCAAAATATGTTCTCCTAAATTAATCATGTAAATGGCATATCTCTTCAATGTTGGTTATAAAAGTAACTACTTAATTAATGTCATAACTCAAAATTCAACTAGTCGTGATTATACCTAACCCAACCCGTCAGGTAAGCTAATTAACAACTATCCATTTTAATAAAATTTATTAAGAAAATAAATGATAATACAATTGTTTTTATACAAAAATTTTCCAAGGACTGGTAGTACAAATCATGAGCTTCTAAGATATAGAGTTTAAAAAGCTGGTTTGAAATAAAATACACCATCTGTTTGAAATATACATGAACAGATGTGAAATACTAAAGCTACCAAGTTCAAGAGGTAGCTATGATTGGAGTATGAGTACAATCGACCCCATGTACTCAATAAGTAACAAACCTAACCTTAGGTTGAAAGTAGTGACGAGTTGGGACAAGGGTCAAAGTCCAACTCCAATAACCAACAACAGTTCATAACAATATAATAAAGATGGTACAAGAAATAACTCAACTCGTTCACAATTACGGAAAATAGGCATGTTTTTTATGTATAGCAGTAGATCCCAAATCTTTCACCGAAAAACCCCAAAGATAGATGAGCAAGTTTGAGAACTGTGATTTTTTTCCAAAAACCTTTCAACAATAAATAAGATATTTCATTTTCATATAGCATAAGAAAAATACATCTCTATGCCTACATGACAATATACAGGTGAAATCATGAATGTCACCAAAAATCGGGTAGTAGAAGGAATTGCATCTCTATGCATGTATTTCAAGTAAGCATGTCAAATGCTATGCATCTCAGTGATGAACTCATGTACTCACACTCTCAAAGTACTCAATCACTCAATACTGTACCGACAGGTCCAACCCAGGGAAAATCCATCCCTAAAAAAAAGCAACTGACAGTCAGTCACGCAAAACTGTATAGGGCCAATCCAGCCGAGAGAACTCCATCCAAAATATAAAAGTATAGGGAAATTCCATGCCTGGGAACTCCACCCCAAATATGAATATATAGGGCAATTCCATGCCCGAGGAACTCCTTCCCAAATATAACATATATGTAGGAAAACTCCATGCCCATGAAACTCCATCCCAAATATAATATCCACTGCGCTCACTATGGGTGTGCAGACTCCAGAGGGGGTTCTTCAGCCTAAGCTATATAATAAGCCAGATCCAGGCATAAATAAATAAAAATATGCTGCGGTGTGTAGCCCGATCCCTTAATTATCACTCACAATCACGCCATTGGCCTCACTAAGTAAATAATCTCTCCAGTCTCACGGGCTCACAATGCTCATGCTAAGCAACCCTAATAAATGATACGTGATGTGACAATATATGATAACAAAGACTGAGATATGATATGAAATGATGAATGCGACTAAGCACATAACTGCAATATAGAACGACCAATGTGGGTCCCAAACGTACCAACATATAGCCTAAACATGATTTCTTGCATAAATTACAGCTCAAGTTCTCTAACACATAGAGTACAGTAAAAACATTCAGATAAGATAACTACATAGTTCCACGGAATCAACAAAATCACAATTCACACAGTGCACGCCTACACGCCCGTCACCTAGCATGCGCGTCACCTCAACATCAATTACATACCACATAATTCAGGATTTCATACTCTCAGCACCAAGTTTAGAAGTGTTACTTACCTCGAACAAGGCAAATCCAATACCGAGCAGGCCAAGCGATGCTCTAAAAATGCCATCTTGCACGTACCAACCTCCGAACGACTCGAAACTAGCCAAAAGCAACTCAAATACATCAAATAATGCCAAAGTAAACAAACTCAATCAATAAAGATCGAATCTTTAATCAAAAGCCAAAAATCAACCCAAAAGTCCAACCCAGGCCCGCGCCTCGGAACTCGACAAAACTTGCAAAATCTGTCATCCCATTCAATTACGAGTCAAACCATACTAGTTTCACCCAAATCCGACTCTGAATCGATATTCAAAACTCAAAACCTCGCCCTATAAAACTTTAGGCTAAACCCCCTAATTTCTCTTTAAAATTCATAGTCCAATTTCCAAAAACGAAGATAGAATCATGAAGAGACCGTTTGGAAATAAGAAAATTTTCCCTTTTTCCAAAATCATTTCACTTTTTTTCGAAATAAGCGTTTGTTCATAAAATTTCCAATTTTCACTTGAAGATGCATTTTGGAAACTTTAACTCAAATCACTTATAAAATTTCAAAAATATCCCAAAATTATATTCATGTCCAAACACAACTCTAAATTCCAAATACCATTTTCACTTGAAAATTGTTTCCCCCCTATTTTGGAATTTTACAATTCTTATTTCCAAACGCCCACGAAATATAATCAAAACCAAGTATAAAAAACTTACCACAATCCTTGTGATGAAATTCCTCTCCAAAGTCGCCCAAAACCGAGCTCCAAGTCTCAAAATGAGAATAAAATGACCAACCCTAAAAAATATAGCTTCTGCTCAGCGATTTTCGCTTCGTTTGTCATAGTCTTCATTCTGCGAAAAACACTAGAGGTATGCTCTACCGCACCTACGCAACAGGCACTTCTTCTGTGCAAACGCACGTGCGAGACAAAACATGCTTCTGCGCACATACCCGCTTTTGCGATCACAACTTCCATTTCTGCTCACACACATGTGCGCCTCTACGTCCACATCTACGATGATCCCTAACCAAGACTTCCTTCGCTTATGCGACCAACTTTCCGCCTCTGCGGACTCGCGTTTGCATCCCATTCTTCCGCAGATGCTGAAATACCAGAACTAGCAGCCTTAGCCAAATGCAACATGCGACGAAATGGTCTGAACCTTGTCTGAAACTCACCCGAGCCCCTCGGGACCCCGTCTAAATATACCAACAAGTTCCATGACATAACACGGACCTACTCGAGGCCTCAAATAACGCATAACAACATCAAAACGACGAATTGCACCTCAAATCAAAAGTAATGAACTTAGAACTTTCAACTTCTAAAACTCGCGTCGAAACATATCCAATCAACTCGAAATGAACTCAAATTTTGTACACAAGTCTCAAATGACATAACAAAGCTATTCCAACTCCCGGAACCACAATCCGAATCAAATATCCACAAAGTCAACTCTCGGTCAAACTTATGTACCCTCAAATCCTTCAAATTTTCAATTTTCGCCAATTAGTGTCAAATCCTTCTAGCAATATCTAAATGCAAATCCAGGCATACGTCCGAGTCCAAAATCACCATCCGGACCTAACGTAACCATCAAAATTTCGCTCCAGGGACAAATTCACAAAAGTCAAACTTAATCACCTCTTCCAACTTAAGGCTTCAATCATGAAATACATTCTTCCAAATCGATTGTGAATAACCTGAATACTAAAACCGACGATTCACACAAGTCATAATACATCATACGGAGCTACAAATACCTTCAAACTACCGAGGGAAGTGCAAATGCTCAAAACAACCGGTCGGGTCATTACATCCTCCCCCACTTAAACATACGTTTGTCCTCGAACATGCTAAGAGTCATTCTAAAGCCATCGAATCGCCATGTAACCTTACCTCGCACATACCCGGGGGTGATCCCATGTCACCCTATTCCATATAGTCCTGACAACGCAACATAACTAAAGATCATTACTTCAACCTTAGCCCGTAAACCACATAATACAATTTCCAACATCTAGAATTTCCTATAAGATCTGAATCTCACATCTACACACTGTATAAGTCTAAACAAGCTGTATGAAGACATAACCATAACCCAAGATGTAATCACATGATATACGACATAACTCGCGTACTTGTAGCAATAACTTCTGATCACAATAACTGTTCAAATCAAACCCGGTACCGATAACAAACCTCATATCAATCAAAACCTTGTTCTAAAACCTTAGTACACTGCCAATGATGAAAGAAACACACAGAAACTCAAAACCACTTATCAGATTAATAGGTCATGGAGTTCCCTCTCCTTCGACAAGAACTATAGCCAATTTCTAAGTCGATCAACGACATTATCCTTCCAAATATACTGCAAACAAATTCGATGGCACCTATTCTAGGTCCAATGACCTTACTTTATCAAGCCCAACTACCCTATTGACATGCCACACCAATACTACCTAGTATCACGACCTATGCAATCAGTGCACCAATAAACAACAAATCAAATGTATCCCCAATGTAAAATGACTCAATTGAGAGAACCGCCCTGTAAACTTAACAAGTATCACCACAACCGCAATGCTATAAACCCATCATACATGGTATAACCAAGACTCACTAATCAAACACAAATGATCATATCCCAACTTTACTTCGCTGCAATGTGTAACCCCATCCAAACACTGGTCCAAATGATATACCTCAAGCCACAATGCTCAAAATCAATAACCACGCGCAATTTGTCATCAAGTACCCAATGTGCATGACCGTAACCACGGAGAAGCAATGAACACAATATACCACAGTCCGGAGAGAACATAACCAAGGCACAATCAACCATTCAACACCCTAATATCCATCTTGCTCGAATTCTGCTATAAAGACCAAATAGGACCGCACTATGTGTGCCTATAGCCAACAGATCCCGACCCCTCGTAGCATATAAGGGTAACTCATAGAACATCTCCGAACATGAATAAGGTCAACTCTAACCGAATGGCACATCCCTCAACAACAGTAGTACGAAGTCAACCAATCCGACCCGATGTAGAATACACATCCTCATTGGGCCTGCCAATGGACCCCAAATCCACCCGAGTCACCCACAAATAGATATATAACCCTCTTAAAGTCCACAATGACAGAACCATAACACATACTATTATCTAGCTAGCTTCGGCCACATCTTCACATTCCACAACCACGAAACAATATGTTTCTGAGAATTCCTGGTCTCCAAGTCCATAGAACACATGAACCACCATATCCGATCCCAACTCTATCACCTGAATGTCTAACACATCTCTCATATATTATCATCCCACGAGAAATACTTCAAAAATTCTTTCGTTCCACATAGCTAAATATGAATATCAGTAGTCAATCAACAAGGCGAGTACCGCAATGCAAATGAAGCATCCGTAAGTCAACACACAATGCACCTTCTGAAATGCGCACCCCCATGAGGAATTACCAAGTAGTTATAACATCCATCTAAATATCTGAAACTGTCCGTGCTGTATAAGAATTTATGATCTTCCCTTCAAAACTAAACCGTAACCTTGCACACGCAAATCTCAATCCCACATAACACACTGCATCTATCATGCCATCATATAAAAAGTACGAGAATCTCATAATCAACTTTGTGTCCAGCAGAATACATACCCGATCAGTCAGAAACCTTCCATTTGATCCCATCCAGGAGAAAGTCACAATACGCAACATTCTCCTTACGCCGGTAGGAAATATCCATCTCAAACCATGGTAAAAACCATCGAGAACTCTTTGAAACCCATTTGCACATAACCAAGCCATCAGAACCAAATTCCTCTAACTTAGCCAAGCCACGCAGGTCGCTAAAACCCAAGAGCATTGCCACGAAACACCTGTAGAGACTCACCACATCATAAGTACCCTAAAGAACCAATCGTATCAATTGTCGTGTTGATCCAACCTACTACCAAGCTATCCCATTTCTCCGAGTTCCTTCCGAACTGCCCTCAAGCTAACACTTCTCCTTGTTAGAATACCACTATCCTCACCCAAAGCTCACCACAAGAGATCCTAGTATAAAACCACATTTCCCTAAGGCCCATAAGCCGTTGTATTCCCTCGTAAGCACCCAAAACCTACCGCAACCTTAATACCCACTCTGAAGTGACATTTTGTGAATCTAAAGCCGTTTCTCCACCTTTCTGATACCGAAATGTAAAATCCACAATGATATAGAAATACCGCGAGTCTCAACACCATCCACTGTAAGTCTCAGATCCTAGCCATATACAAATCCTGAAAATTCACCATTGCTACATGAAAATCTTGAATCCTTTAGAATTTTCTCGAGAGTCATCCACCCTGCTCAAATCTCAACTGCACCAACTACACGGGCCGAACGACTTGTGCCCCATTATCACAACAACACCCAAAAATGTGACCTCGCCTTAGCGCAACCAACCAAATTTCTACACCATGTGCACTACATCCATCAAGAATAACAACTCAAATCATTCCATGATGTCCATATGCCCATAAAGTGTAATATAACCTATATCCAGAAATTTCTTTGCTAAAGTCATCCTCAAAACTAGCCTCTGCAAGTCATAACTGATTCATAGTATACCTCAAACCGAAACTGACACAATTCATAACTATGCAATCAAAGCGTCGATAATAGACTCCCCCACTTAGCTCGAAGCCATAGATCAAAACACTCGATAACTCACAATGCCCATATTCTATTACTGCCATAATCTTGCACCGAAATTCAATTCAATCCTTCATAAGATCATGTAACACTAACCATCTAATACCTCAAATCATCTGCAAATCTCGCATCCATCCTCGTGACGGTCAGGTCTACTATTACAACCGATCCAAACCCAAATCGCATAACCCATTGGTAGAAAATAAAGCCTCCACACAACATCGTAAGGATCACACATCCGTAGATTACCCCGCAGGTTATAACCCATATGCTTAGCCTCAAACTGACATCTCTTTATACCCTTTTACTTAATCTTCTTGAGTCTGAACACATCAACAAGACATGAAAATCTACTTCGTTCCACAAATGAAATAACATGAATGAATCCCTCAAAAACCTTCATAACTCTAGCCTGTATGAAACATCCATAGAAATTGAGCATCCAATAGTCCTTCTCACATCTCAAACAAACTCTTCCCGTCACATTCAACCAATCTGAACACATCCCGTAATCACATGATACACATCATATAGCCATCCAACCACTCATCGAGCAATAAATCCCACTCATAGGGACATTACTGGACATATGAGTCCAAAAGCACGTGCTCACACAACCGAAATCCCCGTGCTTAAGCTACGGTTAAAACCCGATCTCAAGTCCTCCAGACTGGCTTATCATCAACACACCAAAATCACATCTTCCACCTCATCCATGGAATCACAAGTCGTTGATGCACAACCGATATCGAGCGCTGATATGCGCATGCGAATGTATGGAAAGAATTTAAAGAGTTATGCTTCAAGCTGAATCAATGTCGCACGATAAGAAAAGAAAGATGGGAGGTTTATCCTAAATACCATGTAGCCTCTCTGAGATAGGTATGGACATCATCAAATCGATCCGCAAGATTCTACTAGACACTTGCTCATTACTTGTAGAACCTATAAATCTAGAGCTCTGATACCAACTTGTTACGACCAAAAATCCAACTAGTCGTGATGAAACCTAACCCAACCCTTCAAGTAAGCCAATTAACAACTATCCATTTTAATGAGATTTATTAAGAAAAGAAATGATAATACAACTGCTTCTATGCAAGAATTTCCCAAGGACTAGTATTACAAATCATGAGCTTCTAAGATATAAAGTTTACAAAGCTGGTTTGAAATAAAATACACCATCTGTTTGAAATATACATGAACAGATCTAAAATACGAATGCTACCAAAATCAAGAGGAAGCTATGACTGGAGCGTAAGTACATCTTCAGATCCAGCTCCCGCCATACGCAGCAACATCAACATTCGACATCTGCACACATGGTGCAAAAGTGTAGTATGAGTACAATCGACCCCATGTACCCAATAAGTAACAAACCTAAAATTAGGTTGAAAGTAGTGACGAGTTGGGACAACGATCAGAGTCCAACTCCAATAACCAACAATAGTACATAATAGTATAATAAAGATGGTACGAGAAATAACTTAGCTCATTCACAGTTACGGTAAAATAGGCATGCTTTTCCGGAGTTATTTGTAGAAATTATAAATTTCAAAGTTTATTAGGCTTGAATTGGGGTGTAATTCATGGTTTTAGCATTGTTTGAGGTGATTTGAGGGTTCGACTAAGTTCGTATGATGTTTTAGGACTTTTTGGTATATTTGGTTGAGGTCCCGAGGGGCTCGGGTGAGTTTTACAGGGTTAACGGATCAAAAATCTGGACTTGAACAGCTGCTGGAATTTTGTGATATCTGATGGTGTTTTCCTTCTACGCGATCGCATGAATGCGCCTGTGATCGCGTAGGCTTAATTGGCCAGTGAGGGTTTTGTTCTACGCGATCGCGTGGGGATATCTACGATCGCGTAGGGTTAATTTGAGGCAATGACATTTTGTGCTTCGCGATCGCATGAAGCGGGACGCGATCACGTAGCTATGTGAGTTTGTTATTCGGGAACATGTGAAGAAGGTCGTGTTCGCGTTGAGGAAATTGGGCAAAAATGGAAATCACGCATTTGTGCTTCGCGATCGCGTGGTAGGAAAATCCGCGATCGCGTAGAGTTAAATCTGGACGATGGAAAAATTGTTCTTCGCGATCGCGTGGGAATGTTCGCGATCGCGTGGAACAAATGTCTGGGCAGAGAGTTTAAGTTCTGAAAATGAGATTTTTGACGGATTTGAGCTCGGGAAGAGGCGATTTTCGGGAGTTGTTCAAGGAAAATAACAGGGTAAGTGTTCTTAACTCAATATTGGTTAAATTACCCGAATTCATGGTTGTTTTTATCATTTAATTGGTGAATTAAGTTGGAAACGTTTGAAAAACCCTCTTAGTTTAAATTGAAGATTTGAGGGTCGAGATGGGGTCGGATTTTGGTAAAATTGGTATGGGTAGACTCGTGGTTGGATGGGCTTTTGGATTTTGTAACTTTTATCGAGTTCCGAGACGTGGGCCCCACGGGCAATTTTTGAGCTAAAATTTGGATTTTTATGGAAAATTAGCATTTTCTTATGGGATTAATTCCAATGAATTTTATTGACTGAAATGAATTATTTATGGCTAGATTCGAGGTATTAGGAGGCCAATTCACGAGGAAAGGACATTGCAGAATAAGAATTTCACGGCTTGAGGTAAGAAACAATTTTAAATCTGGTCCTGAGGGTATGAAACCCCGGAATTGTTTGTCATGTGAATATTTTGGAAGTGACGCACATGCTAGGTGGCGGGCGTATGGGCATGCACCGAGGGGATTGTGACTTGGTCCGTCCCGTGGAAACTGTATAGTTGAATAATTTATTTTTAGATATTTGCTCTCTATATGTTGAAGAAATTTGACTATAAATGATGTTAGAAATCATGCTTAGGCTATGTTATAGTACTGTTGGGACCCGTAGAGGTCGCGCACTTGTTGAATTATTTGATTATTGCTGCCTTGTACCCAGTCATGATTTTTCTTGCGTATTATACCTTAGTCTTTCTGGATATTTATTGATACACTATGTTATCTTTGTTTGGGCTGACCTTTGTGATATCTGAGAGCCCAAGAGACTAGAGAGGTTAAGGACTGAGTAAGGCGGAGGGCTTGTCGGTGACGTAAGGATATTATGGCACATGAGTTATCCGTGCAAGATATTATAGCACATGAGTTGTCCGTGCATCACATGAGTTGTCCGTGCAGATTATTTCGCTTGGGTTGTAGGAGCCCCTCCGGAGTTTGTACACCCCCAGTGAGTGCGGGTACCTATTGAGTGTGAGTGCTGAGGGCTGAGAGCCGAGTGGTTGAGCTGTTGTGATGAGTTGAGTGACTGTTGCCTGAGAGGTTGTACTTGCTTTGCATTTGTTGTTGCACTTCGTTGCTATCTGTCATTATTGTGAAATCGTTGAAAGATTTTATATCTGGATTACATGAAATTGAACTGTATAAAATTGATTTGACTTAAACTGCTGGATTTGAAAGCATGTCTATTCTTTGCTGGAATTACTGAAAGTGAACTATATCTGTGTAGCTCGTCATTATCTTCAGTTCCTTAGTTATTATTATTACTTGCTGAGTTGGTTGTACTCATACTACACCCTGCACTTCGCGTGCAGATCTAGGTGTTCCCGTACATAGCAGGTGTTGATTTTTCCACACAGCTGATTTTTTGAAGATTCAGAGGTAGCTGCCGTGTTTCGCAGACCTTGTCTCTCTTTCTCTATCTCCTTGTTTACTGTATTTTGGCCTTAGACTATTATAGACCTTATGTTCTAGATTTGTATCCATATTAGATGCTCATGTACTCAGTGACACCAGGTTTTGGGAGTGGTTGTATCGGTATTTGTAAGATTTGAATATTTTATTTAAATATTATATTTTCAAACTTAAAAGAAGTTGTGGTTCATTGAGATTTTCAGCTTGCCTAGTATTGAGATAGGCGCCATCACGATATGTTAGGATTTTGGGTCATGGCAAGTTGGTATCAGAGCCTAGGTTACATAGGTCTCACGAATCATGAGCAGGTTTAGTAGAGTCTTGCGGATCGGTACTAAGACGTCTGTACTCATCTTCGAGAGGTTGTAGAGCCCTTAGGAAAATTTCACTTTCTTGTATTCTATCGTGCGAATTTGTTGATTCTGAAAACTAAATTTCTGTCAATCTATTCTCTCACAAATGGTGAGGACACATACTACCGGATCGGATGGTCAGCCACCAGTACCACCAGTTAGTACCGCGAGAGGCCAGTGCCGTGGTAGAGGCCAGGGTCGAGGTAGAGGTCGAGGTGTAGCTCGTACCACAGTTGGACCAGCACCTGTAGTACCACCAGTTGCTCCAGCTCAGGAGCAGATTCCAAATATAGCTGAGCCGACTGGATCAGCTCAGGCACCAGTTGTTCTCATTGAGATTCCAGGCCTTCAGGAGACTTTGGCCTAAATATTGGCAACCTGCACTGGTCTTGCTCAGGCGGTTTCGGCTCAGGCCGCACCTGCCACTTTTAGGATGGGGGAGGTACCCATACCCCTGTTGCCCGTACTCCAAACTAGGTAGCATAGGGACTTTATATAGCGGGAGCACTACCAGCCTAGCCGGTTGCAGCTGCTTAGGCCCGGTAGTTCCTGTTATGGCAGATGATGAGCAGGGGAGACTTGAGAAATTTGAGAGGCTTCGATCTCCACCATTTAGCAGTGTTGAGTCAGAGGATGCCCAGGGTTTTCTGGATAAGTATCAGCGGATTCTTCTGACAACGGGTATTATAGAGACTAGTGGGGTCTCATTCACTACTTTTCAATTTTCTAGGGCTGCCTTCAGATGGTGGGAGGCTTAAGAGAGGTGCAGGCCGGTCGGTGCAGCACCCCGTACCTGGCAGTAGTTCTCCGGTCTATTCTTGGAGAAGTTCGTGCCTCAATCCCGCATAGAGGAGCTGCACAGGTAGTTTGAGCAGTTTTGTTAGGGTGATATGTCCGTGACACAGTATGAGATAAGATTTTCAGAATTGGCCCATCATGCTATCTGGTTGATTCCCACAGACAGGGAAAGGATTAGGAGATTCATAGATGGCCTCACTTTTCAGCTACGATTAATCATGACCAGAGATAGAGTGTCTGGTGCTACTTTCGATGACGTTTTCGACATTGCTCATCAGATTGAGATGGTTCGCAGCCAGGAGCGGGTTGAGAGGTAGGCTAAGAGGCCTCATGGTTCTGGTGATTTCAGCGGTGTTCCTTTAGGGGGTCAGTTGTACCGCAGTAGGGGCCGTTCTTACAGACATGCTCATGCGGGTCATCCAGCTCATCGTGGTGCATCAGCTAGCCATGGTTCTTACAGTGCTCACTTAGGTCAGTCTTCATTAAGTGCACTACCAGCGCAGAGTTCTCATCATGCCTAATCTGCTCAGGCTTCTACAAGTAATTCTTCGGGTTATCAGGAGCAGCAGTTCCGTCAGAGGAGGGGTTGTTTCGAGTGCGGAGAATTGGGTCATTTCAAGAGAGATTGTCCTAGGCTGTTGAGTAGGGATCCACACCAGAGTTCTCTACCAACGACACCAGCACCAGCAGTTACACTACTCGCCCAGCCAACTCGGGGTAGGGGTCAGGCAACTAGGGGTCGCCCAAGAGGGGGAGGCCGATCAAGTGGAGGGCAGGCTCGATTCTATGCTTTTCCTACCAGGCCAGATACTTTTGCCTCAGACGCAGTGATCACAGGTATTGTTTCAGTGTGCCACAGGGAGGCTTATATATTATTTGACCCTGGTTCCACTTATTCATATGTATCATCGTATTTTGCTCATTATCTGGATATGCCCTGTGAGTCCTTAGTTTCACCTATTTGTGTATCTACACCGGTGGGCGATATTAATACTGTGGACCATGTGTATCGATCATGTGTGGTAACTATTGGGAAATTAGAGACTAGAGTTGATCTCTTATTACTTGGTATGGTTGATTTCGATGTAATACTAGGTATGGATTGGTTGTCTCCATGTCATGCTATTCTGGAGTGTCACACAAAAATCATGACGTTGACGATGCTGGGATTGCCAAAGGTTGAATAGAGAGGTTCTCTAGATTTTGTTCCTAGCAGGGTAATTTCTTATTTGAAGTCCCAATGTTTGGTTGAAAAGGGATGTCTGTCATATTTGTCCTTTGTGAGAGATGTTGATGCAGATACTCCTATTATTGATTCAATACCGGTCGTGCAAGACTTTCCGTATGTATTTCTTGCAGACCTGCCGGCTATGCCACCCGACAGGGATATTAATTTCGGTATTGACTTGGTGCAGGGCACTCAGCCCATTTCTATTCCTCCGTATCGAATGACACCCGCTGAGTTAAAAAAATTGAAAGAGCAACTTCAGGAACTCCTTAAAAAGGGATTTATTAGGCCTAGTGTGTCACTTTGGGGTGCACCGGTTCTGTTTGTGAAAAGGAAAGATGGTACTATGCGGATGTGCATTGATTATAGACAGTTGAATAAAGTGACAATCAAGAATAAATATCCTTTGTCGCGTATTGATGACGTATTTGACCAGCTTCAGGGAGCGAGGGTGTTCTCCAAAATTGATTTGAGATCTGGGTATCACCAGTTGAAAATTTGGGATTCGGATATTCTGAAGACGACATTCAGAACTCATTATGGCCACTATGAATTTCTTGTAATGTCTTTTGGGCTAACCAATGCCCTAGCAACATTTATGCATTTGATGAATAGTTTATTCCAGCCATATCTTGATTTATTTCTCATAGTATTTATTGATGATATTCTGGTGTACTCACATAGCCAAGAGGAGCATGCACAACACTTAGGTATTGTATTACAGAGGTTGAGAGAGGAGAGACTTTATGCAAAATTCTCTAAGTGCGAGTTCTGGCTTAGTTCGGTGGCATTCTTGGGATATATAGTGTCCAATGAAGGAATTAAGGTGGATCCAAAGAAAATAGAGGTAGTTCAGAGTTGGCCCAGGCCATCTTCAGTTACTGAGATTCGGAGTTTTCTCCGCTTGGCCGGTTATTATCGTTGTTTTGTGGAGAGATTCAAGTCTATTGCATCGCCTATGACTAAACTGACCCAGAAAGATGCTCCGTTCAGGTGGTCGGATGAGTGTGAAGAGAGCTTTCAGAAGCTCAAAACAGCTTTGACTACAACTCCAGTATTGGTGTTGCCTACAGGTTCAGAGTCTTATACTGTGTATTATGACGCATCACGTATTGGTCTTGGCGTAGTGCTGATGCAAGATGGTAGGGTGATTGCATATGTATCCAGACAGTTAAAGGTACATGAGAAGAATTATCCAGTCTACGATCTTGAGTGCAGCTATTGTTCATGCCTTAAAAATTTGGCGGCATTACTTGTACGGTGTCTAGTGTGAGGTATATACCGACCATCGGAGTCTACAACATTTTTTTAAAAGGAAGGATCTTAATTTGCGGCAGCGGAGGTGGTTAGAGTTTCTTAAGGATTATGACATTACCATTCTCTATCATCTCGGACATACCAATGTGGTGGTCGATGCCTTGAGTCGTAAGGCGGAGAGTTTGGGCAGCTTAGCATACTTACCGGTAGCAGAGAGGCCTTTAGCCTTAGATATTCATGCCTTGGCCAACCAGTTTGTTAGATTGGATATTTCCGAGCCGAATCGAGTTTTGGCTTGTGTGATTTCTCGGTCTTCTTTATATGATCGCATTAGGGAGCTAGTATGATGATCCCCATTTGCTTGTCCTTAAGGACACAGTTCAGCACAGTGATGCTAAGGAAGTCACTATTGGAGATGACGGTGTATTACGGATGCAGGACAGGCTATGTGTGCCTAATGTAGATGGTTTGCGTGAGCTGATTCTCCAGGAAGCTCACAGTTCGTGGTAATCTATGCATCCAGGCACCGCGAAGATGTATTAGGATTTGAGGCAGCACTGTTGATGGAGACGAATGAAGAAAGATATAGTTGGGTTTGTAGCTCAGTGTTTAAATTGTCAACAGGTAAAGTATGAACGTTAGAGGCCAGGAGGATTTCTATAGAGACTTGAAATTCCAGAGTGAAAGTTGGAGCGTATTACCATGGACTTCGTAGTTGGGCTCCCACGGACCTTGAGAAAGTTTGATGCTGTTTGGGTGATTGTAGATCAGCTAACCAAGTCCGCACATTTTATTCTAGTTGGTACTAATTATTCTTCGGAGCGGTTGGCAGGGATTTATATTCGCGAGATTATTCGCCTACACGGTGTGCAGGTATCTATTATTTCAGATCGGGGTACGCAGTTTACCTCACAGTTTTGGAGGGTAGTGCAGCGAGAATTGGGCACACAAGTTCAGTTGAGTACATTATTTCACCCTCAGACGGACGGACAATCCGAGCGCACTATTCAGATATTGGAGGATATGCTACGCGCTTGTGTCATTGATTTTGGGGGTTCTTGGGATCAATTTCTGCCACTTGCAGAGTTTGCTTACAATAATAGCTACCAGTCAAGCATTCAGATGGCTCCGTATGAAGCTTTATATAGGAGACGGTGTCGGTCTCTGGTGGGTTGGTTTGAGCCGGGTGAGGTTAGACTATTGGGTACTGACTTGGTTCAGGATGCTTTAGAGAAGGTCAAAGTAATTCAGGAACAGCTTCGCACGACACAGTCTAGACAGAAGAGTTATGTCGATAGGAAGGTTCGTGATGTTGTTCACATGGTTGGGGAGAAGGTTCTGTTCAAGATTTCACCCATGAAGGGTGTGTTGAGGTTCGGGAAGAAGGGCAAGTTGAGCCCTCGGTATATTGGGCCTTTTGAGATACTTAAGAAAATTGGAGAGGTGGCTTGTGAACTTGCTTTGCCACCTAGTCTATCAAGTCTTCATGTAGTGTTCCATGTATCCATGCTTTGAAAGTATGTTGGGATCCGTCTCATATTCTGGATTTCAGTACAGTACAGCTGGGCAGTAATTTGACTTACGATGTGGATCCGGTGGTTATTTTAGACCGGCAGGTTAGAAAATCGAGGTCAAAGAGCATAACATCAGTGAAGGTGCAGTGGAGAGGCCAGCCAGTCGGAGAAGCTACTTGGGAGATTGAGCAGGAGATGTAAAGAAAATATCCACACTTATTTGAGACTCCAGGTATTATTCTAAACCCGTTCGAGGACGAACATTTATTTAAGAGGGGGAGAATGTAATGACCCGGCCGGTCGTTTTGAATATTATAACCTCGTTCCCCCATTTACTGCTCAATTTATGCCTTACAATTGATTTATGACTTATCGAGTTAGTTGGTTCAGATCCGGAAGGAATTCGGGGTGAAACGAGACACTTAGTCTCATAATTGAACATTTAAGTTAGAAAAGTTGACCGGATATGGACCTATATGTAAACGACCTCAAATTCGAATTCTGATAATTCCAATAGCTCTGTATGGTGATTTTGGACTTAGGAGCGTGTCTGGAAAATTATTTGGAGGTCCGTAGTGGAATTAGGCTTGAAATGCCGAAAGTTGAATTTTTTGGAAGTTTGACCTGGGGGTTGTCTTTTTGATATCGTGGTCGGAATCCGATTCTGAAAATTAGAATACCTCTGTTATGTCATTTATGACTTGTGTGCAAAATTTTAGGTCAATCGGACGTGATTTATTAGGTTTCGGAGTCATTTTTAGAAATTAGAAATTTCAAAGTTTATTAGGTTTGAATTGGGGTGTAATTCATGGTTTTACGTTGTTTGAGGTGATTTGAGGGTCCGGCTAAGTTCGTATGATAATTTAGGACTTGTTGGTATATTTGGTTGAGTTCCCGAGGGGCTCGGGTGAGTTTTGGAGGGTTAACAGATCAAAAATTTGGACTTGAACAGCTGCTGGAATTTTCTGATATCTGATGATGTTTTCCTTCTACTCAATCGCATGAATGCGTCTGCGATCGCGTAGGCTTAATTGGTCAATGGGGGTTTTGTTCTATGTAATAATGTGGGGATATCTACGATCGCGTAGGGTTAATTTCAAGCAGTGACATTTTGTGCTTTGCGATCGCGTAGCTATGTGAGTTTGTTATTCGGGAACGCGTGAAGAAGGTCGCGTTCGCGTAGAGGAAATTGGGCAGAAATGGAAAACACACGTTTGTGCTTTGCGATCGTGTGGTTTGGTCCGCGATCACGTAGGTTGTGATGTTGTGCATCATGATCGCGTGGGAAAGTCCGCGATCGCGTAGAGTTAAATCTGGGCAATGAAAAAATTGTTCTTCACGATCGCGTGATAATGTTCGCGATCGCGTAGAGAAAATGTCTGGGAAAAGAGTTTAAGTTCTGACGGAGTTCGGGAAAAGGCGATTTTCGGGAGTTTTTCAAGGAAAACAACATGGTAAGTGTTCTCAGCTCAATATTGGTTAAATTGCCCGAATTCATGGTTGTTTTTATCATTTAATTGGTGAATTAAGTTGGATATGTCTGAAAAACCCTTTTAGTTTAAATTGAAGATTTGAGGGTCGAGTTGGGGTCGGATTTTGGTAAAATTTGTATGAGTAGACTCGTGGTTGGATGGGCTTTCAAATTTTGTAACTTTTGTCAAGTTCCGAGATGTGGGCCGCACAGGCGATGTTTGAGCTAAAATTCGGATTTTTATGAAAAATTAGCATTTTCTTATGGGATTAATTCCAATAAATTTTATTGACTGAAAGGAATTATTTATGGCTAGATTCGAGGCGTTGGTGTCACGCCCCAAACCTAGGAGCGAGACAAGCACCCGGTGCCTCACCTAACCTGGCGTACCAAATTGCGACTAAGGGATTCTGAACACATAATGTCATACTTTGGCCATGGGGCCACCTTGCAAGACAATTTGTGAAGCAAAATATAAAACTGAATGGAAACTAGCGTTAACTAAACATCAATATAAAGCTAGGCTGAAAAGGCCGTCATAGCTACTACAGCTGACAAACCACCAAATTATACATACCAGGCCTACAAACCCAACATACTGCACTAACCAACAGGATATGTCTACAAGCCTCTACTGATAGATGTACTATGATCGGAACAGGGCCCCGACCTACCCATAACATATATACAGATATACATAAGATGTACACAACACTCTAGACCTGGCAACTCCGAAAGGCATGGAGCTTACCGATCAGGCTGAACTCGGGAAACACCTACTGAGGAGATCTACTCGTCTGTCTATCTGAACCTGCATGCATGAAATGCAGCGTCCTCGGAAAAGGGACGTCAGTACGAAATAATGTACCGAGTATGTAAGGCAATAACATAACTGAAAATCGAAACTGAACTGATAATATAATAACTGGAAGTAACTGGGAGTCAAAGATGATCTGGAGATATACTTACCTGCTGATAGTGACTAAACTCCTTCAATATAGTAAGTAAAATAAATGTCTGGCCCTATAAGGCTCGGTACGTGTAAATGCTCGGCCGTAGTAGGCTCGCTCATAGGCGCTCGGCCATACTGGGCTCTGTATCTCGGCCATCCTGGGCTCGCTCATAGGCGCTCGGCCACAGTAGGCTCGGTATATATAACTTACCATCTGATCAGAGGTTGCCCAATAGGGGCCTGCCCACCGATTATAGCTCGATGGTGGTGAAAATAGTGTAATACTGTATATATATATAGACCCTCTGCTCTCTTGACTGAATAAAGACAAAACTAAACTGAATATGAAGTCTCGATAAGGAATAATATTGTAACTTATGAGACTAGAATAATGTGAATAAATTCATGAATACGAACTTCTCTTTATGTCTCATTATTAACACATGTAGCTACGAGATCATGCCAAAATGAAGGAAGGGCTTAGCCTTAACATACCTTATCACAATCTTTCCAATCACCAAGTTGAACTCACCTCTTCGCACCTTAATCACAAGAATGATAATAATACTATCGTTAAGTTACGAAAGGTACAACTATCGCACAACGAACGACAAACCTATTTTGTATTAAAACGGGCAGCATCTCCCCTATAATCCTTACTTCCTCCAAAGTCAAGATAACACCAACAATACAAGAACAGAACAATAACAACATATATACATCATTTTCCAGCCCTATATACACCATCAAATACTATAAAACAGCCCAACACACCCCAATCTCTTCGTACACAAAACGACCACCGTAGTAGTGTCAAACGACCCAAAAATGTTCTGACGAATGACCAGCCAACCACCCTACATTTATATGGTGTTTATAAACCCCCTTCCCCCTCTAAAACTCCACAAAATAGTAGTAAAATACGCAGCCCAACAGCAACACAAAACAGTCCACAAAACAGTCCGCTACAAGTGAATAACTCGAACTCACGGCTTCCGATCACCATCCCGTGAGTTCTTACAAGTATAGAACGACTTACCATGAATTTACAGAAGAAAAATTGGATGAAAGAGAGAATTAAACTCACCTTATTTGTTGGATAACTCAGCTCTTATCTTGGTTCTTCAAACTCTAGGTTATACCTCCAATTGGAACTTGAAAGGGAGAGAAAATCAATTAGGGTTTGTGAGAAATTTTTGGGAGGATTCTTTGCAGAGCTTATGTCTGGTTATTATGCTCTATTTTAAGTCTAATATATGAAGAAAATAGGGCCTTAAAAGGCCTCTTTGGACGACCCGAAATGGCCCATTTTTGGGCTTTCATTTAAGCAAGTAGGTGACAGACCTACTTGTCACCTAGCAGCTTGCGCAGTATCGCAAAAATGCCCATATCTCACTACTCCGATGTCATATTGACAAACGGTTTAATGAATTGGAAAATAGACTCATAGATCTTTAATTTGATGGGTGGAACACCCCATAACTCTAAGTATATTGGGAGAAAATTGCAGTTATATTTGGACCAAAGTTTCAGTAAAACTTATGAGTGTAACTTGTGATGACTTTCATCGACTTTTGTTCCACAACTCGCTTGACATTAAAACATAACAAACGGATGTCATACAACTAATATAAATCATAACATAATCTCCTTATCATGTTAATCACCCTAGTCTCACCCCAAAGGTACATGTTATAACATTCCCAACTTGTCGACTTTCGACGAAATATTATTTTATTCAATTACTTTAGCTTCTGAACTGTCCAACCCTCTTTGTACTTGTTGTTCATGATCTTCAATATTTGTAACCTCATAGGTAACATGATTAACTTACTTTATATACTTTTAAATATTATCTCATTTTTGGTCCTACATTAGTTTGCTTATGACGCATTTTTACGTACAAAAATATAGGGTGTAACATCACTCCCCCCTTGGGAACATTCGTCCTCGAATGTTTACTCTTAGAGACTGAAAAATTTTGCCAAAGTATCCTTCGTACACTAGGTTAAAACCAACCTGCACGCAGCCAGAAAACATACTATGCATGCCATACATGGCCAATCTTTATAAATAGCAGCAATTTGCCTCACCGACCGTAAATCATAAATATTGAAAGTGAAAAATAAAAGCTTACCTGATGACCTGCTAGCCTGAATAGAGCTGTGTTGTAGCATCCCATCTCGAGCCATATCTTCAGTTTGAAATAGGTGGGGTTATTTAGACTTCATTTCTCCCTCCGATTCCCACGTCATCTCTTCTACATTCTTGCTCCTCCATAAAACCTTCACGGAAGCTACCTCCTTATTTCGTAGCTTGCGGATTTGTCGGTCTAGGATGGCAACTGGAATTTCCTCGTATGACAAGTCCTCTGTAATCTGTACATCATCCGTGGGCACCACTCGGGTAGGATCGCCAATGCACTTCCATAGCATAGATACGTGAAAAACCGGATGGACAGACTCCAATTCTGAGGGCAACTCTAACTCATAAGCTACTTGGCCCACTCTCCGAATGATCCTATAAGGCCCAATATACCGTGGGCTAAGCTTGCCTTTCTTGCCAAACCTCATCACGCCCTTCATAGGTGATACCTTTAAGAATACCCAGTCATTAATCCTGAACTCTAAGTCTCGTCGCCGCACGTCAGAATATGACTTCTGACGACTCTGAGCTGTCAACAGTTGCTTCCGGATAACCTTTACTTTCTCTATGGCCTGCTGAACCAGGTCTGGCCCATGTAACCCAGATTCTCCAACATCAAACCACCCTATAGGAGATCTGCACTTACGCCCATACAAAGCCTCGTACGGAGCCATCTGGATACTGGAGTGGTAACTGTTATTATATGCAAACTCGATAAGAGGTAGATGTTCATCCCAACTTCTTTTAAAATCCAACACACATACTCGTAACATATCCTCGAGCATCTGAATTGTGCGCTCGGCTTGTCCATCAGTCTGTGGATGAAAAGCTGTGCTGAGATTCACCTGAGTCCCTAGACCTCTCTGAAATGACCTCCAAAAATGTGCTGTAAACTGAGCCCCACGGTCAGATATAATAGAAACTGGTACTCCGTGTAGCCGCACTATCTCCTTAATATATAACTTTGCATAATCTTCTGCTGTATATGTAGATCTGACCGGTAGGAAGTGAGCTGATTTCGTGAGCCTATCGACTATCACCCATATGGAATCAAACTTACGATTAGAATGAGGTAAACCCGTGATAAAGTCCATGTTTATCGCCTCCCATTTCCATGTCGGGATCTCTATAGTCTGCATTAGCCCTCCAGGCTTCTGGTGCTCTATCTTCACTTGCTGGCAACTAGTACATTGGGCGACAAACTCAGCAATGTTCTTCTTCATATCATTCCACCAGTACACATCCTTAATGTCATGATACATCTTCGTCGACCCAGGATGGATGGAATACCATGAATAATGTGCCTCTGACATAATCCTGTCTCGTAGCCCTACTACATCTGGAACACACAAACGACCCCTATATCTGAGAACCCCATCTCCCTTTCTTTAACAGTGGCTTCTTCTGCTGCGGAACTCGCTCTCTCAGCTCGACCAACTCTGGGTCCTCGTACTGCCTTTCCTTGACTTCCGCTATGAGGGATGATTTTGTAGTGTTTTGGAGTACAACTCCACCATCCTCAGAATCTACTAACCGAACCCCCAACGAAGACAATTGATGAATCTCTCTAGCTAATTGTCTTTTCTTGGGCTCTACATGTGCTAAGCTACCCATAGATCGGCGACTTAAGGCATCTGCTACAACATTAGCTTTCCCTGGATGGTAGAGAATGTTAACATCGTAATCTTTCAATAACTCAAGCCATCGCCTCTGTCGCAAATTCAACTCTTTCTGCTTGAAGATATATTGTAGGCTTTTATGATCAGTAAATACATCAACATGAACACCATATAAATAATGCCGCCATATCTTAAGTGCATGGACAACCGCAGCTAACTCGAGGTCGTGGGTCGGATAATTCCTCTCGTGCTTCCTCAACTGCCTTGAAGCATACGCAATTACCTTCCCATTTTACATCAGGACACATCCTAACCTGACACCTGATGCATCACAATACACGGCATAACCCTCTAGACCCTCTGGAAGTGTTAGAACTGGAGCTGAGGTCAACCTGTTCTTAAGCTCTTGGAAACTCCGCTCACAAGCCTCTGTCCATTGAAACTTAGTTTCTTTCTGTGTCAACTTCGTCAATGGTGCCGAAAGGGAAGAAAAACCCTCTACGAACCTCCGATAGTATCCTGCTAAGCCTAGAAAGCTACGAACCTCTGTCGGAGTGGTAGGTCTAGGCCAATATTTCACGGCCTCAATCTTCTGAGTGTCCACCTTTATCCCTTCATCTGATACAATATGCCCCAAGAATGCTACAGACTTCAACCAGAACTCATATTTAGAAAACTTAGCATACAACTTACGATCACGGAGGGTTTGGAGTACCGCTCGTAGGTGGTCCGCATGCTCATCCTCTGAACGGGAATAAACCAGAATATCATCAATAAATATTATCACGAACAGATCTAAAAATGGACGGCCATAAGCTATTCATCAAGTCCATAAATACAGCGGGTGCATTAGTCAACCCAAAGGACATGACAAGGAACTCGAAGTGGCCATATCGGGTCCTGAAGGCTGTCTTCGAAATATCTTTTTCCCGAACTCTGACTTGGTGGTACCCCAACCTCAAATCTATCTTTAAAAAGCATCTAGCCCCCTGCAACTGATCAAACAAGTCATCGATCCTTGGAAGTGGATACTTATTCTTAATAGTTACCTTGTTCAGCTGCCTATAATCGATACACATCCTCAGCGAGCCGTCTTTCTTTCGCACAAATAGTACTGGTGCACCCCAAGGTGAGGTACTGGGCCTGATGTAACCTTTCTCCAGCAAATCTTTTAACTGCTCCTTCAACTCCTTCAATTCGCCAGGTGCCATTCTATATGGAGGGACGGATATTGGTTGAGTTCCTGGAAGCAAATCGATGCTAAAATCAATCTCTCGCTCTGGAGGAATACCTGGAAGCTCATCTGGAAACACATCTGCATACTCTTTGACTACGGGAATAGACTGAAGTGTAGGTATCTCAGCATCTGCATCTCTAACTCGCACAATATGATAAATGCACCCTTTTGCGATCATTTTCCTCGCCTTCAGATAGGAAATAAACCTACCTCTGGGTGTTGGTGTATTACCTACCCATTCAAGGACTGGCTCACCCGAAAAATGAAATCTGGCTGCCTTTGCTCGGCAATCAACTGTGGCATAGCAAGCTGCCAACCAGTCCATGCCCATGATAGCATCAAAATCCATCATCTCTAGCTCAACTAGGTCAGCTGAGGTCTGACGACTACAAATTGTCACCGTACAACCTCGGTAAACCCGTCTAGCAATAATCGATTCTTCGACCGGTGTAGATACTGCAAAAGGATCACTTAGTATTTCAGGCACTATACCAAACTTCCTCGCGACAAATGGGGTAATATACGATAAAGTAGATCCTGGGTCTATCAAAGCATAAGCATCGTGAGAGCAAATGGTTAATATACCTGTCACAACGTCTGGTGAAGACTCTTGGTCCTGTCGACCCGCTAAAGCATAGATACGGTTCTGATTACCACTTGAACTGGAACCTCTACCTCTGCCTCGACCTCTACCAGCCGAAGACTGAGACTCGTGCCCTGAAGGATGCACGGACATAGATGATCCTGTTGCTGAACTCGCTGGTTGTGCCATTCCCCCCGAATCTCTATTTGGGCAATCTCGCATCATATGCCCTGGACGCCCACATGTATAACAAGCATCAGAACCTGCTCAGCATTGGCCCAAGTGTCCTCTACCACAGATGTCACACCGTGGAGGAAATGACCATGTCTGCGCAGATCCTCGTTGTCGTTGCAAACCCGACGCCCATGAGCTCTCACTTGGTCCTGACTGATTATAGCGGTCATACCTGTAACCCTGTAACTGAGGTGGCGGAGGCCTAGGTGGCCGTCCGAAGTACTGGGTCCTATAACTACCCTGATATTGCTCCTGAGACCTGGGAAATCTCATCCTCTTATGTTGCCCTTGCTCAGCCCTTTCTGTACCCTGCTGCCGACGCCTACCCCTTTCTATATTCTGGGCGAATGCCTGAATCCGGGAGATATCCATACTATCCTGCAATGCAGCGGTGGCACATGCCTCGGTTAACTCTGGGGCTAACCCTGCTATAAACCTGTGAATCCTGTCCCGCATAGTAGCAACTATGGATGGTGCATATCTGGCCAATGAGTCAAAACGGAGACTATACTCTCGAACACTCATATTACCCTGCTTGAGGGCTAGAAACTGATCGACTCGAGCCTGTCGGATCTCCCGTGGTAAGTACTGGTCAAGGAAGGCATCTGAAAAATTCTCCCAAATAGCTGGAGGTGCATCACGTCCCCTGGACCTCTCCCATCCCTCATACCAAAGGATGGCTATATCTCGGAGTCGAAAAGCTGCTAGCTCAACTGCCTCTTTCTCCGTGGCATGCATAACACGAAAGATCCTGTGAAGCTGATCTATGAAATCCTGCGGGTCCTCCCTCTGATCTGTCCCCGTGAACTCTGGGGGACTCAAAGCAATAAACTCTCGGACCCTTGAACTCCTAGACCCCTCAGAAGTTCCTGCACTAGCTGATGCCCTAGCCTGTTGCTGGGTAGCTACCAACTGTGTCAACAATTGCACCGCACTCCTTAAGTCCCGATCTGATGGAAGTGGAGGGGGAACTGGATGTGCGGTTTCCCTAGGAATCTCCGTAGTTGGTGGAGGAGCCGGTAATGGCTGAGTAGGGGTCTCACCTTGAGCCTCAGACTGGGCCCCATCTACTGGGGGGTACCCTGCTGGTCCCCTCACCTACTGCTGTATCTCTCCTCTAGCTAGCCGTAGTCTTCCTAGTCACCGTCATCTGTGCATGCAAACACCAACACATAAGTTTAATTCAAATTTTCTATAACTCAGTTCTGTAGCACGATTTAGATTTCAAAGAAGGGTAACCAACTCCTAAATGCCCTGTAGTGCCCTGCTTATATAATGTGGTGCACAACACATCTATAAACAAGACCCTACTAGACACGACTTGTAGACTCCCTAGGACAGAACTGCTCTGATACCAAGTTTGTCACGCCCCGAACCTAGGAGCGAGACAAGCACCCGGTGCCTCACCTAACCTGGCGTACCAAATTGCGACTAAGGGACTCTGAACACATAATGTCATACTTTGGCCATGGGGCCACCTTGCAAGACAATTTGCGAAGCAAAATATAAAACTGAATGGAAACTAGCGCTAACTAAACATCAATATAAAGCTAGGCTGAAAAGGCCGTCATAGCTACTACAGCTGACAAACCACCAAATTATACATACCAGGCCTACAAACCCAACATACTGCACTAACCAACAGGATATGTCTACAAGCCTCTACTGATAGATGTACTATGATCGGAACAGGGCCCCGACCTACCCATAACATATATACAGATATACATAAGATGTACACAACACTCTAGACCTGGCAACTCCGAAAGGCATGGAGCTTACCGATCAGGCTGAACTCGGGAAACACCTACTGAGGAGATCTACTCGTCTGTCTATCTGAACCTGCATGCATGAAATGCAGCGTCCCCGGAAAAGGGACGTCAGTACGAAATAATGTACCGAGTATGTAAGGCAATAACATAACTGAAAATCAAAACTGAACTGATAATATAATAACTGGAAGTAACTGGGAGTCAAAGATGATCTGGAGATATACTTACCTGCTGATAGTGACTAAACTCCTTCAATATAGTAAGTAAAATAAATGTCCGGCCCCATAAGGCTCGGTACGTGTAAATGCTCGGCCGTAGTAGGCTCGCTCATAGGCGCTCGGCCATACTGGGCTCGCTCATAGGCGCTCGGCCACAGTAGGCTCGGTATATATAACTTACCATCTGATCAGAGGTTGCCCAATAGGGGCCTGCCTACCGATTATAGCTCGATGGTGGTGAAAATAGTGTAATACTGTATATATATATAGACCCTCTGATCTCTTGACTGAATAAAGACAAAACTAAACTGAATATGAAGTCTCGATAAGGAATAATGTTGTAACTTATGAGACTAGAATAATGTGAATAAATTCATGAATACGAACTTCTCTTTATGTCTCATTATTAACACATGTAGCTACGAGATCATGCCAAAATGAAGGAAGGGCTTAGCCTTAACATACCTTATCACAATCTTTTCAATCACCAAGTTGAACTCACCTCTTCGCACCTTAATCTACAAGAATGATAATAATACTATCGTTAAGTTACGAAAGGTACAACTATTGCACAACGAACGACAAACCTATTTTGTATTAAAACGGGCAGCATCTCCCCTATAATCCTTACTTCCTCCAAAGTCAAGATAACACCAACAATACAAGAACAGAACAATAACAACATATATACATCATTTTCCAGCCCTATATACACCATCAAATACTATAAAACAGCCCAACACAACCCAATCTCTTCGTACACAAAACGACCACCGTAGTAGTATCAAACGACCCGAAAATGTTATGACGAACGACCAGCCAACCACCCTACATTTATATGGTGTTTATAAACCCCCTTCCTCCTCCAAAACTCCACAAAATAGTAGTAAAATACGCAGCCCAACAGCAACACAAAACAGTCCACAAAACAGTCCGCTACAAGTGAATAACTCGAACTCACGGCTTTCGATCACCGTCCCGTGAGTTCTTACAAGTATAGAACGACTTACCATGAATTTACAGAAGAAAAATTGGATGAAAGAGAGAAGTAAACTCACCTTATTTGTTGGATAACTCAGCTCTTATCTTGGTTCTTCAAACTCTAGGTTTTACCTCCAATTGGAACTTGAAAGGGAGAGAAAATCAATTAGGGTTTGTGGGAAATTTTTGGGAGGATTCTTTGTAGAGCTTATGTCTAGTTATTATGCTCTATTTTAAGTCTAATATATGAAGAAAATAGGGCCTTAAAAGGCCTCTTTGGACGACCCGAAATGGCCCATTTTTGGGCTTTCATTTAAGCAAGTAGGTGACAGACCTACTTGTCACCTAGCAGCTTGCGCAGTATCGCAAAAATGCCCATATCTCACTACTCCAATGTCATATTGACAAACGGTTTAATGCATTGGAAAATAGACTCATAGATCTTTAATTTGATGGGTGGAACACCCCATAACTCTAAGTATATTGGGAGAAAATTGCAGTTACATTTGACCCAAAGTTTCAGTAAAACTTATGAGTGTAACTTGTGATGACTTTCATCGACTTTTGTTCCACAACTCGCTTGACATTAAAACATAACACACGGATGTCATACGACTAATATAAATCATAACATAATCTCCTTATCATGTTAATCACCCTTGTCTCACCCCAAAGGTACATGTTATAACATTCCCAACTTGTCGACTTTCGACGAAACATTGTTTTATTCAATTGCTTTAGCTTCTGAACTGTCCAACCCTCTTTGTAGTTGTTGTTCATGATCTTCAATATTTGTAACCTCAAATGTAACATGATTAACTTACTTTATATACTTTTAAATATTATCTCATTTTTGGTCCTACATTAGTTTGCTTACGACGCATTTTTACGTACAAAAATATAGGGTGTAATAGTTGGGAGGCCAATTCACGAGGAAAGGACATTGCAGAATGAGAATTTTATGGCTTGAGGTAAGTAATAGTTTTAAATCTGGTCCCGAAGGTATGAAACCCCGGAACTTTGTGTCATCTGAATATTTTGGAGGTGACGCATATGCTAGATAACGGGCGTGTGGGCGTACACCGAGGGGATTGTGACTTGGTCCGTCCCGTGGAAACTGTATAGTTGAATAATTTTTTGTTAGCTATATGCTCTCTATGTGTTGAAGAAATTTGATTGTAAATGATATTAGAAATCATTCTTAGGCTATGTTATAGTATTGTTGGGACCCGCAGAGGTCACGTACTTGTTGAATTATTTGCTAATTGCTGTCTTGTACTCAGTCATGATTTTTCTTGCGTATTATACCTCAGACTTTTTGGATATTTGTTGATACACTATGTTATCTTTTTTTGGGCTGACCTTTGTGATTTCTGAGAGCCCGAGAGACTAGAGAGGTTAAGGACTGAGTAAGGCCGAGGGCCTGTTAGTGAGGTAAGGATATTATGGCACGTGAGTTATCCGTACAGGATATTATAGCACGTGAGTTGTCCGTGCAGATTATGGCGCTTGGGCTGTAGGAGTCCCTCCGGAGTCTGTACACCCCCCAGTGAGTGCGGGTACCCATTGAGTGTGAGTGTTGAGGGCTGAGAGCTGAGTGGCTGAGCTGTTGTGATGAGTTGAGTGACTGTTGCCTGAGAGGCTGTACTTGCTTTGCATTTGTTATTGTACTTGGTTGCTATCTGTCCATTATTGTGAAATTTTTGAAAGATTTTATATCCGAATTACATGAAATTGAACTATATAAATCTGATTTAACTTAAACTGTCGGATTTAAAAGCATGTTTATTATTTGCTGGAATTACTGAAAGTGAACTATAACTGTATAGCTCGTCATTATCTTCAGTTCCTTATTTATTATTGTTACTTGCTGAGTTGGTTGTACTCATACTACACCCTGCACTTCGTGTGCAGATTCAGGTATTTCCCGACATAGCTGGTGTTGAGTTTTACACACAACTAATTTTCCGGAGATTTAGAGGTAGCTGTCGTGTTTCGCAGACCTTGTCTCTCTTTCCCTATATCCTTGTTTACTGTATTTTGGTCTTAAACTATTATAGACCTTATGTTCCATATTTGTATCCATATTAGATGCTCATATACTCAGTGACACCAGGTTTTGGGAGTGGTTGTATCAGTATTTGTAAGATTTGTGGATTTTATTTAAATATTATATTTTCAGACTTAAAAAAAGTTGTGGTTCATTGAGATTTTCATCTTGCCTAGTATTGAGATAGGCGACATCACGTAATGTTAGGATTTTGGGTCGTGACACTCCATCCCAAATATAAAAGTATAGGGCAACTCCATGCCCAAGGAACTCCATCCCAAATAAAATATGCCCGGGGAACTCTATCCCAAATATAATATATATAGGGCACCTCCATGCCCAGGAAACTCCATCCCAAATATAATATCCATTGAGCTCACTATTGGTGTGCAGACTCCGTAGGGGCTCCTTCAGCCCAAGCTCTATAATAAGCCAGATCCAGGCATAAATAAATAAAAATATGTTGCGGCGTGCAGCCCGATCCCTTAATTATCACTCATAATCAGGCCCTCAGCCTCACTCAGTCAATAATCTCTCGAGTCTCTCGGGCTCACATTGCTCATGCTAAGCAACCTTAATAAATGATACGGGATGTGACAATATACAATAGCAGAGACTGAATCATGATATGAAATGATGAATGCGACTGAGTACATAACAGAAACTAAGCACATAACTCGACGGTAAAGAACGACGATTGTGTGTCCCAATCGTACCAGCACATAGCGTAAACAAGATTTCTACCATAAATTATTGCTCAAGTGCTCTAACACATAGAGTACAGTAAAAACGTTCAGATAAGATAGCTACATAGTTCCATGTAGTTGACTAATGACAACTCACTTGGTGCACTCCCACACGCCCTTCACCTAGCATGCATGTCACCTCAACATCAATCACATAACACGTAATTCGGAATTTCATACCCTCAGCACCAACTTTAGAAGTGTTACTTACCTCGAACAAGCTAAATCCAATATCGAGCAGTCCAAGCGATGCTCCAAAAATGACCTCCCGTGCGTACCGACATCCGAACTGCTCGAAACTAGCCAAAAGCAATTCAAATACATCAAATAATGCCAACGGAAACAAGCCCAATTGATACAGGACGAATCTTTAATTAAAAGCCAAAACTCAACCCAAAAGTCCAAACAGAGCCCGTGACCCGGAACTCGACGAAACTTATAAAATCCGATAACCCTTTCAATTACGATTCCAACCATACTAGTTTTACCCAAATCCGACTCCGAATTGATGTTCAAAACTCAAAAACTCACCCCATGAAACTCTAGGCTAATAGCCACAATTTCACTTTAACATTCATAGTGCAATTACCAAAAACAAAGATAGAATCATGAAATATAATAAAAATCGAGTATAAAACACTTTCCCCAATCCTTGTGATGCAATTCCTCTCCAAAGTCGCCCAAAACCGAGCTCCAAGTCTCAAAATGAAAATAAAACGACCAACCTTGGAAAATATAGCTTCTGCCCAGCGATTTTCGCTTTTGCGAACAAAGGGCCACTTTTGCGGAAGCACAGGTGCGAGACAACAAAGAAAACACTGGAGGTATGCTCTTACGCACCTATGCAACATGCACCGCTTCTGTGCAAGTGCAGGTGTGAGACAAAACACGCTTCTGCACACATACCCGCTTCTGCGATCACAACTTCCGCTTCTGCGCACACAGAGGTGCGCCTCTACCTCCGCATCTGCGATGATCCCCATCCAAGCCTTCCTTCACTTCTGCGACCAACTGTCCGCATCTGCGTCCCATTCTTCCATAGATGCGGAAACACCAGAACCAACAGCCTTAACCAAATGCAACATGCAACGAAATGGTCCAAACCTCATCCGAAACTCACCCGAGTCCTTCAGGACCCCGTCCAAATATACCAACAAGTTCGATGACATAACACGGATCTACTCGAGGCCTTAAATCACGCATAACAATATCGAAATAATGAATCACACCTCAAATCAAAAGTAATGAACTTAAAACTTTCAATTTTCAAAACTCGCATCGAAACACATCCAGTCAACTCAGAATGAACTCAAATTTTGCACACAAGTCCCAAATGATATAACGAAGCTATTCCAATCTTCGAAACCACAATCCGAATCCGATATCCACAAAGTCTACTCTCGGTCAAACTTATGAACTTTCCAGACCTTCAAATTTCTAATTTTTGCCAATTAGTGCTGAATCCTTCTAGAAATATCCTAATGCAAATTCGGGCATACGCTTGAGTCCAAAAGCCTCATCCGGACGTAAAGGAACCATCAAAACTTCATTCCGAGGTCAAATTTGCAAAATTCAAACTTAATCACCACTTCCAACTTAAGGCTTCAATCATGAAATTCATTCTTCCAAATCGGTTCAAAATAACCTGAAAACCAAAACCGACGATTCACACAAGTCATAATACATCATACAGAGCTACTCATGACCTCAAACTACCGAGCGAAGTGCAAATTCTCGAAACGACCAGTCGGGTCATTACAATTAATTAATAAAATATCACACAAAAGGCATTATAGCATTTCCTCAACCTTTTAGAAAAATACAAAACACAATGTAGTAAACAACAAAAGGAATGTTAAAAATCTTACAAAATATGGCATAACAATTTGTCGAATTTGAGAGAATAGTATAGCAAGAAGGTATACAACATTTCCTCAAATCTGTAAAAAAACAAAAAGAAGATGCTCTATTTTCCTATTGCAATAAAGATGTTACTTCTTTGACAAAAACTATGAAAACTTGTCCATAGTGCCACAATAAGTTTTTTTAAAAACATCAGCTTAGTCAATTAGTTTTTGCATAAGTGACACTGAACCAAGCAAAATACCTCCACATTTTATACATCAATCTTTCCCTATTATATTGCGAGTGAAGGATTATTACTATGAGAAATGGAGGACCGAAGCTGAAAACCTCGTGGAGGACTGAAGTTCTAAATCTAGTCTTGAAGAGTCTTGATAGAGTTGAAAGCCTCGTGGAGGACTGAAGCTGACAAATTAGAAAATAAATATGTGTCCGAAATAAAAACATAATGATACTAATTTAAGCGTTTCAGAAATTGAATTTATAAAATGATATATTTCTAATACTTTAATCTTAAAATAACTAAATTGTACGTTTTCACAAAGAATAGGATATCTTTATGCTTTTTTCATAGTATAACATCCACATTAAGGTACTTTACTGAACATAAATTTTCACTCACTAAGAGAAACAATCTAACCAAAACATAACTTTAAGTGAAATAAAAAGAAGTGGATATGATAACACAACACCAAAACGTCAAAAGACGAAAACGTCAAACCAAAAGGTTTCGTTTTTCACATTAATCAATTTAAAAATAAAAATTAAATAAAAATATGTTCGAAACACCCCAAAGATAATAGAGCAAGGAAAACGCACAATCTTCATGCTTTATCCACGAAGGGGTTTCAAGAAAATTTCTTTGCATTCTGGTAAATAACATCAGAACGTAGAATTAAAAGATGAATGTAAATAAACTCAATAATAACTGGTCAAAACATCATAAAAAACTACAATATCAATAAATTATTAATGGAGATGGGCACAATTACCATAATAAACTAAAATACCGATGAAATATCTTGTATTCTTGCTCCAAAATCAAAGAAAACTTATAAAACAACTAACAAACAACAAATTCTCATCAAGTATTTCTCCATAACAATATTTCACATATTCCAAAAGTAAGCCAATTATCAAAGCTAATAAAATCTTCAAACTTAGTAAATTAAACCATTAATACCAGTAATAGAAGACTTCATAAAGACAATTATAAACCTCAAAGGAAAAATGGATTGTTGAAGAACTTTCCTAAAAAAATTTTCTTTTTTATGAGATGGGGTAATTATTCACATCAATCTGGCATAATAAAGAGGAATTATAAAATTGAAATGGTTAACGAAGAGATGAAAATAATAATTTAAAGGCTGGTCACCATAGCCGAAAAAGAAATTTTGGAAGAAAGAATTGGTTAGTAAAGGATTTGAGAGGAGATGAGCAAAAGAGGAAAATGGGTCTGGGATAAAAGAAGATTGGGTATGATAAGAACTTATTTTGTTACTGAAAATTTATATAAGGAATTTGAATAGGAAATGGGAATTAAATAGAGTATGAAACTGTAACTGAAATGTTGTGCAAACATTGAAAGAAAATTCAAGTTTAACCATGCCCTCCACCTCTCCCTCTAAATCCTTCTTGTACATTCCTTCTAGGTTGGACTTTAACCGGTTTATCATTCAAATCATCATCACAGTCATTTTGTGGTTGTTGTGGCCTAAGAGGTTGTTGTTGATGCTCAAATCTATCTTGTGGAATTGGACCTTATCTTGGGACTTGATTGTTAGTAACTTGTGGTTGATTGATTGGCCTTGCAATGTGTAATGCGGTGTAACGATCCAAAATCCAACTAGTCGTAATGAAACCTAACATAACCTGCTAGGTAAGCCATATAACAGCAACACAAATTAATGATGATGATAAGAGTCAAAAAGTGAAATAACTGAATTTATACAACTCCCTAAGTACTGGTAGTACAAGTCATGAGCCACTAAGACTTCAGATTTACAAGGCTAGTATGAAATAATATTCACAACATCTGATTGAAATATACATAAATTGAACTTAAATCTAAACTACCAAGAACAAGATGTAGATATGTCCGAAAATCAGGTACGCTCCCAATTCTGGCTCCCGCCATACGCAACAACATCGGCTCCAAGATCTCTACGCAAGGTACACAAGTGTAGTTTGAGTACAACCGACCCCATGCATTCAATAAATATTATAGCTAAGTTCAGCGAGGTATTAGAAGCAAGAATTATAAATGATACTCGATATCACATGTAAAATTCATAATTTCAATAAGTATAGAATAAATATATGAAAACAATCAGGAAATCTCAGGTAAAAATTACCAACTTGATGCTCACAATTCTTTGTTTTAAAGTATTCTGTTCAGTCAACAATCCAGCATATAAGGAAGATATTCAAGTAAATCATACAAACAATCAAGAAAAATGCAAGTAAAGATGAAATACAATAACGAAATATCAGCCCATTGTGGCGCACAATCCGATCCAAATAACAATGAGCCAATAAAGCATGTTGCGGGGTGCAACCTGATCCGAATAATAGTAACCAGCTCTCCCAGAGATCACATCAACCAGAAACCTTGCCAGCTTCTCACAATCTGTGTGTACACCATCAATAGAGAAACATGAGAGGGTGACCCTAGGAGGATGGATCCGTATCCACACGCTGCACGGACAACTCATGTGTTGTACGAACAACTCATGTGCTAATAATATCAACCGCATGGATAACTCACGTGCTATAATATCAATATCTGGATCCTCACGGACAACTCACGTGATGCACGGGTAACTCACGTGTTGCACGGTAACTCACGTGTTGCACGGGTATCTCACGTGTTAATAATATTAATTGGCATGAAGTACTCACGTGCTGCACGGACAACTCACGTAAAAATATCACAATTTGTCCGGCGTGATCACATGCATAATATCATAATCTGCCCGGCATGGTCACATGCATAACAACATAATCCACCCGACATGGTCACGGACATAACAACACAATCCGCCCGGCGTGGTCACAGTCATAACAACACAATCCGCCCGGCGTGGTCACAGACGTAAAAACATAATCCATCCCGCATGGTCACAAGCATAACAACACAATCCGCCAAGCGTGGTCACAAACATCCAGTTCAAATCATATCACATAGAAGCAAGTAAACAAGAACACATGTATATGATGAATAAATATCATATTTCATGCTCTTGGACTAGTATAATGTCACGACCCGAAATTTTCCACCGACGGGACCGTGATGGCGCCTAACATTTCACTTGCCAGGCAAGCCAACGTTAGAGAATCATTAAACCAATTCCTTATTTCCATTCAGTAAATAACAATAATTAACTAAAATAAAATATAATAAGTGTGAAATATCATAAAACTGTATTAATTACTACCACCCGGATCTGGAGTCACAATTCACGAGCATTCTAGAATTTGCTACAAGTAATAGTCAGAAAGAAATACAACTGTCTGAATGAAAGAAACAGTAGAACAAAAAAGATAGACGGGGACTTCAAGGTATGTGAACGCCGACAGATCTACCTTGAGTCTTCGGATAGCGGACCAATAGCAAAATCTCAATCAACTCGAGCCGGAATTAAAATTTGCACAGAAAGTGCAGAGTGCAGTATCAGTACAACCGACCCCATGTACTAGTAAGTGTCAAGCCTAACCTCGACAAAGTAGTGACGAGGCTAAGGCAAGGCACCTACAAATCAACCTGTACAATTTAACAGTGTATATGCAAATAACAGAAATGAAGAACTAAACAAGAAATGTCGGGAGGGGAACATACTGAGGGGAATACAAGATAAAGAACTACAACAGAATGATCAACAGAGCAGTCAATATACCATGAATCAACAGGAATAGTGAATACAGTAAGGAAAAATGCACGGCATCACCCTTCGTGCTTTTACTCTCAATCTCACCATAAAATTAATAGAAACGGCACGGCATCACCCTTCGTGCATTAAGTCTCATATCATGGCACGGCATCACCCTTCGTGAATTAACACTCAGAATATGGCACGGCATCATCCTTCGTGCATTAACAGTCACAATATGGCACAACATCACCCTTCGGACCCGATACTAACAATGCCAAACATCAATAAATTCTTAAAAATAATTATTTTTCATCAAAAAATCATAACTTGAGCTAGGGACCTCCGAATTAGATTCCGGGCATATGCCCAAGTCCCATAATTCGATACGGACCCACCGGGACCGTCAAAACACATATCCAGGCTCGTTTACTAAAAATATTGACCAAAGTCAACTAAAATCAACTTTTAAGGCAAAAATTCTTATTTTCATTAGTTTTTAACATAAAAGCTTTTCGAAAATCTGTCTGAACTATGCACACAAATTGAGGAGGGTAAAAATGAGATTTATAAGGCTTAAGAGCGCAGATTCGAGTTCTAAAACATAATATGACCTTTTGGGTCATCACAATCTTCAACTCTAAAACAACCGTTCGTCCTCGAACGGACATAGAAAAGTACTTGGGCTAGTGAAAAGGTGGGGATATCTACTCTATATGTCGGACTCAGACTCCCAAGTAGCTGCCTCAATAGGCTGACCTCTCTACTACACTCGAACTAAAGGGTAACTCTTTGATCTTAACTGGCGAACTTGCCGGGCTAGAATTGCCACCGGCTCCTCCTCGTAAGTCAAATCCATGTCCAACTGGACAGAGCTGAAATCTAACATATGGGACGGATCACCGTGATACTTTCGAAGCATGGACACATGGAATACCGGATGAACAGCTGCTAAACTAGGTGGCAATGCAAGCCACCTCTCCCACTCTCTCCAGAATCCCAAAAGGTCCGATATACCTAGGGCTCAACTTGCCCTTCTTTCCGAACCTCATTACTCCCTTCATGGGTGATACCCAAAGTAACACTCTCTCTCCGACCATGAATGCAACATCATGAACTCTACGGTCGAAATAACTCTTATGCCTGGACTGAGCTGTGCGATGTCGATCCTGAATAATATTGACCTTATCCAAGGCATCCTGTACTAAGTCTGTGACCAACAACCGAGCCTCTCCAGGCTCGAACCACCCAACTGCCGACCGACACCGCCTACCATATAATGCCTCAGAGGGAGCCATCTGAATGCTCGACTGATAGTTGTTGTTGTAGGTGAACTCTGCAAGGGAAAAGAATTGATCCCACGATCCTCCGAAGTCTATAACACAAGCGCGGAGCATATCCTCCAAGATCTGAATAGTACGCTCGGACTGCCTGTCTGTCTGAGAATGGAATGTTGTGCTCAATGCAACCCGCGTACCCAACTCACGCTGTACTGCCCTCCAAAAGTGCGAGGTAAACTGCGTACCTCGATCAAAAATGATAGACACGGGCACACTGTGAAGACGGACGATCTCACGAGTATAAATCTTTGCTAACCACTCTGAGGAATAGGTAACTGCCACAAGAATGAAGTGCGCTGACTTAATCAGCCTATCCATAATAACCCATACGGCATCGAACTTCCTCTGAGTCCGTGGGAGTCCAACAACAAAGTCCATAGTGATACGCTCCCACTTCTACTCAGGAATCTCCATCTGCCGAAGCAAACCACCGGCTCTCTGATGCTCATATTTTACCTGCTGACAATTTAGGCACTGAGCTATGTAAGCAACTATATCTTTCTTTATCGTCCTCCACCAATAATGTTGCAGGTCCTGGTACATCTTGGCAGTGCCCGGGTGAATAGAATACCGAGAACTGTGAGCCTCCTCAAGGATCAACTCACGAAGCCCATCCACATTAGGCACACAAATACGACCCTGCATCCTCAAAACTCCATCATCTCCAACAGTAATTTGCTTGGCACCACCGTGCCGCTCTGTGTCTCTAAGGACAAGTAAATGAGGATCGTCATCCTGTCGATCTCTGATGCGCTGAAACAAAGAAGACCGAGCAACTGTACAAGCTAGAACACGGCTGGGATCAGAAACATCTAACTTCACGAACTGGTTGGCCAAGGCCTGAACATCCAATGCAAGCTGTCTCTCACCAACTGGAATATATGCAAGGCTACCCATACTGACTGACTTTCTACTCAAAGCATCGGCCACCACATTGGCCTTCCCGGGATGATACAATATGGTGATATCATAGTCTTTCAATAGCTCCAGCCACCTCCTCTGCCTCAAATTGAGTTCCTTCTGCTTGAACAAATACTGCAAGCTCCGATGATCAGTGAATACCTCACATGGCACGCCATAAAGGTAGTGCCTCCAAATCTTCACCGCGTGAACAATAGCTGCCAGCTCTACATCATGAACATGGTAATTCTTCTCGTGAACCTTCAGCTGCCGTGAAGCATATGCAATAACCTTGCCACCCTGCATCAATACCGTACCCAGACCAATACGAGATACATTAAAATATACTGTATAAGATCCTGAACTTGTGGGTAACACCAATACCGGTGCCGTGGTTAAAGAAGTCTTGAGCTTCTGAAAGCTCGCTTCACACTCGTTTGACCACCTGAATGGGACACCTTTCTGGGTCAATCTGCTCAATGGGCTTGCTATAGATGAAAACCCTTCCACGAATCGACGATAATAACCTGCTAAACCCAGGAAACTCCGGATTTCTGTAACTGAAGTAGGTCTAGGCCAACTCTGAACAACCTCAATCTTCTTAGGATCCACTTTTATGCCTTCTACCGATACAACATGCCTCAAAAAGGCAACTGAGTCTAACCAAAACTCACATTTTGAAAATTTGGCATATAACTGATTATTCTTCAAAGTGTGAAGCACACTCCGAAGATGCTGCTCATGTTCCTCTCTACTGCTGGAGTAAATTAAGATATCATTAATAAATACAACCACAAAAGAATCCAACTAAGGCTTGAACACCCGATTCATCAAATCCATAAATGCTGCTGGGGCATTTGTCAACCCAAATGACATCACTAGGAATTCGTAATGCCCATACCGAGTCCGAAAAGCTGTTTTAGGGACATCAGATGCCCTAATCTTCAACTGATGGTAACCAGACCTCAAATCAATCTTTGAAAACACCTTGGAACCCTGAAGCCGATCAAATTAATCATCAATCCTTGGCAATGGATACTTGTTCTTGACGGTGACTTTTTACAACTGCCGATAATCTATACACATCCTCATCGATCCATCTTTCTTCTTCACAAACAACACCGGTGCACCCCAGGGCGAGACAGTAGGTCTAATGAAGCCCTTATCAAGCAAATCTTGCAACTGCTCCTTCAATTCTTTCAACTCTGGCGGGGCCATGCGATATGGCGGAATAGAAATAGGCTGAGTGCCCGAGCCAAATCAATGCAAAAATCAATATCCCTATCGAGTGGCATCCCCGGCAGGTCTGCAGGAAACACCTCTGGAGACTCATGAAGAGCTAACACCAAATCTATGGAAGGAACCTCCCCTTCTCGACCATATGCCGAGCCTTCACAAAAGAGATAACCCTGCTGGCAGAATGGCTAAAATTCCCTCTCCACTCTAATCGAGGCAACCCCTGCAAGGCTAAGGTCACCGTCTTGGCGTGACAATCTAATATAGCATGATAAGGTGATAGCCAATCCATACCCAGTATGACATCAAAATCAACCATGTCAAGAAGTAGAAGATATACACGAGTGTATTTAAGGAACTACACATGAATGATAAACACGATCTACAATAATAACATCTTCCACTAGTGTGGACACATATACAGGAGCACTCAAAGAATCACGGGGCACAACCAAATAGGAAGCAAAATAGGATGACACCTATGAGTAAGTAGATCTCGGATAAGATACGACTGAAGCATCTCTACTACAAACTGAAACAGTACATGTGATAACAGTGTCAGATAACTCAGCTTCATGCCTGGCTGGGAAAGCATAACACCTGGCCTGGGCCCCACCACCCTAAACTATGTCCCTGGGACGACCTCTAACTGGCTGGTCTCTACCTATAATGGCCTGACCTCCACCTCTAAAAGTCTGGCCTCTACCTCTGGCTGCCTGATACTGGGGAGCTATCTGCTCAGGAGCGGGAGTGGTGGGTGTCTAGGCTCCTCCTCCAGCCTGAGAGACTGCTAGTTCCATGGGAAATGCGCCAGTCTGGGCCACACTCTCCATAAGGCCCACAAAATGGATCAAAGCGTCCTGAAGTACTGGGGTAGCAATGAACCCCTCCGGAACCTGAGCTGGTCCGGTAGGAACAGTCTGGGCTGGAACCTCCTCATCAAGCTCTATCTGAGGCTCCACTGCTGAGGCTGCTGCTCGGGCTCTAAGTTGCGCCCTGCCCCTACCTCGGCCTCGACCTCTGCCCCGCGTAGGAGATGTCACTAGAGGCTCTGGCTGCTGCTCGGTTGAGGAAGCGGTACGTGTTCTCGCCATCTGCGAGAGAATAAGAGTAGAAGAGTTCAATCAGCATTGTGAAAGCAAAATCGCACGATAGAGAAGAAAATAAGTGAAACTTGTTCCTAAACTTCATAGCCTCTGGAAGATAAGCACAGACGTCTCCGTACCGACCTTCCAGACTCTACTAAGCTTGCTCGTGAATCGTGAGACCTAGGCAACCTAGTGCTATGATACCAACTGTCACGACCCCAAATTTCCCACCGACGGGACCGTGATAGCGCCAAACATTTCACTTGCCAGGCAAGCCAACGTTAGAGAATCATTAAACCAATTCCTTATTTCCATTCAGTAAATAACAACAATTAACTAAGATGAAATATAATAAATGCGGAATATCATAAAATTGTATTAATTACTACCAGCCGGATCTGGAGTCACAATTCACGAGCATTCTAGAATTTTCTACAAGTAATAGTCAGAAAGAAATACAACTGTCTGATTGAAAGAAACAATAGAACAGTAAAGATAGACGGGGACTTCAAGGTCTGTGAACGCCAACATATCTACCTTGAGTCTCCGAACAACGGACCAATAGCAAAATCTAGATCAACTCGAGCCGGTATCAAAATCTGCACAGAAAGTGCAGAGTGCAGTATCAGTACAACTGACCCCATGTACTGGTAAGTGTCGAGCCTAACCTCGACAAAGTAGTGACGAGGCTAAGGCAAGGCACCTACAAATTAACCTGTACAATTTAACAGTGTATATGCAAATAACAGAAATGAAGAACTAAACAGAAAATGTCGGGAGGGAAACATACTGAGGGGAATACAATATAAAGACCTACAACTGAATGATCACCGGAGCAGTCAATATACCATGAATCAACAGGAATAGTGAATATAGTAAGAAAAAATGCACGGCATCACCCTTCATGCTTTTACTCTCAATCTCACCATAAAATTAATAGAAACGGGACGACATCACCCTTTGTGCATTAACTCTCATATCATGGCACGACATTACACTTCGTGCATTAACACTCACAATATGGCACGACATCACCCTTCATGCATTAACACTCACAATATGGCACGACATCACCCTTCGTGCATTAACACTCACAATATGGCACGGCATCACCCTTCGTGCATTAACACTCTCCCTTACCATAATACAATGCATGATTAACAACAGGGAGATAGAATAACAAGTACAAATCTTACTCCAACATTTGGTTCCATAATATTAATATCAACTTTGAAATAAAAACTCAATTATCACCAGAAAATCTGTAACATGATAAGAACGATAAATTAAACAACACTAGTATAACACGTAGCAATTTGGCATAGGAATGAGACAATATAAGAAAAATAGAGAAACATGGAAAACAGGTAAATTGGCGGCGCATAAGTACTCGTCACCTCACATATATGCCGCTCACATGAATTTCACTTAGCAAGTAATCTAAGGTTCCTAATTTCCTCAAGTCAGGGTTAGACACGACACTTACCTCGCTCCGAAGGCCACTTAATTCTCAATCACAGCTTTTCCTTTGGAATTCACCTCCAAACCACTCGTATCTATTCAAAAATGACTCAATAATATCAAATATTGCTAAAGGAATCAATTATATTGCATAAATTAAATTTCCCAAATTTTCCTCTAAAAAGTCAAAAAATCGACCCCGGGTCTATTTGGTCAAAACCCGAGGTTCGGATAAAAATCCATTTACCCATTCATCCCCGAGCCTGAATATATAATTGGTTTTGGAATCCGACCTCAAATTGAGGTCTAAATCCCCAAATTCCCGAAATCCCTATTTTCTACCCTAACCCCTAATTCTACCATGAAAACTCTAGATTTTAGGTTGATAATTCAAGAAATGTAATGGGTAATTGAAAGAAAATGATTTAGAATCACTTACCAACACTTTAGGGAAGAAAATAACTCTTGAAAATTGCCTCTACCCGTTTGGTTCTTGAAATATGTTGAAGAAATGGCTTAAACCCGTGTTTGGAGTCTGTTTTAAGTCACTGGACAGGCCTTCATCGCATTCGCGAGAGGCCTGTCGCGATCGCGATGCACAGCAGCCTAAGGCCTTCGCATTCGCAAGTCTTTCTACGAGTTCGCGTAAGGCAACTCCCCCCCCCAAGCCTTCGCGTTCGCGACCCCGTGGACGCGTTCGTGTAGAAGAATATGACCCCCCCCTCCCCCAAGTCCCTTAAACTATCGCGTTCGCGAAGGGTACCACCCCCAATGCTTCACGTTCGTGACCAATCCTTCGCGTTCGCGAAGAAGAAATTTCCCCTGCCCCCATTTTACCTTTCGCGTTCGCGTAACGCGAAGAAGGGTACACCAGAACAGCTACTACAGCAAAAATCTCAGATTTTCTAAGTGCAAATCACCCCGTAGCCTATCCGAAACTTACCCAAGCCCTCGCGGCTCCAAACTAATCATGCACACAAGTCTAAAAATATCATACGGACCTGCTCGCACTATCAAATCACCAAAATAACGCCTAAAACTCCGAATTTAGCACCAAATCGAATGAAATTCTCAAGAACACTTTAAAATTACTATTTTCTCAACCGAAGGTCCGAATCACGTCAAATTAACTCCGTTTCTCACCAAATTTCTCAGACAGGTCTTAAATATCATAATGAACCTGTACCGGGCTCCGGAACCAAAATACGGACCCGGTACTAACAATGCCAAACATCAATCAATTTTTAAAAATAATTAATTTTTAGACTTTTAATTTTCATCAAAAATTCATAACTTGAGCTAGGGACCTCCGAATTCGATTCTGAGCATACGCCAAGGTCCCATAATTCAATACGGACCCATTGAGACTGTAAAAATACAGATCCGGGCCCGTTTATCAAAAATATTAACCGAAGTTAACTAAAATCAACTTTTAAGGCAAACATTCTTATTTTCATTAGTTTTCAATATAAAAGCTTTCTGGAAACCTGCCTGGACTGCGCACGCAAATCGAGAAGGGTAAAAATGTGATCTTTAAGGCTTAAGAGCGCAGATTCGAGTTCTAAAACATAAGATGACCTTTTGGGTCATCACATATAATAACATGCTAAAGTGTAGGCATATGTAAAGTGTGTTATGATAACTCAAATCGACAATTTCATCATAGAAATAGCAATTACCAAATTTATTTAGGGAATTAGCCTCTTCGTAACCTCAAATATGGCTCAAATAGCTCACAACAATGTTACAAATATGAGAAATATTATAGCTTAAAGTTTAACAGTCAATTCTACGCATATCATATCCTAAGCACACTTTACACATGCCTAAGCAATTCTAGGCATATCATGTATATGATGAATAAATATCATATTTCATGCTCTTGGACTAGTATAATAACATGCTAAAGTGTAGGCATGTGTAAAGTGTCCTATCATAACTCAAATCGACAATTTCATCATAGAAATAGCAATTACCAAGTTTATTTAGGGAATTAGCCTATTCGTAATCTCAAACATGGCTCAAATAGCTCACAACAATGTTATAAATATGAGAAATATTATAGCTTAAAGCTTAACAGTCAATTCTAGGCATATCATATCCTAAGCAATACCCCGAGTATGGATAAATACTCCGGTACTCGCACATGGGCTAAAACCCCACATGTATGCACACCCATAGCACGTAGTTATCACAAATAATTCAGGCAACTAGTGCCTCAACTAAGTTTAGATAAAAATACTTACCTCAAGAAAGACAAATCAAATAACGAGCAAACCAACCGATACTCTAGAAATGCCAAGCCGCACAAATCAACCTCCGAACGGCTCGAAACTAGCCAAAAGCAACTCAAAAACATCAAGTAATGTCTTAGGAAACAAACCCAATCGATAAAGGTCGAATATTTAATCAAATATTCAAAGTCAACCAAAAGGTCAACCCCAACCCACATCTCAGAACCTGACAAAAACCATAAATTATGACAACTCATTCGAATACGAGTCTAACCATATATGTTTCATCCAAATTTGACCTCAATTTCATGTTCAAAACCCAAAATTCATTTTTTAAGTTCAAGCCAAAATTCCCCAATTTCTTCTCTTCAAATCCTTGATTTAGGTGTAATCATCCATGGAAAATATAAAATATATAATCAAAACAAAGTTAAAATTACTTACCCTCGTGATTTGAGTGTTTATCTCCTCCAAAATCGCCTTACTTGTTCTCCAAGAACTCAAAAAGTGGAGAGAATGAACTCAAAATCCCGAAATTGGATGTTTTAATACACTGCCATTGGTCTTTCTTCGCGACCGCGATTAAAAAATTCCAACAAGCTTGCCCAACTCTTCCAGATAGCCTCTAGTATAATGGCTATAAATTTTTATGCAAAACTCAAATTGATAAATGGTTTAATTTTCTGAAAATTAGACACAAAGGGCTACAATGTTTATTTTTTGGATCGTTTCCAAATTACTTATAGATTGCAAGATATAATCTTCCAAAGCTAATCTTGTGACACCAGAAATTCCTCTACGTGATCGCTAGAATGGCTTCCATGATCACGATTCACAATGCCCAAACAACAATATGCTCTTCGCTAGCGCGACCCAAAGTCCGCGATCGTGATGCACACCCATATAGCCAAAAATCAGCGACTAAAAAGAGCCTAGAATTGGTCTGAAATCACCCCAAAACTCATCCAAGACCGTCGGGACCCGTTCGAACATACCAACAAGTCCCAAAGCATATTACGGACATACTCGAGGCCTCAAATCATGCATAATAACATCAAAACCATAAGTCGTTGATCAAGATCATTCTCTTAAGTTCATAAACTATTTTAAACTTCGAACCAAGCACACGATTCTAGCCTAACCAATCCTGAATGAATCCAAATTTTGCATGCAAGTTCCAAATAACATATCAAACCTATTCCAATTCTCAGAACAACAATCCGAACCCGATAACATCGAAGTCAACTCCTGGTCACACATATGAACTTTCCAAAGCTTCAAATTGTTAACTTTCGCCAAATAGAGCCGAAACCTTCTAGGAACATCAAAACGCATATCCAGGCATACGCCCAAGTTCAAAATCACTATCCGAGCCTAACGGTTCCGATCCGGGGTCAAATACACAAAAGTCAAACTTGGTCAACTCTTTCAACTTAAAGCTTCAAAAATGAGAATTATTCTTCCAAATCAATTTCGAATCACCTTAAAACCAAAACCCATGATACACGCGGGTAATAATACATCATACGAATCTAGTCATGCCCTCGAAAAATCAAATAGAATGCAAATGCTCAAAACGACCGGTCGGGTTGTTACATTCTCCCCCACTTAAATATACGTTCGTCCTCGAATGTGCCAAGAGTCGTTCTAAAGCTATCAAATCACTGTGTAACCATACCATGCACATACCCGGGGGTCATCACACATCACCCCACTCCATATAAGTCCGTCAACTAATCATAACCGAAGATGCTTCCTTCAACTTTAGTCCATAAACCTTGGAACCCAATTTCCAACATCCGAAATTTATTACAAGACCCGAATCTCGCATAGACATGCTGTATAAGTCTGAAAAAGTTGTACCAAGCCATAACCATAACACAAGATGTTATCACATGATATACCACATAACTCAGATACTCACATCGATAACTTCTGACCACAATAGCTGCCCAAAAGTATGCCTGGTACCGGTAAAAAACCCCATATCAACTAAAAAACTTGTTCCAAACCTTCGTACACTGCCAATGGTGAATAAAACAAGTAGAAACTCATGACCACTCATCAGATCAACAAGTCATGGAGCCCACTCTCGTCCGTCAAGAACCATAGCCAAATTCTAAGCTGATCAGTGACATTATGCTTCCAACATGCCGTAATCAAATATGATTGCACCTATTCCAAGTCCAACGACCTCACCCCATCAATTACAGCTGCTCTACTGACATGCTACACTATTACAAACTAAATCCACAAATCATGCAATCCGTGCACCAATAAGAAACAACTCAAATGTACTCAAACATGGAAAATAACTCAAATGGGAGAACCGTCCCGCAAGCTCATCAGGTTTCACCACGAGCAAAACACTGTAAACGTATCACATAGGGAGAATCAAGACAAAAAAAAATCAACCCAAAGGATTATATCCCAACATAATTCTTCTTACAATGGGTGACTCAATCCAAACACTGGTCCATATGAAATAACTCGAGTCATAATGTTCAAAATCAAAAACCATATGCAAATCAACATCAAATACACAAAGTGCATGACCATAACCATGGAGAGACGAATAGTACAATATACCACAATGCGAAAAGACCATAACCAAGGTGCAATCAACCATTCAACTCCCCAAGTACCACCTCGCTAATTTTGCCACAAGACCCAGACAGAACGCCCCATGAGTGCAAATACCCATCCGATCACAACCCATCATAATATAGAAGAGTAACACATAAAACATATCAGGACACAAACAAGCTCAACTCTAACCGAATGGCACACCCCTCAATAATAGTAGTGCTGAGTCAAAACATGTCCTGGTATAGAATATGTATCCTCATTTGGCCTACCAATGGGCCCCCAAATCAACTCCAAAAATCCTCAATTAGATAAATAAATCTCCAAACGTCCACAATAACCTAACCATATCACATACTCCCAGCTGGCTAACTTTGGCCATATATTCACAGTCTGCGACCAAGAATTTTATGCCTCTGAGACTCCTGTTCTCCAAATCACGAGAATACAAAACAAATCTCCACATCCAATCCCGACTCGATCACTCAAATGATCGACACATTTCTCATGCACAATTATCTTACGAGAATTACTTCCATAATCCTTCAGTGCCACATAGAAAGATCTGAACATCAACAGTCGATCAACTAGGCGAGTACCGCAATACCAATGGAGCATCCATAAGTCAAAACACAGTGCGCCTTATGAAATACACACTCACCTCCAGTGATATCAAATAGTACCATCATTCTTTTAAACATTTGGATCAGTCTGTGCGGTCTAAAACTCATGACCTTCTATTTGAAATTGAACCACAAACTTGTACATGAAAATCTCAATCCCACACGTCGTATCGCATCTATCATGGCACTATAGAATAAAACGAGAACCTCTTTATTGACTCCGAGTCATCAGTAAAATACATACTCAATTAGCTAGAAACCTTCAACTCGATTCCATCTACGAGAAAATCACAATACGCAACATACTCCTCATGCCAGTAGAAAATATCCATCTCAACCCGTGACAGAAATCACCGAGAACACTTCAAAATCCATTTGTACATAACCAAGCCATCAACACTGAATTTATATAACTCAACCAACTCAATAATCTTACCCTAAAATACCGATAAAGCCTCACCAGATCATAAGAACCAGAAGAACCGACCAATATAAAACACTACCAAAATGATCTATTTCTTCGAGTTTATTCCGAACTGCCTTCAAATTAACACTTATCCTTTATAGAACACCAATATCCTCAACCAAAGATCACCACAAGAGATCCTAGCATGAAACCACGTCGTCATAAAGTCTATAAGCTACTGTATTCCCTTTTAAGCAATCAAAATACCCCATCCGAGATACACACTCTCAAGAGACCTTACGTGAATCTAATGCTGGCCCTTTTACCTTTCTGATACTAAAATGTAGAATCCATAATGATATAGAAATATCGCTAGTCTCGAACCACCCAATGCAAATCTCAGATCTTAGCCATATACAAATCTGGGGGGAATCCTCAAACACCACGTATGAATTTTGAACTCATTAGAACCATTCTCGAGAATCCTCCACCCTATTCTAATCTCAAACGCACCACCCAAGCGAGACGAACGAAATATTCCCTATTAGCACACCAACACCCAAAGAAATAAACCCACCTTAATGCAATTGAGTGACTCCATTTTCTTAGTACTTTACATCTATCACGAACAACAAACCTAAACTATTTCAAGACTTCCATATATCCATAAGGTTTAATACATCATGTATCTAGAAATTTTCTTGCTCGAGTCACCCTCGAAATCAATCTCTTAAAGTCATAACCGATCCACAAGCATGCCTCAGGCCAAAACTAATATAACACATAACTATGCAATCCATTTGTCAATAGCAGACTCCCACACTTGGCTCAAAGGCATAGATCATAACATCCGCTAACCCACAATACCTTACTCTCTTACTACAATAATCCCACACTGCAATTCAACAAAATCCTTTATGAACTCATGTAGCACTAATCACAAAACAACTCAAATCTTTTGCTAAATGCATATTCATTCTTGTGATAGTCAAGTTAACTTCCTCAAGCAATCCAAACTCAAATTGCAACATATGAAACCCACTGGTAGAAAGAAACTCTCTACACAAACATCATAAGGGTCACACAACCTTAAAACATTCCGCAGGAGATGACCCACCTGCTTAGCCTTAAGCTGGCATCTCTTTATGCCCTCTCATGGCCATAATTACTATGCAATCACTTAATCTTCCCGAGTCTGAACTCGTCAACAAGACATAAAAATATACTTCACCCCATAACTGGACAACATGAGATCCCTCAACACGCTCATAACTCGAGACTGTACAACACATCGAGACAGATATCAAACACACAATAGTCCCTTTTACATTCCTAGCAACCCATCTCGTCTCATCAAATCCATATGTAGACATCCCACGGTCACATTTTACTCATCGTATAGCCATAAAATCACTCACTGAGCCATAAATCTCTCTCCTAGGACACTACCGAACATCGAAGTCCAAAAGCACATGCTCACACAATTGAAACCACCGAGCCCAAGCTACGGTCAAAACCCGGCGTCAAGTACTCCAAACTGGCCTATCACCAAAATACAAAAACAATATCTCACATCTCATCCATGGAATCATAAGCCGTCGGTTCACAGCTGATACCAAGCGCTCACATAACACACGAGTGGATGGAATGAAAACAAAGATATACGCTTCAAGCTGAATCAATGCTGCACGATAAAGAAGGAAAGATGGAAAGATTATCCTAAATGCCCTGTAGCCTCTCGAAGAAGGGTATGGATGCCATCATACCGATCCGCAAGAAATTACTAGACACTTGCTCATGACTCGTAGAACCTATGAACCTAGAGCTCTCATACTAATTTGTCACAACCCAAAATTTAACTAGTCGTGATCACTATTCTAAAAGGCATTTTCGGGGCTAGCCCTGGGGCGAGGCACACCAAAAATGCCCTGAGGCAACGGTGTGGGGCGAAAGTCTCAAGAGGAACTGAAATGTATTAAAATATAAAAGTCAAGACATTTTTTTATTGATTGAAGATCTAATTTATGGTCTTTCCCAATTCTTTATCTTGTCTGCTAGTCTGCTAATATCTCCCAAAAGCAATGAATATTTAATTTTTTTACAAATACAAAGAGAACTCCATTCTCCTTAATAGATTGTTTTGACTAATTTTTTGTGGAGATGTAGCACACATATATATACATATATATATATATAGTTTTCTTCAATTTTTATGCAATTTTACCTATTTATAAATATTTACTGTAATTATATTATTTTATAAAATATTAAAAATTAAATACCAATGGGGCTTACGCTCTGTGGCTCGGGGCTTATGCCTCGCTAAGGCATATGTAAAACGCCTTGCCTTTCGCCCACACCTTTTAAATCACTGGTCGTGATGAGAACTAACCAAATCCGCTAGGTAAATCAAATAGCAGTAACACAATTTAATGATACTATATTATAAGCGGGAACACCAAATGTCAAACTTGAATTACTAAAATACCCATTAAAAGCTTAAGTCCATATTTACCCTTTAATAGCACATTGTTCCTATAATATTTTTGTACAAAAATGCAAATATTTAACAAATACATGTAGAGGAACTTTGATAAATTACAAGTCTAAGTCGAAATAATCTGAAATTAGGAGCAATTGAAGAGACTACTATTACAATTAATCTCATCATTATGTTGAATAGTAGCAGTTACAAAGAGCCACATTCATGCTTCCTTCGTCTCTTTTTTATGAAAAATGAAGTGCTTATTGTTTTAATGCATATCTTTTTTGCCTTCCGATTCCTATTTTCCTTCTAGGGGTGTCAATTTCTACAAACGTTCCTCATGATATATACAATTTCCAAACGATTGTCAAGAGGCTCATTGTCAACTAACCTTTTCCGCCATCAACAAGCATGGCTTGCAAGTTTTGTTCAATGAAAAGAAAGGTAATTCGTCATCTTAATTCTCATGTTAAATCTATGTATGGTTGGATCGTCATATTAGTTTACAAGTTCCGGTTAAACACATACCATAAACAAGCAACCTTTAAATTCAATCATCATTTTTCATGTGAAAGTAAATTTGTTACATCTAATTGTATATATAAATCCAATATATGTTAGATACTATATGGTTTTCTTTCCCCAGTAATATTTCCTATTTAATTCATAATTTGCAAACGTTTTGTCTCTTCGCTTGATTCTGGCAAAAAGATTTATTTTAAGTGACACATTGTATTTCTCTGTGTATGTGTATTTTTTTCTTTTCTCTTTTTGTTTGCCGACTATGTATCAGAACAAACACCTTCAATTTTGTCAACATTGCCAAGACAACATATACATGGAGATTAATACAGCACGCGTAAGAAGAAAGAAATTCGTAAACAAGATGATCCATGTACTAAGGATAAATAATGTATAACACATAATGGATCATGGATAAACTTTATTGGTTCTATAACTTTAATTTTTTCTTTAATTTTCATTTTACTGCTCAAAAATATTTTAATAATATTTATTTTATTTTAAAAAGTTTATACACGTAATAATGGGTACACGCGCGCGTCTAAAGACTAGTGATAATGATAAGAGTCAAAAAGTAAAATAACTGAATTTATACAACTCCCCAAGGACTGGTAGTACAAGTCATGAGCTACTAAGACTTTAGATTTACAAGGCTGGTATGAAATAATATTTACAACAACAGATTGAAAAATACATAAAAAAAATACTCAAATCTAAACTACCAAGAACAAGTGGTATCTATGTCTAGAAATCATGTACGCTCCCAATGCCGGCTCCTGCCATACGCAACAACATCGACTCCAAGATCTCCACGCAAGGTGCAGAAGTGTAGTATGAGTACAACCGACATCATATACTAAATAACTATCATAACTAACCTCGGTGAGGTAATAGAAGCAAGAATTAAAAATGATACTCGCTATCACCTATACAGTTCATAATTTCAACAAGTATAGAACATATATATGATCAAATCAAGAAATCTCACGTAAAACCACCTCGATGCTCACAATTCTTTATTTTAAAGTGTTCTGTTCAGTCAACAATCCAACATATAAGGAAGAGAAGCAAGTAAATCATGTAAACAGTCAAGGAAGGTGCAAGTAAAGTTGAAATACAATAACCAAATATAAGCCCATTACGACACGCAAGCTGATCCAATAAGGACTGTTGCGACATGCAACCCAATCTAAATAATAATAACCAGCTCTCCTAGAGCTCACATCAACCAGAAACCTATCAGTTTCTCACAATCCACGTGTACATTATTAAGAGAGAAACATGAGAGGGTGACCATAGGGGGATGGATCCGTATCCACACACTGCACAAACAACTCACGTGCTGCACGGACAACTCACATGCTAATAATATCAACCGCGCATACAACTCACGTGCTGCATGAAAAACTCACATTCTATAATATCAATATCTGGATCCGCATAGATAACTCACATGATGTACGAACAACTCACGTGCTGCACGAACAACTCACGTGCAAACATCATAATTTGCCCGCATGATCACAAACACAATATCATAATCCGTCCGCCATGGTCATAGGCATAATAACACAATCCGCCAGGCCTGATGTGATGACCCAAAATCTAACTAGTCGTGATGGCACCTAACCCAACCCGCTAGGTAAACCAATTAACAATAAATCAATTCCAATGAAATTTGTTGAGATAATAATAATGAAATAACTGAGCTTTTATACAAAATCCCAAAGATCGGTAGTACAAATCACGAGCTTCTAAGATTTTGAATTTACAAATCTGGTATGAAATAAAGTACATCATCTGTTTGAAATGTACATGAATAGATTTAAATTCTAAAGCTACCAAGATCAAGAGGCGGCTATAACGGGAACACACGTACATCTTCAATCCATCTCCCGCCGTACACAACAACATTAGCATCCAATATCTGCACGCAAGTTGCAGAAGCGTAGTATGAGTACAACCGACCCCATGTATTCAATAAGTCAATAAGTAACAAACCTAACCTTAGGTTGAAAGTAGTGACGAGTTGGAACAAAGGTCGGAGTCCAATAACAATAGCCAACAACAGTTCATAACAACATAATGAAAGTGATAAAAGAAGTAACTCAGAAATAAAATGCTCAGTTCGTTCACGGTTCTAAAAAATAGGCATGCTTTTCAAGTATAGCAGTAAAAACCCAATTCTTTTACCGAAATCACTAAAATATGAGTAATTTGTAAAACTGTGATTTTTTCCAAAACTTTCAACAAGTAAATGCTTTATTTTCAAATGGCATGAAGAAAATTCATCTCTATGCCTTCATGTCGACGTGTATGTGATGTCATGAATGACGCAATATCGTACAACATGAGAAAAATGCATCTCTATGCATGTATGTCAAGTGTGCACGTCGAATGCAATGCAACTCGGTGATAAAACTATATGCCTACTCTATGAGTACTCAATCTCGCTGTCTCACACTTTCCACTCATCACGCTTAATCACTCAACACACCGAGTCACTCAGTACTGAACATGGCAGATCCAACCCTCAACACTCCCAGTCACTCACCACTATACATGGCAGATCCATCCCAAATGAATCAATAGCAACTACGTTCACTATGGGTGTACAGACTCCGGAGGGGCAGATCCAGCCCAAGCACTATAACAAAATAATGGCATGAATCAATAAAGCTTGTTGTGGCATGGAGCCCGATTCCATCATGAAATAATAATACACGGCAGATCTAGCCCAAGAATAATAAATCCCGCTATGGCGTACAGCTCGATCCCATCATTAATCAATGATACAGGGCAAATCCAACCCAATAATAATAAATCCTGCTGCAATGTTCAACCCGATCCCATCAATACCGTTCACAATCCGGCCCTCAGGCTCTAACTCAGTCATCAATCTCTCCAGTCTCTCGAGCTCGCAATGTCATGAAAAATCAGCCCAAATGATGATATGATGCATCAATAAATAGTAATAGAGATTGAGATATTATATGCAAATGAACGAGTATGACTAAGTATGTAACTGCAATTTAAGCAAATAACTCACAGCAGATATGACCGTACTGAGTCTCGACAGAATAAGCATATACCTTAAACATGGTTTCTAATATGGATCACAGTTCGATTACTCTAGCACTTACATATTTCATGGATAAAAATAAGATTAGGTAACAACATAGTACTACAGAATCAATAAAGTCATAATTCACACGGTGCACGCCCACACACCCATTACCTATCATGTGCGTCACCTCAACACCAAACACATATCATGTATATTCAGGGGTTCATATACTCAACACCAAGTTTAGAAGTGTTACTTACCTTGAACAAGACAAATCCAATATCGAGCAAGTAAACAATACTCCAAAGATGCCATCCTACGCGTACCAATCTCCGAACGGCTCAAAACTAACAAAAAGCAACTCAAATACATTAAATAATGCCTAAGAAAACAATTCTAAATGATAAAGGTCGAATATTTAATCAAAACCCCAAAGTCAACCAAAACGTCAAACACGGGCCCGTGCATGTGCCTCGGAACCCGATGAAACTCACAAAATCCGACAACCTATTAAATTAAGAGTCCAACCATACTAGCTTTACTCAAATCCGACTCCTAATCAATGCTCAAAACCCAAAAATCCCTTTTATGAAACTTTAGACAAAACCCCCTATTTTCTCTTTAAAATTCATAATCCAATTACCAAAAACGAAGATAGATTCATGAAATATAATCAAAACTTAGTATAAAGCACTTACCCCATTCCTTGTGATGAAATTTGTCTCCAAAATCGCTCAAATACGAGTTCCCCAACTCAAAATATGAATAAAATAGCCAACCCCTCAATATATAGCTTCGCTCAGGTATCATCGCATCTGCGACACACTTAGCCGCTTCTACGACGTCGTTTTTGCGACAAAAATTCCTCTTATACGGAGAAGCACTGGAGAAATGGACCTCGCACCTGCAGAAAAGCATCCACTCCTGCGACATCGTAGGTGGGACACTTGAACGTGCATATGCACAAACGTCCGCTCCTACGCTGTCACGATCCCAATTTCCCCCTGTACGATGTCATGACGGCACCTAGTCTCAATGACTAGGTAATCCTAACAAGCATGCGCGATAATTGAAATAATAATCTAAAAGCTCAAAATGCCAGCAACTGCATAAAGTAAAAACTGCAACTCCAAGTATATACAACTCCCAAAACTCGGTAGATATAAGTCAAAAGCTATAGATACAATGTTGCAAATATCCTAAACATCATTCTTAATCAAACCATAAAGGGATAGAAGGGGACTCCGAGGCTTGCGGACGCGGACATGTGTACCTTGAAGTCTCCAAGAAGCAGCTCAACACTCTTATATCGAGGCTGATAGGGTGCATCTAGATCTGCACAAAGCATGTGCATAGGCGTAGTATGAGTACACAACAACGGTACCCAGTAAGTGCGAAGCCTAACCTCGGTAGAGTAGTGATGAGGTCAGGACCCTACTGGGAACAATAAGAAACATTGCAGAAGGTATAATGATATAATAAAGTGACAGGGAAGTGTAACAATAGAAATTTACTAAAGGTAACAACACGGAATCAAGAAAACAAACACAACACATAAGGAAGCAAGAATTTTACAAGTTAAGGAACAACCACAACAACAAACAATACAACAAGTAGAGGAAATTAACTTGGGCACTCATGAGATACCACCTCGTAGTCCCAAAAGTAAATATCTCACAACATTTCTTTATAATAACAACTGCACGGCAGAAACCTTGTGCCACAATAACAATCCACATGGCAGAAACCTCGTGCCACAATAATAATCTGCATGGCAGAAACCTCATACCACAATAAATAATCCATACAATAGAAACCTCGTGGATCGGGTTGCACGCCACAACATACATGAATTGTGGGCACGAGGTGCCGTGGAAAATATTGATGATATTGGCACGTGAATTGTTTGTGCAATTCTGATATGAAATGTGGTATCGAGATGTCGTGGTTAAATGATGATGATATTTGGCACGTGAGTTGTCCGTGCGGTTTGATAGAGAAATTAGCATGAGGTGCCGTTAAAATATGAAAATGGGTTAAGACCCGTATTTTATGATTTTGAAATGTTGTGTCACAGGGTGACTTTTATTTGAAAGAGATTTATTTGAAAGAAATTTTATTTGAAAGATATTTATTTGAAGGAATTATATTTGAAAGAGATTTAATTGAAAGAGATTTATTTGAAAGTATTATATCCTAAAGATTTCTATTTGAAAAACATATAGGCGAAAGATTTGTATTGGAAGGACTTGATTAATTGGTTGTACTTGTATTCTTTATTTGTTGCGCAATATTTATGGTGTTCTTGTTGCCCTGCTGTGTATATCACTAGTTGATTATTGTTGCCATCATTGTTATTTGTTTCCTATTAGTTTTATATCCTATATTGCACAGGTTATTAGACTAGTGAGTGTCTTAACTGTACCTTATCACTACTCCACTGAGGTTAGTCTTGATACTTACTGGATACCGACCGTGGTGTACTCATACTACACTTTTGCACATTTTTGTGCAGAGCCAGGTATTGGATCTATCAGACTTGGACAGAGCTAAAGTGTGATCGCAAGGATTCAAGGTAGAGTTGTTTGGTCGTCGCAGTCCCTTGAATTCTTTTTATTTTATTGTACTGTTAATTATTAATCAAACAGTATTGAGTATTCGATCCTTGAGTTCATTTCATGTATTGAGTTAGAGTTCGTGACTCAGTATTACCAGTCTTGGGAGGTTGTTATATTTGTAATTATTTCCGATGTTGGTTTATGTATAAAAAAAATGGCTTAAATTGTTATAAAATCGGCTTACTTAGTCTTAGAGACTAAGTGCCATCACGACGCCTATGGTGGGATTTTGGGTCGTGATAGCTCCTAAGACCAAAATCACCATACAGAGCTATTGGAATTGACAAAACTCCATTACGGAGTCGTCTTCACACAAGTCAAACTACGGATAACTCCTACGACTTAGACTTCTAATTTAGGGACTATATGTCCCATTTCACTTCGGAACTCTCCCGAACCCGACATGTCATGTAACCACAAAATGAAACATAGGGAGCAATAAACAGGGGATTAGGGCTCATACTCTCAAAACGATCGGTCGGGTCGTTACATCCTCCCCTTCTTAAAACAAACGTTCGTCCTCGAACGAGTATAGAGACATACCTGAAGTGGTAAAAAGACGAGGATAACGGCTACGCATATCATGCTCGATCATCCAAGTCGCCTCCTCGACTGGCTGACCCCTCAACTGGACCTTAACTGACACAATGTTCTTCAACCTCAACTTTTGAACTTGCTTGTCCAAAATGGCCACCGACTCCTTAACAAAAGATAGATCCTTGTCCATCTGGACTGAGCTAAAGTCTAACACATAAGATGGATCGCAGTGATACTTTCGGAGCATGGAAACATGGAACACTGGATGAACTGAAGAGAGACTAGGTGGTAGTGCAAGTCTATAAGCCACCTCTCCAACCCTCTCAAGAATTTCAAAAGGCTCGATATACCTAGGGCAAGTTTTTCCCTTCCTCCCAAACCTTATAACACCCTTCACAGGAGAAACCCGGAGCAAGACAACCTCCCCAACCATGAATGTAACATTGCAAGCCTTCCGTTCTGCATAACTCTTCTATCTGGATTGGGTTGTACGAAGTCAATCCTGAATCAATTTAACCTTTTCTAAAGCACCCTGAACCAAATATTTACCCAATAGCCTAGCCTCACCCGGCTCAAACCAACCCACCAGAGACTGACACTTCCTACCAACAAAGCCTTATACGGTGCCATCTGAATGCTCGATTGATAACTTTTGTTGTTGGAAAACTCCGCAAGAGGTAGGAACCGATCCCAAGAATCCCCAAAATCCATCACACACGCACGAAGAATATCCTCCAATATCAAAATAGTGCGCCCGAACTGTCCGTGCGTATGAGGGTGAAATGTTGTACTCAACTCCACCCGCGTGCCCAACTCATGTTGTACCGCTTCCTAGAACCGCGATGTAAACTGTGTACCCCAGTCAGAGATAATAGATACCGGCATGTCATGAAGCCTGACACTCTCACGAATGTAAACCTGATCTAGCTGCTATGAAGAGTAAGTAGTAACCATGGGAATGAAATGAGCTAACTTGGTGAATCTATACACAATCACCCAAACTGCATCAAACTTCCTCTGAGTTCGTGGGAGACCAACAACAAAATAAATAGTGATTCACTCCCATTTCCACTCCAGAATCTCTAGCTTCTGAAGCAATCCACCAGGCAGCTGATGTTCATACTTCATCTGCTGACAGTTTAGGCACCGAGCTACATATTCCACTATGTCCTTCTTCATCCGCCTCCACCAATAGTGCTGCCTCAAGCCCTGATACATCTTCGCGGCACCTGGATGAATGGAGTACCGCGAACTGTGAGCCTCTTAGAGAATCAATTCATGCAAGCCATCTACATTGGGCACACATTGTCTTCCATGCATCCATAATACAATGTCTCTCCAATAGTGACCTCCTTGGCATCGCCGTACTGAACCATGTCATTAAGGACAAGCAGATGGGGGTCGTCGTATTGACGCTCTCTGATACGATCATATAGAGAAGACTGAGAAACCACACAAGCCAAAACTCGGCTCATCTCAGAGACATCCAATCTAACAAACTGGTTGGCCAAGGCCTGAATATGCAAGGGTAATGGCCTCTCTGCTACAGGTAGATATGATAAGCTACCCAAACTCTCTGCCTTGTGAATCAAGGCATCGGCCACCACATTGGCCTTCCCGAGATGATTTAGAATGGTGATATCATAGTCCATAGGCAAATCCAACCACTTCCGCTGCTGGATGTTAACATCCTTTTATTTAAATAGATGTTGTAGACTCCAGTGATTGGTGTAGACCTCACAAGGAACACTGCACAAATAGTGCCGCTAGATCTTCAAGGCATGAACAATAGTTGCTAACTCAAGGTCATGGACATGATAGTTCTTCTCATGCACTTTCAGTTGTCTAGACGCATAGTAAATCACCCTACCGTCCTGCATCAACACCGTGCCGAGACCAATGTGCGATGCATCACAATACACCATATGGGACCCTGAACCAGTAGGCAATACCAACACTGGGGCTGTTGTCAAAGTAGTCTTGATCTTTTGAAAGCTCTCATCACACTCCTCGGTCCACCTGAACGGAGCACCCTTCTGGGTCATCTTGGTCATAAGTGTTTCAATAGTCGAGAAACACTCTACAAATCGACGATAATACCCCGCCAAGCCAAGAAAACTGCGGATCTCCGTAGATGAGGACGGTCTGAGCCTACTCTGCACTACTTCAATATTCTTCGGATCTACCATAATCCCCTCACTCGATACTACGTGACCCAAAAATGCCACTGAATCTAGCCATAATTCACACTTTGAAAAGTTTGCATATAACTTCTTATCTCAAGGTCTGAAGCATAGTCCTCAGGTGATGCTCATGATATTCCCGGCTCCAAGAGTACACCAGAATGTCATCAATAAACACAATGATGAACAAGTCAAGATAAGGATGAAACACACTGTTCATCAAGTGCATGAATGTTGTTGGGGTGTTGGTCAACACAAAAAATATCACAAGGAACTCGTAATGACCATACCAAGTCCTAAAGCAGTCTTTAGGATATCTAGCTCCCAAATCTTCAACTGATGATAGTCTGAATGCAAGTTTATCTTAGAGAACACTTTGGCACCCTAAAGCTGACCAAATATGTCATAAATACGTGACAATGGATATCTGTTCTTCACTGTAACCTTGTTCAACTGGTGATAATCAAAATGCATCTGCATAGAACTTTTTACAAATAAGCCTGGAGTACCCCAAGGTGACACACTGAGCCGAATGAAACCCTTATCAAGCAACTCTTGCAACTGTTCCTTTAACTCTTTCAACTCTGTTGGGGCCATACGATATGGTGGAATAGAAATGGGTTGAGTGCCCGGTAACAAATCAATACCAAAGTTTATATCCCTATTTGGCAGCATGCCCGGAAGATCTGCCCGGAATACATCTGGATAATCCCTCATTACCGGAACTGACTCGACGGTAGAAAAATCAATACTAATATCCCTCACATATGCCAGATATGCATCACACCCTTTATCAACCATCAACTGAGCCTTTAGAAATGAAATAACCCTGCTATGAACATAATCTAAAGTACCTTTCCACTCTAACTATGGTAAACCTGGCATAGCTAACACTACTAAACAATCAAGTTTTAGCGAAGGATTAGCGATGACATTCGTAGCTAATTACAGTTTATTTTTGTAGTGCAATGCCACCATCTTGGCGTGACAATAAAGGATAGCATGATAGGGCGACAACCAGTCCATGCACAAAATAACATCAAAATCCACCATACTAATCAACAATAAATTGGCTATCTACTAAGAATAACCAAAAATGACCGATACACATGGTCAACAACAATAGAATCTCCCACAGCCATAGACATATAGACAGGAGAACTCAAAGAATCACGGGATACACCCAAATACGGAGCAAAATAAGAAGACACATAGGAATAAGTGGGGCCTGGATCCAATAAGACTGATTCATCTTTATGACAGCCCAAAACAATACCTGTGATGATAGAATCGGATGCAACTGCCTCCGTCCTAGCAGGAAGGGCATAATATCTGGCCTGGCCTCCCCCTCTAGGGCGACCTCTACCTATTCGACCTCCACCCCGAGCTGGCTGTGCATGTGAAGTGGTAGCTAGTGCTATAACCATAGCCCGAGGAGCAGGTGGAGCACGCGGTGCCTGAGTGGTCTAGGGAGGTGCACCCCTTCTGAGTCTGGGGCAATCCCCCACCACATGACCAGTGTCACCACACTCAAAACAAGCTTTCGGAGGACGTGGCTACTGTGGTTAGCTCGGGCCTGATCAGCTGGACTGACCACTGAAAGTACCCCGTACAGGAGGTTCACTAGACAATTAGGGAGCCTGGGCCTAGGAGTGGCTGAAATACCACTGGTAGCTGGAAGGGCTTAGTGAACAGGGCAACTCACAAAGCCCCTAGCGTGACGAGCTGTAGTTGTGGCACGAGTACCACTATAAGTGCCAGACTCTTGAGACCTCTTGGCCTCTCTCTCCCGAGTCAGCATGCCCTCCAATATCCTAGCAATCCCCACTACCTGCTGGTATGCAATATCTATCTTCAACTTTAGGGCCATGAAAAATTTAATACTGGGGTTGAGCCCCTCGATAAATCGACGAACCCGCTCTCTAACAGTAGTAACCAAGACTGTTGCATGACTAGCCAAATCACTAAACTGGACTTCATACTATGACACAGTCATAGAACCCTTACGCAACTGCTCAAACTCTGCGCACCATGCATCTCTGAGACTTTGGGGAACGTACTCCCTCAAGAACATATCTGAGAACTGAATCAAAGTGAGTGAAGTTGGCTTGACCGGACTACCCAATGCGTATGCTCGCCACCACTGATAAGCCGCCCCCTAAACTGGAACATAGTGAAATCAACCCCACTAGACTTTGCAACACCCATAGTACGGAGGATACAGTGGAACTCTTCAAGAAAACCCTTGGCATCCTCTAACGCCAAGCCACTAAAAGTAGGAGGGTGGTACTTCTTGTACCTCTCGAGTCTGAGCTACTCCTCCTCAAAAACTGCTGCCCTAACCTTGGGCTGAACTGGGGCTACCGACTACACTCTTATGACCTCTAGAACCTACTCGAGTTGGACACGCGCTCTAGGGTACAAGCAGCAGAAGTATGGGATCCTCTCCCGACCTGAGCTGTGGTAGGAGCAAGTGGTATCAACCCTGCTTGAGCCAAAGTGCTGAACATGCTCAGAAACTGGGCGAGAGTCTCCTGGAGGGCTGGTGCAGTAACAGGCATCTCAGGTGCCTGCCTCCAACTGGAGCTACTGGTGGTTACTCTGTAGCAGCTCGTGTGGGTGTTGTGGCTGCACCACATGGACATCTTCGGACTCTACCCCGGCCTTGGCCTCTTACGGCTCTAGTAGGGGGCGTGGGTGTCTGATCATCTGATCCAGCTGTGCGTATCCTTACCATCTATGAGAGAATAGAAAGACAGAAATTTAGAATCTGAAGTCAAAGATTTTGCACTATAAGGAGTCAAAGAAGAGAAGATTTTCCTAACAGTTCTATAGCCTACCAAAGATAAGTACAGACGTGTTCGTATCGATCCTCGAGACTCTACTAAACCTCCTTGTGACTCATAACACCTATGAACCTAGAGCTCTGATACCAACTTGTCACGACCCTAATTTCCCTCTGCAATACATCGTGACGACACCTAGTCTCTATGACTAGGTAAGCCTAACAAGCATGCGGGAAAATTGAAATAATAATCTAAAAGTTAAAAATGCTAACTACAACTCCAAGTATATACAACTCCCAAAACCCAGTAGATATAAGTCGCATGCTCTAGATACAAAGTTGCAAATATCCTAAACATCACTCTCTGTCAAAACATAAAGAAACAGGGAAACGACATAATAGAAGGGGACTCCGAGGCCTGCAGACTCGGGCAGGTGTACCTTGAAGTCTCCAAGCAGCAGCTCAACACTCTAATATTGAGGTTGTAGGATGAACTTGGATCTGCACAAAATCATGTGCATAAGCGTAGTATATGTACACCACAATGGTACCTAGTAAGTGCCAAGCCTAGCCTCGGTAGAATAGTGACGAGGTCAGGTCAGGACCCTACTGGGAATAATAAGAAACAAGGCAGAAGATATAACGATATAATAAAGTGACAGGGAAGTGTAACGATAAAGATTTATGGAATGTAACAACATAGAATCAAGAAGACAAATACAACACGTAAGGAAGCAAGAATCTTACAAGTTAAGGAACAACCACAACAACAAACAATACAACAGGTTGAGGAAATCCGCAAGGGCACTCCCGAGGTACCGCCTCGTAGTCCCCAAAGTAAATATCTCACAGTCTTACCTTATAATAATAGCCGCACGACAAAAACCTCGTTCCATTATCACAATCTGCATGGCAGAAACCTCTGCCACGAAAATAGTCCGCACGATAGAAACCTTGTGCCACAATAACAATCCACAAGGTAGAAACCTCGTGCCACAATAAATAATCCGCACAGCAAAAACCTCATGCCATAATAACAATCCACACGACAAAAACCTCGTGCCACAAAAACAGTCTGGACAGAAGAAACCTCGTGCCACAATAACAATCCGCATGGCAGAAACCTCGTGACACAACCAAACAATCACCTCAACAATAATCATGAAAACCAAAACATAATAATTCAAACAATGATATTTCAAGCAAAGAATCCCACAGTTAAATAATGAATATGGAATTTAGGAAGCAGGCAATTCAACTAAGCATGTTGTACAAATTGCAAATAAGAGATAAGACATATAGACATGAGAAATTAGGCTAAACTTGATGACTACACATGCTAGAGTAACTCAATTAAGGGAATGAAAGGAAACTACTTAGCAAAAATTGGATTTTCAACATTTAGCCCGAGTACACACTCATCACCTCGCATACACAGCCTTCACATATTGCAATTTACCATAACAGTACCAAATCCTAAGGTGAATTTCCCCCACACAAGGTTAGACAAGTCACTTGCCTCAAACCTCGCTCAATCAATCAATTAGACCTTTCCCTCAATTTTCCGTCTTCGAACGGCTTAATTCTAGCCAAAAGCAATTACATACTATAAATATAACTATAGGAAACTAATCTAAATAATAAAATTATGATTTTAGCAAAGAATTGAAAAATTGCTCCAAAGGGTAGACCTGAGCCCACGTCTCGGAACCTGACCAAAATTATAAATTCGAACACCTATTTGATATCGAGTCCAACTATACAAGATTTATCCAAATCCAACCTCATTTGGCCTTTCAAATCTCAAGAATTTGGTCTGAGAACGTTACACCTTCTCCCCCCAAATGTTCAACCCAAATCCCTAATTAAATGGAGAAATCGAAGATAGATTTGTGGAAATTTGTCAGAAACGAATTAGGAAAACTTACCCCAACAACCCCTCTGAATATCCCTCAAAGTATCGCCTAAATCCGAGCTCTCATGTCCATATGGTGAAAAATGACATAAACCCTCGATTTTGGAATTTTAATCTGCTACCCAGATAGATCCTTCTTCGCGAACGCGGAAATTGCCTCGCGTTCGCGAAGCACAAAAATATTACTGCCCACATTCCTCGAGTGTGAATGCGAGGGTCCACTCGTGAATGCAATGACTAGTGATCCTAGGCCCCACAAACATGGTCCGAATCACGCCCGACGCCCTCGGGACCACAACCAATTATAACAACAAGTCTTAAAAGACCATACAAACTTAGTTGAGCCTTAAAATCACATCAAACAATACTAAAGCCACGAATTGCATATCGATTCAAGCCTAATGAACTTTAGAACTTCTAACCTCTACATCTGATGCCGAAACCTATCAAATCACGTCCGATCAACAATTTTGCACACAAGGAAAATTTGATATTATGAACCTACTCCAACTTTCGGAATCGGTATCTGACCGCGATATAAAAAAGTCCATCCCGGTCAAACTTTTCAAAAATCTTCCAACTTTCCAACTTTTGCCAGTTAACACCGAAATGACCTACGGACCTCCAAATCAATATTCGGACACGCTCCTACGAACTAAATCACCATACAAAGCTATTGGAACCGAATAAACTCCATTCCAGAGTTGTCTTCACACAAGTCAAACTACGGACAACTCCAATGACTTAGACTTCCAATTTAGGGACTATGTGTCCCATTTCACTCCCAAACTCTCTCGAACCCGACACCAAGCACCCCGACAAGTCAAGTAACCACAAAATGAAATAGAGAATAAATAAATAGGGGATCGGGGCTCATATTCTTAAAACGACCGGCCGGGTCGTTACATGCGCTCACGATCTCGCTTTTGCATGCACGTAGGTGCGCTACAAATTCTGCTTCTGTGGAGGTAGCCCAACTCAGCCTTCATCGCAGGTGCGACCATACTTCCGCTTCTTCGACCACCGCACCTACGCAAAACCAGCCGCATGTGCGATCACACCAGATCCTGCCACAAACTAGCCTTAACCAAAAATTTTTGAAATGATCTGAATCATGCCCGAAACTCTCTCGAACCTCTCGGGACCCCCGTCTGAATATACTAACACATCCCATATAATAACACGGACTTAACCTAGGCCTAAAATCACATATAACAACATCGAAACAAAGAATCACACCTCGAATCAAACTCAATGAACTTTGAATCTTTCAGCTTCCAAAACCTGTGGCGAAACATATCAAATTAACCCGGAATGAGCTCAAATATTGCACACGTCCCAATTGACACAACAAAGCTATTCAAATTCCTTGAACAATAATCCAACCCCGATATTATCAAAGTCAACTCTCGGTCAAACCTTATGCATTTTCCAAACCTTCAAATTTCTAACTTTCGCCAATTAGTGCCGAAACCTTCTAGAATATTCCTAATCGATTTCGAATAACCTGAAAAACCAACACTGACGATTCACACAAGTCATAATACATCATATGGAGGTACTTCTTCCCTCAAACTACAGAGCAAATTGGAAATGTCTCAAAACGACCGGTCGAGTCGTTACATTCTCCCCGGCTTAAGCATACGTTCGTCCTCGAATGTGCCCAGAGTCATTCCAAAGCCATCAAACCGCCATGTAACCTTACCATGCACATACCGGGGGGGGGGGTGATCCCACATCACCCTAATCCATATAAGCCTGACGACACAACAAAACTAAAGATATTTAATTCAACCTTAGCCCAGAAACCTTGGAACCCAATTTCCAACATCCGAAATTCCTTAAAGACGCGAACCTTGCATCTACATACTGTATAAGTCTAAACAAGATATATCAAGCCATAACCAAAGACCAAGATGTAATCACATGATATACCACATAACTCAAATGCTCACAGCAATAACTTCTGACCACAACAGCTGCTCAAAACAAACCCAATACTAGTAATAAACCTCATCTCAAATAAAACCTCATTCAAAACCTTCGTAAACTACTGATGATGAAAGAAACATGCAGAAACTCATAATCGCTCATCGGGTCAACAACTCATGGAGTCCTCTTGCCTAACCAGAACCATACTCCCAAATTCTAAGATTACCTCCAATATTACTCTTCTAAACACACTATAATCAAATTCAATAGGAATTACTTCAGTCCCAATGACTTCATCTCATCACATACGACCTACTCTACTGACATGCCACACCAATACAATCTAAAGTCACAAACCGTGCAATTCATGCACCAATACGCAACAATTTCAATGCACCCCAAAATGGAAAATGACTCAAATAAGAGAACCGTCTCGCAAACTCAGCAAGTACCACCACAATGCAATGCTAAGAACCAATCACACCGTAGGATCCGTAGGTCAACACTAAGTGCACCTTATGAAATATACACTCTCCTCAGGCAATACAAAGTAGCAATATTATTCATCTAGTTATATGAAACTGTCCATGTTGCCTAAGAATTCATGACCTTCCCTTCAAAACTGAATTGTGACCTTGCACATGCAAATCTCAATCCCACACAAGACACCGTGTCCATCATACCATAATATGAAAAGAACGAGAATCTCATAATCAACTCTGAGCCTAGAGCCTTTCACTTGATCCCATCCAGAAGATGTAACGTGCTCTCCATGCTAGTAGGAAATATCTATCTCAAACCGTGGTAGAAACCATCGAGAAATTTTTGAAACCTATTTGTACATAACCAAGTCATCAAAACTAAATTACCCTCACTCAACCAAGCCACGCAGGTCGCCAAAATCCAAGAGTATTGCCCCAAAACACCCATAGAGACTCACCACATCATAAGTACCCAAATAACCGATCATATCCATTACCATGTTGATCCAAGCTACTACCAAGTTGTCCTATCTCTCTAAGTTCCTTTCGAATTACCCTCAAGTTGGCACTTCCCCTTGCCAGGACACCATAATCCTCAGCCAAAACTCACTACACGAGACCCTAGGATAAAACCACAACGCCCTAAGGCCCATAAGCTATTGTATCCCCTCTTAATACCCCAAAGTACCACAATCGAGACACCCATTCTAAAGAGACCACACATGAACCTAAGATTATTTCCTTTACCTTCTTGATACTGAAATGTAGAATCCATAGTGATACAGAAACACTACGACTCCCTACACCATTCAATGCAAATCCCAGATCATAGCCATATACAAATCCAAAAAATTCTCAATTGCCACATGTAAATCCCGAATCCGTTAGAACCTTCTCGAGATTCCTCCACTCTGCTTAAATCTCAATTGCACCGCACAAACAGGCCGAACGACATGTGCCCCATTAGCATGACAACACCCAAAAAAGTAATTTACATCTCTAAGCAATCGAGTGAATCCTACACCATGTGCACTATATCCTTCACGAATAAGAACTCAATCATTCATTGGTTCCTATATATCGATAAAGTGTAATACATCATACATCCAAAAATTTCCTTATTTAGGTCATCCTCAAAACCAACATCTATAAGTCATAACTGATCCACAAGTATGCCTCGTACTGAAATCAATATAACATATAACTATGCAATCATATCGTCAATAGCAGACTCCCCCACTTGGCTCATAGCCATAGATCAAAACACGCAATAAATCAAAATGCCAATACTCTATTACTGCCATAATACCGCCATTGTGTTCAGCTAAATCCTTCATAAACCCATGCAACACAAACCATATAATAATTCAAATTATCTGCTAAGCTCACATTCATCCTCGTGACGGTTAGGTCAACCATCACAGCCCATCCAACTCAAATCGCATAATATGACCCACTGGTAGAAACACTATCCTCCATAAAACATCATAAGGATCACACATCCATAGATTACCCCGCAGGCGATAACCCACATGCTTAGCCTCAAACTGACAACTCTCTTTATAACGACCCGACCGATTATTTTGAGCTCTAGTATGTCGTTCGGAGATTTGAGGCCTTGGGTAGCTTCACTTAGGGTATTATGACTTGTACGTGTGGTAGGAACTAATCTTTGGGAAGTTCGGAGTTGATTTGGAAATAAAATTTTAATTTCGGGAGCTTTAAATTGGAAGAATTAGCTAAGGCTTGACTTTTTGAGTAAACGATCTCAGAATAGGGATTTGAAGGTTTCAATATGTTCATATGATGATTTTAGACTTGGGCGTATGTTCGAGTTGAGTATCGGATCATCCGAGAGCATTTCAACACTTCTTGTGCAAGGTTGGCATTTTAAAGGTTTATGAATTTCATGAGTTTGGTTTGAAGTGAATTTTGATGTTATCGATATCCGTTTGGTGTTCCCAGCCTTGGAATAGCTTCATTATGTCATTTATGACTCGTGTTTAAAATTTGAAGTCATTTCATATTGATTTGATAGGTTTTGTCAAAAGGTATAGATTTTGGAAATTTGAAAATTTATAAGTTTGATTCGAGGCGTGATTCATGATTTTGATGTTGTTTGACGTAGTTTACGGCTTTGACCAAGTCCGTATCATATTTTGGGACGTGTTTGTATATTTTTTCAAGCTCCCGGGGGCCTCGGGTGGATTCTGGATGGTTAACAGATCAAGTTTGTGCTTGGAGGAAATGCTGAAGCAGCTGGCATCTGGTGTAATGGTACCTACGGGGTTTTGGCCACTGGTGCGTAGCCGCAGAAGAGACGCAAAGGGTCACATGACTGGTTCTGGGTGAGTTGGGTAATGGCACAGGTGCAAGACCATTTCCGCATCTGTGATGGCACAGATTCTGCGTCCTGGAGCGCAGAAGAGGAATGGCTGGGGAAGGCTGGGACCGCAGATGCGGTCAAATCCGTAGAAGTGGCGCCGCACCTGCGCATGAGGATCCGCAGAAGTGAAGCTGCAGAAGCACTGGAGGGGCCGCAAATGCGGAGATTGAGGGGCCAAGAGGGGGCCCCAGAAGATGCTAATGTTCCGCAGATGCGAATGTTGCTGGGCAGTGAGGTTTTTAAAAAAATGGGATTTGGCCCATTTTCTTTAATTTTCACTTGGTTGGGGCGATTTTGGACAACTTCAAGGGGAGATTTTCATTAAGAAATACAAGGTAAGTGATTTCCATCTATTACAAGTTAGCCATTGCCACCCCACATTCGGTGTGAGTTTCTTGGCCCTTGTTCTACTGTACCGAATATTGTTTCTTCTTGTTTGACTAACGTGCAGGTAGATTAAAGACATGGTTTATATATGGATTTGAACATTGAAATTAGTAGAAATTTGGGATTTTGGTAGAAAACCTAGAAATTTCTATTTTTGGATTTTGACCACGAAATTGGGCGTGGAATTAGGAAGAAATCATATATTTGAGTTCGTGGTGTTATGGTAAAGTTTATCTTCGAACATTTTCGGAATCCGAGCACGTAGGCTCGAGGGTTGTCTTTATCGAATTTTCAAGCAGGGTTGAGAATTGTTTAAATTGATTAATTATGGGTATTAGAATACATTTTGATTGGGTTGCACACTGTTTGAATAGTTTGGATCGACGAGCTTTGGTTCGAGGTGTTAGAGAGGCTTTGGAAATGGTTATGGAACTTCGGATCGAGGTAAGTCTCATGTCTAACCTTGTGAGGGGAAAACTACCCCTAGGTGATATTTATTGTTATGTACAACTAGTTGTGGGTGCTACGTACGCACGAGATGACGAGAGTTTGTACGTAGCTAAAGCAGGTTTATGTCTCGGTAGACTTAGGATCTTAACATGTAATATTTGAATTATTTGAACTCATGTGCCGTAATGTAAACACGTATCCCGTAGTTCAGTGACTTCCTTCTTTTTCTTGTGGAGCGGGCCAAACGCCCTCGGCGAAAATCGTGCATCGTAACGCTATTAGTACGAATATTCATGAGATAAGCCTTCCACTAATTCTCAGCATTTTACATGGTATTCCTTATTAAATTGATAATGACACTTGACATTTTTCGAGCTATTAAGGTAGAACACAAGATTTAGAAATTCAGGGTTTAAAAGAAGTAATTGGAGGATTATGTAACTTACATATTTACCCCATCATTTCCGTATGCTTCATGTCTGCACATGTTTTATTATATTGTTTTATTGGACCTTAGTAAGTGTCGATATCGACCCCTCGTCACTACTTCTCCGGGGTTAGGCTAGATATTTACTAGGTATGCGTTGATTTACGTACTCATGCTGCATTTCTGCACTAAATTTGCAGGATTTCACAGGTTCATTTGATGATTCCCTTGGTGCGTAGGCACACCTGTTGAGGAGACTTCATGTGAGCTGCATTCCAGGCTACGCATTGCAGTCCACTGAGTCTCCATTGTATGAATTATTTTATTCTGTCTTATCATATTCGGGACATCTATTGTATTATTATTGTACTACTTAGAAAAATACTCATGCACTTGTGACACCGAGTTTTGGGAGTTTCTACGGGTTGTTCGTTGATGTAGTTGTGTAAATATTTTCACTTACTGTGAAAAATCTATCACATACAATTTAATTAAGGAACAATTTTGATTTCAATTACTAAAATAAGTAGGTGAGTTGATAGATCATTGTTGGCTTGCTTGACGGCGGTATTAGGCGCCATCACGACCTTTAGCGGATTTTGGGTCATGACACTATATACCCTTTCACAGTCTAAGCTACTACGCAATCACTTAATCTTCCTAAGTCTGAACTCATCAATAAGACATGAGAACCTAATTCATTCCACAATCAAGCAACATGAAATATCCTTTAATACACCCATAACTCGAGACTATACGTCACATCAAGACAGAAATCAAGCACCTAATAGATTTTTACATCTTAAGCAAGCACTTCTCGCCACATTCAACCATCTGAACACATCACGCGGTCACATAATACTCATCATAGAGCCATTCAACTACTCATCGATCCATAAATTGCACTAATAGGGACACGTACTTATAAGTCCAAAAGCATGTGCTCACACAACCGAAATCCCAGTGCTCAAGATATAGTCAAAACCAGGCCTCAAGTCCTCCAGACTGGCCCAACATCATCACACTGAAATGCCCATGCAATCGTAAGTCATCGATGCACAAATGATACTGAGCACTCACATGCACATACGAGTGCGTGGAAGGAATTAAAAGAGTTACGCTTCAAGCTGAATCAATGCCGCACGATAAGGAAAGAAAGATGAGAAGTTTATCCTAAATGCCATGTAGCCTCTCGAAGATAGGTATGGACATCATCATACGATCCGCAAGACTTTACTAGACACTTACTTATGACTCGTCGAACGTATGAACCTAGAGCTATGCTACCAACTTGACATGACCAAAAATCTAACTAGTCGTGATGACACCTAACCCAACCCGCTAGGTATTCCAATTAATAATAAGTCAATTCCAATGAAATTTGTTGAGACAATAATGATGAAATAACTGAGCATTTATACAAAATTCCAAGGACTAGTAGTACAAATCATGAGCTTCTATGATTTTAAATTTACAAAGCTGGTATGAAATAAAATACATCATTTGTTTGAAAAGTACATGAATAGATTAAAATTCTAAAGCTATCAAGTTCAAGAGGCAGCTATAACCAAAATGCATGTACATCTTCAATCCAGCTCCCTCCGTACACAGCAACATCAACATCCTACATCTGCATGCAAGGTCCAAAATTGTAGTATAAATACAACCGACCCCATGTACTTAATAAATAACAAACCTAACCTTAGGTTGAAAGTAGTGACGAGATGGAACAAAGGTCGGAGTCCAACACCAATAGCCAACAACAGTTCATAACAACATAATGAATGTGATAAAAGAAGTAACTGAGAGATAAAATGCTCAGCTCGTTCACGATTCCGGAAAATAGGCATGTTTTTCAAGCATATCAGTGAAAACCCAATTCTTTTACTGAAATCACTAAAATATGGGTAAGTTTGTAAAACTGTAATTTTTCCCAAAACTTTCAACAGGTAAATGTTTCATTTTCAAATGGCATGAGCAAAATACATCTTTATGCATGCATGTCAATGTGTATGTGACGTGAAGAATGATGTAATACCGTATCATGAGAAAAATGTATCTTTATGCCTGTATGTCAAGTGTCTGCGTCGAACGCATTGCAATACCGTGATAAAACCATATGCATACTCTCAGAGTACTCAATCCCGCTATCTCACACTCTCCACTCATCACACTCAATCACTCAACACACTGAGTCACTCAGCACTGAACAGGGAAGATCTAGCCCTCAACACTCTCAGTCATTCAGCACTGTACAGGGTAGATCCAACCCAAATGAATTAATTGCAACTGCCCTCACTGTGGGTGTGCAGACTCTGGAGGGGCAGATCCAGCCCAAGCGCTATTATACGCGGATCATGGCATGAATCAATAAAGCATGTTGCGGCATGCAACCTGATCCCATCATGAAGCAATAATACAAGGAAGATCCAACCTAAGAATAATAAATCATGTTGCGGCATGCAGACCAATCCCATCATGACTCAATAATAATTGGCAGATCCAACCCATGAATAATAAATTCTGCTACGGCATGCAACCCGATTCAATCAATACCACTTACGATCCGTCTCTCAGGCCCCAACTCAGTCATCAATCTCTCCAGTCTCTCGGGCTCACAATGCCACAAAAATTAGCCCAAATAATGGTATGATGCATCAATAAATAGCAACAGAGACTGAGATATGATATGCAAATGTTCGAATATGATTGAGTATGTAACTGCAATTTAAGAAAATAACTCACAACAGATATGACCTCAATAGAGCATGGAGGTCGAGGATTAAAGTTGTAGAGTAGGTAGTCTAGAGTGTTCATAACAGTAGTATTGGGACACGGTCTCGCTTTTGTTGGTAGTAGGTTTTTATGACTAATCATTGTTTTCTTTCATTGTTGATCACCTTACTATCTTGTTATTTTTATTCTACATTTATATGACTTTTTGGTATTGTCCTTTATTGTCTATATTTTCATTAATGTAGTGCTTATGCTTTCCTAAGTCGAGGGTCTATTCAAAACAACCTCTCTTTCCTCACAAGGTAGGGGTAAGGTCTGCATACACACTACCCTCCCTAGACCCCACGGTGTGGGATAATATTGGGTATGTTGTTATTGTTGTTGTAGATATGACCTCAGTGGGTCCCGATAGAATAAGCATATAGCCAAAACATGGTTTCTAACATGGATCACAGCTCGATTACTCAAGCACGTACATATTTTATGGATACTAATGTGATTACGTAACAACATAGTACTACAGAATCAATTGAGTCATAATTCACAGGGTGCACGCCCACACGCCTGTCACCTATCATGTGTGTCACCTCAACACGAAATACATATCACATATATTCAGGGGTTCATACCCTCAACATCAGCTTTTAAAGTGTTACTTACCTCGAACAAGCCAAATCCAATATCGACCAAGCCAAGCGAAACTCCAAAAATGCCATCTCGCGCGTACCGACCTCTGAACGGCTCGAAAAAACCAAAATCAACGCAAATGCATCAAATAATGCCTAAGGAAACAATTCCAAATGATAAAGGTCAAATCTTTAATAAAAACCCCGACGTCAACCAAAGCGTCAAACTAGGACCTGAACCTCAGAACCCAATGAAATTGGCAAAATTCGACTACCCATTCAATTACGTGTCCAACCATACTAGTTTCACTCAAATCCGACTCCAAATCGATGCTCAAAAGCCAAAAATTCACTTTATGAAACTTTAGAAAAAAAACCCCAATTTTCTCTTTAAAATTCATAATCCAATTACCAAATACGAAGATAGATTCAGGAAATATAATCAAAACTGAGTATAGATCACTTACCCCAATACTTGTGATAAAATTTGCCTCCAAAATTGCTCAAATCCGAGCTCCCCAACTCAAAATATGAATAACATAGCCAAGCCCTCGATATATAGCTTCTGCCCAAGCATCATCGCATCTGCGACACACTTAGCCGCTTCTGCGGCGTCACTTTTGTGACCAAAATTCCGCACCTGTGGAAAAGGCCCTCGCACCTGTGGAAAAACATCAGCTCCTACAACACTTGAACGCGCATATGCGCAAATGTCCGCTCCTGCGCTCACGTTATCACTTCTACGCGCACGCATGTGTGCTACAAATTCTGTGACCATGAGCAACCATACTTATGCTTCTGTGACCATCGCACCTGCACAAAACCAGCTGTAGGTGCGATCACACCAGATCCTGCAGCAAACCAGCCTCAACCAAAATTTGCAAAATGATCCTAATCATGCCCAAAACTCTCCCGAGCCTCTCGGGACCCCGTATGAATATACCAACAAGTCCCATATCATAACACAGACTTACTAAAGGCTTCAAATCACACATAACAACACCGAAATGATTAATCACACCTAGAAAAAAACTCAATGAACTTTAAACCTTTCAACTTCCAAAACTCATGCCGAAACATATCAAATTAACCCGGAATGACCTCAAACTTTGCACACAAGTACCAAATGACATAACAAATCTATTCAAGTTCCCTGAACAACAATCTGAACTCGATATCATCAAAGTCAACTCCCGATCATACTTATGCGCTTTCCAAATCTTCAAATTTCCAACTTTTGCCAATTTGTGCCGAAACCTTCTAGAAATTTCCTAATCCACTCCGAATAACCTGAAAACTAACACTGACAATTCACACAAGTCATAATACATCATACTGAGCTATTCCTACCCGCAAACTATTGAGCGAAGTGCAAATTGCTCAAAATGATCGGGCGAGTATTTACACGTGATCCCATGCATAACAACACAATATGTCCGGCGTGGTTACTGATAAGTGGGGATTTTGACCCCTTATTATCACCTTTTAGCTATTGTTTTAGTCCAAACATATTGAATTGTGTTCCCAAAACTAATGAAATTGTGCAAATTTCAGGAATGATAGAAGTTTATTCTCCCATGATGAAATCCGACTCAAAAAGGAGTTTTTCGAAGCACAAGGCAAAAAAGGGCGCAAAAGCAAAGATGTGCGGTGCGCAGAAGAAATAGCGGACCGTAGAATTCCATATGTGGCTACAACCTAATAGGTTTTTCAGGAATATGTGGACCGTAGAACTAGCTTTCACTGACAAAGATTCAAAGTTCATAGAATATGCAAAAAGACCAAGTCTTGAAGCCTTTGTGAAGTGCGAACCACACAAGAAATGTGCGGTCGCAGAATCCTTCTTCCTTCCAACTAAAGAAATCTGTGGACCGCACAAGGAATTGTACGGCTGTAGAACCTCCAGAGGGGCATTTTTGATTGCGATTTTTGGTGATGTATAAATATACGAGTTTCACAAAATTAGGTCAAAGTTTGAACATTAAAATCTTTTGTAGCCATTTCTTTTTACTACTTTAGGACATTTTACATTATTTTGGTGTTTAAACATTATTTTTCATCATTTTAATCTTTCATTATGGGTTTAGCTAGCTTTTCTTCTTTATTTTCTTCAAATCCCATTATGAGTAGATATATTTTTACTAGTGTTGTTACCCAACCCTAATGTGAAAACCTTATGGGTGATTATTTTTACACTTGTTTATGATTGGATGTTAATTATTTAGCTTAGTTCATGCTTTAATATTAGAATTAATGGTTAAAAATATTGATTCATGCCTATTTGACTTAGTCTCTGCTTGGAAAAGAAAGACCTAGTCTAGGATAATTGGGCTAACAAGGAATTGGGTTCATTAAGAGACTGATAAGCGTAATTAAAGGGTTCAAACTAGATACCTATTTGGGCTTGAGAAAGCCATATCAACTATTTTATTTGATACCCATTTGGGCTTGAGAAAGTCTAATTGGGCAAAATCAGTCTCTGACCGAGTGGTATTGAGTGGGTAACGTTGTGGAAGTGCTCATAGCCCTAGGCCTTTATCTCATTAGGCAAAAACCTATGTTATGCTCACAACCCTAGGCCTTTAAACTATTTGAAAAAACAACAAAAATATTCATATCTAGTTTATTTACCTTAGCTCGCTATCATTAGAGTTATAATAAAAGTAGAAATCAAAAATCTATTGTGGAAGTGCAATTTAGGTAGTCCATTCACTTGCTACAAATACATATTTCTGACACCCCTTATAACTCCTAGTGGATTTGACCCTGACTCATAGTTGAGTAATTATTATTGCATACGACGGTATCATATCTCTCATTGAGGTGTGTTGTGGACGTCATCAATTTTTGGCATTGTTTCCAGGGAGTTAAAATGGTGTTAGCTATATATTTGGGTTTGTTTTTGGAATAACTTGTGTGAGAAATCGTAGGTACAACCATGGAAAACAATGAGCTCGAAAATTTTCCTTTGGGGGATGTGGACGTCGAAGATGAGCAAGTATATAAGGTTCCTCTTGAACCTCAAGCCAATAGTAGAGGCCGAGTGCCTCATGACAATGTCCCCGCTCCGCCTCCACCACGAGTAGCTCCACATCGGATATTACCCAATGAAGGATATCCAGGTTCAATAATCCCTCCCCGTATTAGGGCGAGAAACTTTCAAATCACCATTGTGATGCTCACTTTGCTTGAGAAACGGGGTTTCTTCACCGGTGCTCCAATTCAAAATGCATACAAACATTTGAAGGCGTTTGTGGATATTTCTTGGGGGAGAAAACTAACAAATGACTCCGAGGATGCATTGAGGCTAAGGCTTTTTCCCTTCTTTCTATGGGGGAAAGCTTTAGATTGGTTGGAACAATTGCCGAACCATTCCATTCACACTTGGGATGAGTTGGCAGAAAAGTTTATTTCTAATTTCTTCTCTCCAGGGCACATGGTTACACTTTGAGATGAGATTTTGGCATTCAAGCTAGAACCAAATGAACCACTACACGAGATATGGGAACGTTATAGAACAATGGTTAAGGAATGTCTTAATAACGATATGAAGGAGAAAATGATTCAATAAACTTTCTATCATGGGATTAACAAAACCAACCAATGTGTAATGAATCAACTTACCAGTGGGAACTTCATAATTACGCCTTATGCGGAGGCGTGTGAGATTTTGGATGAGATGGCGAAAACATCATTGACTTGGCAATCCCCGGCCGATGCTCCACAAGGTGACCCAAACATGATCCACCTTCACAAAGAGTTGCAAGACCATGGGCAAGCCATTGAAGAGTTGACAACCACCACGACACAACTAGCAAAGGCCCAACTAAATCAAGTGCAAAATCTCAAGCAAGTCAATGCCATTAAGGGAGTGAACATGATGGTGAACAAGAGGAGGACAAAGGGTCCACAAGTGCAAAATCGAGTGGAGAATTATGTGCAAGAAAATAATGGTTTTGAGCAAGATGATTCCTACAATGAACAAGAGGAGGAAGTGCAATATGTGATCAACTTTCAAGGTCAAAGAAACAACTTCCAAGGCCCAAACCAACAACAATGGAGACATCAAAACAATCGAGCCAATTGGAATTATAACAATCAAGGCAATTATAGCAGAAACAACAATCAAGGCAATTATAGAAGAAACAACAATCAAGGGAATTGGCATAACAAAAACAATCAAGAAAATTGGAGTAGAAATAATCAAGGAAATTGGGGAGGCGGGGTAACAATCAAGGCGGATGGAACGACAATTAAGGCAATCAGGGGTCGAGTTTTCAAAGGCCCCCGATGTATTAACAACCGAGCAACCCGCCTCCTTATCCTTCCCATAGTTCAAGTTCCTCAAAAAATGAGATGGGGAATATTGAAAATATATTCAAGAAAATGATGGAAAAGAAATCCGATTCCGATGCCCAACTTGCCTCACACAACACATCAATCCGTAACCTGGAAGTTCAAATGGGGAAAATCTCCCAAGCTCTAAATTTTTATCCTAAGGGGGCACTACCAAGTGACACGGTAGTAAACCCAAAGGGTAAAAATAACATGGGGCATGCCATGACCGTTACTATAAGAAGTGGAAGAGGTGGGAATGCACGCACCTAAAGTCAAAGACAACTTGTGGATGATGATCAAGTGGTGCAACCTAATGATGAAGTTCAGATTGATATTGATGATAGTGTGGAAGAGACTCAAGAGGAGGTTAAGCCCTCTGGGGATCACATTATTGACATAACGTAGCCGGTAGCGCAAACAGCTAAGGCACCATTGCCTAATCCTCTACCTTCATACCCTCAAAGACTTGCCAAGCAAAATGGTGAGAATCAATTCAAAAATTACATTCAAATGATGATGAGTCTCTCCATCGATGTGCCATTAGTTGAAGCTTTGGAACAAATGTCCGATTATGCCATGTTTATGAAGGATCTCGTGAAAAAGAAGAGGTAAATGAATTTTGAAACTATCAAAGTCACTCATCAAGTGAGTGAAATTGTGCATTCAATGGCTCTTAAGTTGTAGGATCCTGGTGCTTTCACGATTCCTTGTACAATTGAAAGTGACAATTTTGCTAAAGCTCTTTGTGATCTTGGGAAAATTATCAATTTGATGACCTATTTGGTTTTCAAGACTTTGGGTATTGGGAAACCAAGAACCACCTCTATGAGATTGTGAATGGTCGATTGTACTATGAAGAAGCCTTTGGGAGTGATTGAAGATGTCTTGGTTTGTGTTGATAAATTCATTCTTCTGGCAGATTTTGTGATTCTATATTCTGAGGTTGATTATGAAGTGTCGATTATTCTTGGTAGACATTTCCTTGCTACGGGTAAGGCTCTTTGTGATGTTGAAGCCGGAGAACCTAGATTCCTGGTTGATGATGAAAAAGGGATATTCCATGTGTGCAAGTCCATGAGGCAACCAAATAGCAATAACGTGTGTTCTTTTGTGGATTTGGCGACCGATGTTATTGTTGATGAAACAAGTGCTACAATCAATGTTGATGATATGTTTGAGCTCGTCTTGCTCTACTGTGATGATGATGAGATGGATGGTTTTCATGGAATGTGTGAACTTTTTGCAAAGAATGGGGTCGTACAACTATGCACCCCCTAAATTATCTTTGGATCTTGAAAATAGGACAACTCCTCCTACAAAGCCTTATATTGAAGAGCCTCCTACCTTGGAGTTGAAGCCATTTCCTCCACATCTTCGGTATGAATTTCTTCACCCTTATTCTACTTTAGCGATTATTCTTTCCTCTTATTTGACTAACGTGCAGTTAGATTTCACATTGGCGGTGCTACAATAAGAGGAAGAAGGATGTTGGGTGGACATTGGAGGATATTCAGGGGATAAGCCCCGCCTTTTGCATACATAAGACCTAGTTGGAGGATGGAGCCAAACCATATATTGAACATCAAAGGAGACTCAATGAGGCTATGCAAGAAGTTGTCAAGAAGGAGATTAAGGAGACTCAATGAGGCTATGCAAGAAGTTGTCAAGAAGGATATTATTAAGTGGTTGGATGTCGGGGTTGTCTACCCCATCTTCGATAGTTCATGGACTTCTCTGGTTCAATATGTCCCAAAGAAAGAGGCATGACAGTGGTCACCAATGACAAGAATGAGTTGATTCCTACAAGAAAGGTGATCGGATGGTGGGTGTGTATGGACTATCGCAAGCTCAACAAAGTCACAAGGAAGGATCAGTTTCCACTTTATTTCTTTGATCAAATGCTTGAAAGATTGGCCGACCATGCTTTCTATTGCTTTTATATGGGTATTTGGGCTACAACCAAATTCTTATTGTTCCGGACGATCAAGAGAAAATAACATTTACATGTCCCTATGGTACATTCGCCTTCAAGCATATGCCATTTGGTTTGTGCAATGCACTGACGACTTTTCAAAGGTGTATGTTGGATAAAGTATTAGCTAGATGTGAAGAAACAAATTTGGTGCTTAATTGGGAGAAATGTCATTTAATAGTCAAGGAAGGCATTGCCCTTGGCCACAAAATCTCAAATCATGGAATTGAAGTTGACAAGGAAAAATTTGAGGTGATTTCTAAACTTCCACCTCCAACTTCGGTGAAGGGTGTGTGGAGTTTCTTAGTCCACGCGAGATTTTACTGGTGTTTCATCAAAGATTTCTCTAAGGTGTTGAACCTGTTGTGCAAGCTTCTTGAAAAGTATTCTAAGTTCAACTTCAATGATGATTGCACGAGGGCTTTTGAATTTTTTATTCTCAAGTTGAAAACTACTCCTATCATCACCGTTCCAAATTAGAGTGTCCCTTTTGAATTCATGTGTGATGCAAGTGACATAGCGGTTGGGGCGGTTTTGGGGCAACGCATCAACAAATGTTTTCATCAGGTCTACTATGATAGTAAGACCATGAATAATGCACAAGTCAACTATACCATTACATAGAAAGAGCTCTGTGCCATTACGTTTGCAATTGAGAAGTTTCGCTCGGACTCGATGGGTGCAAAATTCATTGTCCACACGGATCATGCGATGCTTCATTATCTTATGAGCAAGAAGGACTCCAAATCTCAATTGATGAGATGGGTGCTTTGTTGAAAGAGTTTGATATTGACATCCAAGATAGAAAAGGGAGTGAAAACCAAGTGGCGGACCACTTATCTCGTTTAGAGGAGGAGGGGAGGCCACATAATGGCCTCGAAATTAATGACTCATTCCCTAATGAGTAACTCTTGGGTATTTCAATGAAAGAGGTGCCATGGTTTTCAGATCTAGCAAATTTTCTTGTGTGTGGAATCATTCCAGATAAGTTCTCTTCAAACAAAAGGAAGAAGCTCAAACGGGATTGTCAATATAATTATTGGGATGAACCATACCTTTTCTGGATTTGTACGGATGAGGTGATTAGAAGATATGTACCAGAAGAAGAGCAAGGTAAAATTTTTAGGGCTTGTCATTCGTCTCCATATGGTGGTCATCATCGTGGCACAAGAACGGCGGCCAAAGTGCTTAGTTGCGCTTCTATTGGCCCACCCTTTACAATGATGCAAGTGAGCTAGTGAAAAGATGTGATGAATGTCAACGGGCCTATGAAATCTCAAAGAAGAATCAAATGCCTCTCACAACCATTTTGGAGATTGATATGTTCTATGTGTGGGGTATTGACTTAATGGGCCCTTTTGTGAGTTCTTGTGGAAACACCTACATCTTGGCCACAGTTGATTATGTGTCCAAATGGGTTGAGGCCGTTGCTTTACCCAATAATGAGGCGAGAAGTGTGGTGGCTTTCTTAAAGAAGAATATTTTTAGAAGGTTTGGTACTCCACGTGGTATTATGATCAATAGGGGGTCACATTCTTGTAACAAGGATTTCGACACTTTGCTTAGCAAGTATGGTGTTACTCACAAAGTCACGACTCCTTATCATCCACAAGCTAGTGGGCAAGTAGAAGTCTCCAATCGGGAGATAAAAAGTATCTTGTCCAAAATGGTGAATGCTAATCGGATGGATCAGGCCAAGAAGCTTGATGATGCACTATGGTCTTATCGAACGACTTACAAAACACCTATCGGAATGTTGCCATACCAGTTGGTATTCGGAAAAGGTTGTCATCTTCCGGTGGAACTAGAGCACAAGGCCATATGGGCTCTAAAGAAATTGAATCTTGATTGGGATGAGGCCGCTAAGTTGAGGGTTGCACATTTAAATGAATTGGATGAGTTCTGGTACCATACTTATGCAAGTTTGTCCTTATACAAATAAAATATGAAATATCTTCATGACAAATACATTTGGAACAAAGAGTTCAAGGTGGACGATCTTGTATTGTTGTTTAACTCAAGGTTGAAGATGTTTCCCGAGAAGCTAAAGTCTAAATGGATTGGTCCTTTTGAAATTCTGATGTGACACCTTTTGGCGCATTAGACTTGAAGAACAAAAATAATGAAGTATTCCGAGTCAATGGTCACCAAGTGAAGCACTATTTGGCAAAGGTTGGAGATAGCCACGTCGTGGCGGTCATTCATTTTAATTGAGGGTATTTTGCGTCATCTCATGACGTTAAATCAGGCGCTTCTTGGGAGAAAACCCATGTTTATTTTCCTTTTTCTTTTTTTAGTTAGGTGTTATTTTTTGTTCTAACTTGATATGAAGTATGTTATAGGGCTGAGTGTGACTTACAGGAATTGTCGACCAAAACTTTAGCTAAGTGCTCTAACAATTGCGGACCGCAGTTGATTTGTGCGGACTGCACAATTATGGTTATTGTATCAAAAGTGCAATGCGGCCGCACAATTATCTTGCGGACCACACAAAAGAAAGGATGAAAATGCCCACTCTCACAAGTTTAGCCTGTCATAGAAAAGGGTGATGTGCGACTGCACATGAAAATCTGTGGCCGCATACAAAATTGTGCAGACTGCAGATGAGATGCTGAGATGGATTCACCAGGTAATAGAGTGTGGTCTGCACTCACTCTTCTTTCCCTTAGCCAACCAACTGGTATAAATAGAGGAATACAGTCATTTGTACATTATTCACTCTCTGAATAAAAACTAGTGCCCTCTTGAAATTATTTGGTGATTTCTTTTGTCCACACACACAATATCTTTGATCAGCCACTCATTACACTCATTCATCTGGTATGCTTCAATTTCTTGTTAATCGTTTTCTTTTAATTTGTAGAATTTTAGTTCTTTTTAGGCCATTTGTCAATAGAATTCAATTGTGTATCCATGTGGGGTAAATATGTAATGGTTTAACTAATACATGCTTTATAGGGATTGGGTTAACATATTTTCATGCTTCTATGATGTTGCCATGTCAACTTGTCCACGAAATTGTAAAACCTAGATAGAAAAAACTGAATTGTTCATAATTTTTGAATTCTGTGGCCGCACCTGAATTTGTGATGTCCACGGATTTTGATTTTAACGGAATATAGTGAAAGAAAGGATTTGCGACCACAAGAAAAAATATGCGTTCTGTATATTTCCCATTGCGGCCGCAGAATGGCCCTTTTACTGTCATCAGAGAGTCCCTACTTGGAGACTTCAATGTGTGGCCGCAAGTTTAATTGTGCAGACCGCAAAAACCATATTGCGGCCGCACACCAGCCAATTCTCTGTCATCGGAGAGTTGGCATTTGTTGGGTCTCAGAGGTGCGACCACAAGTAAAATTGTGCAAACCGCACTTCACTATTGCGGGCGCGAAACAAAATTGTGCGGTCCGTAAGTCCTCATCTGTGGCCGCAAGAAAAATTGTACGGACCGCAGTTCTTTTTCCCTACGGGCATGATTTGATTGAACACCCTCACCATGTACTCTGGCTATCCTTTATTTGTACATCTCATGTGTATGTCTGAACATTGAATTGCAACTAACAATCTCCTTTGTTTGGTACAGACAATGGTTTGATATAGAGGATGCGGCGACACTTCAAAAGGGAGAGGTGAACCTTCTCGAGGCCGAGGTAAGAATGCCTTAGCTCTTGGCCAACCAAAGACAATAAGGAATAGAGTAACAGCTGCCTGAGGGAGAGGTGCAGTTCTCTCCGAGACGAGCTCATATGTCCTGTCTAGGGAAGCATCAGAGGGCAACTCAGCCACTGTTCAAGAGCAGCCAGTCGTACAGTCAAGACCTGTAGGGAGATACCAACTCAGGGACGAGACATCCTCATCTCATTGAACTTCTGAGGGATCAGAGAGTGCTAGTCAGGCTTCTGAGCCATCGACTACACTAGTCCCTGAGGCACATGATGCTCCAGTTCATGATATTCCAGATGATGGCAGAGAGGGAGATTCTACAATTGTCAGTTTTGAAAGATCAAAGAACAATGATGTTTGGGAGGACCGCTTTGTCAGCCTGGACACCTTCACCATCTTCCTTGTGTGGTTTCCAGTGAGGTTGCTAACTCTTGAGTGATAGTTTATGTTAACAGATTTGGAGAGGTACAACCCAGCAGTTTTGAGACAGTTCAGAGCACGCAAGGGGTGGATGTGGTTCACCTAGAGTGTAGTGGATTCCAAAGAGTACTTTATCCATGAATTCTACACCAATGTGGCTCATATAAAAAAGGTGACAAAGGTATGTAACCTAAAAGTGAGGTTTGATCGGCATACGCTCAATGTGTACTTGGGATTTGAAGATGTTGAGCCGAAGGAGTATTTGGAGAAGTGTACACTGGGGGACGAGGTCTGACCTTGGTTAGTGGAGATTCTGGTACTACCAGAGCCACCACCACCATGGATTGATATTGGGGTTCCCATCCACCGTAGCATGTTGACCTTTGAGGCAAAGGGGTGGCAGACATTTGTATGCAACAGGTTGGATCCATGCCAGAATGAGACTTACCTTTCGATTCCTCGGGCAGTTCTGGTTTCTTCTATTATGGTCAGGTACCCAATCAATGTGGGTGTCGTGATGTCGGCCAACATCTCACTGATCACTCGGCAAGATGACTCGTCCGACCCATATCCCAACACCATTACAGAATATCTAACTGATGCAAAGGTAGAGCCGATGGATTATGTTACAAAGGTGATCCCACCTTGGATTTGAATCCATTGCTCGTGCCTACTCATCCACTATCTGCACTGTAAGTCTCCTAGACATTGGAGAGTCTTAACAACTCATATAACCACTGTAAATATGACTAACTTGTCCAGTACTACTGCAGCGCAGTCCACCTCACAGGCATCACGGGTTCCTTCTGACATTGAAGAAAATTTTGGAGAATCAGAAGACTATCATGGACACCTTGATACAACATAGATAAGTGATTGAAGAGGTGGGAAAGGAAGTAAAGAAGATGAGGAAGTCCTAGGCTAGTAAGAAGTTAGTGGACAAGCTCCAGAGAGTGGTGACCAGGGTTGCTACAGCCGGAGATCTCCCCTTTGATATGTTATTTTACCCAAACCATTCCACCCCAAATCCTTCAGCACCATCTGCACCAGTGGCACTAGCTGGCGAGTCTGAAGAACCAGACCTTGCTGCCGACACTGCTGATGCAGTACGTCAGATGTTCACCAACCCAGCCACACCTAGTGTTGAGGATGATGAGATTCAGTTGGCTGGTCCTGAGGGCGATGACATTGCCGGATACATATAGATATCCTAGAAGCCATAGGGAGTTTTCTTCACTCTTCCCTCTTTTACTCTTATTTTGCTATGCAATAGGGACAATGTTTACTTTTATTCGGGGGTTGGAGTTTCTTTGGCACATTTGGTACTTTGATGTATTTGGCCTATAATAATTTTATGATATTATCTCTTTTCTTATTTGTATGTATCTTCTCTCTATCTTACTATGTATATTCATTCTATCTTTAGTAGTTTTGCTCATTAGTTTTTATTTTTTCTTATTAGCTTCTTTTTATGTTTTAATAGATAATAAGACTTTGGTTTTCTTAATGGCACGACTCTTTCCAAAGGTAGTTGTTGTATGAACTGGGTGACTCGTCCCAACGATGGATAGCGTGACAACCTTCTTAAGGGAATGCGTCTGTTTTTATGTTTAGGTAATAATAGTAGTAGTAATGAATAAAAATACCTAATTAAGTCATACTCGAAGAGTCAACCATGCTTCAATTAGCACCAACACACTTAACTACGTGCTTATGGTTAGAGACAAGGTTTTTGAAAGAAATAGCTCTAGTAGTAACTTTGTGACTCTTGTGTTGACTCTGGTAATCATCGAGTGATTTAGTTGGGCCATAGTGATCTTTAAACTTGAATGCGGTCATTGTGGGCCCTCGACTCTGTTCTCTTTTACAATCTAGTTATGTGAGGGGTGAGATGAATTGTTGCTACTCCAAGTATCCGTGTGAAGGGTCTAGAACTTTTCCCGAATGTGTGTCAACACGAAATCATAAGTTTTGCTTGGTTTGAGAAGTGATTGTAGGCTCTCCTTGTCCTATTTGAGTTTTTTATTACCAACCAATTTCATAATCCCTCGTCAACTGCTTTGATCCTATAGCCTTTCTTATTTGATAACCATGTTACAAGCCTTTACTCATTTTTTTGTGACCTTCTCTTGACACCCGAGCTTTTCTTAACACTATTATGATACAAATGGCTTTAAATGTAAGTTTAGGGAGAGATGAGGAACTTGAAAAGGTATCAATGCAAGAAAAGAAAAGAATGAAAAAGAAAAAGGAAAAAAGTGAATAAGTGGAAGGGTTGAATGGATTCAAAAAAAAGAGGTAATGATCTCAAACATGGAGAAATCAAAAAGGGAGAAAAAGAATGAAATGATGAAGAAAGAGTGATGCTAAGTCTCTCTAGTACCCAATGAAAAGAAAGTGCCTCTAAGAATTGGCAAAGTGTGAACCGAAAAATGAAAGATGGAGTGCTTAAGGAAAGGTGTAATCACTTACCCATACGGTATCCTACCATAACCCAAACGCCTGCATTACATCCCGAAAGAAGTCCTACTTGATTTCAAACTGAGTGAGTTTACATTCGTGGCGATTTACATGAGGGAAAAGCCTATGGTACTTGACACCGTACTTGTGACATTTTCTTGAGAGAGATGAGTGAACCTTTCATAAATCTTTAGATTGAGTGCTAAATTTCTTAAGTGAGCTTGGCAAATGGAAAGTAGAGGAGGAAGAGTTTGGAGTCCACCATTGCCTACATAATAGAGCAAGAATCCTTGATGAGTAAAGTCAATTCTTGAAGTTCAAATGTCACAGTGGAACTATATGTGCATGAATGCATAACTTGTCGCCTTGTTGATAATACATGAGTAGTGTGGGTAATTGTTGGTCCCAATTGATGTGTGAATGGCTCACCTTTCAATCGTTGAAATGACCCTTAACATTTGGAGGTGAGAACTAATTTATTTGCTTAAGGAAAAGCAATGACTTAAGATTGGGGGAGTTTATAAGTGGAGATGTTTACTGCTTATTAGCACATTTTAGCTTTTATTTTTATCCGAAGTAGTGATTGTGTTCCAGAAACTAATGAAATTGTGCAAATTGTAGGAATGCTAGAAGTTTGGTCTCCCATGATGAAATCCGAATAAAAAAGGAGTATTCCGAAGCACAAGGCAATAAAGGGCACAGAAGCAAAGATGTGTTGTCCACAAAAGGAATTTTTCGGCCGAAGAAAAAATTGCGGACCACAGAATTCCATCTGCGGCCGCAACCTCAAGCAGCAGAACTCAACAGGCTTTTCAGCAATGTGCAGCCGCAAAACTGGCTTTCATTGACAAAGATTCAAAGTTCATAGAATATGCAAGAAGACCAAGTCCTTAAGCCTTTGTGAAGTGCGGACTGCACAAGAAATGTGCAACCGCAGAAGTTGCCTTGCGGTCGTAGTCAAGAAATGTGTTGCCGCTGAATCCTTCTTCTTGCCAACTGAAGAAATCTGCGGACCGCACATGGAATTGTGCGGCCGCAAAACCTCCCGAGGGGCATTTTTGTGGGCGATTTTTGGCCTTTTATAAATATACGAGTTTCACAAATTTTGATCAAAGTTTGAACATCAAAAGTTGTTATAGCCGTTTCTTTTTACTACTTTAGGAAGTTTTAAATTATTTTGGTGTTTAAACATTAGATTTTATCATTTTAATCTTTCATTTTGGGTTTAACTAGCTTTTCTTCTTTATTTTATTCAAATCCCGTTATGAGTAGCTAGATTTTTACTAGGTTGTAACCCAACCCTAGTGTGTAAACCTTATGAGTGATTAATTTTATGCTTGTTTATGATTGGATGTTGATTATTTAGCTTAGTTCATGCTTCAATTTTAGAATTAATGGTTGCAAACATAGATTCGTGCATATTTGACTTAGTCTCTACTTGAGAAAGAGAGACCTAGTCTAGGATAATTTAGCTAATAAGGAATTGGGTTAATTGGAAGATTGATTAGCCTAATTAAAGGGTTTAAACTAGAGATAGTATGAACCCGACTTAAGCTCATATCAACTATTTTAGTTGATACCCATTTGGGCTTGAGAAATTCAAATTGGACAAAATCACTCTTTTATCGAGAGGTATTGAGTGGGTAATGTAGAGTTGAAATTTATAATACACCACAATCAACAAAACAAGTATTAATATCTTTATCCCACTAGGCAAACACCTAGGTTATGGTCACAACCCTAGGCCTTTAAACTATTTGAAAAAATATCAAAAACATTCATCTCTAGTTTATTTTCCTTAGCTTGCAAATATTAGAGTTATAGTAGAAGTAGAATTCAAACATTTATTGTGGAAGTGCAATTTAGGTAGTCCATTCACTTTCTTCAAATATATACTCCTGACACCCCTTATTACTCCTAGTGGATTCGACCCCGACTCATAGTTGGGTAATTATTATTGCATACGATCGTATCATAACTCTTATTGAGGTGTGTTGTGGACGTCATCAGTCACAGGCATAACAACACAATCCGCCCGGCGTAGTCACAAGTATAACAATATAACTCGTCTGGCGTGGTCACATGCATTTAGTCCAAATCATATCACACGGAAGCAAGAAAATAAGAACGCATGTATGTGATAAATAAATATCATATTTCATGCTACGGGACTGGTATAATAATATGCTAAAGTGTAGGCATGTGCAAAGTGTGCTATCATAACTCAAATCGGCAATTTCATCACATAAATAGCAATTACCAAGTTTATTCAAGAAATTAGCTTCTTCTTAACCTTAAACATGGCTCAAATAGCTCAGAACAATATTACAAATATGAGAAACATTATAATTTAAAGCTTAACAGTCAATTATAGGCATATCATAGCCTAAGCACTACCCCGATCATGGATAAATACTCTGGTACTCGCACATGGGCTCAAAACGCATACATATGTGCACCCATAACACGTAGTTATCACAAATAATTCAGAAAACTAGTGCCTCGACCAAGTTTAAATAAGATACTTACCCCAAGCAAGCCAAATTAAAAACCAAGCAAACCAAGTGATACTCTAGAAATGCCGAACCGCACAAATCAATATCCGAACGGCTCAAAACTAGCCAAAAGAAACTCAAAAACATCTAACAAAACTCAAAGTCATCTAAAAAGTCAACCCCTGTTCGCATATCGGAACCCGACAAAACTCATAAATTCTGACAACCCATTCGAATACGAGTCTAACCATATAAGTTTCATCCAAATCCGACCTCAACTTCATGTTCAAAACCCCAAAATTCATTCTCCTAAGTTCAAGTCAAAACCCCCAATTTCTTCTCTTTAAATCCTTGATTTATGTGAAATAATCCATAAAAAAATAAAATATATAATCAAAACAAAGATAAAATTACTTACCCTCATGATATGTGTGTTTATCTCCTCCAACATTGCCTTACTTGTGCTTCAAAAACTCAAAAAGTTGAGAAAATAAACTCAAAATCCCAAATTTTGGTGTTTTAATGCACTGGTAGTGGTTCTTCTTCGCGATCGCGATTCAAAAAATTCCAGCACATTATTACTCTTCGTGGTCGAGGCCATGCCCCGCGATCGCGATGAACAAATTCCAACAAGCTTACCTAACTCTTTCAGACCGCCTCTAGTATAATGGCCATAACATTTTGTGCAAAACTCCAAATGACAAATGGTTTGATTTTCTGAAAACCAGACACAAAGGGCTACAACGATTTTTGGATTATCTCCAAATTCCTTATAGATTATAAGATATAATCTTCCAAAATTAGTCTTGTGACAATAGAAATTCCTCTACGCGATCACGCTACTGTCTTCCGTGATCGCGATTCACTATGCCTAAACAACAAATTGCTCTTTGCGAGTGCGACCCAAAGTCCGCGATCGTGATACACACCTCTATAGGAAAGAATCAACAACTAAAAAGAGCCTAGAAATTGTCCGAAACCACCCCGAATCTCGTATGAGCTCCTCGGGACCCCATTCGAACATACCAACATATACCAAGATATATTACGGACCTACTCGAAACCTCATATCACACATAATAACATCAAAATCACAAATCATCGATCAAGATCAATCTCATAAGTTCATAAACATCAAACTTCAAACCAAGTGTCCGATTCAAGCCTAACCAATCCGGAATGAATCCAAATTTTGTATAAAAGTTTCAAATGACATATCGAACCTATTCAACTCCTGGAATAATAATTTGAACCCGATAACATCGTCAACTCCCGGTCAAACCTATAAACTTTCCAAAGATTAAAATTGCCAACGTTCGCCAATTAGAACTGAAACCTTCTAGGAACATCCAAATGTATAACCGGGCATAAGCCCAATTCCAAAATCACCATCCGGACCCAGAACCATTAAAACTCCGATACGGAGTCAAATACACGAAAATCAAACTTGATAAACTCTTCTAACTTAAAGCTTCTATGATAAAATTATTCTTCTAAATCAATTCTGAATCACCCAAAAATAAAAACCGATGATATACACAAGTCATAATACATCAAACGAAACTACTCATGCCCTCGAACCATCGAACGGAATGCAAATGCTCAAAATGACCAGTCGAGTCGTTACATGCCTTGGGAGTAGAATTAGTTTGTTATGTTACAGTAGTTTCCACTCTTCGGTTAGGATTAGGTTACAAGCCTTGTCATTGAATAAGAAGCTTGTCATGAGACGTGACCATTTGTTCCATGTTATCAACTATCATAATCAAATCTTGTAAAGCCTCCAAAATGGTCTCATTGGACACTCCCTCCTTCGGAGTCATAGTATCTCCAATATTCAAAGACATAGTAACTACCAAAAAAAGAGTTAAAAGTAAAAGGACCTCTCCAATTCATTCCTTTAGTGTATACCTCAAACATTCCACTCAAATTTTATCACTCGTGTATCGCTCTTGTGCACTTTGACTTTTAGGCACACAGTCTAAGACTCTCACAACTCAAGCCTTTTTTACTCTTAGATGAATATCCAAAGTTTATATCAAACTCAATCAAGGCACTTTCAAGTGGTTCTTCCAACTTCGGGGGAAATATAGAGTTTATGTGACTCAACAAAGAAGCTAAAATAACTAACGGACAATAAAATAAAATATTAACAACGAAACCAAAGAGAAAATCACGATATAATTGGCATAAAATAAAAAATACAGACACAATAACTAGATTAACAAAGTAGGACTAATTACTAATGTTAACTAGAGAAGAATAATATAAGAAAATACAAGAAGATCAAAAATTGAGCCAAAAAGAATCGAGTCCACGAGTTATTTCCGAGGCCACGGGTTGGCTGGGGTGGTGCAATTTCTAGCCCATGATTTAATTTCGTGTCAGCGGAAATTTCTGATTTCCTACGGCTCAAGTTTGTCCAGCTCCACGAAACTTTTTCGTCTCCACATTTTTGGTCCACGTCTGGGCTATCAGTTTCTTCTTCTTGTTGTTCTTCTTCTTCACTTTTTGGCTCGATTTTGAATTTTCAAATTGATCCAAATCACGTTCAAATATCTTCAAACTTCATATTTAACTTGGGAATCACTTTAAGATTAAACCCCAATAGTTTTTAACATCAAATTTATGAATCACATAAACGCAAATGCGCCAAATGGTACTTTTCTTTTCATGAACCCACTTTTGAACATGATAAATTTGAAGAACAAGAAACTTTTCAAATTCACTTGTAGCCACCAAAATCACTTCAAATCAACTTCAATTGATATATTTCAACATAGATAACAAACCCCAATCAATTTTAAACATCAATATGCATCTGGATCCAAGAAATCAAAGATTCAACTCAAGAACATGATGAACACCATTGTTTTTTGGATTTACGTTTTTCTTGTGATTTTTAAATAAAATTTAATACTTAGCTATTGTATGTAGAAACAAACATTAATCCAAGTTCTAATACCAAGATGATACGAACGTGAAAGCAATAATAACAAGAACACAAATAAAAGGCTAGAAAGATGGAATTTGGCAACGAATTAATTAGGAAAATTGAAGAACACTTGAAATCAACACAAATACCCTTCATTTTAAATTTTAATCAACCCATAACTATAGGATAACCCTCAAGGGAAAGAACCCCATAAAAGCCACCTTAAAGTTTTCAAGCAACAATGGAATTCATCTATAATACTCACTCAAGGAGTTCATAATCTCAATATCAAAATAAGCTAAGTCTGAAAAGAGAACCTTTAGGGCTATTTATATTAGGGACCTAAGTATTCCAAGTATATCCACCAAATGTTATGTAATCTTTAATTGTTGGCCAAATTGTACATGTATCCCTGTCCCCCCCAATATGAAAGTTGCCTCCAATTAGAATCCATAGTGCTCGATGACTATCTAAATTGTATCTTGTCGTGACCCCAAAAACTCATTTTTAGGATCGTGATGGTACCTATACCTAAGACTAGGTAACTCTATCACATAGCAAGATCAACGAAACCAAATTACCAACTCAAATAATAACGAAAGCTGAAAAGTGCTTTAACACAACCAACCCTTCTTAAGATTATGGATATTTTTTCAACACGGGTTGGGTTCTATCCAAGTTGTCTTTTGAGTTACCTGAGAACATCATTAACAATATCGACTCTATTACCACACTCTTGCCTCGTAATGGTCAAGACATCCCCATTTGGGAAGTGGACACTAATGGGATTTTCACCGTGAGATCTTGTTATGATTTCATCAATGGCAAAGCTAGTCCATCAAAAGACTTTAGTTGGATCTGAAACAAACTTGTCCCACTAAAATCAAATTTTTCTTATGGCTAGGAATGCACGAGAGAATTCCGACCAGGAAATACCTAGCTAATATTGGCATCAATATAGATGAGATATGCCCAGTCTCTAGGAAATATCCAGCTACGGCATCCCATGCTGCAACGTTTCTCCCTCAAGATGCTTGGCTTGTCAGGGTACGAGATCTCAATATCATGAGTTTCTCCCAACATTTCCTAAGAAAAGACCTATTTGCTTTTGTCAAATGGGGTATATGGGTCAACAGAAATTTTAATAATCATAACACATCTCTTAATGTATCTCTTACTACCATTATTCGCCAAGCCTCAAAATTCAAGTTCTTCGCAGAAAAATCCAGCTCTACCCCTACAAAACATCGGATTCACATACGCTGGAGAAGCCCACATAAAGGATGGTTCAAGTTGAACGTGGATGGCTCTTACATGCAGAACAAGTCGCAGGGTGGCATATGAGGGGTCTTTAGAGACAATAAAGGCTCCTGGATAATAGGTTTTGAAAGACTTAATTATACATGCATCTACACCCCTTCATACAGAACTCCTAGCGCTACAAGAAGGACTAAGACTTGCCAGAGAACGAAATCTTTATCCTTCATATATAGAAATTGATTCCACCGATATGATCCATAGCCTAAATCAAGGTAATAACTTGTTTACACTATTGTTGATGCTTGCAGGTGGCAATGCTCCAAGCGAGGGGGGGTGATAATGAGGCATAACTTCCGTCAAGGGAATATAGTGGCTTACCACCTAGCTAAATAGCTGTCTACTCATGTGTAATGTACTAGCTACTATGGGTAACCAAAGTGTCCTAAGTGACACTACCTTAGCATGTAATCAATGTGCCCTAAGTGACACTACCCTGGCATGTAATCGTACGGTATCGTTCTAGTATTAATAAATATTTTCGTCTTTCCTAAAAAAACAAATAACCAAACAACAAACGAGAGACAATCAAACGATCAACGCTACAAGGACCTAACAGTCAGTCTATCATTTGTTGATGAGTAACTCAAAATGCTTGAATTTTGCAAAGGGAAAATATAAGGGACCTCCTCCCAAACAGTAAAAATTTACCCGCATCTAATGTTTACATCAAATTATACTACTTTATCATTGTTAAGTCAAAAGTTAATGTAAAAATGTGTATTAACTACATTTTAACAATAAGAGTGTATGTTAAAATATAGTATATCATATGTAAGTTTTTATTTGTGCGAGCTCTGCTTTGGATCTCATTGGGCAATAAGACATGCAATACATCTTTTTACATAGTTCGAAGCCAATCCGTGCATTAACCATATTAAAATTATCCTTAGTATCTAATTTGGTTTTCAATATAACATGATCAATATTAAGGGAAAAATTAAAATTTTAAGGAAAAAGCTTTCATAAATATTATACAAATGTTTCGGTCTTTCAGAACGAATAGAACAGGGAAGACTCTACTCCTATAAGATAAAGGAAGATGAAGATATTAAGTACTGCACACATATAGTATAAACTAGTTAATTTACTCGCGCTTCGCGCGATCATAAAAAGCTAAAACATATCTAAATCAGTAATGGCATATAACAGAAAATCAATCTCTACTAATAAGAACTTTCTTTCACGATTTTACTATAAACTATTAAAATGGATAATGACATATGAGAATTGGTAAAATTACATTAACAGTGAAAAATCTTTTACACAATTAAAAGTTAAATTTTAATCTTTACTCACTTAAAAACGAAATATCTAACTTCAGATAAAATACCTCGCCCTTCGTCTAATTGAAGTGAATCCTTCATAGTACTATAATACTCTACTATTTAAGATACGAAAAGAATGCTTTAAATAACAACTTAAAAAATTAAGAATAATGAATCCAATTTTTGTCTTACTAAAATAGTATATAGGAAAAGGGAAAAAGAAAAAGGAGATGATTATTAAAAAAGCTTTTACATATATAGAGTAGAATGTTCCCTAGCTAAACTGATTTATTTGTTGTTTACTGCTCCCTCCGTTTCAATTTATGTGAACCTATTTCTTTTCTAGTTCGTGCCAAAAAGAATGACCACTTTCCTTATTTGGAAACAATTTACCTTTATGCAATGATTTATAGCCACACAAAATATATGTGTCTCATTTTAGACCACAAGTTCAAAAGTCTTCTCTCTTTTTTAAACTCCGTGCCCAGTCAAATGAGTTCACATAAATTAAAATGGAGGGAGTATATCATACTATTAGGGGTGTTCATAAAAACTCGAAAAACCGAATCAAACCGAAAACCGAACCAAACCGACTAAAAAAAACCGATACTTTTTGGTTTTGGATTTAAATTTTAAAATCTAATTAAATTTGGTTTGGCTTTGGTTTTAATAAAAAAATAACCAAAAAAACCGAATCAGACCGACTATAAAAGTAGTTATATAAATTTATTATTACACTATATATATGTATATTTTTATATAAAGTTTCTGAAATTTTATGGTACATATTAGTCATTTGTATTTTTAGTCTAGTTCTTTGCTATTATAATAATCTAATTCTTTGCATTCTAGTTTGATTGGTAGTTTTATTTTGCTAAGTACAAGAATTTATTTCATGTTAAAAATAATCGATTTTTAATTGAGTACTTAAATTATTTATCACTATTTGAGTCAATTATCATCAATATATCTTGGTAAATAATAGATTTCTCAAAGAACAATTAGTTTGATAGTGTTACTTTGAAAATGTAGCAGCCGGAATATGCGTTTGGTAGTGTATGTCTCATATTTAAGAAAAAATTGATAAATAATCGAAAAAACTGAAAAACCAACAAAAACCGAATCGATAAAAAACTGACTTAATTGATTTGATTTGGTTCTATTATTTGAAAAACCGACTTACTTGACGCATGTGCTGCTATTGGTGGTGCTTCTTTTGCTTTAGTTAATAAGGCTTCACTAATCTCAGCCTCTACCTCAAGTTTTTTATCCTTGTATTCATTTTAATTGTCGCAAAAGTAAAGTCACGTAAAGCATTGTGGCCCCCAATAAATGTTATTACAGGTTAAAGATTTAGCTTTCAAATTAGATTCAGCCGCAATACAGTTTTTCTTTTTTATTTTTTTTTAAACTGAAAATGGGTTATATTAGTACTATATGGAATAACCACTTTCATGTTGAGCATAATATCAACGCTTTGGTTATCATACCATGCAGCAAATGCAATTTTTTAATGAATTTGACTTTGGATAATTTCAACGACTGTCAGACCATATTAAGCAAGAACCATAAACAGAAATGACCATTTGTCTCAGAATTTTATTAATAATAAAAGCTATAGCTATAACATTTATAGCAGCAAAAATTTACACAGCAGAAATTAAGTATATGACACAAACAACTTTATTTTAAGGCATCTCATATGTATAAAAGCTGACTTATAACTATATTACATTTGAAACTCTTATTAAGCTAGTCATGAATCATTCAAATTCTCTTTCTAATATAAGTACAAAGGAAACAAAAGATCTTCTTTACAGCCCAAAAAGGTTTCAGGGCTCCCCATAATCCGAGCAGAGGTGGCTACCATAATAAAACCCATTGAACTCACAATAATAATTGGTTCATGAGTTTTTTGTTGACCTTACTTCATAAATATCGACCAAATGGAGCAACAGTCATACTCTTAGCCTCTCCGTCAAAAGATAAGTCGCATTTGATATTTCTATAAACCCTCCGATCACAAACAGATTTGAGTGCGAAATTCCAATAGCACCTAAATTCAAATTGCCAAAATGACATGGTTGATAGTAGTATATTAAGCAACACAATATGACATGACAATTTACTGGAATTCACACAAGCAATAGATTAAATATGGGAGAAATGGTTTGAAAAAAAAAATAATAACACACACTCACTGCAAAGAAATCCTATGGCAAGATAAAATTTAATATCATGTACACATTTAAAGTAAAAATCATGTACACATCTAAAGTAAAAATTGGTGAGGAAGAACTTTGACATCTTAGTCTTAACATAATAGTAGTAATATACCGAGCAGAGCTAGAGAGAAAATTGTAGAGACCAGGAGAAAATGAAGTCTACTACCACCAATAATTCTCAGCCGTTAGTAAGAAAATATGTTCCCATGATGGCAATAAAGATAGTGACAACAATATAATGAAAATTAGGAAGAGCAAAGGCATAAAACCATAAGCATAATACATATGCAGAAATTAAAATCAACATGAAAATAGTGGAAGAGCCGAAATTCTAAAACAGATCCATGATGATGCATGAATCTTTCTTTATTATTGAAGTGTTCAAATATTTTAGGGAACTTATGTCAGATAAGAACAAATAAAAAGATTTAAGTACATAACTATCTAGAACTTGATTCTTCAGTATTCCTATAAAATAACCACTGCAGAGTTTCTCCAATGAATCTGAAGAACCAATGGGAAATAGTCTTTCTTTGCAAAAAAAAAAAAAAAAAAATCGATAGACAATTTTAATGCTCATGAAACAGCTAAAATAACAATCAAAATTAATTGAACAAAAAAAACTAAAAGGTCAACACCATAGTTACACTAATTCCATCTGAAGCGGAGCACTCACCGATACCAAAATGAATATTCAAGAACATATAAGAAAATTTCATTCACATAGATAAATAATATGCTTCCAATGTGTATACAACTCAGAGTTTATCCCATGAAATTCAATACCTTCTGATTCCATCAAAATGCACACTGAAAATAAAACATAGAAGAAAGCAAAAGGATGTAGGATGGACGAAAACACACTAATATAAATGAAGAGGCATAGAATTCACAATAAAAACTGAAAAGACAACACATTAATAATAAAGTATAGCTGAGAGAAAGATCAAAATACTTAATTGCCTCTTTCAATTTAATGTTTTGGCAATTCCTTTGTGAAAGACTTTAAGAAGGTTAAAGGGAAAACAAAAGAACCAAAAATATTTAGAGGGGCAAAACATGGAGAGAAAAGGCAAAAAAAAAAGGACGAAAAATATAATAAATAACATTCGTAGAAACGTTTGTGATGCCACTCTGGTAAAAACTCATGATGATCTAAGTTGTAAGCGAAGGATGAAGAAATGAAGAGATGATTAATTAAGTTTATTTTGTCATAATGTATAATTACGACATTGTCCAGGACCATCTCTTGTATAAATAACTGGAATACTTGCGGTTAGCAGCACCACCCAACGTGTATTAAAACAATGATATCAGAATAGCCTACTGTCCTCATGGTACAAAACAAAATCTATTATCATAATCCAAAATCCAACCTAAACAAATTCCAACAAAAAAAAAATCTAACAAAGAGAAGCGTCCAAGTGTTCGCTCTTTTACTGAAAATGAATATTCAAAATGTTCAAATATTGCTCCAACCAATTTCAAGAGTTCTCATCTCAATCTGATATGAGAAAGGTAACATCTTTACCTCATTACGTATCTGGATGAGAAAAGTAACATCTTTATCTCATTACATGTCCAGATAAAATTGACTGGGCCACTAACTTAAGAAATTTCACAGTAAATGAGAAAGTCTCATCATTTGTGCATATAGAAAACCCAAAATGCTTATAGTTCAAAATGAACCTGAAATCAAGATGCTGATTGAGAAAACAGATACAACAAATGGAAAACAAACATCCTAACATTATTATTTCTGCATAAAATGTTAGATGAAAATTTTATTAAGAGCACATTCAAGATTAAGTAAACGTTACAAAATGGACGATAAAATAACCAAAAGATACAAACTTTATTACTAAAACCAACATAAAAATCAAGAAAAATCAAGAACATAAGACATAGAAATATATCTCTTAAATTAAAATAATTAGATAAGTTTCACGAATATTAAACAATATCATTTAGAGTTGGACACAATATTATTATTTTTTTGCCTCGGAGAAGGAAAGCAGGAAGAGTGAGATAATTCTTGACTTGTGGTTCATTCTCTCTTTTTTATTACTTTGCTTGTTCCTTTGTGCAACAATCATATAAGTACAATTTGAACATGGAGTTTGACCTAGAATCTCCAGATACCTCAAGTTATTGGTCAGTATAAACACAATGGAAACTAAAACATTATGTCACTTTTAACATTACTAATCATACTTTAATATAATTATAAAACCTATATATGCTGCAAATACCAATTGGAGATGCTATTCTCATTTTTTTCCCTACTTTTTCCCTCTTTTTTCTTAACATAAATCTTAATCTCAGGATAAACAGTGTAAAAGCCAAATAAAAAAAGAAGAAGAAAAACAGCAAGGAAATATTTCACCGTAATCCACATGCTTGGACAAATTGGCTCCGCCGACTGTAGTGCAAGGACGGGGAAAATCAATATAAAGGCCTGCAATAGAAAATGATAAAAACGGAATTTAACACATAAATACATGAAGTCGACCAACCAAATATGAAGCTTTGTAACTTAGATCTTTTCTCACAGACCGTAAAAGTCTTCTGCCATGTTCACTTGTTCTCTGGCTTGATATGGGTATTGGTTGAATTTTTCTCCATTGTTGATCGTCGATTTTATAATACATATTTGGGAGCAATAAAATTGAAGTAGATTCTTGATTTACTCTCTGTTTTTGGTGTCGTGGGAATTGAAGGTATGATTTTGGTTTGGAACGGATTCCAAAGAATTTTGAAAGACGTACCTTTACTGATTGGTTGTTATTTTTTTTAATTTAATAATTGAATTTATTTTGTGAAAATTAGAGAGAAAAGCCTGAAAAATTAGAAAAGTAGATAAATATATTTAGAGATCAATAGGACATGCCACCTCACTCCTCTAGGGCCTGCTTTATATTAATATATAGATTTCTGAGGGGCAACAACGATAGGAAATAAACATTCAATTCAGTGATTTAATAAATTTGTAACATGTGAAGGAAGCAGGTCTACATACTTGGACCATTGACCACATAACAGGACAGAACTACTACTATGTAATAACTCATGAAGTGATGAACCAGCATATGCAAAGCTCACTTATTCTAACATTTTTTCGTGAACAATATCAAAAATATAAAAAGAAATTAATTGATGCCTGAGCTAGCCATTGGCAAGCATGTTCGACAGCAAAGTACTTGAGGGCATTAATTTGATAAAAGTAGATATACCCTGCACTTAATTAGCAGGAAGAAGAAGTAGATATTAACAAGTGAAGCCAGTAGGAGGATTCCTTCCGCAGTTGTTGAGAACGAGGCTAAGGGAGAGTGGCACGTTCAGATTTATTCCCAGCACATTTGCCCTTATGGCTGTGCACAAGCAAACTGCCGCCTCTAAATCCGCCAGCCCCGCGATCAAGCTGCAGCACGGCAAAGTTGGAGGACTCCCAATTACCGCGCCCACTAATCCACCGACTAAATTAGCACATACGCCCAACTTCAGAGCATCTCTCGGCCACCTGCCTTGCCCATTGCCACTTCCCCCTCCATTTCCAGCTCCACCGCCATTGCCAGCACCACTGCCGTTTCTAGAACCTCCACCACCAGTGTTATGGCAAGTGTCACAATGGTTTCCAGAAACAAAAGCAAAGAAGAGGAGATTCAGTGACAGGAAAAGGGTAACTGATGCCTGAGTTTTGAAAGCCATGTCAACAAGGTTAAAGTTGAAATATTTATTGCCTACTAATGAGAAAAGGATTTTAATTCTGAAAAGGATGTTGAATTGTAGTAGTAAGGGTGTCTATTTATATTTGTAACAAGGCTGACTGCTGCACATAAACAATTATAAACGTACCAACTAATTGAAGCTACTATTAGCATGTATATGTTGGACTGCAAAGATAGTCTTAATCAACATGTGTGAAAATTGTCAGATTTAATTCAAGTGTACATGATTTTTCCCAAAATGTCTCGCAACATAAGAATATTTCTAATGTAATTTTTTTTTCCAGTTATCAATGTGAAATTTTGTACGCAAATCTAATAGTCATCCCTCGAATAAGTTCCACATGACTCTTACTAAGCCTCTCATATTAAGTTCAACATTGTGTGCCACCCACGTCATCCGACTATTCATGGCCTCCGAAAGCAGTAAACTGAGCCCCACCATCTCTGCTATAGACTCTAATACCAGATACTTTTAACAAAATGTGATATATATTGCTCCTTTTGGCCCAACCTTGTACGGTTTTTTATCAATACGGCTCACACAATTTAGAGTATTTCGACACTACAACAACAACAATAACCCAGTATAATTTCACTAGTGGGGTCTGTGGAGGGTAGTGTGTACGCAGACCTTACCCCTACCCTGGGGTAGAGAGGCTGTTTCCGATAGACCCTTGGCTCCCTCCCTCCAAGAACTCCCCACGTTGCCCTTTGGGTGACTCGAACTCACAACCTGTTGGTTGAAAGTGGAGGGTGCTCACCACTAGAGCAACTCACTCTTGTCAGTATTTCGACACTACTTTATGTAATTTTCTTTTCATTTAACTATCAATTTGGGACTTTGTTCGCACACTCAACCACAATAACTTTAATTATTGAAAAAGAAGTGTCTCCTTGAATGGTAATGCATGTGTGAAAAATGTTTACAGCTTAATTAATTGCTTACAGTTGTGCTTTTAGCCTCTACTACTATTAGAAATTGCCGTGATCCAAGGCCGTGTCTCTATAGAAAAATATTTTCTATAGAAACTTCCCACGCCTTGAGCAATTATCGTACATAATTCTCAATTCTCATAACTTGGTTGTTAATATATTTCCCCTTATACGTGTTAATCTGAGCACTCCAAATTTGAACTCTTTGATGAACATAACTCCATTTCAAGACAAACTTAATCGAATTATTGGAACAATGACTGCTTGATCTTGCTTTATTATCATCAAGTCGTGCATCTTTTTCATTTGAATGAAATGGAAAGACATGCAAAATGGAAAAAACAAGCTCATATTGTTTGTCACACTTTTTCAATGGATACTTGTTTCGTGACGATTTTAATCAATAGTTGTTGAGCATGAAAAATTGGTGAAACAAAATTAGGTTCCCCATTTGAATTATAGTCTCTACCAATTATGCACTAGGAAGTAAGAATCACTTTTTATAAAGGATTAAGTAAATTTTTTTGTCCAGATAAGGGTAATCTACAGATACAGGACAAGATAGAAGCAAAGAAATAATGAAGTTTAGAGCCTCCGAATAACAGGATAGGATTTTTGCGTGAATCTAATTGAGGTAATTAAGTATTCCTGCAGGTTCATGTGAAGTATTAGTTTAGTAGTCATATCCAAATGAAAGATATCGACACCATTATTGTCTAACCTAATTTTTCTCTCGCTTGAGTCTAGAAGTTTGATGATTATATATATATAAAGTCAGAAGATGTGCAAGTGGTTCATATTATGTTTAGTGAACGCCGTGATGTAGTAGTATATATTAAGCGGCTAAGACTAATCAGATAATATTAGATAAATGTTCCAACTAAATAATTATTACGAATTCTATGGATATGAAATTCTCTGGAAGACTATATGCTAGACATATATTTTACATTAATTGATTTAGTGTTTAGCGTAAACACTAAATAACTTACGAATAGTGGATCTCAAACGTCTTTTACCAATTAATCTTTGTTTACCCTTAAAATGAGTAACAATTGAATTTATACGCGATTAAATGACATGTCATTTAACTTAACTCAATGAACTATGAATAATAAATAACCGCATTAAAAGAGATCATAGCGATCAACCCAAATGTAATGGATAAGCAAGTCTAGCTTTGCAATGGACGTTTGGGAATTGGTTCTGATTTAGCCCTCGAAACGAGCTCGGTTACAACTTAATAAACAAGCAGTTGAAGAACACTTTGAACAATAGCTAAAGGACAAAATTTAACTTTATTGTTTTGATATGCATGCCAACAATGATTTTAAAATAAAAAAGTTCTCCCCTTTATATAGTACGAGAGTTTCAATCCTAGTACAAGTCTAAATAAGGTAAAAATTCTTCTCCTTCAAGTAAACATTGATATGCAATTGATGTTGGGCGAGATTTGTGTCGTAACATCCGGCTGATGGCAATTATTATGGCATGCCTAATTGTCTTTTCTCCTAGTCTCGGCCCTTCACTCTTCTCACACTCGATGCTTGGCCGTGTTCGGTCTCGGGTGCACCATTTGTCCTTCCCGGACTCTGAGACGTGGAACCACACGGCTTTACTTGAGGTCATGTCAGATAGTGCTTCCCTCTCGTTTCTTTTTTGGGAAATCGGGGTAACTCAAGAACAATGAGTCCATTCCTTGAATTTGTGTAAGGTCACTTGCAACTTATCCAAGTATCTCTTCATCCGGTCGTCCTCTTTTACTTCAAATGTCTCGTTGACTTGGTTAATAACGAGGAGGGAGTCACACTTGGCCTCGATCACCTCAACCCCCAGACTCTTAGCCAGTTATAGACCAGCATTCATAGCCTCATATTCAGCTTCATTGTTAGTCAATTATACAGCTCTAAAAGACTGCCTCAATATCTCGTGCTAGGTGGTCACGTCGATCATTCAGTCAATTTTAGGTAAAGGAAATGAATCCTTTGGACATGCCTTATTTAGGTCCTTATAATCTACAAACATTCCAAGTTTGTTTCCTTTTTTAGGCCAACCACTATGTTAGCTAGCCAATCCAGATATTTAACTTCCCGAATAGAACCTATTTTCAGAAGTTTAGATACCTTGTCTTTGATGAATGCGTGTTTGATCTTGGACTGCGGCCTCCTCTTCTGTTTGATCGGGTGGAATTTTAGATCCAAGCTCAATTTGTGAGTTGTCACCTCCGGTGGGATCCATGTCATATCTAAGTGGGACTAGGCAAAACAATCGGTATTAGCTTTAAGTAAATCAATAAGTTTTTTCTTGAGCTAGGAGTTAACCTGTGCCTAGATATACCTTTCTATCTAGTTGGTACTTGATCAGTATGACCTGCTCCAATTCCTCGATTGTCTATTTGGTGGCATCTGTATCATTGGGTGCTATCAATAATCTCAGGACACCGTATTCATCCTCCTCGTTTATTGTGTGCTCCTCCTGTTTCTCCCGCCCGGTCAAGGTCGTTACCGCCGATTTCTATTTGATTTCTTTCTCCTCGACCAGTCCCCTACTTTTTGATTTTGTGACCACGGGCACCGGGGTCACTTCCTCGACGGCAAATATCTCCTTTACGGCCGGCTGTTCCTCGTAGACCATTTTGATTCCACACGGAGTGGGGAACTTCAATGAGTCTAGGGCACCGCTCTCATGCTGTGAACCCATGGCCTCACATACAAGGCGTTGTATCTCATATCACCCTCGATCATGTAGAATTTCGTTTCCTGGTGGTCCCAACAGTTCTTAATGTTAGGGTTATTTCACCCTTCATCGTTTCGCATGCCATGTTAAACCTGTTCAATACCCGTACTGCCGGTATGATTTGGTCCAATAATCCCAATTGCTCTACGAACCTCCAACAGATGATGTTGGCTGAGCTACCTGCATCAATTAATACATGTTTAACTCGAGATTTATTGATAAGTACGGATATTACCAGTTCATCGTTGTGATGCTGGATGATGCCCTATGCATCCTCGTCTTTGAACGAGATGGACCCCTTCGGGATATAATCCCCGATGCGTTTTTCCCTTGTGGTAGAAACTTTGGTGCATTTTATCATTGACCCTTGTGGGACATCCACTCCGCCAATGATCATGTTGATCACGTGTTGAGGCTCTTCATGCTCAATTTGTTTGTTCATGTCCCTGTTTGTGAAATGATTTTTGGCCCGCTCACTTAAAAATTCCCGAAGATGCCCGTTGTTGAATAGTCGAGCCACTTCCTCCCTTAGCTGTCGACAATCTTCGGTCGTGTGACCATGAGTACCATGGTATTTACACACCAAGATGTGATCCCTTTGTGTGGGATAGAATTGAAGTGGCTTAGGCTATTTTGTCTCCTTGATGCGACCAATGGCCGACACTATACCTGCATCATCCACGTTGAAGTTATATTCTAATAGTCTTGGGGCTTCCCAGCCCCCAAGTGATCTGTCGAAACTGTTTTTATTCATCAGACCCATGTTGTTACGTCTTTGATCGCCTCCCCTGTCGTTCCTGGTTGAGTGGCGACTAGGTCCATTTCCCCTTCTGTCCGAGTTGTATGGTGATACCGATCTCAGACCAGGCCTTGGCTCCTGGTCCATAATTCTTTTAGATCTGTCGTTCGCTCTGTTGGGGTAAAATTACCCTAAGGGCCCCCTAGTTGGTCATCCTCGACTTTGATCTTCGACTGATACATGTTATGGACATCGGCCCAAGTAACCGCTGGGTATTCCAAATATTTCTTCAATTGTTGAGAAGTAATGGAACTTCAGGGGTTGAGCCCTTGAGTGAATTCCTGAACGGCGTAATCATCTGCGGTCGGGGGCAGATCCATTCGCTCCATCTGGAACCTCCACACAAATTCCCTATGCATCTCTTTTTCTCTCTGTCTGACTTTGAAGAGGCCAGATTTCCTTTTCTCGACCTTGATGTCTTCATCATGGGATTTAACAAAGGCATCTGCAAGCATAGCAAATAAATCAATAGACTTTGGAGGTAAATTATGGTACCGTATCATAGCTCCTTTGGACAAGATTTCCCCAAATTTCTTCAATAACACCAACTCGATCTCATCGTCTTCTAAGTCATTGCATTTTATTGCGTATGTATAGGAGGTTATATGCTCGTTTGGATATGTGGTCCCGCTATATTTGAATATCGGGCATTCGAAATCTCTTCAGAATTTGCTTCGGTGTCGCACTCAGGGGGAAAGGTTTCTAAATGAATTTTTTGGAATCCGACCATTTTAATATTGGAGACACTCCCGGGATCTGATAAACCCTCGAATTGTATGTTTCCACCTTCCTGTCATTTACCTATATCTTTTTCCACCAGACTTCACCCGTTTTGTTAGCACTTCGAACATTTTCATCACCTCGAAAGTTTCTCTGGTCCCTAACTCACCCGGTTCCACGATAATTTATTCATCTGTTTGAGCGTTTTTTCTAACCTGCACAGAATTGGTCATGTTCTGGGCATGATTTGGGGTCTATAGCTGTGCTATTGCCGCTTGTTGAGCTTGTAATATTTCAAAAATTAATCATAAGCTAACTCCATCACCTTCCCCTTCGGGTTCTTCTCGAGCCGATGGTCGGGGTGCCCTATGAATAGTATTTTCGTGATCAGTTGGCAGGTTGACGCGTATAGCAACTTGTGAGTTAGCGTCGACCGGGTCAGCGATTGGGACACCATTAGGATCAGCAGGGGGAATGTTATTGTTTGGTACCACGTTATTATTTTCTCCGCGGTAGCCTAACTCGATGTCAATGTTCAAGTGAGTAGACTTAGAATTTGATATTTTTTATATTAACCTAAAATTAAACTTCAAAGAGCAAATGTAAAATAGGGTGTGTTATGGAGTTTCGTACTAAATGAGCACTATTATCCTTAGCCCCATGATGGGCGCCAAAAATGTTTACCTTTAAAATGAGTAACAATTGAATTTATACGCAGTTAAAGAATATGTGATTTAATTTAACACGAATGAACTATAAATAATAAATAATTGTATTAAAAGAGATCAAAGCGATCAAACCAAATGTAATGGATGTGAGCACCTAATTTTTGACCGTGTTTGAATTTTTTCCCACTCTCCCCAATACCTAACTTTCCACTTACTCCACTCCACTTTCTCACTCATTCCTCCACTCATGTCCCACACTCCTTGTCCCCCACTCTTTGTCCCCTATTCACCTCAATCACTTACTAAAACCCCCATCTCCCTAAATACAGAAGGAGAACGGATAAACACACACATAGAACACAAAAGAGAGGGGAAACAGATATGAAAATTGAGGACACATTCATAAAAATAAATAAAAAACCTTTTTCCATCAAAAAATCGTTGTTAAATTACACCATTGTTTCAGCTATGTAAATCTCTGAACCAACATCTCTCCATCTTCATACCACAGTTAATAAGGTGTAGCCGTGGTTGTTCGAGTTGCGTTCGATTCCGATTAAAAAGAGAGGTCATGGTTCAAGTTTCACGACGAGGTTTTCGGTCCGGGTTCTATTGAAGAAGTTTAACCTTTGGTAGTTCATAGATACTCGATTCTACAAGTCTTGCCTTATCAATATTGAAGAAAGTTTACTTCGTTGAGGTTCATTCTCATCTTTCTTTTCGATTTTTCAATTGTTATTAACTTACATGCCAATAAGATCTTGTTGAGATGACAATTTTATAGTCTATGTCCATTTAAGCTTTCAAATACGTGCTTGATTAGTCCATGTAAAGCTCATAAAAATTGGTTTTAAGTTGCTGAAACACTACTAGAAATTCGGCAAAAACCGACCAAGGTCGACCGACCAACTTTGGTCGGTAAAAAAACCGACCAAAAAACCGACCAAAGTTGGTCGGTTTTTCAAATTTTTTTTTTTTTTTACGAAACCGACCAACTTTGGTCGGTTTTCTTTGGCGCAAAAATACGAAAAACTATTTTTGAGTCCCGCAAAATTTATGTTTCAAGAAACCGACCAACTTTGGTCGGTTTTTCAATTAATATAAATAAAAATTAATATTAAAAAACCGACCAAAATTGGTCGGTTAATTCGGCGGGTCATTAAAAAAAACCGACCAACTTTGGTTGATAATTTTACTTTTTAATAAAACCGACCAACTTTGGTCGGTTATTTTCGTGCGAAAATACGATTAAAGAGTATAAATCAAATAAAAGACAGTCTTAAAACAAAATGTACAAATGGTCTAGTGGTAGAATAGTATTCTGCCACAGTACAGACCCCGGTTCGATTCCCAGATGGTGAATTTTTTTTTACATAATTAAAATACCGACCGACCAAGGTCGATTTTTTTTGCAATATTTTTTTTTGAATTTAATTGACCGACCAAAGTTGGTCGGTAATTTTCGACCAACTTTGGTCGGTAATTTCCGACCAACTTTGGTCGGTATTCCTTTCCGACCACAAAAATACCGTCCACACGTAAATGGTCGCGTTTTGGTCGGTTTTTTGCCATTACCGACCAACGTTGGTCGGTTTTTTTGGTCGGTTTTTACCGAATTTCTAGTAGTGAAAATTGTCTTTTGGTTTCTATATTAAAAATGAGAGTTCAAGTGGGATCTGCTAAGCCATTTTGTTTATTACAGTTGCTTATCTTTCTTATGGCTTTTAGATTCCATCTTTCTTGAAACATAAATTTCGCGGGACTCAAAAATAGTTTCCCGCATTTTTGCGCCAAAGAAAACCGACCAAAATTGGTCGGTTTCGTAAAAAAAAAAAAAATAAATAAATAAAAAATTTGAAAAACCGACCAACTTTGGTCGGTTTTTTGGTCGATTTTTTTATCGACCAAAGTTGGTCGGTCGACCTTGGTCGGTTTTTGTCGAATTTCTAGTAGTGTATTTGATTTCTTGAATGAATTTAACGTTTGGTAAATGAATTTAGTTAGAAGTATGGAATGAGAAGATTTAGTGTCATGCTCGCAGTTTAGTGTTGGGGTCTTGCAAAATCAAAGTGGGTCGTGTGGCTTAATTTGAAGTTGGACCGTTTCGAAAGTACTTGGTCCGAACAAGTTTAATCTGCCAGGCCTCATTGATTTTAGTCAATAGATTAATAGTTAACCCACTCTTTCATAATAGATAATTGTCTCATAATTTCAAGGATAGAGTAGTAATTTATAAATATCTCTAAATGGGGATAACTTGTCAATAATTTAAATTGCCAAAAGATTTCTTGACTTCTTAAATAACTCCTTCCATAACTCTCATGCCTTACAATAATCTCAAACTTTATGAAAAATAATGAATACTGTTAGAGTGCTTTAGGAACACTTTTAATTAGTTTATCGCAATTATGTATACGTTCGCGTGGTATAGTTGTGATTTCCAAAATTAAAATCGAAGTATGTGTTCACGCAACTTTGACAAAAATAATCTTAATATAATAAAAATGCTATTAATTGTGTACACATGCGCGTGATATAATTTTTGCACAATAAACAAAACGGATTCACACACGTGATTCGTTTCAAAGATAATTCTATATTTTAATAATTAAAAGCGGATATATAAAACATGAAAAATAATAAATCACTGTTTATCAAAAATTAATTCAAGCTAAGTTATAGTTAATAAAGCGACCGTGCTAGAACCACGGGACTTGGAAAATGCCTTACACATTCTCCCCGGTTAACAGAATTTCTTACTCGCACTTTGTTTTTGCACACCAATAATAAAAGAGTCAAATCTTCCTTTGAATAGGGATTCAAATAAAAGGTGACTTGGAACACCCAAATATCAAATTCCAAGTGGCGACTCTGAATAAAAAAAATAATCCCTACTTCAAAAATATCACTTTAATTGGAAAAACTCTTCAACCCACGACAATCCACATACATACATATCTTGTTTTTGGGAGGGGGCAGGGGTAGAAAAGGGGTGTGACAGCACTGGCGACTCTGCTAGGGATCTAACCAGAATTCGAGCTTGTACATGTTGACTTTTATTTGGCTTTATTAATTTTGTATATACTGTGATTTGTTTTTGGGCCTAATGTGCTACTTGCGTGCTCTTTACCGCTTTGATATTGTTGAATTGTATTATAAATTATTTTCTTGCGCAGCCCTTCTTAGTCTTCTGAATACAACCTCGGGAATCGCGGATACGCGCCCCATTCTTTTTGCGATAAAGCCGGTGGTCCTGGGCTCCCGGTGAAGGATTATTGGTCACCATATTTAAGAACGGGGAGAGTCCAGTAGTTAAGCCGGAGAAGTATTACTCTCGGTACGCTACCCCTTCTCAACTTGAGTTGTCTGCTCGTTTTACGGCCAGTCTAGATACACCTCATCCCTAAGGAGTTTTAAAACCTAGAAGAACAAGCCACATGTCTGGTTATCCCTAGTAGGATCATTTTTGTTACATCATGTGCATTTGACTTAGAGAAGTTCGGCACAAGGCCGGGTCCATAAAAGACAAGTATCCTTTTAGAGACCATCATGTTCAATTTTGTGCTACGTGCTACATCATTTGGAAGGCTTTCTTGCATTGTTGACCGGCTTTAGAAAATTAGTTGAGTTGAATTATTTTTAAAAAAAATCATTCTCCTAGTTTGGTACAAATAATATTTTTTACTAAGATTTTGTAGTAGTCTGGCGTGTGGTGTAAAGATTAATTTTCATAAAAATCAAAAAGAGAAATAATCGATTTGACCGAACTATGCAGGTCTGATTCTCACCGGATGTGAGATATGTAGGCAACCTTTATCAGGTCCGGCCCCCAATTTTCAAAAATCCAAAACTATTTTCCTTTAAGTCTATCTTTAAGACATCAAATCTAGAAATTGAAAAAAAATTTGAATTCCAAAATATTTTTGTTCTTCTTCAGAAGTTTTTCTTTCAAAAATTAAAAAGAAAACTAAGCATCCAAAAATATTTTCGATAACTCAAAAATCAAAATTACTTTCTTTCTTTTGAAGATATAAAAAAAACAAAAAAAAAAATTAAACCAAAAAAAAAAAAAATTCTTTCTTCTTTAAGAGATTTCTTTCAACAAAAAAAAACCAAAATATTTTTCTTGTTAGGAGTTATCATGATCTGAATTGTATAAGAGCAAGAGTTTGTTTATTTACTTTATTCCCGATCTTTCCGAATTACGCAAGATCTGATTCATGTGGCGTCATGATACGTAGGCAATCCCCATCGGATTCGATCATAGTCATTAAATAAATCAAGTGAAAAAAAAAGAGAGGAAAGAAAGGAGTGATAAAAATAACAAAGAAAAACAAAGAGCGAAAAATAACCCAATAAACAAAATGCAAGAAAGCAAAAAAAAATCCAAAAAGAGAACTCTTTGTCCGATTTCAAAAAGAAAATCGCGGAAAGTTTCCGTGAATATGCTGTCAAATGGCGCGAACAAACCGCCAGGGTAAATCCTCCAAAGGACAAAGCAGAAATGGTTACAGTCTTACTACAGGCCCAAGAGGCGGACTACTTCCAGAATATGATGTTTGTTATGGGTAGACCATTCGCTCAGGCTATCCAAATTGGGGAGATGGTCAAAAATGGTTTGAAAACGGATGGAATCTTGAATCAAGCTGCATTTAAGACCGCATAACAGGGCGTTCAAAATAGTTTGGGGGGGGGGGAGGGGGGTTGATGAACAGAAACGGGAGAGAAGAGAGAGCCATGATGGCTTCCAGCCCGAGGGGGGCCCGCATGGCATTCAACCAATCATATATGCTTCCTGAGGTCCCACAACACTATTATCCCCATCAAGGTGCTCCTTATGTCATGGCACCGCATCCCTATGCGGTGATGAATGAGCAATCTTACACGCGGCCACAACATTATACACGCAACTGAGCTCCACCTCCCTGAAATGCCCGTCCCTACCAAGCTCCATATAATCCACAACCAAATATTCCCTAACACAATCTTCGCCCAAGAGAGCCCCTCAGGAGGTCAGTTCACCCCTATTGGTGAATCATATTCTAGCTTGTTCTAAAAGCTAGTTAGGCTAGGTCTGCTGCAGCCAGTGGCCCCGAACCAGCCAAAACCCGAGTCCCCCTCGCACCGAGCTGATGCTAGATGTGAATACCACTCCGGAGCAGTGGGACATGATACTGAAGATTGTTGGACTCTCAAAAGAGAAGTGGAAGACCTCATCGAGATCAAGGCAATAGTTCTTCAGGACGAGGAGGCTCATGATGTGACAAACAATCCCTTGCAGAAGAGAAAACTAAAAATGGGCTCTAAACCTGAAAAGTTCTCTGTCAGATGAGAGTCTCGGAAGCCGTCCTTGCTGTCTTTTCTGCTTCTGGATTATTTCAGGGTGTAATCCGGATGTTTTACTTCACTTTTTTGCTTTCTGATGTAAACCCTTCTAGCTTAAAAAAATCAAATAAATAAAATTAATATTTCATTGTTAACGAATATCTCTTGTCTTAATCTTGTCACCTTTCTTATTCTCTTTTCAGTTCTGTTAATGCAGATTTTGATAACATGACATGCTTGTGGACTTTATCACTAGATTCTAAAATGATGTGAGACCTCGAAGTCATGAATCAAGAAGCAGAATGTTTTGAATACAAGGCTTGTAAGAAAATAAATAGAAAATTGGAACGAAGTTGAGATTCCCTCTCTTCGAATCATTTATGAAGCTGATATTGAGGATAAAGGTTGGGTCAAGACCCGGTTGGAACAATTAACTTTGAAAAGAAATTGGCCGCTGTTTGTCACGGGCAGTTGTACCAACAAAGAATGGCCCATGTCTACAACAAGGAAGTGAGGCCCATGAAATTTGAAATAAGACAATTCATTCTGAGACGTATCCTCCCACCTCATGAAGAAGCTAAAGAAAAATTTTGCTCCAAATTAGAAAGGTCCACACATGACCCTCTATGTAGCATTAATGTTCTCTGATTGGAATGACAAAGGCTTTCATTCTCACTATCCAAACATTATTAACCCTTTTGCCAACTTTTGAGCCGGTTACCTTTATTTGATTACCCTCTTTGGAACCTGGAAGTTATTATAAAAAATAAAAAAATAAAAAAAGATGATGAAAAATGAAAAATGAAAAATAAAAACAAAAGAAAAGAAAAACAAAAGAAAATCAGAGACAAAGTTCATTTGAACTACGTGCGACTTGATTCCGAAAGGATACGTAGTTAGCCTCTCTCTGGGGTTCAGTCACATCAAAATAAAAATTCGCATTCCCCCAAAAGTTGAAACTGGGAAAATTGTTACAATGGTTCGATAATGGTCTCGCCTGAGAGGTTCCAAAGTTGCAATTCAATATAAATCCTTTTTATGCAAATTCTTTTCAAGTCTTTCCGATCAATCAATGAGAATATGAATGTTCAAGAATTGGAGGATACAGTTACTTGGATCAGATGCCACCAAAATGAGAGAAATAAAATGAGAGTCTTATTGGTGAAAACCTTCACGGGCACCATAGGGCGATGGCGAGCAGATAAAATAAAAATGAGAGAATCTTGTTAGTGAAAACCCGCAAAAGACACTATAAGGCGATGGTGAGAAGACAAATAAGAGAGGTCAGTTGGTGAAAACCCACAAAGAGCGCTACTGATCGAAAAAAGGATCTTCACAGCCATTGGTATTGATAGTCCTGGGCAAGGTATCTCGGTTTCAAGGTAAAAGTTGTGATGAATTTCTAAGAGTCGGACGGTTTATACAGATCAGGCATCCAGTCCAAAAGGTATGTCATGTTCATTGAAGTCTGCATGTACTCCAGATAAGTCCTTTTTTTCTTCCCCCGAAATGGATACCTCTTGTCTAAATTCATTGTCCATTCCATTATTTGATTTTCTTTGAATCCCTTTCGGTCTAACTCTGTTCCAAAACTAAGGCAAAGAAGGGATAACAAGATTGATTTACATGGCTTTCGTTTGATACAAGCTAATATTCAAGAGGTACTCAACCTTAGCAGGGGCATCAAGTCAACCCCGACTGGCCATGATGGATGATGCTTTGAAATCAAAAACTCTCGAAAGGAGGAAATCATATTGAAAGTACCTACAAGGGCACAATGAAGTTGAAAAGGTTAAGTCACAAGTGGCTAACCGTTTTGGCAAAGTTTGAAAAGCCAAATGTTCCCAATGCTCCGAAATGGAAAGTTTTGGAATAAAGAAGTCGAAAGTGAAATGCCACAAAGGAAAAATAAAGTTGAAAAAGTTAAATCCCATGCGACAACCCGTCATGTAAAATTTTGAAAAGTCAAAGGCTCTTTGGAGCCAGAAATGCAAGTGGTATTCAGGAAACATCTAGTGGCAGGTTGAAATCACCATCAAAAGAAGACGGGCACAAAGCCAAGCTACCAAAGACATCAAGGCCACACACCGACCACCACTTTTAAAACTCATAATTTTTCTTTGTTTTGAAAAGGAACAAAGCAGTGCAGAGGCGATTTTTAAAGGACGAATGTCACCAAAGGTAAGTTTCCGCGAAATCTAAATTTTCTTTTATTTTCAGCATGCATCACTATTGTTCATACATATCATTCTCGTAGCTTTACGCAGGTAGAATCATTTCACCTAGGGGGATCCAACTCGTAGTTTCGGGTAGAAGTACTCTTCGTTCAGGGTGTTTTACGTAAATTAACTCAGGTAGAACTGTTTCGCCTAGGGGGATCCATCTCATAGTTCCGGATAGAAGTACTCTTCGCCCAGGCTTGTTTTATGTAGGTTAACCAGGTAGAACCTTTTCGCCTAGGGGGATCCAACTCATATTTTCGGATAGAAGTGCTCTTCACCCAGACTTGTTTTACGTAGCTTAACCCAGGTAGAACCTTTTCGCCTAGGGGGATCCAGCTCATATTTTCAGGTAGAAATACTCTTCGCCCAGGCTTGTTTTACATAGCTTAACCCATGTAGAAGCTTTTTGGCTAGGGGGATCCAACTCATAGTTCCGGGTAGGAGTACTCTTCGCTCAAGATGTTTTAAATTAGCCTAACCCAGGTAGAACCTTTTCGCCTAGGGGGATCCAGCTCATAGTCCCGGGTTGAAGTACTTTTCGCCCAAGCTTGTTTTTCCTAGCTTAACTCACGTAGAACTGTTTCGCCTAGGGGGATCCAGCTCATAGTTCCGGGTAGAAGTACTCTTCGCTCAGGTTGTTTCACATAGCTTAACTCAGGTAGAATTGTTTTGCCTAGGGGGATCCGGCTCATAGTTCCGGGTAGAAGTACTCTTTGCTCAGGTTGTTTCCCGTAGCTCAACTTAGGTAGAACCGTTTTTACGTAGGGGGATCCAGATCATAGTTCCGGGTATAAATACTCTTCGTTCAGGATATTTTACATAGCTTAACTCAGGTAGGATCGTTTCGCTTAGAGTCATAAAGCTCATAGTTCCGGGTAGAAGTACTTTTCGCTTAGGTTGTTTTACATAGCTTAACTCAAGTAGAATAGTTTTGCCTAGGGGGATCCAGCTCATAGTTCCGAGTAGAAGTACTCTTCACTCAGGTTGTTTTATGTAGCTTAACCCAGGTAGAACCTATTCGCCTAGGGGGATCCAGCTCATATTTCTAGGTGGAAGTACTCTTTGCTCAAGCTTGTTTTACGTAGCTTATCCCAGTTAGAACCTTTTCGCCTAGGGGGATCCAACTTATATTTCCGGGTAGAAATACTCTTCGCCCAGACTTGTTTTACGTAGCTTAACCTAGGTAGAACCTTTTCGCCTAGGGGGATCTAGCTCATAGTTCGTGGTAAAAGTACTCTTCGCTGAGGATGTTTTAAATTAGCCTAACCCAGGTAGAACCTTTTCGCCTAGGGGGATCCAGCTCATAGTCCTGGGTAGAAGTACTTTTTGCCCAAGCTTCTTTTTCGTAGCTTAACTCAGGTAGAGTCGTTTCGCCTAGGGGGATCCAGCTCATAGTTCCGGATAGAAGTACTCTTCACTCAGGTTGTTTCACGTAGCTTAACTCAGGTAGAACCGTTTTGCCTAGGGGGGATCCAGCTCATAGTTCAGGATAGAAGTACTCTTCGCTCAGAATGTTTTAAATTAGCTTAACCCAGATAGAAACTTTTCGCCCAGGGGGATCCAGCTCATAGCTCCGGGTAGAAGTACTCTTCGTTCAGGATATTTTACGTAGCTTAACCCAGGTAGAATCTTTTCGCCTAGGGGTATCCAACTCATAGTCCTGGGTAGAAGTACTCTTCGCTTAGGATGTTTTACGTAGATTAACCCAGGTATAACCTTTTCGCCTAGGGGGATCCAGCTCATAATTCCGGGTAGAAGTACTCTTCGCTCACGATATTTTACATAGCATCACCCAAGTAGAACCTTTTCGCCTAGGGTGGTCCATCTCATAGTTCCAGGTAGAAGTACTATTCGCTCAGTATGATTTAAGTAGCTTAACCTAGGTAGAACCGTTTTGCCTTGGGGGATCCAGCTCTTAGTTCTGGGTAGAAGTACTCTTTACTCAGGTTGTGTTATGTAGCTTAACTCAGGTAGAACCGTTTCGCGTAGGGGGATATAGCTCATAGTTCCGGGTAGAAGTACTCTTCACTTAGGTTGTTTTACGTAGCTTAACTCAGGTAGAACAGTTTCGCCTAGGGGGATCCAGTTCATAGTTGCGAGAAGAAATTCTATTCGCTCAGGTTTGCTTTTCGTAGTTTAACCCAGGTAGAACCTTTTCGCCTAGGGAATTCAGTATTTTATCAGTAATACAGGGTACCAACCCCCGATTACATTTCCTTTTCAGTAATACAAAGCACCAACCCCTGGTTACATTTCCTTTTCAGTAATATAGGGCACCAACCCCTGGTTACATTTCCTTTTCAGTAATACAGCGTACCAACCCCTGGTTACATTTTCTTTTTCAGTAATACAGGGTACCAACCCCTGGTTACATCCCTTTTCAGTAATACAGGGCCTTAATCCCTAGTTTCATTTCATTTTTTAGTAATACAGGGTGTCAACCCCTGGTTATATTTTTTTTTCCAGTAATACAGGGCACCAACCCCTGGTTACATCTCTTTTAGTAATACATGGCACCAACCCCTGGTTACATCTCTTTTCAGTAATACAGGGCACCAACCCCTGGTTACATTTCCTTTTTCAGTAAGACAGGGTACCAACCCTTGGTTATATTTCCTTACTAGTATCAAGGTACACCAATCCCTAGTTTCTTTTCCAACATAGGGTCTCCACTCCCTAGTTGAAGTTATTTTAGACATAGGGTATCCATTCCCTAGTTTCTTTTCCAACATAGGGTCTACACTCCCTAGTTAAAGTTATTTTAGACATAGGATCTCCACTCCCTAGTCTCTTTTCCAATATATGGTCTCCACTCCCTAGTTGATTTTGTATTAGGCATAGGGTCTCCACTCCCTAGTCGCCTTTTCCAACATAGGGTCTCCACTCCCTAGTTGATTTTATTTTTAGACATAGGGTCTCCACTCCCTAATCTCTTTTTCAACATAGAGTCTCCACTCCCTAGTTGATTTTATTTTAGACATAGGGTCTCCACTCCCTAGTCTCCTTTTCCAACAAAGGGTCTTCACTCTCTAGTTGATTTTATTTTAGACATAGGGTCTCCATTCCCTAGTATCTTTTCCAACATAGGGTCTCCAATTCCTAGTTAATTTTATTTTAGACATAAGGTCTCCAATCCCTAATCTCATTTCTAATATATGGTCTCCACTCCCTAGTTAATTTGATCTTAAATGCAGGGTACACCACTCTCTGATAGCATTGCCAATATAGGGTATACCATTCCCTTGCCACATTTTTCCAATATAAGGTACACCAATCCTTAGTTGAGACATCATTTTGACTAGAAGGGTACACCATTCCACAAAAAAAAATATCATTATCATGTTTTTCCAGGGTACACCATTCCCGACACTTTAGTGCTTTTAATAAAGAAGTAGTTTATAATTTTGTTACAATAACTCACGAAAGTTTCCTAGTGAAAACTAGGGCAGAAAAATTTTGTTCATTCGTTTGTTTGTTTTGGTGTCTGAGCAGGTTTTAGCTCGAGGCACAGGGTTCGAGATGACCAAAAGAATATTTCTCAATCCAGAATAAAGAAAAGAAAAGAAAAATAAGTGAATCCAAATGCAGAAGCAAATGGAAAGGATATGGATCGCTTAAGACATAACTGAAGTTACGAGCTTTACATTTCCCGTTCTGATCAGAAGAAGCCGTAGAATAATGAACTAGCACCTACAGCTAGCAATCATCAAGGTTCAAATCAAAAGTCTGCATGATTCTCTATTCAAGATTCGAGATCAAACTTTAGAAGACTTATATATAGGAATCTTGTAACTCATAACTCATATACTTGTTTAGTTTCTTTTTTATTTTGATTTTGATGAAATAGCAGGACCACGAACCGGAGCCTCGACGGAACCTCACTCGACTCTCCAACTCATCATTCCATCATTTTTCTTGAGCTACACATGACCCGATTCCCTTATACCCCAGTATATATAGGTTGTCCATAACCAAGACACGGTTGCACCATATCTTTTATTTCTTTTTCTTTTGAATAACAGTTTAGTCAAAAATTAGTGACATGACTCACTTTGTCTTTGCCTGAAAACTCTTCATGTTTTCAAGCAAAGAGGGGCATGCTGTGAGCACTTAATTTTTGACCGTGCTTGAATTTTTTCCCCTAACTTTCCACTTACCCCACTCCACTTTCCCACTCATTTCTCCACTCATGTTCCCCACTCCTTATCCTCCACTCTTTGCCCCCAGTCTTTGTCCTCCATTTACCTCCCTCACTTGTCCTCTATTTACCTCCCTCACTTACTAAAACCCTCATCTCCCCAAGTACAGAAGGAGAACGGATAAACACACACATAGCACACAAAAGAGAGGGGAAACAGATCTGAAAAATGAGGACACATTCATAAAAATAAATAAAAAACCTTTTCCATCAAAAAATGGTTGTTAAACTACACCATTGTTTCAGCTATGTAAATCTCTGAACCAACATCTCTCCATCTCCATCTCAACAGAATTTCTTATCCGAACTTTATTTTTACAAACCAATAATAAAAGAGTCAAATCTTCCTTTGAATAAGGATTCAAATAAAAGGTAATTTGGAACACCCAAATATTAAATTCCAAGTGGCGACTCTGAATAATAAAATAATCCCTACTTCAAAAATATTACTTTAATTGTAAAAACTTTTTAACCCACGACAATCCATAAAACACATATCTTTTGGGGGTAAATAGGGGTATGACAATGGATGAGCAAGTCTAGCTTTGCAATGGACGTTTGGGAATTGGTTCCGATTTTGCCCTCGTAACGAGCTCGATTACAACTTAATAAAGAAGCAGTTGAACAACACTTTGAACAACACCTAAAGAACAAAAGTTAATTTGATTGCTTTGATATGCATATCAATAGTGGTTTTAAAATGAAAAAGTTCTCCCTTTTATATAATAGGGGAGTTTCAATCCTAGTACAAGTCTAAATACGATAAAAACTCTTCCCCTCCAAGTAAACATTGATATGCAGTTGATGTCGGGCGAGATTTGCGCTGTAACATTCGGCTGAGGGCCTAACCGTATTTTTTCCTAGTCTAGGCCCTTCACTCTGCTCGGACTCGATGCTCGGCCGTGTTCGGTCCCGGGTGCATTATTAGTACTTCCCGGGCTCTGAGACGTGGAAACCCGCGGCTTTACTCGAGGTCATGTCAAATCGTGTTTCCCTCTCGTTTCTTTATCGGAAAATCGGGGGTAACTTTATGCCCGATTTTACCCTTACACTTTCTTAACTCTTGAGCGAAATATTTGCAAATCTTGCTATAAGCCAAACAGTTAATTAACTTGATTATGTTTATTATCTTTTGAAATGTAGTGAGTGACTCCTCGGAACTTGTTTCACAATTAGTGTGGGTTTGCCTATAATGCTGAATGATGGCCTTCACATTCCCCAGTTGACATGGGAGTCGAAGATTCTTATGGACGCTGAAATCGCTCTCAGTAACAAGCTTAACAATTTGTTACTCAACCACATGAATTCAACTCCATAATTTGTTTTATTAGTACTGTTTTTCAAACAGCATGAAGTTTTTATGCAGTACCGCAAATAAATCAAAATGGGAGAATTTTTCTAATTTATCAAGCTGCGATGTTAGATTTATTTAGCGTAAGATTTGTCTTCATTGAGAAAATAAAGTATGAACGGTTTGAATCGGTTGGGACACTTATATAAAGTAAGCAAAAAGAAAAGAAGCGGACTAGGATTAATATTGGAGATCGTATTCATTAGTCTGGACTTCGGAGAAACAATTGTAAATAATCCAAATTCCTTCTTAAGTTACTGGATATTCAAGAAAACAATTTTAGTTTAAAAAAAAATAGAAATTAATATCTTGTGATACGTCAATTGTGAAGAATGATTATAAAGTACCGTTACCCATTTAAATTGTACACTTCAATATAATATTTGACCCATTTACCATTGAGACACTTCAAATGGCGATCAAGTGTATCAAGTAGATACCTCAGACATGGCAAGTTACGTGTATTTTAGTTACATTGGGCGCATCCAGCTGAAATATCATCTTTATGATTGCTTGGTACTAATTATTTGTAAGTCGATTCTTCTAAAGAAATGTGCTGCAATATTCAGTATGAGCAGATTCACAAGAAGAGCTTGACAAGGCAAATCTATTTAACTCTTCTTGGTAACTATCCAAGAGTTGAATGGAAAAGCTCATGTTCAACAAAGTAGCAAGACCAAAAGCAAGGTTTACTGTCACGACCCAAAAATTCCACCACAGACGTCGTGATGACACCTAGTCTTAAGCCTATTTTTATTATATTTTGAAGCCATTTTTTTTAATTAAATAAGTAACCAAAACTAACAACGGAATAAATATGAATATACAACCTCCCAAGACTGGTGGTATTGAGTCACGAACTCTAACTGGATGCATGGAATGATCACGAGGACCGAATATACAATACTGTTTGATTACAAAATAGCAGTACAATGAAATGAAAAGACTCCAAGGGACTGTGATGACCAAACAACTCTACCTTGAATCCTTACAATCCCGCTTTAACTCTGCTCAAGTCCGATATCTCTAATACCTGGTGTCGCGCCCCATTTTCTCGCAAAAGCAGATTTCGACATGTGACAACTCTTTTAAATGGGTATTAAAAGAGAAGAGTCGTCACCTAACGATTTTTAATGTACGTTAGGACACCTATTTGCGAACAACTTTGTTTAACTAGTCAACGTCATCAAAGATCAGGTAAGGGCTCAAATTACCTCGAAGAGAAGATGTTAGGCACACTTCGAGGTCCCCAACTGTGGGTCCCGACCAAATTTTATGCTATGTGGGATTATTGGGTTAAACTAAGTTGTAGGTTGCTGAGTTATAAATTAATCCTAAGTGGTCAAAGCAATTAATTAAAACTAGTTACGGAAAAATGTAAGAATTGTAAATCGTAAAAAGCTTACTTAATTACATAAAAGGGGACCTATATTTTTAAGCCTGATGGATCAACTCCCGTGCAAAGTCTGCTAAGACTTTTATAGCCGAAAGTGCAATGGCCAATTTATGTATCATGTCTGCTACCCTCATTACTATCTTTAAGTTGTTAACTTAAGAGCGCACTAATTAATTCTAAATCGCGTCTTAACTCAAAACTACCCGTCCCTTCCTATAGTCCAGGAGGCTTCGGACACTATTCTAGAGGGATGGTTCTAGACTTAAAGAAAATCTCAAGTTTCTATTTCTATTTCTATTTCTATTCTTATTAGCGTCACATAAAAGGGAGCACATAGAGACTTAACAAGTAACACATAAGGCAAGTAATGGTTCATGTTGGCCTCCGGATTAATTAAATTAACTAAAGCGATGAAGCGGTCTCTTAAATATGCAAGATCCTTGAATTAATATTCAGATACAGAATACACCAAGTTTAATAGACTAGATAGCTATGTGCATAGGAAATAAGAAAAAATGGGCGAAAATGTTACCAAGAATCAACTAGAGTAAAAATAATAGTTATCGGAATATATAGTATACTCACAAAATTAAAATAAAAGTGAAATATTAGTCCACTGGACAATAGCCTATCAGTAATAAAACCAACAAAAACTAATGATGAGATTAAACATAAAACTCCTTAAGTGTTTGGAAATTGAAATAACTAATAGAAGGATGATAAATATGATTTAATAAAAGAAAGTTCTGCCTTTAGTTTAAAGCTAAAAATAGACCCATAATAAGACATGAACTATTGTTTTTTTTTAAAAAAACCGACGTACTACTCAAATGCCAATTATGGAAGTTTCATGTAAAAGCAAATAACAAGCAGGTCTTCTTTATCATCTCCTACGGGCAAGACTAGTGTTTATAGTAAAAAATAATTAAAGCATATCTTGAGCACATAAGTAGAGAAGAGGCGTATGAACGAGTAGCACATGATTTTTCCTTTTCCCAGCAACCCCCATTCACTATTATATAGAGCTTAAAAACTACAAGAATAAAATATAACATGAGCCTAAAGATGACTAAACGAAATCCATGTCTCTGGAAGACTCCTCTTAGGACCTTCCCAACTTTCCTGATCCAAACTTAGCCCAAACTAGAGTTTGAGACTCTGTCAAGTCAACTCACACAAATATGAATATACATGTCAATAGGAAAGAAATAAGCGACCAGGTCAGCATTCAATTCTTGAATGAACTTATAACTTTTCACATACTTGATTTGATTATTGCTATTTCCTAAAAGCATGATATAAGAGCACATTAGAGCATGATATCTAATATTCAATTCAGGTCAATTGCCTATCAGTCATATAAGAGCACATTAAAGACATACATCTAGATAGATTTTGCCACAAACAGATTGTCGACCTCATTTACCATTGAATCCTAAAGGTAGGATCTCTAGTATTTAACTAATTATTATATAATCTACAGAACATCTAGATATTCAAAACCAGCACAAAAAAAATAAGCGTGGCATATATCCAGTTGGGGAGACAACTTTAAAAATAGCAAGGTTAGTCCCAGCACATGATGTATAGATGACCAAGCCATAAGGTTTTGCTTAATTTTTTTAAACCAAGCATAGGAGGAAGGCACATATGGAAATTCAAGTGACGTATGCCGCACAACATTCAGCATAACCAAGCTCGAACAAATCGCAGAAGAAAGTAAAAGAGAGAAAAAAACTAAAGAAGACAACTAGTCTATTCTAACAAAAAACTAGCACGTCAAGGGATAGTAATGCATTGCTTAAGAAACTAACCAGTTGGAGAACGGAATAATATAATAAAAAGATTAGGAATCCAGTAACTTCAACATGACAAATAAGCTAATTACTCTTCGGAATATGCCACAACCCGTGCGAAAATTAGAACAGTAATAATGAGAAACCAATACTCGAACTCGATAGGCTCCAATTGTATCGAGAAAATATAAAGACTAAAGCTTTGTCTGGAACGAATATAAAGACTAAAGCTCTGCCTTGATTTTTACCTCGAAAGAACAGAGGAGAATAAAATAGCTATATAGTGAAAATCGTGATTCCAGGTCCCCCCCGTGTATAGAACTAGTGGTATTTATATTAGTAAATTAGATTTAAGTCATGTCACTATAATGAAAAAGAATCATCCAAATAAAGAAAGATTTAGAATATAAAAACAAGAATTCTGTCAACAAGGAATTTGAGGATTGGGGCGAGATTTGAGTATTGAAATAGGGAAGAAGAGCTGCTGGTGATTATTTTAACAGAAAAGGATTAAAATACTTACCCATAATCAGTGAAATTTGAACCTAAAATCATGAGAGAAATATATGTAATTGAACTTCCAAAATTATAATCCAATCAGTAACAAATGAAACGCCTACCTCAAACCTGTCTACATTCAATTGATAAGTCCGAACCTGTGAATGGAAAGAAGAGTAGGTGAATCTTCAGGCGCGTCGGTGATTTTGACTAAAAATGGAGCTAATATATTGGCTCATAATTAAGGTAAAAAATCAATTGCTTTACGGATTCGATAAGGAAGAAAAGTAAGAAAAATAAAGTAAGAAAGGACATAGAAAAGGAATGAGAATATAATAAATCAAATGAAGAAGAAACGAGATGAATTTGCCGGTACGATTTTGAACGAAGGGGAATTGGAAAGGGTTGACTTGAGTAGGTCATGGGCTCTGGGAGAAAGAATTTTGAGTGAAGGGTTTTGGGTATTCATGGGTTATTAGTAAAGGGATTAATGGTTAGGGATAATCTGATGGGTTGTGAAATTTTGGGTTAGAGAAGGATGTACTTTTTCCTTCTTCTTTTATATAATTGAGCTTCTCTTCAATATATATCTATTTGTTAAAATTCTAATAATATGTTAGCTAAAAAGAAGTAAATATTAATTATTGATCAAAGCAAGTAGACCATATATTAATAAAAGCTATGTAATAAAATAAGTTGCTAAAGTATCGTGACCTATAAGTAGGAAGATGCCCAAATAAATATTTGTAAAATAAAAGTAGATTTAATGCAATGTGAAACTAAATATATTATGATGAAAAGTATAACTTGCTTGATCAACTCTAAAAAAAAAACCCGTAAATGCATGAGTGAGATGACTTCTAAAAAAAACCCGTAAATGCATGAGTGAGATGACTTTTGATAATAATAATAATAATAATAATAACAAATGAAGTAGTGGTAGTAATAGTAATTAGTAGGTAATAATAAGAATAATAAGAAAATAGTAACAAGAGGAGTAATAGAGAAAATAATAAATGAATATGAAAAATTGACCTTATATTGTTATAAAATAAGGTAAAGTAACACATTTGATATACTAATGATATAGAAGCTCAAATAAATAAATTAGAAGAAACGAGAGACAAAATTGGATGTCAACAGATGCCCCTCTTTGCCCGAGAATGATGAAAGAGTTGTCGGGCAAAGAAATTGACATAGTAACCAATTTTGCCCGACTGATGAGATAGTTTGTGTAAGAAAAAGAGGAATAAGAATTTTGAAAATACTGTGGTCGAACTCCGGTTTTTGAGTTGCCTACATATCTCGGGCTTTATGAGAATCAGGCTATGTGTAGTTCTAGATCCAAAGGCGAACAATACCTCTGAAGTCGCTAAGAAAAGTTGTATGTTTCGAAGAATGGTTTTCTTTGAGTAGGATGGTGTTGTGAGTGGTTGGTGTCACAAAAGGAAAGTAAGAGCAGCAATGACATGAAGACGACCGTTACGACTGCTTAAGGCAATATGATAGGGAATCACTACAAAAAAGAAATGCTTGATTATCGGTTGGCAATTATTTAGGGTATGAAAAGAATGTGAATATTGAACGGAAACCGGAGCAAGAATTGCTCCCATTTGAAGAAAGGTTACCTGCAAAACTTAAAACACAACGAATGCAGAAAACATATACACATATAGTCGTAATATCATAGATGTGACTGTGAGATTCAAACATGATGCGGGTTCCCTTTGGACCAAGAATGCTATCGCCGGACGATGAGAATGATGTCCTTATACCATGATGTCCCGGGCCATAAAATGTATAATAAAGAGATTCCAAGGCCATGAAATGATGTCTTCAAGCCATGAGGATGAAGCCTTTGGACTATGATGCCTTTGAATAATGATGTGCAACTTTGAGATCCTTAGGCCATGAAATAGTGTCCTCAGGCCATGAAAATGGTGCCTTTGGATGATGAAGCCTTTGGATACATTGGCGATCTTTCAGCCCATGATGTGTAGTATGAGGCGATCTTTCATCCAAGCCGATGTAGTATGAGGTGATATTTCAGCCATACAATGTAGTATAAGGCGATCTTTCAGCCATGCAATATAGTATGAGGTGATCTTTCAGCCATGCAATGCAGTATGAGACGATCTTTCAGCCATGCAATGCAATATGGGGCGATCTTTCAGCCATGCAGATGCAGTATGAGGCGATCTTTCAGCCATACAATGCAGTATGGGGTGATCTTTCAACCATGCAGATGTAGTATGGGGCGATCTTTCAGCCATGCAATGCAGTATGGGGCGATCTTTCAGCCATGCAATGCAGTATATGGCAATCTTTCAGCCATGCAATGCAGTATGGGGCAATCTTTCAGCCATGCAAATGCAGTATGTGGCGATCTTTCAATCATGCAGATGCAGTATGGGGCGATATTTTAGCCATGCAATATAATATGAGGTGATCTTTCAGCCATGCAAATGCAGTATGGGGCGATCTTTCAGCCATGCAATGCAGAGTTTAGATTTATACAAGTATGTGAGGCAGTGGTTAGACTTATGCATAGATGAGGGCAGTATTTAGACTTATGCAAGGATGAAGTCAGTGTTTAAACCTTGTGCAAGGATGAAAACAACGTTTAGCAATTCTTATTCTTACGAAATTTTTCTTCGCAATGTATGTCGTTGTGCAGATAGTGATTTCATCATATATCCTTTGCAAGTATTCTTGACAATGTTGTTCCTAATATTCCTGCATTCAAAGAAAATTTGTAAGTTTGAGGAAAAGGTTGATTCGTGTTTTTGGTTCCGCGTGTTGTCCTTGCTCCTGACTTTAGCCTTTGAATCCTCGGGCTTCACCTAGGTAACGTATTTGGCTAACACAAGTGTTTTTGGAAACAAGTGATTTAGGAGTTATCCTTTTTTTTCAAAATAAATGAATAAATAAATATATAAATAAAAATAAATAAATAAATAAATAAAAATTAGTTTTTTTAATAAAATAAGTGACAATGCATGATACACATACATTAAAAAAAGCTTTTGTTGAATAGTAAAATTGTAACATGTTTTGAGACACTGCAACTTCTTGATGTTGAATGAAATTTTGAGGGCTCCCTCAAAATCCTGCCCCAGTTCAGATGACTCTGGCTCTGATATGCCTTCTGGCGATGTTTTGGTGTTGTAATGCCAAATTTCTTTATGTTGAATGAAATTTTGAGGGTTCCCTCAAAAATTCTACCCCAGTTCAGATTACTCTAGCTCTTTATGCTTTCTGGCAATGTTCTGATGCTGTAATGCCAAATTTCTTTATGAAATTTTGAGGGCTCCCTCAAAATTTCTGCCCCAGTTTCTGTCTTGAAGGAAAAATTGTATTTTTATTATAATGTGACCGAACCCACAGGGCTGCCTACGTATCCCCTCTTAAACAGGAATCAGGTCAAACGTAGTTCATGGTATATCAGACAGAAATACAAAAGATTGTCTCTAAATGTATTATCTTTTGACGGCGTCTGAATTGATAAGTTTTTGCCATATTTCTCCATCCATCTCTGCTAGTATGAGTTTCCCTCCTGTCAAGACTCGATGAACCATATAAGGGCCTTGCCAATTTGGTGAAAACTTACCCTTCGCCTCATCTTGATGCGGAAAATCCTCTTCAAAATCAATTGCCCCTGTGTGAATTGCCTAGGCTTCACCCTTTTGTTGAAAGCTTTAGCCATCCTATTCTGATAGATTTTATCATGACATACTGCATTCATTCTTTTTCTGTCAATAAGTGCTAATTGGTCGTATCTGCTCCTTATCCATTCAGCATCACTCAACTCAGCTTCTTGTATAATTCTCAAAGATGGTATTTCTACTTCAACGGGTATCACAGCTTCAGTACCATATACTAAAAGGTATTGTGTTGCCCCAGTGGAAAAGCGGATAGTGGTGTGATATCCCAGCAATGGAAAAGGTAGCTTCTCATGCCAATGCTTGTGGTTATTTATCATTTTGCGTAGTATCTTCTTGATGTTCTTGTTGGCAGCCTCTACAGCTCCATTCATCTGAGGCCTATAAGCGGTAGAGTTGCGGTGCTTGATCTTAAACTTCTCACACATAGCTTGCATCAGATCACTATTGAGGTTGGCAGCATTGTCTGTAATGATTGATTCGGGGACCCCAAATCGACATACAAGATGATCTCGCACAAAATTCGCTACAACTTTCTTGGTGATCAACTTATATGACGTGGCTTCCACCCATTTGGTAAAGTAATCAATGGCAACCAGGATGAATCTATGTACATTAGATGCGGGGGGTTCGATGGGACCAATAACATCCATACCCCAAGCAGCGAAAGGCCAAGACGAACTTGTCACATTGAGTTCGTTGGGCGGAACTCATATCATATCGGCATGAACTTGACATTGATGACATTTTTGGACATACCGGATGCAGTCGGTTTTCATAGTCATCCAGAAATATCCAGCTCTCAATATCTTCTTTGCCAAAGTGAAACCATTCATATGAGGTCCGCATGTTCCAGCATGGATTTCTTCAAGTAGTCTAGATGCCTCCTTAGCGTCCACACATCTTAGTAAACCTAGATAGGGGGTCCTCCTATACAAGATTCCTCCACTCCCAAAGAAATGATTAGCTAACCTCCACAATGTGCATTTCTAAACATGTGTAGTACTTTCTGGATATTCTCCCATTCTCCAAGTACTCCTTGATATCATAAAACCATGGCTTCCCATCGAACTCTTCTTCAACATGAGTACAATAGGCAGGTTGCTTGCGTATATCTATAGGTATGGAATCAATGGAGTTTTTATCCGGATGTTGAATCATGGATGATAATGTGGCCAAGGCGTCTGCAAACTCGTTCTGAGTCCGAGGAACATGCTTTAATAGTATCTTGACAAATCTCTTGATTAAATCTTGCACACAGTGTAAATAAGGCAGTATTTTTGAGTTCTTAGTAGCCCATTCTCCAAGCACTTGATGTATCAGCAAATATGAATCTCCGATTACCAGTATTTCCTGAATGTTCATGTCGATAACTAGCATGAGTCCTAGAATACAAGCTTCGTATTCTGCCATATTGTTGGTGCACGGGAACCTGAGTTTGGCATATATCGGGTAATGTTGATCGGTCTCTGATACTAGCACCGCTCCAATTCCTACTCCTTTGAAGTTTGCGGCCCCATCAAAGAACATTCTCCAACCATCATATGCTTCTGAGATGTCTTCCCCAATGAATAGCACTTCTTCATCGGGGAAGTATGTCCTTAATGGTTTGTTTTCTGGGATTCTCCGCTAGATGGTCCGCCAGTGCTTGCCCTTTGACTGCCTTTTGAGTGACATAGGTAATGTCAAATTCACTCAACAATATCTACCATTTTGCTAGTTTCTCGATAGGCATAGGCTTCTGAAAGATGTATTTCAAAGGATCCATCCTCAAGATTAGATAGGTAGTATGTGCACAAAAATAATGTCTCAACATTTGTGTTACCCATGTTAAGGCACAACATGTGTATTTCCAACAGTGAATAGCGGGCCTCGTATGGTATGAACCTCTTACTTAGATAGTATATTTCTTGCTCCTTTCTGCCAGTTTCATCATGTAGTCCTGAAATACATTCGAACGCCCCATCTAGCATGGACAAGTATAATAACAACGGTCTTCCGGGCTCATGAGGAACCATAACAGGAGGTTGAGATAAGTATTCCTTGATCTTATCAAAAACTTTTTGGCATTCTTCAGTCCATTCAGTCGCAGCATCCTTCCTCAGCATCTTGAAGATTGGCTCACAAATCACGGTTGATTGGGATATGAAACGACTGATGTAGTTGAGGCGTCCGAAGAAACTCATCACATCTTTCTTACTCCTCGGCGGTGGTAACTCTTGAATAGCTTTGATCTTTGACGGATCCAATTCGATTCCCCGACGACTGACAATGAAACCCAATAATTTGCCAGCGGGTACCCCAAAAGCTCATTTTTGCGGGGTTTAGCTTCAAATTATATCTCCGCAGTCTGTCAAAAAACTTCCTAAGATCAGTCAAATGGTCTGAGCTCCTCTTTGATTTGATTAGGATATCGTCTACATATACCTCAATTTTCTTGTGGATCATGTCATGAAAGATGGTAGTCATGACTCTCATATATGTCGCTCCAGTATTCTTCAAACCGAATGACATAACCTTGTAACAATATACCCCTGCAGCATAATAAAAGCAGTCTTTTCAGCATCTTCTTCGTCCATTCTAATCTGGTGATATCCGGCAAAGCAATCTACGAATGATTGGAGTTCATGCTTTGCACAATTGTCGATCAAAATGTGTATGTTTGGCAATGAAAAGTCATCTTTAGGACTGGCCTTGTTGAGATCCCTGTAGTCGACGCAAACTCTAACCTTTACATCTTTCTTAGGCATGGTCACAACGTTAGCTAACCAAATAGGGTATTTGACAACACGGAGGATGTTGGCTTCTAATTGCTTAGTAACCTCCTCTTTGATTTTCAAACTTAGATCTGGTTTGAACTTTCTGAGTTTCTGCTTCACAGGGGGGCACATTGGATTAGTAGGTAGTTGGTGGGCTACTATAGATGTACTCAAACCCGTCATATCATCATAGGACCAAGCAAAGATGGCAGCGTACTCTTTTAAGAACTCAATATAATCTTCCTTGTCTACCGATGATAGATGAACACTGATGCGAGTTTCCGTGACTGTTGCGGCATTACCCAAGTTAACTACCTCAATATCTTCTAAATTTGACTTGGTTTTATTCTCAAAATTCTCTATCTCTTTGACAATCTCTTCAGGTGGTGTATCGTCCTCCCAATCCTCTGAATCACTTATTTCATGTCGCGTTATCTCATTACATGTCACGCTTGTAGATTCAACATGATAGAAAATAGTTTTGCTGAAATGTAAAGATAACAAGATAAAAATAAGTACAAAAGGTAAATACTTCATTAAGAAACTTGCCGAATTATTTTAAACATAATGCGAAATAAACATAAAAACAAGGCTCAATCACTTGAGCATTTATTTAAAACAGGAAATGCTAAATGTTTTTTTTTTTATAATTAAAACATTGAGATGCTAAATTGCCAAAAGCTACCCAGGTGCGCGGTGAGCTCGGGATGGAGCGACAGTCCAATTTTCGAGCATAGCCCCAGCTTCCATAGCCTGGATTGTGTCTTCCTCCATTTTCCCGAATAGTACCACATTTTTCAATCTCCATCGTCCTCGTGCTCTGACAGGAACAAGTTATTCACCCCCTCCAGGATGTTGTCTGCTTTATCTCCCCAAATGGTTTTAGCCTTTCGAAAGGTTTGGTGCAAATGCGGTATCGGCTTTGGCAGAGGATAGTAAAACCCTCTCCAAGGAGGTGTCCAGTCCTTGAATTCCCGTGAGGTGTACTTATAACCCAAGTCAAAAGTAGTCTTTTGAAAACGAGGCTGCACAGGTTCAGCTATTCCCTCCAGTTTAGGACCAAGGCCCCTACCTGGTTCATATCCCAACCACAACATCATACTCATCACTCGGTCACTCCACCATCTACTCTGTTCAATATTTCCAACTAGCTCGATAGTGTAAAAGGTACCACCTCCTACATTTCTCTCTATATCGACCACAGGGACTGTTTGATTGGTGTATATGGGATTGTTTCCATCTCTGTGAACAACCACCTCTTGATGATCCCATTCAAACTTAACAACTTGGTGCAGAGTCGAAGCAACAGCCCCAGCCATATGGATCCATGGCCTCCCCAACAGTAAGTTGTAGGTGGTTGAGATGTCTAGTACTTGGAATTCCACATCGAATATCGTCGGTTCGATTTTCAACCTCAAATGGATTTCCCCGATAGTAGCCCTTTGGGAACCGTCAAAAGCCTTCACATTCATGCTTCCCTCCTGTATCTCAGACAGATTTATACCAAATTTCCTCAATGTGGTCAATGGACATATGTTCAGACTAGAACCCCCATCGATCAAGACTCGGGATATGAACTTATTCTCATGTTGCACAGTGATATGCAACGCTTTGTTATGGCTGAGCCCCTAGGAAGGTAGTTCATATTCATGAAAAGAAATCTTGTGGGTCTCAAATATATGTCCCACCATATTTTCCATGTCTTTACCTGTGATATTGGCCGGCACATATGCTTCGCTCAAAACATTCATTAAAGCATTCTTATGTGCATCATAATTCTGCAACAAGGATAGAATAGATATCTGAGCAGGAGTCTTGTTCAGATGTTCAGCCATAGAATATTCTTTAGCTTGCACCTTTCTCCAAATCTCCTCGCCTCCTACTTCTACAATAGGTGGCCTTTGCATGTTCTCCTTACTCGATCCTCCTTGGGTCATGTTCTCAGGCGTGTAAACTCGTCCAGTTCTGGTCATACCTTGTATGGCTCCCGCTTCCTCCATCTTGGACTTACCTTTTCTCTTTGCCTCAGCCTCATAGTTCCATGGAACAGCTCTTGAATTATAAACAGGTGATGGAGCCACTATGAAAGTAAACGGTGACCGAGATATAGCCAATTCAACTACAAATGGTGCACAAACTCGCACCACAACAGGTGGAGGTACCACAGGAGGGACCACCACAGTATCCCCATCCCGAATAAACCCAATGGATCATTCTTCATCCCATTCTTCATCCCATTCTATCATGTGTACTCCCCCATCTTTGTGATCGGGAAGAGGGTTATTATGAACATTTGGTGTGGACCCCTTTAAGTGAATCACTTAGTATCAATAAGTGTTTGTATCTTATCCTTCAGAGAGCGACATTCCTCCAATGTATGCCATTTTATGCCAGAATGGTAAGCACAACTTTTGTTGGGGTTAACCCATTTAGCGGGCGTGTCGACAGCAGGGGGAATGGTTATGATATAGCCCTCAACTTTTAGCCTTTCGTATAGTTGGGCTATAGGTTCGGCAAGTGGAGTGTATTGTCTAGGCGGTCTTCTTTCGAAGTTGGCTCTGGTCGGGTAATTTTGGTGGGTAGGTGGAGGTGATTGGAAGTATGCGGGTTGAGTGTCATAGACATGTTGTGGGGTTGTGGGATAATGGTATGTTGGTGGTATGTGTTTATATGAAGGAGGAGGTGTTTGGTATGTTAAGGGAGTCCTCGGGCCTTATGCTACTATTACAGCGCTCACTTCTTTCTTCTTCTTCGGTTCTGAAATGCACCCCGATTGCAGGGCCTTGTTAGCAGCCTGCAAAGCTTCAAAATTGGTCACCATGCCACTTTTAATACCCTCTTATATTTTCTCTCCTAACTTGATGATATCTGAGAACTTGTAATCCTCAATAACCATCAACCTCTCATAGTATTGGGGGTCCTAGGCTCGCACAAAGAATTTGTTCATTTGACCCTCCTCTACTGGCGGTCGTACCTTGGCTGCCTCAGATCTCCATCTAGTATCATATTCTCTAAATGTTTCATTGGGTTTCTTCTTGAAATTCTGAATATAGAACAAGTCTGGAGCATTTTTCGTGTTGAATCTGAACCTATCCATGAAATCAGAAGCCATGTTAACCCAGTTGTGCCATTTCTTTGGATCCTGGCCAATGTACCAAGATAGAGCATCCCCAGTAAGACTTCTCATAAACAGCTTCATGCGGATTTGCTCATTTTTCCCTACTCCCACGAGCTTATCATAGTACATTCTCAAATGAGCCTTTGTGTCACCAGCACCATCGAACATTTCAAACTTCGGAGGCTTGTAGCCTTCGGGCAGCTCAACGTTAGGTTGGATGCACAAATCTTCATAATTAAAACCTTCAATACCTTTTCCTATTTCAACAGTTTGGATTCTTCCGGTCAACCTTTTCAACTCTTCGGCCATACTTTTAATCAGCATGTCTTGTTCGGTGGGGTCACGTATACATTGAGCTTGTTGGGCATGTATGGTAAGGTTTTCACATATATGGGGTTAGTTTGGTGGGTTCCGGGAATTTGGGTATATGGGTGGTTATTGATAAATATTTGGGTTTGATCATGGGTATGAGTAATGGATTGTGGGGTATTGTGGGCAAGGGGATAAACGGTATTTTGTGGGAGTATTGGATTGGTGTGGTGTTGCGAGGTTTGGAATGATGGTTGACTTTGGTGTTGCATTGTTGGGGGTGGCGGGTTTTGATAGTGTTGGGTTATTGGAGGGTTTTGATAGTATTGAGTGGTTTGAGGTGGTGGATTTTGTGGAGCTTGTGGCAGCGGATTCAGGGGCAGTGGTTTGTTCTGAGGAAGGGGATGGTTATTTTCAGGAGTGGTTTGGTTGGAGTCGTCTTGGTGATTTACGTCTAGAATGTTCAGGGAGAGGGATAACTTTGCAATGTTTCGATCTTGCTCCAATTCGCCTTGTAACTCCATAATCCTTTGGTCCAAATGGGGGCAACTCGTTCTGTCATGCCAGACTTCCGTTAGATGTTTCCACAGTTTCCTTAGGAGTGGGAATCCTTTCCTTACCAGCCATACCGCTTGTATCTTCCATTAGACCTTTTCTTTTGTTGTTGGGATTGCTAGGAGGAGGAGGTGGTGGAGGCCCTTTTGATCGAGTATGATATGATAACACAGTCAGGATGCACAAATCAACCTTTAGGAAAGGGAATAAAAAAAACAAAAGAAAGAAAAAGAAAGAAAAAAAATAGCCAAGTTAGCAAGGTGAAGTAACTGCAGCAAAATAAAAAGTTGTAGGACGTAAACACACAACACATAAAGATAGTGAAAAATCATTCAATTAGAATATTTAAAGCATGCCCTAACGTGGGGACCTCTTTTTGCCCGAGGTAGGCCTAGCGAATATTCAAGAAATAAATGTGCCAATATGTTTCATTCCATTTGTTCTCAAATACCCCAAAATTTTATTAATAATCCAACAATTGTTCATAAGTAAATGACAAAAAATAAATAAGTAATAATAATAATAACAATGAAAGAAAAACTCCTAGTCTAGCTTGCAGATGCTCCTTCATCAATCTCTGGCTTCTTCGCAGCTCAGATGGCATTCTCGAAATGATTATGTCTTGTCACTAGGTATGCTTTTGCTAGATTACCTCCAACCTCAAAACCCTTGTTGATACATTCTTCCCTCTGCCGACGAAATTCTTCGCTCAACTCTAGCATGCTTTGCTTCAGGCTAAGAGCTTGAAATCGCCAACGCTCTATCTCTTTATCCTTTTCTTCCGGTTCCTTTGCGTGATCCTCAAGTTGCTTTCGATGCCGGGTTTCAGAGTCATGAGCCTTTCTTTTGAATCGACGATATGCTCCCCTCCCTTGATGCTAGAAGAGACTGACCCTTTTATGTCAGCATGCAACCACTCAACGTAACCAATGACACAACATGCATGATACATGTGTGTTGCTATAGTGTCCACCATCATGAATTTCTTTTTTTTCCCCATCTTGAGAATGTCTTTAACAAACGGGATTTTATCGCTTTCATAGTCAATCATGAAACGATTCATGTTGCTTACCCTTGGTATAGTCTGCGTTCTCCCATCTTGCCTAAGAACCCTTGTTGGCACGTAGGGTCGAAGGCCTCGGACTCCCATCAAAACCAAGTATGGGGTTTCCTTGGCATAAACTACCAGTTCTGAGGAAGGGAACCAGTCAAACATCCATTGGACCGAATCTTCTGTCAAACGATCTAGCAGCCTAACCCAACCTTCAACATCAGCGGGGCGTTTTATCTTCTTGACCCCTAAAATAACTCTCAAGTCATGTGATAGAATATAGTCATCTCCAATAGTTACATCCCTCGAAATGTCTAGCCCCGTCTTTGCAGTGGCTCAGAGACCGATAGATGTCAGCTAAGATCATAGGCACTATAGTACCAAGATTACCGTCTATCCCATTAAATAGTGCATCAGCTACCATGATAAGTCGGGTGTGAATTTCTTCTTTAGCCCCTCAAGGAAAAACCACTAGCCCCAGAAAACAAATGACAAATGCAAAAGTTCTCTTTTGGGTCCATGCATCGGGACAATGCGATTCTATATTATATATCTCTCGAGCGTACCCATGACCGAATCTATCATACAAGTATTGAAGTGAAATTTTGACTTCATTACATGGGTCATCATTTTGCCTCCTTGCAATCCCAGCTTTTCACGAAACTCTTGCGGTGAAGGATTTATTCCTACTTTTTATTCCTCCACAACAAACTTGCATTTTCAACATAACCTCCGATTTCTTCTAGCAATGGTGTCAATTCAACATCCCCAAATCTGAATACCATTCTTTCCTTGTCCCAAAAGGCAATGACCGCCTCAATGAGTTATTTGCACGGCTTGAATTCCATAAGCGAAGGCAAATGTCCCAACACTTTGTGTACTTCTCCTTGTCTCTGAATGCCCAGATCTCTCCACCAATCCTTTAGTGAATCGGGTATGTACCAGACCATGCTAAACCTTGGATAAGCCTTGGATTGATTCATGATTGCATGTATTTATAAAAGGTTACCTTATACCCCTCCCCTAACTTGAGAGCAAATGGTCAACATTTAGGCACATTTATTCCGCAAAAAATGCAAATAAATTATGATTACATCCTTCTAGGGTCGTAGACCCTTTTGGACTTGGGCATAGTCATAGTATCAGACTTAATAAACCAAAGATATTGCGTCGACCTAGGTTTATAAAAAATAAGATTTTTCTAAAAATCATATCATGGTTGGGCTCTATTGAACAAGAGTAGGTTGTCTAGATCAAAGGTTCCCCCAAGCGGACAATGTGGGAGTGAAAAGTCTGTGACCGTCGGCACACCGCTGACCGACCTACCCACAGAACTTTCCCTTAAAAGGAATTTTGAGAGTGCACGGCCGTGAAAACACGCAACCACTACAAGTGTGCTAGTGTAAAAATTTTAAAGTGGAGGAAATATGAACGGGATGACAATTATCAAAGCGTCAACATATAACAAATATAGTTGAAAACATTAGACATGGGATTAATTTGAAAGAAAAAAAATATGATAAAAATGATAAGTGTAAAGTAAATGCGATCAATAAAATTTGAACAAATAAACAGGAGAAAATATATGATTAAAACATATTAACTAATAAAAGTAAAGAAAAATATGTAGATACGCAATATAACAAATAAGGAAAGGGAGTAGGATATGCATAGAAAGCAAAACAAAGCATTTTTTTTAAACGAAAAACAAAGATAAACAAATAAGGGAAGGGGGGGAGAGGATGTACATGAAAAAAATAAAGCATGCTTCAAAGTAAACAAATAAGGGAAGGGGGAAGAGGGCATGCATAAAGTGTAAACAACTAAGGGAAAGAGGATGTGCATTAAAAAAAATAGTAATTGAAATATAAACAATTAAGGGAAAGAGGAAGAGGAAGAGGGTGTACATGAAGAGTAACTAAAATATAATCACCAAGTAAACAAAGATATGTACGAAAGTAAGTAGAAATATAAACATTATACGAATTAAACAAATGAGGAAAAAGAAGGAAAAATAGCTAAATCTACTTAAAGGCATTTATAAAAAAATAAATAACCAAGGGAATGAAGAGGGGGGTCTATAAAGAAAGCCACAAACAAAATAGTAAAATTATAAGACGAATATAAAGGTAAACAAATAAAATAAGAAATTAAACCGTACGATCACACAAAAATCCCGCATAGAAATAAAATATGTTATGGTAAGAACCTGAGTATGCCCAGCAGAGTCGTCATGTTGTCGCGCCCCATTTTCTCGCGAAAGCGGATTTCGACATGTGACAACTCTTTTAAATGGGTATTAAAAGAGAAGAGTCGCCACCTAACAATTTTTAAGGTGCGTTAGGACACCTATTTGCGAAAAACTCTGTTTGACTAGTCAACATCACCAAAGATCGGGTAAGGGCTCAAATTATCTCGAAGAGAAGGTGTTACGCACTATTTGAGGTCCACAACTGTGGGTCCCGGCCGAATTTTATGCTATGTGGGATTATTGGGTTAAACTAAGTTGAAGGTTGCTGAGTTGTGAATTAATCCTAAGTGATCAAAATAATTAATTAAAACTAGTAACTGAAAAATGTAAGAATTGTAAATTGTAAAAAGCCTACTTAATTACATAAAAGGGGGACCTATATTTTTAAGCCTGATGGATCAACTCCCGTGCAAAGTCTGCTAAGACTTTTATAGCCGAAAGTGCAATGGCTATTCAAAAAATTTGTGTATCATGTCCGCTACCCTCATTACTATTTTTAAGTTGTTAACTTAAGAGCGCACTAATTAATTCTAAATCGCGTCTTAACTCAAAACTACTCGTCCCTTCCTTTAGTCCAGGAGGCTTCGGACACTATTCTAGAGGGATGGTTCTAGACTTAAAGAAAATCTCAAGTTTCTATTTCTATTTCTATTCTTATTAGCGTCACATAAAAGGGAGCACATAGAGACTTAACAAGTAACACATAAGGCAAATAAGGGTTCATGTTGGCCTCCTAATTAATTAAATTAACTAAAGCGATGAAGTGGTCTCTTAAATATTCAAGATCCTTGAATTAATATTCAGATACACAATACACCAAGTTTAATAGATTAGATAGCTATATGCATAGGAAATAAGAAAAAAATGGGTGAAAATGTTACCAAGAATCAACTAGAGTAAAAATAATAATTATCGGAATATATACTATACTCACAAAATTTAAATAAAAGTGAAATATTAGTCCACTGGACAATAGCCTATCAGTAATAAAACAAACAAAAACTAATGATGAGATTAAACATAAAACTCCTTAAGTGTTTGGAAATTGAAATAACTAATAAAAGGATGATAAATATGATTTAATAAAAGAAAGTTCTGCCTTTAGTTTAAAGCTAAAAATAGACCCATAATAAGACATGAACTATTGTTTTTTTTTAAAAAAACCGACGTACTACTCAAATGCCAATTATGGAAGTTTCATGTAAAAGCAAATAACAAGCAGGTCTTCTTTATCATCTCCTACGGACAAGACTAGTGTTTATAGTAAAAAATAATTAAAGCATATCTTGAGCACATAAGTATAGAAGAGGCGTATGAACGAGTAGCACATGATTTTTCCTTTTCCCAGCAACCCCCATCCACTATTATATAGAGCTTAAAAACTACAAGAATAAAATATATAACATGAGCCTAAAGATGACTAAACGAAATCCATGTCTCTATGGAAGACTCCTCTTATGTCACGACCCCAAATTTTCACCTTTGGACCGTGATGGCGACTAACATTTCACTTGCTAGGCAAGCCAACGTTAGAATAATATTATCCATTTTAAAATAATTTTAAATTTATTAATAATAATTGAAACAAATGCGAAAGTAAAGTCTGTAATGTAGTGAATAATCCATAAAAATAACGGTGTCTAAATACCATACCAGAATTAGTGTCACAAGTGCACGAGCTTCTAGAATAATACAAATAAAGGTCTGAATAAAATATAGCTGCCTGGAAACAAACACACAGCTAAAGTAAAGTAGACGGGGCAGTTATACCTCAAGTCTCCTCTGATAGCTGAAATCCGAGAAAGTCTATGGTACGCCGCTAGGACCAACTCTGAAATCTGCACAAGAAGTGCAGGGTGTAGTATTAGTACAACTGACCCCATGTACTGGTAAGTGCTGAGCCTAACCTCAACGAAATAGTGACGAGGCTAATGCAGGTCACTTACATTAACCTGTACGCAATATTAGTAACAACAACAAATAATATAAATAAATCAGATAACTCATTTATAATAATTGAAGCCAACTCAGTCATAACACATTATTATTTCAACCAATTTTCGTTGCAGCGTGCAAACCGCTCCTACGATATATTCGTTTTCAATCCTCTCATATATTTATTTTAATCAAGTATATATAGACTTTTAAATAAGTCTGTTGCGGCGTGCAATCCGATCCCCCCAATATTGACTTTTAAATAAGTCTATTGCGGCGTACAATCTGATCCCCCAATATTGACTTTTAAATAAGTCTATTGCGGCGTGTAATCTGATCCCCCAATATATATATATATATATATATATATATATATATATATATATATATATATATATATATATATATATATATATATATATATATATATATATATATATGCTTTCATTTCTGTTGCGGCGTGCAACCCGTTCCACCAATATAATTTTAAACAACTCATAATTGTAATAAAAATTACTCCAATAAATACCACGTTCAATGAGAAACTATTAAGCATCAAGACACACAATAATTATAATTTATTTATGAACAAACAATGACAATTAGCAATTAATTATGAAAATCGTGGAGAAAATAGGCAGTTTAATATTTAATATGCTAAATGTCAAATAGCAATTAAGACACATAAGTCAAATAAGCATGCACAATTATTACAGGAATTCAAGGAATATGAGTGAAATAATTAATATAATAATTCATTCATGATTTAAAACGATTTATGATTTTCAAATAATTATGCAAACAATTAATTTGATGACGTATAGATACTCGTCACCTCGCCTATACGCCGTTCACATACATTTCACATAACAACTAATTTAAGGGTTCTATTCTCTCAAGTCAAGGTTAACCACGCCACTTACCTTGCTTTGCAATTTCAATCAATTACTCGACCACAGCTTTTTCTTTTGAATTTTTCTCCAAAAGCGTCAAATCTATTCACAAACAATTCGATATACTCAACACGAGTCATAGAAATTAATTCCATATAAATTTACTAATTTTTCGGATAAAATCCGAAAATCACTTTAAAAATTGACAATAGGGCCCACGTCTCAAATCTTGAAAAAACTTACGAAATTCGAACACCCATTCCAAGACGAGTCCAACCATATAAAAATTATCAAATTCCGATGTCTAATGGACCTTCAAATCTCAAATTTTTATTTTTGGAAGATTTTATAAAAATCTGATTTTTCTCCCAAAATTTCACGGATTCATGATATAAATGAGTATGGAATCATGAAATATAATCAATATAGGATAAGGAACACTTACCCCAATATTTTCCCGTGAAAATAGCCCAAGAATCGTCTTACTGAGCTCAAAAATGGAACATGGTTGAAAATAGGACGAATCCCATTTTCTAGAACTTAAGTTCTGTTTCTTGAATTTTTACCCTTCGCGAACGCGGTCAGTGCATCGCGTTCGCGAAGCACAATTTCTGTTGTCCAAATTTTACTGTTCGCGAACGCGAGGGCTACCTCGCGAACGCGAGGGCTACCTCGCGAACGCGATGCTTGCTTGTCTTGGCCTTCCTGAATGCGAGATGCCCTTCACGAACGCGAAGGCAAATTTTCCTGGCCAACCTCTTTCCCTTCGCGAAAGCGAGGCTTCGATTGCGAACGCGAAGCTTTGAACCTCGATCCTTCGTGAACGCGAAGCTTTGCACCTCGACCCTTCGTGAACACGTTCCCTCTGTCGCGGACGCGAAGCACAAAATGTGCCAGCCCAATTTGCTCTTCGCGTTCGCGAGAGTACCTTCGCGAACGCGAAGAAGAACACACCAGAAGCCTAAAGTTTGCAGAAAATCAAAATTTTCCAAGTTCGAAATCATCACGTAGCCTATCCGAAACTCACCCGAGCCCTCTGGGCTCCAAACCAAACATGCACCCATGTCCTGAAACATCATACAAACTTGCTCGCGCGATCAAATCACAAAAATAACACCTAGAACTACGAATCGGACACCAAATCAAAGGAAATTTTCAAGAAAACTTAAAAACTTATATTTTTATAATCGGACGTCAGAATCACGTCAAATCAACTCTGTTTCTCACCAAATTCGGCATACAAGTCATAAATATTATAGTGGACCTATACCGGGCTCCGAAACTAAAATACGGACCCGGTATTAATAAATCCAACATCATTAAATTCTTAAAAATTATTAAGCTTTCAAACTTTTAATCTTTCATCAAAATTCCATATCGCGAGCTAGGGACCTCGGAATTCGATTCCGGGCATACGCCCAAGACCCAAATCACGATACAGACCTGCCGGAACTGATTGATTTGAGTCTGTTTGCTCAAAATATTGACCAAAGTAAACTTAGTTGAGTTATAAAGCTCTATTTTATGTTTTAATCCATTTTTCACAGAAAAACTTTCTGGAAAATTATACGGGCTGCGCTCGCAAGTCGAGGAATGATAAATAGTGATTTTCGAGGTCTTAGAACACCAAATTACTTATTAAATTTAAAGATGACCTTTTGGGTCATCACATTCTCCACCTCTAAAATAAATATTTGTCCTCAAACAGAGTTAGAAAAAGTACCTAAGCTGGAAAAAAGGTGTGGATATTTACTCTGTATGTCCGACACGGACTCCCAGGTAGATTCCTCTACCGTCTAACCTCTCCACTGCACCCGAACTGAAGGATAACTCTTAGACCTCAACTGCCGGACCTTCCGGGCTAGAATAACTACCGGCTCCTCCTCATAAGTCAAATCTTTGTCCAATTGGACTGAGATGAAATCTAAAAAATGGGACGGATCACCATGATATTTTCGGAGCATAGACACATGGAACACCAGATGAACCGCCGATAAACTAGGTGGTAATGCAAGCCTGTAGGCCACTTCACCCACCCTTTCAAGAATTTCAAAGGGTCCAATATACCTAGGGCTCAACTTGCCCTTCTTTCCGAACCTCATTACACCTTTCATAGGTGAAACCCGGAGCAATATTCTTTCTCCAACCATGAATGCAGCATCACGAACTTTATGGTCGGCATAACTCTTTTGCCTAGACTGAGCTGTACGAAGTAGATCATGAATAACTTTGACCTTATCCAAAGCATCCTGTACCAAATCGGTACCCAACAACTGAGCCTCTCCAGGTTCAAACCAACCAACTGGGGATCGACATTGCCTTCCGTATAATGCCTCATATGAAGCCATCTGAATGCTTGATTGGTAGCTATTATTATAAGCAAACTCAGCAAGTGGCAAGAATTGATCCCAAGAACCTCCAAAGTCTATAACACAAGCGGGAAGCATATCTTCCAATAACTGAATAGTGCGCTCTGACTGTCCGTCTGTCTGTGGATGAAATGTGGTACTCAACTCAACCCGCGTGCCTAATTCACGTTGTACATCCTTCCAGAAGTGTGAGGTAAATTGTGTACCTCGATCTGAAATAATAGACACAGGCACACCGTGTAGGCGGACAATCTCACGAATGTAAATTTCAGCTAACCTCTCTGAAGAATAGGTAACTGCCACTGGAATGAAATGTGCTGATTTGGTCAACCTGTCCACAATGATCCAAACTGCGTCAAATTTTCTCTGAGTCAGTGGGAGCCCAACTACAAAATCCATAGTGATACGCTCCCACTTCCACTCAGGAATTTCTAACTCTTGAAGAAAACCACCAGGTCTCTGATGCTCGTACTTAACTTGCTGACAATTCAAACACCGAGCTACATATGCAACTATATCCTTTTTCATTCTCCTCTACCAATAATGTTACTGCAAATCTTGATATATTTTGGCAGTACCTGGATGAATAGAATACCTGGAACTGTGTGCCTCTTTAAGGATTAATTCATGAAGCCCGTCAATATTTGTCACACAAATACAACCCTGCATTCGTAAAACTTCATCTTCCCACACAGCAACCCGTTTGGCATCACCGTGCCGCACCGTGTCCTTAAGGACAAGTAAATAAGGATCATCATACTGCCTCTCTCTGATGCGCTCATATAAAGAAGACCGAGCGACTTTGCAAGCTAGAACCCGACTGGATTCTGAAACATCTAACCTCACGAACTGATTAGCCAAAGTCTGAACATCTGCAGTTAATGGCCTCTCACCAATTGGAATATACGCAAGACTGCCCATACTCACAGCCTTTGTACTCAAAGCATCGGCCACCACATTGGCCTTTTCGGGGTGATACAAAATGGTGATATCATAGTCTTTCAACAACTCCAACCATCTTCTCTGCCGCAAATTAAGATCTTTTTGTTTGAACAGATATTGAAGGCTACGATTATCAGTAAATACCTCACACGATACACCATAGAGGTAATGCCTCCAAATCTTTAGCGCATGAACAATGACTGCCAGTTCTAAGTCATGACCAGGATAATTCTTCTTGTGAACTTTCAACTGTCGCGACGCATATACAATCACCTTGCCATCTTGCATTAATACTGCACCAAGCCAATGTGAGATGCGTCACAATATATCGTATACAATCCTGAACCTGTGGGTAATACCAACACCGGTGCCGTAGTCAAAGAAGTCTTGAGCTTCTGAAAGCTCAACTCACACTCGTCTTACCATCTGAATGGGACACCTTTTGGATCAGTCTGGTCAATGGGCTTGCTATAGATGAAAACCCTTCCACGAACCGACGATAATAACCTGCTAAACCCAGGAAACTTCGAATCTCTGTAACTGAAGTAGGTCTAGGCCAATTCTGAACAGCCTCAATCTTCTTAGGATCTACCTTTATGCCTTATACAGATACAACATGCCCTAAAAAGTCAACTGAACCTAACCAAAACTCACATTTTGAAAATTTGCATACAACTGGTTATTCTTCAAAGTCTGAAGCACACTCCGAAGGTGCTGCTCATGCTCCTCTCGACTGCTGGAGTAAATAAAGATTTCACCAATGAATACAACCATAAAAGAATCCAAATAGGGCTTGAACACCTGATTCATCAAATCCAAAAATGCTACTGGGGCATTTGTCAACCCAAATGACATCACTAGGAATTCTTAATGCCCACACAGAGTCCGAAAAGCTATTTTAGGGACATCAGATGCCCTGATCTTCAACTGATGGTAACCAGACCTCAAATCAATCTTCGAAAATACCTTGGCACCCTGAAGCTGATCAAATAAGTCATCAATTCTTGGCAGCGGATATTAGTTTTTAATAGTATCTTTGTTCAACTGCCGATAATCTATACACACCCGCATAGAGCCATCTTTCTTCTTTACAAATAGTACTGGTGCACCCCAAGGCGAGACACTGGGTCTAATGAATCCCTGATCAAGCAGGTCTTGAAACTGCTCCTTCAATTCTTTCAACTCCGGCGGGACCATATGGTAGGGTGGAATAGAAATGGGCTAAGCGCCGGAGCCAAATCAATACAGAAGTCAATATCCCTGTCGGGTGGCATCCCCGGCAAATCTGCAGGAAATACTTCTGGAAATTCACGAACAACTGGTACTGAGTCCATAGAAGGAACATCCGCATTGGGATCGCGAATATAAGCCAAATAGGCTAGACACCCTTTCTCTACCATACGCCGAGCTTTCATATAAGAAATAACCCTGCTGGTAGAATGACCAGGAGTTCCTTTCCACTCTAACCGAGGTAACCCCGGCATGGCTAGGGTCACTGTCTTGGCATGAAAATCCAATATAGCATGATAAGGTGACAACCAACCCATACCCAAGATGACATCAAAATCTACCATATCAAGAAGTAGAAGATCCACACTAGTCTCAAGACTACCAATAGTAACCACACATGAACAATAGACATGATCTACTACAACAGAGTATCCCACCGGTGTAGATACACATATAGGAGCACTTAGAGAATCACAAGGCACAACCAAATATGAAGCAAAATAAGATGACACATCGAAATAAGTAAATCCCGGATCAAATAGGACTGAAGCATCTCTATGGCAAACTGGAATAATACCTGTGATCACAACATTAGATGACTCAGCCTCGGGCCTAGCTGGAAAAGCATAAAATCGGGGCTGAGCCCCCACCACTCTGAATTGCGTCCCTGGGACGGCCTCTAACTGGCTGGCCTCCACCTCTAACGGTCTGACCTCCACCTCTAATGGCCTGACCTCCACCTCTAATGGCCTGACCTCTACCTCTAGTTGCCTGACCCCTACCTCTAGCTGGCTGAGCAAGCGGTGAAGCAGCCGGTACCGGTATGATGGCACGAGAATCCTGCCGAGATCTGTTACTCACCAACCTAGGGAAATACCTCCTGATGTGACCAATGTTCCCACACTCATAACACCCATCCTGATGCTATGGCTCCTGAAGCTGAAGCTGACCAGAATGGGCCAGATAACCGTTGTAGTAACTCTGGAGTGGTGGTGCACCAATATAAGCTGAATGTGCACTAAATGCTGGCTGCCCATAGTAAGGCATATTAGGATCGTGACTCCCTGAAGCACCGGGAGATGCATGAAGTGCTGAATGAAACGGTCTGGGAGGATGATCCCTACCAAAATTTCCCCTGCCTCCAGACGAGGCACCACTGAAACCACCGAGCTGACGAGGCCTCTTATCAGACCTCTGCCCTCTCTCCTGTGCAGGAACCATCTCGATCCTCCTCGCGACATTAGCAGCTGCCTGAAAAGAAATCTCACTTTCGGTCTCCTTAGCCATCTAAAGCCTGATAGGATGAGTGAGTCCCTCAATAAACCTCCCCACTCTCTCTCCCTCAGTAGGTAGTAAAAGGAGAGCATGGCAGGCTAAATCCATAAAACAGGACTCATACTGAGTAACAGTCATACTGCCCTACTGTAAACGCTCAAATTTCTTGCGATAATCCTCTCTCAGTGTGATAGGATGGAACTTCTCCAGAAATAGTTGAGAGAACTGCTCCTAGGTAAGTGCAGCCGATCCAACTGGTCTGGTCAACGTATAATCTCTCCACCACACTCTTGGCAGAACCCGTCATCTGAAATACAGCAAAGTCAACCCCATTGGTCTCAACTATACACATGTTCCGCAGAATCTCATGGCAACGGTCAAGATAATCCTGTGGGTCCTCAGAAGGTGTACCACTGAAGTAAACTAGAAAGATCTTAGTAAACTTATCCAGTCTCAATAAGGCTTCAAAAGATATGGCGGGCCTATCACCGATCTGTGCCGCAACAACTGGCTGAACTACCCCAACTGGCGAGGCTGCTGGAGCCTGATTCTGGGGAGCCATCTGCTCCGGAGCACGAGTAGTGGGAGTTTGTGCTCCTCCCCCAGCCTTTGAGATGGCTGGTGCCACTGGTAACGTACCATTCTGGGCCACGCCCTCCATAAGACTCACCAAATGGACTAGAGCGTCCTGAAGCACTGGAGTAGCTATAAATCCTTTCGGGACCTGAACTGGTCCAACTGGTACATTCTGAACTAGAACCTCCTCCTGAAGGTCCACATGAGGTTCTACAACAGGTGTAGCTGCTCGAGCTCTTGACTGAGCTCTACCTTGGCCTCTGCCTCTAGCACGACCTCAACCTCGACGTCTACCCCCGACCATAGTTGCCACCGGGGGCTTTGGTCCCTGTCCATCGATAGATGTATTACGTGTTCTCACCATTTGCGAGAGAATAAAAGTTGAATGGTACAATCATCGATGATAGAATAAATTCGCACGACAAAATAAGAAATAACTGATATTGTTCCTAAACTTCATAGCCTCTGAGAGATAAGTAAAGACATCTCCGTACAAATCCATCAGACTCTACTAAGCTTGCTCGTCACTCGTGAGACCTAGGTAACCTAGTGCTCTGATACCAACTGTCATGACCCGAAATTCCCACCTTCAGACCGTGATGGCGCCTAACATTTCACTTGCTAGGCAAGCCAACGTTAGAATAATATTATCTATTTTAAAATAATTTTAAATTAATTAATAATAATTGAAACAAATGCGGAAGTAAAGTCTGAAATGTAGTGAATAATCCATAAAAACAACGGTGTCTAAATACCATCCCAGAATTGGTGTCACAAGTGCACGAGCTTCTAGAATAATACAAATAAAGGTCTGAATAAAATATAGCTGCCTGGAAACAAACACACAGCTAAAGTAAAGTAGACGGGGCAGTTATACCTCAAGTCTCCTCTGATAGCTGAAATCCGAGAAAGTCTATGGTACGCCGCTAGGACCAAATCCGAAATCTGCACAAGAAGTGCAGAGTGTAGTATCAGTACAACCGACCCCATGTACTGGTAAGTATTGAGCCTAACCTCGACGAAGTAGTGACGAGGCTAAGACGGGTCACTTATATTAACTTGTACGCAATATTAGTAACAACAAATAATAGAAATAAATTAGATAACTCATTTATAATCAATGAAGCCAACTCAGCAGTCATAACACATTATTATTTCAACAAATTTCCATTGCAGCGTGCAAATCACTCCCACGATATATTTGTTTTCAATCCTCTCATATATTTATTTTAATCAAGTATATATAGACTTTTAAATAAGTCTATTGCGGCGTGCAATCCGATCCCCCAATATTGACTTTTAAATAAGTATATTGCGGCGTGCAATCCGATCCCCCAATATATAAATATATATATTTTCATTCCCGTTGCGGTGTGCAACCCGTTTTCCAAATATAATTTTAAACAACTCATAAATGTAATAAAACTCATAATTGTAATAAAAATTACTCCAATAAATACCACGTTCAATGAGAAACTATTAAGCATCAAGACACACAATAATTATAATTTATTTATGAACAAACAATGGCAATTAGCAATTAATTATGAAAATCGTGGAGAAAATAGGCAGTTTAATATTTAATATACTAAATGTCAAATAGCAATTAAGACATATAAGTCAAATAAGCATGTACAATTTTTATAGGAATTCAAGAAATAATATTTGACAAGCAATATGAGTGAAACAATTAATATAATAATTCATTCATGATTTAAACGATTTATGATTTTCAAATAATTATGCAAACAATTAATTTAACGACGTATAGACACTCGTCACCTCGCCTATACGTCATTCACATGCATTTCACATAACAATTAATTTAAGGGTTCTATTCTCTCAAGTCAAGGTTAACCACGACACTTACCTCGCTTTGCAATTTCGATCAATTACTCGACCACAACTTTTCCTTTTGAATTTGTCTCCAAAAGCATCAAATCTATTCATAAACAATTCGATATACTCCATACAAATCATAGGAATTAATTTTATATGAATTTACTAATCGGCAAAGGGTGAAATATACCCCTCTACTTTCGAAAATGGTCTAAGAATACCCCTCGTTATACTATTGGGTTATCTATACCCCTGCAGTCATACTTTGGGTTCAAATATATCCCTCATTTAAACGGAGGGACACGTGCCATCGTCCTGTTGGTCAATTCTAAATATCTCCTAATTAATTAAAAAGACACATTACCCATACCCGAAAAATAATATTTGTTTTGTAAAAACTGAAAAAAACTAAATTTCTACCCGAAAAATAATATTTGTTTTGTAAAAACTGAAAAAAACTAAATTTCTTTTTTACTAAAAACTGAAAAAATGAAAATATTTTTTTTCTAGCTTTTACAAAAACACTACTTTAAAAAAACTAAAAAATATTTTCTAAAATAATATTTTTGTAAAAACTTCAAAAAAAACTGAAAAATAATTTTCTAAAGCAATTAAAAACTGGGAAAAAACTGAAATATTTATAACTAAAAACTAAAAAAAAAGAAAATATTTATTTTTTCAGGTTTTACAAAAACATTGCTTTAGAAAATTGCTTTTTAGTTTTTTTTTTCAGTTTTTACAAAAATGTTATTTTAGAAAATATTTTTCAGCTTTTTTTAAAGCAGTTTTTTGTACAAACTGAAAAAAAAATATTTTCGTTTTTTTCAGTTTTTAGTAAAAAATATTTCAGTTTTTTCCAGTTTTTTTAAAAAAATTACTTTAGAAAATTGATTTTCAGTTTTTTTTGTTTTCAGTTTGTACAAAAGCATGGCTTTAGAAAATATTTTTTAGTTTTTTCTAGAGCATTTTTTTTTGTAAAAACTGAAAAAACAAATATTTTCGTTTATTTAGTTTTTAGTAAAAATAATTTTAGTTTTTTCCAGTTGTTACAAAAAAGAATTGCTTAAAAAATTACTTTTCGGGTGTGAGTAATGTGTCTTTTTAATTAATTAGGAGATATTTAGAATTGACCAACAGGACGATGACACGTACCCCTCCGTTTAAATGAGGGGTATATTTGAACCCAGAGTATGACTGCAGCGGTGTAGATAACCCAATAGTATAACGAGAGATATTTTTAGACCATTTTCGAAAGTAGAGGGGTATATTTGGCCCTTTATTGATTACTAATTTTCCGGATAAAATCCGAAATTCACTTTAAAAATTGACAGTGGGTCCCACGTCTCAAATCTCGAAAAAACTTACGAAATCCGAACACCCATTCCGAGACTAGTCCAACCATATAAAAATTATCAAATTCCGATGTCAAATGGACCTTCAAATCTTAAATTTTTATTTTTGGAAGATTTTATAAAAATCTAATTTTTCTCCCAAAATTTTACGGATTCATGATATAAATGAGTATGGAATCATGAAATATAATCAATATAGGATAAGGAACACTTACCCCAATATTTTTCCGTAAAAATCGCCCAAAAATCGCCTTACCCGAGCTCAAAAATGGAAAATGGTTGAAAATGAGACGAATCCCATTTTCTAGAACTTAAGTTCTGTTTCTTGAATTTTTACCCTTCGCGAACGCGATCAGTGCCTCGCGTTCGCGAAGCACAATTTGTGTTGTCCAAATTTTACTCTTCGCGAACGCGAGGGCTACCTCGCGAACGCGATGCTTGCCTCGCTTGGCCTTCACGAACGCGAGATGCCCTTAGCGAACGCGAAGGCAAATTTTTCTGGCCAGCCTCTTTCCCTTCGCGAACGCGAGGCTTCGATCGCGAATGCGAACACGAAGCTTTGCACCTCGACCCTTGGCGAACACGAAGCACAAAACGTGCCAGCCCAATTTGCTCTTCGCGTTCGCGAGAGTACCTTCGCGAAGAAGAACACACCAGAAGCCTGAAGTTTGCAGAAAATCAGATTTTTCCAAGTTCGAAATCATCTCGTAGCCTATCCGAAACGCACCCGAGCCCCCGGGGCTCCAAACCAAACATGCACCAAGTCCTAAAATATCATACGAACTTGCTCGCGTGATCAAAACGCCAAAATAACACCTAGAACTACTACCAAATCAAAGGAAATTTTCAAGAAAACTTAAATACTTATATTTTTACAACCAGACGTCTGAATCACGTCAAATCAACTCCGTTTCTCACCAAATTCGGCAGACAAGTCATAAATATTATAGTGGACCTATACCAGGCTCCGAAACTAAAATACGGACCCGGTATCAATAAATCCAACATCAGTAAATTCATAAAAGTTATTATGCTTTCAAACTTTTAATTTTTCATCAAAATTCCATATCTCGGGCTAGGGACCTCGGAATTCGATTCCGGGTATATGCTCAAGTCTCAAATCATGATACGGACCTACTGGAACTATCAAAATACTGACCCGAGTCCGTTTGCTCAAAATATTGACCAAAGTCAACTCAGTTGAGTTTTAAAGCTCTATTTCATATTTTATTCCATTTTTCACATAAAAACTTTTCGGAAAATTATACGGGTTGCGCTCGCAAGTCGAGGAATGATAAATAATGCTTTTCGATATCTTAGAACACGAAATTAATTATTAAATTTAAAGATGACATTTTGGGTCATCACATCTTAGGACCTTCCCAACTTAGATCCAAAACTTAGCCCAAACAAGAGTTTGAGACCCTGTCAAGTCAACTCACACAAATATGAATATACATGTCAATAGGAAAGAAATAAGATTCCAGGCCAGCATTCAATCCTAAAAGCATGATATAAGAGCACATTAGAGCATGATATCTAATATTCAATTCAGGCCAATTGCCTATCAGTCATATAAGAGCACATTAAAGACATACATCTAGATAGATTTTGCCACAAACAGATTGTCGACCTCATTTACCATTGAATCCTAAAGGTAGGATCTCTAGTATTTAACTAATTATTATATAATCTACAGACCATCTAGATATTCAAAACAAGAAGAAAAAAAAAGCATGGCATATATCCAGTTGGGGAGACAACTTTAAAAATAGCAAGGTTAGTCCCGGAACATGATGTATAGATGACCAAACCATAAGGTTCTGCTTAATTTTTTTAAACCAAGCATAGAAGGAAGGCACATATGGAGATTCAAGTGACGTACCTGGGATTTTACTTGGTATGTATTTCAAAAGAATGCCGCACAGCATTCAGCATAACCAAGCGCGAACAAATCGCAGAAGAAAGTAAAAGAGAGACAAAAACTAAAGAAGACAACTAGTCTATTCTAACAAACAACTAGCACGTCAAGGGATAGTAATGCATTGCTTAAGAAACTAACCAGTTGGAGAACAGAATAATATAATAAGAAGATTAGGAATCCAGTAACTTCAACAGCGACAAATAAGCCAATTACTCTTCGGAATATGCCACAACCCGTGCGAAAATTAGAACAACAATAATGAGAAACCAATACTCGAACTCGATAGGCCCCGATTGTATCGAGCAAATATAAAGACTAGCTTTGTCTGGAACGAAGATAAAGACTAAAGCTCTGCCTTGATTTTTACCTCGGAAAAACATAGGAGAATAGAATAGCTATATAGTGAAAATCGTGATTCCAGGTCCCCCCTAGTGTATAGAACTAGTGGTATTTATAGTAGTAAATTTGACTTAAGTCGTGTCACTAAAATGAAAAAGAATCATCCAAATAAAGAAAGATTTAGAATATAAAAACAAGAATTCTGTCAACAAGAAATTCGAGGATTGGGGCGATATTTGAGTATTGAAATAGGGAAGAAGAGTTGTTGGTGATTAATTTAACAGAAAAGGACTAAAATACTTACCCTTAATCAGTGGAATTTGAACCGAAAATCATGAGAGAAATATATGTAATTGAACTTTCAATATTATAATCCAATCAGTAACAAATGAAACGCCTACTTCAAACCTGTCTACATTCAACTGATAAGTCTGAACATGTGAATGGGAAGAAGAGTAGGTGAATCTTCAGACGCGTCGGCGATTTTGACTAAAAATAAAGCTAATATATTGGCTCATAATTAAGGTAAAAAATCAATTGCTTTACGGATTCGATAAGGAAGAAAAGTAAGAAAAATAAAGTAAGAAAGGACATAGAAAAGGAATGAGAATATAATAAATCAAATGAAGAAGAAACGAGATGAATTTGCCGGTATGATTTTGAACGAAGGGGAATCGGAAAGGGTTGACTTGAGTTGGTCATGGGTTCTGGGAGAAAGAATTTTGAGTGAAGGGTTTTGGGTATTCATGGGTTATTAGTAAAGGGATTAATGGGTTAGAGAAGGATGGACTTTTTCCTTCTTCTTTTATATAATTGGGCTTCTCTTCAAGATATATCTATTTGTTAAAATTCTAATAATATGTTAGCTAAAAAGAAGTAAATATTAATTATTGATCAAAGCAAGTAGACCATATATTAATAAAAGCTATGTAATAAAATAAGTTGCTAAAGTATCGTGACCTATAAGTAGGAAGATGCCCAAATAAATATTTGTAAAATAAAAGTAGATTTAATGCAATGTGAAACTAAATATATTATGATGAAAAGTATAACATGCTTGATCAACTCTAAAAAAAACCCGTAAATGCATGAGTGAGATGACTTTTGATAATAATAATAATAATAATAATAACAAATGAAGTAGTGGTAGTAATAGTAATTAGTAGGTAATAATAAGAATAATAAGAAAATAGTAACAAGAGTAGTAATAGAGAAAATAATAAATGAATATGAAAAATTGACCTTATATTGTTATAAAATAAGTTAAATTAACACATTTGATAAACTAATGATATAGAAGCTCAAATAAATAAATTAGAAGAAACGAGGGACAAAATTGGATGTCAACAACCGCCCCTCTTTGCCCGAGAATGATGAAAGAGTTATCGGGCAAAGAAATTGACATAGTAACCAATTTTGCCCGATTGATGAGATAGTTTGTGTAAGAAAAAGAGGAATAAGAATTTTGAAAATACTGTGGTCGAACTCCGATTTTTGAGTTGCCTACATATCTCGGGCTTTATGAGAATCAGGCTATGTGTAGTTCTAGATCCAAAGGCGAACAATACCTCTGAACTCGCTAAGAAAAGTTGTATGTTTCGAAGAATGGTTTTCTTTGAGTAGGATGGTGTTGTGAATGGTTGGTGTCACAAAAGGAAAGTAAGAGCAACAATGACATGAAGACGACCGTTATGACTGCTTAAGGCAATATGATAGGGAGTCACTACAAAAAAGAAATGCTTGATTATCGGTTGGCAATTATTTAGGGTATGATAAGAATGTGAACATTGAACGGAAACCGGAGCAAGAATTGCTCCCATTTGAAGAAAGGTTACCTTACGTATTACCTGCAAAACTTAAAACACAACGAATGCAGAAAACATATACACATATAGTCGTAATATCATAGATGTGACTGTGAGATTCAAACATGATGCGGGTTCTCTTTGGACCATGAATGCTATCGTCGGACGATGAGAATGATGTCCTTATACCATGATGTCCCGAGTCATGAAATGTATAATAAAGGGATTCCAAGGCGATGAAATGATGTCTTCAAGCCATAAGGATGAAGCCTTTGGACTATGATGCCTTTGAATAATGATGTGCAACTTTTAGATCCTTAGGCCATGAAAAAGTGTCCTAAGGCCATGAAAATGGTGCCTTTGGACGATGAAGCCTTTGGATAAATTGGCGATCTTTCAGCCTATGATGTGTAGTATGAGGCGATCTTTCATCCATGCCGATGTAGTATGAGGTGATATTTCATCCATGCAATACAGTATGAGGCGATCTTTCAGCCATGCAATGCAGTATGAGGCAATCTTTCAGCCATGCAATACAGTATGAGGCGATCTTTCAGCCATGCAATGCAGTATGAGGCGATCTTTCAGCCATGCAATGCAGTATGAGGCGATCTTTCAGCCATGCAATGCAGTATGAGGCGATCTTTCAGCCATGCAATACAGTATGAGGCGATCTTTCAGCCATGCAATGCAGTATAAGGCGATCTTTCAGTCATGCAATGCAGTATGTGGCGATCTTTCAGCCATGCAATGCAATATGGGGCGATCTTTCGGTCATGCAATGCAGTATGAGGCAATCTTTCAGCCATGCAATACAATATGGGGCGATCTTTCAGCCATGCAGATCACTAACAGACTTATTAAAAGTCAATATTGGAGGATCGGGTTGCACGCCGCAACAGACTTATTAAAAGTCAATATTGGAGGATCGGGTTGCACGTCGCAACAGACTTGTTAAAAAGTTAATATTAGAGGATCGGGTTGAACGCCGCAACAGACTTGATTAAAATGAATATGTTGGAGGAGCGGGTTGCACGCCGCAACAGAACTGAATGTAGATATATTGTGAGAGCGGGTTGCACCCTGCAACAAAAATAATGGAAATGATAATTGGTTATGACTGCTGAGTTGCCTTCAATTATTATAAATGAATTACTTGATTTATTCCTATTATTGTTGTTGTTACTAATATTGCGTACATGTTAATGTAAGTGAACCGCCTTAGCCTCGTCACTACTTCGTCGAGGTTAGGCTCAGTACTTACCAGTACATAGAGTCGGTTGTACTGATACTACACTCTGCACTTCTTGTGCAGATTTTGGAGTTGGTCCCAGCGGCGTACTATAAACTTGCTCGGATTTCAGCTACTCGGAGGAGACTTGAGGTATAACTGCATGGCGTCCGCAGTTCTGAAGTCCTCGTCTATTTCACTTTAGCTGTGTGTTTATTTCCAGACAGCCTTACTTTATTCAGACCTTTATTTGTATTTATTCTAGAAGCTCGTGCACTTGTTACACCAATTCTGGGATAGTATTTAGACATCATTATTATTATGGATTATTTCAAAATTGCTTCCGTATTTGCTTCCTTGTTATTATCAAATTTAAAAATTATTTTAAAAATGGATAATGTTATTCTAATGTTGGCTTGCCTAGCAAGTGAAATGTTAGGCGCCATCACGGTCCGGAGGTGGGAATTTCGGGTCATGACAGTTGGTATCAGAGCACTAGGTTACATAAGTCTCACGAGTCACGAGCAAGCTTAGTAGAGTCTGAAGGATCGGTATGGAGACGTCTATACTTATCTCTTAGAGGCTATGAAGTTTAGGAACAATATCACTTCTTTCTTATTCTGTCGTGCGATTTTATTCTATCATCGATGATTGAATCATTCTACTCTTATTCTCTCGCAGATGGTGAGAACACGTAATACCTCTACCGATGGACAGGGACCAGAACCCCCGGTGGAAACTATGGTCAGGGGTAGAGGTCGAGGCCGAGGTCATGCTAGAGGCAGAGGCCGAGGTAGAGCTCAGTACAGAGCTCGAGTATCTACACCTGTTGAAGAACCTCAGGTAGACATTCAGGCAGAGGTCCCAGTTTAGAATGTACCAGTTGGACCAGTTCAGGTCCCGGAAGGATTCATAGCAACTCCAGTGCTTCAGGATGCTCTAGTCCGATTGGTGAGTCTTATGGAGGGTGTGGCCCAGAATGGTACATTTCCAGTAGCACCAGCCGTCTCACAAGCTGGGGGAAGAGCACAAACTCCCACTACTCCCGCTCCGGAGCAGATGGCTCCCCAGAATCAGGCTCCAGCAGCCCCGCCAGTTGGGGTAGTTCAGCCAGTTGTTGCGGCACAGACCGGTGATAGGCCCGCCATGTCTTTTGAGGCCTTATTGAGATTGGATAAGTTCACTAAGCTCTTTCCAGTTCACTTCAGTGGTACACCTTCTGAGGACCCACAGGATTATCTTGAACGCTGCCATGAGGTGCTGCGGAACATGGGTATAGTTGAGACCAATGGGGTTGATTTTGCTGTATTCCAGATGACGGGTTCCGTCAAGAGGTGGTGGAGAGACTACGCATTGACCCGACCAGACGGATCACCTGCACTTACCTGGGAGCAGTTCTCTCAGCTATTTCTGGAGAAGTTCCTCCCTATCACATTGAGAGAGGAATTCCACAAGCAATTCAAGCATCTACAGCAGGGCAGTATGACTGTTACTTAGTATGAGTCCCGTTTTGTGGATTTGGCCCGTCATGCTCTCCTTTTACTACCTACGGAGGGAGAGAGAGTGAGGAGGTTTATTGAGGGACTCACTCACCCTATCAGACTTCAGATGACCAAGGAGACCGGAAGTGAGATTTCCTTTCAGGCAACAGCTAATGTCACAAGGATGATTGAGATCATCAGTTTGGTGGATACAGTGGTGCGTCGTCTGGAGGCAGGGGTAATTTTGGTAGGGGTCATTCTCCCAGACCATTTCATTCAGCACTTCATGTATCTCCTGGTGCTTCAGGGAGTCACGGTCCTATTATGCCTTACTCTGGGCAGCCAATATTCAGTGCACATTCAGTACTATCAGTGCACCACCACTCCAGAGTTACTACAGTGGTTATCCGGCCCATCTGGGTCAGCTTCAGCTTCAGCATCCACGACATCAGGATGGGTGTTATGAGTGTGGGAACATTGGTTACATCAGGAAGTATTGCCCTAGATTGGCGAGTAACAGATCTCGGCAAGATTCTCGTGCCATCATACCGGCACCGATTGCTTCACCGCCTACTCAGCCAGCTAGAGGTAGGGGTCAGGCAGTTGGAGGTGGAGGTCAGGCCATTAGAGGTGGAGGTCAGGCCATTAGAGGTGGAGGTCAGACCGTTAGAGATGGAGGCCAGCCAGTTAGAGGCCGTCCCAGAGATACAGTTTAGAGTGGTGGGGCCCAGCCCCGATTTTATGCTTTTCTAGCTAGGCCTGAGACCGAGTCATCTGATGCTGTGATCACATGTATTATTCCAGTTTGCCATAGAGATGCTTCAGTTCTATTTGATCCAGGATCTACTTATTGATATGTGTCCTCCTATTTTGCTTCATATTTGGTTGTGCCTTGTGATTCTCTGAGTGCTTCTGTGTTTGTATCTACACCGGTGGGAGACTCTGTTGTAGTAGATCATGTCTATCGTTTGTGTGTGGTTACTATTGGTAATCTTGAAACTAGTGTGGACCTTCTACTTCTTGATATGGTAGATTTTGATGCCATCTTGGGTATGGATTGGCTGTTTCCTTATCATACTATATTGGATTGTCATGCCAAGACAGTGACCCTAGCAATGCCGGGGTTACCTCGATTAGAGTGGAAAGGAACTCCTGGCCATTCTTCCAGCAGGGTTATTTCTTATATGAAAGCTCGGCGTATGGTAGAGAAAGGATGTCTAGCCTATTTGGCTTATATTCACGATCCCAGTATGGATGTCCCTTCTATGGACTCAGTACCAGTTGTTCGTGAATTTTCGGAAGTATTTCCTGCAGATCTGCCGGGGATGCCACCCGACAGAGATATTGACTTCTGTATTGATTTGGCTCTGGGCGCTCAGCCCATTTCTATTCCACCATACCGTATGGCCCCGCCAGAGTTGAAAGAATTGAAAGAGCAGTTACAAGACTTGCTTGATCAGGGATTTATTAGACCCAGTGTCTCGCCCTAGGGTGCACCAGTATTATTTTTAAAGAAGAAAGATGGCTCGATACGGATGTGTATAGACTATCGGCAGTTGAACAAGGCCACTATCAAAAACAAATATCCGCTGCCAAGAATTGATGACTTATTTGATCAGCTTCAGGGTGCCAAGGTATTTTCGAAAATTGATTTGAGATCCGGTTATCATCAGTTGAAGATTAGGGCATCTGATGTCCCTAAGACAGCTTTTCGGACTCGGTATGGGCATTATGAGTTCCTAGTGATGTCATTTGGGTTGACAAATGCTCCAGCAGCATTTATGGATTTGATTAATCGGGTATTCAAGCCTTATTTGGATTCTTTTGTGGTTGTATTCATTGATGATATCTTGATTTACTCCAGTAGTCGAGAGGAGCATGAGTAGCATCTTCGAAGTGTGCTTCACGCCTTGAAGAATAATCAGTTATATGCCAAATTTTCAAAATGTGAGTTTTGGTTAGACTCAGTTGCCTTTTGGGGACATGTTGTATCGGCAGAAGGCATAAAGGTGGATCCTAAGAAGATTGAGGCTGTTCAAAATTAGCCTAGACCTACTTCAGTTACAGAGATCCGGAGTTTTCTAGGTTTGGCAGGTTATTATCGTCGATTCATGGAAGGGTTTTCATCTATAGCAAGCACCTTGAACAGACTAACCCAGAAGGGTGTTCCATTCAGATGGTCAGACGAGTGTGAGTTGAGCTTTCAGAAGCTCAAGACCGCTTTGACTACGGTGCCAGTATTGGTATTACCCACAAGTTCAGGATCGTATACGGTATATTGTGACGCATCTCACATTGGGCTTGGTGCAATATTAATGCAAGATGGCAAGGTAATTGCATATACGTCGCGTTAGTTAAAAGTTCACGAGAAGAATTATCCTGTTCATGACCTAGAATTGGCAGCCATTGTTCATGCGCTGAAAATTTGGAGGCATTACCTCTACGATGTCTCGTGTGAGGTATTTACTGATCATTGTAGCCTTCAGTATCTATTCAAATAAAAAGATCTTAATTTGAGGCAGAGAAGATGGTTGGAGTTGTTGAAAGACTATGATATCACCATTTTGTATTACCCCGAAAAGGCCAATGTGGTGGTCGATGCATTGAGTAGAAAGGTTGTGAGCATGGGTAGTCTTGCGTATATTCTGGTTGGTGAGAGGCCATTAGCTACAGATGTTCAGACTTTGGCTAATCAGTTCGTGAGGTTAGATGTTTCAGAACCCAGTCGGTTTCTAGCTTGCATAGTCGCTTGGTCTTCTTTATATGAGCGCATCAAAGGGAGGCAGTATGATGATCCTCACTTACTTGTCCTTAAGGACACGGTGTGGCACGGTGATGCCAAACAGGTTGCTGTGGGGGAATATGGGGTTCTACGAATGTAGGGTCATATTTGTGTGCCAAATATGGATGGGCTTCATGAATTAATTCTTAAAGAAGCACACAGTTCCAAGTATTCTATTCATCCAGGTACCGCTAAAATGTATCAAGATTTGCGGCAACATTATTGGTGGAGGAGAATGAAAAAGGATATAGTTGCATACGTAGCTCGGTGTCTGAATTGTGAGCAAGTTAAGTACGAGCATCAGAGGCCTGGTGGTTTGCTTCAGAATTTAGAAATTCCTGAGTGGAAGTGGGAGCGTATCACTATGGATTTTGTTGTTGGGCTCCCACGGACTCAGAGAAAATTTGACGCAGTTTGGGTCATTGTGGACAGGCTGACCAAGTCAGCACATTTCATTCCAGTGGCAGTTACCTATTCTTCAGAAAGGTTAGCTGAAATTTATATTCTTGAGATTGTCCGCCTTCACGGTGTGCCCATGTCTATTATTTTAGATCGAGGTATGCAGTTTACCTCACATTTCTGGAGGGCTGTACAACGTGAGTTAGGAACGCAGGTGGAGTTGAGTACAGCATTTCATCCACAGACAGGCGGACAGTCAGAGCGCACTATTTAGATATTAGAAGATATGCTCCGCGCTTGTGTTATAGACTTTGGAGGTTCTTAGGATCAATTCTTGCCACTTGCGGAGTTTGCTTATAATAATAGCTACCAGTCGAGCATTCAGATGGCTCCATATGAGGCATTATACGGAAGGCGATGCCGATCGCCAGTTGGTTGGTTTGAACCGGGAGAGGCTCGGTTGTTGGGTACCGATTTGGTACAGGATGCCTTGGATAAGGTCAAGATTATTCAGGATCGACTTCGCATAGCTCAGTCTAGGCAAAAGAGTTATACTGACCGTAAAGTTTGTGATATTGCATTCATGGTTGGAGAGCAAATATTGCTCCGAGTTTTACCTATGAAAGGTGTAATGAGGTTTGGAAAGAAGGGCAAGTTGAGCCCTAGGTATATCGGACCCTTTGAAATTCTTGAAAGGGTGGGTAAAGTAGCCTACAGGCCTGCATTACCACCTAGTTTATCAGCGGTTCATCCGGTGTTCCATGTGTCTATGCTCCGAAAATATCATGGTGATCCGTCCCATGTGTTAGATTTCAACTCAGTCCAATTGGACAAAGATTTGACTTACGAGGAGGAGCCGGAGGCTATTCTAGCCCGGCAGGTCCGACAGTTGAGGTCAAAGAGTTATCCTTCAGTTCGGGTGCAATGGAGAGGTTAGCCGGTAGAGGAATCTACCTGGGAGTTCGAATCGGACATGCGGAGTAAATATCCACACCTTTTCTCCAGCTCAAGTACTTTTTCTAACTCCATTCGAGGACGAACGTTTGTTTTAGAGGTGGAGAATGTGATGACCCAAAATGTTATCTTTAAATTTAATAAGTAATTATGTATTCTAAGACCTCGAAAAGCACCATTTATCATTCCTCGACTTACGTTCACAGTCCGTACAATTTTTCGGAAAGTTTTTTTGTGAAAAATGGATTAAAATGGGAAATAGAGCTTTAAAATTCAAGTGAGTTGACTTTGGTCAACATTTTTAGCAAATAGACCCGAATCAGTGTTTTGACAGTTCCGGTAGCTCCATATCGTGATTTGGGACTTGGGCGTATGCCCGAAATTTAATTTGGAGGTCCCTAGCTCAAGTTATGACCATTTAACGGAACTAGCAATTTAAAGGCTAAATATTCCAAGTTTGACCACGGGTTTAACTTTTTGATATCGGAGCCGAAATTCGATTCTGAAAATTTGAATAACTCTGTTATGTCATTTATGACTTGTGTGCCAAATTTGAAGTCATTCCGGATTCATTTAATATATTTTGGCATGAGATTTGAAAATTTAAAGGTTTAAAACTCAAAGTTTGAATCGGGGTGTGAATTGTAATTTCAGCGTTGTTTTACGTTATACGAGACCCCGAGTAAGTCTGCATTATGTTATTGGACTTGTAGGTATATTCGTACGGGGTCCCGAATACCCCGAGAGTGAAACAGATTGAAATCGAATCAAGAATTGGACTTAAGCAAAATCTGTATTTCTGCCTTCTGTTATAATCACACCTGCGGATTTTTGACCGCAGGTGCGAGCTCGCAGAAGCGAGACATCCATCGCAGATGCGGCCTTCGCAGGTGCGACATTTTGTCCGCAGATGCGGAACATCGCCTGGCAACCCCTTTTCACAGATGCGAGATTTCACTTGCAGATGCGAGCTCGCATGTGCGAGCCCAGGCACCGCAGATGCGAAAATGCTGGGGCAGAATACATAAAATCGGGTCTTAGCCATTTTTACTCATTTTTGAGTTTTAAGTCTCGGATTTGGGCGATTTCAAGGAGGATTTTCACGTCTTTGAACTGGGTAAGTGTTCTTTATCATAAAGTGATTATATTTCGCAAATCCATGTCTATATTCATCATTTATTTCGGATTTAGATGGAAGAAATTGAAATTTTTGTAAAACTTTCCAAAAACGAAAATTTTGGATTTGAAGGTCCATTTGATATCGGAATTGGACAAATTTGATATGGTTGAACTCGTATCGAAACGAGTGTTCGGATTTCACGAGTTTTTTCGGGATTTGAGACGTTGATCCCACTGCCGAATATTTTAATGAATTTTGGATTTTTATCCGAAAAAATTATAAATTCATATGGAATTAATTCTTATGATTCGTATTGAATATATCAAATTGTTTGTAAATAGATTTGAAGCTTTCAGAGGCAAATTTAAAAGAAAAAGTTGTGGTTGAATAATTGATTGGAATTTGCAAAGCGAGGTAAATGTCGGGGTTAACCTTGACTTGAGGGAATAGAACCTTTAAATTATTTGTTATGTGAATTGCATGTAAATAACGTATAGGCGAGGTGACGATTGTCTATACGTCGTCAAATTAATTATTTGCCTGCTTATTTGAAAAATCATAAATTATTTTTAATCATAAATTAATTATTATAATAATTATTTAGCTCTTATTCTTTGCAAATATAAATTCTTGAATTTCTGCATTAATTGTTACATGCTATTCGAATTATGTGCCTCAATTGTTATTTGACATTTAGCATAATAAATAATAAACTGCCTATTTGTTCCCTGATTTCCATAATAATTTGCTATTTGTCATTGTTTGCTTCATAATTAAACCATAATTATTGTATGCTTGTTGTCTCGTAATTTTATATTAATTGTTACATTTATTGGGAAATTTTCTTCTATAAAAATTGGTAAATAAAAATGTTGGAGGAGCAAGTTGCACGCCGCAACATGATTGATTATAATGAATATGTTGGAGGATCAGGTTGCACGTCGCAGCAGACTTATTAAAAGTCAATATTGGAGGATCGGGTTGCACGCCGCAACAGACTTATTAAAAGTCAATATTGGAGGATCGGATTGCACGCCGCAACAGACTTATTAAAAGTCAATATTGGAGGATCGGTTTACACGCCGCAACAGACTTATTAAAAGTCAATATTGGAGGATCGGGTTGCCACGCTGCAACAGACTTGTTAAAAAGTTAATATTGGAGGATCGGGTTGCACGCCGCAACAGACTTGATTAAAATGAATATGTTGGAGGAGCGGGTTGCACGCCGCAATAGAACTGAATGTGGATATATTGTGAGAGCGGGTTGCACGATGCAACAGAAATAATAAAAATGATAATTGGTTATGACTGTTGAGTTGCCTTCAATTATTATAAATAAATTACTTGATTTATTCCTATTATTGTTGTTGTTACTAATATTGCGTACATGTTAATGTAAGTGAACCGCCTTAACCTCGTCACTACTTCGTCAAGGTTAGGCTCAGCACTTACCAGTACATGGGGTCGGTTGTACTGATACTACACTCTGCACTTCTTATGCAGATTTTGGAGTTGGTCCCGGTGGCATACCATAGACTTGCTCGGATTTCAGCTACTCGGAGGAGACTTGAGGTATAACTGTATGGCGTCTGCAGTTCTGAAGTCCCCGTCTATTTTACTTTAGCTGTGTATTTATTTCCAGACAGCCTTACTTTATTCAGACCTTTATTTATATTTATTCTAGAAATACGTGCACTTGTGACACCAATTCTGGGATGGTATTTAGACATCGTTATTATTATGGATTATTTCAAAATTGCTTCCGCATTTGCTTCCTTGTTATTATCAAATTTAAAAGTTATTTTAAAAATGGATAATGTTATTTTAACGTTGGCTTGCCTAGCAAGTGAAATGTTAGGGACCATCACGATCCGGAGGTGAGAATTTCGGGTCGTGACAATAAGGTTTTCAATTTTTTTCACATGCCTTTGGCAGTGGTTTCTTCAGAAAGTTCACGTAAAATCTCATTTGAGAGATTTAAAATGATACCTGCTTTTGCCCTTTTATCTATGACAGCAAACTCCTCATCCGTCATTTTATCCGGTTTCTTCTCCTTTCCTTGCAACGCCAAGTCTAAGCCATCCTAAATTAGGATAACTTCCATCTTTAATTGCCACATTTCGAAGTTTGCACTTCGGGCAAATTTCTCAACATAGGTCTTTGTTAGAGTCATTTTGGCTATTGAAACTAACCTGGTTAGATCCGGCTTTGATACCAATTTGTTAGGATCAGGAACCTGGGTAGTGCGGAATATAGCCAAACTACGGTATAATGGCAATAACAAAGACAATGGAAGTTGATAACAACGATAATTAAAGTGGATAAAGATGACACCAATTTAACATGGTTCGGTCAGTGTGACCTACGTCCACAAGCGGAGAGGAGCAATTTTACTATAACAATAAGAGTACAAAAGAGAGTACAAAATTAGAGTAAACACTCTAATTAATCCCAAATATCCTATGAGAATAACCTCACAAGATCACTCCAAAAAAAAGGGTTCACACAAGTACTTCCCAACACTAACTCTAATACAAAATACTCTTAAAAAGGAAGAAAGGAAGAAATAAGAAATGAAGACTCAAATCTTGTTGGTGTGTCTAAAATAAACTAATTGCCTTCTCTTTTATAGGCAAAAAAGTCTTCGCCTCTTAGGTGTAAAAGAAGAGATACAACTTATGCAAATGATGTCCACCACATAATACAATATTTTTGGGTCCCAAAGAATATTACCAACAAAGTCTACACTTTGCTTATGCTTATGCCATAATTACAATAAAACCTAGCAGCCGCCCGGTCGAGGCCGAACCCGTAATCTACATACTAGTTCCACCCTTACCCTGATATCTGTGATATTGACGATCTCCTAATGTGGAGGTTAATAATTTGGTTAAGTAATGGAAAACAGGAAAGCAGAATGGGAAACAGAAGGTTCCCTAGCTATGAAGGCAGCAGAGGAGCTGTAAACTACAAATCATCTAAGAGTTGAGAGTTGGTAACAATGACACTTTTTTTTCAACACCATGCACCACACACATTACTAGTTTAATATCTCCCCCTAAGCTTAGGAGGGATTGTTAGTAAATTATTCATCCTCCTAGCAGTATAAATACCCTACGTTAGAGACAATTCAACCATCTCATCTTTGCAATTACTTCTCTTTACAATTTTTGTAGGGAGGAAATTCTGCCTTAGATTCCTTATATCATGGCTTCCAAAACAAGAGCCTCAGTTACCCTTTTCCTCTCATTGAATCTCCTTTTCTTTGTCATAGTCAGTGGAACTGATTGTGGCTTTTGTCATCATAATCCTCCTAGCACCGGTAATGGTAGTGGCAATGGTGGTAACACTGGTGGCTCGGGCAATGGTGGCGGCTCCAGCAACGGAGGTGCTTCGGGCAATGGCGGCGGAGGTGGCAATGGACAAGGCAGGTGCCCGAGAGATGCTCTGAAGTTGGGGGTATGTGCAAATTTACTTGGTGGATTGGTGGGAGTGATAGTGGGTTCTCCACCAACTTTGCCGTGCTGCAGCTTGATCGCGGGGCTGGCGGATTTAGAGGCGGCAGTTTGCTTGTGCACAGCTGTAAGGGCAAACGTGCTGGGAATAAATCTGAATGTGCCACTCTCTCTTAGCCTTGTTCTCAACAACTGCGGTAGGAATCCTCCTACTGGCTTCACTTGCTAAGCCGAAGTACCCGATTAATTTTATTAATCCTCATTCGGCTTTTGTTATGTTAGTCATTTTGGCGTTTGCATGAATTTTTGTTTATGATCACTTTGTCAATTGTGTTATGTTACCAGTTCTAAATAAGCGAACTTGCAATATAAAATAGCAGGATCGTAAAGCACAATTGATTTTATATATGTATTTTGGAGGTTTATTAATATATGTACTATCAATTTCTGTTTCATAAGCATATTAATTGTGGATTTTGTTGGACTTGTCTATGGTCTTAAGACTATGGTTGGTTATGAATGATGAACAGAAAGGGAAAACGCTAAAAAGTAAAGAAAATGATAAAGAGAGAATTTTTCTTGATGAATTAACTGGATCTCTCAAGACTTACAAGAAATTTGTCCGCAAACCCCTGGTGACAAGTAAAGTGTGCAAATTATTTTGTGACAAAATTACGTCCCTATAAATCATCTTTGTAATTTTTGTTAGTTTTTTGGACGACAATGTTGCTAAAGAAACGCATAATACTATACTTTTTATTGTATTAAATGGGAAATTTCGAAACTTAAGAAAAAATGGAGGGTGTCTAGACAAGCGGTGACTGTAGGCTATATATATATGCGGTGACTGTAGGCTATATATATATGTCGATTGTCAGCTGACTTGAATGACAAAAATTCGCAAAATTTCAAGTTTGAACAACAGTATTCTAGCTACTTTATTCGATTGATTAAAACAACTTCAAGTTCTACTCCTTCCTTCTTATGAAAAGGACTATGCTCACAAAGAAGAGAGAAAATAAAGAGATAAAGAGGAAAAAGATGGTGCGATCATGAGCTCTATCTTTTAGAACCAAACCAAATTTTGGTTGGTTTTATTCCAAATCCTCATATGATAAAATAAATTCAGATTTAGCCTGGTTCTTGATGGAATTTGATCCTAAAAATTGGATCAGGATTCTTTAATTGAGGACTTTGAATATCAACAAACCTCTTAAATCATGTCCATACATATTAAAGTTCTCTACCTCTACCTTACTGACTTTCCATTTTGGATGCAACTAATAGAAAGGGATTTTTTTAACTCTACAGTGGTCTTAAACAACGAGATCCACTATTTCCAGCTCTCTTTGTCATTGCGGCTGAGATTCTTTCAATTATGCTCCACAGGCTCTACTTGAAGAATAAGTATGTAGGGTTTAATATGCCTCTAGGTCCCTCAGATCAATCACTTGGCCTATGCAGATGATGTGGTAATTTTTTTTCTACTGGGATAAGAGATCTTTGAAAATCACCATGAGGCAGCTGAGAAGATATGAGCTTGTACCAGGACAAAAGATCAATATTGATAAAACTTGCTTCCTCACAACACCTTATACTGATAGCGACATCAGGAATAGGATGAATAAGAATACTGGGTTCAAACACAAAAAATTTCCTTTTACATATTTAGGTTGTCCTATATATGTCAGGAGGAAAAAGATTTGATCACTTTCAGGATATAACTACCAAAGTCTTTAAAAAGGCAGGTGGATGGTAAGGTAATCTACTATCCTATGGGGGGAAAGTTGTTTTCATTCAACGGATTCTTCAATCTCAAACTATGCATCTTCTTGCTGCCACTGCCCCACCAAAAGCTATTTTGGATCAAATAGAGAAATATCTATCAGATTTCTACTGCGTTTCAATGAGGGAAAGAAGAAATACCATTGGGTTTCTTGGAGTAGTCTCTGTTATCTTAAGGATGAGAGAGGAATTGGCTTTAAGAGACTTAATGACATCAAGACCTCTTTTGCCATGAAAAAGTGGTGAAGACTTAGAACCCAAGATAATCTCTAGACTAACTTTTTAAAAACCTAGTACTGTAAAGGGCTAATATTGTTGCTAGAAAGTGGAGTTCTGGGAAATCCCAAAGTCGGAAAGAGATGATGGAGATCAAGAAGTGCACAGAGCCACATATGCTATGGAAAATCGATAATGGTAACTCTCTTTTTTTGTGGGATAATAGGACAGGTTTAGGCCATCTTGCCAAGTTCAATCATACCCTGTCTAATTTCGGAATTATACAAGTCAAGGACTTTGTGGAGGATAACAACTGGGACAACTCCAAACTTCTGTTGGGTTTAAGCTTGTTAGAGCTTAAAATAGAGTGAATGGGAAATGGAGGAAAAAATAAAAATTTTGAATTTCCCTCTTTGATAAAGGGACATTATTCTATATTGGAGGAGGAAAAGTGTTTTGATGGGTATATATATAATTGCACTTCTTCTAGCTCTTAAAGAGTTGAAAAGAAGGCAAGCCTCGCGCCGTCATCGTCGCTCGCTCGGTTTCAGCTTCGGATTTGGTCAAATGATTTGATTGAATAATTTTTTAAAACCAAATTTATTTGTTAATATTAAGATTAACGTAATATTAATTTAATCCAAATTGCCATTTTTTGTAACGGTAAATTATTTTTCCTCCATTTTGAATTTTCCGTTAGAATTTAAATTTGACGGTTTGCGTAAATGACCGTTTTATAAAACAACCATTTTGAGTTGCAGCCTTACATGAAGAGTTGCAACTCTTCAGAATTACCCAACGTTTTGGCTATAAATACATGAACTTTCCCTCAGATTTTCCTTACGAAAATTCTGATTTTTCCTTCTTCCTTCTGCATTATTTTTAACATAAAGAAAGTCGTAAGTGTGATTTGCTACTGATCTTTGAGTTCGTTGGTCACTGGGGTTTGAAGTACCGCTACACTAGTGAGGGTAATCCGTTCTATCCTGGCAAAAAATAATCCTAAACCTCGGGTACTACGAAAGGATTAAGTTCCTTAAGGGTACACTGTGAAGTCAGTGTGGATTAATTTTCTGTTTCTTCTAAATTTTTGGTTTTACGTTGCTACTGTATTTTGAATATATTTTCGAATACAGATTACTAACAAGCTTAAGGAACTTAATATTTTTTTTCTGTATTCATCTTATATTCTATTTGTGGGAGACTAAATACTAATAATTTCTACTCTCATTTTGGAGACTAAAACCTTCAGATTTTCTACTCCTTGGGACTTTCTACTCAATTACGAGATTAAAATTTTTGTGATTTTTTACTCGTTGTGTATTCAATTAGAAGATATAAAATCTTCACCGTGGTATTTAATCTGTTTATGTTAAAGTTTATTCGGTTCGAATATTTTAAACACTTCACCATTAATTAATTTTGTTTCTGTTTTGTGACTAACAGAAATGACAGAAACAGGAACCCCGTGGTTGGCTCTACGAGCAATGTTGCTTCTTTCAGTCGTTCTGTGCCACCACCGGTTCCGACGAAAAAGTCCGAAAAAAATTTCGGGATTGATTTCAAACGTTGACAATAAAAGATGTTCTTCTATTTGACTACTTTTATTCTACAAAAGTTCATCAAGAAGACGTTCTGGTTCTGCCAGAATCAACTCCTGAAAATGAACGTTTTATTGTGTCTGAGGCATGGAAGTACTCAGATTTCTTATGCAAGAAGTATATTCTTAATGGACTGGAAGATGATCTTTACAACGTCTACAGTAATGTGAAAACTTCGAAAGAACTATGGGATGCGTTGGAAAAGAAGTATAAAACCGAGGATGTCGGTTTGAATAAGTTTGTTGTAGCCAAGTTTTTGGACTATAAGATGGTAGACAACAAGCCTATCATTACCCAAATTTAAGAGCTGCAAGTTATAATTCATGATCTTCTTGCTAAAGGTATAATCCAAACTAATGCTTCTATTGAAAGTATTAATTTTGTTACTAATTTTGAATTTTTCATTGAAGGTATGATCATCAATGAGGCATTTCAAGTTGCAGCAATGATTGAGAAGTTTCCTCCTTTATAGAGGGACTTTAAGAACTATTTGAAACACAAGCACAAGGAGATGAAACTCGAAGATCTCATCGTTCGATTGAGGATCAAAGAGGACAATAAAGCTGCAGAAAAGAAGACACATAGAAACTCAACAATTATGGGAGCGAATATTGTTGAGACTGCTCCAACTAACCCGAAAAAGAGGAAGAAGTCTTCTGGACCAAAGAACTATCCTAGCAAGAATAAATTCAAGAGAAACTGCCACAACTATGAAAAGCGTAGACACAAAGCTGTAGAATGTCGTGCTCCAAAGAAAGAAAAGAAAAAGGGTCAAGCAAATATGGTTGAAATAAATGATGATATTGATGACTTATGCACTATGTTGTTTGAATGCAACTTAGTTGGAAATACTAAGGTGTGGTGGATTGATTTTGAAGTCACATGTCATGTTTGTGCTATTTAAAAGTATTTGCTTCATATGCTCCCGCTGGACCCGACGAGACCATTTTTATGAGAAATTCTCCAACAACCAAAATTGAAGGTTATGGAAAGATATTCCTGAAGATGGCCTCTAGCAAGGTGGTGACTCTGATCAACGTTTGTCATGTTCCTGAAATAAGAAAGAACTTAGTTTCTATTTTACTTCTTGTCAAGAAACGAGTTTAAGTGTGTTTTTATTTCAGACAAAGTTGTAATAAGTAAGAACGAGATGTACTTAGGAAAAGGTTACCTTACTGAGGGCCTTTTCAAGCTGAATGTAATGGTTGTTGACAATAATAAAATTTTAGCTTCTTCTTACTTACTTGAGTCAAATAATTTATGGCATATACGTTGGGACATGTCAATTATAAAACCTTATGAAAAATGATTAATTTGGAAGTATTGCCTAAGTTTGAATGCGACAAAACGAAATGTCAAATATGTGTGGAATCTAAGTATGTTAAACATCCTTATAAGTCAATTAAAAGGAATCCAATCCTTTAGATTTAATTCACACAGATATTTGCGACATGAAGTCAATACCTATAAAGGCCCGACTTGTCATTTTAAGAATTTACGCCCTGTTCAGTGACTTAAGATCTCGAGCAGCCTCGCAATATATATTATGACCTGCGTGTGTGGTTGAGTTTGATTTACGGATGATTCGGAGAGATTTGGGACACTTAGTCCCTGAGATTGAAGCTTAAGTCTTAAAATTTTTACCGTAGTCAGAACTATATGAAGACGACTTCGGAATAAATTTATGTCGGTTCCGTTAGCTCCATTGGGTGATTTTGGACTTAGGAGCGTGTCCAGACTGTGAATCTGAGGTTTGTAGCCAATTTAGGCTTGAAATGGCGAAAGTCGAATTTTTGGGAAGCTCGACCGGGGGGTTGACTTTTTGATATCGGCGTCGGAATGCGATTCCGAGAGTTGGAACAGCTCCGTTATGTTATTTGGGACTTGCTTGCAAAATTTGACGTCATTCTGGGTTGGTTTGATAGGTTTCGGCATGAGTTTTAGAAGTTGAAAGTTTTGGAAGTTCATAATTCGATTCGATGCATGATTCGTAATTCCGGCATTGTTTGATGTGGTTTGAAGCCTCGACTAAGTTTGTATGATATTTTGGGACTTGATGGTATGTTTGATAGAGGTCCCGAGGGGCTCGGGTGTGTTTCGGGGTGGTTTCAATCCAAATTGGAGCCGTTTGGACTATTGTTGCTGAAGTCTGGTTTCCTTCTTCGCGAACGCGAAGGGAGTCCCGCGTTCGCGAAGAGGAATTTGAGGGGCTGTTGGTTTGGCCTTCGCGAACGTGAAGCAGGAGACGTGAATGTGAAGAAGGAACTGGACAAGCCTTCGTAAACGCGGCCAAGGCAACGCGAACGCGAAGAAGAAAGGAAGAGTATGGCTTGAGGTCGTTTGGCCTTCGCGAACGCGAGGAGGGAACACGAACGCGAAGGAGTTGGTTAGCTAGGCATCGCGAACGCGACAAGGGATTCGCGAACTCAAAAAGGAAATGATGGTGCAAAAATAGTTGGCCTTCGCGAACGCGACGAGGAGGTCGCGAACGCGATGAAGGATTTGAGGCAGTTGGGTTTTGGCCTTCGCGAACGCGAAGCAATGGTCGCGAACGCGAAGAAGGCTTATCTGGGCAGAATTAAAAGTCCCAAAAATGGGGGTTTGAGTTCATCACTCAAAATCAAATTTGGAGCTCGGTAGAAGGCAATTTTTGGAGACATTCTTGCGTGAGTGTTTGGGGTAAGTGATTCTTATCCAGTTTTGATTAATTTCCATGATTATGTCTTTGAATCCATCATTTAATTCGGATTTAATGGAGAAAAAATCAAGATTTTTGTAAAATCTTCCAAAAATAAAAATTTAAGATATGAAAGTTGAGTTGTTATTGGAATTCGATAAAATTGGTATGGTTGAACTCGTATCGAAATGGGTGATCGGATTTCATGAAAATTATGTTGGGTTCCGAGAGTCGGGTCTCGCGTTGACTTTTGTTGACTTTTTGGAATAAAATTTTTAAGTCGACGTATTATTATCCGGAACTATTTCCGATGAATTTTAATGAAGTTATACACTTAATTTGGATAGATTTTAGCGGTCCGGAGGTCAATTCAAGCAAGAAGGTGATTTTGGAATATCGGCATAACTTTAAAGAGGTAAGTGTCTTGCTTAACCTCGAGTGGGGGAATTTACCTTTAGGCATTGAGTCTTATGTGCAATTTGTGTAATTGAAAACCATGTACGCGAGGTGACGAGTACGTGCTTGGGTTATATGTGCAAATTTTATTGAGTTAGAGTCTTGAGCATATTTTGTAGTAAATTGTATAATTGTGAGCATATATTTAATCATCTAATTTTCGTGCCTAAATCCTTGTTGTTGACCATGTTGTATTATGACAATTTGATGTCATTATTATTTGATTATTTATGAAATTCCGTGAATTTGCTGGTTTGATAATTATTGGAATTTAATTCCATTTTGGATTTCTCCCTCTGCAAAATTAATTAAATGAGTTTAAGAAGAGGTATTTATATAATTATCTAAAATTGGATCAATAAAGGTTTTCTTTATGCTGAATATTTTCTATCTCTGTTGATTGTCTTTGGGGTGTTATATACATTTTTATGGAGCCTTGGGCTATTTGTTGTGAAATAAATTGATTTGTTATATCTTTGGAATTTGGTTGTGGCCATTGGGCAAATTGTGATATGAGTTGATTTTATTATGTTGTTGTGATAATTTTCCGTGTAAATTATTGTGTTGGGTGAATTGTTATTTTGGGGAGATAAGGGTGGCATTTCACCGTTGATATTATATGGTTATAAGGGTGGCATTTCACTGTTGTCGTGTTTGTTGGAATATAGTCTGGGCGGAGCGATAAGGGTGGCTATAAGAGCGATAAGGGTGGCAATAGGAGCGATAAGGGTGGCTATTGGTATTGTCTGGGCGGAGCGATAAGGGTGGCTATAGGACTGATAAGGGTGGCCATAGGAGTGATAAGGGTGGCTATTGTCAGGGACGATATATGATGATGTGGGTTTGTGGTGTTGACAATTTTCATGTGATGTTGTGATTTTCTTGTGTTTATTTTTTATACCTTGTGTAACTTGTCTTGTTGTTAGTAAATTGATAATAATCTGATTTATGTTGAAATTGGGAGCCTGTGGCTATTGCCAGGCGGTTTATAAAATGAAATGTGGGCACGAGGTGCTGTGAATTGTGATAATGAAATGGGGATATTGGCACGTGAATTGTCCGTGCAGTTGTGATATAAAATGTGGGCACGAGGTGCTGTGATGAAATGATAATGATATTTAGCACGTGAATTGTCCGTGCAATTGTGATATAAAATGAGGGCACGAGGTGCCAGGGAAATATGATGATTTAATTATGGGCACGAGGTGCCGTGAAAATATGAAAATGGGCTGAGACATGTGTTTACGAAAAATATAAAAATGGGCTGAGACCCGTATTTTGATGATTATGAAATGAGGTATCACATGGTGAATTTTTAATTAAAAGAATTATATTCAAAATATTTATTTGGAAGAATTTTACTTAGAAAGTATTATATAAAAGAATTATATTTGAAAGATATTTATTTGAGGAAATTGTATTTGAAAAGATTTATTGAAAGAATTTTATTTGAAAAAAATAATTATTTGAGAAAATTATATTTGAAAGACAGTTATCTGGAAGAACTATGTGAAAGACATTTATTTGAAGGACTTGATTTAATTGGGTGTAATTGTGTTTATTAATTGTTGAGTGATATTAATGGTATTCTTGTTGTCTGTTGTGCATATCACTGGTTGTTTTATCCTGCCCTTATTATTATTTGTTTTCTATTATTTTGTATATTATATTGCATAGGTTATTAGACTAGTGAGTGTCTTGATTGTACCTCGTCTCTACTCCATTGAGGTTAGTCTTGATACTTATTGGGCACCGCTGTGGTGTGCTCACTCTACGCTTCTGCACATTTTGTGCAGAGCCAGGTATTGGAGATATCGGACTTGAGCAGAGTTAAAGCGTGATCATAAGGATTCAAGGTAGAGCTCTTGGTCATCGCAGTCCCTTGGAGTCTTTTCATTTCATTGTACTATTAAATTGTAATCAAACAGTATTGTATATTCGGTCCTCGTGATCATTCCATGTATTTAGGTAGAGTTCGTGACTCAGTACTACCAGTCTTGGGAGGTTGTATATCGTAATTATTTCCGTTGTTAGTTTTGATTACTTAAAAAAATGGCTTCAAAATGTAATGGAAATCGGCTTACCTAGTCTTAGAGAATAGGTGTCATCACACGCCTGTGGTGGTATTTTGGATCGTGACAAGTTGGTATTAGAGCTCTAGGTTCATAGGTTCTACCAGTCACGAACGAGTCTAGTAGAGTCTTGCGGATCGGTACAGAGACGTCTGTACTTATCTTCGAGAGGCTACAAAACTATTAGAAAATTTCCATTTCTTTCATTCCTGTTGTGCGGAATTTGTTTAATTTGGAATCTGAACCTTTGTGTCTCCATTCTCTCACAGATGGTGAGGACACGTGCTACTGGGTTAGCTGAGCAGGCATCCGCACATACTGCTAGGGTTGCAAGAGGCCGGAGCCGAGGTAGAGGCCGAGGAAGGGCACGTGCTGTGACTAGAGCACCTGTCAGAATAACAGTTGAGGAGCCACTAGTAGCTCCAATTGGGGGACAGGTACCAGAAGCACCTGTTGTTATCCCAGGACTTCAGGAGACCTTAGCACAGTTCCTGAGTATGTTTGGTACATTAACTCAGGCGGGATTGATCTCTGTTGCACCAAATATTTCGCCGATTGGGGGAGTAGCTCAAACTCCTATCACAACTCTAGAGCAGCAGGTTCACGTTGGTCAGGTTCTGGGTGTAGTACCGGTACAACCTGTTATTACGGTTCGGCCTAAGGTCAGGCCCGGGGCATCAGAAGAAGAACAAAAGAAACTTGAAAGGTTTAAGAAATATAATCCACCAACTTTCAGTGGCACAGCTACAGAGGATGCCCAAGAATTTCTGAAAAATTATCACCGTATTCTCCGCACCATGGGTATTGTGGAAGTGAGCGGAGTTTCCTTTACTATATTTCAACTATCAGGAACAACGTATCGGTGGTGGAAAATCTATGAAGAAGGTAGACCAGCCGATGCCACACCACCAACTTGGGCTCAATTTTCAGAAATGTTCTTGAAAGAGTTTGTTCCCCAGACTCTCAGAGATGCGTGGCGCACAGAGTTTGAACGGTTGCGTCAGGGTACTATGACAGTGTCAGAATATGCTATCATGTTCAATAAGTTAGCCCGTCATGCACCTATCTTGGTTTCTACAATCAGAGAGCGGGTCCGCAGATTTATTGATTGGTTCGATTATAATATTAAAATATGCATGGGTCGAGAATTGCAAACTGGTGCTCCATTTCAACAAGTAGTGGAGATTGTAATGAAGATTGAGGGCGTTTTAGGCGAGGAAAGGGAGTCTAAGGAGGCCAAAAGGTCTCGAAGATCTGGAGGGTTCAGTGGGTTTTTCTCTTCAGCTAGAACCCATTATAGCGGAGGCTTGAGCAGTCGGTCAGCTCAGTCCGCACATTAGATTACTCGGAGTGCTCCAATTTACAGTGCACCACCGACACAAAATTTTTACAGTGGTTATTCCAGTTATCCGGCGCAGACTCAGTACGAATAGCCGCGACCTCAGAGGGGTTGTTATGAGTGTGGTGATACTAGGCATATCATGAGAGATTGTCCCAGATTTGGGAAGGGTGGATTTCATCAGAACACTCCAGCTACAAGCTTTATTCCAGTTGATACTCCACGTGCACAGTCAGTTAGAGGTGGAGGACAGGTGTGTAGTGGGCGCCAAAGAGGTGGAGGCCCGACCCGTTGATTTAATCACTATGATTTGGCTGAGGCCAATACACCATATGGTGTCGTTACAGGTACGATCCTGATTTTTATTATAAAAGGATATTTCCCTTAATTTGATTCGGTTCTGAATATTGAGGTGAGTCCTCCTATTATGCTCCACTTATGGGTGAGCTTCGTAAATTTGTGACCCACTTATATGTTTATCCCTGTTGGGAGATTTAAAGATGTGAACCCGTGTCTGTCATTTTACTTTTGTACACCAGTGAGGGATATAAGTTCAAAACTAATTTTTATTATTCATTACTATGGGTTTAATGTGTTTCGAAATAATTAATTCTAATTTTTATGAATTATATGCCCTACAGGTATGAGGGTTCATTATATGTTGTGAAAAAAAAATTATTTATGAAATATATTGAAAAGAAGAAAGAAAGGAAATTTAAAATTTCAGTTGGCACAATGTGCAACATACTTGTGATTCAGAGTTGAGGATGAGATCCTCACATTTTTACATGATGTGAAATATTTAAATCGAGCTGCAAGCCGCGATGGAAGTTATGTAAGGATGAGGTCCTTGTGGTGAAATATTTATGAGTTTAAAATTATTCCTTTGTGAAGTTAATTTGTACAATGATATTAATAGGGAGTCACGCCTGTTAGGCTTATCTGATAATTCTTGTATATTTTTCTGTTCATATTTAGCCATTTTCATGCTGTAAACATTGAGTTTTAGCCTATGAGGTAAGTGCCCAGGTGGCGTTAAATGTGACTCATTAATCTGAGTAAGTAATCATGAGGTCTTCATGCCTCATATTCTGTTGTCAGTATTGTGAAAATTCTAAATGAGGTGGTGGTTAATATGAGATTAATTGATGATACTGAAATTAATTATGAACAGCTTTTAAGACCAGATATGTGGTGATGAGTGTACATATGATGTACTTCATGTCCGGATATCGTTATGATAATGCAATACTTGTAATGCTGAGATCAGTGTTATTGATATATACCTTGTGGATGTGTTGTTAGGAGTCGTTTTGGTGTTACTCTGGCAGGTGGATAGGCCTATTTACAGGGGGAGACTTTGCCGAAATGTTCTGAAAAATTTGGGAGTTAGAAAAAAAGAAAATGGGAGATTGATATGTGTGAAAGAAGAGATAAATTATGTTATTTGTTTGAGGACAGATGATCCTAAGCGAGGAGGAATGAAACACCCCAGGAAAAAAAAATTGAAGTACTTCAACACTATCAAGAAAGTTAATGTGTGCGTAGGCACGAGTTGCTACAGCCAGTTGAGACTAATACCGTTCGTTGATGAAAAGAATCGGACTTTCTAAAAATGTTTGGAGTGTAAGAAATTGGTCTTAAGGTTCACAAATATGGATAAAAGAAATAATCTCAAATGAGATGGTGTTGTCGGGCTTATCTCAAATGCAGTAACGTGGGATCAACTGTGAGTATATGTGTAAAAGTAAAATCATCAATTTGGTAATCGTAGAATAATTCTTAGCACGTTCGAGGACGAACGTTTGTTTAAGAGGTGGAGAATATAACGACCCGACTTGTCGATTTAAGAATTTATGCCCTGTTCAGTGACTTAAGGTCTCGAGCAGCCTCGCAGTAAGTATTATGACCCGTGTGTGTGGTCGAGTTTGATTTACGGATGATTCGGAGAAATTTGGGACACTTAGTCCCTGAGATTGAAGCTTAAGTCTTAGAATTTTTACCGTAGTCGGAACTATGTGAAGATGACTCCGAAAAAGAGTTATGTCGGTTCCGTTAGCTCCATTGGGTGATTTTGGACTTAGGAGCGTGTCCGGACTGTGAATCTGAGGTCTGTAGCCAATTTAGGCTTGAAATGGCGAAAGTCGAATTTTTTGGAAGTTTGACCCGGGGGTTGACTTTTTGATATCGGGGTCAGAATACGATTCCGAGAGTTGGAACAGCTCTGTTATGTTATTTGGGACCTGCCTGCAAAGTTTGACATCATTCCAGGTTGGTTTGATAGGTTTCGGCACGCGTTTTAGAAGTTGGAAGTTTTGGAAGTTCATAATTTGATTCGATGCGCGATTCGTAATTCCGGCGTTGTTTGATGTGGTTTGAAGCCTCGACTAAATTCGTATGATATTTTGGGACTTGATGGTATGTTTGATTGAGGTCCCGAGGAGCTCGGGTGTATTTCAGGGTGATTTCTGACCAAATTGGAGCTGTTTGGACTGCTGTTGCTGAAGTCTGGTTTCCTTCTTCGCGAACGCGAAGGGAGTCCCGTGTTCGCGAAGAGGAATTTGAGGGGCTGCTAGTTTGGCCTTCACGAACGCGAAGCAGGGGACGCGAACACGAAGAAGGAACTGGGCAAGCCTTCGCGAACATGGCCAGGGCAATGCGAACGCGAAGAAGAAAGGAAGAGTGGGGCCTGAGGTAGTTTGGCCTTCGCGAATGCGAAGAGTGGAACGCGAACGCGAAGGAGTTGGTCAGCTGGTCATCGCGAATGCGACAAGGAGTTCGCAAACGCGAAGAGGAAATGATGGGGCAGAAACAGTTGGCCTTCGCGAACGCGGCGAGGAGGTCGCGAACGCGATGAAGGATTTGAGGCAGTTGGGTTTTGGCCTTCGCGAACGCGAAGCAATGGTCACGAACGCAAAGAAGGCCTATCTGAGCAGAATTAAAAGTCCCAAAAATGGAGGTTTGAGTTCATAACTCAAAATTAAATTTGGAGCTCGGTAGAAGGCGATTTTTGGAGAGATTCTTGCGTGGGTGTTTGGGGTAAGTGAGTCTTATCCAGTTTTGATTAATTTCCATGATTATGTCTTTGAATCCATCATTTAATTCGGATTTAATGGAGGAAAAATCATGAATTTTGTAAAATCTTCCAAAAACAAAAATTTAAGATTTGGAAGTCGAGTTGTTATTGTAATTCGATAAAATTGGTATGGTTGAACTCGTATCGGAATGGGTGTTCGGATTTCAAGAAAATTATGTCAGGTTCTGAGAGGCGGGTCCTGCGTTGACCTTTTAGAATAAAATTTTTAAGTCGATGTATTATTATCCGAAATTGTTTCCGATGAATTTTAATGAAGTTATACAATTAATTTGGATAGATTTGAGCGGTTCGAAGGTCAATTCAAGTAAGAAGGCAATTTTGGAATATCGGCATAACTTCAAAGAGGTAAGTATCTTGCTTAACCTCGAGTGGTGGAATTTTCCCTTAGGCATTGAGTCTTATGTGCAATTTGTATAATTAAAAACTATGTACGCGAGGTGACGAGTACGTGCTTGGGTTATATGTGCAAATTTTATTAAGTTAAAGTCTTGAGCATATTGTGTAGTAAATTGGATAATTGTGAGCATATATTTAATCATCTAATTGTCGTGCCTAAATCCTTGTTGTTGACCCTGTTGTATTATGACAATTTGATGTGATTATTATTTGATTATTTATGAAATTCCGTGAATTTACTAGTTTGATAATTATTGGAATTTAATTCCATTTTGGATTTCTCCCTATGAAAAATTAATTAAATGAGTTTAAGAAGAGGTATTTATATAATTATCTAAACTTGGATTAATAAAGGTTTTCTTTATGCTGAATATTTTCTATAAGGGTGGCAATATGAGCGATAAGGGTGGCTATTGGTATTGTCTGGGCGGAGCGAAAAGGGTGGCAATAGGAGCGATAAGGGTGGCAATAGGAGCGATAAGGGTGGCTATAGGAGCGATAACGGTGGCAATAGGAGCGATAACGGTGGCTATTGTCAGGGACGATATGTGATGATGTGGGGTTGTGGTGTTGACAATTTTCATGTGATGTTGTGATTTTTTTGTGTTTTATTTTTTATACCTTGTGTTACTTGTCTTATTGTTATTAAATTGATAATAATCTGATTTATGTTAAAATTGGGAGCCTGTGGCTATTGCCAGGAGGTTTATAATATAAAATATGGGTACGAGGTACCGTGAATTGTGATATGAAATGGGCATGTAAATTGTCCGTGCAGTTGTGATATAAAATGTGGGCACGAGGTGCTGTGATGAAATGATAATGATATTTGGCACGTGAATTGTCCGTGCAATTGTGATATGAAATGAGGGCACGAGGTACCGGGGAAATATGAGGATTTAATTAGGGGCACGAGGTGCCGTGAAAATATGAAAATGGGTTGAGACCCGTAGTTACGAAAAATATAAAAATGGGCTGAGACCCGTATTTTGATGATTATGAAATGAGGTGTCACATGGTGACTTTTTAATTGAACGAATTATATTAAAAATATTTATTTGGAAGGATTTTACTTAGAAAGTATTATATAAAAGAATTGTATTTGAAAGATATTTATTTGAGGAAATTGTATTTGAAAAGATTTATTGAATGAATTATATTTGAAAAAAATAATTATTTGAGAAAATTATATTTGAAAGAGAGTTATCTGGAAGAACTATGTGAAAGACATTTATTTGAAGGACTTGATTTAATTGGGTGTAATTGTGTTTATTAATTGTTGAGTGATATTAATGATATTCTTGTTGTCTGTTGTGCATATCACTTATTATTATTATTATTATTATTATTATTATTATTATTATTATTATTATTATTATTATTATTATTATTATTATTATTATTATTATTATTATTATTATTATTATTATTATTATTATTATTATTATTATTATTATTATTATTATTATTATTATTATTATTATTATTATTATTATTATTATTATTATTATTATTATTATTATTATTATTATTATTTATTTTCTATTATTTTGTATATTATATTGCACAGGTTATTAGACTAGTGAGTGTCTTGACTGTACCTCATCTCTACTCCATTGAGGTTAGTCTTGATACTTAGTGGGCACTGTTGTGGTGTGCTCACTTTACACTTCTGCACATTTTGTGCAGAGCCAGGTATTGGAGATATCGGACTTGAGCAGAGTTAAAGCGCGATCATAAGGATTCAAGGTAGAGCTGCTTGGTCGTCGCAGTCCCTTGGAGTCTTTTCATTTCATTGTACTGTTAAATTGTAATCAAACAGTATTGTATATTCGGTCCTCGTGATCATTCCATGTATTCAGTTAGAGTTCGTGACTCAGTACTACCAGTCTTGGGAGGTTGTATATCGTAATTATTTTCGCTGTTAGTTTTGATTACTTAAAAAAAATGGCTTCAAAATGTAATTGAAATCGGCTTACCTAGTCTTAGAGGCTAGGTGCCATCACGACGCCTATGGTGGAATTTTGGGTCGTGACAATACCATCTTGTGGTGGAAAGAAGTATTTCATAACTTTTATTGACGATAGTACTCGATATTGCTATGTTTACTTACTTAATAGTAAAAATGAAGCAATAGATGTATTCAAGCAATACAAAAATGAAGTTGAAACGCAACTTAACAAGAAAATCAAAATGATAAGAAGTGATAGGGATGGTGAATACGAATCTTCTTTTGATAAAATATGTTTAGAATATGGAATTATTCATCAAACAACGGCCCCTTACACGCCCCAATCCAATGAGATTGCAGAAAGAAAGAATCGATCATTAATGGAGATGATGAAAGCTTTGTTGATAAGTTCTGGTTTGTCATAGAACTTGTGGGGGGGAAGCCATTCTTACAGATAACTGGATATTAAACCGAGCACCCCATAGCAAAACGCAATCCATTCCATATGAAAAATGAAAAGTAAAGAAACCCAACTTGAATTATTTTAAAGTGTGGGGATGTTTGACAAAAGTGCAGGTTCCTAAACCCAAACGGGTAAAGATAGGACCGAAAACTGTTGATTGTGTTTTCATAGGATATGCAACCAATAGTAAAGAATATCGATTTCTGGTTCATAAATCAGAAAATTCCGACATTCATAATAATACGGTTATAGAATCAGATAATGCTGAGTTCTTTAACCACGAAATTATTAGCTACCATTGAAAATTCGTCAGTAATAGTTTACTTTCGATGACAATAATTATATTTCGTACTTAAATGCACGTGTCACTTATTTTTAGTGACGAAACATAAATTTAGTAGCAGATTTTTTGTCCCCTAAAGTTTCCCGCTAAAATGATGAATTGGCGCCAATTATTAAGTAATATTAACCACGAATTAAAGTTATTGGTGACAAATCAGCATCGTCACTAATCTTGTAAACAATTAGTGGCAAACCATTATTTGTCTTTGAAATTTATTATATTTTGGATATGGAAATTTTCGTCACTAAAAATATATAGTTAAAACAGAGACATCATAGAATTTGTTGTTAAATGGTATAAGCTTTAGTCATAAAATTTAATATTTATTTGTGACCTTAATTTTTGTCACTAATAGTAGAAACAATTAGTGACAATCATACATTGTCTCTATTTGATCTATGAAATTATTAGCTACTATTTTTGTCATTAATTGCTCAACTTTCATGGCAAATATTACATTTCGTACTTAAAAGCGCGAGTCAGTTACGTACTTCTGGTGACAATAAATTTGTCTACTTTGTTTTTCCACCAAATAATGAATTAGCAATAATTATTGAGTAATATTAACCACAAAATTAGAAATATTGATGATACATTAGTTTCATCACTAAATTTGTAGATAATTTGTGACAAATTATTATTTGTCTTACAAATAGTTAAATTTTTGGATACCGAAGAATTTCGTCATTAAGAGCATGTTGTTGAAATAACGAGAATTAAAATAGATATTTAATTGGTAGTATATACTTTAGCCCTAAAAGTTCTTATATTTATTTGTGACCTTATTTGTCGCTAATAATATAATCAGCGACAATCCTATATTGTCTCCGTTTAACCTATAAAATTACTAGGCACAATAGACAATTAATCACTAATTATTTCATTTATCGAGATAAATACTACTCCATATATTTCGTACTTAATTTTATGAGTCACATACTTATTTGACGGTACACATACTTTTAGGAATTATAAATGAATTAAAATCAATTAATTCCCTTTTGAATTATTTACGTTGGGAATTTTTTTAAAATAGAATTGCTCATGAAAATCTCAAGGCTATAATAATTATTCTCATTTCTAAGTTGATAAATTATTTTCTTTTGTGGTGACACCAAAATAACAAAAAATCATGTTACACGAAAATATTGGAGGGAAAGTAAAATGACAAAAGTTGACTTTCAATTATTTTACCTTCCCACCCATATTTTCGTGTCCAGTAAACCAGGAACTCCCACCCACTAAATTAATTTGAATCCAACTTTAACACAAATACATACACTCTAAGAGAAACAACAAATCCCTACGCCCAGACCTTTCCTTCTTTTCTATCCTTTCCTTCTTTTCTATCAACTGTTGTTAGGATCGGGAATTCGGGTAGTGCGAAATTTAGCCAAACAATAGTATAATGATAATAACAAAGACAATGAAAGTTGATAATAACGGTAATTAAAGAATATAAAGAAGACACAAATTTAACGTGGTTCGGTCAAGGTGACCTACGTCCACAAGCAGAGATGAGCAATTTCACTATACCAACAAGAGTACTAAAGAGAGTACAAAATTAGAGTAAATACTCTAATTAATCCCAAATACCCCCAGAGAATAACCTCACAAGATCACAAGATCACACAAGTGTTTCCTAACACTCACTCTCTTACAAAATATTCTATAATGAAATAAAGGAGGAGAAAGAAAGACAAGAGTGAAAAACTCTTGAATTGGTGTGTGTGCAAATGAGGAGCAACTCCTCTATTTATAGCAAGAAATTCTTGGCCTAATAATGGATATTATGTCATGGCAAATGTCATGATCCACAAATTTGTTATAATGGATATTATGTCATGGCAAATGTCATGAACCATAATGGATATTATGTCATGGCAAATGTCATGAACCACAAATTTGTTATAATGGATATTATGTCATGGCAAATGTCATAAAAATTTGGCCATATTACAAATCTCCAACTTGGCCTAATTTTGGCTTATATATAGTAAATTTTCTCCACCTTCTCCGCAAAAACCCCAATGTGAAAAATCATTCTTTATAAATGCCAATCAAGTTCAGGCAAAGCTTGAACTTGGACACTGGAAGAGGTTTTGTGAACATGTCAGCAAGATTGTCTCTGGTGTTGATCTTCTAAACAGAGACTTTTCCTTCAGCAATGGTTTCTCGGATGAAATGATACTTTATATCAATGTGCTTCATCCTCTCATGATACATTTGATCTTTAGTCAAGTGAATGGTACTTTCACTATCACAGAAAATGGTAATACCACCTTGGTGTAAACTGAGTTCCGCAAATAGATACTTCAACCATAAAACTTCTTTGATCGCCTCGATCACTGCCATATATTCTGCTTCAGTAGTAGATAAAGCTACTACATGTTGTAATGTAGCTTTCCAACTAATAGTGCAACCACCGATGTAAAATACATAGCATGTCAGTGATCTTCTTTTGTCAAGATCACCTGCATAATCTGAGTCTACAAAACCAACCAAAGTGTTAGTATTTCTCCCAAACTCCAAACATGTGTTTGAAGTACCTGACAAGTATCTGAGAATCCATTTCACAACATGCCAATGTGCTTTACCAAGGCAAGCTATATACCGGCTTACCAAGCTCACTGCTTGTGAAATGTCTGGACGTGTACAAACCATTGCATACATAATACTGCCGACTGCACTGGAATAAGGAACTTGTGCCATGTACCCCTCTTCTTCCTCTAACTGCGGGGACTGAGCAGCTGATAACTTAAAATGAGCAGCAAGAGGAGTACTAACTGGTTTAACATCTTTCATGCCAAACCTCTCCAAGTACTTCTTCTGGGTCAGAAATAGCCTGTTGGCTTTTCGATCTCTTTTGATCTCCATGCCAAGGATTTTCTTAGCTGCTCCCAAATATTTCATCTCAAATTCACATTTCAGCTAACTTTTCAAGTTGTGAATTTCTGTTAAATCCTTAACAGCAATGAGCATGCCATCAACATATAATAATAGGTACACAAATGAACCATTATTTAACTTCCAGAAGTAAACACAACTATCATACATGCTCCTCGAATAACCATGACCTAACATAAATGAATCAAACCTTTTATACCATTGCCTTGGAGACTGCTTTAATCCGTACAAGGATTTCTTCAACAAGCAAACATGATCTGCTTTTCCTTCAATTTCAAATCCTTCGGGTTGATGCATGTATATTTGTTCCTCAAGTTCGCCATGTAAGAAAGCTGTCTTAACATCAAGTTGTTCTAATTCTAAATCATACATGGCAACGAAGGCAAGCAAGACACGAATAGAGCTATGTTTAACAACAGGTGAGAAAATATCATTAAAATCAACTCCTTATACCTGACTATAACCCTTTGCAACTAATCGTGCCTTATGCCTCGCATCTTTAACCCCTGGAATGTCATCCTTTTTCTTGAAGACCCATTTGCAACCAACAATTCTTTTTCCTGATGGCGGCTTCACAAGATACCAAGTACCATTCTTGTGGAGAGACTCAATTTCTTCACTCATTGCAATCAGCCACTTGGCTGAGTCAGCACCAGAAATTGCTTCTAAATATTTTGATAGTTCTCCAATTTTTTCAGTTTCCTGTGCAACTGAAAAAAAAAATGCAACATAATCTCCAAACCTTAATGGTTGTTTACCTTCTCTTCTTGGTCTATGTTTGGCTATAGAATACTTCTCTTCTTCTGGTTCAACTTCAGGAATTTTAGCTTCTGTCTCAACTTCAGGAGTTTCAACTGTATTTTGCTCCAAAGTTGATGAGCTTGGCTCAGAAGGAATGCCAATCTCAATCTCCACCTGGTTCTGTGTACTCTTTCCTTTATCTATATTACAAGAACTAGAAGACTCTTTTCTAGAATGTAACATAGAGGATTCATCAAAGGTTACATCTCTGCTAATTATAAATTTTGGTGCCATGGGATCAGGATACCATAGTCGGTATCCTTTCACCCCAGATGCATACCCAAGGAAAATGCACTTTTTAGCCCTTGGCTCTAATTTTCCATCATTTACATGCATGTATGCAGGGCAACCAAATATCTTTAAATCAGAATAATTAGCAGGAGTACCTGACCACATTTCCTCTGGAGACTTAAAGTTCAAAGGTGCAGAAGGAGCTCGGTTGACAATATAACAAGCTGTAGAGATAGCTTCTGCCCAAAAGGCGTTTGTCAACCCAGCATTTGAAATCATGCAACGAGCCCTTTCCAAAAGAGTTCTATTCATCCTTTCTGCCACACAATTTTGCTGAGGTGTCATTCTCACAGTACGATGTCGAGCAATTTCTTCATTCTTGCAAAATTCGTTGAATTCATCATTAAAAAATTTCAAGCCATTATCTGTTCTAAGCCGCTTAACCTGTTTTCCTGTTTGCTTCTCAATCAAAACTTTCCATTGTTTGAAATTTAAGAAAACATCACTTTTATTTTTCAGGAAATAAACCCAAACTTTTCTTGAATAATCATCAATGAAAGTTAACATATACCTGGCACCATTTGATGGGGTACATGAAGGACCCCAAAGATCTGAATGAATGTAATCCAAAGTACCTTTTATTCTATGAATCGCTGGAGATTTGAAGCTGACTCTTTTCTGCTTCCCGAACACATAATGTTCATAGAACTCCATATTTCTGGTACTTTGGCCACATAAGAGACCTCTTTTACTGAGGATGGAAAGACCTTTTTCACTCATATGCCCCAATTGCATATGCCACAATTTGGTAATGTCAGAATTTAATTTATCTGATATTGAAACTGCAGCAGCACCTGTAACAGTAGATCCCAAAAGAGTATACAACGTACCGGATCTGCGTGCTTTCATGATCACAAGAGTACCATGGGAAATTTTTAGAACTCCACCTTCACCTGTGTACTTGCACCCAAGAGATTCTAGATGCCCAAAGAGATGAGATTTTTCTTCAAGTCAGGAACATGTCTAACATCGGTGAGAGTTCTCACCACACCACCGTGCATTTTGATTCGGACTGTACCTTTTCCAATAACTTTGCAGGCAGCATTGTTGCCCATCAAGATAACTCCACTCCAATAGATTCATATGTGGTAAATAAATCCTGACTGGGACACATATGATAAGAACAACCCGAATCTAAAATCCACTCATTGTTAGATTTGAAACTATTATTAGTTGCTAAAAAAATAGTTCCCTCAGTCTCATCAGCAGCTACACTTGCTTCGGCAGTGTCAGTATTTTTGTGCTCATTTTTCTTTTCTGTATGCTTTTCTTTATTTTTCAATTTAAAGCATTCAGAAATAATGTGACCTTTCTTATGACAATACTTGCACATGATATTTCTGTATCTGGATTTTGACCTTGATTTAGGTTTCTCACTACTTGAATCTTTCTTATTGGATCTACCTCTTATGAATAAGCCTTCCCCTTGGTTCCCGCTAGTTTCCCCAGTAATATCTCTATCTATTTGTTCTTTTAATTTCAAAATAGATTTGATATCTTTATAAGAGATATTATCCTTTCCATAAAGCATAGTATCTCTTATATGTTTAAACGACTGGGGTAAGGAAACAAGCAATAACACAGCTTGATCCTTATCTTTGATTTCAGCATCTATGTTACTTAAATCCATAAGAAGAGAATCAAAAGTATCAAGATGAGTAAGTATAGAGGTACCATCAGCCATACGAAAAGTGTAGAGTTTTTGCTTTAGGTAAAGCCTGTTTTCTACTGTTCTTTTAATATATAGGGTTTTAAGCTTTTCCCATATGCCTTTGGCTGAGCTTTCTGCCGCAACTTCACGCAAAACCTCATTTGAAAGATTTAAAATAATACATACTTTTGCCTTTTTGTCTATGATGACAAACTCCTCGTCCGTCATTTTATCCGGCATCTTCTCCTTTCCTTGCAGTGCCAAATCTAAGCCATCCTGAATTAGGATAGCTTCCATCTTTAATTTCCACATTCCGAAGTTTGCACTTCGGTCAAATTTCTCAACATAAGACTTTGTTAGAGTCATTTTGGCTATTTAAACTAACCCGATTAGATCTGGCTCTGATACCAATTTGTTAGGATCGAAAATTCGGGTAGTGCGGAATTTAGCCAAATAATAGTATAATGACAATAACAAAGACAATGGAAGTTGATAATAACGGCAATTAAAGAATATAAAGAAGACACAAATTTAACGTGGTTCGGTCAAGGTGACCTACGTCCACAAGCGGAGATGAACAATTTCACTATACCAACAAGAGTACAAAATTAGAGTAAATACTCTAATTAATCCCAAATACCCCCAGAATAACCTCACAAAATCACTCCAAAGAAAGGGTTCACACAAGTATTTCCCAACAGTCACTCTCTTATAAAATACTCTATAATAAAATAAAGGAGGAGAAAGAAAGACAAGAGTGAAAAGCTCTTGAATTGGTGTGTTTGCAAATGAGGAGAAACTCCTCTATTTATAGCAAGAAATCCTTGGCCTAATAATGGATATTATGTCATGGCAAATGTCATGATCCACAAATTTGTTATAATGGGTATTATGTCATGGCAAATGTCATGAAAATTTGGCCATATTACAACGATTTATATTTCTCCAGCCAAAGGCCATCCAGCCATCACCTTTGCAGGCGTCTATAACCAGTAAACAAACTCATCTCTCTTTCTATTTTAGATCTTTCTGTTTTTCTAATTTTTTGTTTATTTATTTTGTGCATCTATCCTTCTTCGTTAGATTATGTTCAATTTCTTTTGCTAATCTTATGGTACATGTATCAATCTAGTGTGATTTATGTTGTGTTGTTGTGATGGATTATTTGGCATCGCCAGTTATTTTTGATTAATTTTGTGGAGTGATTGTTGGAATACTATATACACCTATTTACCCATAAAAAGGAAACTATGCTTTTATAATTCTAATGAAATTTACGGATAGGATGACATTAGAATCAGAAAAACTTCTAGCATGAAAAAAAAATTATAATTTGCAACCTAGAGAATATATAATATTTTGAGCCATAGATGCAGAATAATTTACTACTTACTCCTTGATACTTATTTCTCATTCTATTATTTGCTTTATTAATTAATTTTATATTTATGATCAAAGTTTGAAGATATATTTTGCTTAAATCATGATATAAAAAGTAAATATTATAATTATAAGTTTGTTCTTTTTACACAGATATAAGAAGGTGAAAGATTCAAGAGTTATGTTCATTAGACAAGTGACACTACATTGGCACACGAGGAAGCAACATACATTTGTCTTTTTTGATGTACAACTAGATTTTTTATGTTTGATTGATTTCACTTTACTTACTCAATGATGTGTTCCCAAATAGTGTTATCTAGAATATTTATAGATGTAATTAGTTATAGTATTATGGTTTTGTATGAATTTTTGGTATTATGTTGCTTTGCAATTTTTAATTTTGTGATTGTTTTATATTGTCACAAACAATTTTATTCTTAAAATTTCCTTTTAGCAATAATTATCTATACATTTTCGTCATGAAAAGTCTTCTCTATTTACAGGTAGCCAATCATATTGCTACATATCCGATCATCACGAATTGTCACATCTAGTGACAAATAATTTGTCCCAAAGGGGCTTCTTATTAATAACATGATTATATTTTTAACAACAAATTAATGTAATTTGATGACAATTGAAATTGCCCCTAATTAATACAACATACAGTAACAAATTAATTAGTTTTGTCACTAATAGCACAATTTAGTGACGTAATCATATTCTTTTAACTACAAATTATATTTAGCTTTAGAGACAATTTGCATCGTCATTAATTAAAATCATAGTTAGCGACGAATTAGATTCGTTGGTATTAAAGGACTTTTTAGTGACGTCGTGATACCTTTAACTACAAAATTTTACATTTTTCAAGACAAATACGTTCGTCACAAATACGAGGCATTTGGGAACGAAAATAAATTTCGCCCCTAATATAACTTGATTTAGCAACGAACCACAAAATTGTCTTTATATACTTTTGGTGGCGGTATTTTTGGGACGAAAGATTGACGAATTATTTTTTGTCACGAAAGATTTTTTGTGACGAAATATGACTTTTAAGTGACAAAATAATTTGTCACTGATAATCAAATTTGTTGTAGTGATAATGCTGAATTCTTCAAAAATATATATCCGTATAAAAAAAAATGTAATTCGATTGGTAAAGGATCTAAACGACCTCGGGAAGAAACAAAAGAAAGTACGTCTAATCAGGAGAATCCAAGATGTAATAAACGTCAAAAAATATCTTCTTCATTTGGACAAAATTTTGTGACTTTCTTACTGGAAAATGAACCTCGAGCATTTAAAGAAGCTATATCTTCTTCCGAAATATTTTTTAGAAAGAGGCAATAAATAGTGGAATAGAATCCATACTGAACAACCATACATAGGAATTGATAACCTTTCATCCGGAGCTGCTGTAACTTGGGCTCATCGTGCTATACTCGCGGGGAAGGAAAAAGTTGATCTTCCTCTAGGCAATAAACCGTTGGGTTCTAAATGGATTTTTAAGAGGAAAATGAAAGATAAGGTTACTATTGACAAATGTCAAAGGGTATAGACAACGAGAAGGTCTTGACTACTTTGATACATACTCTCTAGTTATAAGAATTACGTTCATACGAACGTTAGTAGCATTACCTGCAGTATATGGTCTTGAAATACATCAAATGGACGTTAAAACGGCCTTCGTTAGCAAAAACTTCTTCAAACGCTAAAAACCAATAATCTTTAAAAATGTGTGTGCTGTCAATGTGAGGGAATCTTTGTTGGAAAATATCAAAATCAAAATGTGCTAGTTTGTGAATGTAAGGTTATTACGGGTGGATAGGGCGGAATATTAATTGGGAGGTGGAAGAATTTTATTGATTCTCTTGCTTTTTCATCATCATTAGTTTTAATTAGACAAACATCAAATAACGGAAAATGTCACGACCCAATTTCACCTATAGGTCGTGATGGCGCCCAAGACTACAGCTAGGCAAGCCAACTAATAAATCAAACGTACATTGGTTAAACTTTTATTCCCAGAAAATATTAAAATACCAACTTCTACCAGTGTGTGTGCCAAGACCCGATGTCATAAGTGCATGAGCATCTAGTAGATTATAGAAAAACTCCAAATACTGTCTGAAATAAAATAGACAGAATATAAATATCAGAAGGAGAGACACTGGTAGCTGCAGAACGGCTCAGAAAGGCAGCTCACCACTATGCCTCTGGATGACGTGGGTATGTGATGATAGGTCATCCACTAGTACCTGTCTCAGATCCTGCACAAAAAGTGCAGCAAGTGTAGTATGAGTACGCAAACAACGTGTACCTAATAAGTATCAAGCCTAATCTCGAAGTGGTAGAGACGAGATGACCAACTTTGACACTCACTATGGGTCAATAATAATAATTGAAATAAGACTAGAATATTTAAATCAGCATGATTCCCAGAATATAACAATAATTTATTTAACCAGCAAAAATAATTAATTTCCTTCAAAATGCAATAATTCTCCATATATATATATATATCCTTCAATTTTAATAAAATTCCAATATATCAAATAGCTTTACAAGTTGCAATTCAATTTCAATGAATTTCTAATTTGTCAAATAGCTTTACAAGCTGCAATAAACCGTCAAAGTATCGTGTAATTATTATTATTATTATTAAGCACGATTTTTGCCGAGGTCGTTCGGCCCGATCCAGAATATTGTGTACACTGTCGAGAGACGTGCGGCACGATCCATAGATACATCTATCCTTCCGAGGCGTTCGGCCCGATCCACAAGAAAGGAGGACATCTTCTTATGTACCCCCGGAAGAAGAGTATATTTATTATAAAATAAATTCGGGAGAATGAACAGTTTGTTTTAACAATGAATTAATTTAAACAGAAAATCAAGTATATGAGATTTCCTTTCTTTAATATTTTTATCTAACAATTCATAAACAAGGAATGCAATTTACACAAGAAATTCATGCTTTGAGTCCTAAACTACTCGGACTTTAGCATTAATAATAACTACGCACGGACTCTCGTCACCTCGTGTGTACGTAGCCCCTGCAATTAGCAATAATTATTTAATTTTAATCACCTATGAGATAATTTCCCCCTCACAAGATTAGACAAGAGACTTACCTAGTCTTGCTCCAATTTAATCCACTATAAGGGCTTTTCCACGATTATCCAACTCCGTCTGGCTCGAATCTAGCCAAAATAATTTGATACAATCACTAAATATTATAGGAATTAATTCTATAAGAAAATACTACATTTTAAAGAAAAGATCCCGAAATTAAATGAAAATTCGCCCGCGGGGCCCACATCTCAGAATCCGGCGAAAGTTATGAAATCCGATAACCCATTCAATTACGAGTCCAACCATACCAGTTTCACTCAAATCCGACTCCGAATCGATACCGAAATTTCAAAATTTCGTTTCTATGAGATTTCTAAACTTTTTCAAATTTCAATCTCAAAACACTAATTAAATTGTGAAAATAATGATATATTTATGTTTATAGACCAAATCCAAGTTAGAATCACTTACCCCAATGTCGTTTCCTTAAAAATCTATCAAAAATCGCCTCTGATCAAGCTCCAATTTGTTAAAAATGGCGAATGGGATGAATGCCCTCTTTTATAATTCTGCCTAGGCAGCCCTCGATTCACAACCTCGATTCACGGCCTCGATTGGCAGCCTCGATTGGCATCCTCGATTGACATCCTCGATTCACATCCTCGATTCATATCCTCGATTCACATCCTCGATTCACAGCCTCGATTCACATCCTCGATTCACATCCTCGATTCACAGCCTCGATTCAAAGCCTCGATTCACAACTTCGATTCACATCCTCGATTCATAGCCTCAATTCACATCCTCGATTCACAGCCTCGATTCTTGGGAGGTCGATTTTTGGGCCTTGATTGTGGGCCTCGATTTTGGGCCAGAATTTCCACCAGAAAGGAAAATAATTGCAGCAGCTGTTTTAAGTTAAATTTTTGATCTGTTAACCATCCGAAACTCACCCGAGGCCCTCGGGACCTCAACCAAATATACCAACAAGTCCTAAAACATCATACGAACTTATTTGAAACCTCAAATCACATAAAACGACGCTAAAACCACGAATTATGCTCTCATTCAAGCTCAATGAAACTTAAAATTTCCAACTCCTATATTCGATGTCAAAACCTATCAAATCAACTCCGATTGACCTCAAATTTTACACACAAGTCATAAATGACATAACGGAGCTAAGAAAATTTTCAGAACTGGATTCCGACTCTGGTATCAAAAAGTCAACTCCTCGGTCAAACTTCCAAACTTAAATTCTTGTTTTTAGCCATTTCAAGCCTAATTTAACTACGACCTTCCAAATAAAATTCGGAACACGCACCTAAGTCCAAAATCACCATACGGAGCTATTGGAATCATCAAAATTCTATTCCGGGGTCATTTTCAGATAATTAGACATCCGGTTACTACTCGAACTTAAACATTTTAATTTTTCTTCAAAATTCCATATCTCGGGCTAGGGAATTTGATTCCGGGCATACGCCAAAGTCTCAAATCATGATACAGACCTACCGGAACTGTCAAAATACTGATCCGAGTCCGTTTGCTCAAGTTTTTGACCAAAGTCAACTCAATTGAGTTTTAAAGCTCTAATCCACATTTTAAATCCATTTTCCTCATAAAAACTTTCCATGAAATTTTACGGATTGTGCACGCAAGTCGAGGAATAATAAATAGTATTTTTCGAGGTCTTAGAACACATAATTAATTATTAAATTTAAAGATGACATTTTGGGTCATCACATTCTCCACCTCTTAAACAAACGTTCGTCCTCGAACGGGTTTAGAATTATACCTGAAGTGCTGAATAAGTCTGGATATCTGCTCCGCATATTTTCCTCGGCCTCCCAAGTCACTTCCTCAACTGGTTGGCCCCTCCACTGGACTTTTACTGCAGAAACCCTCTTGGACCTCAACTGGCGAACATGTTTATCAACAATGGCAATTGGCTCCTCTTCATAACCCAAGCTATTATCTAGCTGAACTGTGCTGAAGTCTAACACATGTGATATGTCGGCATGATACTTCCAGAGCATAGATACGTGGGAAACCAGATGAACTCCCGATAGGCTGGGAGGCAATGCAAGCTCATAAGCAACCTCTCCAACCCGTTTCAACACCTCAAATGGGCCTATAAACCTTGGGCTCAACTTGCCCTTCTTCCTGAATCTCATAATTTCCTTCATCGGCAAAACCTTCAAGAGAACTTTTTCACCTACCATAAATGATATATCATGCGCTTTCCGATCCGCGTAACTTTTCTGCCTGGACTGTGCTGTACGAAGTCGTTCCTGAATCAACTTTACCTTTTCCAAGGCATCCCTTACCAAATCTGTACCATATAACTTAGCCTCACATGGCTCAAACCATCTGATAGGTGAACGACATCGCCGACCATATAAAGCCTCAAATGGAGCCATCTCGATGCTGGATTGGCAACTATTATTATAAGCAAAGAGGCCAGGTGGCCTACTTCAGCAGATGACTATACCAGAGTGGAAATGGGAACGAATTACTATGGACTTTGTAGTTGGGTTGCCGCGGACCTTGAGGAAGTTTGATGCAGTTTCGGTGATTATTGACAGGTTGACCAAGTCGGCACATTTTATTCCTGTTGTGACTACGTATACTTCCGAGAGGTTGGCCCAGATTTATATTCAGGAGATAGTTCGATTGCACGGTGTGCCAATTTCCATCATATCAGATAGAGGCCCTCAGTTTACTTCACATTTATGGGGAGCAGTACAGAGTGAGTTGGGGACCCGTGTAGAGCTCAGCACAGCCTTTCATCCTCAGACCGACGGGTAGTCAGAGCGGACAATTCAGATTTTGGAGGATATGCTCAGGGCATGTGTGATCGACTTTAGAGGTCAGTGGGATCGTTTCCTGCCATGACGCCTTCGGACAATATGGCGATATTTTAGCCTATGAAACACAAAGATATGATGCTTAGTTGTATGCGAGGAGAAGACAAGACAAGGCTTAGTCTTATATGAGATGAGGGCAGATTCCGAGTGGGCCGGGCCTTCCGGACTCGGATCACCTAAAATTTTTTCGGGCAATCAAATACTACCTAAGGAACCATAGTCACCGCCCCGCAATGATCGTTCCTCATTTTTTGCATTTTTCGGCCAAAAAACTAGAATTCCGCCCGATTCCCATATTTTCGTGTGTTATTGCCCAAGCCTTCCGAGTAGGCCTATGCGAAGGAAGTGGATAGTGCTTAACCTTATGCAGTGTTGTAGAGACAGTGTTTAGTCTCATGTAAGGAAAGGAGACAATGCTTAGTCTCTAACAAGGAAAGGCAATTCTTAGCCTCATGCAAGGAATATAGACAATTCTTAATCCCATGCAAGGAAACGAGACAATGCTTAGCCCCATGCAAAGAAAAAGCAGTGCTTAGCCTTATGCAATTACGGAGGCAATGCTTAGCCTCATGCGAGAAGTGGAGACAGTGCTTAGTCCCATGCAAGGAAAGGCGATGCTTAGCCTTATGCAATGAAAGGTAGTGCTTAGCCATATACAATTACAGAGGCAATGCTTACCCTCATGCAAGAAATGGAGACAGTGCTTAGTCTCATGGAAAGAATGGCAGTGCTTAGCCTTATGCAAGAAAAGCAATGATCAGCTGTGAGGGAGTGAAGTATTTCTTAGCTTGATGTGTTTGTGTTTAGCAACTTGTCGACATGAAGGCAGTGATTTCACTATGCATATGTATCTGAGAATATTATTGTTGTGTCTATTGTACCTGCATTCAAAGGAAAATTGTGAGTTTTTGCGGGGACGGTTGGTTCGTGCTCTTGATTCCCTGGTTTGCCTTCATTCTTGTTTTGGGGTCCTGCTTGAGTCACCCCGGGTAACATTTGGCTGCCGTAGAAACATAGTTTTCGAAAAGCATGTATGCATTTGATAAAATTATTTGCAAAACGTGTAGTTGTTTGAAATATATCATCAGTCAAACACAAGAAAGGAAATAATATATCACATGCAATCAAAATCAGTAAGGAAAAGGAAAAATCTCAAACCCTAGTTGGGTCCATCATTCTTGAATAGAACTAATAATGCAAGAGTCGTTCATTATAGAGTGTATATAGACGGAAAACCACCTAAAATCCAAAGATTCGAGTCATTCTAGTCCGATCATGGAAGTGGTACTTACCATAGTTAGGCAAGTACCTATGTGATACCATAGAAGGACGACCAATAACAAGAGAGGGCTAATAAGGTAAGTAAATCATAGGTGGATTCCATTTCTATTTCGGAATTGGAGAGAATCAGGCAACGAATACTAAGGTTTGGAGAAGAGAGGGGAAGGTTCGAGAGAGTATAGAGGCGGCTGGCTCATAGGAGTGGTCTCTAGGGTTAGGGTTATGGGGATATAAGGAAAGTGGAGGAATTATTATGGGCCGTTGATCACTTAAGATCAACGGCCAGGATCGAAATGGGAGTGGGGTGGGTCGTTTAAGTGGGTAACAACCGGGTTGAGGTTAAGGGGTCGTTTGGCTTGGGCTGGGGAGATTGGGCCAGAGATTTGAGTAGTTTTGGGCCACTAATGTGGTCCAAATATGTATAACATAGGCTATCTTTTAAATATAAAATTATTTAAATAAAAATAATAAATAATAAATAATAAAATATTTGTTATGCACTAAAATGATTGAAAATAATAACTTATAATTATAAAATATAAAAAGGCTATTTTGGAACAAATAATGTAAATAAAATATAATTATGCATGAATATATACTATTATTGCAAAAATTACTTTAATAACTAAAAATATAGATATGATTATATAAAATGAAGTAAAATATTATTAAACACACACATGGATATAAAATGATAAAATTTGGATGATTAAGTCATCATAAATAATTTAAAGGGATAATAAATAAATATTCAAGTAATTTAAATGCAAGAAAATTAATTTTAAAGCTTTAAAAATTATAAAAATTATAGAAAATACTTGCATAAATCTTGTAAGTTAAATAATGATGCAAAATGATATTTTGAAAGTATATATATACTATTTAAAAAGATATGAGGGCAAAATTGGGTATCAACAGCTGCCCATCTTTACCCGGGAATAATGAAAGAGTTGTCGGGTAAAGAAAATGATGATCAATTTTGGCTGAATTGAGTGGGGAATGATGGGATTTGAAAATTTAGGGGCCGAACCCTGGTTCCTGAGTTGCCTACATATCCCTAGTGCTACAGAAATCAGTCCGCGTGTAGTTCTAGATCCAACGGGGAACAAAACCGATGGAGTTGCTATAAGAATGGTCGTATGTTTCGAAGAGGTTCTTTGGGTAGGATAGTGTTGTAAGTAATAGAAAATTTTAGGTGGAGCCATGAATGCGAATTTTGGACGTTACGGGTACATGAGGCAGATGTTCGAACGGTCATAGAAAAGGTAGTTAATTATTGAAAATCGGTTGCGTTTGAGGTAGTCAAAGGATGTGAACGTTGTAAAGGAAAACCGGAGCGAAGATTGCTCTTGTTTATAGAATGGTTACCTCCCGAGTTACTTGCAAAACTCAAAATACGGCGCATACGAATATATATGGGTTATTAAGAAAATTTATACATAATGCAAATTCCCTTTGGACCATGAAGGTTGTCTTCGGATGATGAGAATGATGTCCGTAGACCATGACGTCCTGGGCCATGAAGCGTGTGATAAGGGATTCACAGGCAATGAAATGGTGTCCTCGGGCCATGAGGACGGTGCCTCTGGACTATGACGCCTTTGAATAATGATATGCAGTAACGAGAGATCCTCCGGCCATAGCATGATGTCTTCGGGCTATGAGGATGATGCCCTCAGACCATGACGACTTCGGACAATATGGCGATATTTTAGCCTATGAAACACAAAGATATGATGCTTAGTTGTATGCGAGGAGAAGACAAGACAAGGCTTAGTCTTATATGAGATGAGGGCAGTGCTTAGACCTATGCGAAGGAAGTGGATAGTGCTTAACCTTATGCAGTGTTGTAGAGACAATGTTTTGTCTCATGTAAGGAAAGGAGACAATGCTTAGTGTCTAACAAGGAAAGGCAATTCTTAGCCTCATGCAAGGAATATAGACAATTCTTAATCCCATGCAAGGAAACGAGACAATGCTTAGCCCCATGCAAAGAAAAAGCAGTGCTTAGCCTTATGCAATTACGGAGGCAATGCTTAGCCTCATGCGAGAAGTGGAGACAATGCTTAGTCCCATGCAAGGAAAGGCAGTGCTTAGCCTTATGCAATGAAAGGTAGTGCTTAGACTTATGCAATTACAGAGGCAATGCTTAGCCTCATGCAAGAAATGGAGATAGTGCTTAGTCCCATGCAAGGAAAGGTAGTGCTTAGCATTATTCAATGAAAGGTAGTGCTTAGCCTTATGCAATTACGGAGGCAATGCTTAGCCTCATATAAGAAATGGAGACAGTGCTTAGTCCCATGCAAGGAAAGGCAGTGTTTAGCCTTATGCAATGAAAGGCAGTGCTTAGCCTTATGCAATTACTGAGGCAATGCTTAGCCTCATGTGAGAAGTGGAGACAATGCTTAGTCCCATGCAAGGAAAGGCGATGCTTAGCCTTATGCAATGAAAGGCAGTGCTTAGCCATATACAATTACGGAGGCAATGCTTACCCTCATACAGAAATGGAGACAGTGCTTAGTCTCATGGAAAGAAAGGCAGTGCTTAGCCTTATGCAAGAAAAGCAATGATCAGCTGTGAGGGAGTAAAGTATTTCTTAGCTTGATGTGTTTGTGTTTAGCAACTTGTCGACATGAAGGTAGTGATTTCACTATGCATATGTATCTGAGAATATTATTGTTGTGTCTATTGTACCTGCATTCAAAGGAAAATTGTGAGTTTTTTTCGGGGACGGTTGGTTCGTGCTCTTGATTCCCTGGTTTGCCTTCATTCTTGTTTTGGGGTCCTGCTTGAGTCACCCTGGGTAACATTTGGCTGCCGTAGAAACATAGTTTTTGAAAAGCATGTATGTATTTGATAAAATTATTTGCAAAACGTGTAATTGTTTGAAATATATGATAAGGCATGAGATCAAATAATTTAGATGAACCGGTGACTGCGACACATTTAGAGACATTGCAACCTCTTTGTTTTAGAATTTTGAGGGTCCTCCTCAAAATTATGTCACAGTTTAAATGCATATTCCTGACAATATATTCCTTGGTTGTTACACACGTGATGAAATCGGACAAACTCGATATCTTGCCCCAGTTTCTGATCATGGGGAATCAGGTCAAGCGTAGTTTAGTTACATCAAATGAAAAAAATGCTAACAATCTTAAACATAGTATCTCTTGACCGCGTCTGAATTGATAGGTTTCGGCCAAATCTCTCCGTCCATTTCTGCAAGTATAAGTGCTCCTCATGTTAGTACTCGATGAACCATGTAGGGACCTTGCCAGTTGGGTGAGAACTTCCCCTTGGTTTCATCCTGATGCAGGAAGATTCGCTTTAGTATCAATTGTCCCGTTGTGTATTGCCTTGGCCTGACCCTTTTGTTGAAAGCTCATGCCATTCTGTTCTGGTATAGTTGACTGTGGCATATTGCATGAATTCTTTTCCCATCAATGAGATCTAGTTGTTCATAGCTGCTTCATATCCATTCTGTATCGCTGAACTCAACTTCTTGTATAATTCTTTAGAGAAGGGATTTCTACTTTGGCAGGAATAACAGCTTCAGTACCATAAACCAACTGGTAGGGAGTTTCCCCAGTGGATGTGCGAACTGTGATATGATATCCAAGCAAAGAAAATGGCAGCATCTCGTGCCATTGTTTATAATTATCCACCATTTTCCTCAATATCTTGTTGATGTTTTTTTTGGCGGCTTCTACGGCTTTGTTCATTTGTGGTCTATATGCTGTGGAATTCCTACGCTTGATCTTGAATGTTTCACACATGGCTTTCATCAAATCGTTGCTTAAATTGGCGGCGTTGTCAGTAATGATTGACTCTGATACTCCGAATCGACAAACAATGCGGTCCCAAACAAAATCTGCTACAACCTTCTTAGTTATCGCTTTATAAGATGCAGCTTCAACCCATTTTGTGAAGTAGTCTATGGCCACCAGAATGAACCTATGCCCATTTGAAGCAGTAGGCTCGATTGGGCCGATGACATCCATACCCCAAGCAGAGAAAGGCCAAGGTGAACTTGTTGCATTGAGTTCATTGGGTGGTACTCGTATCATGTCAGCATGTATCTGGCATTGGTGACACTTCTAAACATACTTGATGTAGTTTGTTTCCATAGTCATCCAGAAATACCCTACTCTTAGTATCTTTTTGGCTAAAATGAAACCATTCATGTGCGGTCCGCAAGTTTCGACATGTATTTCCTCGAGCAATCTGGATGCCCTCCTTGGCATCGACACACCGTAGTAACCCCAGATCCGGAGTTCTTGTATATAGAATTCCCTCGCTTTGAAAGAAATGGCTGGCTAATCTTTGAAGCATGCACTTCTTAGTATGGGTAGCAGTCTCTAGGTATTCTCCCTTTTCCAGGTATTTCTTGATATCCTGGAACCGTGAATTTCCATCAATCTCTTCTTCAATATGAGCACAATAACCGGGCTACTTATGAATCCCTATTGGGATACGATCGATGAAATTCTTGGCTGCGTGCTGTATCATGGAAGACAAAGTAGCTAACGCATCTGCAAACTCATTTTGAATCCTTGAATTCTATCTTTGTGAACCTTTTGATCAGCTCTTGTATGCAGTGCAAATATGGCAATATTTTGGTATTCTTCGTAGCCCATTCCCCTAGAACCTGGTGCACCAAAAGATCTGAATCTCCGATTACCAGCAGCTCCTGAACATTTGTGTCAATGGCCAACCTAAGCCCCAAAATGCAAGCCTCATATTCCATATTATTGGTGCATAGAAACCTAAGTTTTGCGGATAACGGATAGTGTTGGCCGGTTTCTGATACTAAGACAGCCCCGATACACAAGTATGCCTTGGTGATATCGTCTCCTACAAATGACACCTCCTCATCGGGAAAATACGTTTTCAGTGGTTCGTATTCTCTGTCTATGGGATTTTCTGCTAGATGATCTGCCAATGCTTTCCCTTTGACTGCCTTCTGAGTTACATAGACGATGTCAAATTCGCTTAACAATATTTTCCATTTTGCTAACTTGCCCGTAGTCATGGGTTTCTGGAAGATGTACTTTAGCGGATCCATCCTTGATATGAGATATGTAGTGTATGCATAGAAATAATGCCTCAACTTCTGAGCTATCCACATCAAAGCACAGCAAGTGCATTCCAACAAAGAATACCGGGCTTCGTAAGGCGTGAATTTCTCGCTCAGATAATATATCGCATGCTCCTTTCTTCCAGTTTCATCATGTTATCCCAAAACACAACCAAAAGCTCCCTCCAATACAGACAAATAAAGCAACAGAGGCCTTCCTGGTTCTTGTGGGACCAGAACAGGTGGTTTAGATAAATACTCCTTGAGCATTCTTCAGTCCAACTTGTTGCAGCATCTGTCCTCAGCATCCTGAAGATTGGCTCACATATCATAGTTGACTGTGCTATGAAGCGGCTACTATAATTGAGACGCCCTAAAAATCTCATCACATTTTTCTTATTCTTCGGAGGTGGTAGGTCTTGGATAGCTTTGACCTTTGATGGGTCCAACTCAATCCCTTGGTGACTGACGATGAATCCTAACAATTTTTTCGCAAGGACTCCGAAGGCACATTTTGCAGGATTCAACTTCAAATTGTATTTTCGAAGCCGGTCGAAAAACTTTTTCAATTCTGCTATATGATCCAAATTCCTTTTAGATTTGATGATAACATCATCAATGTATACCTCTATTTCTTTGTGTATCATGTCGTGGAAGATAGTTATCATGGCTCTCATGTAGGTTGACTTGGAAAAGCAACTGTGAGGACTTCAGTATTTGAGATTGGTCCACTAAAGAAGGGGAACAAGTTCCAGAGAAATTATCAAAGCATAAGAACACCCGCTTTGCCCAGAATCCAGAAAATCTGTAATGATTTTCTGTAACAACCCGACCGGTCCTTTCGAGCATTTGCACTTCGCTCGATAGTTTGAGGGCATGAGTAGCTCCGTATAACGTATTATGACTTAAGTGAATCATCGATTTTGGTTTTCAGGTTATTCAGAATCGATTTGGAAGAATGAACTTCATGATTGAAGCTTTAAGTTGGAAGAGTTGACCAAGTTTGACTTTTATGTATTTGACTCTGAATCAGAGTTCTGATGGTTTTGTTAGGTCCAGATGCTGATTTTGGACTTGGGCGTATGCCCGGATTTTCATTTGGATGTTTTTTGAAGGTTCTAGCGTTAATTGGCGAAAGTTGGCAATTTGGAGTTTTCAAATGTTCATTAGTTTGACTGCAATTTGACTTTGGTGATATCGGGTTCAGATTTTTGTTCAGGAGTTGGAATAGCTTCGTTATGTCATTTGAAACTTTTGTGCAAAATTTGAGGTCATTCCAAGTTGATTTGATATGGTTAGGCACGAGTTCTGGAAGTTGAAAGTTCAAAAGTTTATTAAGTTTGATTTGAGGTATGATTCGTGGTTTTTATGTTGTTTGATGTGATTTGAAGCTTCGAATGAGATTGTATCGTGTTTTAAGACTTGTTGGTAGGATTGAATGGGGTCACGAAGGGCTCGGGTGTGTTTTGAATTATTGGTTGAGAAATTAGTTAAGTTAAGAATTTGGAGTTTGACCATGGTCAATATCCGATCAAGATGACCTCTTTTCAGTATTTTGAGTGCGCGAGCATGTTCGTAGCGTGTTTTATGATTGAAACGCATATATGGTTTGTGTCCGAGAGGTTCCGAATGAGTTTTGGGTGCTAAAACAAATATTCTTTCGTTGCTGATTTTCTGGTGTATAATAATTACAAAAATATCATTTTCTATCCCTTAAATTTCCAGACTTCATTAAAACTTCAAAACATCATATCTCCCTCATTTGGGATCGTTTGGCACATGAAATGAGGCAGAACAGCTGGATAAAAAATATTTAATATCAAGAGTTTGTTCATTTGGTCATATTTTGAGTTGGGGAGCTCGGATATAGGCAATTGTTTAGGCGATTTTCACCATATGAATTGGGGTAAGTGTTCTCTACTCTATTTTCACCATATGAATTGGTCGATTTCGTGATTTTGATTAAAGACTCGACCTTTATCATTAAATATTGTTTCCTTGGGCTTTATTTGATATATTTGAGGTGCTTTTGGCTAGTTTCGAGTCGTTCGAAGGTCCGTACGCGCGACATGGCATTTTTAGAGTTTGGCTTGCTCGGTATTAGATTTGGCTTGTTCGAGGTAAGTAACACTTCTAAACTCGGTGCAGAGGGTATGAAACCCCGAATTACGTGTTATGTGATTGATATTGAGATGACGCACATGCTAGGTGACGGGCATGTGGGCGTGCACCATGTGAGTTGTGATTTAGTCGATTTCGTGGAACTGTGTAGCTATCTTATCTGAACATTTTTATTGTACTCTATGTGTTAAAGCACTTGAGATGGAATTTATGCAAGAAATCACGTTTATACTATATTCTGGTACTATTGGGACCCACAGTGGTCATTCTTGGTTGTTGAGTTATTTGCTTAATTGCAGATATATACTCAATCGCATTCATCATTTCATATCATCTCTCAGTATCTGTTATTGTATATTGTCACATCCCATATCATTGATTTGGGCTGCTTAGCATTAGTGTTGTGCGCCCGAGAGACTGAAGAGATTGATAACTGAGTGAGGACGATGGCCTGATTGTGAGGTTATTGATACTATAGCACGTGTGTTTTTCGTGCAGCACGTGGGTTATCTGTGCGGATCCAGATGTTGATACTATAGCACGTGAGTTATTCGTGCAGCACGTGAGTTGTCCATGCGAATCCAGATATTGATACTATGGCACGTGAGTTGTCCGTGCGGATTCATGCCATGATTGGCTCATTATAGCGCTTGGGCTAAAGGAGCCCCTCTGAAGTCTACACACCCACAGTGAGTGCAGGCACCTATTGAGTGCGAGTGCGAGTGCGAGTGCTGAGTGATTAGGAGGATTTAGTGACTGTGAGGACGGAGTGATTGGGAGGATTGAGTGGATTGACACTCTGAGAGTATGCATATGTTTATTCACTATGTTGTATTGCATTTGACATGCACACTTGACATACAGGCATAAAGATGTATTTTTTTCTCATGTTGTACGGTATCACGTCATTCATGACTTATCATACACATTGACATGTAGGCATAGAGATGTACTTTCCTCATGCTATTTGAAAATAAAATATTTACCTATTGAAAGTTTTGGGAAAAATTACAGTTTTACAAACGTACTCATATTTTGGTGATTTCGGTAAAAGATTTGGGTTTTCACTGATATACTTGAAAAGCATACCTATTTTTCCGTAATTGTGAACCAGCTGAATTATTTCTTATACCATCTTTATCATACTGCTATGAACTGTTGCTAGTTATTGGAGTTGGACCCTGACCCTTGTCCCAACTCGTCACTACTTTCAACCTAAGGTTAAGTTTATTACGTATTGAGTACATGGGGTCGGTTGTACTCATACTACACTTCTGCACCTTGCGTGCAAATGTTGGATGTTAATGTTGTTATGATCGATGGGAGCTGGATTTAAAGACGTACTGCATTCCGGTGGTAGCTGCCTCTTATTCAAGGTAGCCTTAGATTTATAAAAATCTGTTTATGTATATTTCGAACAGATGATGTATTTATTTATTTCATGCCAGCTTTGTAAATTCTAATCTTAGAATCTCATGATTTGTACTACATGTCCTTCGAAAATATATAATATTCAGATATTTTATTTTATTTATTTGTCTCATTAAATTTCATAAGAATTGGTTTATTGTCAATTGGCTTACCTAGCGGGTTGGGTTAGGTGCCATCAAGACTAGTTGGATTTTGGGTCGTGACAACACTCTTCTCACCAGCGTGGATGATGACAGTGAGCGTAGGTGGATAGAGCGGTTTGTCATCATCGCTACTAGGGACATCATCCCGGCCACATTTTCATCTTTTCCTGAATCATGAAACCGTTTTCGTAAGTTTGTGATGTATTCATTTCTTTCCTTTGTAAAAGGATAATTTTCTGTTATTCTTGACCTTTTTGTTTCCGTTATTCCAGCTACCTGGTGGGAACCACCTCGGGTTCAAGGCCTAGACCAATGGGTTCAGAAGATTCCGGACATTACAACACCAGAATCCCGCCGATGAAATGAAATGGCTCCCAAATATCGTAGTTCATTCATTTAAAAAAAATAGTAAATGAGCAACTTACCAAATACATAAAAGATGTAAATGGAGGAGCATGATCCTCTGGTCCTTAGATATATGTATTAGATTTGTCTAAAATCTATCTAGATTTTGTCTTAAAGTGCCAAATAACATTTTCTAAATATATGTCACTTGATTTAACCTCATGATTCACTGCCTTCCTTTTAATATTATATAGATTGTACGTAATCTTAAAATAAAAATAATTCTAAAATAAATTCCTGAAAGACTTAAGCCATAATTAAAATGTCAAACGTCAAGTGGCAATGTTATGTTAACTTAACAATTATAGAATAATGTGTAAACTATGAAATGCCACATATAGGTTTAAATATAAAATTATTTCAATGCAGGAAAATACTCATGGTAGCTGATTAAAATTGTAGGAAAAAATATGGAGGAGGGGCCGGGGGAGGTGGAGCAAGAAATAATGTGAAATATTTATATTGTGAATTAATTTTAAAGATAAACTCAAGTAATATAAATAATACACACAAATATTATAGATAAATTTAGAAACTATAGAATTGTAATTAATAGAATAAAAGGCTAAGAAATGAAAAATTATTACATGAGTAAAAAAATATGTATTTATATGTTTTATCAAAAAGAGAGTTGATAGACTATGATATTCCTAATTGTGAAGATAAAAAATAGTATTAATAATGAAATATTAACATTAAATATTGGACAATATAATAAGAAAAAATATGGAAAAAAAATTAATCGATGACTATATGATTCCTTTTCTTTTTTACTTCATATAAATTTTATTATTAGGCATATTGTATTGAAAATAAGAGCATAATTAGAATTTTGTTAAAGCAATATGCTTAAATAAAGCAGCTTATGTCTTTAGAAAATTAGAGAGGTACTTTAAGGTGGTTCTATATTGGTAACTAGATGTCAATAAGGGTTATGTGGTTTAAAGAGAAGCAAAGTGCAAAAAGAAAGACAAATATGAGTATTGTTCAAGAATGGTGTAGTCACTTGTATCCCAAATTATTATCCTATCCTTCCCTAATCCTACATTACAAGCTTAAAAAGTTCTTATGGGATCTCCAACCGAATGTTTTTTAATAGGCAACGATATAAATAAGGGCAAGCTTATGGTATGATATTTTGTAACACTTGAAACTCTTTGTTGAGAGTGAGTGTCTTTGTGCATTTGTCCCTTGTGTTGTTATTGTAAATATGTTGATTTTGGAAATTTTTTCGTATGAGGGCACATGAATTATAATGGATTGGTAACATTCATAGATTCCAAATTGAGTAAATTGAGCATATGTAGTAGACTAGTGCTTTTGAGTCACTTCTTGAGGCTTGGTTGTTGTCACTTGATTATTTTGAAACTCCATTGCATTCTTGAAATTTTTTTAAATGAGGGAGTTATTTGGTTGAGATTCACATGCTTGAGCCTGATTATTAGTACCACCTAAATCCATAAGTGTTATGCTTAATTGGAGAATGTGATTTGGAAATGATAGTGATGCTAATTGTGCATTGATTAGTAGAGCCTCATCGAGTATTTGGTTTTGATTTGCTTGAGAACAAGAAAAAGCTTTAAGTTGGGGGTGTTGATGAGTGGTGACTTTACCATATTCTAGTCTCTTTTCTTCAGTTTTTGTGTCCTTTAATTATAAAATGAGGTGAATTATGTGTGCATTGCTAGATTTTCAGGTACCTTGAACCTTGAAGAGAGTTGAGATCAAATGAAAGGAAATTGTGCAAAAAGAGTAAAAGAAGTAAAAATATTTCCAGTGAAATCGCATATGCGGTCTCGCGTCTGCGAGAAAAGGTCCGCATATGCGGAATCTGGCTTGCAAGGCATAAATCGCTTATGTGACCACTAATCCGCTTCTGCGGAACCACTTTTGCGGTTGAGTTACGCATTTGCGAAGCCGTTTCTGCGGCAACATCTCCTCTTCTGCAGAATAGCTATTTTCACCAAAAACCGTATCTGCGTGCATCCATTCCTCATCTGCGGAGCCGCACCTGCAATGATTCTTCCGCAGGTGCGGTCAACAGGTTTCAGACCTGGGCACTTCTACCATTTCACATTTTCTTTATTCCAAACCTACAAATACATGACCTAGCTTATTGGAAAGAGATCTTTTGGCTTATTTTCAGTCTCTTGACTAGAGAACAAAAGTTTTAGAGCTAGGGTTCTTGCACACACACTTGGGATTTGAAGATTTGAAGTTTTTGGTTAAGAATTTCTTACCCATTTATGTTTATTTCTTCATTTCCTTACTTTGTATTGTATATCTAAGTGTGTAGTATTTTTTCCAACACTTGAATCTTGTTTATGGGAATATTCATATTTAAAGTGTGGATTAAATATCTTGCTATGCTTATCTATTGAACGATTTTTATTTATTATGAAGTGAGTTACTATTTCTTTAATTATTTTTGTTCTTTAATGTTTTCAAAGGGATTAGCTAACCCTAGGACTCGCCCATTTACTTCGAATTAATTTTGGGAAAGATAATTTAGGGTTGGGAAAGATTAATTAACAAGAATTTGAGGCGTTAACCCACATTTTATAGATTCTACCTAGGGTGTGCTTAATCTCTTAATTGAACTACATGTAGTCATATTCGGGTGTGCTTAATCTCTTAATTGTTTTAGGGATAATTCAATAAGGAAGTCTTTTTAGTCTTTGGAAGAAGCTAATATAGAATTATTACCCGAGGCTAATTAACATAAACTCGCTCATATTTGTAAAATCGTAAAATACATTGGATCGTTACTTTAGTGTAATTCCCAATGCATCCATGCTTGTAGCCATTGATCATTTTATTTTCTTTCTAGGTTAGTTTACATTTCCGCAGTTAATTATAAATATTTTCTCAAAACCTTTCTAAGTGTTTGGCTTAGCATAATAAGTGATAATTCTCTTACACGCCTAGTTGCCTACATATTGTTCTTTGTGGGATTCGACCCCGACTCATATTTGGGTAAATTATATTGCATGTGATGGTGTCCATTTACTTTTTAGTAGTGGATTGGGATATCATCAGCATCTCATCCACCTCTACCCCAATGACATTTAGGTGCAACATTGTTATTGTCGCCAGTCGCGGTACACGAGGAGACGATTATGATAGAGGCTGGTACGATCATTTCATGGTTGTCCCAAACCGTGAACTAGTCTCTTCCAATGACTAGCCTTTTTCGGAGAGGTGGAACGACAAGGGTAAGTATATCACCTTCATCTCTAGTCAGCATTTATTGTCTGTTTTCTAATTCGTAGCTTTGGGATTGCAACAGTTATGGAGGCACTCGGGAAAGATTCCAGCATCGAGGAATGGGTTAAGAAGATTCTATCATCCTCCCCTGATGTTTTATACTTCAATACCACACAAGAGGGGTGTGATTTGTATGGCGTCCAATTTTCACGTGCACTGATTATAGAAGGATCCGATACTTCTATGTGTTCCTTATACTACTGTTGCAGAAATAGTACATGCGAAAAGTAAAGAGCACAAGTATTTTTACGTGAAAAATACCCAGCTCAAAAGGTGAAAAAAATCACGACCTACTACTCAGTAGGATTTTTTCCAACACTTCACTAAATCACTGAGCCAAAAAAATATTTACAAAATTCTTTGTAAACCTAAGGATTACCTCTAATCCCGTTGTGCAAATCAGCCTCTAACTGTTACAACAACTTCAAGTTAGCTCTAACTCTAATACTCAGAGTACCTAATACAATTGCCTCTAAATAAAGCTGAAAGGTACAATTTGAAAACACCTACTACAATGAAAGTAGAATAAAAGACAGACACTTGAAACTGGTTCTTCTATCAGGTTCATGTACCTTCAGGTTCGTTATAAGTAGGGATTTTGAATACTTATTAGTGCCTTTTTGCTTTTATTTTAGTCTAAAAGCATTGGATCTTGTTCCTAAAGCTAATAAAAAGTGCAAAATTGCAGGAATGTTGGAATTTGGACTTCCGAGATAAAATACGACTAAAAAATGAATTGTCCTAGCTCAAGGCAACATAAGGGTACAAAAGAAGACAAAGTGTGGTCCACAGAAGGAATTATTCGGCAGTAGAAGAAATTGCGGTTCACATAATTCCATCTGCGGCTGCAAACAACGAAGGAAATCCCAACAGACTTTCTAGCAAACTGCAGACTATATAGGAATTGTGCGGCCGCAAAAGAAGAGTTTAAGATCAACTTCAGACGGTGTGCAAATTTTCAAGTTCCAAGTCCCTCAGAATTGCGGACTGCACAAGAATTGTGCTGCCGTAGGAGAAGTGCCCTGCGGCCACAGACATAAAAGTGCGGACCGCAGAAGACTAGGTTGTGGCCAAAGTTCTAAATTTGTGGACCGTAGAAATATTGTCTCGCGACTGCAGTTCAGAATTGTGCGGCCACAGAATCCCAGCTCCTGCAAAATGAAAAATTGTGTGGCCGCAGAACCTCCTGAAGGGCATTTTTGTCCGAAATTTCTAGCCTTGTATAAACAGACGAGTTTCATAAATTAGGTCAACTTTTGACATCAGCATGTCCTGTAGCAATTTTTCTTTTACTGTTTTGGAAGTTTTCTATATTTTAGGGTATTTTATTATAGATTTTATTATTGTAACTTTACAATATGAGTTTAATTAGTATTTGTTCTTCTATTTCTTAAATTTCAAGTATGAGTAGCTAGATTATTACTAGGGTTGTGACCTAACCCTAGTGTATAAACCTTATGGGTATCTAATTTAGTGCTTGTTTATGATTGGGTATTTATTATTTAGCCTTGTTTATGCTTTAATTTGTGGAATTAATGGTTGTATACATTAGCTCATGCCTATTTGACTTAGTCTCTACACGAGAAAGAGAGACTTAGTCTAGTAAAATTTGGCTAACAAGAAATTGGGTCAATCGAGAGATTGATTAACCCAAATAAAGGGTTCAACCTAGAGATAGTAATAACCCGACTTGAGCTTTTATCGACCGTTTTGTGTGATACCCATTTGGACTTGAGAAAGCCAAATTGGGCAAAACCACTCTCTGACCGAGAGGTATTAAGTGGGTATTTAAGAGTTGATAGCTATAATACACCCCGATCAACAAAACAACCATTAAGATTTTTATCCCATTAGGCGAACACCTAGGTGATGGTCATAGCCCTAGGCCTTTTACAAACTTGAAAAACAACAAAAACAATTATCCTAGTTTTATTTGTTTACTTTGCTATCTTTAGTTTTAAATTAGAAATAGCAACAAAACCATTTTGTGGAAGTGCAAATTAAGTTAGTTCAAATTCACGCATTAGAATATATACTCCTAACTCCCATCTAGCTCCCTGTGGATTCGATCCCGACTCTTCGTTGGGTTACCATAATTGCATTCGACCATTTTATACCTTGTTTTAAGATGTGCATTGTGCGTGATAGTCAATTTTTGGTGTCGTTGTCGGGGAGTTACAAACGGTGTTAGCTACATATTTGCTTGTGTTTTTGGAATATCTTCTTTTCCTTCCATGTTACTAACGTGTTAGGCAATTGTAGGTTCAACCATGGCAAACAATGAGCTTGGAAATATTGCTTTGGGTGATGTGGATATTGACGATGATCAAGTGGATAAGGTTCCTTTTGAACCTCAAGCCAATAGAAGAGGCCGGGTGCCTCATGACAATGTGCCCATTCCAACCCCACCTCCACCACGAGCGGCTCCACACTGGGTGTTGCCCAATGAAGGATATACAAGTGCAATAGTCCCGCCCTGTATTAGGAAGGGCAACTTTCAAATAACCAATGTGATGCTCACTTTGCTAGAGCAACGGGGTTTCTTCACCGGTGCTCCAGGTCAAAATGCATATAAACATTTGAAGGAGTTTGTGGACACGTGTTGGGGGAGTAAACAAACAAATGTCTCCGAGGATGCATTGAGACTACGGATTTTTCCCTTCTCTTTATGGGGAAAAGCTGTAGATTGGTTGGAACGTTTGCCGAACTATTCCTTTCACACTTGGGATGAATTGGCGAAAACGTTTATTTCTAAGTACTTCTTTTCAGGGCACATGGCTACACATAGAGATGAAATTCTAGCATTCAAGCAAGAGATTAATGAACCACTACACGAGATATGGGAGCGATATATAACAATGGTTAAAGAATGCCCCAACAACGATATGACGAAGAACATGATTCAACAAACTTTCTATCGTGGGATCAACACAACCAACCAATGTGTAGTGAATCAAATTGCCGGTGGGAACTTCATGACTACGCCTTATACGGAGGCGTGTGAGATCTAAGATAAAATGGCGGACACAATATCGGTATGGAAATCTCAGGCAAATGTTCCACAAGGTGATCCCAACATGATTCTCCTCCACAAAGAGTTGCATGACCATGGGCAAGCCATAGCCGAATTGACTACCATCATGAATAAACTAGCAAAGACTCAACTTCAACAAGTGCAAAATCCTAGGCAAGTCAATGCCATGGAGGGAGTAAACATGATGGTGAACAAACGGAAAACTAAGGTTCCACAAGTGCAACAACGAGTGGACAATTTTGTGCAAGAAGATAGTGGGTTTGATCAAGATGATTCTTACAATGTCCAAGAAGAGGAGGTGAAATATGTGAACAACTTTCAAGGGCAACGAAACAACTTCCAAGGGCCAAATCAACAATAATGGTGACCTTAAAACAATCAAGGCAATTGGAATTCTAACAATCAGGGTAATTGGAATGGTGGAAACAATCAAGGGAATTGGAATAACAACAACAATCAAGGTAATTATGGTGGTAACAATCAAGGTGGATGGAACAATAATCAAGGCAACCGGGGGTCGGGTTTTCAAAGGCCCCCGATGTATCAACAACCGAGCAACCCGCCTCTTTATCATTCCCATGGTCCTAGTTCTTCCAACAATGAAATGGGGCATATTGAGAATATATTCAAGCAAATGATAGAGAAGAATGCCGATTCCGATGCTCAACTTGCCTCAAAAAACACATTGATCCGCAACTTAGAAATGAAAATGGGGCAAATCTCTCAAGCTCTAAACTCTCGTCCTAAGAGGGCACTATCAAGTGACACGGTGGTGAACCCAAAGGGTGGGAACAACATGGGGCATGCCATGGCCGTTACTACAATAAGTGGAAGAGGTGGGAATGCACCCACCTCAAGTCAAAGGCAACTTGTGGATGATGAGAAAGTATTACAAGAAGAAGAGATTCTACACAATGTGGTGCAAGTAGATGATGAATTGCGGATTGATATTGATGATAATGTGGAAGAGACTCAAGAGGAAGTGAACCCGTCTAGGGATCACGTTATTGACATATCGGAACTGGTAGTGCAAAAGGCTAAGGCACCATTGCCTAAGCCTCCTCCTTCATATCCTCAAAGGCTTGCCAAGAAAAAAGGCAAGAATCAATTCAAAAAGTTCATTGACATGATGAAGAGTCTCTCGATCAATATACCATTAGTTGAAGCTTTGGAGAAAATGCCCGGTTATGCAAGTTTATGAAGGATTTGGTGACAAAGTGATCGGTGCCAAACCTACACCACTATTAAGTAGCGAGGATGGTCGATGCAGTTTTACCCAATAAGGTCGGGATCGATTTCCACAGGGAGTTAATTGATTTGGAATTAGGTATTTATCTAAATCTAGATGTGTGTGTTGTTCCTAATTGCACTTACAAACATGATGGTGTTGATTCTACTTCTATTTCTATTTCTATTGTATGCTAAGATTAAAGCTAAGTACAATATTTTTGATGATAGGTTACAAGTGTTTAAAAGGACTAGGGTAGTGACTTCTGCCTAGGTGGATATCTAACGGGTATCAAGAATCTAGGGCGAGTTTGATTTGATTGGGGTCGTAATATAGCTATCACACCCAAGTACTCACTCTATACCTCTCGTTAGATTTAGTGATTTTGCCCAATTTGTCTTTCTCAAGTCCAAATGGGTATTCATGCAATACAAGTGATATTAGCTCAAGTCGGGTATTACTATCTCTAGGTTTAACCCTTTTATTGTAGCTATCAATTTCTTGACTTCACCCAAATTCCTTGTTAGCCTAGTTTTCCTAGACTTAGTCCCTCTTTCTCAAGAAGAGCCTAAGTCACAAAGGCATGAATCAGTGTTTGCACCCACTAATTCTACAATTCTAGCATGAACTAGGCTAAATATCACTAACCCATAAACAATCAAGACCTAAAATTCAAGACCCATTAAATACCCATATTAGGGTTGGGTCATAACCCTAGCTATGGGTCTAGCTACCCATAATAATAGCAGAAATCAAATATAAAGAGAAGATATAATCCATAATACTAAATTAAAAGGTAAAAATCTAATGTTATAAGGTAAATCTTGTACAAAATTGCCCAAAAGGGAAAACCCAGCCGTCTCATGTACTCTGCAAAAACATAACATAACCCAAAATTGACAAAAAGATCTATTTATACTTAGCTGAAATTTCCGGACAAAAATACCCATGTGGAAGTTTCGCGGCCGCGTAATTCTGACCGCGTCCGCACATTTGCTTTCACGACAGCATAATTCTGATTGCGGTCCGCGTTTTTTCACATCTGGACCTGGGTTGAACCTTGTTTCGCGAACCGCGTAATTTCCACCACGTCCGCGTGAGAGACTTCCGCAGCTGCGTAATTTTAACGCGGACCGCCCTTCTCATTTTTGCTTGAATTATGCACTCTCTAAACCTTAGCAACCGCTGTCCGCGGAATTCCCATCGCGGTCGTGCTGGTACTTTTACGGCTGCATCTTCTTTTCGCGGTCCGCATTCATGTTTGTGCCCAAAAAACCATCTCTCTGATTCTTCATATCGCGGACCCCGAAATAATGGCCGCGTCCGCGTTGATACTTTCGCGGCCGCACATTTTTGTCGCAGTCTGCGTTCTACACCTCTTGGCCCAGTCTTGGTTTTTGTTCAAGTTTTGACTCCTTTATGAGTTGATTATGGCTTCTTTGGCTTATTTTGAACAATCCCTGCAAGCAAACATATTAAGTTAGTTTTCGGGAATACCTTCACGCATTTTTGGCCCAAAACAAAAGTAAAAGAGAGCAATGAATCGGCTAAAATCCCTACTTATAAACTCCCCCAAACTTAAGCTTTTTTGCTTGTCCTCAAGCAAATAAGGTAATTCCCACCTCCAAAAGAAAATGAAAAGGATATTTCAGCTGGCCTAAGGTGACTTCATCAAGCATCAATTGGGACTAACAATTACTCTCAATACAAATGAATTATCAACAACATCATGTTATGACCTTTTGAGTTCCATAGTTCTAATGTGACACTAGAGCATCAAGAGTTGACTCAATTCATCAAGGAAGCTCGTTCTCTCACGTAGGTCATTGTGGATCCCAAATTCCTCCTCCTCTACTCTCCATGAGCAAATCTGACTTTTTAGAATGTAACACTGAAAACAAGGATTGTGAAGAAGTGAGCTCATCACTCTCAAAAGAATGCCACAAGTCCGGCTCTAAGTAACATAAGCTTGCCCCTATGTAAATCACCACTAATGTAAGCTCACTCAACTTGAAATCATATAGGGTTTTTAGCAGGGATGTAATGAAGGACTTTGGATCAAGGTAGGACATAACGAACTATGATGGTTTCATCTTTCCTTAAGCACTCCATTTTCTCATTTCGGCTCGTACTTTCTTTACTCTTTAAGTCATTTTTCTTCTTCCTTAGGGGAACTAGAGAGACAAACCGTCACTCTTTCTTACTCATGACAATCATTTTTCTTTTTTTCTCATCATTCTTTGCCTTTCATCATTATGTTCTTTGAATCCCTTCAACCTTCTCTTTCTTTTTGACATATTTCTTTTTGGCTTTTCTTCCTTTTCTTTGCCTTTCCTTTTCATCAATTCTCTTCTTTTTTTGAACCTTTTATCACTTTTAATTTTCTCGTCTCTCCCCCTAACTTATGTTTTTGCCAATTGTTCATCATGAATGCTAAGGAAAGAGTGGGTGCCAAGATAGGGTAATTATACAACAGATAAAGGCTTGTAATGTGGCTATTGAATGAAAAAGGTTTAGGCTCAAAGAGGTTGACTAGGGATATCATAATGTAGGCTACGGAAGCTTTCAAAGTTCAAATTGGACCAAGGAGAGCCTACAATCACTTCTCAAGTCGAGCTACACTTAGAATTTCGCCTAGACAAACATTCAGGGCAAGTTTTAGACTTACTGGCACGGGACTTGGACTTGCAATTCAATACCTCACCTCGCAAGCTAATGGATTGTTAAAGAGAACAGAGTCGAGGGCCCACAACAACCTTAGCTAAGATTGAAGATCACAAATGGCTCAAAGAAACAACTCGATGATTGCTTTAGTCAACTCAAGAGTCTAAAGGTCACAACTAGAGCTATTGTTTGTCAATCAACTTATCCCTAACAATGAGGTCAAAGGTAAATGTGTTAGTACCAAGTGAAGCCTGCTTGAGACACTTTTATTCGTTACTACTATATATCAAAGCAAAAAGAAAACGGACTCAATCCCTTAAGAAGGTTGTCACGCCATCCATCGTTGGGAAGAGCCACCCGGTTCACACAACATCCACCTTTGGAAAGAACCATGGCAATAAGAAGATCAAATGCTTATTGATAATGCAGAATGTAAAAAGAAGGTAAAAACTCAAAAATAAGCTACTAAATGAAATAAAAAGCTAAGCTATTAAGAAAAAATACGAAAGAAGTTATGAAGTAAACTACAGAAAAGTAAAATGAATATGTACAATAATGGAGTGAAACGAATATATACAAAATGGAAATGATATATATATATATATATATATATATATATATATATATATATATATATATATATATATATATATATATATATATATATATATCGAATGGTAAAGTTATATACATACCAAAAGTGAAAAATAACGAAAGTTAAAATAACGATAAATAAAGGTAAAGAAAATAGTATCATAGTTATTGCATACCAATGTCATCAAATCATAACCAAATCAAAATGGAACCCCCCCCCAAATAAAAGATAACATTGTCCTCAATGCTAATATCAAAATAAGATCAGGGAAGAGTTAGAGAGTAAAGAAAACTACCTATGTAGTCTCTGTCTGCATGGGGTCAGGCACATGAGTGGGGTCCTCGGACTGTATAGGATCATCAGCTCCCTCCGGGTCCTCTAACTGGATCTCCAAATCCTCTGACTGGGCGACCACAAATCCTCTAACTGGAGCTCTATCTGTCTCATGCTCTACTACCTGTGCTGTTGGGGTAGTCTCCTCCATAAGCAAGTCAAGTGGGATATCTCCAGCAGAAGTGAACTTCTCTACCTCCCTCTTCAGCTTCTCCACTGACTCCTTTGAGGCCAGAGTCTTTCTTATCTTCTTTACCTGCTTGCCTAGATCCTTGATCACCTTACCATGAGTATCCAAAGTCTCCAGGATCTTCTTTTGGTTGTCCATGAGCTTCTTCTGGTTGTCCAGAAGCTCCTTAAATGAATCCTCCACTGATGGAGGTACCTGAAGCTGTGCTAGGGCTGACTGTGCTGCTAATGCACTGGATAAGACAGACAGCTTTGATGTAGCTGCCTGCATCCAGTTGTTGATGCTGGATAAGGTCTGAGAAACCCGCAGTGTAGTCTGGGGGTAAGTAGAAGAAGAGTGCATATATAGTGGCACAATAATGGATGTCCCGGATGAAGGAGGAGGCATGGCAGTTAAAGGTCCCCCTGATGTGGAAGGCTCTGACCCGGTGGCCACTACCCTTGGCTCTTCAGACTGGCCAGTGGAGGTAGTGGTTTTACCCTTTGCTTTAGGGTTGTCCGGTCCTTGAAGGATATACTAGGAGAAAGGTTTCTTCGGCTTTACCTTCGTGTCATAGTGCCTCCCCTCTACCCTTTGGTCCTCGAGATATATAGTGATGAAGTTGGGGTAGGGGTAGGACCTTTCTTCTTTTTTGGTTGCTTTGGAGATATGGTGGAATATGAGGTTCCCCACATTGATTGGATACCCCGCCATGATGGAATCTATTAGGATCGCCCGAGAGAGTGGGATGACACTATCATGGTGGCTAGGATCAAGCCGGTTGTATACAAATGTGCACCACCCTTTGGCTTCAAAGCTGAGGGTGTTTCTGGCGATTGGGACTCCAGGTGCAAGCCAGGCCGGCATTGTCCCTGGGATGGCTATTACTTCCACTAGCCAAGGCCGGGCTGCTTCATCTAGGGCCATCTTCTCCAAATACTGTACAACTTCCACATCCTCAAAACTGGCATATTTGTTCAAGGTGTCGCCATCAAACCGTATCTTTAGGTTTCGTACCTTTGTCACACTGGTGCCCTTTTTGATATGGGCAACATTTGCGTAGAACTCCTTGACAAGGTACCCATTGGCATCTGGAACCTTGTTGGTGAAGTACTTCCACCCTTTTCTCTCCTCAAACTGTCTCTTGATATTTGGAATTTGAAGAAGGAGATCTCTTTCTATAAACTATCGCTTAAGGGTGAACGGCCTTTGGGGCCACCATTCCCAGAATTTGAGATATGCTTTCTCGCTCACGAGTCTATCCACCCATACCTTGGGCTTCATTGATCTAGCAAGACAACCCACAATGGTATCACCCCTCTCCCGTCATCCGGGACTTTGTCATCCTCATCTACATTGATAGGAGCAGCTGTTAAGGCCGTAGTTGCAGCAGGTTGGAAAGATGGCTTTGATGCCTCCCTACCACCCTCTGAGCCATCAGACGACCCAGAAGAGGAGGTTGCATCATTGATTAGGCGGAAGGGTTGTGATTCGGCCTCTTATTGAGGTTGTGTAGATTCCCCCTCAGAAATCTCCCAAGATGGGAGATATTCACTTGTGTCTGATGATTTGGCAAGAGGTCGAGCGAGGGTTTGCATTTTTCTTATGATTCTTTTAGTTGCTAAGGGCAAAGCCTGCTTTTCTTTTGCCCCAGCCTCGAGAGAATTCTGCCCTCCCTTTTGATTTGTCTGCTCCTCCACGAGATCACACTATTTTCTGCAATACACAATTAGTGAAAGATAATTAGAATTGGGGTTCAATCATGCCTTAAATTAGTACAGATGAAATGAACAACAGTGCTTCTCAAAACAGGGCATTGCGGACCGCGAAAGAGTGGACGCAATCGCGGAATGCCCATTGCAGACAGCGAAAAAGTGAATGCGGCCACGAAGAGGTTAGGTTCAGACTACTGACTCTCTGATCTTGGACACACGCGGACAGCGAAAAATTAGACGCGGCCGCGAATGACCAATCGCGGACAGCAAAAAAATGAACGCGACCGCGAAAGCAATTAACAGACTCTTTGAAGTTCACAAGCGCGGACCGCGAAAACTTGAATGAAGTCGCGAAGGACCAACCGCGAACAGCGTAAAAATGACCGTGTCCGTGAACTCTTATCAATCACTCAATAACCAAAAGGTGGGGTAGCACGGACAATGAAAAAATGAACGCGGCCGCCTACCCTATCGCGGACCGCGTAAAATTAACAGTGGATGCAAAATTCAAAGAAGATCGGTACTAAGAACACTGATAACTAGGGTTTTCACTAAGTGTGCAAAAATTAGTTCAATTAATCATGCAAAGTTACTAACCCCAGCTCCCATTAGGCATATAAACACTACCCACATATATTTAAGTATCGATTAAGCATTAATTTGAGATCATGGCATGCATCTAACCCTAACTGAAAAGAAAAATTAAAACAAAGAGAAAAGAAAAGAAAAAGATAAAATCACATCATGGAATTGAACATACGAGTTGTAAAATTGTAGTAGGAAATGAAATCTTAATGTGAATGAGATGAAAATTGAGAGCATGATGAGATGAACAGTGCTTTTTGTGCGGCAAAACGTTAGGGTTCGAAAAGTGTAAAATGTTTAAGAAACCCTTATTTATACTAATCAACTATGGAACCCACCGCGTTACCTGAGCGCAGTCGCGAAATTCTATCGCGGTTCACTCTATGTTACCATATGTAGACTAGCTTCAAGCACATGGGCGCGGTCTGCGGAATATTGGCCGCGGCCGTGAAATACTCACGCGGACAGTGATATTTTGGGCGCGGTCCGCAAACTTCCAACAATTAGCCAAATTTTTCCTTGTCAAAATCCTGCACTTCAGAACCGGTTCCTACATACACTTCACAACCAGTTCCTACATACACTTCACAACCAGTTAATCCAAAACAATGCCTAATCTAAGAAGAAAATCAAAAGAAAGAAAAACACATGGGTTGCCTCCCAAGAAGCGTCTAATTTAACGTCGCGGCACAACGCATGTTACCATCATCATTTGAAACATCCGTAACCGAGAGTTGAATAGAAAAACCAAGTCACCCTCCTTGAATTCTTTGTTCCAGATATATTTGTCATGTAAGTACTTCAACTTGTCCTTATACAAGGACGAGCTGGAATAAGCATGGAACCGGAACTCATCAAGTTCATTTAGTTGCTCTACCCAGATATTGGCAGCTACATCCCATTCAAGGTTCAACTTCTTCAGTGCCCACATGGCCTTGTGCTCTAATTCAATCGGAAGATGGCATGCTTTCCAAATACCAACCGGTATGGAGACATACCAATTGGAGTCTTGTAATCTGTACGATAGGCCCATAAAGCATCGTCAAGTTTCCTTGACCAATCCGTCCAGTTTGCTTTGACAGTCTTGGATAATATGCTCTTGATCACCCTTTTGGAGACCTCAACTTGTCCACTAGCTTGTGGGTGATAATGGGTTGACACCTTATGATTGACACCATACTTAGAAAGTAAAGTGTCGAAGGCTTTGTTGAAAGAATGAGAACCCCCATCACTAATGATAGCCCTTGGGGTGCCGAACCTTGTGAAGATATTTTTCTTTAAGAAAGCCACCACACTCCATGCCTCATTGTTGGGAAAATCCACAGCTTCAACCCATTTGGAAACATAATCAACAGCAACCAGAATATAAGTGTTCCCACATGAACTCACAAATGGCCCCATAAAGTTGATGCCCCACACATCGAAAATATCAATCTCAAGAATAGTGGTGAGGGGCATTTCATTCTTCTTGGAAATTCCACCAGCTCTTTTTCACTCATCACAACGCCTAACAAGCTTGCTAGCGTCTTTGTACAAGGTAGGCCAATAGAATCCACAACTTAAGACTTTTGTAGCAGTTCTCACCCTACCATGATGCCCACCGTAGGGCAAGGAATGGAAAGCTTCAAGAATACTCAATTGCTCCTCTTTCGGAACACATCTCCGGATAACACCATCATTGCAAATCTTGAAAAGATATGGCTCGTCCCAATAATAATCCAAGCTGTCCCGTTTGAGCTTCCTCCTTTGGTTAGAAGAGAGCCCACTCGGGACAATGCCGGTCACAAGAAAGTTAGCCACATCGGCGAACCAAGGCATCCCATTCAAAGATACGGAGAGGAGTTGTTGATCCGGAAATGAATCATTAATCTCGAGGCCAACATGGGGCCTCCCCTCCTCTTCCAAGCGGGACAAGTGGTCCGCCACTTAATTCTCACTCCCTTTTCAATCTATGATTTCAAGGTCAAACTCTTGTAGAATAAGAACCCATCTCATCAACCTAGGCTTAGAGTCCTTTTTGGTCATCAAGTAGCGAAGTGCCGCGTGATCGGTGTGCACAGTCACTTTGGCACCAATGAGGTATGGCCTGGACTTTTCCATGATGAAGACAATGGATAATAACTCTTTCTCGGTCACCGTATAGTTTACTTGGGTGTCGTTCATTGTTTTTCTTGCATAATAAACCAGATGAAATATCTTGTTGATCCTTTTCCCCAAAAACGCTCCTACCACAACGTTGCTAGCATCGCACATGAGCTTAAATGGTAAGCTCCAATTGGATGCGTTAATGATGGGAGTGGTAGTAAATATATACTTGAGAAGATCAAAAGCTTTCATGCAATCATCATTGAACACAAACTTTGCATCTTTTTCCAACAACTTGCACAAGGGGTTCACCACTTTTGAGAAATCCTTGATGAACCTTCGGTAAAACCCCACGTGACCAAGAAAGCTCCTCATTCACTTGACGGAAGTAGGAGGAGGGAGTTTTGAAATCACTTCAATTTTTGCTTTGTCCACTTCAATACCATTCTTTGAGATCTTATGGCCAAGGACAATGCCCTCCTCGACCATAAAGTGACACTTTTCCCAATTAAGCACTAAGTTGGTCTCTTCACATCGGGCCAACACTTTGTCAAGATTACTCAAGCATTCTTCAAATGAATCCCCCACAACACTAAAATCATCCATGAACACTTCGAGGAAGTCCTCCACCATATCCATAAATATTGCCATCATACACTACTGAAAGGTAGCCAGTGCATTACACAAACCAAACGGTATCATGAGAATGCAAATGTGCCATACGGACAGGTGAAGGTGGTTTTCTCTTGGTCTTCATGTGTAATGAGAATCTGGTTGTACCCGGAGTACCTATCCAAAAAGCAATAATAAGCACGCCCGGCAAGTATATCCAACATTTGGTCAAGAAATGGAAATAGAAAATGGTCTTTGCGGGTCACTTTGTTCAGGTTTCTATAATCCATGCATACCCTCCAACCGGTAACAGTTCTGGTGGGAATCAACTTATTTTTCTCATTTGTGATCACAGGCATACCCCCCTTATTCGGGACACATTGTACCGGCAAAGTCCATGCACTATCCGAAATGGGGTACACAACCCCTGCATCTAGCCATTTGATTATATCTTTCTTGATGACATCTTGCATGTCCTCATTCAACCTCCGTTGATGTTCCACGGATGGTTTGGCATCTTCCTCGAGTATGATTTTGTGCATGCAAAAGGCGGGGCTTATACCTCGAATGTCAGCCAAAGTCCATCCTATTGTTTTCTTCCTTCTTTGAAAAGCGCCACAAGGGTGGAATATACATGCACGTTAGTTAAGCACGAAGAAAGATTAACAGGTAATGTGGAACAAGGGCCTAAGAACTCATACCTGAGGTGTGAAGGCAAGGGCTTCAACTCCAATGTTGGTGTCTCCTCGATTGAGGGCTTTGTTGGCGGAGTCTTCCGGTTCTCAAGGTCCAAGGAAAGTTTACGGGGTCCATATGTGTAGGATCCCATTCCTTGCAAAGAATTTTCACATTCTATCAAGCCTGCCTTCTCATCATCCGCATGATTCAACAACACAGCTTCCATAGGGTCTTCCACATTGATCATAGCACTCATGTCATCAATAATCACCTCCGTCACAAGATCCGCAAAAGACCATACTTCATTGCTATTAGGCTGCCTCATTGACTTTCACACGTGGAATACAACCTTTTCATCGCCCACCTGGAAGATGAGCTCCCCAGCTTCCACATCAACCAATTCCTTCCATGTTGCTAGGAAAGGTCTCCCCAATATGATTGTCAACTTCGCAGTCGAGAATCACAAAATCTGCAGGAAGAATCAACTTGTCGACCCGAACTAGAACATCATCAATAATCCCCAGCGACCTTTTTATTGTCCGATCCACCATTTTCAACCTCATGGAAGTAGGTCTTGGTTGCCCAATACCCAATGTCTTGAATACAGAATATGGTATCAAGTTAATGCTCGCTCCCAAATCACACAAGGCTTTGGCGAAATCGGCACTACCAATAGTGCATGGAATTGTAAAGGCACCGGGATCTTCTAGCTTTGAAGCCATGCAATGTACAATGGCACTCACTTGATGTGTCATTTTGATCATCTCACAATTCATTTACCTCTTCTTTGTTACCAAGTCCTTCATGAACTTGGCATATCCCGGTATTTGTTCTAGAGCTTCAACCAATGGCACATTGATGGACAAACTCTTCATCATATCAATGAATTTCTTGAATTGGTTTTCATTGTTTTGCTTTGCAAGCCTTTGAGGATACGGTGGAGGAGGCCTTGGCAAAGGGGCCTTGGCTTTGGGCACTACCGTTTCGGTATGTCTATCACGTGTTCCCTAGACGGGTTCACATCATTTTGTGTCTCCTCCACGTTGTCATCAATGTCTATCCTCACTTCATCATTCACATTCTCATCATTGGCTTGGATCTCATCATATTCTTGCACAACCAAATCATTATTCACAATCTTTCTGGGATTGGAGGTACTTGTATCTCCACCTCTACCGCTTCTTGTGGTCACCGCCATAGCATGGCCTGTATTGTTCCCACCCTTCGGGTTTACTACCGTATCACTTGGTAGTACCCCCTTAGGGCGAGTATTCAATGCTTGAGAAATTTGACCCATTTGTACTTCCAAGTTGCGGATAGAAGTATTGTTGGAAACTATTTGGACATCGGAGTCGGCATTTCTTTCCATCATTTGCTTAAACATACTTTCTATCTGCCCCACCTCATTGTTTGAAGAACTTTGCCCTTGAAACGGATATGAAGGCGGGTTGTCGGGTTGTTGATACATCGGGGGCTTTTGAAAGCCCGACCCCCGATTGCCTTGGTTATTGTTGCTCCAACCCCCTTGGTTTCCATTGCCTCCCCAATTGTTATTATTGTTGCCACTTCAATTGCTATTATTTTTTCCTCCCCAATTGCCTTGTTGATTACCCCAATTTTGGTTGTTGTTCCCCCAATTGTTCGGATTGTTGTTGTTGCCACTATTCCAATTCCCTTGGCCTTGGTTGTCCCAATTTTGATTGATTCCTTGTGATCTCCATTGTTGATTTGGAGCATTGCTCCGTTGACCTTGGTAATTATTGGTATATAAAACTTCCTCACTTTGATCATCATAAGAATCGTCTTGATTGTAGCCACTACCACTCTGCTCAAATTCCTCTTGATTGCTTTGCACTTGTTGACCACGTTGTCTTCTCTTGTTGACCATTAAATTCACTCCTTCCATGGCGTTTACTTGCTTTTGCCCCTGAACCTACTGAAGCTGAGCCTTTGCTAACTGGTTCATAGTAGTTGTCAATTCTGCTATGGCATGTCCGTGATCATGAAGTTCCTTGTGAAGTTGGATGACATTAGGGTCACCCTGAGGAACTTTTGCCCGACTTTGCCAAGCTGAGGAGGTGTCCGCCATCTCATCTAGAATTTCACATGCTTCTGAATATGGCATGTTCATAAAGTTACCCCCTGCCAGCTGATTCACCACACACTGGTTGGTTGTGTTGATACCCCTATAAAATGTTTGCTGGATCATTGCTTCAGTCATATATCATTGTTGGGGCATTCTTTTACCATTGTCTGGTACCGCTCCCAGATTTCATGTAAGGGTTCATTTGGATCTTGTTTAAAGGCTAAGATCTCATCCCTCAAGGTTCTAGGTTGACCTCATCCACATCATTTTCATCTACCTCCTCCCCTTGAGGAATAGGCCCGAGAGCTTCATTATGAGCCATTTGGTACATAGAGCAATTGACACACAAAAATTAGAAAACGGAAGAAAAGAAAAACAAAACACACAAATAGTTAGATAGATAGCTAAAACCGTCTAACTCCCCGGCAACGGCGCCAAAAATTGATCGGTGCCAAACCTACACCACTATTGAGTAGCGAGGATGGTCGATGCAGTTTTACCCAACAAGGTCGGGATCAATTTTCACAGGGAGTTAATTGATTTGGAATTAGATATTTATCTAAATCTAGATGTATGTGTTGTTCCTAATTGCACTTTCAAACATGATGGAGTTGACTCTACTTCTATTTCTATTTCTATTTCTATTGTATGCTAAGATTAAAGCTAAGTACAATATTTTTGATGATAGCTTTCAAGTGTTTAAAAGGACTAGGGTAGTGACTTCTACCTAGGTGGATATCTAACGTGTATCAAGAATCTAGGTTGAGTTTGATTTGATTGGGGTCGTAATATAGCTATCACAACCAAGTACTCACTCTATACCTCTCGGTAGTTTAAGTGATTTTGCCCAATTTGGCTTTCTCAAGTCCAAATCGGTATTCATGCAATACAAGTGATATTAGCTCAAGTCGGGTATTACTATCTCTAGGTTTAACCCTTTTATTGGGGCTATCAATTTCTTGAGTTCACCTCAATTCCTTGTTAGCCTAGTTTTCCTAGACTTAGTCCCTCTTTCTCAAGAAGAGCCTAAGTCACAAAGGCATGAATCAGTGTTTGCACCCACTAATTCTACAATTCTAGCATGTACTAGGCTAAATATCACTAACCCATAAACAATCAAGCCCTAAAATTCAAGACCCATTAAATACCGACACTAGGGTTGGGTCACAACCCTAGCTATGGGTCTAGCTACTCATAATAGTAGTAGAAATCAAAGATAAAGAGAAGATATAATCCATAATACTAAATTAAAAGATGAATATCTAATGTTATAAGGTAAATCTTGTACAAAATTGCCCAAAAGGAAAACCTAGCCGTCTCACGTACTCAGCAAAAACATAACATAAACTAAAATTGACAAAAAGATCTATTTATACTAAGCTCAAATTTTTGGACAAAAATACCCCTGTGGATGTTTTGCGGCCGCGTAATTATGACCGCGACCGCATACTTGCTTTCGCGGCAGCGTAATTCTAATCGCGGTCTGCGTTTCTTCACATCTGGATCTGCGTTGAACCTTGTTTCGCGAAACGCATAATTTCCACTGCGTCCGTGTGAGAGACTTCCGCGTCCACGTAATTTTGACGTGGCCCGCCCTTCTCATTTTTTCTTGAATTATGAACTCTCTGAACCTTAGCAACCACGGTACACGGAATTCTCATTGCAGTCGTGCTGGTACTTTCGCGGCCGCATCTTCTTGTCGCGGTCCGCGTTCATGTTTGTGACCAAAAAACCATCTCTCTTATTCTTCATATCGCAGACCCCGAAATAATGGCCACGTCCGTGTTGTTACTTTTGCGGCCGCACATGTTTTGTCACGGTCCGCGTTCTACACCTCTTGGCCTAGTATTGGTTTTTGTTCAAGTTTTGACTCCTTTATGAGTTGATTATGGCTCCTTTGGATCATTTTGAACAATCCCTGTAAGCAAGCATATTAAGTTAGTTTTCGGGAATACCTTCACGCATTTTTGGCCCAAGACAGAAGTAAAAGAGAGCAATTAATAGGCTAAAATCCCTATTTATGACAAAGAAGCAATCGATGAATTTTAAAACTATCAAAGTCACTCATCAAGTGAGTTAAATTGTGCATTCAATGGCTCCTAAATTGGAAGATCCCGGCACATTCACAATTCCTTGTACCATTGGAAGTGCCGAGTTTGCTAAAGCTCTTTGTGATATTGGGGCAAGTATCAATTTGATGCCCTATTCAGTTTTCAAGACTTTGGGAATTAGGAAACCAAGACCCACATCTATGAGATTACAAATGGTCGATCATACCATGAAGAGACCGTTGGGAGATTCAAGATGTATTGGTTCGTGTTGATAAATTTATTCTTCCGGTGGATTTTGTCATTCTTGATTGTGAAGTGGACAATGAGGTGCCTATTATTCTTGGAAGAACTTTCCTTGCTACAGGGAAGGCTCTTATTGATGTGGAAGTCGGAGAACTCACTTTCCGGGTGGGTGATGAAAAGGTGGTATTCCACGTGTGCAAATCTATGCGGCAATCTAATAGCAATGAAGTCTGTTTTTTTGTGGACTTGGTGACCGATGTGATTGTTGATGATACAAGTGCCACGATCAATGTGGGTGATATGTTGGAGGCTGTCTTGCTCAACTTTGATGATGACCAGATGGATGGCTTCATGAAATATGTGAATTCTTTGCAAGGAATGAGGTCGTACAACTATGCACCCCGAAAACTCTCCTTGGATTCTGAAAATAGGAAAACTCCACCTACAAAGCCTTCAATTAAAGAGCTTCCGACCTTGGAGTTGAAGCCATTTCCCCCACAACTTCGGTATGAATTTCCTGTCCCTTGTTCTACTTTACCGGTTATTCTTTCCTCTTATTTGACTAACGTACAGGTTGACTCCACCTTGGCGGTGCTACATAAGAAGAGGAAGGCTATTGGATGGACATTGGCGGATATTCGGGGAATAAGCCCCGCATTTTGCATGTACAAGATCAACTTGGAGGAAGACACTAAACCATCTATTGAACATCAAATGAGACTGAATGAGGCTATGCAAGAAGTGGTCAAAAAGGATATCATCAAGTGGTTGGATGTCGGGGTTGTCTACCCCATTTTCGATAGTTCGTGGACTTCTACGGTGCAATGTGTCCCAATGAAGGGTGGCAAGATGGTGGTCACCAATGATAAGAATGAGTTGATTCCTACAAGAACGGTGACTGGGTGGAGAGTGTGTATGGACTATCACAAGCTCAACAAAGTCACAAGGAAGGATCATTTTCCACTTCCCTTCCTTGACCAAATGCTTGATAGGTTGGCCGGCCATGCTTTCTATTGCTTTCTAGATGGATATTCGGGCTATAACCAAATTCTTATTGCTCCGGAAGATCAAGAGAAAACAACTTTTACATGTCCCTATGGTAGTTTAGCATTCAAGTGGATGCCATTCGGTTTATGTAATGCACCGGCAACTTTACAAAGGTGTATGATGGCTATCTTTACGGACATGGTGGAGAACAACCTTGAAGTTTTCATGGATGACTTCTCGGTGGTTGGGGATTCCTTTGATGATTTCTTGGCAAATTTGGATAAGGTATTGGCAAGATGTGAAGAAACGAATTTGGTGCTAAATTGGGAGAAGTGTCATTTCATGGTCGAGAAATGCATTGTCCTTGGCCACAAGATCTCTAAGAATGGCATTGAAGTCGACAAGGCAAAGATCGACGTGTGGAGTTTCTTAGGCCACACGGGGTTTTACCGACGTTTCATCAAGGATTTCTCTAAAGTGGTGAACCCGTTGTGCAAACTTTTAGAGAAAGATGTCAAGTTTCACTTCAATGATGATTGCATGAGAGCCTTTGAATTGTTAAAGTTCAAGTTGACAACCTCTCCCATTATCACCGCTCCTAATTGGAGTATCCCTTTTGAGCTCATGTGCGATGCTAGTGACAAAGCGGTTGGAGCTATTTTAGGGCCACGCATCAACAACATTTTTCATCTAGTCTACAATGCTAGTAAGACCATGAATGGTGCTCAAGTCAACTACACCGTTATGGAGAAAGAGCTCCTTGCCATTGTTTTCGCAATTGAAAAGTTTTGCCCATACTTGATGGGTGCGAAAGTTATTGTCCACACGGATGATGCGACACTTCGCTATCCTATTATCAAGAAAGATACCAAATCTCGGTTAATGAGATGGGTGATTTTTTTGTAAGAGTTTGATATTGACATCCAAGATCGAATAGGGAGTGAAAATCAAGTGGCTAACCACTTGTCTCATTTGGAGGAGGAGGGGAGGCCGCAGGATGACCTTGAAATCAATTACTCCTTCCCGATGAGCAACTCCTGGCTATTTTAATGAAGGAGATGCCATGATTCGCGGATCTAGAAAATTTCCTTGTGTGTGGAATTATCCAGGATGAGTTCTCTTCAAACAAAAGGAAGAAGCTCAAACGGGATTTTCAAGATTATTATTGGGATGACCCATTCCTTTTCCGAATTTGTACGAATGGGGTAATTAAAAGATGTGTACTGGAAGAAGAGCAAAATGATATTCTTGGGGCTTGTCATTCTTTGCCATATGGTGGTCACCATGGTAGCGCAAGAATGTCGGCCAAAGTGATAAGTTGTGGTTTTTATTGGCCCAACTCTTAACAAAGATGCAAGTAATGTGGTGAAAATATGCGATGAATGTCAACGGGATGGTGGAATCTCGAAGAAGAATGAAATGACTCTCACTACCATTTTAGAGATTGATATTTTTGATGTGTGGGGTATTGATTTCATGGGCCCTTTTATGAATTCTTGTGGAAACACCTACATATTGGTTGCGGTTGACTATGTGTCTAAATGGGTTGCACCCATTACGCTACCCAACAATGAAGCAAGAAGTGGGGTGGCATTCATGAAGAAGAATATTTTCACAAGGTTTGGTACTCTGCGGGCTATCATAAGAGATGTGGGATCACATATTTGCAACAAGAAATTTTACACTTTACTTAGCAAGTATGGTGTTACTCATAAGGTTGTGACTCCCTATCATCCACAAGCTAGCGGTCAATTGGAAGTCTCCAACCGGGAGATAAAGAGTATCTTGTCCAAAATAGTGAATGCTAACCGGACGGATTGGTCCAAGAAGCTTGATGGTGCATTATGGGCTTATCGGACGGCTTACAAATCACCTATCGGAATGTCTCCATACTGGTTAGTTTTCGGAAAAGCTTGTCATATCCCGGTGGAACTTGAGCACAAAGCCATGTGGGCTCTAAAGAAGTTGAATCTTTATTGGGATGTAGCCACTAATTTGAGGATTGCATATTTGAATGAATTGGATGAGTTATGGTACCATGATTATGCAAGTTTGTCCTTGTACAAAGAAAAGATGAAATATCTGCATGACAAATACATTTGGAACAAAGTGTTTAAAGTGGGTGATATTATTATGTAGTTTAACTCACGGTTGAGGATGTTTCCAGGAAAGCTAAAGTCTAAATGGAGTGGTCCCTTTGAAATTGTGGGTGTGACACCTTTTGGTGCATTGGACTTGAAGAACAAAAACAATGAGGTATTCCGAGTCAATGGTCACTCGATGGAGCATTATTTGGGAAAAGTTGGTGATGGCCACGTTGTGGCAGTGATTCATTTCAAATTATGGTAATCTCCGTTGTATCGCGATGTTAAATCAGGCGCTTCTTGGGAGGCAACCCATGTTTCTTTTTCTTTTCTTTTCTTCTTTTGTAGTTAGGTGTTATTTTTTGTGCTAACTTGATTTGAAGTGTGTTGCAGGGATGAGTGTACTTTACAGGAATTGTGCCTAGAAAATTGGTTTAGTGTGGAAAGAATTGCGAACCGCAATTGTATTGTGCGGACCGCACAATTATGGTTGCTACAGCAAAAGTTGCTCTGCAGCCGCACAATTACATTGCGGACCGCACAAATTAAAGGTGGAAAATGACAACTCTCTGAAGTTGGTCTGTCAGAAAAATGGCCAATCTGCGGCCGCAAGACAAATTCTGTGGTCCGCAACAAAATCTGCGGCCGCACACCAAATTATGCGGACCGCAAAATGCAAGGGCAACTGGGCACTCAGGGAAACTGCTCTAATTGGAATGGGTAAATCGATTTTCATGCTTAGATGTTGTTTCCATGTCAAAATTGTGCCAAAATTTCAAGCCCTAATAAAAATGACCGTCTATTCGTAATTGGTTGCCGCACAAGAAATTGTGCGATTCGCAGAAGTTAAAGTCTAGGGTACTTTAGTAAGGCATGGTCCTACAGCCGCAATGAAAAATGTGCGGACCGCAGAAATACCATTGTGGCCACAGAACAACTTAATTTGTGTGATCAGAGAGTTGCAAATTGGTGACTCTTAAGTGCGGCCGCAAGACAATTTGTGCGGACAGCAAAAAACTGGTTGCGGCCGCAAAATACCCAATTCTCTATTATCAGAGAGTTGGCATGTTGGTGGTATCTGGATTGCGGTCACAATGAGAAATGTGCGGACTGCAATCCAATTCTGTGGCCGTAAAGGAATATTGTGCAGTCCATAAGGCCCATTCTGTGGCCGCAATGAAAATTCTATGGATCGCAACTCCCTACCCCGCAAGCATGTTTCTATTGTGTTTCTCATTGTATCTTCTGGTATGTCCCTACATTCATTCTGTATCCGAACTTGAACTGTAACTAACAATCGCCTTTTCTTGGTACAAAAAATGGTTTGATCTAGTGGCCAAGGCGACACTTCGAAAGGAAGGGGAGACCCTTCTCGGGGATGAGGGAAGAGACCATTACCTAGTGCCCAACAGTATGAAATTAGAAAGAAGACAGTAGCCGGCAGAGAGAGGGGTATAGACCTTTTCGAGACCAGTTCTTATGCCCTATATAGGGAAGCATCAGAGGGCAACTCAGACTCTGTACATGTGCAGCCGGCTGTACAGTCAAGGCCGCCAAAGAGGTATCAGCTCAGGGACAAGTCATCCACATCACACAACACTTTCGAGGGGTCGGAGAGTGCCAGTCAGGCTTCTGAGCCTTCTACTGCACCTGTCCCCCAGGCAGCAGAGACATCAGTTCAGGACATCCCCGATGATGGCAGAGGGGAGATGCTACTGTTATAGGCCTCGAGAGGTCGAAGAGGAATGAGCTGCGGTAGGACCGGTTTGTCAGTTTAGCTGCCTTTACCAGATTCTGTGAATGGTGGCCAGTGAGGTTGCTCACTTTTGAGCGGCAGTTACAGTTGAAAGATCTTGAGAGGTATAACCCTGCAGTATTGAGACAGTTTCGAGAGCGCAAAGGGTGGATATAGTTTACCCAGAGCGTGGTAGATGCGAAGGAATACTTTGCACGGGAATTCTACGCCAATGTGGCATATATCAAGAAAGGGATAAAGGTGACTAAAGTGAGGAACCTCAAGGTGCGATTTGATCAGCACACATTGAACACTTACTTGGGTTTTGATGATGTCGAACCCATAAGATACTTAGAGAAATGTGCACTTGGGGATGCAGCTCGACCTTGGCCAGTTGAGATTTTAGCAGCTCCTGGGCCGCCACCACCATGGATCAAAGTAGGGGTTTCTATTCATATGAGTACGCTGAGCTTTGAGGCAAAGGGGTGGCAGACCTTTGTATGCAGCTGACTAGACCCGAGCCAGAGTAAGACATACCTTCCTATCCCACGGGCAATTCTAGTGGCTTCAATCACGGCCGGCTACCCCATCAATGTGGGAGCCATGATGTCGGCCAATATCTATGTGGTCGCTCGACAAGCTAACACCTCCTACCCGTATACCAACACCATTACATAGTATCTCACGGATACGAGGGTAGAGCCGAGGGACTTTGACACAAAGGTGCGACCGAAGAAGCCCTTCTCATGGTACTCACTGATGGATGCGCACAACCCTAAGAAAAAGGGTCAGGTGTCTACCACCACAGGCCAGTCTGATGAGCCACCGATGGTAGTTATAGAGGTATTTGATATTCCATCCACTTCAATTGAGCCTTCATCTAGTGCTACAGCCATGCCTCCACCACCATCCTCAATTCCCATAGCAGCTCTTGCCATAGGTTTCGCCTCGGCTTTGAAGTCGGTGACCATGCCTACTGCTCCACTCTCTGCGCTGCGAGTCTCCCAAACATTGGCGAGCCTCAACAACTGTATGCAAACAGCTATTACAAAGCTGTCTGACTTATCCAGTATTGTTGCAGCACAGTCCTCTATCCCGGTACCTCATATGCCCCCATCAGTGGAAGACACTCTAAAGAAGCTCCTGGAAAACTAGAAAACTACCATGGCTACATTGGTACAACATGGGTCAGTGATCTAAGAGTTGGGAAAAGATGTTAAGAAAATGAGAAAGTCCCAGGCCTCCAAGAAGTCAATGGACAAGCTCCGGAGACAGGTTACCAAGTTTGTTGCAGCTGGAGATATTCCATTTGATATGTTGATCGACCCACACCATCCAGGCCCAGATCCTACAACACCTATAGCACCTACAACACCAGATGGCCAGTCTGAGGAGCCAGAACTTGCTGCTGACACTGCCGAGGCAGTGCGTCTGATGTTCACCAACCCAGTCACTCCCAAAGTTGAGGATGATGAGATCCAGTTGGATGAGACTGCGGCCGATGACGTTGCTGTGGACACAGAGATGGCCAAGGAACCATTGAGAGCTTTCTTCACTTTTACCCTTCCTTTACTCTTATTTTGTTAAGCATTGGGGACAATGCTTATTTTTATTCGGGGGGTGGAGTTTATTTGATTATATTTGATGATTCTGAGACAATTGGTTTGTAATAACTTGATAATATTTTCTTCTCTTTCCTTATTTTTGTATATATTCTCTCTTCTTCTCTCATTATGTATATATCTTCTCATTCTCCCTTATTATGTATATTCGTTATGCTTTCGATAGTTTTTGCTTTGTAGCTTCTTTATGTTTTTTTTCTTATTAGTTAGTGTCTAAGTGAGTAGCTTCTAGCTTCTTTTTGAATTTGTAGCTTCTTTTTGAATTAGTAGCTCCTTCTTGATTTAGTAACTTCTTTTGATGTTTTTGTAGACAATAAGCCTTTAGTTTTCTTAATGCCACGGTTCTTTCTAACCGTAGTTTTTGTGTGAACCGGGTGACTCTTCCCAACGATGGATAGCGTGACAACCTTCTTAAGGGACTGAGTCAGTTTTTAGTGTTTAGGTAATAATAGTAGTAGTAATGAAAGAGACCTAATTAAGTCATGCTCGAAGAGTCAAACATGCTTCACTTGGTACCAACACACTTAACTGTGTGCTTATGGTTAGAAATAAGGTTTTTGAAAGAAATAGCTCTAGTTAGTCACTTTGTGACTCTTGTGTTGACTTAGGCAACCATCGAGTGGTTTAATCGAACCACAACAATTTTCAATCTTGAATGTGGTCATTGTAGGCCCTCGACTCTTTCTTCTTTAACAATCCCGTTGCGTGAAGGGTGAGATGGTTTGTTGTTAGTCCAAGTACCCGTGTGAAAGGTCTAGAACTTGCCCCGAATGTGTTTCAAGATGAAACCCTATGTTTTGCTTGGCTTGAGAAGTGATTGTAGGCTTTCCTGGGCCCGTTTGAGTTCTCTACTGCCTACCTATGATGTAATCCCTAGTCAAGCTCTTCGAGCCTTTAGCCTTTCTCATTTGAAAACTATGTTACAAGCCTTTACCCGTTCTATTGTGACCCTCTCTTGGCACCCGGACTTTCCTTAACACTCATGTAAAATAAATGGCTAAAATCATAAGTTTGGGGGAGAGACGGGGAAATTGAAAAAGGGTATCAAGGAACAAAAAGAGAAAAAGAAATGATGAGAAGAAAAGGAAAGAACAAAAAGAAAATTGCAACAAAAATGATTAAACAGAAGAGTTGAAGGGATTCAAAGAAAGGCAATGAGCCCACGCATGGAGAAATATGAGTTTAATGATCAAGAAAGAGTGATGTTATGTCTCTCTAGTCCCCCAAGGAAAAGAAAATGCCTCAAAGAATTGTCAAGGTATGAGACGAGAATAAAAAGATGGAATTCTTAAGGAAAGGTGTAACCACTCAACCATATTGTATCCAACCCTAACCCAAAAGCCTTCATTACATCCCGAAAGAAGTACTACCTGATTTCAAGCCAAGTAAGCTTATATTAGTGGCGATCTACATGAGGGGCAATCCTATGGTACTTGAAGTTGTACTTGCGACATTCTCTTGAAAGAGATGAGTGAACCTTTTATAAGCCTTTGGATTGAGTGCTAAAATTCTTAAGTGAGCTATGCAAACGGAGAGTAGAGGAGGAGGAGTTTAGAATACACAATTACCTACATATGAGAGTGAGCTTCCTTGATGAATAAAGTCAACTCTTGATGATCAAGTATCATATTAGAACTATATGTGCATAAATGTTCAACTTGTCGCCTTGTTGATAATACATAAGTAGTGTGGGTAATTGTTGGTCCCAACTGATGTGTGAATGGCTCACCTTTGAATGGCTTAAATGACCCTCAACTTGTGGAGGTGAGAACTATTTTTTTTGCTTGAGGACAAGCGAAGACCTAAGTTTGGGGGAGTTGATAAGTGGGGATTTTGACTACTTATTAGCGACATTTTGCTTTTGTTTTAGTATAAAAGCATTGGATTGTGTTCCCAAAACTAATACAAAATGCAAAATTGCAGGAATGTTGGAAGTTGGACTCCCGAGATGCAATCCGACTCAAAAAGGAGTAGTCTAAGCTCAAGGCAACAAAAGGGTACAGAAGCATACAAAGTGCGGTCCGCAGAAGATATTGCGGTCCGTAGAATTCCCTCTCCGGCCGCAAACAACAAAGGAATTCCCAATAGACTTTCTAGTTGCGAACCGCACAGGAATTGTGCTACCGCAAAAGAAGAGCTTGAGATCAACTCCAGAAGGTGTGCAAATTTCCAGGTTCCAAGTCCCTCAGAATTGCTGACCACACAATAATTGTGCGGCTGCAGGAGAAGTGCCTTGCGGTCGTAGACATAAAAGTGCAGATCGCAAAAGACTAGGTTGCAGCCACAGTTCTAAATCTACGGACCGCAGAAATGTTATCTCGCGACCGCAGTTCAGAATTGTGGGGCCGCAGAATCCCAGCTCCTCCAAGAGGAAGAATTCTGCGGACCGCACATGGAATTGTGCGATTGTAGACCCTCCCGAAGAGCTTTTTTGTCCGAAATTTCCAACCTTGTATAAATAGATGAGTTTCACAAAATTAGGTCAACTTTTGAATCAGCAAGTCATGTAGCTATTTTTCTTTGCCTCTTTTGGAAGTTTTCTATATTTTAGAGTATTTTACTCTATATTTTATCATTGTAACTTTACAATATGAGTTTAATTAGTATTTATTCTTTTATTTCTTCAATTTCAAGCATGAGTAGCTAGACCTTTACTAGGGTTGTCACCCAACTCTAGTATGTAAACCTTATGGGTATCTAATTTAGTGCTTGTTTATGATTGAGTGTTCATTATTTAGCCTTGTTTATGCTTTAATATGTGGAATTAATGGTTTCAAATATTAGTTCATGCCTATTTGACTTAGTCTCGACTTGAGAAAGAGAGACTTAGTCTAGGAAAACTTGATTAACAAGAAATTTGGTCAATCGAGAGATTGACTAACCTAATCTAGATATAGTAATAACCCAACTTTAGGTTTCATCAACCGTTTTGTGTGATACCCATTTGGACTTGAGAAATCCAAATTGGGAAAAACCACTCTCTGACCGAGAGGTATTGAGTGGGTATTTGAGAGTTGATAGCTATAATACACCCCGATCTGCAAAACAAGCATTAAGATTTTTATCCAATTAGGCGAACACCTTGGTGATGGTCATAGCCCTAGGTCTTTTACAAACTTGAAAAATAACAAAAACAATTATCCTAGTTTTATTTATTTACTTTGCAATCTTTAGTTTTAAAATACAAATAGCAACAAAACTATTTTGTGGAAGTGCAAATTAAGATAGTTCAAATTCACGCATTACAATATATACTCCTAACTCCCATCTATCTCCATGTGGATTCGATCCCGATTCTTCATCGGATTACTATAATTATAATCGACCGTTTCATACCTTGTTTTGAGGTGTGCATTGTGCACGATAGTCAGTTCACACACTTGAATCACACAAGAGTTGCTTGCAAAATGCCTTGTTATTTTTCTCTCAACTCACATTTAACTTCAGCGTTTATGCGTACCTGTAAAATGAGAACATCCTGCAATTTATAGAGTTTAGTAGAATAGGAAATAACTAGAGTTATAATGCTATACTCTTCCATGGTGGAAGAGTTCTAGTAATCTTCAACTTCTAACTCCTCCCTTATCTTGGATAAAGTTCTCTTCAAGTAATAAGTCCTTCGCCTTATCATTTATGCAACCTTTTCGATCAGGAGATATCATATATAACAACTTAAGATTATCTCCTTCACGTGCATCCCTTATTCTCGAATATGCCCGTGTCTGTGTACACTATGTATGGAACTGGTTCATGCTTTAGTTTCTTTGTCAATCATCAAAACAAACTTCACTTGGGTCAACAAATTTCCTCTTTTTGATGATGACAAACTCTGTGCTTTTCATAAGCATAAACCCTGTTCCAACTTAACTCAACATCAACACAAAGTTAGAGCACTTTTCATTTTAAAGTCACTGATCATAAAGGACCAGGTTCATTAGGTTATAAATATCACGGTCCAAAGTAAAAAGTACAACCCTATATTCCCCCTTTGGCATCATCGAAAAGTTACATGACTATGTTAGATAACCAGATTTTAATAGAAGTTACTCATGGCCACTAGGGCTACTTCAAATGCAATCATGGAACCAAACATCATATATCAATCTAATGATATTAGCTATCTAAGAAGCATCAACAAACAGTTAGAGCACAAAAATAGTTGATTAACATTGATACTAGTCATCCACAAAGCATAAACAACAACAACAACAACAACAACAACGACCCAGTAAAATCCCACTAATGGGGTCTGGGGAGGGTAGTGTGTACGCAGACCTTACCCCTACCCCGAAGGAGTAGAGATGCTATTTTCGAAATACCCTCGGCTCAAAAAATAAAAAGACAAAATGACAAAAAGGAGACAATATTAGTATCACAACGAACAATCATAGGATAAATAGGAACATGAAATCCAGAAGAAAGATGCAAAGCAAAGGGAGACAATATTAGTAAATATTAGTATCACCACAACAATCATAAGAAAAATAGGAACACCATGAAATCTAGAAGAAAGATGCAAAGCAAAAGCGATAGCTAGTAAATAGGACATGCACTGAAAAGCGAAATAGTAAGCCACAACATTGCCACTAGCTATCTTAGACAAAAACCCTACATGGCTAGTCCCACAATGGTACGAAGTAAGGCACGACTCAACTACCTCCTAACCTACAACCCTAATACTCGACCTCCACATCTTCCTATCAAGTGTCATGTCCTCGGAAATCTGGAGCCTCTCCATTTCCTACCTGATCACCTCTCCCCAATACTTCTTAGGTCACCCTCTACCTCTTCTCGTGCCTTCCACAACCAGCTGCTCACACCTCCGTACCGGAGCATCTGGGCTTCTCCTCTGAACATGTCCGAACCATCTAAGCCTCGCTTCCCGTATCTTGTCATCAATGGGAGCCACATGCACCTTCTCCCAGATATCATCATTCCTAATCTTATCTATCTTAGTGTGCCCGTACATCCACCGCAACATCCTCATTTCTGCTACTTTCATCTTCTGGATATGTGAGTTCTTAACAGGCCAACACTCAGCCCCATACATCATGGCCGGTCTAACCACCGCTTTATAAAACTTACCTTTGAGTATCGGTGGCACTCTCTTGTCACACAGGACTCCAGATGCTAACCTCCACTTCATCCATCCTACCCCAATATGGTGTGTGACATCCTCGTCGATCTCCCCTCCCCCCTGGATAACCGAACCAAGGTACTTGAAGCTGCCTCTACTCGGGATGACCTGCGAATCAAGCCTCACATCCACGCCCTCTTCCCCTGGCTCAGCGCTGAACTTACACTCCAGGTATTCCGTCTTCGTCATGCTCAGCTTGAAACCCTTAGACTCAAGAGCCTGTCTCCAAACCTATAGCCTCTCGTTAACACCGGCTCGCGACTCATCAATCAGAACTATGTCATCGGTGAATAGCATGCACCATGGCACATCCACTTGAATATGGTGTGTTAACGCGTCCATCACCAGTGTGAATAAGAACGGACTGAGCGCAGAACCTTGGCGTAACCCCATTACAACCAAAAAATTCTCAGAGTCGCCTAGATCTAAAGAGAAATAAAAACACTAGATCATGAGCAAAAAGAACAAAAAGAAATGCCATCAGGGTCACTGGCTTGTCTAAGTAGGCTAGAAAGGTTTCAAGGCTGGGAAGAACCAGGTTCTTGGTTTCTGGCCTGAAGTAGATTCAGCATATCATGAATAATGCCACCATTCTTCTCCTTCTCCTTTGCAAGCTCAGCCCTGAGAGCATCCCTCTCAGTTTCTACTTCAGCCAGCCTCTTCGTCAGCCTCTCAATTTCAGCATCTTTAGCCCCACTTTCTTGCACCAAGGCTCGCACTTTGTTGTTCACAAGTACCTTCTTGGATGAACCAGGTTCTTTGAGAGTGGTATGGACTTTATAGTCACAAGCAGTCAAAGTGTTTGCCCCAAAGTGAACCTTGCTTGTACCAACTTCCCATTTTTCGATGGGTACCTTGAAGTGTGCACGTACAGCAATGAGAATAAAACCATAGAGTATGGCATGAGTTTTGGTGCCAGTCAGAACCCTATCAAGAAGCTGGATGATAAACCCAGGCTAATTATTTGCCTTCCACTGTTCAGACATTCCGTAAGGACTAGGTCCATGAATGTGGCAATGTGCCTTCTTTCCTGCCTAGGCAGCACAACTTTGTTAACAAATTTGAACATCACTTTGTGGGGTGGCTTCATCTCACTTTTGTATATAGCCTTGGGCGAAAGCTCTTCTTTATTGTCATCAAACTTCTTTGTAATAGCAAGGGAGGTATAGAGATTCTCTAGACTTGGCCATTTGGGTTTCTTGTAATCATTGTACCCTTCAGTAGGTACACCTAATATCTCTCCCAGTTTCTTGTCATCAAAACTCAGTGTCGCCCCCTTCACCCCACTGGTGACTCTGCCATTTTTTATCTCACAATTTGCCATGAACTCCATAATCTCAGTTTTGGCAAGCTTTCTATCCATCTGAAGGACCATGTTCTTCCAACCCAGCAGTTGTAACGTTTCCAGCAGCAACATCATGCCTTCCTCCTCCAAGTCCCTGAGGAGTCTACCTTTCAAGATGGTTCTTTTTCCAAACATAACCATCTTTTCTTTCTCTGCATCAGATTCTTCCTCTCCTTTACTCTCTTCTTCTTCCATCATTTTCACTTTTCTAGAATTAAAGGCAAACCTAATTCTTTTAGCCAAGGTAGAGGGCTCTGTAGACTTTTTCTTTGAAACAAACTTCTTTGTGGAAGTCTTGATTTTCTTTGCCTTTGGATTCACAACCGCCATTTCTTCTGCCTCCTCTTCATCACAAAGAACCAGGTCCATCTCCTCAGTTTCAACTGCCTCAACAGGCAGAACTACCTTCCTATTTCCCTTTGCAGCAGCTTTTCTCTTACTTTCTTCTAGGGCTTTATCTGACTCCTTGTAGCTCTTCCTCTTGTAGGATGAGTCTCTATAAGGATAGAAGAGGCAGCCTTTCTACTTCTTGTTTTCCCTAGCAGTACCAGGGACTTTAACTCCTGAACTCTTTTTCTTTTTAGGATTGTAACTGTCAGATACTTTTCTCAGTAGGTCCTCAAGGGGTTCCTGCACAGATGGAACAGGTTCTTGAACATTCTTCCCCAATCTAACCAACCCCTCAGCAAATTTTCCAGACCCACTTCCCCCTTTTTCTCTCACATTTTCTTCTTCTCCAACAGATTCCTCACTCCATACTATCATAGCTCATGTTTCTTCAATCAAACCAGCAGGAGTGGTGAAGATTCAGCCATTCCTTTTCCCATTCCCCTTACGTCGCCTTGAGCACCCTCACTCTCTTTTTCTTTATTCCTTTTATTTTAACCACCCAATTTCCTAGACTTAATTATTTCAAACCCAGCCTTGGTTCCTACCAACACAAACCTAATTTCAAGATTTTCAGCAACTTCAGAGATAGTCTCAGATGTAATTTTTGGACCAGATGTTACCTGCTCTATTTCAAACGAAACAGATTCTTCCCCCTCAGTTACAGACTTGAAGAATTCTAGATTTTTAGGGTTCATCTTCCTGACTTGCCTTCAGTTTCTCATTAATTTTCTTGATTTGTTCTCCTACAGCAACTACTTTTTGAGCAATCATCTTAAATCTACCTTTCTTAGAAATAGGTGTGGTTGATGGTGTGGTTAAAAGAGTGAGTGTGGATTTTTTGGGTGGTGATGAGGGATTTTCAGAAGTGTTAGCCATTGATGGTTAGAGGATGAGAGAAGATGATTATGTGTGTTTGGAAGATGAGAGAAGATTAGAGAGAATTATTTGGTGGTTGTGAATTAGAAGTTAAGAAATGACTTAGGCCAAATCAGTTTAAAGAGAGATACTTTGATTGGGTAATGACAACTTTTTCAGAAGTTTAGGAGTCTAATCAAACTTGGAGTCAGTTTGAAGAGATATTGAGGACTCTCCCTAGAATCTAGGCACTTATCGCGTTTTTGGGACTTTATTTGGATGAAACTGGTTCATTTCATAACGGATAAGCTCAAGGAGGTTAGGATTAAATGGAACTCTCCTTTTGATCATAATCCAAATATAATTATTTCAAAATATGCAGGGCGGAGAGCACGTACCATGTAATCTTGATGAACCAGGTTCTTCACTGAGAAATCTTTTGTGTAAGTCTGAATTTTCCAAGAAAATAAAGATAATATCATTAGAGATTAATGAGATATTTTAGCACATTGTACAGGAGTATACTAATGAAAGTATGAGACTGATCAAAATCTAATCTAATTATGTACAAGAATTCACAAATTTCCTAACCAATATTTATGAGTTAGAACTGGTTCCTTTTAGGTGATCTTAATCATCCCTAATTCTAACCTGTTCATTTTAAAGTGATCTCTACTTAGAGCTTTTATGAAGATGTCAGTTATTTGCTTGTCAGTAGCACAAAATTTCACAGTGATCAGACCCTTTAGGTATCTCAAGATTCTCTTGACAATAGTCAAGTGAGACTCATTTGGATATGCCTGAAATCTAGCACAAAGGCCTACACTGAAAACAATGCCAGGTCTTCTAGTAGTGAGATAGAATAAAAAAGCCAATCATTCCCCTATACAGCTTCTAATCAATAGATGAACCACGTTCATGTACATCCAATTTTGTGGTTGTTGTAATAGGAGTGTCAATTTCTTTGGAATCTTCCATTTTAAACCTTTTAAGCAACTCTTTCACATACTTCTATTGATGGATCATATTTTCATTTGAATTTTGTTTAATTTGTAAACCTAAAAATAAATTAAGCTCACCCATCATACTTATTTCAAATTTACTACACATTTGTTTAGCAAATTCTTTATTTAACTTATCAGTAGTTACTCCAAAGATTATATCATCAATATATATTTGAACTACCAAGAGATCTTTACCTTTTTCTTTTGAAAATAAAGTATTGTCAATTTTACCTCTCTTGTAGCAATGCTCAAGCAAGAATTTTGAAAATTTTTCATACCATGCTCTTGGAGCCTGCTTGAACCCATAAAATGCATTGTTAAGCTTGTACACATGATCAGGACATTCCTTGATTTCAAAGCCCGGAGGTTGCTTGACAAACACTTCTTCCTTTAGATAGCCATTGAGGAAGGCACTCTTGACATCCATCTAATGGAGAGTGAATTCCATATAAGCAGCAAAGTCTATAAGGAGTCTAATTTCCTCCAATCTTGCAACCGGAGCAAAGGTTTCATTATAGTCTATGCCCTCCCCTTGACTATATCCTTGAACTACTAATCTTGCCTTGTTCCTTGTAACTGTTCCATCTTTATCAAGATTGTTTTTGAAGACCCATTTTGTGCCAATTACTGATATGTCATTAGGTCTTGGTACCAGTTGCCAAACTTGACGTCTCTTAAATTGGTTGAGTTCATCTTGTATTGCATTCACCCAGTCGGCATCCTGCAAAGCCTCAATATTTTTAGGTCCAATAAAAGATAAAAAGGCATCAAAAGCACAAAGATTCTTCAAAGAGGATCTGGTTTTGATTCCATAGGTTAGATCAGTAATTATGTTCTCAATAGGATGAGAGCTTTGATACTTGTAAGGTTTCACAACCAGCTGGTTTTCCTTAGATATTCCTTCAATGTTTTGTTGTTGAGGAACAAGTTCATGGACAAGTTCCCTCGAATTTTGAAGACCAGTTCGTTTTTGTTCAGTTCCCCCTGTCAAGTTGCTCTGGGTGGAAGGATCTGTTCCATCACCTGTTCCTTCCTCTGATGCAGCTTCAGTTTTGGCTATTGTTTTATTTTAGTTTCTTACCAGCCCGATTTCTTCATCATCATGTTCCTGCCTCTTAGAAAGAATGTTAGTTTTATCAAAAACCACATCTACACTTTCTTCTACACACATAGTTCTTTTGTTATAAAATCTTATAAGATTTACTATGTGAAGAATATCCCAAGAATACTCTCTCATCACTTCTGGGATCAAACTTACCTAGGGAGTCTTTACCATTATTGTGCACATAGCACTTGTATCCAAATTCCCTAAGATAGGATATGTTTGGCTTTCTCCCTTTAAGTAACTCATATGGAGTCTTCTCAACAAGAGGTCTAGTCATGCACCTATTTATGATGTAACATGCAGTGTTCACAGCTTCTGCCCAGAATCTATGGGGCAGTTTACTAGAAAGAAGCATAGTCCTAGCCATTTCTTCTAATGTCCTATTCTTTCTTTCAACTACTCCATTTTGTTGTGGAGTCATAGGAGTAGAAAAATTATGATTTATGCCATGCTCATCACTAAATTCAGCAAATTTAGCATTCTCAAATTCAGTGCCATGATCATACCTAATTGATGCAAATTCATTACCTAGTTGTTTCTGAGTTTTTCTAACAAAAGAATTGAACATGTCAAATGCTTCATCTTTAGATGTTAAAAACAATGTCCAAGTAAACCTAGAGTAATCATCAACAAGCACCATCACATATCTCTTACCACCTCTGCTCAATATTCTCATTAGTGCACAAAGATCCATATAGACCAGTTCCATCGTCCTGGTGGTTCTTACCACTTTTTTGCTTTTGAAAGAGGATCTTACGTACTTCCCCCTTGCACAAGCCTCACAAAATTTATCTTCCTTGAACTTAATGTTAGACAGCCCTAACACCAAGTCCTTGGAGACTAGTTTGTTGAGTTGACTTAGACTGGCATGTCCAAGTCTCTTATGCCAAAGGAGGGGATCATTATTCAACACACTTAAGCAAGTGAGTTCATTATCTGAAAGTGTGGACAGATCTACGACATATATGTTGTTCACTCTTTTTCCCTGCAAAACTATCTTGTTAGAGGTAAGATTAATCATAAAGTATTTTGTAAAGGTGAATGCTACTATGTTACCTCTATCACATAATTGTGATACACTTATTAGACTGTATTTCAGTCCATCTACCAAGTAAACGTTCTCAATAGAGTGAGAATCAGTCTTACCTACTTTTCCAACCCCAATGATCTCACCTTTCTTCCCATTTCCAAAAGAAAGAAATTACCTCCTTTAAGGTCCTCAAGTGAAAAGAACTGGTTCTTGGTTCTTGTCATGTGGTTTGAGCAGCCACTATCCATGTACCATATTTAGTTGCTCCCATTTACTTGGACCTGCAAAAGGAAATCACGGATTAGTCTTAGGAACCCAAACTAGTTTGGGTCCCTTTCTATAGGAAAAAGGATTAATCAAATTCTTTTTAGCCCAACTTGGTAGCCTATTCTTCCCTTGAACAAATTCTTTGTTCTTTTTGCAGTGCATTCACTTTTATAGTGCCCTGTTTTACCACAGTGTGTGCAAATCTTGTTATCAGGAAATGTGAGGCACTTGCTTTTGGGATCCTACTTAAGTGCCAGGTTCCCAAAGCCAAGTCCTCTTATGTTGCTACTATGGTGTTCTTGTAGACATGAAAGTGCATCGGAAGACCTGTTCCATTTACAAGTTATGTCTAGATCATGCTTGACTTTACTTAGATCCTCCTTTAGGATTCTTATCTGCTCATACCTTTTGTACAACTCATCTTTCATTTTTCCTACATTTTCCTTTAAAGTGAGTTATGTGTGATCAACTGTCTTTTTACTTGTTCCTAATTTAGTTTTAGATTTACAGATCTAAGCTCTAGGACAGCTGAGTCAAGTGCATGAATTTGGTTCTTCAACACAGTATTTTCACCTACAGTTTTAGTAGCCCTAAGTTCTAGGTTTTTGCACTTAGCCTTCAAAATCACACATTCTTTAGACAGCTATTCCTTTTTGTTGTTTACATCCTCAGATTCATCAATTAGTTCTAGTAGTAACTCAGATAATCTTTTTTAGACAACAATTTAATATTGTCTTTGAGATGAATTACACTTACCTCAGCTTCTTCATCAAATTCTCTAATGGCCATAAGTGCTTGTTCATCCTCATCATCATCATCTGAGCTTTCTCCCCAAGCAGCGACCATAGCCTTAGTTGATTCTTTATTGTTGTTTTTCTTGGGTTGAACATGTTCCTTCATTAAGCTCTTTCCTTCTTCCATTCAATTTCCCATAAAGGACAGTTCTTGATGTGGTGATCAGTATTTTCATACTTGTAGCAGCCGTCATTGATTTGCTTCTCATGAGCTTTTGACTTGCTATAGCTTCCACTTCTTGAAGAACCTTTTCCTCTCCTCATGTACTTTTTGAAGTGTTTGGTGATCATAGCCATTTCATCATTTCAGTGATTCTAAGTGCCAAGCTCCTTTCCTTCTTAGATACATCCATTTTCATGGCTTGTCTCCTAAGTTCATAGGCAGTGAGATTTCCAATTAATTCATCCAGTGGGAGAGTGGCAATATTCTTTGATTCCTGAATGGCAGTGATTTTGATCTCCCAAGTGATAGGCAAAACCCTAGTCAGTATCTTCTCAACTCTATCTTCGTCAGGAATAATCCTTCCAAGAGACTTTAGCTCATTTGTCAATGTAGTAAATCTCTTCACCTGTGGTGTTCCTTCATGAGCCACTTGCAATGTGTCCCAAATTTGCTTAGCAGTGGTACAGCTTTGGATTCTGTTGTACTCATCTAGACCAAGTCCACAAACAAGTCATTTCTTGGCTTTAGAATTCTTCTCCCATTTCTTCAAGTCCTCAGCAGTGCAATCCGCTCTTGTTTTTGGCACATCTACTCCTTTAGCATTATTCTTCAAGGTAGCCAGTGGACCATCAGTAACAATATCTCATAGCTCATAGTCCTCTCCTATAATGTGATCTCTCATCCTGTTTTTTCACCAAGAGTAGTACTGGCCATTAAAGAGTGGTGGCCTAGCAGTGGATTGCCCTTCCCAGTTTCCAGGTGGTCACTCATGTTGATCTTCTCCTAAGGTATAAGCCTCTTCAAGGAGAACCCCCTCTGATATCAATTGATGTTTTATACTTTAATGCTACACAAGAGGGGGTGATTTGTGTGGTGTCCAATTTTCACGTGCACTGATTATAGAAGGACCCTATTCTTCTTTGTGTTCCTTATAATATTGTTGCGAAAATAGTAAATGCAGAAAGTAAAGAATACAAGTATTTTTACATGAAAAACATCCAACTCAAAGGTAAAAAATTCACGACCTACTACTCAGTAGAATTTTCCCAACACTTCACTAAATCACTGCACCAAAACAACATTTACAAAACTCTTTGTAAACCTAAGGATTTCCTCTAATCCCATTGTGGCAACTAGCCTCTAATTGTTGCAACAACTTCAAGTTAACTCCAACTTGAATACTCAGAGTACCTAATACAATTGCCTCTTGATAAAGCTGAAAGGTACAATTTGAAAACGCCTACAACAATCACTACAACATTATTGTCACGACCCGAAATTCCCACCTTCGGACCGTGATGGCGCCTAACATTTCACTTGCTAGGCAAGCCAACGTTAGAATAATATTAACCAATTTTTAAACAATTTTTAAATTAGTAGTCAAAGAAACAAATGCGGAAGCAAAGTTTGAAATATATCCATAAAAAACAACAGTGTCTAAATACCATCCCAGAATTGGTGTCACAAGTGCACGAGCTTCTAGAATAAATACAAATGAGGTCTGAATAAAATAAAGCTGCCTGGGACTAAACACACAGCTAAAGTAAAATAGACGGGGACTTCAGAACTATGGACGCCATGCAGTTATACCTCAAGTCTCCTCTGGTAGCTGAAATCCGAGCAAGTCTATGGTACGCCGCAGGGACCAACTCCAAAATCTGCACAAGAAGTGCAGAGTGTAGTATCAGTACAACCGACCCCATGTACTGGTAAGTGCTGAGCCTAACCTCGACGAAGTAGTGACGAGGAAAAGGTGGTTCACTTACAATAACATGTACGCAATATTAGCAACAACAACAATAATAGAAATAAATCAGGTAATTCATTTATAATAATTGAAGACAACTCAGCAGTCATAACCAATTATCATTTCCATTAATTCTGTTGCAGCGTGCAACCCGCCCTTACCATATATTCACATTCAATTCTGTTGCAGCGTACAACCCTCTCTCACAACCTATTCACATTCGGTTCTGTTGCGGCGTGCAACCCGCTCCTCCAATATATTCATTTTAATCAAGTCTTTTATATATTTATTCAATCAAGTATATATATAGACTTTTTAATAAGTCTGTTGTGGCGTGCAACCCGATCCTCCAATATTAACTTTTCATAAGTCTGTTGTGGCGTGCAACCAGATCCTCCAATATTAACTTTTTATAAGTCTGTTGCGGCGTGCAACCCGATCCTCCAATATTAACTTTTAATAAGTCTGTTGCGGCGTGCAACCCGATCCTCCAATATTAACTTTTAATAAGTTTGTTGCGGCGTGAAACCCGATCCTCCAATATTAACTTTTTATAAGTCTGTTGTGGCGTGCAACCCGATCCTCCAATGTATCCATTTCAATCAAATCTTATAGAAGAAATTTCCCTAATAAATGCAACAATTAATATAAAATTATAAGACACCAAGTATACAATAATTATGATTTAATTATGAAATAAACAATGACAAATATCAAATTATTATAGAAATCAGAGAGAAAATAGGCAGTTTAATATTTAATATGCTAAATGTCAAATAATAATTAAATCACATAATTCAAATAGCATGTAACAATTAATACAGGAATTCAAGAATTAATATTTGACAAAGAATAAGAGAGAAACTATTATTATAATAATTAATTTATGATTAAAAATAATTTATGATTTTTCAAGTAGGCAGGCAAACAATTAATTTGACGACGTATAGACACTCATCACCTCGCCTATACGTCGTTCACATGCAATTCACATAACAAATAAATTAAGGGTTCTATTCCCTCAAGTAAAGGATAACCACGACACTTACCTCGCTTTGCAAATTCCAAATCAATTATTCAACCACAACTTTTCCTTTTAAATTTTCCTTTGAAAGCTTCAAATCTATTCACAAACAATTCAATATATTCAATACTAATCATAGGAATTAATTCCATATGAATTTACAAATTTTCCGGATAAAAATCCAAAATTCATTAAAATATTCGGTAGTAGGACCCATGTCTCAAATCCCGAAAAAACTAGCGAAATCCAAACACCCGTTCCGATACAAGTTTAACCATACCAAATTTGTCCAATTCCGATATCAAATGGACCTCAAATCTTAAATTTTCGTTTTTGGAAGATTTTATAAAAATCTGATTTTTCTTCCATAAATTTACGGATTCATGATATAAACAAGTATGAAATCATGAAATATAATCAATATAGGATAAGGAACACTTACCCCAATGTTTTTCCGAGAAAATCGCCCAAAAATCGCCTTGCCCGAGCTCAAAAATGGGAAAGAATTGAAAATGGGTCGTAACCCCATTTCCAGAACTAAAGTTCTGTTTCTGGGATTTTTACCCTTCGCGAAAGCGGTCAGTGCCTCACGTTCGCGAAGCACAATTATGTGCTGTCAAAATTTATTCTTCGCGAACGCGATGCATGCCTAGCTTGGCCTTCGCGAACGCGAGATGCCCTTCGCGAACGCGAAGGCTAATTTTCCTGGCCAGTCTCTTTCCCTTCGCGAACGCGAGGCTTCTATCGCGAAGGCGAAGCTTTGAACCTGAAGCCTTCGCGAACGCGGTCACTATGTAGCGAACACGAAGCACAAAATATGCCAGCCCAATTTGCTCTTCGCGAACGCGAAGAAGAACACACCAGAGGCCTGAAGTTTGCAGAAAACCAGATTTTCTAAGTCCGAAATCATCCCGTAGCATATCCGAAACTCACCCGAACCCTCGGGGCTCCAAACGAAACATGCACACAAGTTTTAAAACATCATACGAACTTACTCGCGCAATCAAATTGCCAAAATAACACATAGAACTACGAATCGGACACCAAATCAAAGGAAGTTTTCAAGAAAACTTTAAAACTTATATTTTTACAACCGGACGTCCGAATCACGTCAAATCAACTCCGATTCTTACCAAATTAGGCAGACAAGTCATAAATATTATAGTGAACCTATACCGGGTTTCGGAACCAAAATATGGAACTGAGGTCAATAAATCCAACATCAGTAATTTCTTAGAAATCATTAAGCTTTCAAGCTTTTAAATTTTTCATCAAAATTCCATAACTTGGACTAGGGACCTCGGAATTCGATTTCGGGCATACGCCCAAGTACCAAATCACGATACGGACATACCAGAATTTTCAAAACACTGATCCGGGTCCGTTTGCTCAAAATGTTGACCAAAGTCAACTTAGTTGAGTTTTAAAGCTCTATTTCCTATTTTAATCCATTTTTCACATAAAAGCTTTCCGAAAAATTGTACGGACTGTGCACGCAAGTCGAGGAATGATAAATGATACTTTTCGAGGTCTTAGAACACAAAATTACTTATTAAATTTAAAGATGAAATTTTGGGTCATCACATTCTCCACCTCTAAAACAAACGTTCGTCCTCGAACGGAGTTACAAAAAGTACCTGAGTTGGAGAAAAGGTGTGGATATTTACTCCGCATGTCTGACTCGGACTCCCAGGTAGATGCCTCTACCAGCTGACCTCTCCATTGCACCCGAACTGAAGGATAATTCTTAGACCTCAACTGTCGGACCTGCCGGGCTAGAATAGCCACCGGCTCTTCCTCGTAAGTCAAAGCTTTTTCCAATTGGACTGAGCTGAAATCTAACACATGGGACGGATCACCATGATATTTTCGGAGCATAGACACTTGGAACACCGGATGAACCGCCGATAAACTAGGTGGTAATGCAAGCCTATAGGATACTTCACCCACCCTTTCAAGAATTTCAAAGGGTCCGATATACCTAAGGCTCAACTTGCCCTTATTTCCGAACCTCATTACACCTTTCATAGGTGAAACCCGGAGCAATATTCGTTCTCCAACCATGAATGCAATATCATGAACTTTTCGGTCTGCATAACTCTTTTGCCTAGACTGAGCTGTGCGAAGTCGATCCTGAATAATCTTGACCTTATCCAAGGCATCCTGTACCAAATCAGTACCCAACAACCGAGCCTCTCCTGGTTCAAACCAACCAACTGGCGATCGGCATCGCCTTCCGTATAATGCCTCATATGGAGCCATCTGAATGCTCGACTGATAGCTATTATTATAAGCAAACTCCGAAAATGGTAAGAAATGATCCCAAGAACCTCCAAAGTCTATAACACAAATGCGAAGCATATCTTCCAATGTATGAATAGTGCGCTCTAACTTTCCGTCTGTCTGTGGATGAAATGATGTACTCAACTCCACCCGCGTGCCTAAATCACGCTGTACAACCCTCCAAAAATGTGAGGTAAACTACGTACCTCGATCTGAAATAATAGACATGGGCACACCGTGAAGGCGGACAATCTCACGAATGTAAATTTCAGCTAACCTCTCTAAAGAATAGGTAACTGCCACTGGAATGAAATAGGCTGACTTGGTCAACCTATCCACAATGACCCAAACTGCTTCAAATTTTCTCTGAGTCCTTGGGAGCCTAACAACAAAATCCATAATGATACGCTCCCACTTCCACTCAGGAATTTCTAACTTCTGAAGCAAACCACCAGGTCTCTGATACTCGTACTTAACTTGCTGACAATTCAGACACCGAGCTACATGTGCAACTATATCCTTTTTCATTCTCCTTCACCAATAATGTTGCCGCAAATCTTGATACATTTTAGCGGTACCTGGATGAATAGAATACCTGGAACTGTGTGCCTCTTCAAGAATTAATTCACGAAGTCCATCTACATTAGGCACACAAATACGGCCCTGCATTCGCAGAACTCCATCTTCTCCCACAGCAACATGTTTGGCACCACCGTGTCGCATCGTTTCCTTGAGGACAAGTAAATGAGGATCATCATACTGCCTCTCTCTGATGCGCTCATCTAAAGAAGACCGAGCGATTGTGCAAGCTAGAACCCGACTGGGTTCTGAAACATCTAACCTCACGAACTGGTTAGCCAAAGTCTGAACATTTGCAGCTAATGGCCTCTCACCAACCGGAATATACGCAAGACTGCCCATACTCACAGCCTTTCTACTCAAAGCATCGGCCACCACATTGGCCTTTCCGGGGTGATACAAAATGGTGATATCATAGTCTTTCAACAACTCCAACCATCTTCTCTGCCTCAAATTAAGATCTTTTTGTTTGAACAGATACTGAAGACTACGATGATCAGTAAATACCTCACACGAGACACCGTAGAGGTAATGCCTCCAAATCTTCAGTGCATGAATAATGGCTGCCAATTCTAAGTCATGAATAGGATAATTCTTCTCATGAACTTTCAACTGCCGCGACGCATATGCAATTACCTTGCCATTTTGCATTAATACTGCACCAAGCCCAATGTGAGATGCGTCACAATATACCGTATACGATCCTAAACCTGTGGGTAATACCAATACTGGCGCCATAGTCAAAGCGGTCTTGAGCTTCTGAAAGCTCAACTCACACTCGTCTGACCATCTGAATGGAACATCGTTCTGGGTTAGTCTGGTCAATGTGCTTGCTATAGATGAAAACCCTTCCACGAACAGACGATAATAACCTGCCAAACCCAGAAAACTCTCGACCTCTGTAACTGAAGTAGGTCTAGGCCAATTCTGAACAGCCTCAATCTTCTTAGGATCTACCTTTATGCCTTCTGCCGATACAATATGCCCCAAAAAGGCAACTGAGTCTAATCAAAACTCGTATTTTAAAAATTTGGCATATAACTGATTATTCTTCAAGGTGTGAAGCACACTTCGAAGATGCTGCTCATGCTCCTCTCGACTGCTGGAGTAAATCAAGATATCATCAATGAATACAACCACAAAAAAATCCAAATAAGGCTTGAACACCTGATTCATCAAATCCATAAATGTTGCTGGAGCATTTGTCAACCCAAATGACATCACTAGGAACTCGTAATGCCCATATCGAGTCCGAAAAGCTGTCTTAGGGACATCAGATGCCCTAATCTTCAACTGATGGTAACCAGATCTCAAATCAATTTTCAAAAATACCTTGGCACCCTGAAGCTGATCAAATAAGTCATCAATTCTTGGCAGCGGATATTTGTTTTTGATAGTGGCCTTGTTCAACTGCCAATAGTCTATACACATCCGTATCGAGCCATCTTTCTTCTTTACAAATAATACCGGTGCACCCCAGGGCGAGACACTAGGTCTAATGAATCCCTAATCAACCAAGTCTTATAACTGCTCTTTCAATTCTTTCAACTCTGGCGGGGGGCCATACGGTATGGTGGAATAGAAATGGGCTGAGTGCCCGGAGCCAAATCAATACATAAGTCAATATCTCTGTCGGGTGGCATCCTCGGCAAATCTGCAGGAAATACTTCTAGAAATTCATGAACAACTGGTACTGAGTCCATAGAAGGGACATCTGCACTGGGATCGCGAATATAAGCCAAGTAGGCTAGACACCTTTTCTCCACCATACACCGAGCTTTCATATAAGAAATAACCCTGCTGGCAGAATGGCCAGGAGTTCCTTTCCACTCTAACCTAGGTAACCCTAGCATAGCTAGGGTCACTGTCTTGGCATGACAGTCCAATATAGCATGATAAGGAGACAGCCAATCCATACCCAAAATGACATTAAAATCTACCATATCAAGAAGTAGAAGATCCACACTAGTTTCAAGATTACCAATAGTAACCACACACGAACGATAGACATGATCTACTACAAAAGAGTCTCCCACCGGTGTATATACACACACAGAAGCACTCAGAGAATCATAAGGCACAACCAAATATGAAGCAAAATAGGAGGACACATAGGAATAAGTAGATCCTGGATCAAATAGAACTGAAGTATCTCCATGGCAAACTGGAATAATACCTGTAATCACAGCATTAGATGACTCGGCCTCAGGCCTAGCTAGAAAAGCATAAAATCAGGGTTGGGCCCCACCACTTTGAACTGCATCTCTGGGACGCCCTTTAACTGGCTGGCCTCCACCTCTAACGGTCTGACCTCCACCTCTAATGGCCTGACCTCCATATCTAATAACCTGACCTCCACATCTAGCTGCCTGACCCCTACTAAAATTACCCCTGCCTCCAGAAGAGGCACCACTGTAACCACCGAACTGACAAGGCCTCTTATCGGACCTCTGTCCTCTTTCCTGTGCAAGAACAATCTCGATCCTCCTTGCGACATTAGCAGCTGCCTGAAAAGAAATCTCACTTCCGGTCTCCTTGGCCATCTAAAGTCTGATAGGGTGAGTGAGTCCCTCAATGAACCTCCTCAATCTCTCTCCCTCCGTAGGTAGTAAAAGGAGAACATGACGGGCTAAATCCACAAAATGGGACTCATACTGAGTAACAGTCATATTGCACTGCTGTAGACACTCAAATTGCTTGCGAAATTCCTTTCTGACTGTGATAGGGAGGAACTTCTCCAGAAATAGCTGAGAGAACTGTTACCAGGTAAGTGTAGGTGATCCGACTGGTCGGGTCAATGTGTAATCACTCCACCACCTCTTGGCGGAACCCGTCATCTGGAATACAGCAAAATCAACTCCATTGGTCTCAACTATACCCATGTTTCGCAGCACCTTATGGCAGTGTTCAAGATAATCTTGTGGGTCCTCAGAAGGTGTACCACTGAAGTGAACTGGAAAGAGCTTAGTGAACTTATCCAGTCTCAATAAGGCCTCAAAAGACATGGCAGGCCTATCACCGGTCTGTACCGCAACAACTGGCTAAACTACCCTAACTGGCGGGGCTTCTGGAGCCTAATTCTGGGGAGCCATCTGCTCCGAACCGGGAGTAGTGGAAGTTTGTGCTCCTCCCACATCCTGTGCGATGGCTGGTGCCACTGGAAATGCACCATTCTGGGCCACACCCTCCATAAGACTCACCAATCGGACTAGAGCGTCCTGAAGCACTGGAGTGGCTATGAATCCTTCCGGGACCTGAACTGGTCCAACTGGTACATTCTGAACTGGGACCTCCTCCTGAAGGTCTACCTGAGGTTCTACAACAGGTGCAGCTGCTCGAGATCTAGACTGAGCTCTACCTCGGCCTCTAGCATGACCTCGACCTCGACCTCTACCCATGGCCATAGTTTCCACCGGTGGTTATGGTCCATGTCCATCGGTAGAGGTATTACGTGTTCTCACCATCTGCGAGAGAATAAGAGTAGAATGGTTCAATCATCGATGATAGAATAAAACTGCACGACAGAATAAGAAAGAAGTGATATTGTTCCTAAACTTCATAGCCTCTGAGAGATAAGTACAGACGTCTCCGTACCGATCCTTCAGACTCTACTAAGCTTGCTCGTGACTCGTGAGACCTATGTAACCTAGTGTTCTGATACCAACTGTCACGACTCAAAATTCCGACCTTCAGACCGTGATGGCGCCTAACATTTCACTTGCTAGGCAAGCCAATGTTAGAATGATATTAACCAATTTTTAAATTATTAATAATCAAAGAAATAAATGCCGAAGCAAAGTTTGAAATATATCCATAAAAATAACGGTGTCTAAATACCATCCCAGAATTGGTGTCACAAGTGCACAAGCTTCTAGAATAAATACAAATAAGGTCTAAATAAAATAAAGCTATCTTGGAATAAACACACAGCTAAAGTAAAATAGACGGGGACTTCAGAACTGCGGACGCCATGCAGTTATACCTCAAGTCTCCTCTGGTAGCTGAAATCTGAGCAAGTCTATGGTACGCCGCTGGGACCAACTCCAAAATCTGCACAAGAAGTGCAGAGTGTAGTATCAGTACAACCGACCCCATGTACTGGTAAGTGCTGAGCCTAACCTCGACGAAGTAGTGACGAGGCTAAGGCGGTTCACTTATATTAACCTGTACGCAATATTAGCAACAACAACAATAATAGAAATAAATCAGGTAATTCATTTATAATAATTGAAGACAACTCAGCAGTCATAACCAATTATCATTTCCATCAATTCTATTGCAGCGTGCAACCCGCTCTCACAACCTATTCACATTCGGTTCTGTTGCGGCGTGCAACCCGCTCCTCCAATATATTCATTTTAATCAAGTCTGTTATATATTTATTCAATCAAGTATATATATAAATATTGACTTTTTAATAAATCTGTTGCGGCGTGCAACCCGATCCTCCAATATTAACTTTTCATAAATCTGTTGCGGCGTGCAACCTGATCCTCCAATATTAACTTTTCATAAGTCTGTTGCGGCGTGCAACCCGATCCTCCAATATTAACTTTTAATAAGTCTGTTGCGGCATGCAACCCGATCCTTCAATATTAACTTTTAATAAGTCTGTTACGGCGTGAAACCCGATCCTCCAATATTAACTTTTAATTAGTCTGTTGCGGCGTGCAACCCGATCGTCCAATGTATCCATTTCCATCAATTCTTATAGAAGAAATTTTCCCAATAAATGCAACAATTAATATAAAATTATAAGACAACAAGTATACAACAATTATGATTTAATTATGAAACAAACAATGACAAATATCAAATTATTATAGAAATCAGGGAGAAAATAGACAGTTTAATATTTAATATGCTAAATGTCAAATAACAGTTAAATCACATAATTCAAATAGCATTTAACAATTAATGCAGGAAGTCAAGAATTAATATTTGACAAAGAATAAGAGAGAAACAATATTTATAATAATTAATTTATGATTAAAAATAATTTCTGATTTTTTAAGTAGGCAGGCAAATAATTAATTTGATGACGTATAGACACTCGTCACCTCGCATATACGTCGTTCACATGCAATTCACATAACAAATGAATTAAGGGTTCTATTCACTCAAGTCAAGGTTAACCACGACACTTACCTCGCTTTGCAAATTCCAAATCAATTACTCAACCACAGTTTTTTCTTTTAATTTTGCCTCTGAAAGCTTCAAATCTATTCACAAACAATTCAATATATTTAATACTAATCATAGGAATTAATTCCATATGAATTTATAATTTTTTCGGATAAAAATTCGAAATTCATTAAAATATTCGGCAATGGGACCCACGTCTCAAATCCCAAAAAAACTTGCGAAATTCGAACACCCGTTCCGATACGAGTTCAATCACACCAAATTTGTCCAATTCCGGTATCAAATGGACCTTCAAATCTTAAAATTATTTTGGAAGATTTTATAAAAATCTGATTTTTCTTCAATAAATTCACGGATTTATGATATAAACGAGTATGAAATCATGTAATATAATTAATATAGAATAAGGAACACTTACCCCAATATTTTTTCATTAAAATTGCCCAAATATCGCCTTGTCCGAGCTCAAAAATGGGAAAGAATTGAAAATGGGTCGTAACCCCATTTCCAGAACTTAAGTTCTGTTTCTGGGATTTTTACCCTTCGCGAACGCGGTCAGTGCCTCACGTTCGCGAAGCACAATTATGTGTTGTCAAAATTTACTCTTCGCGAACGCGATGCATGCCTGGTTTGGCCTTCGCGAACGCGAAGGCTAATTTTCCTGGCCAGTCTCTTTCCCTTCGCGAACGCGAGGCTTCTATCGTGAAGGCGAAACTTTGAACCTCAAGCCTTCGCGAACGCGGTCATTATGTTGCGAACGCGGTAACTATGTCGCGAACGCGAAGCACAAAACGAAGAAGAACACACCAGAAGCCTGAAATCTGCAAAAAACCAGATTTCCTAAGTCCGAAATCATCCCGTGGCCTATCTGAAACTCACCCGAGCCCTCGGGGCTCCAAACCAAACATGCACACAAGTTCTAAAATATCATACGAACTTGCTCGAGCGATCGAATCACCAAAATATTACCTAGAACTACGAATCGGATACCAAATCAAAGGAAGTTTTCAATAAAACTTTAAAACTTATATTTTTACAACCGGATGTCCGAATCACGTCAAATCAACTCCGATTCTCACCAAATTCGGCAGACAAGTCATAACTTTTATAGTGGACCTATACCGGGCTCCGGAGCTAAAATACGGACCCGAGGTCAATAAATCCAACATCAGAAATTTCTTAGAAATCATTAAGCTTTCAAGCTTTTAAATTTTTTATCAAAATTCTATAAATCGGGCTAGGGACCTCGGAATTCTATTCCGGGCATACGCCCAAGTTCCAAATCACGATACGGACCTTCCGGAATTTTCAAAATACTGATCCAGGTCAGTTTGCTTAAAATGTTGACCAAAGTCAACTTAGTCGAGTTTTAAAGCTCTATTTCCCATTTTAATCCATTTTTCACATAAAAACTTTTCGAAAAATTGTACGGAATGCGCACGTAAGTCGAGGAATGATAAATGGTACTTTTCAAGGTTTTAGAACACAGAATTACTTATTAAATTTAAAGATGATATTTTTGGTCATCACAATTATGCATATATAGCTACGAAATCTTAGCTATAGATTTAAAAATCGTGGCTAGTACCTAACAATAGCCACAGAATTCAAATTCTATGGCTATTTACAAATTTAAAAAATTTCTTAGCTACAAAAATTAAATTGGCAAAGCTAGTTTCTCATTTTTGCTATAATTGCTAACACTCGTAGCAATAATTATCTAAATAGCTACAAATTTATCGCTACAATAAAATTTCGTAGCTAATCATAATTTTTTGCCACATGATAAAAGTTACCGTAGCAATAGTAATCTTTTAGCCATAATAAATTATTTAAAGCAAAAAGTAGTAGTTAATACGTATTTTTGGTTCAAGTTATCAAAAACTTGTGGCAATAGTTAAATGATATAGCCACAGAGTTATTGCTATAAACAAATTTCATAGCTAATATTAGTTTTAATTACGAGTTAAACTTACTGTGGCAATAGTAACCTTTTAGCCACAATAAATTATTTAAAATAAAATATGATAGCTAAGCAAATATTTTTTGCTTCAAGTACTAAATTACCGTGGCAACAATTGGTTTAATAGCTATAGTTATTTGCATGACCAGATGATATAGCCACGAATTTATTTTTGAGATAAAATTCCGCAGCTAATTATTATTTTTTGCCACGAGTTAAAACTTGCTATAGCAATAGTAATCTTTTAGCCACATAAAATTACCTAAAACAAAGTCGTGTAGCTAAATAAATATTTTTGCTTCAAATTACCCGTACAAAAAAAATAGTTAGCTTAACAATTACATAGATAGAACAAAATATCTAATTATCTATCACTAACATTATTATTCATATAAATTTTTATATAATTTTCATATATCTAGATACATTTAGAATTACTAATTTAATATGTTTAATATCTAAGTTCATTGGAAAACTAATTATATTATATTTCTTATTAAATAAGTGTTACTTATAAGCCAATTATAAATAAAAATAATGAAATTATATCTAACTAATGATGGAATAATCAATTATATAGTAAAATTTAAACAACCATAATGTTGTACCACTTACATTCTATAGAAAATTATTTATTTTAATCTATACAATAATATATTATAATGATATGGTCCATTACTATCTCAAAAATTTATTAATTATCATAAATTAAATTATATACTGAATCTAAAAATTGAGATTTTAATATGATACGAAAGGGAACACCTTTCTTATGACTATTATATTATATGTTATAATACTTACATAATTTTAATACTATTAATTTTATTTCAAAAATGTTAAAAAATTAATGTGCTCGGTATAAGAGTGTATAACAAAAATAACTAGTGTATCACAATTAAAAACAAAAAACGTATTACTTTTAAGCTTCAAATATAATTAAAAATAATGAAATTATATCTAATTAATGTGTGAATAACTAATTATATAGTAGTTTTAAACGACTATAAACTTATACCACTTATATTGTATAGTAAATTATATATATTTAATCTAGACAATAAATTACGTTATAATGATATGGTCCTTTACAATTTTAATAACTTATTGATGATCATAAATCAAATTATACGTCAAATCTAAGAATTGAGAATTTAATATGAGTCGGAAGGGGATCATGTCTCTCTTGTGATTAGTCTTTTATATTTTATTACATAATTTTGATATTATTAATTTTAGTTGAAAGAGGTAAAGAATTCATTATCGTTGATATAAGAGTGTAAAATAAAACTAACTAGTGTATCATAATTCAAAAATTACTTGTGAGTTTCAAATATAATTAAATAAGTATGCAATAATATTTAGTTAAATTTTAATATATGAGTGTAGCAGATTTAAGAAACTATATGCTAGTATTTGTATGTATCTACATTGATCACTAATTATATTCCATTTAAATAAGTTTAAAAGTTATTTATTTAATGGTCTAATAATATTTTAATAACTTAATAATTATCATAAATATAATTAAACACTAAAAATTAAGAAGCTAATATAATTGAAATATGAGGATATAACAAATCAAAATAAATATCACATAGGACAGAAAAAATTATAAAGAACATTGTTTTTACGCAAATAGTTGATTTTTCTATCTTACTTAATGTAAATTCTATATTTATCTTTTTGTTGGCGTCCGTAATTTTCTTTCACATATTTGGTTATCTAATTTATTTGCATTTTATAGATTTGCCTATATCACCGGAAAAGTAGTACTTTGTATTTTGATTTAAGTAAGAAGTAAAAAAATAAAAAGCAAAAATAGGAGCAGTATATAACAAAAAGTAAAGCAATAACAAAGCCAAAACCAAAACCTAATTTCATCCTCACATCTCCCCCTCTAAGCCGCCACCCCCCTCCTCCCACTTTCCCATTTCTCTCTTCCGAGTATATACATATCTCTAGATTTTAAGGTTTTTGAATCTCCTTATATCTACTTGACTAAGATTTCTGGGTTAAATTTTGCGGGTTATTCCAACAATTTGATAAATATTATATTTTCTTTGTTATAAATATTGCGTGGAAACTTGAAAATTATAAGGTTGTAATGTTGGGATGATGATTCCTTAAGAAATTCTTTAAAATGTGTACAGATTCGTTTACTTATGTTGTTGTTTTGAGTCTTTCCCTTTTGTTATTTGTTAAAAATTCTTGTAAAAGATTATGAAGACATAATTTTTTCTTCTTGAAATTCTATTAGTAGCATTTTTACCAATTAAACTTAATCTTTGTATTATAATTTTCCCTGGGTTTTCTCATCATTTTTGTGCTAATTATTGTTTCTTTTGAATTTACAGGGTGCATTTTAATTCTTGAATGCAAGAAGATTAAGGAGACTGAAGTTATTTCTTTCTTGAATGCAATCGAGTGGCAACATTTTCATACCCATGATCAATTACTTAGAACTTTTTCTTTTTTAACGTGGAACTCCCTAGAATTTATAGATTAAAGATAAAATATCTAACCCAATGTACATAGTTTGTATTATTTTAGTTTGACAAAATTTAATGTCTAGCCTCCCATTAGCTAGTTTTTATTTTACAAATTTTATTGCGTCTCTTGTAGAGTAGTTGTATATTGAGGATGCATCAACTTTAGATATATAATAATTGTATATTTTAGAATTAACTTTTGGAATTATTCATGTCAGTTTGTATGAAGTAACAAATATCCAGAGCTTATGATGTTTCTAGTTTTTATAAAACAAACTATGCATGGATATGGAATATTTAAAAAAATTAAAAATATTTAGTGAGGTAAAAAAATTGCAATGCATTTGCGATGGAAACATTTATTGTCACTAATAAATTAATTTTCCATCACTAATTCAAATATAATAGAAAATTTAGTCAGAAAATAAATATATATAAAAAATTAATCATGGATATTGGTGATGATTTATACCTACAAAATTTTGAATTTGTAGCTAAACATAAATGCTACCCTCCATGGATATGTGAGTACAGCTATATATTAATTTTTTTGTAGCAAAACACATTACATCTTTTGCCACAATATATCCCTTTGTGGCTAGTATAAAAGATAGCTACAAAGTTAGTTTTTGTAACAAAAGAATAAACTCATTAGCTACAAAGATAAATTTTTCGTGGCAAAATTTTATCAATATAGTCACATCATAAAATTTCTTATAGCAATATGTATTAATCCTTAGCTAAGAAACGTTAAAGTTTGTAGCTAACTTTTAGTTACGCTATATTTTGCTACGCATGCTACAGAAAAAAATATTGTAGCTAAAGTGTTTGGCCATGGAATTTTTTGTATTTAGTTACGATATACTTCGTAACTATATATGCATAATGTTGTAGTGAATGAAACAACAATAAAAGACAAACACTTGGAACTAGTTCTTTTATCAGGTTCATGTAACTTCAGGTTCGCACACTTGAATCACACAAGAGTTGCTTGCAAAATGCCTTGTTATTTTGCTCTCAACTCACGTTTAACTTCAGTGTTTGTGCGTACTTAACATCCTGCAATTTATAGAGTTAGTAGAATAGGAAATAACTAGAGTTCTAATGCTATACTCTTCTATGTTGAAAGAGTTCTAGTTATCTTCAACTTTAACTCCTCCCTTATCTTGGATAAAGTTCTCTTCGAGTAAGGAGTCCTTCTCCTTATCATTTATGCAAGCTTTTCGATCAGGATATATCAAATATAACAATTTAAGCTTATCTCTTTCACGTGCATCCCATATGCTTGAATCTGCCTGTGTCTGTGTACACTGTGTATGGACCTAATTCATGCTTGAGTTTCTTTGTCAATCATCAAAACAAACTTTACTTGGGCCAACATCCCGATAGCGGAGAGGTCTTGGAAGTACATCCCGAAAGTCTCGGAATAGAGAGCTAACACCCACGATAAGCTTTTGTGTGTATCGATTTTTCGCCTTAATGTTTCACGTCTTCATACCTTTTTTTTCCTTTTTATTCCATGATAACGCTCACTTGATTACGGCTGATATAACGCAGAATCGTACCCGTACAACATCCCAAGTAAGATATTACATTTTGGCAAATATCATCCATTGAGTTTTAAACTACGGATATGCTACTTAGTTTTTTGTTGTTTTGCGGTAGATGACCCGAGTTAAAGTACAAACATTAAAAATGTTATCTTTTCGGTTTTCTTTATTTTTCACAGAAAATATTATGTTAATCCATCCAATTCATTTTATACATTGGTACGGGAGTTAAGAAAAAAAAAATTGCAACATATGGTACAAAAAATTCGATATATTTGTGACTATAAAATCATGTCATGAAGTTTAAATGGTAAGTTAAATTATTTTTTAAATATAAAAGGGTGTTAAAATAGACTAGAAAGGGAGAGAGAGAGAGAGAGAGAGAGAGAGAGAGAGAGAGAGTTATATAAAATGAAAAGGAAAGACGACTATATTTAACATGTATGATATTTTTCGTCTCGCATATGATATAAAGAAAAGATATCATTCCTTTAAAGCAATTTAAAAAGAAAAACGTTTCATATAAAATATGAGACAAATGAAATAGTAGCTTTGTTTATTCCCAGCACGTTTGTTCTTATGGCTGTCCAAGAGGACTCCCAATTATGGTAATGCATAAGTTGTGTCGTGTGTGGCGTCGAAAATGTTAAAGGAATATTTAACCAAGATCACTTAGTACCTTAATTAGTTGCTTACCTTTTAACCTCCACCAGTACTAGAAATTCCCATGATCCAAGGCATCTCTACAGAATGTTTGAACCGGTGTTATTTTTCAAAAAAACTTTCCACGCCTTTGAACAATTATAATACAGAATTCTCAATAATCAGAGCATGGGTGTTAAAAAGTTTCCCCTTATACGTGTTTATCTTAGAACTCCAAATAATGGTAATATACAGATATAAGACAAATTAGAAACAGAGAAATGAAGTTTGACGCCTCCGAATCACAGGATGCGGTTGTTGCTTGAATATAATCAGTACTCCTGCATATCATGTGGAGTATTAGTTTAGTAGTCATATCAAAATTAAGATATTGACAACACTATTGTCTAACCTAATCTTTTTTCTTTTTTTGCTTGAAGATTTTAAGTTTAAGATATTCTAAAATCAGAGTATATGCATTTGAAATTTCTATTCGGTGGAGACTTTGAAATTGGAAGATTATTTAAAGTCAGAAGATGTGCAAGTGGTTTATATAGATGAATTACTGCTGAGAGCTCTATTTGATTATTATGACCCTCCAATTATATATGTTCAGTGCACATGTGATATCAGTAGCATTAAGAGGCTAGGAGTAACGAAATGTATTAGGTAAATGTTCGAGGCTACATAGTTATTACAAATTCCGCGGATATTAAATTTTCTGGAAGTCGATAAGTAGATTATATTTTGGTATTAATTGGTTTAGTATAAATATCAAGTGTATGGTTAAGTTATTTCCCATCTACTGATGGCCTTTACATTCCCAATTTGATATGAGAGTCGAAGATGGTGATGGACGCAGAAGCCAGAAATCGCCTCGTAACAAGATTGACAATTCGTTATTCAACCACATGAAATCAATGCCAAAATACTCAATCACAGCTTTTCCTATAGAATCCACCTCCAAACCACTCATATCTATTCAAAAACAACTCAATAATATCAAATATTGCTAAAGGAATTAATTACATTGCATAAATTTAGATTTCCCAAATTTTCCTCCAAAAAGTCAAAAATCGACACCGGGCCTGCTTGGTCAAAACCCGAGGTTCGGACCAAATTCATTTACCCATTCATCCCCGAGTCCGGATATATAATTGGTTTTGGAATCCGATCTCAAATTGAGGTCTAAATCCCCAAATTTCGAAAACCCTGGTCTCTATCCCAAATCCCCAATTCTACCATAAAAACTCTAGATTTTAGGTTAAAAATTCATGAAATGTAATGGGTAATTGAAAGAAAATGGTTTAGAATCACTTACCAACACTTTGGGGAAGAAAATATCTCTTGAAAATCGCCTCTAGCCCGTTTGGTTTCTGAAAATTCGAAGAAATGGCTTAAGTCCCATTTTGGGACTGTTTTATGCACTGGGCGACAATGTTCATCGCGTTCGCGAGGACACTGTCGCGTTCTCGAAGATTATCCCCCATGTCCTTCGCGTTCACGAGTCCTTGCTCGCGTTCGCGATGAAGTGTTACTGACCCCTCCCCCAGGCCCCAAATGCTACACGTTCATGATGAACCGGTCGCGTTCGTAAAGGGTATAGCCCCCATCACTTCGTGTTCGCGACCAGGCCTTCGCGTTCGCAAAGAGTAAAAATTTACCTAGACCAGCTAACCCTTCACGTTCGCGAGAGTACCTTCGCGAACGCGAAGAAGAAAACACCAGAACAGTTGCTGCAGCAAAATACCAGATTTTCTAAGTCCAAAACATCCCGTACTTTATCTTTTTTATGTTAGTTGACCTAAATCGCACCCAACAGAGGGCTCGGCCTACGAATCGTATGTGGTTTGATTTTTTTCTTCATACAGTTGGGGCCGAAGACTAGAGGAAGTTCAGAAGAGATGATGAATGTTAGGATCGGGAACCCAGGTAGTGCGGAATATAGCCAAACAATGATATAATGGCAATAACAAAGACAATGGAAGTTGATAACAACGACAATTAAAGTGGATAAAGAAGATACTAATTTAACGTGGTTCCGTCAGTGTGACATACGTCCACAAGCGGAGAGGAGCAATTTTACTATAACAATAAGAGTACAAAATTAGAGTAAACACTCTAATTAATCCCAAATACCCTAAGAGAATAACCTCACAAGATCACTCCAAAAAAAAGGGTTCACACACGTGCTTCCCAACACTAACTCTCATACAAAACACTCTTAATAAAGGAAGAAAGAAAGAAACAAGAAATGAAGAATCAAGTCTAGTTGGTGTGTCTAAAATAAACTAATTGCCTTCCCTTTTATAGGCAAAAAAGTCTTGGCCTCTTAGGTGTAAAAGAAGAGATACAACTTATGCAAATGATGTCCACCATATAATGCAATATTTTTGGGTCCCAAAGAATATTGCCAACAAAGTTTACACTTTGCAAAGATGTTTATGCTTATATGAGATGGACTCCATTAGCCAAAATATTGGCCATAATTATAAATCTCCACCTTGGCCTAATTTTGGCTGATATAGTAAATTTGCTCCACCTTCTCCGCAAAAGCCCCAATGGGCATATGTCAAAATTTAATGCCATCAAAATCAGACAAGTTGTCTGATACTGAAACTGTAGTAGGGCCTATAACAATGGATCCCAATAAAGTATACAACGAACTAGATCTGTGTGCTTTCATGTTCACAAGAGCATCATGAGAAACTTTCAGAACTCCACATTCACCTGCGTACTTACACCCAAGAGATTCTAGAGTGCCCAAAGAGATGAGATTTTTCTTTAAGTCAAGAACATGTCTAACATCGGTGAGAATTCTCACTACACCATCGTGCATTTTGATTCGGACTGTACCTTTGTCAATAACGTTACAAGTAACATTGTTACCTAGTTGGACAACTCCACCTGCAACTGAATCATATGTAGAAAATAAGTCCCTGCTAGGACACATATGATATGAACAACCGGAATCTAAAATCCACTCATTATCTAATCTGAAACTCGTTTCAGTTGCTAAAAATATAGTTTCCTCAATCTCATCAGTTACTATACTAGCTTCGGCGGTGTCAGTATTTTTGTGCTCATTTTTTCTTTCTTTATGCTTTTCTTTATTTTTAGTTTATAGCATTCAGAGATATTGTGACATTTTTTATGACAATAGTGACACTCTAAATTATTGTATCTGGAATTGGAGTCGGATTTGCCCCTAACAATAAGCCAACTCCCGCTTGAGTTCCACTAGCTTCCCCAGTAATATCACTATTTATCTGTTCTTTTGATTTTAAGATAGATTTAGTATCCTTATAAGAGATATTATCCTTTGCATAAAGCATAGTATCTCTTATATGCTTAAAAGATGGGGGTAGAGTACAAAGTAGTAACACAACTTGATCCTCATCTTTAATTTCAGTATCTATATTACTCAAATCTATAAGAATGGAATCAAAGGTGTCAAGATGAGAGAGAATAGAGGTACCTTCACCCATACGAATTGTATAAAGTTTCGGCTTCAGGTAAAGTCTATTTCCACCGTCCTCTTCATATATAAGTGTGATGATCCAAAATGTCATCTTTAAATTTAATAAGTAATTCTGTATTCTAGGACCTCAAAAAGCACCATTTATCATTTTTCGACTTGCGTGCGCAGTCCGTACAATTTTTCGGAAAGTTTTTATGTGAAAAATAGATTAAAATGGGAAATAGAGCTTTAAAATTTAAGTGAGTTGACTTTGGTCAATAATTTTAGCAAACGGACCCGGATCAGTATTTTAACAGTTCCGGTAGCTCCGTATCGTGGTTTGGGACATGGGCGTATGCCCGAAATTTAATTTGGAGGTCCCTAGCTCAAGTTATGACCATTTAACGGAACTAGCAATTTAAAGGCTAAATATTCCAAGTTTAACCACGGGGTTGACTTTTTGATATCGGAGCCGACATCCGATTATGGAAACTTGAACAGCTCTGTTATGTCATTTATGACTTGTGTGCCAAATTTAAAGTCATTTCGGATTCATTTAATATATTTTGGCACGAGATTTGTAAATTTAAAGGTTTAAAACTCAAAGTTTGAATCGGGTGTGAATTGTAATTTCAGCATTGTTTAACGTTAAACGAGACCCCGAGTAAGTCCGTATTATGTTATTGGACTTGTAGGTAAATTCGTATGGGGTCCCGAGTACCCCGAGAGTGAAACAGATTGAAATCGGATCAAGAATTGGACTTAAGCAAAATTTGTATTTCTGCCTTCTGTTATAATCGCAGCTGCAGATTTTTGACCGCAGGTGCGAGCTCGCAGAAGCGAGACATCCATCGCAGATGCGGCCCTTGTGCGTAGATGCGGACGTCGCAGGTGCGACATTTTGTCCGCAGATGCGGAACCTCACCTGGCAGCCCCTTTTCGCAGATGCGAGCTCGCATGTGCGAGCCCAGGCACCGCAGATGCGAAAATACTGGGCAGAATACATAAAATCGGGTCTTAGCCATTTTTACTCATTTTTGAGTTTTAAGTCTCGGATTTGGGCGATTTCAAGGGGGATTTTTACGACTTTGAACTAGGTAAGTGTTCTTTATCATAAAGTGATTATATTTCACAAATCCATGTCTATATTCATCATTTATTTCGGATTTAGATGAGAGAAATTGAAATTTTTGTAAAACTTTCCAAAAATAAAAATTTAAGATTTGAAGGTCCATTTGATATCGGAATTGGACAAATTTGGTATGGTTGAACTCGTATCGGAATGGGTGTTCGAATTTCGCGAGTTTTTTCGGGATTTGAGACGTGGATCCCACTGCCAATATTTTAATGAATTTTGAATTTTTATTCAGAAAAATTATAAATTCATATGAAATTAATTCCTATGATTCGTATTGAATATATCGAATTATTTGTGAATAGATTTGAAGCTTTCGGAGGCAAATTTAAAAGGAAAAGCTGTGGTTGAATAATTGATTGGAATTTGCAAAGCGAGATAAGTGTCAGAGTTAACCTTGACTTGAGGGAATAGAACCCTTAAATTATTTGTTATGTGAATTGCATGTAAACGACGTATAGGCGAGGTGACGAGTGTCTATACATCATCAAATTAATTGTTTGCCTGCTTATTTGAAAAATCATAAATTATTTTTAATCATAAATTAATTATTATAATAATTGTTTCTCTCTTATTCTTTGCAAATATAAATTCTTGAATTCCTGCATTAATTGTTACATGCTATTCGAATTATGTGCCTCAATTGTTATTTGACATTTAGCATAATAAATAATAAACTACCTATTTATTTCCTGATTTCTATAATAATTTGCTATTTTTCATTATTTGCTTCGTAATTAAACCATAATTATTGTATGATTGTTGTCTCGTAATTTTATATTAATTATTACATTTATTGGAAAAATTTCTTCTATAAGAATTGGTAAATGAAAATGTTGGAGGAGCGGGTTGCACGCCGCAACATGATTGGTTATAATGAATATGTTGGAGGATCGGGTTGCACGCCGCAGCAGACTTATTAACAGTTAATATTGGAGGATCGTGTTGCACAACCATGAGATGCAGTAAGTGGCAATCTTTCAGCCCATGAAATGCAAAAGGTTGCGATCTTTCAGCCATGCAAATGATAAAGAGGCAATCTTTCAGCCATGCAAATGCAGTATGTGGTGATCTTTCAGCCATGCAAATGTAAATAAGGTGGAGATCTTTCAGCCATGCAAATGTAAAGGTGGCGATCTTTTAGCCATGCAAATCTAAATAGGGCAATCTTTCAGCCATGCAAATAATAAAGTGGCAATCTTTCAGCCATGCAAATGTAAAAGTGGCGATCTTTCAGCCATCCAAATAAGGTGGCGATCTTTCAGCCGATGCGAATGTAAAGGTAGCGATCTTTTAGCTATGCAAATAATAAAGTGGCAATCTTTCAGCCATGCAGATGGAGGTAGAGCTTAACCTCGGAAGGTAGAATGGTAGCCTTATGCAATGCAAAAATGCAGATGAAGACAGATTTTAGTCTCAGAAAGCAGAATGCTAGCCTTATGCAATGCAAAAATGCAGATTGAGGTAGAACTTAACCTCGGAAGGTAGAATGGGGCGATCTTTCAGCCATCCAGATGCAATATGGGGCGATCTTTCAGCCATGCAATGCACAGTTTAGATTTATGCAAGTATGTGAGGCAGTGGTTGGACTTAGGCATAGATGAGGGCAGTATTTAGACTTATGCAAGGATGAAGTCAGTGTTTAAACCTTGTGCAAGGATGAAAACAATGTTTAGCAATTCTTATTCTTACAAAATTTTTCTTCGCAATGTATGTCGTTGTGTAGATAGTGATTTCATCGTATATCCTTTGCAAGTATTCTTGACAATGTTGTTCCTAATATTCCTGCATTCAAAGAGAATTTGTAAGTTTGAGGGAAAGGTTGATTCGTGCTTTTGGTTCCGCGTGTTGTCCTTGCTCCCCACTTTAGCCTTTGAATCCCCGAGCTTCACCTGGGTAACGTATTTGGCTAACACAAGTGATTTTGGAAACAAGTGATTTAGGAGTTATCCTTTTTTTTCAAAATAAATGAATAAATAAATATAAAAATAAAAATAAATAAATAAATAAATAAAAATTAGTTTTTTTAATAAAATAAGTGACAATGCATGAGACACATACATAAAAAAAAGCTTTTGTTGAATCGTAAAATTATAACATGATTTGAGACACTGCAACTTCTTCATGTTAAATGAAATTTTGAGGGCTCCCTCAAAATTCTTCCCCAGTTCAGATGACTCTGGCTCTGATATGCCTTCAGGCGATGTTTTGGTGTTGTAATACCAAATTTCTTTATGTTGAATGAAATTTTGAGGGCTCCCTCAAAAATTCTGCCCCAGTACAGATTACTCTAGCTCTCTATGCTTTCTGGCAATGTTCTGATGCTGTAATGCCAAATTTCTTTATGAAATTTTGAGGGCTCCCTCAAAATTTCTGCCCCAGTTTCTGTCTTGAAGAAAAAATTATATTTTTATTATAATGTGACCGAACCCACAGGGCTGCCTACGTATCCCCTCTTAAACGGGAATCAGGTCAAACGTAGTTCGTGGTACATCAGACAGAAATACAAAAGATTATCTCTAAATGTATTATCTTTTGATGGCGTCTGAATTGATAGGTTTTTGCGATACCTCTCCATCCATCTCTGCTAGTATGAGTGCCCTTCCTGTCAAGACTCGATGAACCATATAAGGGCCTTTCCAATTTGGTGAAAACTTACCCTTCGCCTCATCTTGATGCGGAAAATCCTCTTCAAAATCAATTGCCCCGGTGTGAATTGCCTAGGCTTCACCCTTTTGTTGAAAGCTTTAGCCATCCTATTCTGATAGATTTTATCAAGACATACTGCATTCATTCTTTTTTTGTCAATAAGTGCTAATTGGTCGTATCTGCTCCGTATCCATTCAGCATCACTCAACTCAGCTTCTTGTATAATTCTCAAAGATGGTATTTCTACTTCAGCGGGTATCACAGCTTCAGTACCATATACTAAAAGGTATTGTGTTGCCCCAGTGGAAGTGCGGATAGTGGTGCGATATCCCAGTAATGGAAAAGGTAGCTTCTCATGCCAATGCTTGTGGTTATTTATCATTTTGCGTAGTATCTTCTTGATATTCTTGTTGGCAGCCTCTACAGCTCCATTCATCTGAGGCCTATAAGCGAAAGAGTTGGGGTGCTTGATCTTAAACTTCTCACACATAGCTTGCATAAGATCACTATTGAGGTTGGCAGCATTGTCTGTAATGATTGATTCGGGGACCCCAAATCGACATACAAGATGATCTCGCACAAAATTCGCTACAGCTTTCTTGGTGATCAACTTATATTACGTGGCTTCCACCCATTTGGTAAAGTAATCAATGGCAACTAGGATGAATCTATGTACATTAGATGCGGGGGGTTCGATGGGACCAATAATATCCATACCCCAAGCAGCGAAAGGCCAAGGTGAACTTGTCACATTGAGTTCGTTGGGCGGAACTCATATCATATCGGCATGAACTTGACATTGATGACATTTTTGGACATACCGGATGCAGTCAATTTTCATAGTCATCTAGAAATATCCAGCTCTCAATATCTTCTTTGCCAAAGTGAAACCATTCATATGAGGTCCGCATGTTCCAGCATGGATTTCTTCAAGTAGTCTAGATGCCTCCTTAGCGTCCACACATCTTAGTAAACCTAGATAGGGGGTCCTCCTATACAAGATTCCTCCACTCCCAAAGAAATGATTAGCTAACCTCCACAATGTGCATTTCTAAACATGTGTAGTACTTTCTGGATATTCTCTCATTCTCCAAGTACTCCTTGATATCATAAAACCATGGCTTCCCATCGAACTCTTCTTCAACATGAGTACAATAGGCAGGTTGCTTGCATATATCTATAGGTATAGAATCAATGTAGTTTTTATCTGGATGTTGAATCATGGATGATAATGTGGCCAAGGCGTCTGCAAACTCGTTCTGAGTCCGAGGAACATGCTTGAATAGTATCTTGACAAATCTCTTGATTAAATCTTGCACACAGTGTAAATAAGGCAGTATTTTTGAGTTCTTGGTAGCCCATTCTCCAAGCACTTGATGTATCAGCAAATCTGAATCTCCGATTAAAAGTATTTCCTGAATGTTCAGGTCGATGACTAGTCTGAGTCCTAGAAGACAAGCTTCGTATTCTGCCATATTGTTGGTGCACGGGAACATGAGTTTGGCAGATATCGGGTAATGTTGATCGGTCTCTAATACTAGCACCGCTCCAATTCCTACTCCTTTGAAGTTTGCGGCCTCATCAAAGAACATTCTCCAATCATCATATGCTTCTGAGATGTCTTCCCCAATGAATAGCACTTCTTCATCGGGGAAGTATGTCCTTAATGGTTTGTATTCCTCATCCACAGGATTCTCGGCTAGATGGTCCGCCAGTGCTTGCCTTTTGACTTCCTTTTGAGTGACATAGGTAATGTCAAATTCACTCAACAATATCTACCATTTTGCTAGTTTTCCGGTAGGCATAGGCTTCTGAAAGATGTATTTCAAAGGATCCATCCTCAAGATTAGATAGGTAGTATGTGCACAAAAATAATGTCTCAAAATTTGTGTACCCATGTTAAGGCACAACATATGTGTTCCAACAGTGAATAGCGGGCCTCGTATAGTATGAACCTCTTGTTTAGATAGTATATTTCTTTCTCCTTTCTGCCAGTTTCATCATGTTGTCCTAAAATACATCCGAACGCCCCATCTAGCACGGACAAGTATAATAACAACGGTCTTCCGGGCTCAGGAGGAACCATAACAGGAGGTTGAGATAAGTATTCCTTGATCTTATCAAAAACTTTTTGGCATTATTCAGTCCATTCAGTCGCAGCATCCTTCCTCAGCATCTTGAAGATTGGCTCACAAATCACGGTTGATTGGGATATGAAACGACTAATGTAGTTGAGGCGTCCCAAGAAACTCATCACATCTTTCTTACTCCTCGGTGGTGGTAACTCTTGAATAGCTTTGATCTTTGACGGATCCAATTCGATTCCCCGACGACTAACAATGAAACCCAATAATTTGCCAGCGGGTACCCCAAAAGCTCAATTTTGCGGGGTTTAGCTTCAAATTATATCTCCATAGTCTGTCAAAAAACTTCCTAAGATCAGTCAAATGGTCTGAGCTCCTCTTTTATTTGATTATGATGCCGTCTACATATACCTCAATTTTTTTGTGGATCATGTCATGAAAGATGGTAGTCATGGCTCTTATATATGTCACCCTAGTATTATTCAAACCGAATGACATAACTTTGTAACAATATACCCCCCGGCGTAATAAAAGCAGTCTTTTCAGCATCTTCTTCGTCCATTCTAATCTGGTGATATCCGACAAAGTAATCTACGAATGATTGGAGTTCATGCTTTGCACAATTGTCGATCAAAATGTTTATGTTTGGCAATGGAAAGTCATCTTTAGGACTGGCCTTGTTGAGATCCCTGTAGCCGATGCAAACTCTAACCTTTCCATCTTTCTTAGGCACGGTCACAGCGTTAGCTAATCAAATAGGGTATTTGACAACACGGAGGATCTTGGCTTCGAATTGCTTGGTAACCTCCTCTTTGATTTTCAAACTTAGATCCGGTTTGAACTTTCTAAGTTTCTGCTTCACAGGGGGGCACATTGGATTAGTAGGTAGTTGGTGGGCTACTATAGATGTACTCAAACCCGTCATATCATCATAGGACCAAGCAAAGATGTCAGCGTACTCTTTTAAGAACTCAATATAATCTTCCTTGTCTACCGATGATAGATGAACACTGATGCGAGTTTCCCTGACTGTTGCGGCATTAACCAAGTTAACTACCTCAATTTCTTCTAAATTTGACTTGGGTTTATTCTCAAAATTCTCTATCTCTTTGACAATCTCTTCAAGAGGTGTATCGTCCTCCCAATCCTCGGAATCACTTATTTCATGTCGCGTTATCTCATTACATGTCACGCTTGTAGATTCAACATGATAGAAAATAGTTTTGCTGAAATATAAAGATAACAAGATAAAAATAAGTACAAAAGGTAAATACTTCATTAACAAAACTGCCGAATTATTTTAAACATAATGCGAAAATAAACATAAAAACAAGGCTCAATCACTTGAGCATTTATTTCAAACAGGAAATGCTAAATGTTTTTTTTTTGATAATTAAAACATTGAGATGCTAAATTGCCAAAAGCTACCCAGGTGCGCGGTGAGCTCGGGATGGAGCGACAATCCAATTTTCGAGCATAGCCCCAGTTTCCATAGCCTGGATTGAGTCTTCCTCCATTTCCCCAAATAGTACCATATTTTAATCTCCATTGTCCTCGTGCTCTGACAGGAACAAGTTCTTCACCCCCTCCAGGATGTTGTCTGCTTTATCTCCCCAAATGGTTTCAGCCTTTCAAAAGGTTTGGTGCAAATGCGGTATCGGCTTTGGCAGAGGATAGTAAAACCCGCTCCAAGGAGGTGTCCAGTCCTTGAATTCCCGTGAGGTATACTTATAACCCAAGCCAAAAGTAGTCTTTTGAAAACGAGGTTGCACAGGTTCAGCTATTCCCTCCAGTTTAGGACTAAGGCCCCTACCTGGTTCATATCCCAACCATAACATCATACTCATCACTCGGTCACTCCACCATCTACTCTGTTCAATATTTCCAACTAGCTCGATAGTGTAAAAGGTACCTCCTCCTACATTTCTCTCTATATCGACCACAGGGACTGTGTATATGGGATTGTTGCCATCTCTGTGAACAACCACCTCTTGATGATCCCATTCAAACTTAATAACTTGGTGCAGAGTCGAAGCAACAGCCCCATCCATATGGATCCATGGCCTCCCCAACAGTAAGTTGTAGGTGGTTGAGATGTCTAGCACTTGGAATTCCACATCGAATACTGTCGGTCCGATTTTCAACCTCAAATGGATTTCCCCGATAGTAGCCCTTTGGGAACCGTTAAAAGCCTTCACATTCATGCTTCCCTCCTGTATCTCAGACAGATTTATACCAAATTTCCTCAATGTGGTCAATGGACATATGTTCAGACTAGAACCCCCATCAATCAAGACTCAGGATATGAACTTGTTCTCATGTTGCACAGTGATATGCAATGCTTTGTTATGGCTGAGACCCTCGGGAGGTAGTTCATATTCATGAAAAGAAATCTTGTGGGTCTCAAATATATGTCCCACCATATTTGCCATGTCTTTACCTGTGATATTGGCCGGCACATATGCTTCGCTCAAAACATTCATTAAAGCATTCTTATGTGCATCAGAATTCTGCAACAAGGATAGAATAGATATCTGAGCAGGAGTCTTGTTCAGATGTTCAACCACATATTATTCTTTAGCTTGCACCTTTCTCCAAATCTCCTCGCCTCCTGCTTCTACAACAGATGGCATTTGCTTGTTCTCCTTACTCGATCCTCCTTGGGTCATGTTCTCAGGCGTGTAGACTCGGCCAGTTCTGGTCATACCTTATGTGGCTCCCGCTTCCTCTATCTTGGACTTACCTTTTCTCCTTGCCTCAGCCTCATAGTCCCATAGAACAGCTCTTGAATTATAAACAGGTGGTGGAGCCACCATGACAGTAAACGGTGACCGAGATACAACCAATTCAACTACAAATGGTGCACAAACTCGCACCACAACAGGTGGAGGTACCATAGGAGGGACCACCACAGTATCCCTATCCCGAATCAACCCAATGGATCCTTCTTCATCCCATTCTTCATCAGCTTCTATCATGTGTACTCCCCCCTCTTTGTGATCGGGAAGAGGGTTATTGTGAACATTTGGTGTGGACCCCTTTAAGTGAATCAACTTAGTATCAATAAGTGTTTGTATCTTATCCTTCAGAGAGCGACATTCCTCCAATGTATGCCATTTCATGCCAGAATGGTAAGCATAACTTTTGTTGGGGTTAACCCATTTAGTGGGCGTGTCGACAGTAGGGGGAATGGTTGTGATATAGCCCTCAACTTTTAGCCTTTCGTATAGTTGGGCTATAGTTTTGGCAAGTGGAGTGTATTGTCTAGGCGGTCTTCTTTCGAAATTGGCTCTAGGTCTCGGGTAATTTTGGTGGGTAGGTGGAGGTGATTGGAAGTATGCGGGTTGAGTGTCATAGACATGTTGTGGGGTTGTGGGATAATGGTATGTTGGTGGTATGTGTTTATATGAAGGAGGAGGTGTTTGGTATGTTAAGGGAGTCCTCGGGCCTTGTGCTATCATTACGGCGCTCACTTCTTTCTTCTTCTTCGGTTCTGAAATGCACCCCGATTGCAGGGCCTTGTTAGCAGCCTGCAAAGCTTCAAAATTGGTCACCATTCCACTTTTAATACCCTCTTCCATTTTCTCTCCTAACTTGATGATATCTAAGAACTTGTGATCCTCAATAACCATCAACCTCTTATAGTATTGGGGGTCCTGGGCTCGCACAAAGAATTTGCTCATTTGACCCTCCTCTAATGGCAGTTGTACCTTGGCTGCCTCAGATCTACATCTAGTAGCATATTCTCTAAATGTTTCATTGGGTTTCTTCTTGAAATTCTGAATATAGAACAAGTCTGGAGCATTTTTCGTGTTGAATCTGAACCTATCCATGAAATCAGAAGCCATGTTAACCCAGTTGTGCCATTTCTTTGGATCCTGGCCAATGTACCAAGATAGAGCATCCCCAGTAAGACTTCTCATAAACAGCTTCATGCGGATTTGCTCATTTTTCCCTACTCCCACGAGCTTATCACAGTACATTCTCAAATGAGCCTTTGTGTCACCAGCACCATCGAACATTTCAAACTTCGGAGGCTTGTAGCCTTCGGGCCGCTCAACATTAGGTTGGATGCACAAATCTTCATAATTAAAACCTTCAATATCTTTCCCTGTTTCAACAGTTTGGATTCTTCCGGTCAACCTTTTCAACTCTTCGGCCATACTTTTAATCAGCATGTCTTTTTTGGTGGGGTCAGGTTTACATTGTGCTTGTTGGGCGTGTATGGTAAGGTTTCCACATATATGGGGTTAGTTTGGTGGGTTCCAAAAATTTGGTTATATGGGTGGTTATTGATAAATGTTTGGGTTTGATCATGGGTATGAGTAATGGATTGTGGAGTATTGTGGGCAAGGGAATAAATGATGTTTTGTGGGAGTATTGGATTGGTGTGGTGTTGTGAGGTTTGGAATGATGGTTGACTTTGGTGTTGCATTGTTGGGGGCTGCGGGTTTTGATAATGTTGGGTTATTGGAGGGTTTTGATAGTATTGAGTGGTTTGAGGTGGTGGATTTTGTGGAGCTTGTGGCAGCGGATTCAGGGGTAGTGGTTTGTTCTGAGGAGGGGGTTGGTTATTTTCAGGAGTGGTTTGGTTGGAGTCGTCTTGGTGATTTACGTCTAGAATGTTCAGGGAGAGGGATAACTTTGTAATGTTTCAAACTTGCTCCAATTCGCATTGTAACTCCATAATCCTTTGGTCCAAATGGGGGCCAACTCGTTCTGTCATGCCAGACTTCCGTTAGATGTTTCCACAGTTTCCTTAAGAGTGGGAATCCTTTCCTTACCAGCCATACTGCTTGCATCTTCCATTAGACCTTTTATTTTGTTGTTGGGATTGCTAGGAGGAGGAGGTGGTGGAGGCCCTTTTGATCTAGTATGATATGATAACACAGTCAGGATGCACAAATCAACCTTTAGGAAAGGGAATAAAAAAAAATCAAAGGAAAGAAAAAGAAAGAAAAAAAATAGCCAAGTTAGCAAGGTGAAGTAACTGCAACAAAATAAAAAGTTGTAGGACGTAAACAGACAACAGATAAAGATAGTGAAAAACCATTCAATTAGAATATTTAAAGCATGCCCTAACGTGGGGACCTCTTTTTGCCCGAGGTAGGCCTAGCGAATATTCAAGAAATAAATGTGCCAATATGTTTTATTCCATTTGTTCTCAAAAACCCCAAAATTTTATTAATAATCCAACAATTATTCATAAGTAAATGACAAAAAATAAATAAGTAATAATAATAATAACAATGAAAGAAAAACTCCTAGTCTAGCTTGCAGATGCTCCTTCATCAATCTTTGGCTTCTTCGCAGCTCGAATGGCATTCTCGAAATGACTATGTCTTGTCACTAGGTGTGCTTTTGTTAGATTACCTCCAACCTCAAAACCCTTGTTGATACATTTTTCCCCTTGTCGACGAAATTCTTCGCTCAACTCTAGCATGCTTTGCTCCAGGCTAAGAGCTTGAAATCGCCAACGCTCTATCTCTTTATCCTTTTCTTCCAGTTCCTTTGCGTGATCCTCAAGTTGCTTTCGATGCCGGATTTCAGAGTCATGAGTCTTTCTTTTGAATCGACGATATAAGACTTGTGCTCGAGCCTCTTTGTCAATGATATGCTCCCCTCCCTTGATGCTAGGAGAGACTGACCCTTTTATGTCAGCGTGCAACCACTCAACGTAACCAATGACACAACATGCATGATACCTGTGTGTTGCTATAGTGTCCACCATCATGAATTTCTTTTTTTTTCCACATCTTGAGAATGTCTTTAACAAATGGGATTTTATCACTTTCATAGTCAATCATGAAACGATTCATGTTGCTTACCCTTGGTATAGTCTGCGTTCTCCCATCTTGCCTAAGAACCCTTGTTGGCACGTAGGGTCGAAGGCCTCGGACTCCCATCAAAACCAAGTATGGGGTTTCCTTGGCATAAACTACCAGTTCTGAGGAAGGGAACCAGTCAAACATCCATTGGACCGAATCTTCTGTCAAACAATCTAGCAGCCTAACCCAACCTTCAACATCAGCGAGGCGTTTTATCTTGTTGACCCCTAAAGTAACTCTCAAGTCATGTGATAGAATATAGTCATCTCCAATAGGCTTGCGAAGAGCTTGCTTTTCGTTAACTTTTTAGAGGTGTTCAATCAGCCAAATTTGAAGAAGCAAGTTACATCCCTCGAAATGTCTAGCCCCGTCTTTGCAGTGGCTCAGAGACCGATAGATGTCAGCTAAGATCATAGGCACTATAGTGCCAAGATTACCGTCTATCCCATTAAATAGTGCATCAGCTACCATGATAAGTCGGGTGTGAATTTCTTCTTTAGCCCCTCAAGGAAAAACCACTAGCCCCAGAAAACAAATGACAAATGCAAAAGTTCTCTTTTGGGTCCATGCATCGGGACAATGCGATTCTATATTATATATCTCTCGAGCGTACCCATGACCGAATCTATCATACAAGTATTGAAGTGAAATTTTGACTTCATTACATGGGTCATCATTTTGCCTCCCTGTAATCCCAGCTTTTCACGAAACTCTTGCGGTGAAGGATTTATTCCTACTTTTTATTCCTCCACAACAAACTTGCATTTTTAACATAACCTCTGATTTCTTCTAGCAATAGTGTCAATTCAACATCCCCAAATCTGAATACCATTCTTTCCTTGTCCCAAAAGGAAATGACCGCCTCAATGAGTTATTTGCACGGCTTGAATTCCATAAGCGAAGGCAAATGTCCCAACACTTTGTGTACTTCTCCTTGTCCCTGAATGCCCAGATCTCTCCACCAACCCTTTAGTGAATCGGGTATGTACCAGACCATGCTAAACCTTGGATAAGCCTTGGATTGATTCATGATTGCCTGTATTTATAAAAGGTTACCTTATACCCCTCCCCTAACTTGAGAGCAAATGGTCAACATTTAGGCACATTTATTCCGCAAAAAATGCAAACAAATTATGATTACATCCTTCTAGGGTCATAGACCCTTTTGGACTTGGGCATAGTCATACTATCAGACTTAATAAACCAAGGATATTGAGTCGACCTAGGTTTATAAAAAATATGATTTTTCTAAAAATCATATCATGGTTGGGCTCTATTGAACAGGAGTAGGTTGTCTAGACCAAAGGTTCCCCCAAGCGGACAACTTAGGAGTGGAAAGTCTGTGACCGTCGGCGTACCGCTGACCGACCTACCAACAGAACTTTCCCTTAAAAGAAATTTTGAGAGTGCACGGCCGTGAAAATACGCAACCACTACAAGTGTGCTAGTGTAAAAATTTCAAAGTGGAGGAAATATGAACGGGATGACAATTATCAAAGCGTCAACATATAACAAATATAGTTGAAAACATTAGACATGAGATTAATTTGAAAGAAAACAAAAAATGATAAAAACGATAAGTGTAAAGTAAATGCGATCACTAAAATTTGAACAAATAAACAAGAGAAAATATATGGTTAAAACATGTTAACTAATAAAAGTAAAGAAAATTATGTAGATACGCAATATAACAAATAAGGAAAGGTAGTAGGATATACATAGAAAGCAAAACAAAGCATTTTTTAAAAAGAAAAACAAAGATAAACAAATAAGGAAAGGGGGGAGAGGATGTACATGAAAAAAACAAAGCATGCTTCAAAGTAAACAAATAAGGGAAGGGGGAGAGGGCATGAATAAAGTGTAAACAACTAAGGGAAAGAGAATGTGCATAAAAAAAATAGTAATTGAAATATAAACAATTAAGGGAAAGAGGAAGAGGGTGTATTGGAAGAGTAACTAAAATATAATCACCAAGTAAACAAAGATATGTACGAAAGTAAGTATAAATACAAACATTATATGAATTAAACAAATGAGGAAAAAAAAAGGAAAAATAGCTAAATCTACTTAAAGGCATTTATAAAAAATAAACAACCAAGGAAATGAAAAGGGGGGTCTATAAAGAAAGCCACAAACAAAATAGTAAAATTATAAGACGAATATAAAGGTAAACAAATAAAATAAGAAAGCAAACCGTACGATCACACAAAAATCTCACATAGAAATAAAATCCGTTATGGTAAGAACCTGAGTATCCCCAGCAGAGTCATCATGTTGTCGCGCCCTATTTTCTCGCGAAAGCGGATTTTGACATGTGACAACTCTTTTAAATGGGTATTAAAAGAGAAGAGTCGCCACCTAACGATTTTTAAGGTGAGTTAGGACACCTATTTGCGAAAAACTCTGTTTAACTAGTCAACGTCACTAAAGATCGGGTAAGGGTTCAAATTACCTCGAAGAAAAGGTGTTAGGCACTCTTCGAGATCCACAACTGTGGGTCCCGGCCGAATTTTATGCTATGTGGGATTATTGGGTTAAACTAAGTTGTAGGTTGCTGAGTTGTGAATTAATCCTAAGTGGTCAAAGCAATTAATTAAAACTAGTAACGGAAAAAAGTAAGAATTGTAAATTGTAAAAAGACTACTTAATTACATAAAAGGGGGACCTATATTTTTAAGCCTGATGGATCAACACCCGTGCAAAGTCTGCTAAGACTTTTATAGCAGAAAGTGCAATGACTATTCGGAAAATTTGTGTATCATGTCCGCTACCCTCATTATTATCTTTAAGTTGTTAACTTAAGAGTGCACTAATTAATTCTAAATCGCGTCTTAACTCAAAACTACTCGTCCCTTCCTATAGTCCAGGAGGTTTCGGACACTATTCTAGAGGGATGGTTCTAGACTTAAAGAAAATCTCAAGTTTCTATTTCTATTTCTATTTCTATTCTTATTAGTGTCACATAAAAGGGAGCACATAGAGACTTAACAAGTAACACATAAGGCAAATAAGAGTTCATGTTGGCCTCCGAATTAATTAAATTAACTAAAGCGATGAAGTGGTCTCTTAAATATTCAAGATCCTTGAATTAATATTCAGATACACAATACACCAAGTTTAATAGACTAGATAGCTATATGCATAGGAAATAAGAAAAAAATGGGTGAAAATGTTACCAAGAATCAACTAGAGTAAAAATAATAATTATCGGAATATATAGTATACTCACAAAATTTAAATAAAAGTGAAATATTAGTCCACTGGACAATAGCCTATCAGTAATAAAACCAACAAAAACTAATGATGAGATTAAACATAAAACTCCTTAAGTGTTTGGAAATTGAAATAACTAATAAAAGGATGATAAATATGATTTAATAAAAGAAAGTTCTGCCTTTAGTTTAAAGCTAAAAATAGACCTATAATAAGACATGAACTATTTTTTTAAAAAACAAAAACCGACGTACTACTCAAATGCCAATTATGGAAGTTTCATGTAAAAGCAAATAACAAGCAGGTCTTCTTTATCATCTCCTACGGACAAGACTAGTGTTTATAGTAAAAAATAATTAAAGCATATCTTGAGCACATAAGTAGAGAAGAGGCGTATGAACGAGTAGCACATGATTTTTCCTTTTCCCAGCAACCCCCATTCACTATTATATAGAGCTTAAAAACTACAAGAATAAAATATAACATGAGCCTAAAGATGACTAAACGAAATCCATGTCTCTCTGGAAGACTCCTCTTATGTCACGATTCGAAATTCCCACCTTTGGACTGTGATGGCGCCTAACATTTCACTTGCTAGGCAAGCCAACGTTAGAATAATATTATCCATTTTAAAATAATTTTAAATTTATTAATAATAATTGAAACAAATGTGGAAGTAAAGTCTGTAATGTAGTGAATAATCCATAAAAACAACGGTATCTAAATACCATACCAGAATTAGTGTCACAAGTGCACAAGCTTCTAGAATAATACAAATAAAGGTCTGAATAAAATAAAGTTGCCTGGAAACAAACACAGAGCTAAAGTAAAGTAGACGGAGCAGTTATACCTCAAGTCTCCTCTGATAGCTGAAATCCAAGAAAGTCTATGGTACGCCGCTGGGACCAACTCCGAAATCTGCACAAGAAGTGCAAGGTGTAGTATCAGTACAACTGACCCCATGTACTGGCAAGTGCTGAGCCTAACCTCAACGAAATAGTGACGAGGCTAAGGCAGGTCACTTATATTAACCTGTACACAATATTAGTAACAACAACAAATAATAACAATAAATCAGATAACTCATTTATAATAATTGAAGCCAACTCAGCAGTTATAACCCATTATTATTTCAACCAATTTTTGTTGCAGCGTGCAAACCGCTCCCACGATATATTCGTTTTCAATCCTCTCATATATTTATTTTAATCAAGTATATATAGACTTTTAAATAAATCTGTTGCGGCGTGTAATCCGATCCCCCAATATTGACTTTTAAATAAGTCTATTGCGGCATGCAATCCGATCCCCCAATATTAACTTTTAAATAAGTCTATTGCGGCGTGCAATCCGATCCCCCATATATATATATATATATATATATATATATATATATATATATATATATATATATATATATATATATATATATATATATATATATATATTTATATTGCGGCGTGTAACCCGCTCCACCAATATAATTTTAAATAACTCATAATTGTAATAACAATTACTCCAATAAATGCCACGTTCAATGAGAAACTATTAAACATCAAGACACACAATAATTATAATTTATTTATGAACAAACAATGGCAATTAGCAATTAATTATGAAAATTGTGGAGAAAATATGCAGTTCAATATTTAATATGCTAAATGTCAAATAGCAATTAAGACACATAAGTCAAATAAGCATGTACAATTATTACAGAAATTCAAGAAATAATATTTGATAAGGAATATGAGTGAAACAATTAATATAATAATTCATTCATGATTTAAAACGATTTATGATTTTTAAATTATTATGCAAATAATTAATTTGACGACGTATAGACACTCGTCACCTCGCCTATATGCCGTTCACATACATTTCACATAACAACTAATTTAAAGGTTCTATTCTCTCAAGTCAAGGTTAACCACGACACTTACCTCGCTTTGCAATTTCAATCAATTACTCGCCCACAGCTTTTTCTTTTGAATTTTTCTCTAAAAGCGTCAAATCTATTCACAAACAATTCGATATACTCAATACGAATCATAGGAATTAATTCCATATAAATTTACTAATTTTTCGGATAAAATCCGAAATTCACTTTAAAAATTGACAGTGGGGCCCACGTCTCAAATCTCGAAAAAACTTACGAAATCCGAACACCCATTCCGAGACTAGTCCAACCATACAAAAATTATCAAATTCCGATATCAAATGCACCTTCAAATCTTAATTTATCTCTTCTTTCGCACATAACATAATTTATCTCTTCTTTCGCACATATCAATCTCCCAAATTTTTCTAACTCCCAAATTTTTCAGAAATTTCGGCAGCGTCTCCCCTGTAAGTGGGCCTAAATACTGCTAGAGTAACACCAACACAACTCCTAACAACACATCCACAACCCAACAAAACACCATAATGTATATATCAATAACACTAATCTCAGCATTACAACCACTGCATTATCACAATTGATATCAGGACATGAAGCACATCATATGTATGCTCATCACCACGTCTCTGGTCTAAAAGTCATTCATAATTAATTCCAGCATCATCAATTAATCTCATATTAACCCCCACCTCATTTCGAATTTTCACAACACTGACAATAGAATGTGAGGCATGAAGACCTCATGATTACTTACTCATCTCATAGGCTAAAACTCAATGTTAATAGCACGAAAATGGCTGAATATGCACAGAAAATATACAAGAATTATCAAATAAGCCTAACATGCATGACTCCCTATTAATATTATTGTACAAATTAAATTTCACACAAGAAGAATTTTAATTATCAAAAATATTTTACCACAAGGACCTCGTCCTTATATGACTTCCACCGTGGCTTGTAGCCCGGTTTAAATATTTTATATCATATATTAATGTGAGGATCTCGTACTCAATTCCGAATCACAAGTATTTTGCACATTGTGCCAACTAAAATTTCAATTTCCTTTCTTTTTTCTTTTCAATATATTTCATAAACAGTTTTCACAACACATAATGAACCCTCATACCGGTAGGGCATATAATTCATAAAAATTAGAATTAATTATTCCGAAACACATTAAACCCACTGTAATGAATAATAAAATATTTGTTTTGGACTTATATCCCTCAGTGGTGTACAAAAATAAAATGACAGACACGGGGTGACATCTTCAAATCTCCCAACAAGGATAAACATATAAGTGGGTCACAAAAATTATGAAGCTCACCCATAAGCGGAGCATAATAGGAGGACTCACCTTAATATTCAGAACCGAATCAAATTAAGGGATAGTATCCTTTTATAACAAATCGGGATCGTACCTGTAACGATACCATCTGGTGTATCGGCCTCAGCCAAATCATAGCGATTATATCAACGGGCCGGGTCTCCACCTCTTAGGCGCCCTCTACCCGCCTGTCCTCCACGTCTAACTGACTGTGCACGTGAAGTATTAACTGGAATAAAGCTTGTAGTTGGAGTGTTCTGATGACATCCACCCCTCCTAAGTGTGGGACAATTTCTCTTGATGTGTCTAGTATCACCACACTCATAAAAACCCCTTTGCGGGTTCGGTTGCTCACACGGAGTCTGTGCCGGATAACTGGAATAACCATTATAGGAATCCCGTGCCGGCTGTGCATTGTAAGAACTTACTGGAGCACTTCGAGTAACCTGATGTGCAGACTGAGCTGGACGACTGCTCGAGCCTCTGCTATAATGGGTCCTAGTTGAAGAGTAAAATCCACTGAACCCTCCAGATCTTCGAAACCTTTTGGCCTCCTTAGACTCCCTTTCCTCGCCTAAAACACCCTTAATCTTCCTTGCAATCTCCACTACTTGTTGAAATGGAGTATCAGTTTGCAACTCTCGATACATGCATATTTTAATATCATAATCGAGTCCCTCAATGAATCTGTGGACCTGTTCTCTAACTGTAGAAACCAAAATAGGTGCATGACGGGCTAACCCACTGAACCTGATAGCATATTCTGACACTGTTATAGTGCCCTGACGCAACCGTTCAAACTTTGTGCACCACGCATCTCGGAGAGTCTGGGGAACAAACTCTTTCAAAAATATTTCCTAAAATTGAGCCCAAGTTGGTGGTGTTGCATCGGCTGGTCTACCTTCTTCATAGATTTGCCACCACTGATACGCCCTGACAGTTGAAATGTAGTAAAGGCAACTCCGTTCACTTTCACAATACCCATGGTGCGGAGAATACGGTGACATTTTTTTAGAAATCCTTGGGCATCCTCTGTAGTTATTCCACTGAAAGTAGGTGGACTATACCTCTTAAACCTTTCAAGTCTCTTTTGTTCTTTTTCTGATGCCTCTGGTCTGACCTGAGGCCGAACCGGAATAACAGGTTGTACCGGTACTATACCCGGAACCTGACCAACGTGAACCTGTTGCTCTAGAGTTGTGGTAGGAGTCTGGGCTACTCCCCTAATCTGCGAAATATTTGGTGCAACAAAGATCAATCCCACCTGAGTTAATGTACCAAACATACTCGGGAACTATGCTATAGTCTTTGAAGTCCGGGGGTAACAACATGTGCTTCTGGTACCTATCCCCCAACTGGAGCTAGTAGCGGCTCCTCAACTGTTGTTCTGACCGGGGCTCTAGTCGCAGCACGTGCCCTTCCTCCACCTCTATCTCGGCACCGGGCTTTTGGAGCCCTAGTAGTATGTGAGAATGCTTGGTCAACTAACCCGGTAGCATGTGTCCTCACCATCTGTGAGAGAATAGAGATACAAAGGCTCAAATTCTACAATCAACAAATCCGCATGACAGGAATGAAATAAGTGGAAATTTCCTTCCAAATAATATTTTAAATATAATTCTTTCAATTAGAAAGTCACCATGTGATACCTCATTCCATAATGATAAAAATACGAGTCTCAGCCCATTTTCATATTTTCACGACACTTCATGCTCATAATTAAATCATCATATTTTTCTGGCACCTCGTGCCTACTTTTCATATCATAGCTGCACGGACAGTTCACGTGCCAGTATTATTATCCTTTAATCATGGTACCTCGTGCCCACATTTTATATCATAATTGTACGGACAATTCACATGGAAATAATATCAATGTTTATAAGATCCATATGATCAATTTATTCCCTATAAAGTAAGTTTAAAATTTTAAAATCAAGTAGGAAATAAACAAAGGAATGAATTTATTTCAGCAACCATGTGGGTGGAGAAAAATAACATTTCAATTAAAATGAAACAACCGATAATTGCTGATTTGGATGTAAAACTTATAAGAATTAAAGCATACATCAATTGTTTTTATTCAAATCAACTTAACCATAACGATTAGTAAAATCTATAAACACAAATCCTCAGTGTCTCGTACAAGAACCAAAGCCAACACATTACAACAAGGAATACAAACACACAATAAAATCAAATAATACATCATGGAAGAACACCAGGATTTACATATCATTAAAAAATAAAATAACCAAAGGCAAGTGCAACCATAGAAATATCAACAAAAGGGCACTCCCGAGGTACCGCCTCGTAGTCCCAAAAGTAAATTTGCAACAACAACAACAACAATGCCCCCAGGCCATCACAAACCAATCCCCGACATAGCCCACCTTCTCTCGCCACGTGTACAATAGTAAAGTGAATCGCGCACAATAATGTTCCACCTTGTCTTGCCACATGTGCAAACCCATATATATATCCCACCTTGTCACGTCGCATGTGCATAAATCAATAGTAACAATAGCACGGCAGAAACCTCGTGCAAACACCCGAATAAAACTTTCCAATAAAATAACGTGCCAATATCACATCTCATAAACTGCACCTCAAGTGCTCAAATATTAAAACATATCACTGATTTGCACATCAAGTGCTCAATCATTACAATTTATCATAGATTGCACATCAAGTGCTCAAATATTATAATTTGCCACAAAATTCAATAATACATAAATTTCCATAATAAGGAGCCCATGGCTCGACCATAGTATGCACAAACTTTTAACAAATATATCCGAGAGTGAACAACTCAACAAATAATATTTCACATAAGAATCAATGTGGCAATCCCACCAAATCATCATATAGATACAAAACCAACAAAACAAGAATTTAGGCAAGACAATTAAAGGATTTAATTGTTACCAATAATTTCCCATTCAATACATAAGGCGTTTAAGGATTTTAACCAATATAATTTGCACATATAGCCCAAGTACGTACACGTCACCTCGCGTACTTGGTTTTCAATTACACAAATTACACATTAGACTCAATGCCTAAGGGGTAATTCCCCCACTCGAGGTTAAGCAAGACACTTACCTTTTAGAAGTTATGTCGATATTCCAAAATCGCCTTCTTGCTTGAATTAACCTCCGGACCGCTTAAATCTATTCAAATAAGTTGTATAACTTCATTAAAATTCATCGGAAACAATTCCGGATAATAAAACATCGACTTAAAAATTTATTCTAGAAAGTCAACTAAAGTCAACGCGGGGCCCGCCCCTCGGAACCCGATATTATTTTTATGAAATTTGAATACCCATTCCGATACGAGTTCAACCATACCAATTTTATCGAATTCCAATAAAAAAACATCCTCCAAATCTATATTTTTTCATTTTTGCAAAAAAAATACAATTTTTCCCTAATTTCCAACTCAATTCACTGATTAAATAACCAAATCAGTAATATATTCATGTATATTAACCAAATCCGACTTAGAATCACTTACCCTGATGAATTTCTTGATAAAATCACGAACATTCGTCTCAAACCGAGCTCCCAAAGTCCAAAAATAAAATAATAACCGAAACCTCAGATATATAGTACATCCTCTGAACTCCTAATGTGCGGTCCGCACAAAAATCATGTGGCCGCATATCCTCAGCTCCTGCGGTCGCACAAAAATGGTGCGGCAGCACTCTCTTGGAACTGCACTGCCAGGCTTTAGTATTTTGGCCATAACTTTCTCTACAGATGTTCAAATTATGACTTCTTTACTTTTCTAGAAGCTAGACATGAAGGGCTACAACTTTAATTTTTGAATCATCTCACAATTCCTTGTAGATCAAAATATATAAGCTTCCGAAATCGGACTGGCGAATCTGCAGAACTCCCTGGAGTGCGGCCGCAGACAGAATTGTGCGGTCCGCACTCCTCCTTTGAGGTCCGCATTTTTCTGCTGCGGTCCGCACCTCTCCTTCACCTCATCACCCCAAAATGTGCGGTCCGCTCCCCCAAAAATTCTAGAACACTATCAGAGTGCCGAAATGGCCGGAATCGCTCAAAACTCACCCCGACAATCATCTGGAACCTTCCAGACACAAACCATATATGAATTTAAATCATAAAACACGCTACGGACCTTCTCGAGTACTCAAAATACTGAAAAGCGGTCGTCTTGACCCGATATTGACCATGGCCAAACTCCCAAATTTTTTATCTTTACTAATCTCTCAACCAATGATCCAAAAATACACCCAAGCCCCTCGGGACCTCAACCAAATATACCAACACGTCCCAAATTACAATACGAACTTAGTGTAGGCTTCAAATCTCGTCAAACAATGTCAAAATTATGAATCGCTCCTCGAATCGAATGATGAGTTTTCGAATCTCCCAACTTCTATATTTTGCGCTGAAACGTATCAAATCAATCCGGAATGACTTCGAATTTTGCACACAAGTCATAATTGACGTAATAGAGCTATTCCCATCATCGAAATTCCATTCCGGTCGTTTGCTCAAAAGTCAACTCTCCGGTCAACTCTTTCCAATTAAGTTTCTATATAAGAATTGTTCTTTTAATCAAATTCTGAATCTTTCGACAATTCAAACTCGATCACACCCGCGAGTCATAATACTTATTACGAAGTTGTTCGAGACCTTAGGTCACTGAACAGGGCGTTAATTCTTAAAATGACAAGTCGGGTCGTTACATTTACAATGTGGCTAAAGATGCATTGAAGATTACTGACCTCTGATAGGTTGTGAAAATGTATCTACTTTTTTTTATTAAACATAGAGGGTTTTAAATATCCAACTTAATCAGCAGAAAATCTGCATAACAAAAATTTCAAAAAAAACTAAAAATATCTCAACAATCCAAAAAAGTCTAACAGAAATTTAAATTTAAAAAAGTCGATTCATCCTAAAACTAACCAACTTATTATGCTAAAAAATTGCGACAGTAACTGAAGCTAATCTTCAACACTTTTGTAACATGGCATATTTGCAGATATAATATATTGCATCATGTCTCCCCCAACAAAAAGTTTCTCTGTGTGAATCCTTTTTTGCAGTATTTGCAAAGAGGATAATTGACCTTTTCTTTTTTGCTTTGTGCATAAAAAGCACCTTCAATAACTATTTATTGTCTAAATGCTCTTCCTTGTTATTGCGTGCTTGAAGAACACTTACGGGTCATTTGGTTAGAAAGAAGTTATCCCGGGATTAGTTATCCCCGATTAGTTATTTCACCCTCCCATAGGGATAAAAAATACTACAATCCCGAGCTAACTAATCCCGAGATTAGTTATACTACCATTTTATCTCAACAAAAAATAGGACAAACTCATATCAAATTTAATTCCGGGATTAATTATCCCTTATCCTTCGTACCAAATGAGCCCTTATTAATTCTGCAACAGAGTTGGTAGAGAGATCTTTAGACTCTTTTAGAGAGAAAATTTTGGACTCGAATCTCTCTAGAACTTTCATAAGAATTTTTTCAACTATTCTATCACTTTTGAAATACTTGCCAAGCAACCTAATTCTATTAACAATAGAAGAAATCCTATCAGAATACCTATTAATAGTCTCGTCTTCTTGCATCCTAAGAGATTCAAAATCTCTTTTTAAATTTAAAATCTGTATTTGTCTAACTCGATCACTTCCTTGATACTCCTTTTTAATCTTTTCCCAAGCTTCTTTTGATGTCTCAAATTCAATAACTTTAGAAAAAAATTGAATCTGCAACTGAATTTTGAATCACAGTTTTGGTTTTGTATTTTCTGGTTTTCTCTTTTGAATGGGTTTTAATTTGAGCAATGGTAGGATAAGTAGGGAGTGGTTTGTTACGACACAATTTCACCTATAAGTCGTGATGGCACCCAACACTACAGCTAGGCAAGCCAACAAATAAATTAAACATATATCAATTGTTTTCAGAATAATTTTCTAAGTAATTTTATTCCTTTACTAGCAATATTAAAGAGAATATAAAAGATACCGATTAGTTTAAATTCCAGAAAATAATATCAATGTGTGTGCCAAGACCTGGTGTCACAAGTGTATGAGTATCTATTAGATTATACAAGACTCCAAATACTATCTGAAATAAAATAGACAGAATGTAAATATAAGAAGAGACACTGGTAGCTGCAGAACGGCTCAGAGAGGCAGCTCACCACTATGCCTCTGGATAACGTGAGTGCAAGACGATAGGTCCCCCACTAGTACCTGCCTCAGATCCTGCACAAAAAGTGCAACAAGTATAGTATGAGTACGTAAACAACGTGTACCCAGTAAGTATCAAGCCTAATCTCGAAGTAGTAGAGACTAGATGACCGACTTTGACACTCACTATGGGTCAATAATAATAATTAAAATAAAACTAGAATATCTAAATCAGCATAATTCACAGAATATAACAATAATTTATTTAACCAGCAGAAATAATTAAATTCCTCCAATTCCAATAAATTTCCAATTTGTCAATTAGTCTCATTTACAGGAATAATAATAATTCCTTAACAAGCAGAGATAATAATTCTTTAAATTTCAAAGATTTTTAATTTATCAATTAGCTTCACAAGCTGCAATAAACTATCAAAGTATCGTGTAATTATTATTATTAAGCACGATTTCTGCCGAGGTCGTATGGCCCGATCCAGATTATCGTGTACACTGCCGAGGAATGTGTGGCACGTTCCATAGATGCATCTATCCTGCCGAGGCGTTCGGTCCGCTCCACAAAAAAGGAGGATATTTTCTTATGTACCTCCGGAAGGAGAGTATATTTATTATAAGATAAATTCGGGAGGATAAATAATTTATTTTAACAATTAATTAATTTAAACAGAAAATCGAGCATATGAGATTTTCATCCTTTATTATCTTTATCTAACAATTCACAATATATTCATATATATATATATCAATTAATATTAATTAAACAAAGAATATATATATATATATATATATATATATATCAAATAATATTAATTCAGTAAAGAATACGATTTGCACAAGTAATTCATACTTTGAGTCCTAAACTACCCGAATTTTAGCATTAATAGTAGCTACGCAAGGACTCTCGTCACCTCGTGCATACGTAGCCCCCACAATTAGCAACAACTATTACTTTAATTACCTGTGGGGTAATTTCCCCCTCACAAGATACAACAAGAGACTTATCTCAATTTGCTCCAATTTAATCCACTAGAAGGCCTTTTCCACGATTATCCAACTCTGTCTGGCTTGAATCTAGCCAAAAATAATTCGATACAATCACTAAAAATTATAGGAATCAATTCCATAAGAAAATACTACATTTTCAATAAAAATCTGAAATTAATTAAAAATTCGTCTGTGTGCCCCACGTCTCAGAATCCGGCGAAATTTATGAAATCCGACAACTCATTCAATTACGAGTCCAACCATATTAGTTTCACTCAAATCCGACTCCGAATCGATACCGAAATCTCAAAAATTCGTTTCTATGAGATTTCTAAAAACTTCCCAAATTTCAATCTCAAAACACTAATTAAATGGTGAAAACAATGATATATTTGGGTATATAGATCAAATCCGAGTTAGAATCACTTACCCCAATATCTTTCCTTGAAAATCTATTAAAAGTAGCCTCTGCTCAAGCTCCAATTTGTTAAAAATGGAGAATAGGACGAAGTTCCCTTCTTTATAGATCTACCCAGGCAACCTTCGGAACTAGGCCTCGGTCATGGCCTCGTTCATGACCTCGAGCCTGGGCCTCGGTCATGGCCTCGATCATGGCATCGAGCCTGGGTCTCGGTCATGGCCTCGATCATGGCATCGAGCCTCGGCCTCGGTCATGGCCTCGATCATGGCATTGGGCCTGGGCCTTCGATCATGGCCCTCAAGCTGGGCCTTCGATCATGGCTTCATTCCTGAGCCTCGTCCCTGGCCATCGACCCTGGGCTCGATTTTCGGGCTTCGATTTCTGCAGTAGAAGAAAAATTATAGCAGCTTTTTAAGTCTAACTTTTGATTTTTAACGATCCGAAACTCACCCGAGGCCCTCGGTACCTTAACCAAATATACCCACAAGTCCTAAAACATCATACGAACTTATTTGAAAACTCAAATCATATAAAAAGGCGCTAAAACCACGAATCATGCTCCAATTAAAGCTTAATGAAACTTAAAATTTCTAACTTCTACATTCGATGTCGAAACCTATCAAATCAAGTCCGATTGACCTCAAATTTTGCACATAAGTCATAAATGACATAACGGAGCTATGAAAATTTTCAGAACTGGATTCTGACTCCGATATCAAAAAGTCAACTCCCCGGTCAAACTTCCAAACTTAAATTCGTATTTTAACCATTTCAAGCCTAATTTAACTACGGACTTCCAAATAAAATTTCGAACACACTTATAAGTCCAAAATCACCATACGAAGCAGTTGGAATCGTCAAAATTCTATTTCGGGGTCGTTTTCTCAAAATGTCTACCGAAGTCAAACTTGGCCTTTGAAAGCCAACTTAAGGAACCAAGTGTTCCGATTTCAACCCAAACACTTCCAAATCCCGAACCAACCATCCCCGCAAGTCATAAATTATTAAAAGCACATACAGAAAGTTTTATTTTAGGGAACGGGGTTCTAAAAGTCAAAATGACCGGTTGGGTCATTACATTCTCCACCTCTTAAATAAACGTTCATTTTCGAACGGGTTTAGAATTATACCTGAAGTGCTGAATAAGTGTGGATATCTGCTCTGCATGTTTTCCCTGGCCTCCCAAGTCGCTTCCTCAACTGGTTGGCCCCTCCACTGGACTTTTACTGCAGAAATCATCTTGGACCTCAGTTGGTAAACGTGTTTATCAACAATGACAACCGGTTCTTCTTCATAGCCCAAACTATTATCTTGCTTAACTGTGCTGAAGTCTAACACATGTGATAGGTCTGCATGATACTTCCGGAGAATAGATATATGGAAAACCGGATGAACTCCCGATAGGCTGGGTGGCAATGCAAGCTCATAAGTAATCTCCCCAACTCGTCTCAACACATCAAATGGGCCTATAAATCTTGTGCTTAATTTCCCCTTTTTCCCAAATCTCATGATTCCTTTCATCGGCGAAACGTTCAAGAGAACTTTTTCACCTACCATAAATGATAAATCATGCGCTTTCTGATCCACGTAACTCTTCTGTCCGGACTGTGCTCTACGAAGTCTTCCAGAATCAACTTTACCTTTTCCAAGGCATCCTTCACCAAATCAGTATCATATAACTTAGCCTCACCGGGCTCAAACCATCCGATGGGCGATCGACATCGCCGGCCATCTAAATCCTCAAATGGAGCCACCTCGATGCTGGATTAGTAACTGTTATTATAACCAAACTCGGCCAAAGGCAAGAAACGATCCTATTAACCTCCAAAGTCAAATACACATGCCCTGAGCATATCCTCCAAAATCTGAATTGTTCGTTCTGACTGCCCGTCGGTCTACGGATGAAAGACTGTGCTGAGCTCTACACGGGTCCCCAACTCACTTTGTACTACTCTTCGGGAATGTGAAGTAAACTGAGGGCCTCTATTTGATATGATGGAAATTGGCACGCCGTGCAACCGAACTATCTCCTGAATATAAATATGGGCCAACCTTTCTGAAGTATACGTAGTCACAACCAGAATGAAGTGTACCGACTTGGTCAACCTGTCGACCATGACCCAAACTGCATCAAACTTCCGCAAGGTCCGCGGCAACCCAACTACAAAGTCACAAGTGATGCGTTCCCATTTCCGATCTGGTATAGTCATCTGCTGAAGTAAGTCGCCTAGCCTCTGATGCTCATATTTAATTTGATGGCAATTTAGACACCTAGCTACATACTCAACTATGTCCTTTTTCATTCATCGCCACCAATAATGCTGCCTCAGGTCACGATACATCTTCGTAGCACCTGGATGAATAGAATACCGAGAACTGCGTGCTTCCTCTAGGATCTTTTTCCTCAGTCCATCCACATTAGGAACAAATAGATGATCCTGGAGTCGCAGAACACCATCCGCTCCAATAGTAACTTCCTTGGCACCACCCCGTAGTACCATTTCTCGAAGAACCATTAAGTGTGGATCATCATACTGGTGAGCCTTGATTTGTTCAAATAGTAAAGAATCAGCTACAACACATGCAATAACTCGACTAGGCTCTGAAATATCCAGCCGCACAAGTCTGTTGGCCAAGGACTGAATATCCAAAGCTAATGGCCTCTCATCTGCTGAAATGAAAGCCAAACTACCCATACTCTCCGCCTTTCTACTCAAGGCGTCTGCAACCACATTTGCTTTGCTTGGATGATACAAGATAGTAATATCATAATCTTTTAGTAACTCCAGCCATCTGTGATGTCTTAAATTTAGGTCCCTCTGCTTGAACAAATGCTACAAACTGCGATGATCAGTGTAAACTTCACAAGACACCCCATAAAGATAATGCCTCCAAATCTTAAGAGCGTGAACAATCGCAGCTAACTCCAAATCATGTACCGGATAATTCTTCTCGTGGGGCTTCAGCTGACGTGAAGCATATGCAATAACTCGCCCTTCCTGCATTAATACACAATCCAAACCAATGCGTGAAGCGTCACAATACACTGTATACATCCCCGAATCTGAAGGCAACACCAACACTGGTGCTGTAGTCAATATAGTCTTGAGCTTCTGAAATCTCGCCTCACAATCATCGGACCATCGGAACAGAGCACCCATCTGGTTTAATTTGGTTAAAGGTGCTGAAATAAATGAAAAACCCTCCACGAACCGGCGATAATAACCTGCTAAACCCAGAAAACTCCTAATCTCAGTCGCCAAAGTGGGACGATGCCAATTTTGAACGGTCTCAATCTTTTTGGGATCAAACTTAATACCTTCGCCCTATACAAAATGCCCCAAAAATGCTACAGACTCTAGCCAGAACTTACATTTGGAGAACTTAGCATATAGCTTTTGTTTCTGCAACGTCTGAAGCACTATTCTCATATGCTGCTCGTGCTCCTTCTTACTGCACGAGTAGATCAAAATGTCATCAATGAAGACAATGATGGCCTGAGTACCCTGCTCATCAGATCCATAAATGCTGCCGGGGCGATAGTCAAACCGAAGGACATCACCAGAAACTCATAATGACCATATCTAGTCCGGAAAGCAGTCTTCGGAACATCCGGATCCCGAATCTTCAACTGATGGTACCCCGACCTCAAGTCGATCTTGGAGAACACCCTAGCACCCTGCAACTAGTCAAATAGATCACCAATACGTGGCAACAGGTACTTGTTCTTAATAGTGACTTTGTTCAATTGGCGATAATCGATACGCATCCGCATTGTTCCATCCTTCTTTTTCACAAATAATACCGGTGCACCCCAATGCGATACACTCAGTCTGATGAACCCTTTGGCTAGTAACTCCTCAAGCTATTCTTTCAATTCTTTCGGAGCCATACGATACGGTGGGATAGATATAGGCTGGGTATTTGGAGCCATGTCAATACAGAAATCAATATCATGATCAGGAGGCATACCTGGAAGATCTGAAGGAAATACATTGGAGAACTCCCGAACTACAGGCACTGAATCAATAACCGGAGTCTCTGCAGTACTATCCCGAACATAGGCTAGATAAGCCAAACAACCCTTCTCAACCATGTGTTGAGCCTTTATAAAATAAATAACTCGATTAAATAAACTAACAGACGTAACCCTTCCACTCCAGCTTAGGCAATGCTGGAATAGCCAAGGTAACAGTCTTGGCATGATAATATAGAATAGCATGATATGGAGATAACCAGTCCATGCCTAGAATAATTTCAAAATCGGTCATCTCAAGCAATAGGAGATCTTTTCTAGTTTCATAACCACAGAATGTAATAATACAGGACCGGTAGATCCGGTTCACAATAACAAAATCGCCTACAGGAGTGGACACATAAACAGGAGTACTCAAGGACTCACGAGAAACACCCAGGAATTGAGCAAATAGAGATGGCACATATGAATACATAGATCCTGGATCAAATAATATTGAGGCATCTTTGCTGCAAACAGAAATAATACTTGTAATCACGGCATCTGAGGCATTTGTTTCTGGTCTAGCCGAAAAATCATAGAACCGAGTTGGAGCGCAAACTGGCTGGCCTCCGCCTGGTTGACCTCCACCTCTAGCACGGATCCTACCCACCTGTCCTCCAACTCTTGGTGGTCGGACGACTGATAGAGTAGCTGGTCCGATAATCATAGGATGCTGACCATGTTGCACTAGTTTACCCCGAAGCCTGGGGCAGAATCTCCGTATGTGACTGGGATCCCCACACTCGTAACAACTCTTAGGTATGATAGACTGCTGACTAAGAATCTGGCCCTAGTGACGTGAATACCCACTGGAAGAACCCTGAATAGCTGGTGGGCGATAAGAACTCTCTGGTATAGCACTGAAATAAGGTCGTACTGGAGCACCCCGAGTAGGAGGTGGTGCTGGATAAGGGGGCCTGCTGGTCTGCCCTTTCACGAACTGACCTCTACCCCCAGACGGAGCACTTCTGAACTCTCCAGAATACCTGAACCGCTTATCTCTCATAACCTGCTCTCGACTCCCCTGACGTACACCCTCAATCCTGCAGGCTATCTCTACGACTAGCTCATAATAAGTACCCATCTCAACCTCTCTAGCCATAGTGGCCTGAATTCCAGTATGTAAACCCACAACAAACCTCCGAACTCTCTCCGCCTCAGTAGGGAGTATCATAAGTGTATGGCGAGATAACTCAGAAAACCTCGCCTCATAATCGGTCACTGACATCTGACCCTGCTGGAGCTGCTCAAACTGAAACCTCAACTCTTCGCTCTGGGAGGGTGGAATATACCTGTCCAGGAAGATACGGGTGAACGTTTCCTAAGTTATGAGAGGAGAATCTGTTGGTCTGCTAAGAACATAAGACTGCCACCATCTACGGGCTCTGCCCTCTAGCTGAAAAGTAGCAAAGTCTACCCCATGAGACTCCAATATCCTCATGTTGTACAGTCTATCATTGCACCGATCAATGAAATCCTAGGGATCCTCATGTCGCTCACCCCCAAAGACATGAGGATGTAGTCTAGTCCATCTGTCCAATAGTTTTTACAGATCAGCGGCTGCAGCTAGCCTGGGTTCGGGTGTAGCTGCTGCCACTGGCTGGGCTCCACCCACGGGTAGTGCACCCTGGGTCCGATATACAGCAGTTGCCTGCCCATGAGCCTGCACGGTCGAAGTCTGTGATCCCCTGCCCGCTTGAGATGCGGCTGGGTCTGCCGGAAATAAACCGGCCTGAGTCATATTGTCCATGAACCACAACAAACGACCCATAACATCCTGGAATCCCGGTGCAGATGGTGAAATCCACCGGAGCTGGCTCTGCCACAGGCACCTCATCCTATTCCTCAACAATGGGGTTCTCTGCTGGACCTACTGGCGACATAACTGGAATAGTCCTGGGACGCCCTCACCCTCTACCATGGGCTGGAGCCCTCCGTCGGCCTCTGCCTCGGCCTCTAGCAACTGGGGGAGTAGCTCTTCCCTGGTCTGGAACCTCATTAGAGCGCGTTCTCACCATCTGTGAGAGAATAAGAGAAGGATATTTAGTACTATATCAATTTCACGATGGAATATAAAGAAAGGTAGTTTCCTAACACCCTATAGCCTCTCGAAGATAAGTAGAGACGTCTTCGTACCGATCTGCAAGATAGGCCTACTCATAACTTGTGAGACCTACGTGAACCTAGTGCTCTGATACCATGTTGTCACGACCCAATTTCACCTATAGGTCGTGATGGCGCCCAACACTACAGTTAGGCAAGCCAACACATAAGTTAAACATATATCAATTATTTTCAGAATAATTTTCTAAGTAATTTTATTCCTTTACTAGCAATATTAAAGAGAATATAAAAGATACCAATTAGTTTAAATTTCAGAAAATAATACCAATGTGTGTGCCAAGACCTGCTGTCACAAGTGTATGAGCATCTATTAAATTATACAAAACTCCAAATACTATCTGAAATAAAATAGACATAATGTAAATATAAGAAGAGACACTGGTAGCTGCAGAACGGCTCAGAGAGGCAGCTCACCACTATGCTTATGGATAACGTGGGTGTAAGACGATAGGTCCCCCACTAGTACTTGCCTCAGGTCCTGCACAAAAAGTGCAGCAAGTGTAGTATGAGTACGTAAACAATGTGTACCCAATAAGTATCAGGCCTAATCTCAAAGTGGTAGAGACGAGATGGTTGACTTTAACACTCACTATGGGTCAATAATAATAATTGAAATAAAACTAAAATATCTAAATCAACATGATTCACAGAATATAACAATAATTTATTTAACCAGCAGAAATAATTAAATTCCTCCAATTCCAATAAATTTTCAATTTGTCAATTAGTCTCATTTACAGGAATAACAATAATTCCTTAACAAACAGGGATAATAATTCTTTAAATTTCAAAGATTTTCAATTTATCAATTAGCTTCACAAGCTGCAATAAACTATCAAAGTATCGTGTAATTATTATTATTAAGCACGATTTCTGCAGAGGTCTTACGGCCCGATCTAGAGTGTCGCGTACACTGCCGAGGGACGTGCGGCACGATCCATAGATGCATCTATCCTGCCGAGGCGTTCGACCCGCTCCACAAGAAAGGAGGATATTTTCTTATGTACCTCCGAAAGGAGAGTATATTCATTATAAGATAAATTCGGGAGGATGAAAAATTTCTTTAAACAGTTAATTAATTTAAACAGAAAATTAAGCATATGAGATTTCCATCTTTTAATATCTTCCCTAACAATTCACAATATATATATATATATATATATATATATATATATATATATATATATATATATATATATATCAAATAATATTAATTAAACAAAGAATACAATTTACACAAGTAATTCATGCTTTAAGTCCCAAACTACCTGGAATTTAGCATTAATTGTAGCTACACAAGGACTCTCGTCACCTCGTACGTACGTAGTCCCCACAATTAGCAACAATTATTACTTTAATTACCTATGGGGTAATTTTCCCCTCATAAGAATAGACAAGAGACTTACCTCAATTTGCTCTAATTTAATTCAATAGAAGGCCTTTTCACGATTATCCAATTCTATCTGGCTCGAATCTAGCCAAAAATAATTCGATACAATCACTAAAAATTATAGGAATCAAATCCATAAGAAAATACTACATTTTCAATAAAAATTCGAAATTAAATTAAAAATTCGTCTGTGGGGCTCACGTCTCAGAATCCGGCAAAAGTTACGAAATCCGACAACTCATTCAATTACGAGTCCAACCACACCAGTTTCACTCAAATCCGACTCCGAATCGATATCGAAATCTCAAAAATTTATTTCTATGAGATTTCTAAAAATTTCCTAAATTTCAATCTCAAAACACAAATTAAATGGTGAAAACAATGATATATTTGGATATATAGACCAAATCCGAGTTAGAATCACTTACCCTAATGTCTTTCCTTGAAAATTTATTAAAAGTCGCATCTGCTCAAGCTCCAATTTGTTAAAAATGGAGAATGGGACGAAGTTCCCTCCATTATAGATCTACCCCGGCAACCTTCAGAATTGGGCCTCGGTCATGGCCTCGATCATGGCCGACTGGGCCTCGGTCCTGGCCTCGATCGTGGCATTGGGCCTGGGCCTCAGTCACGGCCTCGATCATGGCATCGAGCCTGGGCCTCGATCATGGCCTCAATCATGACATCGAGTCTGGGCCTCGGTCATGGCCTCGATCATGGCATCGAGCTTGGGCCTTCGATCATGGCCCTCGAGCTGGGCCTTCGATCATGGCTTCGATCCTGTGCCTCGTCCCTGGCTTCGACCCTGGGCTCGATATCTAAGCTCAATTTCTGGGCTCGATTTTTGGGCTTCGATTTCTGCATTTCTAGTAGAAGAAAAATTACAGCAACATTTTAAGTCTAACTTTTGATCCGTTAACCATCCGAAACTCACCCAAGGCCATCGGGACCTCAACCAAATATACCAACAAGTCCTAAAACATCATACAAACTTAATTTAAACCTCAAATCACATAAAATGATGCTAAAACCATGAATCATGCTCCAATTCATGCTTAATGAAACTTAAAATTTCCAACTTCTACATTCGATGTCGAAACCTATCAAATCAAGTCCGATTGACCTCAAATTTTGCACACAAGTCATAAATGACATAACGGAGCTATAAAAAAATTTAGAACTGGATTCCGACTCCGATATCAAAAATTCAACTCCCCGGTCAAACTTTCAAACTTAAATTCATATTTTAGCCATTTCAAGCCTAATTTAACTACGGACTTCCAAATAAAATTCCGAACACGCTCCTAAGTCCAAAATTACTATACGGAGAATTTTGATGTTTCCAACAATTCTGTATGGTGATTTTGGACTTAGGAGCGTGTTCGCAATTTTATTTGGAAGCCCGTAGTTAAATTAGGCTTGAAATGGCTAAAAACAAGAATTTAAGTTTGAAAGTTTGACCAAGGAGTTGACTTTTTGATACCGGAGTCGGAATCTAGTTCTGAAAATTTTCTTAGCTCCGTTATGTCATTTATGACTTGTGTGTAAAATTTGAGGTCAATCGGAGTTGATTTGATAGGTTTTGACATCGAATATATGAGTTGAAAATTTTAAGTTTCATTAAGCTTGAATGGGAGCATAATTCATGGTTTTAGCGTCGTTTTATGTGATTTGAGATTTCAAATAAGTTCGTATGATGTTTTAGGACTTGTTAGTATATTTGGTTGAGGTCCCGAGGGGTTCGGGTGAGTTTCGGATGGTTAAGGGATCAAAAATTGGACTTAAAACAATTGCTGCAATTTTTTTCCTTTCTACTGGAAATTCTAGCCCAAAATCGAGGCCCAAAAATCGAGCTCCCAAGAATCGAGGATGTGAATCGAGGCTATGAATCGAAGATGTGAATCGAGGTTGTGAATCGAGGCTTTGAATCGAGGCTGTGAATCGAGGATGTGAATCGAGGATGTGAATTGAGGCTGTGAATCGAGGATGTGAATTGAGGCTGTGAATCGAGGATGTGAATCGAGGATGTAAATCGAGGATGTGAATCGAGGATGTGAATCGAGGATGTGAATTGAGGCTGTGAATCGAGGATGTGAATTGAGGATGTGAATCGAGGATGTGAATCGAGGATACCAATTGAGGATGCCAATCGAGGCTGCCAATCGAGGCCGTGAATCGAGGGCTGCCTCGGCAGAATTATAAAAGAGGGCATTCGTCTCATTCGCCATTTTTAACAAATTGGAGCTTGAGCAGAGACGATTTTTGATAGATTTTCAAGGAAAAGATATTGGGGTAAGTGATTCTAACTTGGATTTGGTCTATAAACATAAAAATATCATTATTTTCATAATTTAATTAGTGTTTTGAGATTGAAATTTGGAAAAGTTTAGAAATCTCATAGAAATGAAATTTTGAGATTTCGGTATCTATTCGGAGTCGGATTTGAGTGAAACTGGTATGGTTGGACTCATAATTGAATGGGTTGTCGGATTTCATAACTTTCGCTGAATTCCGAGATGTGGGCCCCGCGGGCGAATTTTCAATTAATTTCGGGATCTTTTCTTTAAAATGTAGTATTTTCTTATAGAATTGATTCCTATAATATTTAGTGATTGTATCGAATTATTTTGGCTAGATTCGAGCCAGACGGAGTTGGATAATCGTGGAAAAGGCCTTATAGTGGATTAAATTGGAGCAAGACGAGGTAAGTCTCTTGTCTAATCTTGTGAGGGGGAAATTACCTCATAGGTGATTAAGATTAAATAATTGTTGCTAATTGTGGGGGCTACGTACGCACGAGGTGACGAGAGTCCGTGCGTAGCTACTATTAATGCTAAAGTCCGGGTAGTTTAGGACTCAAAGCATGTATTAATTGTGTAAATTGTATTCTTTATTTATATATATATATATATATATATATATATATATATATATATATATATATATATATATATATATATATATATATATATATATATATATATATATATATATATATATATATATATATATATATATATATATGTTAGATAAAAATATTAAAGGAAGGAAATCTCATATACTTGACTTTCTGTTGAAATTAATTCATTGTTAAAACAAACTGGTCATTCTCCCAAATTTATTTTATAATAAATATACTCTTCTTCCGGGGGTACATAAGAAGATGTACTCCTTTCTTGTGGATCGGGCCGAATGCCTCGGCAGGATAGATGCATCTATGGATCATGTCGTACATCCCTCGGCAGTGTACACAATATTCTGGATCGGGCCGAACGACCTCGGCAGAAATCGTGCTTAATAATAATAATAATTACACGATACTTTGACGGTTTATTGCAGCTTGTAAAGCTATTTGATAAATTGGAAATTCATTGAAATTGAATTGCAGCTTGTAAAGCTATTTGATATATTGAAATTTTATTGAAATTGAAGGATTTAATATATATATACGGAGAATTATTGCATTATTGTTGCATTTTGAAGGAAATTAATTATTTCTGCTGGTTAAATAAATTATTGTTATATTCTGGGAATCATGTTGATTTAAATATTCTAGTCTTATTTCAATTATTATTATTGACCCATAGTGAGTATCAAAGTTGGTCATCTCGACTCTACCATTTCGAGATTAGGCTTGATACTTACTGGGTATATGTTGTTTGCGTACTCATACTACACTTGCTGCACTTTTTATGCAGGTTCTAAGACAGGTACTAGTGGATGACCTATCATCACGTATCCACGTCATCCCGAGGCATAGTGGTGAGCTGCCTTTCCGAGCCGTTTTGCAACTACCAGTATCTCTTCTCGTATTTACATTCTGTCTATTTCATTTCAGACAGTATTCAGAGTTTTGTATAATCTATTAGATGCTCATGCACTTGTGACACCGGGTCTTGGCACACACACTGGCAGAAGTTGGTATTTTATTATTTTCTTGGAATAAAAGTTTAACCAATGTACGTTTGATTTATTAGTTGGCTTGCCTAGCTGTAGTCTTGGCCACCATCATGACCTATAGGTGAATTTGGGTCGTGACAACATGGTATCAAAGCAGTAGGTTCACTTAGGTCTCACAAGTTATGAGCAGGCCTAATAGAGTCTTGCGGATCGGTACGGAGACGTCTGTACTTATCTTTGAGAGGCTATAGGATGTTAGGAAACTACCTTTCTCCATATTCCATCGTGCAATTAATGTAATACTAAATATCCTTCTCTTATTCTCTCACAGATGGTGAGAACGCACTCTAATGAGGTTCCAGACTAGGGAAGAGCTACTTTCCCAGTTTCTAGAGGCCGAGGCAGAGGCCGAGGGAGGGCTCCAGCCCGTGGAAGAGGGCGAGGACGTCCCAGGACTATTCCAGTTATGCCACCAGTGGGTCCAGTAGAAAATCCCATTATTGAGGAAGAGGGTGAGGTGCCTGTGGCAGAGCCAGCTCCGGTGGATTTCACATCTGCATCAGGTTTTCAGGATGTCATGGGTCGTATGCTGCAGTTCATGGACAATATGACTCAGGCCGGTTTATTTCCGGCAGACCCAGCCACATCTCAGGCGGGTGGGGGAGCACAGACCCCTACCGCACAGGCCCATGGATAGGAAGCTGTTGTATATCAGACCGAGGGTGCACTACATGTGGGTGGAGCCCATCCAGTGACAACAGCTACACCTGAGCCCAGGCCAGCTGTAGCTGCCGATCCTCAGAAATTATTGGACCGATGGACTAGACTACATCCTCCTGTCTTTGGGGGTGAGCGACATGAGGATCCACAGGACTTCATTGATCGTTGCAGGGACAGACTGCACAACATGAGGATATTGGAGTCTCATGGGGTAGACTTTGCTACTTTTCAGCTAGAGGGCAGAGCCCGTAGATGGTGGCAGTTTTATGTTCTTGGCAGACCAGCACATTCTCCTCCCATAACTTGGGACAGGTTCACTCGTATCTTCCTGGACAAGTATATTCCACCCTCCCAGAGGGAAGAGTTGATGTTTCAGTTTGAGCAGCTCCAGCAGGGTCAGATGTCAGTGACCGATTATGAGGTGAGGTTTTCTGAGTTATCTCGCCATGCACTTATGATACTCCCTACTAAGGCAGAGAGAATGCAGAGGTTTGTTGCGGGTTTACATACTGGCATTCAGGCCACTATGGCTCGAGAGGTTGAGATGGGTACTTTTTATGAGCTAGTCATGGAGATAGCCCATAGGATTGAGGGTGCACGTCAGCGGAGCCGAGAGCAGGGTATGAGAGATAAGTGGGTCAAGTATTCTGGATAGTTCAAAGGTGCTTCGTCTGGGGGCAGAGGTCAGTTCGTGAGAGGGCAGTCCAGCAGGCCCCCATATCCGGCACCACCGCCTCCTCGAGGTGCTCCAGTACGACCTTATTTCAGTGTTATACCAGAGAGTTCTTATCGCCCACTAGCTATTCAGGGTTCTTTTAGTGGGTATTCAGGTCCCCAGGGCCAGACACTTAGTCAGCAGCCCATCGCACCGAAGAGTTGTTACGAGTGCGGGAATCTCAGTCACATGCGGAGGTTTTGCCCCAGGCTTCGAGGTAGACCAGTACAGTAGGGTCAGCAGCCTATGCTTACCGGACCAGTTGCTCCACCAGTAGTCTGACAACCAAGAGGTGGAGGACAGGTGGGTAGGGGCCGTCCTAGGGTGGAGGTCAGCCAGGCGGAGGCCAGCCAGTTGGCGCTCCAGCTCGGTTCTATGCTTTTTCGGCTAGACCAGATGCAGAGGCCTCAGATACTTTGATTACAGGTATTATTTCTGTTTGTGGCAAATATGCCTCACTATTATTTGATCCAGGATCTACGTATTCATATGTGTCATCTCTATTTGCTCCATTCCTGGGTGTTTCTCGTGAGTCCTTGAGTACTCCTGTTTATGTGTCCACTCCTGTGGGCGATTCTGTTGTTGTGAACCGAATCTACCGGTCCTGTATTATTACATTCTGCACTTATAAAACTGGAGCAGATCTCCTATTGCTTGAGATGACCGATTTTGAAATTATTCTGGGCATGAACTGGTTGTCTCCATATCATGCTATTCTAGATTGTCATGCCAAGACTGTTACCTTGGCTATTCCAGCATTGCCTAAGCTGGAGTGGAAGGGTTCGCCTGTTAGTTCGTTTAATCGAGTTATTTCTTTTATAAAGGCTCAACACATGGTTGAAAAGGTTGTTTGGCTTATCTAGCCTATGTTCAGGATACTACTGCAGAGACTCCGGTTATTGATTTAGTGCCTGTAGTTCGGGAGTTCTCCGATGTATTTCCTTCAGATCTTCCAAGTATGCCACCTGATCGTGATATTGATTTCTGTATTGACTTGGCTCCAGATACTCAACCTATATCTATCCCACCGTATCGTATGGCTCCGAAAGAATTGAAAGAGTTGAAAGAACAGCTTGAAGAATTACTAGCCAAAGGGTTTGTTAGACCGAGTATATCGCCTTGGGGTGCACCGGTATTATTTATGAAGAAGAAAGATGGCACGATGCGAATGTGTATTGATTATCGCCAATTAAAATAGTCAATATTAAAATCAAGTACCCGTTGCCGCGTATTGATGACTTATTTGATCAGTTGCAGGGTGCTAGGGTGTTCTCTATGATCGATTTGAGGTCGGGGTACCATCAGTTGAAGATTCAGGATTCGTATGTTCCGAAGACTGCTTTTCGGACTAGATATGGTCATTATGAGTTTCTGGTAATGTCCTTCGATTTAACTAATGCCCCGGCAGCGTTTATGGATCTGATGAACAGGGTATTCATGCCATATATTGATTTGTTTGTCATTGTCTTCATTGATGACATATTAATCTATTCGCGCAGTAAGGAAGAACATGAGCAGCATATGAGAGTAGTGCTTCAGACATTGCGGGAACAAAAGCTATATGCTAAGTTCTCTAAATGTGAGTTTTGGCTAGAGTCTGTAGCATTTTTGGGACATATTGTATCGGGCGAAGGTATTAAAGTTGATCCCAAAAAGATTGAGGCAGTTCAGAATTGGCATCGTCCCACTTCGGCGACTGAGATCAGGAGTTTTCTGGGTTTAGCAGGTTATTATCGTCGATTCGTGGAAGGTTTTTCATCTATTGCAGCACCTTTAACAAAATTAACCCAGAAGGGTGTTCAGTTCCGATGGTCCGATGATTGTGAGTCAAGCTTTCAGAAGCTCAAGACAGCACTGACTACAGCACCCGTGTTAGTGTTACCATCTGGTTTGGGAATATATACCGTGTATTGTGACACATCACGCGTTGGCTTGGGGTGTGTATTGATGCAGGAGAGGCGAGTTATTGCATATGCTTCACGTCACATGAAGCCCCACGAGAAGAATTATCCAGTACATGATTTAGAGTTAGCTGCGATTGTTCACGCTCTAAAGATTTGGAGGCATTATCTTTATGGGGTGTCTTGTGAAGTTTACACTGATCACCGCAGTTTGCAGCATTTGTTCAAGCAGAGGGATCTAAATTTGAGGCAGCGCAGATGGCTGGAGTTACTAAAAGATTATGATATTACTATCTTGTATCATCCAGGCAAAGCAAATGTGGTTGCAGATGCCTTGAGAAGGAAGGCGGAGAGTATGGGTAGTTTGGCTTTTATTTCAGTAGAGGAAATTCCATTAGCCTCGGATATTCAGTCCTTGGCTAACAAACTTATGAGGCTGGATATTTCAGAGCCCAGCCGAGTTCTTGCATGTGTGGTGGCCCAATCTTCACTATTTGAACATATCAAGGCTCACCAGTATGATGACCCATACTTGACGGCTCTTCGTGAAATGGTACTACAAGGTGGTGCCAAGGAAGTTACTATTAGACGGATGGTGTTCTGCGACTCCAGGATCGTCTATGTGTTCCTAATGTGGATGGACTGAGGAAAAAGATCCTGGAGGAGGCACACAGTTCTCAGTATTCTATTCATCCAGGTGCTACTAAGATGTATCGTAACTTGAGATAACATTATTGGTGGCGACGAATGAAAAAGGACATAGTTGAGTATGTATCTAGGTGTCTAAATTGCCAACAAGTGAAATATGAGCACTCGAAGACAACCTTCATGGTCCAAAGGGAATTTGCATTATGTATAAATTTTCTTAATAACCCATATATATTCGTATGCGCCGTATTTTGAGTTTTGCAAGTAACTCGGGAGGTAACCATTCTATAAACAAGAGCAATCTTCGCTCCGGATTTTCCTTTACAACGTTCACATCCTTTGACTACCTCAAACGCAACCGATTATCAATAATTAACTACCTTTTCTATGACCGTTCGAACATCTGCCTCATATACCCGTAACGTCCAAAATTCGCATTCATGGCTCCACCTAAAATTTTCTATTACTTACAACACTATCCTACCTAAAGAACCTCTTCGAAACATACGACCATTCTTATAGCAACTCCATCGGTTTTGTTCCCCGTTGGATCTAGAACTACACGCGGACTGATTCCTGTAGCACTAGGGATATGTAGGCAACTCAGGAACCAGGGTTCGGCCCCTAAATTTTCAAATCCCATCATTCCCCACTCAATTCAGCCAAAATTGATCATCATTTTCTTTACCCGACAACTCTTTCATTATTCCCGGGTAAAGATGGGCAGCTGTTGATACCCAATTTTGCCCTCATATCTTTTCAAATAGTATATATATACTTTCAAAATATCATTTTGCATCATTATTTAACTTACAAGATTTATGCAAGTATTTTCTATAATTTTTATAATTTTTAAAGCTTTAAAATTAATTTTCTTGCATTTAAATTACTTGAATATTTATTTATTATCCCTTTAAATTATTTATGATGACTTAATCATCCAAATTTTATCATTTTATATCCATGTGTGTGTTTAATAATATTTTACTTCATTTTATATAATCATATCTATATTTTTAGTTATTAAAGTAATTTTTGCAATAATAGTATATATTCATGCATAATTATATTTTATTTACATTATTTGTTCCAAAATAGCCTTTTTATATTTTATAATTATAAGTTATTATTTTCAATCATTTTAGTGCATAACAAATATTTTATTATTTATTATTTATTATTTTTATTTAAATAATTTTATATTTAAAAGATAGCCTATGTTATACATATTTGGACCACATTAGTGGCCCAAAACTACTCAAATCTCTGGCCCAATCTCCCCAGCCCAAGCCAAACGACCCCTTAACCTCAACCCGGTTGTTACCCACTTAAACGACCCACCCCACTCCCATTTCGATCCTGGCCGTTGATCTTAAGTGATCAACGGCCCATAATAATTCCTCCACTTTCCTTATATCCCCATAACCCTAACCCTAGAGACCACTCCTATGAGCCAGCCGCCTCTATACTCTCTCGAACCTTCCCCTCTCTTCTCCAAACCTTAGTATTCGTTGCCTGATTCTCTCCAATTCCGAAATAGAAATGGAATCCACCTATGATTTACTTACCTTATTAGCCCTCTCTTGTTATTGGTCGTCCTTCTATGGTATCACATAGGTACTTGCCTAACTATGGTAAGTACCACTTCCATGATCGGACTAGAATGACTCGAATCTTTGGATTTTAGGTGGTTTTCCGTCTATATACACTCTACAATGAACGACTCTTGCATTATTAGTTCTATTCAAGAATGATGGACCCAACTAGGGTTTGAGATTTTTCCTTTTCCTTACTGATTTTGATTGCATGTGATATATTATTTCCTTTCTTGTGTTTGACTGATGATATATTTCAAACAACTACACGTTTTGCAAATAATTTTATCAAATGCATACATGCTTTTCGAAAACTATGTTTCTACGGCAGCCAAATGTTACCCGGGGTGACTCAAGCAGGACCCCAAAACAAGAATGAAGGCAAACCAGGGAATCAAGAGCACGAACCAACCGTCCCTGCAAAAACTCACAATTTTCCTTTGAATGCAGGTACAATAGACACAACAATAATATTCTCAGATACATATGCATAGTGAAATCACTACCTTCATGTCGACAAGTTGCTAAACACAAATACATCAAGCTAAGAAATACTTCACTCCCTCACAGCTGATCATTGCTTTTCTTGCATAAGGCTAAGCACTGCCATTCTTTCCATGAGACTAAGCACTGTCTCCATTTCTTGCATGAGGGTAAGCATTGCCTCTGTAATTGTATATGGCTAAGCACTACCTTTCATTGCATAAGGCTAAGCATCGCCTTTCCTTGCATGGGACTAAGCACTGTCTCCACTTCTCGCATGAGGCTAAGCATTGCCTCCGTAATTGCATAAGGCTAAGCACTGCTTTTTCTTTGCATGGGGCTAAGCATTGTCTCGTTTCCTTGCATGGGATTAAGAATTGTCTATATTCCTTGCATGAGGCTAAGAATTGCCTTTCCTTGTTAGAGACTAAGCATTGTCTCCTTTCCTTACATGAGACTAAACACTGTCTCTACAACACTGCATAAGGTTAAGCACTATCCACTTCCTTCGCATAGGTCTAAGCACTGCCCTCATCTCATATAAGACTAAGCCTTGTCTTGTCTTCTCCTCGCATACATCTAAGCATCATATCTTTGTGTTTCATAGGCTAAAATATCGCCATATTGTCCGAAGGCGTCATGGTCTGAGGGCATCATCCTCATAGCCCGAAGACATCATGCTATGGCCGGAGGATCTCTCGTTACTGCATATCATTATTCAAAGGCGTCATAGTCCAGAGGCACCGTCCTCATGGCCCGAGGACACCATTTCATTGCCTGTGAATCCCTTATCACACGCTTCATGGCCCAGGACGTCATGGTCTACGGACATCATTCTCATCATCCGAAGACAACCTTCATGGTCCAAAGGGAATTTGCATTATGTATAAATTTTCTTAATAACCCATATATATTCGTATGCGCCGTATTTTGAGTTTTGCAAGTAACTCGGGAGGTAACCATTCTATAAACAAGAGCAATCTTCGCTCCGATTTTCCTTTACAACGTTCACATCCTTTGACTACCTCAAACGCAACCGATTATCAATAATTAACTACCTTTTCTATGACCGTTCGAACATCTGCCTCATATACCCGTAACGTCCAAAATTCGCATTCATGGCTCCACCTAAAATTTTCTATTACTTACAACACTATCCTACCCAAAGAACCTCTTCGAAACATACGACCATTCTTATAGCAACTCCATCGGTTTTGTTCCCCGTTGGATCTAGAACTATACGCGGACTGATTCCTGTAGCACTAGGGATATGTAGGCAACTCAGGAACCAGGCTTCGGCCCCTAAATTTTCAAATCCCATCATTCCCCACTCAATTCAGCCAAAATTGATCATCATTTTCTTTACCCGACAACTCTTTCATTATTCCCGGGTAAAGATGGGCAGCAGTTGATGCCCAATTTTGCCCTCATATCTTTTCAAATAGTATATATATACTTTCAAAATATCATTTTGCATCATTATTTAACTTACAGGATTTATGCAAGTATTTTCTATAATTTTTATAATTTGTAAAGCTTTAAAATTAATTTTCTTGCATTTAAATTACTTGAATATTTATTTATTATCCCTTTAAATTATTTATGATGACTTAATCATCCAAATTTTATCATTTTATATCCATGTGTGTGTTTAATAATATTTTACTTCATTTTATATAATCATATCTATATGTTTAGTTATTTAAGTAATTTTTACAATAATAGTATATATTCATGCATAATTACATTTTATTTACATTATTTGATCCAAAATAGCCTTTTTATATTTTATAATTATAAGTTATTATTTTCAATCATTTTAGTGCATAACAAATATTTTATTATTTATTATTTATTATTTTTATTTAAATAATTTTATATTTAAAAGATAGCCTATGTTATACATATTTGGACCACATTAGTGGCCCAAAACTACTCAAATCCCTGGCCCAATCTCCCCAGCCCAAGCCAAACGACCCCTTAACCTCAACCCGGTTGGTACCCACTTAAACGACCTACCCCACTCCCATTTCGATCCTGGCCGTTGATCTTAAGTGATCAACGACCCATAATAATTCCTCCACTTTCCTTATATCCCCATAACCCTAACCCTAGAGACCACTCCTATGAGCCAGCCACCTCTATACTCTCTCGAACCTTCCCCTCTCTTCTCCAAACCTTAGTATTCGTTGCCTGATTCTCTCCAATTCCGAAATAGAAATGGAATCCACCTATGATTTACTTACCTTATTAGCCCTCTCTTGTTATTGGTCGTCCTTCTATGGTATCACATAGGTACTTGCCTAACTATGGTAAGTACCACTTCCATGATCGGACTAGAATGACTCGAATCTTTGGTTTTTAGGCGGTTTTCCGTCTATATACACTCTACAATGAACGACTCTTGCATTATTAGTTCTATTCAAGAATGATGGACCCAACTAGGGTTTGAGATTTTTCCTTTTCCTTACTGATTTTGATTGCATGTGATATATTATTTCCTTTCTTGTGTTTGACTGATGATATATTTCAAACAACTACACGTTTTGCAAATAATTTTATCAAATGCATACATGCTTTTCGAAAACTATGTTTCTACGGCAGCCAAATGTTACCCGGGGTGACTCAAGCAGGACCCCAAAACAAGAATGAAGGCAAACCAGGGAATCAAGAGCACGAACCAACCGTCCCCGCAAAAACTCACAATTTTCCTTTGAATGCAGGTACAATAGACACAACAATAATATTCTCAGATACATATGCATAGTGAAATCACTACCTTCATGTCGACAAGTTGCTAAACACAAATACATCAAGCTAAGAAATACTTCACTCCCTCACAGCTGATCATTGCTTTTCTTGCATAAGGCTAAGCACTGCCATTCTTTCCATGAGACTAAGCACTGTCTCCATTTCTTGCATGAGGGTAAGCATTGCCTCTGTAATTGTATATGGCTAAGCACTACCTTTCATTGCATAAGGCTAAGCATCGCCTTTCCTTGCATGGGACTAAGCATTGTCTCCACTTCTCGCATGAGGCTAAGCATTGCCTCAGTAATTGCATAAGGCTAAGCACCTGCCTTTCATTGCATAAGGCTAAACACTGCCTTTCCTTGCATGGGACTAAGCACTATCTCCATTTCTTGTATGAGGCTAAGCATTGCCTCCGTAATTGCATAAGGCTAAGCACTGCCTTTCATTGAATAAGGCTAAGCACTACCTTTCCTTGCATGGGACTAAGCACTATCTCCATTTCTTACATGAGGCTAAGCATTGCCTCCGTAATTGCATAAGGCTAAGCACTGCCTTTCATTGAATAAGGCTAAGCACTACCTTTCCTTGCATGGGACTAAGCACTATCTCTATTTCTTGCATGAGGCTAAGCATTGCCTCCGTAATTGCATAAGGCTAAGCATTACCTTTCATTGCATAAGGCTAAGCACTGCCTTTCCTTGCATGGGACTAAGCACTGTCTCCACTTCTCGCATGAGGCTAAGCATTGCCTCCGTAATTGCATAAGGCTAAGCACTGCCTTTTCTTTGCATGGGGCTAAGCATTATCTCGTTTCCTTGCATGGGATTAAGCAGTGTCTATATTTCTTGCATGAGGCTAAGCATTGCCTTTCCTTGTCAGAGACTAAGCATTGTCTCCTTTCCTTACATGAGACTAAACACTGTCTCTACTACACTGCGTAAGGTTAAGCACTATCCACTTCTTTCGTATAGGTCTAAGCACTGCCCTCATCTCATATAAGACTAAGCCTTGTCTTGTCTCGTCCTCGCATACAACTAAGCATCATATCTTTGCGTTTCATAGGCTAAAATATCGCCATATTGTCCGAAGGCATCATGGTCTGAGGGCATCATCCTCATAGCCCGAAGACATCATGCTATGGCCGGAGGATCTCTCGTTACTGCACATCATTATTCAAAGGCATCATAGTCCAGAGGCACCGCCCTCATGGCCCGAGGACACCATTTCATGGCTTGCAAATCCCTTATCACATGCTTCATGGCCTAGGACGTCATGGTCAAAGGACATCATTCTCATCGTTCGAAGACAACCTTCATGGTCCAAAGGGAATTTGTATTATGTATAAATTTTCATAATAACCCATATATATTCGTATGCGCCGTATTTTGAGTTTTGCAAGTAACTCGGGAGGTAACCATTCTATAAACAAGAGCAATCTTCGCTCCGATTTTCCTTTACAACGTTCACATCCTGTGACTACCTCAAACGCAACCGATTATCAATAATTAACTACCTTTTCTATGACCGTTCGAACATTTGCCTCATACACCCGTAACGTCCAAAATTCGCATTCATGGCTCCACCTAAAATTTTCTGTTACTTACAACACTATCCTACCCAAAGAACCTCTTCGAAACATAAGACCATTCTTATAGCAACTCCATCGGTTTTGTTCGCCATTGGATCAAGAACTACACGTGGCCTGATTCCTGTAGCACTAGGGATATGCAGGCAACTCAGGAACCAGGGTTCGGCCCCTAATTTTTCAAATCCCATCATTCCCCACTCAATTCAGCCAAAATTGATCATCATTTTCTTTACCTGACAACTCTTTCATTATTCCCGGGTAAAGAAGGGCAGTTGTTGATACCCAATTTTGCCCTCATATCTTTTCAAATTATATATATATACTTTCAAAATATCATTTTGCATCATTATTTAACTTACAAGATTTATGCAAGTATTTTCTATAATTTTTATAATTTTTAAAGCTTTAAAATTAATTTTCTTGCATTTAAATTACTTGAATATTTATTTATTATCCCTTTAAATTATTTATGATGACTTAATCATCCAAATTTTATCATTTTATATCCATGTGTGTGTTTAATAATAATTTACTTCATTTTATATAATCATATCTATATTTTTAGTTGTTTAAGTAATGTTTGCAATAATAGCATATATTCATGCATAATTACATTTTACTTACATTATTTGTGCCAAAATAGCCTTTTTATATTTTATAATTATAAGTTATTATTTTCAATCATTTTAGTGCATAAAAAATATTTTATTATTTATTATTTTTATTTAAATAATTTTATATTTAAAAGATAGCATATGTTATACATATTTGGACCACATTAGTGGCCCAAAACTACTCAAATCCCTGGCCCAATCTCCCCAGCCCTAGCCAAACGACCGCTTAACCTCAACCCGGTTGGTACCCACTTAAACGACCCGCCCCACTCCCATTTTGATCCTGGCCGTTGATCTCAAATGATCAACGACCCATAATAATTCCTCCACTTTCCTTATATCCCCATAACCCTAACCCTAGAGACCACTCCTATGAGCCAGCCGCTTCTATACTCTCTCGAACCTTCCCCTCTCTTCTCCAAACCTTAGTATCCATTGCCTGATTCTCTCCAATTCCGACCTAGAAATGGAATCCACCTATGGTTTACTTACCTTATTAGCCCTCTCCCATTATTGGTCGTCCTTCTATGGTATCACATAGGTACTTGCCTAACTATGGTAAGTACCACATCCAAGATCGGACTGGAATGACTTGAATCTTTGGATTTTAGGCAGTTTTCCGTCTATATACACTCTACAATGAACGGCTCTTGCATTATTGGTTCGATTCAAGAACGATGGACCCAACTAGGGTTTGAGATTTTCCCTTTTCCTTACTGATTTTGACTGCATGTGATATATTATTTCCTTTCTTGTGTTTGACTGATGATTTTCCATGTTCGTCCGCACAATTTGAACACTATATAAACCCCTCCCCAATTTCCCCTCGAGAGATCTAATTTTGACTGCTATTACTCTTACTATACTCTTTTCTCACTCGTTCACTTCTTCTGGGACACTTGAATATTTCTGGAATCACCTTGAGAACTATCCCCTCACTCTCACTTATTCGACATTATCCTAAAATTAAGCTCTTGGCTGGCTGGAAGCCAAGGCCACCATATTCTGTCGACCTTCTCCAGTGCAAGCACTACTCGGGATCCATTTTGAGGCCCTTGTGAACTCGGAAACACTGGAGTTTGGGGTCTTTCGTCACTCACCTACAATTGCTGTTGTTTCTAAGACTTTCTTTATTCATTTGTTTGCATACTAGTGTTGTTTGGATTTCTCTGAGTTAATTATGATATTATGCTACTGCGTATACAATTCTGCTTGTTCTAGCACCACTCTGTAGTTTCACTAGCTTCAATCCTGTGCAAGTTTTGATGTTAACTCACATGAGGATAGCTAAGTTGATTCATGATGATTTTCTTGCTTTGCTAAAACCCTTTTGAGACTATGTTCTCGCTCAAATTACTCTCTACATGTTGAATCCTCCTATGTGTAATTTGTTATTTCTCTGTAAGTTTTGTGAGAATGATGTCTAAGTGCTTTGCTTAACATGTAAGCCTTAGTGCATGCCCGTTATAAGTGTCCAACTTGATTAATTGCTCGCCTTAATGTTTAAGTATAAACTGGTCTGTTTTTTGTCATGACTTAAATCCTCTTAAGGAACCAATGCATGCCTAGAACCCATTGGAGTGTGTCTTTGCTAAGACTTTCAAGTACAAACTGCCACTTCTCTAAAGTCACCCTGTGATTATATGAATTCTATATGCCAAAACTGTTACAATTTATAGACAAACTTATTGCTTTGCTTTCGTGTGCTCACTGATCATTTCAAGACTCCTAGGGTAACATCCGACATATGCCTAGTATATTCCATATTTCTTTGTGTGATGCCTGCTTGCCTTATGAATACTCATCTGTTGAATGTAAAACCTTGTGTGATGGTTTGTACTTTTACCTGAACAATTCACATGTTGAGCCTTGTAAATTAGATGTCCTCATTAGGCTCTTACATTGAAGTTTCTATGTTAAGTCTATATAGTCTTTCCCATGACACTGTTAGGTTCCCATGTTTGAACCCCTATTTAAGGCTCCTTAGGATAGTTCTGGACCGGGCTGATTTCTGAAATTTAGTTTGAAATAACCATACAACTCTTAAACTCTGTTTCTGGTGTGATAAACATGAGCTTGTCTCATATGTGTCTTATATGTTATCCTAATTTGAGCATGATCTTGCTTAGAATAGTTTGCTAATTATAGTTTAAGACTAATCCTGTTACTTGTGTGTCCGAACTTAACATCCCTTAGCTTAGTCATTAGCATCGTTTGGGCCTAGTATGTTGGGCCTGCCTTTGTTCTTGAGGTTTTCGAAGTATACTGGCTGCGCTTGGAGTTTGGGCCTGCTATCTGAATGAAGTCTTGAGCCTATTCGAAGACCCAGATGTATTGTTGGGTTATCCTATATTGTATTTTGGCCTATAATTATTTAATAGTGATCTGTAATAGCTTGTAAAATTGAATGATGGGAAAATTAGTAAAAAGGGAGCTGGGGTATTATAATACTTATATGAAAGGGTAGAGAACATATCTATAGGGTCTATGTGCTCTACTTGTTGTTTAGCATGTTCTATTTCTATACACTGATAGACATCATGCCCATAGGAGTGATGCACACACTTCACTTAACTTGTCAAACATGCTAGTTCTGATATATGCTACACCTTTTCCCATGTCTGCTATTCAACACTCTTAGATAACATGTCTATAGGGCGCAACAATGCAATATTTCTTCACTTACCTAGATACCATGCCTATAGGACTTCAAATAATCCGTTTATCAATTACTTCAATTATTTTGGTATACTGCTCATCTAGATATCATGGATATAGAGTTCTAATACTCTAATAGACCATTCCCGTTGTTTTCTATTACATTGTCGCCTGTTGAGATGCATACTTATAAAACTAGTGTTAGTAATTTAGAACTATGATTGTTTTCACTAACATTTTATGCAAAAACGATTAGATATCATGTCTATAGGACTTGCAACATTCAATTTTCCTATGCGTTAATCCAGAAATTACCACGCTACCTATGTATTACTGGAAATCAGAATCATTTAGAGACCATGCCTATAGGATTTATAATGATTTAATCTGTCTGTACATTAGCTTAAAAAATGCAGCATTACTTGTTTGATACTGGAATCACGTCGAGATCATGCCTATAGGACCAAAGGACTCTAAATCTTAAGTTCAAAATGTTCCACTACTTAAATCTGAAAATCGGTCTGCGTGCTTCTTTTTTTATGTGTAGAGGCTAATATGAGCCCCTTTTGCTATTATGTGCAATCCTATTTGTTTTGTATGCGCGGGATTAGTTTTATCATTTTAAGCAACCTAAGTAAGTCTAGAACCACCCAAATAGAGGTCCAAAGCCTCCTGGACCAGACATGGGACGGGTACTGTACCTACAGGCCGCGACTTAGAATTGAATTAGAACGCTTTAGGTAAACAACTTCAACATAGTAATCAAGTAGCAGGAGATGATAGTCTGTGCCCGCTGGATAATATGAGCAACCCCTATTCAAAAGGAGTTGCGAAGTATTATTTATGTTACACGGGGTAATCCTTTAGGCTAAAAACCTTAGCACCTCCCCTCCTTTATATACTTGTTATTCACACTTAGTCATTTAATGTAGATCATTGTAGTCGTATCCTTGTAGTCCTTAAGATTTATACCAATTCTCATTGTGTTATAATGAACTTCTTCGACTTTTATATTTCTTGTTTATCTAATCACTTAACATAATTATGTAATCCACATAGTCTTAAGTTCGGCCGGGACCCACAATTGTGGACCTCGAAGAGTGCCTAACATCTTCTCTTTGAGGTAATTCGAGCCCTTACCCAATCTTTGGTGGCGTTGACTAGTCAAACAGAGTTATTTGCAAATAGGTGCCCTAACGCACCTTAAAAACCGTTAGGTGGCTACTCTTCTCCTTTAAATACCTTTTTAAAAGAGTTGTCACACGTCGAAGCCCGATTTTGAGAGAAAAATGGGGCGCGACAATACCAAGTAGTAATAGCATTCATCTAGGCATCTGAAACTATCCATGTTGTCTAAGAATTCATGACCTTCCCTTCAAAACTGAACCATGACCTTGCACATGCAATTCTCAATCCTACACAACACACCGCATTTAGCATGCCATTATATAAAAAGTATGAGAATCTCATTATCAATCTCTGAGTCACCATCAGAACACATACCCGATCAGTCAGAAACCTTCTGTTTGATCCCATCCAGGAGAAAATCACAATACGCAACATGCTCCTTATGCCGGTAGGAACTATCCATCTCAAAATGTGGTAGAACAATCGAGAACTCTTTGAAACCCATTTGCCCATAACCAAACCATCAGAACAAAGTCTCTCTAACTAAACCAAGCCACACAGGTTGCCAAACCCAAGAGTATTGACACCCAAACACCTGTAGAGCCTCACCACATCATAAATACCCAAAGAACCAATCATACCCATTACCGTGCAGATCCAACCTACTATCAAACTGTCCTATTTCTCCGAGTTCCTTCTGAATTACCCTCAAGGTTACACTTCTCCTTACCAGAACACCACGATCCTTAACCAAAACTCACCCATGAGATCCTAGAATAAAATTACACCGCCCTAAGGCCCATAAGCCACTGTATTCCCCCTTAAGCACCCCAAAAGTACCACAACCGAGACACCCACTCTAAAGATACCTTTTGTGAGTCTAAAGCCATTTCCTTCACGTTTCTAAAACTGAAATATAGAATCCATAATGATATAGAAATACCGCGAGTCCCGACACCATCCAATGTAAATCTCTGTTTCTAGCCATATACCAATCCGCAAAATTCTCAATTGCTACATATAAATCTTGAGTCCCTTAGAACCTTTTCGAGAGTCATCAACTCCGCACAAATCTCAATTGCACCAATCAAATAGGCTGAACGACCTGTGCCCCACTAACACGACAACACCCAAAGAAGTAACCCCTGCCTTAACGTGACCGAGCAAAGTCCTACTCCATGCGCACTACATCTTCCACAATAACAACTCAATCATTCCATGATTCCCATATACCCATAAAGTGTAACATAACCTCTATCCAGAAATTCTCTTACTCGAGTCATCCCTGATGTCAACCTTTGCAAGTCATAACTGATTCACAAGTATGTCTCAAACCAAAACCAGTACAACACATAACCATGCAATCAAATCGTCGATAGAAGACTCTCCCACTTGGCTCAAAGCCATAGAACAAAATAATCAATAACTCACAATACCCATACTCTATTACTGCCATAATCCCACATTGAAATTTACCTAAATCCTTCATAAGCTCATGTAACACAAACCATATAATACCTCAAATCGTTTGCTAAGCTCGCATACATCCACGTGACAGTCAGGTCAACTATTACAATCGATCCAAACTCAAATCGCACAAATATCACACATCCATAGATTACCTCGCAAGTTATAACCTATCTACTTAGCCTCAAACTGACATCTCTTTATACACTTTCACACCCACAACTATTACGCAATCACTTAATCTTCCTGAGTCCAAACTCATCAACAAGACATAAAAATCTACTTCGTTCCACAATTAATCAACATGAAAAATCTTTCAATACACTCATAACTTGAGACTATGCATCACATCAAGACAACAATCTAGCACCCAATAGTCCTTTTTACATCTCAAGAAAACTATTCTCGACACCTTTGAACCATCCGAACACATCCCGCAGTCACATCATACTCATCATATAGCCATTCAATCACTCACTGAGCCACATATTCCACTAATAAGGACACTACCGGACTTATAAGTCCAAAAGCACCTTCTCACACAATCGAAATCCACGTGCCCGAGCTACAGTCAAAACTCAGCCTCATGTCCTCTAGACTGGCCCATCATCAGCAGAAAAATTACATCTCGCACCCCATCCAAGGAATCACAAGCCTTCGATGCACAACTGATACCGCGCATACGAATGCGTGGAAGGAATTCAAAGAGTTACGCTTCAAGCTGAATCAATACCACACGATAATGAAAAAAAGATGGGAAGTTTATCCTAAATGCCCTGTAGTCTCTCAAAGATAGGTATGTACATCATCATACCGATCTGCAAGACTCTACTAGACACTTGCTCATGACTCGTAGAACCTATGAACCTAGAGCTCTGATACCAACTTGTCATGACCTAAAATCCAACTAGTCGTGATGGTACCTAACCCAACCCTCTAGGTAAGCCAATTAACAATAAACCAATTCCAAAGAAATTTAATGAGACAAATAAATAAAAGAAAATATCTGAATCTTATACATTTTCCAAGGACTAGTAGTACAAATCATAAGCTTCTAAGAATAAAATTTACAAAGTTGGCATGAAATAAATAAATACATCATCTGTTCGAAATATACATAAACAAATTTTTATAAATCTAAGGCTATCATGAACAAGAGGAAGTTACCACCGGAACGTTTTACGTCTTCAAATCCAGCTCCTGTCGATCACATCAACATCCAACATCTGCACGTAAGGTGCAGTAGTGTAGTATAAGTACAACTGACCACATGTACTCAATACGTAACAAACCTAACCTTAGGTTGAAAGTAGTGAGGAGCTGGGACAATGGTCAGGGTCTAACTCTAATAACAAGCAATAGTTCATAGCAGTATGATAAAGATGGTACAAGAAATAATTCAGATGGTTCACAGTTACAGAAAAATAGGCATGCTTTTCAAGTATATCAGTGAAAACCCAAATCTTTTACCGAAATCACCAAAATATGAGTACATTTGTAAAACTGTGATTTTTCCCAAAACTTTCAACAGGTAAATGTTTCATTTTCAAATAGAATGAGAAAAGTACATCTCTATGCCTACATGTCAATATGTATGAGAAGTCATGAAAGATAGAATACCATATAACATGAGGAAAAAAATGCATCTTTATGCCTGTATATCAAGTGTGCATGTGGAATGCAATACAACATAGTGAATAGCCATATGCATACTCTCAGAGTATCAATCCACTCAGTCCTCCCAGTCACTCAGTTCTCACAGTCACTAAATCCTCCCAATCGCTCGGCACTCACACTCGCACTCAATAGGTACCTGTGCTCACTATGCATGTGCAGACTCCGGAGGGGATCCTTCAGCCCAAGCGCTATAATAAGCCAATCATGGCATGAATCCGCACGGACAATTCATGTACTGCACAGACAACTCACGTGCCATAGTATCAATATCTGAATTCGCACGGACAACTCATGTGCTATAGTATCAACCGCACGGACAACTCACTTGCTATAGTATCAATAACCTCACAATCAGGCCATCAGCCTCACCCAGTCATCTATCTCTTCAGTTTCTCGGGCTCACAACACTAATGCTAAGCAGCCCAAATCAATGATATGAGATGTGACAATATACAATAACAAAGACTAAGATATGATATGAAATGATGAATGCGACTGAGTACATAACTGCATTATGCAAATAACTCAACAACCAAGAACGACCACTGTGGTTCCCAATAGTACCAGCATATAGCCTAAATGTGATTTCTAGCATAAATTACAGCTCAAGTACTTTAACACATAGAGTACAGTAAAAATGTTCATATAAGATAGCTACACAGTTCCATGGAATCGACTAAATAACAATTCATACGGTGCATACCCTCAACATCAATCACATAATACATAATTCGGTGTTTCATACCCTCAACACCAAGTTTAGAGGTGTTACTTACCTCGAACAAGCCAAATCCAATACCGAGCAAGCCAAACAATGCTCCAAAAATGCCATCTCGCGTGTACGGACCTCTGAATGGCTCGAAACTAGCCAGAAGCAACTCAAATACATCGAATAAATCCCAAGGAAACAATTCCATATGATAAAGGTTGAATCTTTAATCAAAATCCCGAAATCGACCAAAACGTCATACCCAGGCTCGTACCTCGGAATGCAATAAAACTTACCAAATCCGACAACGCATTTAATTATGAGTCCAACAATACTAGTTTCACTCAAATCCGACTCCGAATCGATGTTCAAAATTCAAAAACCTACTCTATGAAACTTTAGGCCTAAATCCCCAATTTTCTCTTTATAATTCATAATCCATACCAAAAACGAAGAAGAATCACGAAATATAATTAAAATCAAGTAGAGAACACTTACCCCAATTCATATGGTGAAAATCGACTCAAATATTGCCCAAATCTGAGCTCCCCAACTCAAAATATGACAAAATGAACAAACCTTTGATATAAAATATTTTTGTTCCAAATGTTCTGCCTCATTTTGTATGCCAAATAATCCCAAAACTCACTTTCAATGCCTCCAATGGATTCTTTATGAAATTTCAGTCAAGTTAGACTTTTGAATCACCTAATTTGGCCTTAAAATGAGGGGGGTATGATGTTTTGAAGTTTTAAATGAAGTCCGAAAATTTAAGGGATAAAAGATGACATTTTCGTAGATATTTTACACTAGAAAATCAGCAACGAAAGAAATTTTGTTTTAGCATCCAAAACTCATTTGGAACCTCTCACACACAAATCATATATGCGTTTCAATCATAAAACATGCTACGAACATGCTCACGCACTCAAAATACCGAAAAGAGGTCATCTTGATCCGATATTGACCATGGTCAAACTCCAAATCTTTAACTTAACTAATTTCTCAACTAATGATCCAAAACATACCCGAGCCCCTCGGGACCCCATTTAATCATACCAACAAGTCTTAAAACACGATACAATCTTATTCGAAGCTTCAAATCATATCAAACAACATAAAAACCACGAATCGTACCTCAAATCAAACTTAATAAACTTTTGAACTTTCAACTTCCAAAACTCGTGCCGAACCATATCAAATCAAATCGGAATGACCTCAAATTTTTCACGCAAGTTTCAAATGACATAACGAAACAATTCCAACTCCCGAAACCAAAATCCGAATGCGATATCACCAAAGTCAACTTCCGGTCAAACTTATGAATATTCCAAAACTCCAAATTGCCAACTTTCGCCAATTAATGCTAGAACCTTCAAGAAACATCCAAATGCAAATTCGGGCATACGCCCAAGTCCAAAATCACCATCCGGACCTAACGAAACAATCAGAACTCCTATCCGTGGACAAATACATAAAAGTCAAACTTGGTTAACTCTTCCAACTTAAAGCTTCAATCATGAAGTTCATTCTTCCAAATAGATTCCGAATAACCTGAAAACCAAAACTGATGATTCACATAAGTCATAATACATCATACGGAGCTACTCATGCCATCAAACTACCAAAAAAAGTGCAAATGCTCGAAACGACCGGTCAGGTTGTTACAAGCGTGATGGCCACGTTTGCTGAAGTTTATTACTCCCCTACAAAAATTTTGGGGGAGTAGAGATTCCTCATGTGTGCAAGGGTTAGGGTTTCCCTTATCTCTGTGCATAGTTGCCGAAGGCAAGCCACCGTTCTCCATATAGATGGGCCTACGTGTGTTAAGAGGACCCACTGCTAGTGGCATAATTCTAAAATTACGGGGTCAAGGTAACCCACTCTATCATATCCGGAGCGAGGATGTTAAGGTTTGGGCAGTTGCAGTCCTCCTTCACAGCAGTAATACTAAATGAGCGAATAGAAGAGGGGTACCTACTAATGACCCAAATCCGTAGAGACACAGATGGGGCCTTCTCTTAGAAGTCGTTAGCAGTACTTAGGTATTTGGGTATGATGGTGTTTATAGTGGGAGGCATAGAATCAACGTCAACTTATTTATCTTTGTTTCTCTTCGGGCCTCCACCAAAGAGAAGACCAGAGTTTCTAAAAGACGCAGTAAAAGAAGCCATGGTAGTAAAAAGGCAGTTACATTTTTAGAAAAAGTTAGAGAAGATGAAAGTTTTCTAAGTAGGATGAGGTTGAGTGCGGAGAAGACAATAAACTTATGAAAATTTTGGAAGTGAAAGAGGTAAAATGATGAGTAGAAGTAAATATATAGATGACAAAAATTGTAGTCACGATTACTTCGAGAATCGGCGAAGTATTGTTGAATCATGGGGCAACACATATTCGGGGTATTAAATGCGAGAAGACGTGCGTCCTTTCAAGCGTCAGGTTATGTTCAGGAGATTTCCCCGCCAAGAAAGGGATCTTTATCAACTTTCTGGTGACACAAAGATATGTCAACAGAAAGTAGGGAACTATCTGTATAGGGTAAAATTGGTTTGTAATAAATGATCGAATGATAGCATGATGCGTGGAACCAAAGACAAGTAAAAGGTGAATCAAGTAACAACTAATGTCGGGAACAACAGTTGCAATGGACATCAGACAAACCCCGAAGGAAGCATGGACAACGGGAGCAGATCAAATATTTTCCATCGTATAACAATCAATGAAGAATATTCTCTAATATTAAATGGGTAGCCGTTGCAAAGAATATTTGCATTCATGGCCTACCGTTACATATTCATCAATGACTCCTTTATTGTCATTTACATGGGGGCTTGATCCTAGGATCTTGTTTTCCTAGGTATATTTATAAATAGCATACTCAACAACCATTGTAAGACATGAAATTCTTGGCAAAACATATGAAGTATTCCATTTTTGCTCTCAATTAAACAACTTTATTTTCTTTTTTACATTGTTCTCATTTCTGTCCTCGGAGACGCTGCTCTCGCAGCCAGGATTGTCATCTTCTTCAATTTTAATTGCTAAGTCTTACATTTAATGTTATTTATTCATGACTTTTGGATCAAATCAGTTCGCTTGTCTATAAACCACGTAACAAATTTAACTGTACCGTTTTACGAGTAAACAACGTGTAATTAAAATGTCAACTGCACAAACACCCTTCTGAAAATATTTGAAATGGAGAGCTAATGTTTATTGAGTTCAAAACCCATTTTGTTTTTATTTAATTCTTAAAGAAATATGTTTACAACATTAATAGAAGAAATATAATACTAAATGCGCAAATTAGTCAAGATAACAACTTTTTACATTAATAATAAACATGTTAATGGAATAGTTACACAAAAATCATAACAAGGAAGGTGAGCGTAATATTGTAAATCAGAAGGGAGGTAAGTGTGATGGAGCGAAACCTAGAGGGGGTCTCTGAAATTATCTCTATTAAAAAAGTAATAGAATTAACCTTAGCTCTCCACGTAAGGCATACATAGGCCGAGAACTTTAATAAGCATGGACATGAATTTGGAGCTCTATTGATCCTCTTTTATAGTTTCTCAATTAAGTACAATTTTCAATTCAACATATTGAATTTAATCTTGAACCAGGCTAAATATGTATTTTGCGTTTATCACATGAGGATCATGTAATGACCCGACCGGTCATTTTGACCTCTAGCGTATAGCTTCACTTCAGGTATTATGACTTGTACGTGTAGTCGGAATCAAGTTTCGAGAAGTTCGGAGTAGATTTGAAGGTTTCAATAGGTCCGTATGATGACTTCGGACTTGGACATATGTTCGGGTTGAGTATCGGATCACTCGGGAGTATTTCAGTGTTTATTATGGAAGGTTGGTATTTTAAAAGTTTAAGAAATTCTTAAGTTTGACTTGGAGTGGATTTTAATTTTATCGATGTTCGTTTGGGATTTCAAGCCTTGGAATAGCTTCGTTATGTCATTTATGACTCGTGTATCAAAATTTGAAGTAATTCCGGATTTATTTGATACGTTTTGGTATAGGATATAGAATTTGGAAATTTGAAAATTTATAAGTTTGATTCGAGGCAGGATTCATGATTTTGATGTTGTTTGACATGGTTTAAGGTTTTGACTATGTTCGTATTGTACTTTGGGATATGTTGGTATGTTTGGACGGGGTCCCGAGGGCCTCGGGTGCGAATCAGATTGAAAACGGATCGAGTTTGGACTTGGAAGAAATGCTGAAGCATCTGGCATCTGATGTAACCGCACCTGCGAGGTTTTGGCCGTAGGTGCAGAGTCGGAGAAGCGGACAAGAGGGTCGCAAAAGCGGTCTGGCCAAGAAGGTCGCAGATGCGGGGGGTGATCGCATAAGGGCTTGTTGTTCACAGAAGCGGAAGCGCAGAAGTACTATTTGGGCTGCAAAAGTGGAGGCTGGTGGGTTGAGTTAGAGCCGCACCTGTGATGAATTTTCTGCAGGAGCGGAGCCGCAAAAGCGGCTATTGGACCGTAGCTGCGAAGGTCGGGCAGGGCAATGTGTTTCTTTAAAACGAGGGTTTGGCTCAATTTCACTTTATTTCGTCTATGGGAGCCATTTTTGGTGCACTTTTGGAGTACCATCTTCATCAACTATTATGGGGTAAGTGCTTTCTTTACATTGTATGTTAAATACATGGTTTATCTACGGATTTAAGCATGAAAATTTGTAGAAATTTGGAATTTTGGTAGAAAACCTATAATTTAGTATTTTTGGATTTTGACCACAAAATTAGACATGGAATTAGAGATAAATTATATATTTGAGTTCGTGGTGTTATGGGTAAGTTTTATCTTTGAAAATTTTCGGAATCCGGGCACGTGGACCGGAGGGTTATCTTTATCGACTTTTCGAGCGGAGTTGAAAATTTGTTAAATTGATTAATTATGGGTATTAGAATATATTTTGATTGGGTTGTACACTGTTTGAATAGTTTTGAATCGGCGGGCTTTGGTTGTGGTGTAAAGAGGCCTTGGAGTCGGTTATGGAACTTCGGAGCGATGTAAGTCTCCTTTCTAACCTTGTGAGGGGGAAACTACCCCTAGGTGATATTTATTGTTATGTGAAACTAGTTGTGGGTGATACGTACACACAAAGTGATGAGAGTCCGTACGTAGTTAAAGCATGTTTATGTTTGGGTAGACCTATGATCTTATCATGTAATAATTAAATTTTTTGAACTCATTCTATTGGCTTAATTAATTGAAGTTAGAATTGATATTGATTTAGAAATAAATATATATACACTAGGCCAAGCCTTAACACTTTGAGTTGTGGGTGAGTTATTTGAGAAATACTAAAAATTATATTCATTTTATGCTCATGTGCTATATTGTAAACACGTGTCTCGTAATTCAGTGATTTCTTTCCTTTTCTTGTGGAGCGGGCCGAATGCCTCTGCAGCATATAGATGCATCTATGGTTCGTGTCGCATGACCCTCGGCAGTGTACACATTATTTCGGATCCGGCCGAACGACCTCGGCAGTATCGTGCGTTATATCACTAGTAGCCCGAATATTCACGAGCTAGTCTTTGCCCTGATGCCCGGCATTTTATGGTATTTCTTATATATTTGGTACTGACACTTGGCATGTTCTGAGATATTAAGGAAGAATACAAGATTGAGAAAATTTATTCTTTAAAGGGAATAAGTTGGAAAATTATGAGATTACAGATTTACTTCACTATAACTGTACACTTCATATCTGTTATGAATTATCATATTATTTATTTGGACCTCTAGTAAGTATCGATGTCGAACCCTTCGTCACTACTTCTACGAGGTTAGGCTATATACTTAGTGGGTATGCATTGATTTACGTACTCATGCTGCACTTCTACACTAAATGTGCAGGATATGACAGGTTCATTGATGATCACCTTGGCGTGTAGGTGCACCTGTTGAGGAGACTTTATGTGAGTTGCATTCCAGGCTACGCATCGTAGTCCACCGAGTTTTTATTGTACTATTTATTTTATTCTGTCTTATTACATTCGGGGCAGAGGTTGTATTATTATTATATTCCTTAGAAAATACTCATGCACTTGTGACACCGGGTTTTTGGGAATTCCTACGAGGTTGTTCGTTGTTGTAATTATGTAAATATTATCACTTACTCTCTAAAACTCTATTTCATACAATTTAATTAAAGAAAAATTTTGATTTCAATTACTAAAATAAGTAAGTGAGTTGATAGATCACTGTTGGCTTGCCTGAGGACGGTGTTAGGTGCCATCACGATCTTTAGCAGATTTTAGGTCGTGACATATCATTTGGAACTACTAGATATAAATGGTTTAATTTTAATAGAAAGAGCTCATGATCTCAAATGTTATTCATATAGAGAAAAAATATATAACACTTATTCTATAGAGAAAAAAATATATGACGTATATCTTCTCGCCCTTCGTTCCTACTTAAATGTTATTCAGAAATATTATTAACAATCTCATCTTTAGAAAATAATAATTTTATTAATGCATTAATAGTAATTTAATAAATACATTAAATTTGATTTATTACATGAACATAATATAATCAAGATTTTAATTAAATGGCCTAAATAGTTGAGAGTAAGAGATTTTATAATCAATTGTGCGGTCAAATCACCAAGAAGTGTTCTCCTAAATTAATCATGTAGAGGGCATATTTCTTGAATGTTGGTTATAGAAGTAACTACTTAATTAATTAATAAAATATCACACAAAAGGCATCATAGCATTTCCCCAACCATCTAGAAAAATAAAAAACACAATGTAGAAAACAACAAAAAGAATATTAAAAATCTTACAAAAGATGGCATATATAACAATTGGTCGAATTTGAGAGAATAATATAGCAAGAAGGTATACAACATTTCCTCAAAACTGTAAAAAAAACAAAAGAAGATGCTCTATTTTCCTATTGCAATAGAGATGTTACTTCATTGAAAAAAACTATGAAAAATTGTTCTTAGTGCCACAGTAAGTTTTCTGAAAAATATCAGCTTAGTCAATTAGTTTTTGCACAAGTGACACTGGAACCAAGCAAAATACCTCCGCATTTTATACATCAATCTTTCCCTATTATATTGCGAGTGAAGGATTATTGCTATGAGAAATGGAGGACCGAAGCTGAAAACCTCGTGGAGGACTGAAGTTCTAAATCTAGTCTTGAAGAGTCTTGATAGAGTTGAAAGCCTCGTGGAGGAGTACTGAAGCTGACAAATTAGAAAATAAATATGTGTCCGAAATAAAAACATAATGATACTAATTTAAGCGTTTCAGAAATTGAATTTATAAAATGATATATTTCTAATACTTTAATCTTAAAATAACTAAATTGTACGTTTTCACAAAGAATAGGATATCTTTATGCTTTTTTCATAGTATAACATTCCACATTAAGGTACTTTACTGAACATAAATTTTCACTCACTAAGAGAAACAATCTAACCAAAACATAACTTTAAGTGAAATAAAAAGAAGTGGATATGATAACACAACACCAAAACGTCAAATACGAAAACGTCAAACCAAAAGGTTTCGTTTTTCACATTAATTATTTTAAAAATAAAAATTAAATAAAAATATGTTCGAAACACCCCAAAGATAATAGAGCAAGAAAAACGCACAATTTTCATGCTTTATCCACGAAGGGGTTTCAAGAAAATTTCTTTGCATTCTGGTAAATAACATCAGAACGTAGAATTAAAAGATGAATGTAAAAAAACTCAATAATAACTGGTCAAAACATCATAAAAAACTACAATATCAATAAATTATTAATGGAGACGGGCACAATTACCATAATAAACTAAAATACCGATGAAATATCTTGTATTCTTGCTCCAAAATCAAAGAAAACTTATAAAACAACTAACAAACAACAAATTCTCATCAAGTATTTCTCCATAACAATATTTCACATATTCCAAAAGTAAGCCAACTATCAAAGCTAATAAAATATTCAAACTTAGTAAATTAAACCATTAAGACCAGTAATAGAAGACTTTATAATGACAATTATAAACCTCAAAGGAAAAATGGAATGTTGAAGAACTTTCCTAATTTTTTTTTCTTTTTTATGAGATGGGGTAATTATTCACATCAATCTGGCATAAGAAAGAGGAATTATAAAATTGAAATGGTTAACAAAGAGATGAAAATAATAATTTAATAACATAAGGCTGGTCACCATAGCCGAAAAAGAAATTTTGGAAGAAAGAATTGGTTAGTAAAGGATTTGAGAGGAGATGAGCAAAAGAGGAAAATGGGTCTGGGATAAAAGAAGATTGGGTATGATAAGAACTTATTTTGTAACTGAAAATTTATATAAGGAATTTGAATAGGAAATGGGAATTAAATAGAGTATGAAACTGTAACTGAAATGTTGTGCAAACATTGAAAAAAAATTCAAGTTTAACCATGCCCTCCACCTCTCCCTCTAAATCCTTCTTGTACATTCCTTTTAGGTTGGACTTTAACCGGTTTATCATTCAAATCATCATCACAGTCATTTTGTGGTTGTTGTGGCCTAAGAGGTTGTTGTTGATGCTCAAATCTATCTTGTCTATCTTGTGGAAGTGGACCTTATCTTGGGACTTGATTGTTAGCAACTTGTGGTTGATTGATTGGCCTTGCAATGTGTAGTGCGATGTAACGACCCAAAATTCAACTAGTCGTAATAGAACCTAACCTAACCTGCTAGGTAAGCCATATAACAGTAGCACAAATTAATGATGATGATAAGAGTCAAAAAGTAAAATAACTGAATTTATACAACTCCCTAAGTACTGCTAGTACAAGTTATGAGCCACTAAGACTTCAGATTTATAAGGCTGGTATGAAATAATATTTACAACATCTGATTGAAATATACATAAATTGAACTTAAATCTAAACTACAAAAGAACAAGTGGTAGATATGTCCGAAAATCAGGTACGCTCCCAATTCTGGCTCTCGCCATACGCAACAACATCAGCTCCAAGATCTCTACGTAAGGTGCAGAAGTGTAGTTTGAGTACAACCGACCCCATGCATTTAATAAATATCATAGCTAATTTCAGCGAGGTATTAGAAGCAAGAATTATAAATTATACTCGATATCACATGTACAATTCATAATTTCAATAAGTATAGAATAAATATATGAAAAACATCAGGAAATCTCAGGTAAAAATTACCAACTTGATGCTCACAATTCTTTATTTTAAAGTATTCTGTTCAGTCAACAATCCAGCATATAAGGAAGATATTCAAGTAAATCATACAAACAATCAAGGAAATTGCAGGTAAAGATGAAATACAGTAACGAAATATCAGCCCATTGTGGCGCACAATCCGATCCAAATAACAATGAGCCAATAAAGCCTGTTGCGGGGCGCAACCTGATACGAATAATAGTAACCAGAAACCTTGCTAGCTTCTTGTCAACCAGAAACCTTGCCAGCTTCTCACAATCTATGTGTACACCATCAATAGAGAAACATGAGAGGGTGATCTCAGGGGATAGATCCGTATCCACACGCTGCACGGACAACTCACGTGCTGTACGAACAACTCATGTGCTAATAATATCAACCGCATGGATAACTCGCGTGCTATAATATCAATATCTGGATCCTCACGGACAACTCACGTGCTGCACGGGTAACTCACGTATTGCACGGGTAACTCACGTGTTGCACGGGCATCTCACGTGTTAATAATATTAATCGGCATGGAGTACTCACGTGCTGCACGGACAACTCACGTGAAAATATCATAATTTGTTCGGCGTGGTCACATGCATAATATCATAATCTGCCCGGCATGGTCACATGTATAACAACATAATCCACCCGACATGGTCACGGGCATAAAAACACAATCTGCCCGGCGTGGTCACAGTCATAACAACACAATCTGCCCGGCGTGGTCACAGACGTAACAACATAATCCATCCCGTATGGTCACAAGCATAACAACACAATCCGCCAAGCGTGGTCACAAACATCCAGTTCAAATCATATCACATAGAAGCAAGTAAACAAGAACACATGTATATGATGAATAAATATCATATTTCATGCTCTTGGACTTGTATAATGTCACGACCTGAAATTTTCCACCGACGGGACCGTGATGGCGCCTAACATTTCACTTGCCAGGCAAGCGAACGTTAGAGAATCATTAAACCAATTTCTTATTTCCATTCAATAAATAACAATAATTAACTAAAATAAAATATAATAAGTGTGGAATATCATAAAACTGTATTAATTTCTACCATCCGGATCTGGAGTCACAATTCACGAGCATTCTAGAATTTTCTACAAGTAATAGTCAGAAAGAAATACAACTGTCTGAATGAAAGAAATAGTAGAACAGAAAAGATAGATAGGGACTTCAAGGTATGTGAACGCCGATAGATACCTTGAGTCTCCGGACAACGGACCAATAGAAAAATCTCAATCAACCCGAGCCGGAATCAAAATCTGCACAGAAAGTGCAGAGTGCAGTATCAGTACAATCAACCCCATGTACTGGTAAGTGTCGAGCCTAACCTCGACAAAGTAGTGACGAGGCTAAGACAAGGCACCTACAAATCAACATGTGCAATTTAACAGTATATATGCAAATAAAAGAAATGAAGAACTAAACAGGAAATGTCAGGAGGGAAACATACTGAGGAGAATACAAGATAAAGAACTACAACGGAATGATCACCGGAGCAGTCAATATACCATGAATCAACAGGAATAGTGAATACAGTAAGAAAAAATGCACGGCATCACCCTTCGTACATTAACTCTCATATCATGGCACAACATCACCCTTCGTGCATTAACTCTCATATCATGGCACGACATCACCCTTCGTGCATTAACACTCATAATATAGCACGGCATCACCCTTCGTGCATTAACACTCACAATATGGTACAACATCACCCTTCGTGCATTAACACTCACAATATGGTATGGCATCACGCTTCGTACCCGGTACTAACAATGCCAAACATCAATCAATTCTTAAAAATAATTAATTTTCATCAAAAATTCATAACTTGAGCTAGGGACCTCCGAATTCGATTCCGAGCATATGCCCAGGTCCCATAATTCGATACGGACCCACCGGGACCGTCAAAATACAGATACGGGCCCGTTTACCAAAATTGTTGACCGAAGTTAACTAAAATCAACTTTTAAGGTAAAAAATATTATTTTCATTAGTTTTTAACATAAAAGCTTTTCGAAAACCTATCCGGAATATGCACGCAAATCGAGGAGGGTAAAAATGAGATTTTTAAGGCTTAAGAGCGCAGATTCGAGTTCTAAAACATAATATGACCTTTTGGGTCATCACAATCTTCAACTCTAAAACAACCATTCGTCCTCGAACGGATATAGAAAAGTACCTGGGCTAGTGAAAAGGTGGGGATATCTACTCTACATGTCGGACTCAGACTCCCAAGTAGCTGCCTTAATAGGCTGACCTCTCTACTACACTTGAACTAAAGGGTAACTCTTTGATCTTAACTGGCGAACTTGTCGGGCTAGAATTGCCACCGGCTCCTCCTCGTAAGTCTAATCCTTGTCCGACTGGACAGAGCTGAAATCTAACATATGGGACAGATCACCGTGATACTTTCGAAGCATGGACACATGGAATACCGGATGAACAACTGCTAAACTAGGTGGCAACGCAAGCTTGTAAGCCACCTCTCCCACTCTCTCCAGAATCTTAAAAGGTCCGATGTACCTAGTGCTCAACTTGCCCTTCTTTCCGAACCTCATTACACCCTTCATGGGTGATACCCGAAGTAACACTCTCTCTCCGACCATGAATGCAACAACATGAACTCTACGGTCGAAATAACTCTTCTGCCTGGACTGAGCTGTGTGAAGTCGATCCTAAATAATATTGACCTTATCCAAGGCATCCTGTACTAAGTCTGTGCCCAACAATCGAGCCTCTCCCGGCTCGAACCACCCAACTGCCGACCGACACCGCCTACTATATAATGCCTTAGAGGGAGCTATCTGAATGCTCGACTGATAGCTGTTGTTGTAGGCGAACTATGCAAGGGGAAAAATTAATCCCATGATCCTCCGAAGTCTATTGCACAAGCGTGGAGCATATCCTCCAAGATCTAAATAGTACGCTCAGACTGTCCGTCTATCTGAGGATGGAATGTTGTGCTCAACGCAACCCGCGTACCCAACTCACACTGTACTGCCCTCCAAAAGTGTGAGGTAAACTGTCTACCTCGATCAGAAATGATAGACACGGGCACACTGTGAAGACAGACGATCTCACGAGTATAAATCTCTGCTAACCGCTCCGAGGAATAGGTAACTGCCACAAAAATGAAGTGCGCTGACTTAATCAGCCTATCCACAATAACCCATACGGCGTCGAACTTCCTCTGAGTCCGTGGGAGTCCAACAACAAAGTCCATAGTGTTACGCTCCCACTTCTACTCAGGAATCTCCATTTGCTGAAGCAAACCACCGGCTCTCTGATGCTCATATTTTACCTGCTGACAATTTAGGCACCGAGCTATGTAAGCAACTATATCTTTCTTTATCCTCCTCCACTAATAATGTTGCAGGTCCTGGTACATCTTGGCAGTGCCCTGGTGAATAGAATACCGAGAACTGTGAGCCTCCTCAAGGATCAACTCACGAAGCCCATCCACATTAGGCATACAAATACGACCCTGCATCCTCAAAACTCCGTCATCTCCAACAGTAATCTGCTTAGCACCACCGTGCCGCACTGTGTCTCTAAGGATAAGTAAATGAGGATCGTCATCCTGCCGATCTCTGATGCGCTCAAACAAAGAAGACCGAGCAACTTTACAAGCTAGAACATGGCTGGGCTCAGAAATATCTAACCTCACGAACTGGTTGGCCAAGGCCTGAACATCCAATGCAAGCGGTCTCTCACCAACTGGAATATATGCAAGGCTACCCATACTGACTGACTTTCTACTCAAAGCATCGGCCACTATATTAGCCTTCCCGGGATGATACAATATAGTGATATCATAGTCTTTCAATAGCTCCATCCACCTCCTCTGCCTCAAATTGAGTTCCTTCTGCTTGAACAAATACTGTAAGCTCCGATGATCAGTGAATACCTCACATGGCACGCCGTAAAGATAGTGCCTCCAAATCTTCAGCGTGTGAACAATGGCTGCCAGCTCTAGATCATGAACAAGGTAATTCTTCTCGTGAACCTTTAGCTGCCGTGAAGCATATGCAATAACCTTGCCACCCTGCATCAATACCGTACCCAGACCAATACGAGATGCGTTAAAATATACTGTATAAGATCCTGAACTTGTGGATAACACCAATACCCGTGTCGTGGTCAAAGCAGTCTTAAGCTTCTGAAAGCTCGCTTCACACTCGTCTGACCACCTGAATGGGACACCTTTCTTGGTCAATCTGGTCAATGGTCTTGCTATAGATGAAAACCCTTCTACGAACCGACGATAATAACCTGCTAAACCTAGGAAACTCTGGATTTCTGTAACTGAAGTAGGTCTAGGCCAACTCTGAACAACCTCAATCTTCTTAGGATCCAACTTTATGCCTTCTACCGATACAACATGCCTCAAAAAGGCAACTGAGTCTAACCAAAACTCACATTTTAAAAATTTGGCATATAACTGATTATTCTTCAAAGTCTGAAGCACACTCCGAAGATGCTGCTCATGTTCCTCTCGACTGCTAGAGAAAATCAAGATATCATCAATGAATACAACCACAAAAGAATCCAACTAAGGCTTGAACACCCGATTCATCAAATCCATAAATGCTGCTGGGGCATTTGTCAACCCAAATGACATCACTAGGAATTCGTAATGTCCATACCGAGTCCGAAAAGCTGTTTTAGGGACATCAGATGCCCTAATCTTCAACTGATGGTAGTCGGATCTCAAATCAATCTTTGAAACACCTTGGCACCCTGAAGCTGATCAAATAAATCATCAATCCTTGGCAATGGATACTTGTTCTTGACGATGACTTTGTTCAACTGCCGATAATCTATACACATTCGCATCGATCCATCTTTATTCTTCACAAACAACACCGGTGCACCCCAGGGCGAGACAGTAGGTCTAATGAAGCCCTTATCAAGCAAATCTTGCAACTGCTCCTTCAATTCTTTCAACTCTGGCAGGGCCATGCCATATGGCGGAATGGAAATAGGCTGAGTGCCTGGAGCAAAATCAATGCAGAAATAAATATCCCTGTCGGGTGGCATCCTCGGCAGGTCTGCAGGAAACACCTCTGGAAACTCACGAACAACCGGCATTGAATCTATGGAAGGAACCTCCGCACTAGAATCGCAGACATAAGACAAATAAGCTAGACACCCCTTCTCGACCATATGCCGAGCCTTCACATAAGAGATAACCCTGCTGGCAGAATGGCCGAGATTCCCTCTCCACTCTAATCGAGGCAACCCCTGCAAGGCTAAGGTCACCGTCTTGGCGTGACAATATAATATAGCATGATAAGGTAACAACCAATCCATACCCAGTATGACATCAAAATCAACCATGTCAAGAAGTAGAATATCTACACGAGTCTCAAGACTCCCAATGGTGACCACACACGAACGATAAACACGATCTACAATAATAGCATCTCCCACTGGTGTGGACACATACACAGGAGCACTCAAAGAATCACGGGGCACAACCAAATAGGAAGCAAAATAGGATGACACATAGGAGTAAGTAGATCCCGGATCAAATAGAACTAAAGCATCTCTACTGCAAACTGAAACAGTACCTGTGATAACAGCGTCAGATGACTTAGCCTCAAGCCTGGCTGGGAAAGCATAATACCGGGGCTGGGCCCCACCACCCTGAACTACGTCCTTGGGATGACCTCTAGCTGGCTGGTCTCCACCTCTAACGGCCTGACCTCCACCTCTAATAGTGTGGCCTCTACCTCTGGCTGCCTGACCCCTGCCTCTGGCTGGCTGAGCAGGGAGTGGTGGGAGTCTAGGCTCCTCCTCCAGCCTGAGAGACTGCTAGTTCCATGAGAAATGTGCCAGTCTGGGCCACACTCTCCATAAGGCCCACCAAACGGATCAAAGCGTCCTGAAGTACTGGGGTAGCAATGAACCCCTCCGGAACGTGAGCTGGTCCGGTAGGAACAGTCTGGGCTGGAATCTCCTCGTCAAGCTCTATCTGAGGCTCCACTACTGAGGCTGCTGCTCGGTCTCTAGGCTGCGCCCTGCCCCTACCTCGGCCTCTGGCACGGCCTCAGCCTCGACCTCTGCCCCGCGTAGGAGCTATCACTGGAGGCTCTGGCTGCTGCTCAGCTGAGGAAGCAGTACGTGTTCTCGCCATCTGCGAGAGAATAAGAGTAGAAGAGTTCAATCAGTATTGAGTAAGCAAAATCGTACGATAGAGAAGAAAAAAAGTGAAACTTGTTCCTAAACTTCATAGCCTCTAGAATATAAGCAAAGACGTCTCCGTACCGACCCTCCAGACTCTACTAAACTTGCTCGTGAATCGGGAGACCTAGACAACCTAGTGCTCGGATACCAACTGTCATGACCTGAAAGTTTCCACCGACGGGACCGTGATGGCGCCTAACATTTTACTTGCTAGGCAAGCCAACGTTAGAGAATTATTAAACCAATTCCTTATTTCCATTCAGTAAATAACAATAATTAACTAAGATAAAATATAATAAGTGCGGAATATCATAAAACTGTATTAATTACTACCACCCGGATCTGGAGTAACAATTCACGAGCATTCTAGAATTTGCTACAAGTAATAGTCAGAAAGAAATACAATTGTCTGAACGAAAGAAACAGTAGAATAGAAAAGATAGACGGGGACTTCAAGGTCTATGAACGCCGACATATCTACCTTGAGTCTCCGGACAGCGGACCAATAGCAAAATCTCGATCAACCCGAGCCGGTATCAAAATCTCCACAGAAAGTGCAAAGTGCAGTATCAGTACAACCGACCCCATGTACTGGTAAGTGTCGAGCCTAAACTCGACGAAGTAGTGACGAGGCTAAGGCAAGGCACCTACAAATTAACCTGTACAATTTAACAGTGTATATGCAAATAATAGAAATGAAGAACTAAACAGGAAATGTCGGGAGGGGAATATAAGATAAAGAACTACAGCAGAATGATCACCGGAGCAAGCAATATACCATGAATCAATAGGAATAGTGAATACAGTAAGGAAAAATGCACGTTATCACCCTTCGTGCTTTTACTCTCAATCTCACCATAAAATTAATAGAAACGACATGGCATCACCCTTCGGGCATTAACTCTCATATCATGGCACGGCATCACACTTCGTGCATTAATACTCACAATATGGCACGGCATCACCCTTCATGCATTAACACTCACAATATGGCACGACATCACCCTTCGTGCATTAACACTCACAATATGGCACGGCATCGCCCTTCGTGCGTTAACACTCTCCCTTACCATAATACAATGCATAATTAACAACATGGAGATAGAATAACAAGTACAAACCTTACTTCAACATTTGGTTCCATAATATTAATCTCAACTTTGAAATAAAAACTCAATTATCACTAGAAAATCCGTAAACATGATAAGAACGATAAATTAAACAACACTAGTATAAAACGTAGCAATTTGGCATAGGAATGAGACAATATAAGAAAAATAGAGAAACGTGGAAAACAGGTAAATTGGCGGCGCATAAGTACTCATCACCTCACATATACGCCGCTCACATGAATTTCACTTAGCAAGTAATCTAAGGTTCCTAATTTTCTCAAGTCAGGGTTAGACACGACACTTACCTCGCTCTGAAGGCCACTTAATTCTCAATCACAGCTTTTCCTTTGGAATTCACCTCCAAACCACTCGTATCTATTCGAAAATGACTCAATAATATCAAATATTGCTAAAGGAATCAATTACATTGCATAAATTAAATTTCTCAAATTTTCCTCCAAAAAGTTGAAAAATCGACCTCGGGCCCATTTGGTCAAAACCCGAGGTTCGGACAAAAATCCATTTGCCCATTCATCCCCGAGCCCGAATATATAATTGGTTTTGGAATCCGACCTCAAATTGAGGTCTAAATCCCCAAATTCCTGAAATCCCTATTTTCTACCCTAACCCCTAATTCTACCATGAAAACTTTAGATTTTAGGTTGATAATTCAAGAAATGTAATGGGTAATTGAAAGAAAATGATTTAGAATCACTTACCAATACTTTGGGGAAGAAAATGACTCTTGAAAATCGCCTCTACCCGTTTGGTTCTAGAAAAATGTTGAAGAAATGGCTTAAACCTATATTTGGAGTCTGTTTTAAGTCACTGGACAGGACTTTATCGCGTTCGCGAGAGGCTTGTCGTGATCGCGATGCACAGCGGCCTAAGGCCTTCGTATTCGCAAGTCTTTCTATGAGTTCACGTAAGGCAACTCCCCCCCAAGCCTTCGCGTTCGCAACCCAGTGGACGCGTTCGCGTAGAAGAACATGAACCCCCTCCCCCAGGTCCCTTAAACTATCGCGGAGAAGGGTACCACCCCAAACGCTACGCGTTCGCGAAGAGGAAATTTCCCCTGCCCCCATTTTACCTTTCGCGTTCGCGACACTACCTACGCGAATGCAAAGAAGGGCACACCATAACTGTTGCTGCAACAAAAATCTCAGATTTTCTAAGTGCAAATCACCCCGTAGCCTATCCGAAACTTACCCGAGCCCTCGGGGCTCCAAATCAATCATGCACACAAGTCTAAAAATATCATACGGACCTGCTCGCATGATCAAATCACCAAAATAACACCTAGAACTCCGAATTTAGCACCAAATCGAATGAAATTGTCAAGAACACTTTAAAATTACTATTTTCTCAACCGAAGGTCCGAATCACATCAAATCAACTCCGTTTCTCACCAAATTTCTCAGATGGGTCTTAAATATCATAATGAACCTGTACCGGGCTCCGAAACCAAAATACGGACCCGGTACTAACAATGACAATCACCAATCAATTCTTAAAAATAATTAATTTTCAGACTTTTAATTTTTATCAAAAATTCATAACTTGAGCTAGGGACCTCCAAATTCGATTCCGAGCATACGCCCAGGTCCCATATTGACCGAAGTTAACTAAAATCAACTTTTAACGCAAACATTCTTATTTTCATTTGTTTTTAACATAAAAGCTTTCCGAAAACCTGCCTGGACTGCGCACACAAATCGAGGAGGGTAAAAATGAGATTTTTAAGGCTTAAGAGTGCAGATTCGAGTTCTAAAACATAAGATGACCTTTTGGGTCATCACATATAATAACATGCTAAAGTGTAGGCATATGTAAAGTTTGTTATGATAACTCAAATCGACAATTTCATCATAGAAATAGCAATTACCAAATTTATTTAGGGAATTAGCCTCTTCGTAACCTCAAATATGGCTCAAATAGCTCACAACAATGTTACAAATATGAGAAATATTATAGCTTAAAGTTTAACAGTCAATTCTACGCATATCATATCCTAAGCACACTTTACACATGCCTAAGAAATTCTAGGCATATCATGTATATGATGAATAAATATCATATTTCATGCTCTTGGACTAGTATAATAACATGCTAAAGTGTAGGAATGTGTAAAGTGTCCTATCATAACCCAAATCGACAATTTCATCATAGAAATAGCAATTACCAAGCTTATTTAGGGAATTAGCCTCTTCGTAACCTCAAACATGGCTCAAATAGCTCACAACAATGTTATAAATATGAGAAATATTATAGCTTAAAGCTTAACAGTCAATTCTAGGCATATCATATCCTAAGCAATACCCCGAGTATGGATAAATACTCCGGTACTCGCACATGGGATAAAACCCTACATGTATGCACACCCATAGCACAAAGTTATCACAAATAATTCAGGCAACTAGTGCCTCAACTAAGTTTAGATAAAAATACTTACCTCAAGAAAGACAAATCAAATAACGAGCAAACCAACCGATACTCTAGAAATGCCAAGCCACACAAATCAACCTCCGAACGGCTCGAAACTAGCCAAAAGCAACTCAAAAACATCAAGTAATATCTTAGGAAACAAACCCAAGCGATAAAGGTCGAATATTTAATCAAATATTCAAAGTCAACCAAAAAGTCAACCCCAACCCACATCTCAGAACCTGACAAAAACCATAAATTATGACAACTCATTCGAATACGAGTCTAACCATATATGTTTCATCCAAATCTGACCTTAATTTTATGTTCAAAACCCAAAATTCATTTTTTTAAGTTCAAGTCAATTCCCCAATTTCTTCTCTTCAAATCCTTGATTTAGGTGTAATCATCCATGGAAAATATAAAATATATAATCAAAACAAAGATAAAATTACTTACCCTCGTGATTTGAGTGTTTATCTCCTCCAAAATCACCTTACTTGTTCTCCAAGAACTCAAAAAGTGGAGAGAATGAACTCAAAATCCCGAAATTGGATGTTTTAATGCACTGCCATTGGTCTTTCTTCGCGACCGTGATGAAAAAATTCCAACAAGCTTGCCCAACTCTTCCAGATAGCCTCTACTATAATGGCTATAACTTTTTGTGCAGAACTCAAAATGATAAATGGTTTAATTTTCGGAAAATTAGACACAAAGGGCTATAATGTTTATTTTTTGGATCGTTTCCAAATTACTTATAGATTACAAGATATAAGCTTCCAAAGCTAATCTTGTGACACCAGAAATTCCTCTACGCGATCGCTAGAATGGCTTCCATGATCACGATTCACAACGCCCAAACAACAATATGCTCTTCACTAGCGTGACCCAAAGTCCGCGATCGTGATGCACACCCATGTAACCAAAAATCAGCGACTAAAAAGGGCCTAGAAATGGTCTGAAATCACCCCAAAACTCGTCCAAGACCCTCGGGACCCGTTCGAACATACCAACAAGTCCCAAAACATATTACGGACATACTCGAGGCCTCAAATCATGCATAATAGCATCAAAACCATGAGTCGTTGATCAAGATCATTCTCTTAAGTTCATAAATTATTTTAAACTTCGAACCAAGCACACGATTCTAGCCTAACCAATCCTGAATGAATCCAAATTTTGCATGCAAGTTCCAAATAACATATCGAACCTATTCCAATTCTCAGAACAACAATCCGAACCCGATAACATCGAAGTCAACTCCTGGTCACACATATGAACTTTTCAAAGCTTCAAATTGTTAACTTTCACCAAATAGAGCCGAAACCTTCTAGGAACATCAAAATGCATATCCAGGCATACGCCCAAGTTCAAAATTACCATCCGGGCCTAACGGTTCCGATCCGGGGTCAAATACACAAAAGTCAAACTTAGTCAACTCTTCCAACTTAAAGCTTCAAAAACGAGAATTATTCTTCCAAATCAATTTTGAATCACCTTAAAACCAAAACCAATGATACACGCGGGTAATAATACATCATACGGAGCTAGTCATGCCCTCGAAAAATCAAATAGAATGCAAATGCTCAAAATGACCGGTCGGGTTGTTACATTCTCCCCCACTTAAATATGCGTTCGTACTCGAAGGTGCCAAGAGTCGTTCTAAAGCTATCAAATCACTGTGTAACCATACCATGCACATACCCGGGGGTCATCACACATCACCCCAATCCATATAAGTCAGTCAACTAATCATAACCGAAGATGCTTCCTTCAACTTTAGTCCATAAACCTTGGAACCTAATTTCCAACATCCGAAATTTATTACAAGACCCGAATCTCGCATAGACATACTGTATAAGTCTGAACAAGCTGTATCAAGCCATAACCATAACACAAGATGTTATCACATGATATACCACATAACTCAAATACTCACATCGATAACTTCTGACCACAATAGCTGCCCAAAAGTATACCCGGTACCAGTAAAAAACCTCATATCAACTAAAAACTTGTTCCAAACCTTCGTACACTGCCATTGGTGAATAAAACAAGTAGAAATTCATGACCACTCATCAGATCAATAAGTCATGGACCACACTCTTGTCCGTCAAGAAACATAGCCAAATTCTAAGCCGATCAGTGACATTATGCTTCCAATATGCCGTAATCAAATCTGATAGCACCCATTCCAAGTCCAACGACCTCACCCCATCAATTACAACTGCTCTACTGACATGCTACACTATTACAAACTAAATCCCCAAATCATGCAATCCGTGCACCAATAAGAAACAACTCAAATGTACTCAAACATGGAAAATGACTCAAATGGGAGAACCGTCCCGCAAGCTCATCAGGTTCCACCATGAGCAAAACACTGTAAACGTATCACATAGGGAGAATCAAGACAAAAAAAATCAACCCAAAGGATTATATCCCAACATAATTCTGCTTACAATGGGTGACTCAATCCAAACACTAGTCCACTTGAAATAACTCGAGTCATAATGTTCAAAATCAAAAACCATATGCAAATCAACATCAAATACACAAAGTGCATGACCATAACCATGGAGAGACGAATAGTACAATATACCACAATGCGGAAAGACCATAACCAAGGTACAATCAACCATTCAACTTCCTAAGTACCATCTCGCTAATTTTTCCACAAGACCCAGACAGAACGCACCATGAGTGCAAATACTCATCCGATCACAACCCATCATAACATAGAAGAGTAACACATAGAACATATGAGGACACAAACAAGCTCAACTCTAACCAAATGGCACACCCCTCAATAATAGTAGTGCTGAGTCAAAACATGTCCTGGTATAGAATATGCATCCTCATTTGGCCTACCAATATGCCCCCAAATCAACTCCAAAAATCCTCAATTAGATAAATAAATCTCCAAACGTCCACAATAACCTAACCATAGCTGGCTAACTTTGGCAATATATTCACAGTCTGCGACCAATAATTTTACGCCTCTGAGACTCCTGTTCTCCAAATCATGAGAATACAAAACAAATCTCCACATCCAATCCCGACTCGATCACTCAAATGATCGACACATTTCTCATGCACAATCATCTTACGAGAATTACTTCCATAATCCTTCAGTGCCACATAGAATGATCTGAACATCAACAGTCGATCAACTAGGCGAGTACCGCAATACCAATGGAGCATCCATAAGTCAAAACACAGTGCGCCTTATGAAATACACACTCACCTCCAGTGATATCAAATAGTACCATCATTCTTTTAAACATTTGGATCAGTCTGTGCGGTCTAAAACTCATGACCTTCCATTTGAAATTGAACCACAAACTTGTATATGAAAATCTCAATCCCACACGTCGTATCGCATCTATCATGGCACTATAGAATAAAACGAGAACCTCTTTATCCACTCCGAGTCATCAGTAAAATACATACTCAATTAGCTAGAAACCTTCAACTCGATTCCATCTTGGATAAAATCACAATACGCAACATACTCCTTATGCCAGTAGAAAATATCCATCTCAACCCGTGACAGAAATCACCGAGAACACTTCAAAATCCATTTGTACATAACTAAGCCATCAACACTAAATTTCTATAACTCAACCAACTCAATAATCTTACCCTAAAATACCGATAAAGCCTCACCAGATCATAAGAACCAGAAGAACCGACCATTCCCATTACCATGTCGATCTAAAACACTACAAAATGATCTATTTCTTCGAGTTTCTTCCGAACTGCCTTCAAGTTAACACTTATCCTTTCTAGAACACCAATATCCTCAACCAAAGATCACCACAAGAGATCCTATCATGAAACCACATCGTCATAAAATCCATAAGCTACTGTATTCCCTTTTAAGCAATCAAAATACCCCATCCGAGATACACACTCCGAAGAGACCTTATGTGAATCTAATGCCGGCCCTTTACCTTTATGATACTAAAATGTAGAATCCATAATGATATAGAAATGTCGCAAGTCTCGAACCACCCAATGCAAATCTCAGATCTTAGCCATATACAAATCCGGGGGAATCCTCAAACACCACGTATGAATTTTGAACTCATTAGATCTATTCTCGAGAATCCTCCACCCTATTCTAATCTCAAACGCACCGCCCAAACGAGAAGAACAAAATGTTCCCTATTAGCACACCAACACCCAAAGAAATAAACCCACCTTAATGCAACTGAGTGACTCCATTTTCTTAGTACTTTACATCTATCACGAACAACAAACCTAAACCATTCCAAGACTTCCATATATCCATAAGGTTTAATACATTATGTATCCAGAAATTTCCTTGCTCGAGTCACCCTCGAAATCAAACTCTTAAAGTCATAACCGATCCACAAGCATGCCTCAGGCCAAAACTAATATAACACATAACTATGCAATCCATTTGTTGATAGCAGACTCTCATACTTGGCTCAAAGGCATAGATCACAACATCCGATAGCCCACAGTACCCTACTCTCTTACTATAATAATCCCACACTGCAATTCAACAAAATCCTTTATGAACTCATGTAGCACTAATCACAAAACAACTCAAATCTTTTGCTAAACGCACATTCATTCTTGTGATAGTCAAGTCAACTTTCTCAAGCGATCCAAACTCAAATTGCAACATCTGTAACCCACTGGTAGAAAGAAACTATCCACACAAACATCATAAGGGTCACACAACCTTAGAATATTCCGCAGGAGATGACCCACCTGTTTAGACTTAAGCTGGCATCTCTATATGCCCTTTCACGGCCATAATTACTATGCAATCACTTAATCTTCCCGAGTCTGAACTCGTCAACAAGACATAACAATATATTTCACCCCATAACTGGACAACATGAGATCCCTCAACACGCTCATAACTCGAGACTGTACAACACATCGAGACAGATATCAAACACACAATAGTCCCTTTTACATTCCTAGCAACCCATCTCGTATCATCAAATCCATATGTAGACATCCAACGGTCACATTATACTCATCGTATAGCCATAAAATCACTCACCGAGCCATAAATCTCACTCCTAGGACACTACCGGATATCGAAGTCCAAAAGCACATGCTCACACAATTGAAACCACCGAGCCCAAGCTACGGTCAAAATCCGGCGTCAAGTACTCCAAACTGGCCTATCACCAAAATACAAAAAACACACCTCGCACCTCATCCATGGAATCATAAGCCGTCAGTTCACAGCTGATACCAAGCGCTCACATAACACACGGGTGGATGGAATGAAAACAAAGATATACACTTCAAGCTGAATCAATACTGCACGATAAAGAAGGAAAGATGGAAAGATTATCCTAAATGCCCTATAGCCTCTCGAAGAAGGGTATGGATGTCATCATACCGATCCGCAAGAAATTACTAGACACATGCTCATGACTCGTAGAACCTATGAACCTAGAGCTCTCATACTAACTTGTCACAACCTAAAATTTAACTAGTCGTGATCACTATTCTAAAAGGCATTTTCGGGGGTAGCCCTGGTGCGAGGCGCACCAAAAATGCCCTGAGGCAATGGTGTGGGGCGAAAGTCTCAAGAGGAACTGAAATGTATTAAAATATAAAAGTCGAGACATTTTTTTATTGATTGAAGACCTAATTTATGGTCTTTCCCAATTCTTTATCTTGTCTGCTAGTCTACTAATATCTCCCAAAAACAATGAATATTCAATTTTTTACAAATACAAAGAGAACTCCATTCTCCTTCATAGCAGCAAGTTCAAAGTTCAAATTGCAGGTTAGTCATTTGTTTTGTTCCTCCATGTAGAAACTTTTGTTATTTTCGACTCAAGTTACTTATGCTTGTAAGTAGAATATAATAGATTATATATATATATATATATATATATATATATATATATATATATATATATATATATATATATATATATATATATATATATATATATATATATATATATATATATATATATATATATATATATATATATATATATATATATATATATATATATATATATATATATATATATATATAATTATATTATTTTATAAAATATTAAAAATTAAATACCAATGGGGCTTACGCTCTGTGGCTCGGGGCTTACGCCTCGCTGAGGCATATGTAAAATGTCTCGCCTTACGCCCACGCCTTTTAAATCACTGGTCGTGATGAGAACTAACCCAATCCGTTAGGTAAACCAAATAACAGTAACACAATTTAATGATACTATATTATAAGCGGGAACACCAAATGTCAAACTTGAATTACTAAAATACCCATTAAAAGCTTAAGTGCATATTTACCCTTTAATAGCACATTGTTCCTATAATATTTTTGTACAAAAATGTAAATATTTAAAAAATACATGTAGAGGAACTTTGATAAATTACAAGTCTAAGTCGAAATAATCTGAAATTAGGAGCAATGAAGAGACTACAATTACAATTAATCTCATCATTATGTTGAATAGTAGCAGTTACAAAGAGCCACATTCATGCTTCCTTCGTCTCTTTTTTATGAAAAATGAAGTGCTTATTGTTTTAATGCATATCTTTTTTGCCTTCCGATTCCTATTTTCCTTCTAGGGGTGTCAATTTCTACCAACATTCCTCATGATATATACAATTTCCAAACGATTGTCAAGAGGCTTATTGTCAATTAACCTTTTCCGCCATCAACAAGCATGGCTTGCAAGTTTTGTTCAATGAAAAGAAAGGTAATTCGTCATCTTAATTCTCATGTTAAATCTATGTATGGTTGGATCGTCATATTAGTTTACAAGTTCAGGTTAAACACATACCATAAACAAGCAACCTTTAAATTCAATCATCATTTTTCACGTGAAAGTAAATTTGTTACATCTAATTGTATATATAAATCCAATATATGTTAGATACTATATGGTTTTCTTTCCCCAGTAATTTTTCCTATTTAATTCATAATTTGCAAACGTTTTGTCTCTTCGCTTGATTCTGGCAAAAAGATTTATTTTAAGTGACACATTGTATTTCTATGTGTATGTGTATTTTTTTCTTTTCTCTTTTTGTTTGCCGACTATGTATCAGAACAAACACCTTCAATTTTCTCAACATTGCCAAGACAACATATACATGGAGATTAATACCGCACGAGCAAGAAGAAAGAAATTCGTAAACAAGATGATCCATGTACTAAGGATAAATAATGTATAACACATAATGGATCATGGATAAACTTTATTGGTTCTATAACTTTAATTTTTTCTTTAATTTTCATTTTACAGCTCAAAAATATTTTAATAATATTTATTTAGTTTTAAAAAGTTTATACACGTAATTATGGGTACACGCGCCCGTCTAAAGACTAGTGATAATGATAAGAGTCAAAAAGTAAAATAACTGAATTTATACAACTCCCCAAGGACTGGTAGTACAAGTTATGGGCTACTAAGACTTTAGATTTACAAGGCTGGTATGAAATAATATTTACAACAACTGATTGAAATATACATAAAAAAAAATACTCAAATCTAAACTACCAAGAACAAGTGGTATCTATGTCTAGAAATCATGTACGCTCCCAATGCCGGCTCCTGCCATACGCAACAACATCGACTTCAAGATCTCCACGCAAGATGCAGAAGTGTAGTATGAGTACAACCGACCTCATCTACTAAATAACTATCATAACTAACTTCAGTGAGGTATTAGAAGTAAATATTATAAATGATACTCGGTATCACATGTACAGTTCATAATTTCAACAAGTATAGAACATATATATGATCAAATCAAGAAATCTCACGTAAAACCACCTCGATGCTCACAATTCTTTGTTTTAAAGTGTTCTGTTCAGTCAACAATCCAACATATAAGGAAGAGAAGCAAGTAAATCATGTAAACAGTCAAGGAAGGTGCAAGTAAAGTTGAAATACAATAACCAAATATAAGCCCATTACGACACGCAAGCTGATCCAATAAGGACTGTTGCGACATGCAACCCAATCTAAATAATAATAACCAGCTCTCCTAGAGCTCACATCAACCAGAAACATGTCGGTTTCTCATAATCCGCGTGTACATTATCAAGAGAGAAACATGAGAGGGTAACCGTAGGGGGATGGATCGGTATCCACACGCTGCACAAACAACTCACGTGCTGCACGGACAGCTCACATGCTAATAATATCAACCGTGCAGACAACTCACGTGCTGCATGGAAAACTCACATTCTATAATATCAATATCTGGATCCGCACAGAAAACTCACATGCTGCACGAATAACTCACATGCTGCATGAACAACTCACGTGATGCACGAACAACTCACGTGCAAATATCATAATTCTCCCACATGATCACAAACACAATATCATAATCCGCCCGCCATGGTCATAGGCATAATGACACAATCCGCTAGGCCTAATGTGATGACCCAAAATCTAACTAGTCGTGATGGCACCTAACCCAACCCGCTAGGTAAACCAGTTAACAATAAATTAATTCCAATGAAATTTGTTGAGATAATAATGATGAAATAACTGAGCTTTTATACAAAATTCCAAAGATTGGTAGTATAAATCACGAGCTTCTAAGACTTTGAATTTACAAAGCTAGTATGAAATAACGTACATCATCTGTTTGAAATGTAGATGGATAGATTAAAATTCTAAAGCTACCAAGATGAAGAGGCAGCAATAACGGGAATTAACACACGTACATCTTCAATCCATCTCCCGCCGTACACAAAAACATTAGCATCCAACATCTGCACGCAAGTTGCAGAAGTGTAGTATAAGTACAACCGACCCCATGTATTCAATAAGTCAATAAGTAACAAACCTAACCTTAGGTTGAAAGTAGTGACGAGCTGGAACAAAGGTCGGAGTCCAACAACAATAGCCAACAACAGTTCATAACAACATAATGAAAGTGATAAAAGAAGTAACTCAGAAATAAAATGCTCAGTTTGTTCACGGTTCTAAAAAATAGGCATGCTTTTCAAGTATAGCAGTGAAAACCCAATTCTTTTACCGAAATCACTAAAATATGAGTAATTTGTAAAACTGTGATTTTCCCCAAAACTTTCAACAAGTAAATATTTTATTTTCAAATGGCATGAAGAAAATTAATCTCTATGCCTTCTTGTCGACATGTATGTGATGTCATGAATGACGCACTATCGTACAATATGAGAAAAATGCATCTCTATGCATGTATGTCAAGTGTGCACGTCGAATGTAATGCAACTCAGTAATAAAACCATATGCCTACCCTAAGAGTACTCAATCTCGCTGTCTCACACTTTTCACTCATCACGCTCAATCACTCAACACACCGAGTCACTCAGCATTGAATATGGCAGATCCAGCCCTTAACACTCCTAGTCACTCACCACTATACATGGTAGATCCATCCTAGATGAATCAATAGCAACTACGTTCACTATGGGTATGCAGACTCCGGAGGGGCAGATCCAGCCCAAGAACTATAACAAAATAATGGCATGAATCAATAAAGCTTGTTGTGGCATGGAGCCCGATTCCATCATGAAATAATAATACAGGGCAGATCTAGCCCAAGAATAATAAATCCCGCTGCGACGTACAGCCCGATCCCATCATTAATCAATGATACAGGGCAGATCCAGCCCAAGAATAATAAATCCTGCTGCAACGTTCAACCCGATCATATCAATACCGCTCACAATCCGGCCCTCATACCCTAACTTAGTCATCAATCTCTTCAGTCTCTCGAGCTCACAATGTCACAAAAATCAGCCCAAATGATGATATGATGCATCAATAAATAGTAATAGAGATTGAGATATTATATGCAAATGAACGAGTATGACTAAGTATGTAACTGCAATTTAAGCAAATAACTCACAGCAGATATGACCGTACTGAGTCTCGACAGAATAAGCATATACCTTAAACATGGTTTCTAATATGGATCACAGTTCGATTACTCTAGCACTTACATATTTCATGGATAAAAATAAGATTAGGTAACAACATAGTACTACAGAATCAATAAAGTCATAATTCACACGGTGCACGCCCACACACCCATCACCTATCATGTGCGTCACCTCAACACCAAACATATATCACGTATATTCAGGGGTTCATACACTCAACACCAAGTTTAGAAGTGTTACTTACCTTGAACAAGACAAATCCAATACTGAGCAAGTAAACAATGCTCCAAAGATGCCATCCTGCGCGTACCGTCATTCGAACGGCTCGAAACTAACAAAAAGCAACTCAAATACATCAAATAATGCCTAAGAAAACAATTCTAAATGATCAAGGTCGAATATTTAATCAAAACCCCAAAGTCAACCAAAACGTCAAACACGAGCCCGTGCATGCGCCTCGGAACCCGTTGAAACTCACAAAATCCGACAACCTATTCAATTAACAGTCCAACCATACTAGTTTCACTCAAATCCGACTCCAAATCAATGCTCAAAACCCAAAAAATCCCTTTATGAAACTTTAGACAAAACCCATTATTTTCTCTTTAAAATTCATAATGCAATTACCAAAAACGAAGATAGATTCATGAAATATAATCAAAACTTAGTATAAAGCACTTACCCCATTCCTTGTGATGAAATTTGTCTCCACAATCGCTCAAATACGAGATCCCCAACTCAAAATATGAATAAAATAGCCAACCCCTCAATATATAGCTTTGCTCAGGTATCGTCGCATCTACGACACACTTAGCCGCTTCTACGGCGTCGTTTTTGCGACAAAATTCCTCTTCTATGGAGAAGCACTGGAGAAATGGACCTCGCACCTGCGACATCGCAGGTGCGACACTTGAACGTGCATATGCGCAATCGTCCGCTCCTACGATGTCACGATCCCAATTTCCCCCTGTAGGACGTCATGGCGACACCTAGTCTCAATGACTAGGTAATCCTAAAAAGCATGCGGGATAATTGAAATAATAATCTAAAAGCTCAAAACGCCAGCAACTGTATAAAGTAAAAACTGCAACTCCAAGTATATACAACTCCCAAAACTCGGTAGATATAAGTCAAAAGCTATAGATACAATGTTGCAAATATCCTAAACATCATTCTTTATCAAAACATAAAGGGATAGAAGGGGACTCCGAGGCTTGCGGACGCGGACATGTGTACCTTGAAGTCTCCAAGAAACAGCTCAACACTCTAATATCGAGGCTGATAGGATGCACCTGGATCTGCACAAAACATGTGCATACGCGTAGTATGAGTACATAACAACGGTACCCAGTAAGTGCCAAGCCTAACCTCGGTAGAGTAGTGACGAGGTCAGGTCAGGACCCTACTGGGAACAATAAGAAATATTGCAGAAGATATAATGATATAATAAAGTGACAGGGAAGTGTAACAATAGAAATTTACTAAAGGTAACAACTCTGAATCAAGAAGACAGACACAACACCTAAGGAAGCAAGAATTTTACAAGTTAAGGAACAACCACAACAACAAACAATATAACAAGTAGAGGAAATCAACATGGGCACTCAGGAGATACCACCTCGCAGTCCCAAAAGTAAACATCTCACAATCTTTTCTTATAATAACAACCGCACGACAGAAACCTTGTGCCTCAATAACAATCTGCATGGCAGAAACCTCGTTCCATGATAACAATCCGCATGGCAGAAACCTCGTGCCACAATAACAATCCGCATGGCAGAAACCTCGTGCCACAATAAATAATCCGCACAATAGAAACATCGTGGCATAATAACAATACGCAAGGCAAAAATCTTGTTCTACAATAACAATCCGAACGGCAGAAACCTCGTTCCACAACCAAACCATCACCTCAAAAATAATCATGAAAACCAAAATATAACAATTGAAATGATGATATTTCAAGCAAAGAATCCCATAGTTAAATAATGAATTCAAAATCAAGGAAGGAGGTAATTCAACTCAGCATGTTGTACAAATTGCAAATAATAGATAAGACATATAGACATGTAAAATTAAGCTAAACATGATGACTAAACATGCTAGAGTAACTCAATTAAAGAGATAAAAGGAAAATACTTAGCAAACATCGGATTTTCAATATTTAGCCCGAGTACGCACTCGTCACCTCACCTACACGGCTATCACATATTGTAATTTACCATAATAGTACCAAATCCTAAGGAGAATTTCCCCTACACAAGGTTAGACAAGTCACTTGCCTCAAACTTCGCTCAATCAATGAATAAGAATGCCTTTCCCTTGATTTTCCATCTCCGAACGACTCATATCTAGCCAAAAGAAATTACATGCTATAAATATAACTATAGGAAACTAATCTAAATAATGAAATTATGATTTTAGCAAAGAATTAAAAAATCACTCCAAAACGTCGACTCGAGCCCACGTCTCGGAACCCGACCAAAATTATAAAATCCGAACACCCATTCGATATCGAGTCCAACCATTCAAGAATTATCCAAATCCGAACTCATTTGGCCGTTCAAAACTCAAGAATTTGGTCTAAGAACTTTCCCCCCAAATGTTTCAAACCAAATCCTTAATTAAATGGAGAAATCGAAGATAAATTACTGAAAGTTAGTCAAAAATGAGTTAGGAACAATTATCCCAATAATCCCTATGAAAATCCTTCAAATTATCGCCTTAATCTGAGCTCTCAAGTACAAATGGTAAAAAATGACATAAACCCTCGAATTTGGAATTTTAATCTGCGGACCAGATAAATCCTTCTTCGCGAACGCGGAAATTGCCTCGCGTTCGTGAAGCACAAAAATGTTACTGCCCAAATTCCTCTTATGTGAACGCGAGGGTCCACTCGCAAATGTGATGGCCAGTGATCCCATGCCCCACGAATGTTTGGCAGTTGGAGTAGAGTACAAGAAATTATGGTTGATACACTACAGACTGTTGGGGAAGAGTTTTGGAAGAGTTTGATATTTTCAGCATAAGCGTGTAACGATCCAAATGTCCAGTTTTAGTTCTAGAGATCGAAATTTGATTTCGAGACTTCCTGGATTTTGATAATTAATTATAAGAGTGATCTGGAAAGTTTGGTCTAATTAAATCAAGTCGCGGTTGGGTTTTTTAGCGCGAAATATGAGTTAATTGTTTAACGAGCAAAATTGGTATCTCATTGAGCAAATGAACTCTGAATTGAGTTTTGATTGAACGAGAAGGTTTGTATTATTATTTGTGACTCATAGGAACAAGAATCGTCAAATTCCGAGTTCGTATGATGGAGTTAGAGCCTTTTTAGTGAAAACAAAATTGTTGGTGTAAACAGTTTTGGTGTAAACAGTTCTGATGCGAACCTTTAGCGATTAGATTTGACACTTTTAGCGACGTGATTTGACTTTTAGCGACCAAAATAGTATTTTTTGGACAGAAACTTAATGACCAAAAATGGCCATTTCCTTCATTTCATTTTGGATTTTTGGAACACGGTTCTTGGGCGATTTTAATGATTTCTTCAAGACTTCAACTTGGGTAAGTGTCCTATATCCAAAAGTAATTATATTTCATAATTCCATGGTTATATTCATCATTTAATTCGGATTTAAATGGAAGAAATTGAAATTTTTGCAAAATCTTTCAAAAACAAAAATTTTAGATTTGGAGGCCGAGTTGTTATCGGAATTTGATAAAATTGGTATGGGAGGACTTGTAATTGAATAGGTTGTCGGATTTTGTGAGTTTCATTGGATTCGGAGATGTGGGCCCCACGAACAATTTTTGAGTTAAATTTCGGATGTTGTTGGAAAATTAGTATTTTCGTATGGAATTAATTTCTATAATTAGTATTGACTGAATTGAATTAATTTGGATGGATTTGAGCAGTCCGGAGGTCAATTCAAGAGAGAAGGCAATTTTGGAATATCGGCCTAACTTCAAAAACAAAAAGTAAGTATCTCGTCTAACCTTCAGTGGGGGAATTACCTCTTAGGCATCGAGTCTTATGTGCCATTTGTGAAATGTGAAAAGTTGTGTACGCGAGGTGACGAGTACGTACTCAGGCTTATAGGTGCAAATTTTATTGGGTTAAAGTCTTAGGCATTATTGTGTAGTAAATTGGATAATTGTTGGCATTTATTAAATCATCTACTTGCCATGCCTCAATCCTTGTTTGTTGAATTTGTTTTTATATGACAATTTGATGTGATTGTTACTTGAATATCTATGTAAATTCTGGGAGTTTGGAGATTTGATATTTCCTGAAAATAATTATATTATGGATTTTTCATTTGTAAATAATTAATGAAATAAGTTTAAATCGAGGCGTTATATAATTATCAAGAATTTGGATTAATGAAGGTGTTGCGCTATATTGAGTATTTCCATGTCTGTTGTTATTTTGAGGTGTTATATACATTGTGTGGAGCCTTGGTCTATTTGTTGTGAAATTAATTGATTTTGTTATATCTTTGGAATTGGTCGTGGCCATTGGGCAAATTGTGATATGAATTGATTATGTTATGTTGCCATGATATTATTCCATGTAAATTATTGTGTTATTTGAATTATTATTTTGAGGATATAATAGTGGCATTTCACTGTTGATATTATGAGGGTATATGGATGGCATTTCAGCGTTGTTATGTGTGTTGAGATATTGTCTGGGCGGAGCGATAAGGGTGGCTATATGAGCGATAAAGGTGGCTATTGATATTGTCAAGGCGGAGGGATAAGGGAGGTTATTATAGGAGTGATAAGGGTAGCTATAGGAGAGATAAAATGGCTATTGTCAGGGATGATATGTGATGATGTGGAGTTATTGTGTTTAGTAATTTTTATGTGATGATGTAGGGTTATTGCGTCGGTAATTTTCATGTGATGTTGTGATTTTCCTTGTGTTTATTTTTATATCTTGTGCAACTTGCCTTGTTGTTTCGGTAAACTTGATAATAATCTGATCTATGTTGAAATTGAGAGCATGTGGCTATTGCCAGGCGGAATATGTTATATGGGATCGGGTTGCACGCCGCAACATATATGAATTGTGGGCACGAGGTGCCGTAAAAATAATGATGATATTGGCACGTGAAATGTCTGTGCAGTTATGATATGAAATGTGGTATCGAGGTGTCGTGGTTAAATAATGATGATATTTGGCATGTGGTTTGATAGAGAAATTAGCATGAGGTGCCGTGGAAATATTAAAGTGGGTTGAGACCCGTATTTTATGATTTTTAAATGTTGTGTCATAGGGTGACTTTTATTCGAAAGAGATTTATTTGAAAGAATTTTTATTTGAAAGATATTTTTTTGAAGGAATTATATTTGAAAGAGATTTATTTGAAAGTATTATATCCTGAAGATTTCTATTTGAAAAACATATAGGCGAAAGATTTATATTGGAAGGACTTGATTAATTGGTTGTACTTGTATTCATTATTTGTTGCACAATATTTATGGTGTTCTTGTTGCCCTGCTGTGTATATCACTAGTTGATTATTGTTGCTATCATTGTTATTTGTTTTCTATTATTTTTGTATACTATATTGCACAGGTTATTAGACTAGTGAGTGTCTCGACTATACCTAATCACTACTCCACTGAAGTTAGTCTTGATACTTACTGGGTACCAACCGTGGTGTACTCATACTACACTTCTGCACATTTTTGTGCAGAGCCAGGTATTGGATCTATCAGACTTGGACAGAGCTAAAGTGTGATCGCAAGGATTCAAGGTAGAGCTGCTTGGACGTCCCAGTCCCTTGAATTCTTTTTATTTTATTATACTGTTATCTATTAATCAAACAGTATTGAGTATTCGATCTTTGAGATCATTTCATGTATTCAGTTAGAGTTCGTGACTCAGTATTACTAGTATTAGGAGGTTGTTATATTTGTAATTATTTCCGATGTTGGTTTATATATAAAAAAATGGCTTAAATTGTTATAAAATCGGCTTACCTAGTCTTAGAGACTAAGGGCCATCATGACGCCTGTGGTGGGATTTTGGGTCGTGATAGCTCCTAAGACCAAAATCACCATACAGAGCTATTGAAATCGACAAAACTCCATTCCGGAGTCGTCTTCATAAAAGTCAAACTACGGACAACTCCTACGACTTAGACTTCTAATTTAGGGACTATATGTCCCATTTCACTCCGAAACTCTCCCGAACCCGACATGTCATGTAACCATAAAATGAAACATAGGGGGCAATAAACAGGCCGGGTCATTACATCCTCCCCTTCTTAAAACAAACGTTCGTCCTCGAACGAGTATAGAGACATACCTGAAGTGGTAAAAAGACGAGGATAACGGCTACGCATATCATGCTCGATCATCCAAGTCGCCTCCTCGATTGGCTGACCCCTCAACTGGACCTTAACTAACACAATGTTCTTCAACCTCAACTTTTGAACTTGCTTGTCCAAAATGGCCACCGACTCCTTAACAAAAGATAGATCCTTGTCCATCTGGACTGAGCTAAAGTCTAACACGTGAGACGGATCGCAGTGATACTTTCGGAGCATGAAAACATGGAACACTGGATGAACTGAAGAGAGACTAGGTGGTAGTGCAAGTCTATAAGCCACCTCTCCAACCCTCTCAAGAATTTCAAAAGGCTCGATATACCTAGGGCAAGTTTTTCCCTTCCTCCCAAACCTTATAACACCCTTCACAGGAGAAACCCGGAGCAAGACAACCTCCCCAACCATGAATGTAACATTGCAAGCCTTCCGTTCTGCATAACTCTTCTATCTGGATTGGGTTGTACGAAGTCAATCCTGAATCAATTTAACCTTTTCTAAAGCATCCTGAACCAAATATTTACCCAATAGCCTAGCCTCACCCGGCTCAAACCAACCCACCAGAGACTGACACTTCCTACCATACAAAGCCTCATACGGTGCCATCTGAATGCTCGATTGATAACTTTTGTTATTGGCAAACTCAACAAGAGGTAGGAACCAATCCCAAGAATCCCCAAAATCCACCACAGACGCACAAAGAATATCCTCCAATATCAAAATAGTGCGCTCGAACTGTCCGTGCGTCTGAGGGTGAAATGTTGTACTCAACTCCACCTGCGTGCCCAACTCATGTTGTACCGCTCTCTAGAACCGCGATGTAAACTGTGTACCTCAGTCAGAGATAATAGATACCGGCACGCCATGAAGCCTGACAATCTCGCGAATGTAAACCTGATCTAGTTGCTATGAAGGGTAAGTAGTAACCGCGGGAATGAAATGAGCTAACTTGGTCAATCTATACACAATCACCCAAACTACATCAAACTTCCTCTGAGTTTGTGGGAGCCCAACAACAAAATCAATAGTGATCCACTCCCATTTCCACTCCAGAATCTCTAGCTTCTGAAGCAATCCACCAGGCCACTGATGTTCATACTTCATCTGCTGATAGTTTAGGCACCGAGCTACATATTCCACTATGTTCTTCTTCATCCGCCTCTACCAATAGTGCTGCCTCAAGCCCTGATACATCTTCGCGGCACCTGGATGAATGGAGTACCGTGAACTGTGAGCCTCCTAGAGAATCAATTCATGCAAGCCATCTACATTGGGCACACATTGTCTTCCATGCATCCATAATACAATGTCCTCTCCAATAGTGACCTCCTTGGCATCGCCGTGCTGAACCCTGTCATTAAGGACAAGCAGATGAGGGTCATCATACTGACGCTCTTTGATACAATCATAAAGAGAAGACTGAGAAACCACGCAAGCCAAAACTCGGCTCATCTCAGAAACATCCAATCTAACAAACTAGTTGGCCAAGGCCTGAACATGCAAGGGTAATGGCCTCTATGCTACAGGTAAATATGATAAGCTACCCAAACTCTCTACCTTGTGACTCAAGGATCGGCCACCACATTGGCCTTCCCGGGATGATTTAGAATGGTGATATCATAGTCCATAGGCAAATCCAACCACTTCCGCTGCTGGATGTTAACATCCTTTTATTTAAATAGATGTTGTAGACTCCAGTGATTGGTGTAGACCTCACAAGGAACACCGCACAAATAGTGCCGCCAGATCTTCAAGGCATGAACAATAGCTGCTAACTCGAGGTCATGGACATGGTAGTTCTTCTCATGCACTTTCAGTTGTCTAGACGCATAGTAAATCACCCTACCGTCCTGCATCAACACCGTGCCGAGACCAATGTGCGATGCATCACAATACACCATATGGGACCCTGAACCAGTAGGCAATACCAACACTGGGGCTGTTGTCAAAGTAGTCTTGATCTTTTGAAAGCTCTTATCACACTCCTCGGTCCACCTGAACGGAGCACCCTTCTGGGTCATCCTAGTCATAAGCATTTCAATAGTCAAGAAGCACTCTACAAATTGACGATAACCCCGCCAAGCCAAGAAAACTTCGGATCTCCGTAGATGAGGAAGGTCTGGGCCTACTCTGCACTGCTTCAATATTCTTCTGATCTACCATAACCCCCTCACTCGATAATACGTGACCCAAAAATGCCACTGAATCTATCCATAATTCACACTTCGAAAATTTCGCATATAACTTCTTCTCTCAAGGTCTGAAGCATAGTCCTCGGGTGCTGCTCATGATATTCCTGGCTCCAAGAGTACACCAGAATGTCATCAATAAACATAATGACGAACAAGTCAAGATAAGGATGAAACACACTGTTCATCAAGTGCATGAATGTTGTTGGGGGTGTTGGTCAACCCAAAAGACATCACAAGGAACTCGTAATGACCATACCAAGTCCTAAAGGCTGTCTTTAGGATATATGGCTCCCAAATCTTCAACTAATGATAGCCTGAATGCAATTCGATCTTAGAGAACACTTTGGCACCCTGAAGCTGACCAAATATGTCATAAATACGTGGCAATAGATAAATGTTCTTCACTGTAACGTTGTTCAACTGGCGATAATCAAAATGCATCCGCATAGAACTCTTTACAAATAAGCCTCGAGCACCCCAAGGCGACACACTGAGCCGAATGAAACATTTATCAAGCAACTCTTGCAACTGTTCCTTTAACTCTTTCAACTCTGTTGGGGCCATACGATAGGATGAAATAGAAATGGGTTGAGTGCCCGGTAACAAATCAATACCAAAGTTGATATCCCTATTTGGCAGCATGCCCAGAAGATCTTCCTGAAATACATCTGGATAATCCCTCATTACCGGAACTGACTCGATGGTAGAAAAATCAATATTAATATCCCTCACATATGCCAGATATGCATCACACCCCTTATCAACCATCCACTAAGCCTTTAGAAATTAAACAACCCTACTATGAACATAATCTAAAGTACCTCTCCACTCTAACCGTGGTAAACTTGGCATAGCCAACACTACTAAAAAATAAAGTTTTAGAGCCGGATTAGCAACGACATTCGTAGCTAATTCCAATTTGTTTTTGTAGTGCAACGCCACCATCTTGGCGTGACAATAAAGGATAGCATGATAGGGAAACAACCAGTCCATGCGCAAAATAACATCAAAATCTACCATACTAATCAATAATAAATTGGCTCTGGTCTCAAAACTACTAAGAATAACCAAACATGACCGATACACAAGGTCAACAACAATAGAATCTCCCACAGGCATAGACATATAGACAGGAGAACTCAAAGAATCAAGGGATACACCCAAATACAGAGCAAAATAAGAAGACACATAGGAATAAGTGGGGCCTAGATCAAATAAGACCGATGCGTCTCTATGATAGACCGAAACAATACCTGTGATGACAGAATCGGATGCAACTGCCTCCGTCCTAGCAGGAAGGGAATAATATCTGGCCTGGCCTCCCCCTCTAGGGTGACCTCTACCTACTCGACCTCCACCCCGAGTTGGTTGTGCATGTGAAGTGGTAGCTAGTGTTATAACCATAGCCCGAGGAGCAGGTGGAGCACGTGGTGCCTGAGTGGTCTTTGGAGGTGCACCCCTTCTGAGTCTGGGGAAATCCCCTGCCACATGATGAGTGTCACCACACTCAAAACAAGCTCTCGGAAGACGTGGCTACTATGGCTGGCTCGGGCCTGATCGGCTGGACTGACCACTGAAATTACCCCGTACAGGAGGTTCACTAGACAATGGCGGTTCATAATTGGGAGCCTGGGCCTAGGAGTGGCCGGAATACCACTGATAGCTAGAAGGGCTTAGTGAATAGGGCGACTCACATAGCCCCTAGCCTGACGAGCTGTAGTTGTGGCACGAGTACCAATATAAGTGCCAGACTCTTGAGACCTCTTGGCCTCTCTCTCATCTCTCTCCCGAGTCAGCATGCCCTCCAATCTCCTAGCAATCCCCACTACCTGCTGGTATGCAATATCTATCTTCAACTTTAGGTCCATGATAAATTTAATACTGGCATTGAGTCCCTCGATAAATCGATGAACCACCTCTCTAACAGTAGCAACCAAGGTTGTTGCATGACTAGCCAAATAACTAAACTGGACTGCATACTATGAAACAGTCATAGAACCCTTGTGCAACTGCTCAAACTCTGCGCGCCATGCATCTCTGAGACTTTGGGGAACGTACTCCCTCAAGAACATATATGAGAACTGAATAAAAGTGAGTAAAGTTGGCTTGACCGGACTACACAACGCGTATGCTCGCCACCACTGATAAGCCACCCCCTAAGCTGGAACATAGTGAAAGAAACCCCACTAGACTTTGCAACACCCATAGTACGGAGGATACAGTGGAAATCCTCAAGATAACCCTTGGCATCCTCTAACGCCAAGCCACTGAAAGTAGGAGGGTGGTACTTCTTGTACCTCTCGAGTCTGAGCTGCTCCTCCTCAGAAACTGCTGCCCTAACCTTGGGTTGAACTTGGGCTACCGACTGCACTCTTATGACCTCCAGAACCTACTCGACCTGGACACGCGCTCTAAGGTACAAGCGGTAGAAGTATGGGCTCCTCTCCCGACCTGAGCTGTGGTAGGAGCAAGTAGTATCAACCCTGCTTGAGCCAAAGTGCTGAACATGCTTAGAAACTGGGCGAGAGTCTCCTGAAGAGCTAGTGCAGTAATTAGGTGTCTCAGGTGTCTACACTCCAACTGGAGCTACTGGTGGTTACTCTATAGCAGCTCGTATGGGTGTTGTGGCTGCACCACATGGACTTCTTTGGACTGTACCCCGGCCTCGGCCTCTTGCGGCTCTAGTAGGGGGCGTGGGTGTCTGATCATCTGATCCAGCTGTGCATATTCTTACCATCTATGAGAGAATAGAAAGATAGAAATTTAGAATCCGAAGTCAAAGATTTTGCACTATAAGGAGTCAAAGAAGAGAAGCTTTTCCTAACAGTTCTATAGCCTCCCAAAGATAAGTACAGACGTCTTCGTATCGATCCTCGAGACTCTACTAAACCTCTTTGTGACTCATAACACCTATGAACCTAGAGCTCTGATACCAACTTGTCATGACCCTAATTTCCCTGTGTAAGACATCGTGATGACACCTAGTCTCTAAGACTAGGTAAGACTAACAAGCATGTGGGAAAATTAAAATAATAATCTAAAAGCTAAAAATGCCAACCACTGTATAAAGTAAAAACTACAACTCCAAGAAATAGGGAAACGATGGGATATAAGTCACAAGCTCTAGATACAAAGTTGCAAATATCCTAAACATCACCCTCTATCAAAACATAAAGAAACAGGGAAACCACGGGATAGAAGGGGACTCTGAGGCCTGCAGACGCGGGCAGTTGTACCTTGAAGTCTCCAAGCAGTAGCTCAACACTCTAATATTGAGGTTGTAGGATGCACTTGGATCTGCACAAAATCATGTGCATAAGCGTAGTATGTGTACACCACAATGGTACCCAGTAAATGCCAAGCCTAACCTTGGTAGAGTAGTGACGAGGTCAGGTCAGGACCCTACTGGGAATAATAAGAAACAAGGCAGAAGATATAACGATATAATAAAGTGACAGGGAAGTGTAACGATAAAGATTTATGGAATATAACAACACAGAATCAAGAAGACAAATACAACACGTAAGGAAGCAAGAATCTTATAAGTTAAGGAACAACCACAACAGCAAACAATACAACAAGTAGAGGAAATCCACAGGGGCACTCCTGAGGTACCGCCTCGTAGTCCAAAAAGTAAATATCTCACAATCTTACCTTATAATAATAGTCACACGACAAAAACCTCATTCCATAATCACAATCTGCATGGTAGAAACCTCGTGCCAAGAAAATAGTCCGCACTGTAGAAACCTTGTGCCACAATAACAATCCACAAGGTAGAAACCTCGTCCCACAATAAATAATCTGCACGGCAAAAACCTCATGCCACAATAACAATCCACACGACAGAAACCTTGTGCCACAATAACAGTCTGGACAGAAGAAACCTCGTGCCACAATAACAATCCGCATGGTAGAAACCTCGTGCCACAACCAAACAATCACCTCAACAATAATCGTGAAAACCAAAACATAACAATTGAAATGATGATATTTCAAGCAAAGAATCCCACAGTTAAGTAATGAATATGGAATTAAGGAAGAAGGCAATTCAACTAAGCATGTTGTACAAATTGCAAATAAGAGATAAGACATATAGACATGAGAAATTAGGCTAAACTTGATGACTACACATGCTAGAGTAACTCAATTAAGGGAATGAAAGGAAACTACATAGAAAAAATCAGATTTTCAACATTTAGCCCTAGTACACGCTCATCACCTCGCGTACACAGCCTTCACATATTGCAATTTACCATAACAGTGCCAAATCCTAAGGTGAATTTTCCCCACACAAGGTTATACAAGTCACTTACCTCAAACCTCGCTCAATCAATCAATTAGACCTTTCCCTCGATTTTCCGGCTTCGAACGGCTTAAATCTAGCCAAAAGCAATTACATACTATAAATAAAACTATAGGAAACTAATCTAAATAATGAAATTATAATTTTATCAAAGAACTGAAAAATCACTCCAAAGGGTAGACCTGAGCCCACGTCTCGGAACCTGACCAAAATTATAAATTCGAACACCTATTTGATATCGAGTCCAACTATACAAGATTTATCCAAATCCAACCTCATTTGGCCTTTCAAATCTCAAGAATTTGGTCTGAGAACGTTACACCTTCTCCCCCCAAATGTTCAACCCAAATCCCTAATTAAATGGAGAAATCGAAGATAGATTTGTGGAAATTTGTAAAAAAATGAGTTAGGAACACTTACCCCAACAATCCCTCTGAATATCCCTCAAATTATCGCCTAAATCCGAGCTCTCATGTCCAAATGGTGAAAAATGACATAAACCCTCGATTTTGGAATTTTAATCTGCGGCCCAGATAGATCCTTCTTCGCGAACGCGGAAATTGCCTCGCGTTCGCGAAGCACAAAAATAATACTGCCCACATTCCTCGTGCGTGAATGCGAGGGTCCACTCGCGAACCCAATGACTAGTAATCCTAGGCCCTACGAACGTAGAACCTCACTCGCGCATGCGTAGGCCAAATCATGAGGTCCACCCAGTCATTTCTCTTTTTCGCGAACGCGTGACCCAGTACGCGATCGCATAGCAACAAGACCTGCCCCCCCCTCACGAACGCGTGTCCATCTTCATGAATGCGAAGGCTAAATTTCCATCCATCTGTGAAGACTCTACGCGAACGCGGGAACACCTTCGCGAGTGCATAGAAGGAAACCAAAAGCACCATATTTCAGCAATCATAATGTTCCGAAATGCGCCAAACATGGTCCGAGTCACACCCGAGGCCCCCGGGACCTCAACAAATTATACCAACAAGTCATAAAACACCATACAAACTTAGTCGAGCCTTAAAATCACATCAAACAATACTAAAGCCACGAATTGCATATCGATTCAAGCCTAATGAACTTTAGAACTTCTAACTTCTACATCTGATGCCGAAACCTATCAAATCACGTTCGATCAACCTCAAATTTTACACACAAGTCACATTTGACATTATGAACCTACTCCAACTTTAGGAATTGGTATCTGACCCCGATATAAAAAAGTCCATCCCGGTCAAACTTTCCAAAAATCTTCCAACTTTCCAACTTTTGCCAGTTAATGCTGAAATGACATATAGACCTCCAAATCAATATCCGGACATGCTACTTAGACCAAAATCACCATACAAAGCTATTGGAACCAAATAAACTCCATTCTAGAGTCGTCTTCACACAAATCAAACTACGGACAACTCCAACGACTTAGACTTCCAATTTAGTGACTGTGTCCCACTTCACTCCCAAACTCTCCCGAACCCGACACCAAGCACCCCGGCAAGTCAAGTAACCACAAAATGAAATAGAGAATCAATAAATAGGGAATCAGGGATAATACTCTCAAAACGACGGGCCGGGTCGTTACATGCGCTCACGATCTCGCTTTTGCGTGCACATAGGTGCGCTATAAATTCTACTTCTGCAGAGGTAGCCTAACTCAAACTTCATCGCAGGTGCGACCATACTTCCGCTTCTGAGACCGCTGTTCCTACACAAAACCAGCCGTAGGTGCGGTCACACCAGATCCTGCCACAAACCAGCCTTAACCAAAAATTTTCGAAATGATTTGAATCATGCCCGAACCTCTCGGGACCCCCGTCTGAATATACTAACATGTCCCATATAATAACACGGACTTAACCTGGGCCTAAAATCACATATAATAACATCAAAACAAAGAATCGCACCTCGAATCAAACTCAATGAACTTTGAATCTTTCAGCTTCCAAAACCTTCTAGAATGTTCCTAATCGATTTCGAATAACCTGAAAACCAACACCGGCGATTCACACAAGTCATAATACATCATACGGAGCTACTCCTTCCCTTAAACTACAGAGCAAATTGGAAATGTCTCAAAATAACTGGTCGGGTCGTTACATTCTCCCCAGCTTAAGCATACGTTCGTCCTCGAATGTGCCCAGAGTCGTTCCAAAGCCATTAAACCGCCATGTAACCTTACCATATACATACCGGGGGGTGATCCCAAATTACCCTAATCCATATAAGCCTGACGACACAACAAAACTGAAGATATTTAATTCAACCTTAGCCTACAAACCTTGGAACCCAATTTCCAACATCCGAAATTTCTTACAAGACGTGAACCTTGCATCTATATACTGTATAAGTCTAAACAAGATATATCAAGCCATAACCAAAGACAAAGATCGCATCACATGATATACCACATAACTCAAATACTCACGGCAATAATTTCTGACCACAGTAGCTGGTAAAAACAAACCTAATACTGGTAATAAACCTCATCTCAAATAAAACCTTGTTCAAAACCTTTGTAAACTACCGGTGATGAAAGAAACATGCAGAAACTCATAATCACTCATCAGGTCAACAACTCATGGAGTCCTCTTGCCTAACCAGAACCATACTCACAAATTCTAAGATGACCTCCAATATTACTCTTCTAAACACACTATAATCAAATTCAATAGGAATTACTTCAGTCCCAATGACTTCATCTCATCACATACAAGCTACTCTACTGACATGCCACACCAATACAATCTAAAGTCACAAACCGTGTAATTCATGCACCAATACGCAACAATTTCAATGCACCCAAAAATGGAAAATGACTCAAATAAGAGAACCGTCTCGCAAACTCAACAAGTACCACCACAGTGCAATGCTAAGAACCAATAACACCGTAGGACTAAAACACACGAATCTATCACAAAGGATCATATCCTATCATAGCCCAGATGTAATACGTGACCCATCCAAACACCAATCCATATGAAATACCTCGAGTCCCCAATGCTCAAAATCAACAACCATAAGCAATTCAATGCCAAATACACAAGTGCATGACCAAAACCATGGAGAAGCAAATAACACAATATACTACAGCCAGGAAAGACCAATAACCAAGGCGCAATCACCCATTCCACACCCCAAATCACACGAAGTATGCTATAAGGCCCAAATAGATAAATAATCATCCAAAGTCCACAATGATCCTCCCAAAGTCCACAGTGGGCCCCCAACTCAACCCTGGTCTTCCACAAATAGATAAATAATCCTCCAAAAGTCCACAATGACCTAGTCATAACACATACTATCATCTGGCCAGCTTTGGCTGCATCTTCACAGTACACAACCACGAAACGATCTGTTTCTGCGAATTCCTAGACTCTAGATCCATAGAACGCACAAATCACCATATCTTATCCCAACTCCACCGCCCGAATGTCTAACACATCTCTCATACCCGATCATCCCGCGGGAAATACTTTTATAATTCTTAGGTATCACATAGTAAAAATCTGAATATCAGTAGTCACTCAACCAGATGAGTAAAGCAATACCAATTAAGCATCCGTAGGTCAACACTAAGTGCACCTTATGAAATATACACTCTCCTCAGGCAATACAAAGTAGCAATATCATTCATCTAGTTATATGGAACAGTCCATGTTGCCTAAGAATTCATGGTCTTCCCTTCAAAACTGAATTGTGACCTTGCACATGCAAATCTCAATCCCACACAACACACCACGTCCATCATACCATAATAGGAAAAGAACGAGAATCTCAAAATCAACTCTGAGTCACAAGCATAATACGTACTCGATTAGCCTAGAGCCTTTCACTTGATCCCATCCAGAAGATGTAACGTGCTCTCCATGCTAGTAGGAAATATCTATCTCAAACCGTGGTAGAAACAATCGAGAACTTTTTGAAACCCATTTGCACATAACCAAGCCATCATAACTAAATTACCCTCACTCAACCAAGCCACGCAGGTCGCCAAAATCCAAGAGCATTGCCCCCAAAACACCCATAAAGACTTACCACATCATAAGTACCCAAATAACCCATCATATCCATTACCATGCTGATCCAAGCTTCTACCAAGTTGTCCTATCTCTCCAAGTTCCTTCTGAATTACCCTCAAGTTGGCACTTCCCCTTGCCAGGACATCATAATCCTCAGTCAAAACTCACTACACGAGACCCTAGGATAAAACCACAATGCCCTAAGGCCCATAAGCCATTGTATCCCCTCTTAGCACCCCAAAGTACCACAATCGAGACACCTACTCTAAAGAGACCACACATGAACCTAAGATTATTTCCTTTACCTTCCTGATACTGAAATGTAAAATCCATAGTGATACAGAAACACTGCGAGTCCCTACACCATTCAATGCAAATCCCAGATCTTAGCCATATACAAATCCAGAAAATTCTCAATTGCCACATGTAAATCCCTAATCTATTAGAACCTTCTCGAGAGTCTTCCACTCTACTTAAATCTCAATTGCATCGCCCAAATAGGCCGAACGACATGTGCCCCATTAGCATGGCAACACCCAAAGAATTAATTTACATCTCTAAGCAACCGAGTGAATCCTACACCATGTGCACTACATCATTCACGAATAAGAACTCAATCATTCAATGGTTCCCATATATCGATAAAGTGTAATACATCATACATCTAGAAATTTTCTGGTTTAAGTCATCCTCAAAACCAACATCTACAAGTTATAACTGATCCACAAGTATGCCTCATACTGAAATCAATACAACACATAACTATGCAATTAAATCGTCGATAGCAGACTCCCCCAATTGGCTCAAAGCCATAGATCAAAACACGCAATAAATCACAATGCCCATACTCTATTACTTCCATAATACCGCCACAGGGTTTAACTAAATCCTTCATAAACCCATGCAATGCAAACTATATAATAATTCAAATTATCTGCTAAGCTCACATTCATCCTCGTGACGGTTAGGTCAACCATCACAGCCGGTCCAACTCAAATCGTATAATATGACCTACTGGTAGAAAAAATATCCTCCATACAACATCATAAGGATCACACATCCATAGATAACCCCACAGGCGATAACCCCACATGCTTAGCCTCAAACTGACAACTCTTCTTATAACGACCCGACTGATTATTTTGATCTTTATTACGTTGTTCAGTGGTTTGAGGTCTTGAGTAGCTTCACTTAGGGTATTATGACTTGTACGTGTGGTCGGAACTAAACTTTGGGAAGTTCGAAGTTGATTTGAAAAGAAAATTTTAATTTTGGTAGCTTTAAGTTGGAAGAATTGGCTAAGGCTTGACTTTTTGAGTAAACGACCTCAGAATAGGGATTTGAATGTTCCAATATGTTCGTATGATGATTTTAGAATTGGGCGTATGTTCGGGTTGAGTATCGGATCACCCGGGAGCATTTCAGCACTTCTTATGCAAGGTTGGCATTTTAAAGGTTTATGAATTTCATGAGTTTGGTTTGAAGTGAATTTTGATGTTATCGATATCCGTTTGGGGTTCCCAACCTTGGAATAGCTTCATTATGTCATTTATGACTCGTGTCCAAAATTTGAAGTCATTTCATATTGATTTGATAGGTTTTGTCACAAGGTATAGATTTTGGAAATTTGAAACTTTATAAGTTTGATTCGAGGCGTGATTCATGATTTTGATGTTGTTTGACATGGTTTACAGCTTCGACCAAGTCCGTATCATATTTTGGGACGTGTTTGTATATTTGTTCTAGGTCCATGGGGCCTCGGGTGGATTATGGATGGTTAACGGATCAAGTTTGGGCTTGGGAGAAATGCTGAAGTAGCTAGCATCTGGTGTAACGGTACCTACGGGGTTTTGGCCACTGGTGCGTAGCCGCAAATGAGATGCAGAGGGTCACATGACCGGTTTTGGGTGAGTTGGGTAGTGGCACAGGTGCAAGACCATTTCCTCATCTGCGATGGCATAGATTCTGCATCCTTGAGCGCAAAAGAGGAGTGGCTGGGGAAGGCTGGGATAGCAGATGCGGTCGAATCCGTAGAAGCAGCGCTGCACCTGCGCATGAGGAGCCGCAGAAGTGAAGTTGCAGAAGCACTGGAGGGGCCGCAGATGCGGAGATTGAGGGGCCAAGAAGGGGCCGCAGAAGATGCTAATGTTTCGCAGATGCGAAATGTCGTTGGGCAGTGAGGTTTTTATAAAAACGAGATTTGGCCCATTTTCATTAATTTTCACTTGGTTGGGGCCATTTTAGACATCTTCAAGGGGATATTTTCATTAAGAAACACTAGGTAAGTGATTGCCACCTATTACAAGTTAGCCATTGCCACCCCACCTTCAGTGTGAGTTTCTTGGCCCTTGTTCTACTGTATCGGATTTTGTTTCTTCTTGTTTGACTAACGTGCAGGTAAATTAAATACATGGTTTATATATGGATTTGAACATTGAAATTAGTAGAAATTTGGGATTTTGGTAGAAAACCTAGAAATTTGTATTTTTTGGATTTTGACCACGAAATTGGGCATGGAATTAGGAATAAATCATATATTTGAATTCGTGGTGTTATGGGTAAAGTTTATCTTCAAACTTTTTCGAAATTCGAGCAAGTGGGCTCAAGGGTTGTATTTATCGAATTTTCAAGCAGGGTTAAGAATTGTTTAAATTGATTAATTATGGGTATTAGAATACATTTTGATTGGGTTGCACACTGTTTGAATAGTTTGGATCGACGAGCTTTGGTTCGAGGTGTTAGAGAGGAATTGGAGATGGTTATGGAACTTCGGATCGAGGTATGTCTCATGTCTAACCTTGTGAGGGAAAAACTACCCCTAGACGATATTTATTGTTATGTGCAACTAGTTGTGGGTGCTACGTATGCACAAGATGACGAGAGTTTATACGTAGCTAATGTATGTTTATGTCTCAGTAGACTTAGGATCTTAATATGTAATATTTGAATTATTTGAACTCATGTGTCATAATGTAAATACGTATCCCGTAATTTAGTGACTTTCTTCTTTTTCTTGTGGAGCGAGCCGAACGCCCTCGGCGGAAATCGTGCGTCATAAAGCTATTAGTCTGAATATTCACGAGATAAGACTTCCACTAATGCTTGGCATTTTACATGGTATTCCTTATTAATTTGATAATAACACTTGACATTTTCTAAGCTATTAAGGTAGAACACAAGATTTAGAAATTCATGGTTTAAAAGAAGTAATTGGAAGATTACATAACTTACATATTTACCCCATCATTTCCGTATGCTTCATGTCTGCTCATGTTTTATTATATTATTTTATTGGACCTTTAGTAAGTGTCGATATCGACCCCTCGTCACTATTTCTCCGGGTTTAGGCTAGATATTTACTAGGTATATGTTGATTTACGTACTCATGCTGTATTTCTGCACTAAATTTGCAGGATTTCACAGGTTCGTTTGATGATTCCCTTGGCGCGTAGGCGCACCTATTGAGGAGACTTCATGTGAGCTGAATTCCAGGCTACGCATTGGAGTCCACTGAGTCTCCATTGTACTAATTATTTTATTCTGTCTTATCACATTTGGGACATCTATTGTATTATTATTGTATTCCTTAGAAAAATGATCATGCACTTGTGACACCGGGTTTTGGGGGCTCCTACGGGTTGTTCATTGATGTAGTTGTGTAAATATTTTCACTTACTATGAAAAGTCTATTACATACGATTTAATTAAGGAAAAATTTTGATTTCAATTACTCAAATAAGTAGGTGAGTTGATAGATCACCGTTGGCTTGCTTGACGGCGGTGTTAGGCGCCATCACGACCTTTAGCGGATTTTGGGTCATGACACTATATACCCTTTCACAGCCTAAACTACTACGCAATCACTTAATCTTCCTGAGTCTGAACTCATCAATAAGACATGAGAACCTAATTCATTCCACAATCAAGCAGCATGAAAGATCCTTCAATACACCCATAACTCGAGAATATACATCACATCAAGATAGAAATCAAGCACCCAATAGTTTTTTTAAGCAAGCACTTCTCGCCACATTCAACCATCTGAACACATCCCGTGGTCACATCATACTCATTATAGAGCCATTCAACCACTTATCGGACCATAAATTGCACTAATAGAGACACGTACGTATAAGTCCAAAAGCACGTGCTCACACAACCGAAATCCCAGTGCTCAAGCTATAGTCAAAACCAGGCCTTAAGTCCTCCAAACTAGCCCAACATCAGCACACTGAAATGCCCATGGGATCGCAAGTCATCGATGCACAAATGATACCGAGCATTCACATGCACATACGAGTGTATGGAAGGAATTAAAAGAGTTACGCTTGAAGCTGAATCAATGCCGCACGATAAGGAAAAAAAGATGGGAAGTTTATCCTAAATGCCATGTAGCCTCTCGAAGATAGGTATGGACGTCATCATACGATCCGCAAGACTTTACTAGACATTAACTTATGACTCGTCGAACCTATGAACCTAGAGCTCTGCTACCAACTTGACACAACCAAAAATCTAACTAGTCGTGATGACACCTAACCCAACCCGCTAGGTAGTCCAATTAACAATAAATCAATTCCAATGAAATCTGTTGAGACAATAATGATGAAATAACTGAGCTTTTATACAAAATCCCAGGGACTGGTAGTACAAATCATGAGCTTCTATGATTTTGAATTTACAAAGCTGGTATGAAATAAAGTACATCATTTGTTTGAAAAGTACATGAATAGATTAAATTTCTAAAGCTACCAAGATCAAGAGGCAGCTATAACCGAAATGCATGTACATCTTCAATCTAGCTCCCTCCGTGCACAACAACATCAACATCATACATCTGCGTGCAAGGTCCAAAAGTGTAGTATGAGTAGAACCGACCCCATGTACTCAATAAATAATAAACCTAACCTTAGGTTGAAAGTAGTGACGAGATTGAACAAAGGTCGGAGTCCAGCACCAATAGCCAACAACAGTTCATAAAAACATAATGAATGTGATAAAAGAAGTAACTCGGAGATAAAATGCTCAGCTCGTTCACGGTTCTGAAAAATAGGCATGTTTTTCAAGCATATCAGTGAAAACCCAATTCTTTTACCGAAATCACTAAAATATGAGTAAGTTTGTAAAACTGTAATTTTTCCCAAAACTTTCAACAGGTAAATGTTTCATTTTTAAATGGCATGAGCAAAATACATCTTTATGCCCGCATGTCAATGTGTATGTGACGTGAAGAATGATGCAATACCGTATCATGAGAAAAAAGCATCTTTATGCCTGTATATCAAGTGTCTGCGTCGAACGCATTGCAACTCCGTGATAAAACCATATGCATACTCTCAGAGTACTCAATACCACTGTCTCACACTCTCCACTCATCACACTCAATCAGTCAACACACTCAGTCACTCAGCACTGAACAGGGAAGATCTATCCCTCAACACTCTCAGTCACTCAGCATTGTACAGGGTAGATCCAACCCAAATGAATTAATAGCAACTGCCCTCACTGTGGGTGTGCACACTCTGGAGAGGCAGATCTAGCCCAAGCGCTATTATATGCCGATCATGGCATGAATCAATAAAGCCTGCTGCGGCGTGCAAACTGATCCCATCATGAAGCAATAATACAAGGAAGATCCAACCTAAGAATAATAAATCATGTTGCGGCATGCAGACCGATCCCATCATGACTCAATAATAATTGGCAGATGCATCCCATGAATAATAAATCCTGCTACGGCGTACAACCCGATTCAATCAATACCACTCACAATCTGTCTCTCAGGCCCCAACTCAGTCATCAATCTCTCCAGTCTCTCGGGCTCACAATGCCACAAAAATTAGCCCAAATAATGGTATGATGCATTAATAAATAGCAACAAAGACTGAGATATGATATGCAAATGAACGAATATGACTGAGTATGTAACTGCAATTTAAGAAAATAACTCACAACAGATATGACCTGAATAGAGTATGGAGGTCGAGGATTAAAGTTGTAGAGTAGGTAGTCTAGAGTGTTCATAATAGTAGTATTGGGACATGGTCTCGCTTTCTGTTGGTAGTAGGTTTTTATGACTAATCATTATTTTCTTTCTTATTGATCACCTTACTGTCTTGTTATTTTTATTCTACATTTATATGTCTTTTTGGTATTGTCCCTTCTTGTCTATATTTTCATTAATGTAGTTCTTATGCTTTCCTAAGCCGAGGGTCTATTAGAAATAACCTCTCTATCCTCACAAGGTAGGGGTAAGGTCTACATACACACTACCCTCCCTAGACCCCACTGTATGGGATAATATTGGGTATGTTGTTGTTGTTGTTGTTGTAGATATGACCTCAGTGGGTCCAGATAGAATAAGCATATAGCCAAAACATGGTTTCTAACATGGATCACAGCTTGATTACTCTAGCACGTACAGATTTTATGGATACTAATGATATTACGTAACTACATAGTACTACAGAATCAATCGAGTCATAATTCACAGGGTGCACGCCCACACGCCCGTCACCTATCATGTGTGTCACCTCAACACCTAACACATATCACGTATATTCAGGGGTTCATACCCTCAACATCAACTTTAAAAGTGTTACTTACCTCCAACTACCCAAATCCAATACCGAGCAATCCAAACGATACTCCAAAAATGCCATCTCGCGCATACCGACCTCTGAACGACTCGAAAAAACCAAAATCAACTCAAATGCATCAAATAATGCCTAAGGAAACAATTCCAAATGATAAAGGTCGAATCTTTAATAAAAACCCTGACATCAACCAAAATGTCAAACCAGGACCCATACCTCAGAACCCAATGAAATTGACAAAATTTGACTACCCATTCAATTACGAGTCCAACCATACTAGTTTCACTCAAATCTGACTCCAATCGATGATCAAAGCCCAAAATATCACTTTATGAAACTTTAGACAAAACCCCCCAATTTTCTCTTTAAAATTCATAATCTAATTACCAAATACGAAGATAGATTCACGAAATATAATCAAAACTGAGTATAGAGCACTTACCCCAATACTTGTGATGAAATTTGCCTCCAAATTCGCTCAAATTCGAGCTCCCCAACTCAAAATGTGAATAACATAGCCAAGCCCTCGATATATAGCTTCTGCCCAAGCATCGTTGCATCTGCGACACACTTAGCCGCTTCTGCGGCGTCGCTTTTGCGACCAAAATTCTGCTTTTGCTGAGTAGCACTGGAGAAATGGCCCTCGCACCCGTGGAAAAACATCAGCTCCTATGACACTTGAACGTGCATATGCGCAATTGTCCGCTCCTGTGCTCATGATATCGCTTCTACGCGCACGCATGTGCGCTACAAATTCCACTTCTACAGAGATAGCCCAACTCAACCTTTGTCGCATGAGAAACCATACTTATGCTTCTGTGACCATCGCACCTGCACAAAACCAGCCGCAGTTGCGATCACACCAGATCCTGCAACAAACCAGCCTTAACCAAAATTTGCAAAATGATCCTTATCATGCCCAAAACTCTCCCGAGCCTCTTGGGACCCCGTATGAATATACCAACAAGTCCCATATTATAACACAGACTTACTAAAGGCTTAAAATCACACATAATAACATCGAAACGACGAATCACACCTAGAAAAAAACTCATTGAACTTTGAATCTTGCAACTTCCAAAACTCGTGCCGAAACATATCAAATCGACTCGGAATGAGCTCAAACTTTGCACACAAGTCCCAAATGACATAACAAAGCTATTCAAATTCCCTGAACATTAATATGAACCCGATATCATCAAAGTCTAGTCTGGATCAAACTTATGCCCTTTCCAAACTTTCAAATTTCCAACTTTCGCCAATTTGTGCCGAAACCTTCTAGAAATTTCCTAATCCTTTCCGAATAACCTGAAAACCAACACTCACAATTCATACAAGTCATAATACATTATACAGAGCTATTCCTACCCTCAAACTATTGAGCAAAGTGCAAATTGCTCAAAATGATCGGGCGAGTGTTTACATGTCATCCCATACATAACAAAACAATATGTCCGGTGTGGTTACTGATAAGTGGGGATTTTGAAACCTTATTATCACTTTTTGGCTAATGTTTTAGTCTGAACATATTGAATTGTGTTCCCAGAACTAATGAAATTGTGCAAATTGCAGGAATGATGGAAGTTTGGTCTCCCATGATGAAATCCGACTCAAAAAGGAGTGTTTCGAAACACAAGGCAAAAAAGAGTGCAGAAGCAAAGATGTGCAGTCCGCAGAAGAAATTATGGACTTCCATATGTGGCCGCAACTAATGTCCTAATAATGATATGAAGGAGAGAATGATTCAACAAACTTTCTATCATGGAATTAACAGAACCAACCAATGTGTAATGAATCAACTTATCGGTGGGAACTTCATAATTACACCTTATGCGGAGGCATGTGAGATTTTGGATGAGATGGCGAAAATGAGATAGCGAAAACATCATTGACTTGGCAATCCCCGGCCGATGCTCCACAAGGTGATCCAAACATAATCCACCTTCACAAAGAGTTGCAAGACCATGGGCAAGCCATTGCCGAGTTGACAACCACCACGACACAACTAGCAAAGGCCCAATTAAATCAAGGGCAAAATCTCAAGCAAGTCAATATCATGAAGGGAGTGAACATGATGGTGAACAAGAGGAGGACAAAGGGTCCACAAGTGCAAAATCGAGTGGAGAAATATGTGCAAGAAGATAATGGTTTTGAGCAAGATGATTCCTACAATGAACAAGAGGAGGAAGTGCAATATGTGATCAATTTTCAAGGTCAAAGAAACAACTTCCAAGGCCCAAACCAACAACAATGGCGACCTCAAAACAATCAAGGCAATTGGAATTATAACAATCAAGGAAATTATAGCAGAAACAACAATCAAGGAAATTGGCATAACAAAATCAATCAAGAAAATTGGAGTGGAAATAATCAAGAAAATTGGGGAGGCGGGGGTAATAATAAAAACGGATGGAACGACAATTAAGGCAATCAGGGGTCGAGTTTTCAAAGGCCCCCGATGTATCAACAACTGAGAAACCCACCTCTTTATCCTTCTCATGGTTCAAGTACCTCAAAAAACGAGATGGGGCATATTGAAAATATGTTCAAGCAAATGATGGAAAAGAATTCCGATTCTGATGCCCAACTTGCCTCACACAACACATCAATCCATAACCTAAAAGTTCAAATGGGGAAAATCTCCCAAGCTCTAAATTTTCATCCTAAGGGGGCACTACCAAGTGACACGGTAGTAAACCCAAAGGGTAAAATAACATGGGGCATGCCATGACCGTTACTATAAGAAGTGGAAGAGGTGGGAATGCACACACCTAAAGTCAAAGGCAACTTGTGGATGCTGATCAAGTGGTGCAACCTAATAATGAAGTTCGGATTGATATTGATGATAGTGTGGAAGAGAGTCAAGAGGAGGTGAACCCGTCTGGGGATCACATTATTGACATACCATAGCCGGTAGCGCAAACGGCTAAGGCACCATTGCCTAATCCTCTACCTTCATACCCTCAAAGACTTGCCAAGTAAAATGGTGAGAATCAATTCAAAAATTTCATTCAAATGATGAAGAGTCTCTCAATCAATGTGCCATTAGTTGAAGCTTTGGAACAAATGTCCGATTATGCCATGTTTATGAAGGATCTCATGACAAAGAAGCGGTCAATGAATTTTGAAACCATCAAAGTCACTCATCAAGTGAGTGCAATTGTGCATTCAATGGCTCTTAAGTTGTAGGATCCTGGTGCTTTTACGATTCTTTGTACAATTGAAAGTGACAATTTTGCTAAAGCTCTTTGTGATCTTGGGGAAATTATTAATTTGACGGCCTATTTGGTTTTCAAGACTTTGGGGATTTGAAAACCAAGAACCACCACTATGAGATTGTAAATGGTCGATTGTACTATGAAGAAGCCTTTGGGAGTAATTGAAGATGTCTTGGTTTGTGTTGATAAATTCATTCTTCTGGTAGATTTTGTGATTCTAGATTATGAGGTTGATTATGAAGTGCCGATTATTCTTGGGAGACATTTCCTTGCTACGAGTAAGGCTCTTTGTGATGTTGAAGCCAGAGAACCTAGATTCCTGGTTGGTAATGAAAAAAGGATATTCCATGTGTGCAAGTCCATGACGCAACCAAATAGCAATGACGTGTGTTCTTTTGTGGACTTGGTGACCGATGTTATTGTTGATGAAACAAGTGCTACAATCAATGTTGATGATATGTTTGAGCTCGTCTTGCTTAACTTTGATGATGATGAGATGGATGGTTTTATGGAATGTGTGAACTTTTTGCAAGGAATGGAGTCGTATAACTATGTACCCCCTAAATTATCTTTGGATCTTGAAAATAGGACAACTCCTCCTACAAAGCCTTATATTGAAGAGCCTCCTACCTTGGAGTTGAAGCCATTTCCTCCACATTTTCGGTATGAATTTCTTTGCCCTTATTCTACTTTAGCGGTTATTCTTTCTTCTTGTTTGACTAACATGCAGTTAGATTTCACATTGGCGGTGCTACAATAAGAGGAAAGGATGTTGGGTGGACATTGGAGGATATTCAGGGGATAAGCCCCGCCTTTTGCATGCATAAGACCTAGTTGGAGGATGGAGCCAAACCATCTGTTGAACATCAAAGGAGACTCAATGAGGCTATGTAAGAAGTTGTCAAGAAGGAGATTATTAAGTGGTTGGATGTCGGGGTTGTCTACCCCATCTCTGATAGTTCATAGACTTCTCTGGTTCAATGTGTCCCAAAGAAAGGGGCATGACAGTGGTCACCAATGACAAGAATGAGTTGATTCCTATAAGAACGGTGATCGGATGAAGGGTGTGTATGGACGATAGCAAGCTCAACAAAGTAACAAGGAAGGAACAGTTTCCACTTCCTTTCTTTTATCAAATGCTTGATAGATTGGCCGTCCATGCTTTCTATTGATTTTTTATGGGTATTCTGGCTACAACCAAATTCTTATTGTTCCGGACGATCAAGAGAAAATAACATTTACATGTCCCTATGGTACATTCGCCTTCAAGCATATGCCATTTGGTTTGTGCAATGCACTGATGAGTTTTCAAAGGTGTATGTTGGATAAAGTGTTGGCTAGATGTGAAGAAATAAATTTGGTGCTTAATTGGGAGAAATGCCATTTAATGGTAGAGGAAGGCATTGTCCTTGGCCACAAAATCTCAAATCATGGAATTGAAGTTGACAAGGAAAAATTTGAGGTGATTTCTAAACTTCCACCTCCAACTTCGGTGAAGGGTGTGCTGAGTTTCTTAGGCTACGCGGAATTTTACCGGCGTTTCATCAAAGATTTTTCTAAGGTGGTGAACCTATTGTGCAAGCTTCTTGAAAAGGATGCTAAGTTCAACTTCAATGATGATTGCATGAGGGCTTTTGAATTTTTTATGCTCAAGTTGACAACTACTCCTATCATCACCGCTCCAAATTAGAGTGTCCCTTTTGAATTCATGTGTGATGTAAGTGACATAGCGGTTGGTGCGGTTTTGGGGCAACGCATCAACAAAAATTTTCATCAGGTCTACTATGCTAGTAAGACCATGAATAATGCAAAAGTCAATTATACCATTACAGAGAAAGAGCTCTGTGCCATTATGTTTGCAATTGAGAAGTTTTGCTCGTACTTGATGGGTGCAAAAGTCATTGTCCACACGGATCATGCGATGCTTCGTTATCTTATGTGCAAGAAGGACTCCAAATCTCAGTTGATGAGATGGGTGCTTTGTTGAAAGAGTTTGATATTGACATCCAAAATAGAAAAGGGAGTGAAAACCAAGTGGCGGAACACTTGTCTCATTTGGAGGAGGAGGGGAGGCCACATAATGGCCTCGAAATTAATGACTCATTCCCCAATGAGTAACTCTTGGGTGCCATGGTTTCCAGATCTAGCAAATTTTCTTGTATGTGGAATCATTCCAGATAAGTTCTCTTCAAACAAAAGGAAAAGCTTAAACGGGTTTGTCAATATAATTATTGGGATGAACCATACCTTTTCTAGATTTGTACGGATGGGGTGATTAGAAGATATGTACCAGAAGAAGAGCAAGGTGAAATTTTTGGGGCTTGTCATTTGTCTCCATATGGTGGTCATCATCGTGGCACAAGAATGGCAGCCAAAGTGCTTAGTTGCGACTTCTATTGGCCCACTCTTTACAAGGATGCAAGTGAGCTAGTGAAAAGATGTGATGACTGTCAACGGGCCGATGAAATCTCAACGAAGAATCAAATGCCTCTCACAACCATTTTGGAGATTGATATTTTCTATGTGTGGGGTATTGACTTCATGGGCCCTTTTGTGAGTTCTTGTGGAAACACCTACATCTTGGCCGCGGTTGATTATGTGTCCAAATGGGTTGAGGCCGTTGCTTTACCCAATAATGAGGCGAGAAGTGTGGTGACTTTCTTAAAGAAAAATATTTTCACAAGGTTTGGTACTTCACGTGGTATTATGATCAATGGGGTGTCACATTCTTGTAACGAGGCTTTCGACACTTTGCGTAGCAAGTATGGTGTTACTCACAAAGTCACGACTCCTTATCATCCACAAGCTAGTGGGCAAGTGAAAGTCTCCAATTGGGAGATAAAAAGTATCTTGTCCAAAACAGTGAATGTTAATCGGGCGGATTGGTCCAATAATCTTGATGATGCATTGTGGGTTTATCGAACGGCTTACAAAACACCTATCGGAATGTTGCCATACTAGTTGGTGTTCGGAAAAGGTTGTCATCTTCTGGTGGAACTAGAGCACAAGGCCATATGGGCTCTAAAGAAATTGAATCTTGATTGGGATGAGGCCGCTAACTTGAGGGTTGCACATTTAAATGAATTGGATGAGTTCCGGTACCATGCTTATGCAAGTTTGTCCTTATACAAATAAAAGATGAAATATCTTCATGACAAATACATTTGTAACAAAGAGTTCAAGGTGGGCAATCTTGTATTGTTGTGTAACTCAAGGTTGAGGATGTTTCCCGAGAAGCTAAAGTCTAAATGGATTGGTCCTTTTGAAATTCTGATGTGACACCTTTTGGCGCATTAGACTTGAAGAACAAAAATAATGAAGTATTCTGAGTCAATGGTCACTAGGTGAAGCACTATTTGGCAAAGGTTAGAGATAGCCACGTCGTGACGGTCATTCATTTCAATTAAGGGTATTTTGCGTTGTGTCATAACATTAAATTAGGCGCTTCTTGGGAGGAAACTCATGCTTATTTTAAATTTTTTTTTAGTTAGGTGTTATTTTTTGTTCTAACTTGATATGAAGTGTGTTAGAGGGCAGAGTGTGACTTACAAGAATTGTGGACCAAAAATTTGGCTAAGTGCTCTAACAATTGCGGACCACAGTTGATTTGTGCGGACTGCGCAATTATGATTATTGTATCAAAAGTGTAATGCGGCCGCACAATTATCTTGCGGACTGCACAAAAGAAAGGATGAAAATGCCCACTCTCACAAGTTTAGCCTGTCATAGAAAAGGGTGATGTGCGACTGCACATGAAACTCTGTGGCCGCATACAAAATTGTGCGGACTGCAGATGAGATGCTGAAATGGATTCACCAGGTAAGAGAGTGTGGTCTGCACTCGCTCTTCTTTCCCTTAGCCAACCAACTGGTATAAATAGAGGAATAGGGTCATTTGTACATTATTCACTCTCTGAATAAAAACTAGTGCCCTCTTGAAATTATTTGGTGATTTCTTTTGTCCACACACAACATCTTTGATCAGTCACTCATTACACTCATTCATCTAGTATGCTTCAATTTCTTGTTAATCGTTTTCTTTTAATTTGTAGAATTTTAGTTCTTTTTAGGCCATTTGTCATTAGAATTCAATTGTGTATCCATGTGGGGTAAATATGTAATGGTTTAACTAATACATGCTTTATGGGGATTGGGTTAACATATTTTCATGCTTCTATGATGTTGCCATGTCAACATGTGCACAAAATTGAAAAACCTAGATAGAAAAATCTGAATTGTTCGTAATTTTTGAATTATGTGGCCGCACCTGAATTTGTGAGGTCCACAGATTTTGATTTTAACGGAATATAGTGAAAGAAAGGATTTGCGACCGCAAGAAAAAATGTGCGTGCTGCATATTTCCCATGGCGGCCGCAGAATGGCCCTTTTACTGTCATCAGAGAGTCCCTAACTTGAGACTTCAATGTGTGGCTGCAAGTTTAATTGTGCGGACCGCAGAAATCATGTTGCGGCCGCACACCAGCCAATTCTCTGTCATCAGAGAGTTGGCATTTGTTGGGTCTCAGAGGTGAGACCGCAAGTGAAATTGTGCAGACCGCACTTCACTGTTGCGGGCACGAAACAAAACTGTTCGGTCCGCAAGTCCTCATATGTGGCCGCAAGAAAAATTATGCGGACCGCAGTTCTTGTTCCCTACAAGCATGATTTGATTGAACACCCTCACCATGTACTCTGGCTATCCTTTATTTGTATATCTCATGTGTATGTCTGAACATTAAATTGCAACTAACAATCTCCTTTGTTTGATACAGACAATGGTTTGATATAGAGGACGCGGCGACAATTCAAAAGGGAGAGGTGAACCTTCTTGAGGCCGAGGTAAGAATTCCTTAGCTCTTGGCCAACAAAAGACAATAAGGAATAAAGTAACAGCCGCTTGATGGAGAGGTGCAGTTCTCTCCGAGACGAGCTTATATGTCCTGTTTAGTGATGCATCAGAGGGCAACTCAACCACTGTTCAGGAGCAGCCAGCCGTACAGTCAAGCCCTGTAGGGAGATACCAGCTCAGGGATGAGCCATCCTCATCTCATAGAACTTCTGAGGGATCAGAGAGTGCTAGTTAGGCTTCTGAGCCATCGACTACACCATCCCTAAGGAACATGATGCTCCAGTTCATGATATCCCAGATGATGGCAGAGAGGGAGATGCTTCAACTGTCAGTTTTGAAAGATCGAAGAACAATGATGTTTGGGAGGACCGCTTTGTAAGCCTGGACACCTTCACCATCTTCCTTGTATGGTTTCCAGTGAGGTCGCTAACTCTTGAGCGATAGTTTCTGTTAACAGATTTGGAGAGGTACAACGCAGCAGTTTTGAGACAGTTCAGGGCACGTAAGGGGTGGATGTGGTTCACCTAGAGTGGAGTGGATTCTAAAGAGTACATTGTCCATGAATTCTACACCAATATGGCTCATATAAAAAAGGTGACAAAAGTATGTAACCTAAAAGTGAGGTTTGATCGGCATACGCTCAACGTGTACTTTGGATTTGAAGGTGTTGAGCCGAAGGAGTATTTGGAGAAGTGTGCACTAGGGGACGAGGTCTGACCTTGGTTAGTGGAGATTCTGGTACTACCAGAGCCACCACCACCATGGATTGATGTTGGGGTTACCATCCACCGTAGCACGTTGACCTTTGAGGCAAAGGGGTGGAAGACATTTGTATGCAATAGGTTGGATCCATGCCAGAATGAGACTTACCTTTCAATTCCTCGGGCAGTTCTGGTTGCTTCTATTATGGTCAGGTACCCAATCAATGTGGGTTTCGTGATGTTGGCCAACATCTCAGTGATCAATCGGTAAGATGATTCGTCCTACCCATATCCCAACACCATTACAGAATATCTAACTAATGCAAAGGTAGAGCCGATGGATTATGTTACAAAGGTGAAGCTAAAGAAACCTTTTACTTGGTACTCACTGATGGATGCGAGCAACACGAAGAAGAAAGTTCAGCCTACTACCACCATAGGCCAGTCTGATGAGCTAACAGTGGTAGCTCCTAAGATAGTTGTTGTTCCATCAACTTCGGCTGAGCCTTTCTCCAGTGCCACAACTGTGCCTCCACCATCATCCATAGCCCCTACTGCAGCTCCTGCCATAGCTCCCACCTTGGCTTTGAAGCCATTGCCCGTGCCTACTTATCCACTATCTGCACTGCAAGTCTCCCAGACATTGGAGAGTCTTAACAACTCATATAGCCACTGTAAATCTGACTAACTTGTCCAGTACTGCTGCAGCGCTGTCCACCTCACAGGCATCACAGGTTCCTTCTGACATTGAAGAAAATTTTGGAGAATCAGAAGACTATCATGGACACCTTGGTACAACATGGATAAGTGATTGAAGAGGTGGGAAAGGAAGTAAAGAAGATAAGAAAGTCCCAGGCTAGTAAGAAGTTAGTGGACAAGCTCTGGAGAGTGATGACCAGGGTTGCTACAGCCGGAGATCTCCCCTTTGATATGGTATTTTGTCCACACCATTCCACCCCAGATCCTTCAGCACCATCTGCACCAGTGGCACTAGTTGGAGAGTCTGAAGAGCCAGACCTTGCTGCCGACACTGCTGAGGCAGTGCGTCAGATGTTCACCAACCCAGCCACACCTAGTGTTGAGGATGATGAGATTCAGTTGGCTGGTTCTGAGGGCGATGACATTGCCGGATACATATAGATATCCTAGGAGCCATAGGGAGTTTTCTTCACTCTTCCCTCTTTTACTCTTATTTTGCTATGCATTGGAGACAATGCTTACTTTTATTCGGGGTTTGGAGTTTATTTGGCATATTTGGTACTTTGATACATTTGGCCTATAATAATTTTATGATATTATCTCTTTTCTTATTTGTATGTATATTCTCTCTATCTTACTATGTATATTCATTCTATCTTTAGTAGTTTTGCTCATTAGTTTTTATTTTTTCTTATAAGCTTCATTTTATGTTTTAGTAGATAATAATCCTTTGGTTTTCTTAATGGCACGATTCTTTCCAAAGGTAGTTGTTGTATGAACTGGGTGACTCGTCCCAACGATGGATAGCGTGACAACTTTCTTAAGAGAATGCGTCTGTTTTTATGTTTAGGTAATAATAGTAGTAGTAATGAATAAAAATACTTAATTAAGTCATACTCGAAGAGTCAACCATGCTTCAATTAGCACCAACACACTTAACTACGTGCTTATGGTTAGAGATAAGATTTTTGAAAGAAATAGCTCTAGTAGTGACTTTGTGACTCTTGTGTTGACTCTAGTAATCATCGAGTGATTTAGTTGGGCCATAGTGATCTTTAAACTTGAATGCGGTCATTGTGGGCCCTCGACTCTGTTCTCTTTTACAATCTGGTTGTGTGAGGAGTGAGATGAATTGTTACTACACCAAGTATCCGTGTGAAGGATCTAGAACTTGCCCCGAATATGTGTCAACACGAAATCATAAGTTTTGCTTGGTTTGAGAAGTGATTGTAGGCTCTCCTTGGCCTATTTTAGTTTTTTATTACCAACCAATGTCATCATCCCTCGTCAACCGCTTTGATCCTATAGCCTTTCTCATTTGATAACCATGTTACAAGCCTTTACCCATTTTTTCGTGACCCTCTCTTAGCACCCGAGCTTTTCTTAACACTATTGTGATACAAATGGCTTAAAACGTAAGTTTGGGGAGAGATGAGGAACTTGAAAAGGTATAAAGGCAAGAAAAGAAAAGAATGAAAAATAAAAAGGCAAAAAGTGAATAAGTGGAAGGGTTGAATGGATTAAAAAAAGAGAGGTAATGATCTCAAACATGGAGAAATCAAAAAGGGAGAAAAAGAATGAAATGATAAAGAAAGAGTGATGCTAAGTCTCTCTAGTCCCCAATGAAAATAAAGTGCCTCTAAGAATTGGCAAAGTGTGAACCTAAAAATGAAAGATGGAGTGCTTAAGGAAAGGTGTAATCACTTACCCATACGGTATCCTACCATAACCCAAACGCCTGCATTACATCCCGAAATAAGTCCTACTTGATTTCAAACTGAGTGAGCTTACATTCGTGGCGATCTGCATGAGGGGAAAGCCTATGGTATTTGACACCGTACTTGTGACATTTTCTTGAGAGAGATGAGTGAACCTTTCATAAATCTTTGGATTGAGCGCTAAATTTCTTAAGTGAGCTTGGCAAATAGAAAGTAGAGGAGGAAGAGTTTGGAGTCCACCATGGCCTACATGATAGAGCAAGAATCCTTGATGAGTAAAGTCAATTCTTGAAGCTCAAATGTCACAGTGAAACACTATGTGCATGAATGCATAACTTGTCGCCTTGTTGATAATGCATGAGTAGTGTGGGTAATTGTTGGTCCCAATTGATGTGTGAATGGCTCACCTTTCAATCGCTGAAATGACCCTTAACATTTGGAGGTGAGAACTAATTTATTTGCTTAAGGAAAAGCAATGACTTAAGATTGGGGGAGTTGATAAGTGGGGATTTTGACTGCTTATTAGCACATTTTAGCTTTTATTTTAATCCGAAGTATTGATTGTGTTCCAGAAACTAATGAAATTGTGCAAATTGCAGGAATGCTGGAAGTTTGGTCTCTTATGATAAATCCGAATAAAAAAGGAGTGTTCCGAAGCACAAGGCAATAAAGGGCACATAAGCAAAGATGTGTTGTCCACAAAAGGAATTTTTCGGCCGAAGAAGAAATTGCGGACCGCAGAATTCCATCCGCGGTCGCAACCCAAGCAGCAGAACTCAACAGGCTTTTCAGCAACGTGCAGCCGCAAAACTGGCTTTCATTGACAAAGATTCAAAGTTCATAGAATATGCAAGAAGACCAAGTCTTTAAGCCTTTGTGAAGTGCGGGCCGCACAAGAAATGTGCAGTTGCAGAAGTTCCCTAGCGGTCGTAGTCCAGAAATGTGCTGCCGTTGAATCCTCTTACTTGCCAACTGAAGAAATCTGCGGACAACACATGAAATTGTGCGGCTGCAAAACCACCCGAGGGGCATTTTTGTGGGCAATTTTTGGCCCTGTATAAATATACGAGTTTCACAATTTTTGGTCAAAGTTTGAACATCAAAAGTTACTGTAGCCGTTTCTTTTTACTACTTTAGGAAGTTTTAAATTATTTTTGTGTATAAACATTAGATTTTATAATTTTAATCTTTCATTTTGGGTTTAATTAGCTTTTCTTCTTTATTTTATTAAAATTCCGTTATGAGTAGCTAGATATTTACTAGGTTGTGACCCAACCCTAGTGTGTAAACCTTATGGGTGATTAATTTTATGCTTGTTTATGATTGGATGCTGATTATTTAGCTTAGTTCATGCTTCAATTTTAGAATTAATGGTTGCAAATATAGATTCGTGCATATTTGACTTAGTCTCTACTTGAGAAAGAAAGACCTAGTCTAGGATAACTTAGCTAACAAGGAATTGGATTAATTGGGAGATTGATTAGCCTAATTAAAGGGTTTAAACTAGAGATAGTATGAACCCGATTTAAGCTCATATCAACTATTTTAGTTAATACCCATTTGGGCTTGAGAAATCCAAATTGGACAAAATCACTCTTTGACCGAGAGGTATTGAGTGGGTAATGTACAATTGAAATTTATAATACACCACAATCAACAAAACAAGTATTAATATCTTTATCCCACTAGGCAAACACCTAGGTTATGGTCACAACCCTAGGCCTTTAAACTATTTGGAAAAACATCAAAAATATTCATCTCTAGTTTATTTTCCTTAGCTTGCAAATATTAGAGTTATAGTAGAAGTAGAAATCAAACATTTATTGTGGAAGTGCAATTTAGGCAGTCCATTCACTTTCTTCAAATATATACTTCTGACACCCCTTATAACTCCTAGTGGATTCGACCCAACTCTTAGTTGTGTAATTATTATTGCATACAACCGTATCATATCTCTTATTGAGGTGTGTTGTGGACGTCATCAGTCACAGGCATAACAACACAATCCGCCCGGCGTTGTCATAAGTATAACAACATAATTCGTCTGGCATGGTCACATGCATCTAGTACAAATCATATCACACGGAAGCAAGTAAATAAGAACGCATGTATGTGATAAATAAATATCATATTTCATGCTACGGGACTGGTATAATAACATACTAAAGTGTAGGCATGTGCAAAGTGTGTTATCATAACTCAAATCGGCAATTTCATCACATAAATAGCAATTACCAAGTTTATTCAAGGAATTAGCTTCTTCTTAACCTTAAACATGGTTCAAATAGCTCACAACAATGTTACAAATATGAGAAACATTATAGTTTAAAGTTTAACAGTCAATTATAGGCATATCATAACCTAAGCACTACCCCGATCATGGATAAATACTCTGGTACTCGCACATGGGCTCAAAACCCACACATATGCGCACCCATAGCACGTAGTTATCACAAATAATTTAGGAAACTAGCGCCTCGACTAAGTTTAAATAAGATACTTACCCCAAGCAAGCCAAATCAAAAACCAAGCAAACCAAGTGATACTCTAGAAATGCCGAACCGCACAAATCAATATCCGACCGGCTCAAAACTAGCCAAAAGAAACTCAAAAATATCTAACAAAACTCAAAGTCATCCGAAAGGTCAACCCCGGTCCGTATATCGGAACCCAATAAAACTCATAAATTCTGACAACCCATTCGAATACGAGTCTAACCATATAAGTTTCATCCAAATCCGACCTCAACTTTATGTTCAAAACCACAAAATTCATTCTCCTAAATTCAAGTCAAAAAACCCCAATTTCTTCTCTTTAAATCTTTGATTTATGTGAAATAATCCATAAACAAAATAAAAAATATAATCAAAACAAAGATAAAATTACTTACCCTCATGATATGTATGTTTATCTCCTCCAATATTGCATTACTTGTGCTTCAAGAACTCAAAAAGTTGAGAAAATGAACTCAAAATCCCAAATTTGGTGTTTTAATGCACTGGTAGTGGTTCTTCTTCACGATCGCGATTCAAAAAAATTCCAGCACATTATTACCCTTCGTGATCGCGGCCATACCCCGCGATCGCGATGAACAAATTCCAACAAGCTTACCTAACTCTTCCAGACCGCCTCTAGTATAATGGCCATAACATTTTGTGCAAAACTCCAAATGACAAACGGTTTGATTTTTTGAAAACTAGACACAAAGGGCTACAACGGTTTTTGGATTATCTCCAAATTCCTTATAGATTACAAGATATAAGCTTCCAAAATCAGTCTTGTGACAATAGAAATTCCTCTACGCGATCGTGCAAATGGCTTTCGTGATCGCGATTCACGATGCCTAAACAACAAATTGCTCTTTACGAGTGCGACCCAAAGTCCGCGATCGTGATACACACCTCTATAGCAAAAAATCAACAATAAAAGAGAGCCTAGAAATGGTCCGAAACCACCCCGAAACACGTATGAGCCCCTCGGGACCCCATTCGAACATACCAACATGTACCAAGATATATTACGGACCTACTCGAGACCTCATATCACACATAATAACATCAAAACTACAAATCGTCGATCAAGATCAATCTTATAAGTTCATAAACATCAAACTTCAAACCAAGTGTCCGATTCAAGCCTAACCAATCCGGAATGAATCCAAATTTTGTATAAAAGTTCCAAATGACATATCGAACCTATTCAACTCCTGGAATAATAATCTGAACTCGATAACATTGTCAACTCCCGGTCAAACCTATGAACTTTCCAAAGCTTAAAATTGCCAACTTTTGCCAATTAGTACTGAAACCTTCTAGGAACATCCAAATGCATAACCGGGCATACGCCCAAGTCCAAAATCACCATGCGGACCCAGAACCATTAAAACTCTGATATGGGGTCAAATACACGAAAGTCAAACTTAATAAACTCTTCTAACTTAAAGCTTCTATGATGAAAATTATTCTTCTAAATCAATTCTGAATCACCCAAAAATAAAAACCGACGATACACACAAGTCATAATACATCAAACGAAGCTACTCATGCCCTCAAACCATCGAATGGAATGCAAATGTTCAAAACGACCAGTCGAATCGTTACATGCCTTGGGAGTAGAATTAGTTTGTTATGTTACAGTAGTTTCCACTCTTCGGTTAGGATTAGGTGACAAGCCTTGTCATTGAATAAGAAGCTTGTCATGAGACGTGACCATTTGTTCCATGTTATCAACTATCATAATCAAATCTTGTAAAGCCTCCAAAATGGTCTCATTGGACACTCCCTCCTTCGGAATCATAGTATCTCCAATATTCAAAGACATAGTAACTACCAAAAAAAGAGTTAAAAGTAAAAGGACCTCTCCAATTCATTCCCTTAGTGTATACCTCAAAGATTCCACTCAAATTTTATCACTCGCGTATCGCTCTTGTGCACTTTGACTTTTAGGCACACAGTCTAAGAATCTCACTACTCAAGCCTTTTTTACTCTTAGATGAATATCCAAAGTTTATATCAAACTCAATCAAGGCACTTTCAAGTGGTTCTTCCAACTTCGGGGGAAAAATAGAGTTTATGCGACTCAACAAAGAAGGTAAAATAACTAACGGATAATAAAATAAAATATTAACAACGAAACCAAAGAGAAAATCACTATATAATTGGCATAAAATAAAAAATACAGACACAATAACTAGATTAATAAAGTAGGACTAATTACTAATGTTAACTAGCGAAGAATAATACAAGAAAACACAAGAAGATCAAAAATTGAGCCAGAGAAAATCGAGTCCATGAGTTATTTCCGAGGCCACGGGTTGACTGGGGTGGTGCAATTTCGAGCCCATGATTTAATTTCGTGTCAGCGGAAATTTCTGATTTCCTACGGCTCAAGTTTGTCCATCTCCACGAAACTTTTTCGTCTCCACATTTTTGGTCTACGTCTGGGCTATCAGTTTCTTCTTCTTCTTCTTCTTCTTCTTCACTTTTTGGCTCGATTTTGAATTTTTAAATTGATCCAAATCACGTTCAAATGCCTTCAAACTTCATATTTCACTTGGGAATCACCTTAAGATTAAACCCCAATAGTTTTTAACATCAAATTCATAAATCACATAAACGCAAATGGGCCAAATGGTACTTTTTTTTTTCATGAACCCACTTTTGAACATGATAAATTTGAAGAACAAGAAACTTTTCAAATTCACTTGTAGCCACCAAAATCACTTCAAATCAACTTCAATTGATATATTTCAATATAGATAACAAACCCCAATCAATTTCAAACATCAATATGTATCTGGATCCAAGAAATCAAAGATTCAACTCAAGAACATGATGAACACCATTGTTTTTTGGATTTACGTTTTTCTTGTGATTTTTAAATAAAATTTAATACTTAGCTAGCGTATGTAGAAACAAACATTAATCCAAGTTCTGATACCAAGATGATACAAACGTGAAAGCAATAATAACAAGAACACAAATAAAAGGATAGAAAGATGGAATTTGGCAAGGAATTAATTAGGAAAATTGAAGAACACTTGAAATCAGCACAAATACCCTTCATTTTAAATTTTAATCAACCCATAACTATAGGATAACCCTCAAGGGAAAGAACCCCATAAAAGCCACCTTAAAGTTTTCAAGCCACAATGGAATTCATCTATAATACTCACTCAAGGAGTTCATAATCTCAATATCAAAATAAGCTAAGTCTGAAAAGAGAACCTTTAGGGCTATTTATATTAGGGACCTAAGTATTCCAAGTATATCCACCAAATGTTATGTAATCTTTAATTGTTGGCCAAATTGTACATGTATCCCTGTCCCCCCCAATATGAAAGTTGCCTCCAATTAGAATCCATAGTGCTCGATGACTATCTAAATTGTATCTTGTCGTGACCACAAAAACTCATATTTAGAATCGTGATGGCACTTATACCTAAGACTAGGTAACTCCATCACATAACAAGATCAACGAAACCAAATTACCAACTCAAATAATAATGAAAGTTGAAAAGTGCTTTAACACAACCAAAGTGGAAATATAAAAGTCACATAACCCTAAAATCGGTGTTACTGAGTCATAAGCTCTATAAGAAGTACATAATGAGTATCAAAATATATATAATTGTTTGGAATTTAATAAACAGTAATATGAAAACAGTAGAAGGTGACTTCGAGGCCTACAAGCAGGACAATAGGTATACCTTGAAGTCTCCTCAGCAACTTGAAATCAGTCCACTAACGTCCGTCACGCTCTGAGGTACCTGGATCTGCACAAAAAATGTGCAGAAGCATAGTAGAGTACATTATAAATGGTACCTAGTAAGTTTCAAGACTAGCCTCGGTAGAGTAGTGCGAGGTTCAAGTCAAGACAATCACTAAACATAAAACCTATGCTAGACATCAATATGAAGCTAACAACGGAAAGCAAAATCAGTAAACGGCAAAGAGTGATCATGTAATAACAGAACAAATTTGCCCAAACACAATTAAAATACAAGTGAATCAATTAAGGAAAATAATAACTATTTAAATTCTCAAGTCGTTCCAACACAAGAATAACAACAAGAAAACATGTCCTTTGTCACCTCCCCAAAGTCACCATGGATAGCTTTCAGCTAAGCATGCTTTTAGTAAGTCTCACACCATGTATCGCTTACTACCATTATTCGCCAGGCCTCAAAATTCAAGTTCTTGGCAGAAAAATCAAGCTCTACCCCTACAAAAAATTTGATTCACATACGCTGGAGAAACCCGCATAAAGGATGGTTCAAGTTGAACGTGGATGGCTCTTACATGCAGAACAAGTCGCAGGGTGGCATATGAGGGGTGTTTAGAAACAATAAAGGCTCCTGGATAATGGGTATTGAAAGACTTATACATGCATCTACACCCCTTCATACAGAACTCCTAGCGCTACAAGAAGGACTAAGACTTGCCAGAGAACGAAATCTTTATCCTTTAGATATAGGAACTGATTCCACCGATATGATCCATAGCCTAAATCAAGGAAATAACTTGTTTACACTATTGTTGATGCTCCAAGCGAGGGGATGATAATGAAGCAAAACTTCCGTCAAGGGAATATAGTGGCTCACCACCTAGCTAAAGATGCCCTTAACCTAACCACCTTCAACAAGACCCAAGTACCTGCTGCTCCACCTTTTTGTGTGCTTGAATCGCTGGAGAAGGATGCAGGGGAACAACAACTTTTGTTATATATCTATCTACTCATGTGTAATGTACTAGCTACTATGGGTAACCAAAGTGTCCTAAGTGACATTACCTTAGCCTGTAATCAATGTGCCCTAAGTGACACTACCATGGCATGTAATCGTACGGTATCGTTCTAGTATTAATAAATATTTTCAACTTTCCTAAAAAAAAAAATAACCAAACAACAAACGAGAGAAAATCAAACGATCAACGCTACAAGGACCTAATAGTCAATCTATCATTTAGTGATGAGTAACTCAATATGCTTGAATTTTGCAAAGGGAAAATATAAGGACCTCCTCCCAAAAAGTAAAAATTTACCCGCATTCAATGGTTACATCAAATTATACTACTTTATCATTGTTAAGTCAAAAGTTAATGTAAAAATGTGTATTAACTACAGTTTAACAATAAGTGTGTATGTTAAAATATATATCATATGTATTTATTGGATTGATGTAAACACCAGGTGCTAGTAAGTTTTTATTTGTACGAGCTCTGCTTTGGATCTCATTGGGCAATAAGACATGCAATACATCTTTTTACATAGTTCGAAGCCAATCCGTGCATTAACCATATTAAAATTATCCTTAGTATCTAATTTGGGTTTCAATATAACATGATCAATATTAAGGGAAAAATTAAAATGTTAAGGAAAAGGCTTTCATAAATATTATACAAATGTTTCCTGTATTTCAGAACGAATAGAACAGGGAAGACTCTACTCCTATAAGATAAAGGAAGATGAAGATATTAAGTACTCCACATATATAGTATAAATTTCTGAGGGGCAACAACGATAGGAAATAAACATTCAATTCAGTGATTTAATAAATTTGTAACATGTGAAGGAAGCAGGTCTACATACTTGGACCATTGACCACATAACAGTACAGAACTACTACTATGTAATAACTCATGAAGTGATGAACCAGCATATGCAAAGCTCACTTATTCTAACATTTTTTCGTGAACAATATCAAAAATATAAAAAGAAATTAATTGATGCCTGAGCTAGCCATTGACAAGCATGTTCGACAGCAAAGTACTTGAGGGAATTAATTTGATAAAAGTAGATATACCCTGCACTTAATTAGCAGGAAGAAGAAGTAGATATTAACAAGTGAAGCCAGTTGGAGGATTCCTTCCGCAGTTGTTGAGAACGAGGCTAAGGGAGAGTGGCACGTTCAGATTTATTCCCAGCACATTTGCTCTTATGGCTGTGCACAGGCAAACTGCCGCCTCTAAATCCGCCAGCCCCGCGATCAAGCTGCAGCATGGCAAAGTTGGTGGAGATCAAAGGATCAGTTCATTCCCTCTGGAAGCCGTATTCATTAGTCTGGACTTCGGAGAATTAAACAAATGTAAATCATCCAAATTCCTTCTTAAAGTTACTGGATATTCAAGAAAACAATTTGAGTTTAAAAAAAGATAGAAATTAATATCTTGTGATACCTCAATTGTGAAGAATGATTATGAAGTACCGTTACTTGAAGAGAAGATTAGAGAACGAAGATATCAAAAGAAGAAAAAACAAGATTTGTCAAGACTTGAACTCTTCGATCAATGAGCAAGAATAAAGTTTTATCAAGTTGGTTTACGAAGAAAACTGAAATCAATGAGTAATCTTTACTAAGTCCTTAGAAATTCTTGTTTGAAATTTGCATATTAGTCTATCTTGTATGTTATTTACATTTTAATAAACTCCACCAATATGTGGTGGTTTTAATTTTAAAAAGTAATAATGTGAAGAATAAAGTCTGAAGGAACGGGATTGCCAGTATGTTGACATTGAATATCTCTCCCAAAGCTTAAGAGGGATCGTGCGTAAATTATTCATCCTCCTAGCACTATAAATACCCTACACTAGTACCAAACTTCAACTATCTGATCTTTGCAACTTTCTGCTTACAGATTTTATAAAACTACATTCTGCCTTAGCTTCCTCTGAACATGGCTTCCAAAACAAGTGCCTCAGTTACCCTTTTCCTCTCCCTGAATCTCCTTTTCTTTGCCATAGTCAGGGGAACTGATTGTGGCTCTTGTCATTATAATCCTCCTAGCACCGGTAATGGTGGTGGCAATAGTGGTAATACTGGTGGCTCAGACAATGGTGGCAGTTCCGGCAGCGGAGGTGGTTCGGGCAATGGCGGAGGAGGTGGCAATGGACAAGGCAGGTGCCCGAGAGATGCTCTGAAGTTGGGGGTATGTGCAAATTTAGTCGGTGGATTGGTTGGCGCGGTAATTGGGACTCCTCCAACGATGCCATGCTGTAGCTTGAATGCTTGATAGCGGGGCTGGCGGATTTAGAGGCGGCAGTTTGCTTGTGCACAGCCATAAGGGCAAACGTGCTGGGAACAAATCTGAATGTGCCACTCTCTCTTAGCCTTGTTCTCAACAACTGCGGAAGGAATCCTCCTACTGGCTTCACTTGCTAATAAGCTGATGTAGTCAAATGCCTATTTCAGCCTTTTGTTATGTGTCATTTAGTGTTTGCATCAATTTTCTTGTATGATCATTTGTTTGCTATATTATGCTAATTGTTACTACAAATAAGCGAGTGAGCTTGCAAAATGAAAGAGCAGGTTCGTGAAGTAGTTGATTTTACGTTTGTACTCGGAGGTTATTAATATATACTCTCTCCGTTTCAATTTATGTGACCCTATTTTCTTTTTAATCCGTGCCAAAAAGAATGACCACTTTCCATATTTGGAAACAATTTCCCTTTATGCAATAATTTATAGCCACACAAAATAAATGTGCATCATCTTACACCACAAGTTCAAAAGTCTTCTCTCTTTTCTTAAACTCCGTGCTCAGTCAAATGGGTTCACATAAATTGAAACGGAGGGAGTATATATATATATATATATAAACTCCGTGCTCAGTCAAATGGGTTCACATAAATTGAAACGGAGGGAGTATATATATATATATATATACACACTATCCTTTTCTATTTAATAAGCTTCTTCCTGGACTTCCGTTTGACTACGATGGCTGGCAAGCCGAATTATTCACTAGAAAAAAATAAAAAATATAATATAATATAACAAAGAAAATGGAGAAGAGAAATTTCTCTAGATAACTTGGAACACTCAAGACTAGCTATCAGAAAAATAAATGTCTCTAAATCCTCATAGATAATTAAAGTGTGAATTATATATTTTGGAAAAATTAATTACTTCCAGCTGAAGTATCATCTTTGTGATTGTTTGGTACTAATTATTTGTAAGTCGATAATGTGCAATATTCAATATGAGCAGATTCACAAGAAGAGCTTGATAAGGCAAATCTATTTAACTCTTCTTGGTAACTATCCAAGAGTTGAATGGAAAAGCCTCATGTTTAACAATGTAGCAAGACCAAAAGCAAGGTTTACAATGTGGCTAATGATGCATGGAAGATTACTGACCTCTGATAGGTTGAGAAAATGGGGACTAAATGTAGATACGCAGTGTGTATTATGCCAACTACGGGAGGAAACAAGAGAACACCTATTTGTGCAGTGTGTGTGTGTATACAAGAGCTATATGGAGCAAATTGTTGCAATGGATACAACTACAGGGCCCAGGATTCATGAACTGGAATGAGTATAGGCAATGGATCATCAAATTCTCTAGAGGAAAATCCCACCAAGCATAGATTTTACGATGGTATATGCAGAGGCAGTTCACTGGATTGAAATGAATCTTAGAATTTAGGGCAAAGGAGCAGACAATGGGATAACATTACAAAGGAGATAGCATATATTTGCAGTGTTCGTGCATCACCTGGAATTATGTCCCTCTTATATAGTTTTAATTTTGAATGAATGATAGATAAGTATGAGTTGGGCCTGGACATAGGTCCACTCTTATTTAGATATCTAACTTTGTTGGCTTAGCTATGGTTTTATAATTGTTTCATTGGTGATTAATAAAATTATGTTAGTTACAAGAAAAAGTTCAATTTTCATGGTATTAGTTGAGAAGTTCCGAAACTCCAAAAAGAGGAGAATGTTCGAAGTAGGCTATCTCGATTTGTCAAGTGACTTCAAGGAGAACTCACAAAAGTTTCAAGTTTTAACAACAGTCACCTCCTGCTAGCTAGCTACTTCATTCGATTGATTAAAGCAGCTTCAAGTTGGATGGGTTAATGAATAAAGATTTCTTTGGCAACACCTCCTTTTTTTTCGGGGATTGTTGAAAGAAAGGAATTTTTTCAATTTAAGTGATATTATTTGAAATAAGATTGATTATTTTAATTTTAAAGAGTCGTCACTTGGAATATTTAATTAAAGTGTTTCAAGTCATCGTTTATTTTAAATCCCAGTTCAAGAAAATTTGACTCAATACAGAAGATCGAGTAAGGAATTCTGTTAGCACGGGAGAAGGTGTGAGGCACTTCCGAGTTCCGTAGTTCTAGCATGGCCGCTTTATTAATTATACATAGCTTTACTAATTTCGGATGTTTTATGTGTTTTAAAGACCTTTGTGTATTTTTATTTTTACCGCTTTTAAATTACTTGGTTATTTATGGAATTATTTTTAAACGAATAATGTGTATGTGTAACAGTTTTGTTTTGGGGTGTCAAAGTCATGTCGCGTGCACGTGTACACAACGAGTAACACTTTATTTATTATTAAGATTGTTTCATTCAAAGTTACGTGAACGCATATCTTGATTTTATTTTGGGGGATCATAATATGTCAGGCGTATATACATAATCACGATAATTAATTTAATTAAGAGCACGCCTAAAAGCATACTACCGTATTCATGAAGTAACTAATTTCCTAAAGTTTGAGATGATTGTAAAAAGTCTCTGAGTTATGGAATTATTTTGAAGAAGTGTGTAATTTGATCATAGTTAAGTTAAATCATTAAATCAAGTTGTGAAATACTATCACGACCCCAAATCCCCAACCGCGAGGTCGTGATGGCGTTAGTTCACTTACTAGACAAGCCAACATTAGTACCCAATTAATCATTTTAAAAATAATTCACTACAAAATATGCAAAATTTGCGGAGGTTTTATTTGCATATTGCGGAGGTCAGTAACCTCTGCAATTTGTTGTTACGGCGGTTTCCAAAACCCCCCGCAATAATGTTCACCGCAATCAATTTGCGGGGGGTTTTTCGGAGACCGCCGTTATCATATAGCGGCGGGTATTTAGCGGCGGTCTAACCTCCGCAATTCGATAGTTTGACTTTTTAAGAACACACGTATAAAAAATATAGCGGCAGTCAAAACCCCTACAATATTTTTATTTAACCCCTGCAAGTTTAAACACAATATTATTATACATTAAATTGCGGCAGTTATAACCTCCGCTATTTATTGAATTTTTTATTTTTTTTTGGCAATTGTTATACCCATAAATGATCCGATTTCAATTATGTTAATATAATGAAGCATCATCAGATTATATAGAATCAAGTAACATCAATATATTAATAAACTACATTAAAGTAAATTATCATTAGTCTCAAAAACTTGCTTTAAACACAACTACTCCATCAATTAAACACAAAATATCAGTATTATAGTTGGTCTTAAAACAAACTTTAAACAGAACATTTATTCCGACTATTATGGACAAAAGATCTCCTATGACCATTCAATCGAGTACGATACATTTTCAAGCAACTTCAATGGTTGTCGTTAGGATTACTTCCACCAGATGATCTTCTTACATCCATGGGTGAAATGGATCAGCTAGCCGCATCACTTGGCTAAAAAAATCAAAATAAAATATAATTAACGAAAAGTACCTCAACAATATCCTAATTAATAATCACTTAACTTCAGTCAAGTAACAGTAACTTCAAGAATTACTTTCCTCCCGATCTAACTTCAAAAGTAACAGGGACAGTTAGAGATAAATAAGTCCCCTATGGAAATTGAAATGACAGTTGATGCTGCTGTTACAAAGTTCAAGAAGGTAATTTAGGTAATTTTACTTCTAGATCGAAACAGAACTGGCCATACTAAATAAGTTTAGTTTGCAATTTTAATACATTTCAGTTTTTCAGTACTTACACATTTGATATTATTCATATAAAACATATGTATGTATCTTTTTCTAACAAACTAATAACAAAAATATATCACATAAAATGGATTTGGGGGGTATTTTCCATTGTATTTGTCACTAGCTCTAGCTTGTATAGATATGGAAAAACTAAAGTGACATGATTCTTCAATAGAGTTTAAATTATATATATGGACAGTGTAAATTTTCTTACAATATCAGTTCGATTTAATCGGCAATAACAGTTTATGTTATTTTTCAAGTTATTAAACCAAAAAATACATCCAAGCAGAAGTATCCTCGTTGTTATATATATGGACAGTATCCTCGTTGTCTGTTTCAGTATGTACCAAGAACTAAATTCCAAGCAGAAAATCTTTATTCAGTGAATAGAACAAGAAATATAGCATCAAAATGCCATCCCCAACTTTAAACCCCGAAAATAATAAATATATTATACATACAGCCAATTCGGAACCTGCAGAAACCAAATTGTAAACTCATATTAAATTCTAATTCCCAGAAATAACACATTTCGAAAACTGCATATTTGTAAACATCACCAACTAAATCGCAACTCCAGAAAAATAGTTTTCAAACACATAAAGCACATCTACAACAAAACGAATTTTGAATCTGGAAAGGAAAAAAAATTAACATTCAACACTATGAAGAAAACTAAAAACCTGTTTCTACTTTAGTTGTGCTCTTTGAACAGTACTAAAATAGTACCTTGAGACTGATTCAAACACAATGCAGAGCAAAAAGAGGAGCGATTGACAATTGCGTCTTCTCTGAAGGTCCCCTGGAGTTCTAAAATACACATGCAAAAGAAAATATTTCAATTAAGATCCAAATCACAGAAATTAACCTACAAAATACACAAAAAATCTAAATTTTAGAACCTATAATACCTAATGCCAAAGGAGAAAGAGGACTTACATCTCGATTTCAACAAAAAGTGTTATATCCTTCTTCAAAATACATCGATTCTACTAAATTACTGCTCCTTTTTGTTGAGAATCGAAAAACATCAAGATGAAAGAAAGAGAAAAAGATAGAAAATGGAAAACACAAATTAACAGAGAAAATAAACTTAAAACTCACATGCATGAAGAAAGCTTTCTAGGTTGATTTTACAAAAAAGCAAAATCAAAGGATTGGGAGCTTCAGATCTTTTCGAGCCTTATTGTGAAGAGGAATTTGTATGAAAGAGCAAAATCAAATAAACTTACTTCCAATTGATTTATAGATCTGAAGTTTTCTGGGTTGATAGCTTTCAAGGTTGATTTTACAAAAAAGCAAAATCAAAGCAGAGAGCAAAATCAAAAGAAGAATTTGGATTTCTAGAGAGCTGCACGTGCTTGAGCAGAGAAGCTACACGGGCTTGAGCAGAGAAGCTATGGAAGACAGACATACGTACAATATTGCAAGCAAGCATGAGATAATTTTGTAAGAAAAGCTAAAGAAATCGGAGAATGAGAAAGGGGTTTGGGAATGAAAGAGGGTTTTTTTTAATTTGAAGGGTAGTTGAAAATAAGAAAGGGGTTAGTGGGCGCTATTTTACTCTAGCACATAGAAATTTGGGAATAAAAGAGAGGGAAAGAATTAAAAAATGAGGGAAACATTGGGGGTTAGTGGGAGCTATTTTTTTAAGGTTTGCGGAGGTTACTGACCGTCGTAAATATAATATATTTGCGGGGGTAAATAAATCCCTACAATTTAATATTGATTGCGGAGGTTATAGTAACCGCCGCAATAAAACCTCCGCAAATTTAGCGTTTTTTTGTAGTGATTGAAAGCAATTTGATAAGAATTAAAGCTATAAAATTCCAAGGTAAATATAATAATTCCAACACCGACAAGCCAAAACCCGGAATCTAGTGTCATAAGTACATGAGCATACTAAAAGTGCTACAACCAATGCCAGAAGGAATTACAACTGTTTGAATTAGAATAAACAGTAAAACAGGATAGGGAATGGGACTTTAGGGTAGGCGACCGCCATGCAGGTCTACCTCAAATCTCCAAATGCTGATGTGATTCGGGCCGTAACTCTGCTAAATGCCGCTGGGACCAACTTCAGAATCTGCACAAGAAGTGTAGGTTTGTAGCATGAGTAACAACTGACCCAATATACCCCGTAAGTATCGAGTCTAACATCAACGATGTAGTGACGAGGCTATAACAAGCCACCTAATAAAAACCTGTGCAAATATATACATAAAGCAACAGAACTAAGGCAGAGCAATTAAAAAGTAATAACGAGGAGGAAACGTATAAGAAGGGGGCATGATCAGAACAGTAAGTACAAATCACTAATAAGCCTATTTCCGAAATAATCAATAATGCAGCCAAATTATTCGCAAATTCGAAAATCAGGTAAAGCAATTAGATCATCAATGGCACGACGTTACCCTTTGTGTTTTTACTCTTATCATCACCATGTAATAAGATAAATGCAATAGCGCGGCATTATCCTTCGTGCTTTTACTCTCATCCTCACCATATGATAACGATATGATAAATAAAATGGCACGACATCACCCTTCGTGCTTTTACTCTCATCCTCACATGATATAATAGATGATAATAAAGCAATTAAGTGCATCACCCTTCGTGCTTTAATCCTCACATTCACTCATATATATATATATATATATATATATATATATATATATATATATATATATATATATATATATATATATATATATGGGGAACAACAATGGTTTCGTGATTTTTACTCTTCCTCACCAAGCAACAACGATAATACAAAGTATCAATCAAGGTGGAATACCTATTTCAACATCAAATGTGATGTTATGATAAACAAATATAACTTCCGATATCCCAACAACTTCAAGTTAATCAATAACACGAAAGCTAACAATCAAGAATAACAATCTAACTAAAGCATATAAGCCAAAGTAAAAGAATCAACATGGTAAAATAAATCAATTTCCATCCGCATGCTCTAACCTGACGACGCATATACTTGTCACTCTACATATACATCGTCCCCACATGTAATTCATATAGAAAATAGAATAATTAGTCCTAATTCCCTCAAGTCAAAGTTAAACATGACACTTACCTCACTCCGCAACTAAATCAATCAATCCATCACGCCCTTGCCTTTTGAACAAGTCTCTAAACCAACCAAATCTAGCCTTTCGATGAAACTATTCAAAATAAGCTTTAGAAACTAGAATCCAATGAAAAAGGTTCAATTTTGATCATTTTTTAAAAAGTCAACAAAAGTCAACCCCGGGCCTACTTGGCCGAAATTCAAAATTCGGACAAAAACCCGATTACCCATTCACCCCGAGCCCGGTTATGTAATTTATTTCGAAATCCGACCTTAATTTTACAAAATCCCTAATTTCTACCATAGAATTCAAAGATTTGATGTTAAAATCTCCTGAAATGTAACGGGGAATTGATAGAGAATGATTTAGAGTTACTCATCACTGAATTTGGGAAGAAATAATTCTTCACAAATTGCCTCTAGAGTGTTTGGGGTTGAGAAATGGTGTAAAATGAGCTAAGTCCCATTTTCCCCCTTTTTTACCCAGCTGCAGGTGTCGCATTTGCGATGTGATGCCCGCAAATGCGACACACGGATTGCAATTACGATCAGTGCATCAGAGCACCCAACGTAGCAAATACGAAAAAGTCCTCGCAAATGCGATCTGCCCACTGACCGCAAATGCGAGCTAAGCTTCGCATTTGCGAAGCTGTCTGTCACCAGTCCCTAGTCGCAAATGCGATTCAAAGGTCGCAAATGCGAACTCCCAGAGTCCGCAAATGTGATCTAATGTTCGCAAATTCAAAATGCCAACCCACCAGCCCCTTATCACAAATGCGATCATAGAACCGCAAAAGCAAGCTCGCAAGTGTGAGCCACACCTGAGACACCAGCAGTTTTGCACCAACAATCCTTAAACCAACTAAACTCATCCGATACACACCCAAAACTCACCCGAGCCCCTTGGTCTCCAAACCTAACATTCACACAAGTGTAATAACATTATACAAACTTTCTCTCTACCTCAAATCAGCAAAATAATATCAAATAACAAGAATTGATCTTCAAAACTCAAGAATTTTCAACTTAAACTCAATTTTCACAATTTCGCACATAATGCGCCAAAACGCGTTTGGGTCACCCCAGACCCCAACCAAACATGTGTACAAGTTCAAATACATTATACGAACCTACTGGGATCGTCAAAACACCGATCCGGGGTCGTTTACGTAAAATATTGACCGTGGTCAACTCTAGCCTTATTTTTAGTCAAAATTTTTATTTCTTTCAAAATTTCACATAAAAACTTTTCGAAAAGCGACACGGACCATGCACGCAAATAAAGAAATATCAAATAAAGTTAATAGAGATCTCGATATACCAAAATAAAGGCTAGTATTCAAAACAACCTATCGGATCGTGCATTCTCCACCTCTAAAAGAAACGTTCTTCCTCGAACGGACAGAGAAAAGTACCTGGACTGGTAAAAGGTTGGGGGTATCTACTCCGCATATTGGACTCAGACTCTCACGTAGCCACCTCGATCGACTGACCTCTCCACTACACTTTTACAGTAGGAAAACTCTTGGATCTCAACTGCGAACCTGCAGGTCTAGAATAGCTACCAGCTCTTCCTTATAGGTAAGATTTTCATCAACCTGCACTGTGATGAAGTCTAAAACATGTGATTTATCCTCATGGTACTTCCAAAACATGAAAATATGAATTACCGGATGTACCCCTGCTAGGCTAGGAGGCAATGCAAGCCTATAAGCAACCTCCTCAACTCTCTCCAAGATCTCAAACGGGCAAATAAACCTCGGGCTCAACTTGCCCTTCTTCCTGAACCGCATCATGCCCTTCATAGGTGACACCCGGAGGAGAACCCTCTCACCCACTATATAGGCTACATCTCGGACCTTCCGATCTGCATAACTCTTATATCTGGATTAAGCTGTTCAAAGTCACTCCATAATCACCTTAACCTTCTCCAAAGCATTATAGACCAAATCAGTGCCCAACAATCTAGCCTCATCTGGCTCAAATCAACCAATCGACGAGCGACAACGCCTCCCATTTAAGGCCACATAAGGAGCTATGTGAATGCTTGACTGGAAGTTGTTTTTGTAGGCGAATTTCGGTAGCAGAAAAAACTGGTCCCGTAAACCCCGAAATCCATAATGCAGGCGCGTAACATGTCCTTCAAAATCTGAATAGTGAGCTCGGACTATCCATCCATCTGAGGATGAAATATTGTGCTCAGGTCGAACGGCGTGCCCAACTCACACTGCATGACTCTCCAAAAATATGATGTGAACTGTGTGCCTCGATTAGAAATGACGGAAATGGACACTTCATGTAGACAGGTAATCCCTGGATGTAAATCTGAGTCAACCGCTTTGAAGAATAGGAAGCCGCCACCGGAATGAAGTGTGCAGACTTAGTTAACCCATCCACAATAACTCAGACTATGTCAAATTTAATCAAGGTCTGTGGTAAGCCTACCATAAAATCCATAGTGATGCGCTCCCACTTCCACTCCGGTATCTCCAATCTCTAAGTCAATCCACTCGGTTTCTAATGTTCATACTTCACATGTTGATAATTCAAACACTGATATACATAAGTAAAAATTTCTTTCTTTATTCTTCGCCACCAATAATATTGTTTCAAGTCACGGTACATCTTCGTGACACATGGGTGAATGGAATAGCGCAAACTGTGAGCCTCCTCAAGGATGAACTCTCTCAACCCATCAATATTTAGAACACAAATCCGACCTTGAAGCCGCATAACACCATCATCACCAATCACAACCTCCTTAGCACCATACTGTTACACGGTATCCTTTAACACTAACAAGTAAGGATCATCAAACTAGCGAGTCTTGAAATGCTCCAATAGCAATGACTGTGCCACAACGCATGAAACAACACGGGTATGCTCCGAAATATCCAATCTCACAAACTGATTGGCCAAGACCTGAACATCTATGGCGGCATCTCCACTATTGGTAAATATGCCAAACAACCCATGCTCTCAGCCTTCCTACTCAACGCATCAGTCACTACAATGTTTTTTCCCGAATGATATAATATGGTGATATTATGGGTCAACTTGGTCATTGGGGGTGAGATTGATGAAAACACTCCACGAGCCCTTTTGAGGATGAACTTTCTCAACCCATCAACATTTAGAAAACAAATTCGACCTTGAAGCTGTATAACACCATCATCACCAATCACAACCTCCTTAGCACTATGATGCTGCACAGTATCCTTTAACACCAACAAGTAAGGATCATCAAACTGGAGAGCCTTGAAATGCTCCAATAGAGATGACTTTGCCACAACGCAAACAAGAACACAGCTAGGCTAAGAAACATCCAATCTCACAAACTTATTGTCCAAAGCCTGAACATCCATGGCTAGTGACCTCTTTGCTACCGGTAAATATGCCAAACTGCCCATGCTCTCTACCTTCCTACTCAATGCATCGGTCACTACATTGGTTTTCCCTGAATGATATAATATGGTGATATCATAGCCTTTCAACAACTCTAACAATCTCTGTTGATGCAAATTAAGATCTTTCTATTTTAACATGTGCTGGAGACTCCGATGGTCGGTATAGACCTCACAATGAACGTCGTACAGATAGTGCTTCTACATCTTCAATACGTAAACAATGACTACTAACTCTAAGTCATGTACATGGTAATTATTCTCATGAACCTTCAACAACCGAGACGTGTAGGAAATCACCCTATCGTCCTGCATTAATACCGCACCATGCCCAATATGCAAGGCATCACAATACACGGTGTAAGATCCCAAACCAGTAGGCAACACCAATACCGAGGTTATAGTTAATGCAGTCTTGAGCTTCTGAAAGCTCAACTCACACTTGTCGGACCATCTGAAAAGAGCACCCTTTTGGGTCAACTTGGTCAATGGGGCTGAGATTGATGAAAACCCATCCATGAACCGGCGATAGTAACCTGCCAAGCCCAAGAAGCTCCGAATCTCTGTAGCTAAAGTAGGTCTAGGCTAGTTCTGAACTGCCTCAATCTTCTGAGGATCAACCTTAATGCCATCGGAAGATACAACATGGCCCAAAAAGGCAATCGAGTCCAACCAAAACTCGCACTTTAAGAACTTGGCATATAAGTGACAATCCCACAGAGTCTGAAGTACGATCTGCAGATGCTGCTCATGCACCTCTCGACTGCGGGAGTAAACCAAAATATCATCAATGAAGATGATCACAAAAGAATACAGATAGGGCTTGAACTCCAATTCATCAAATCTGTAAAGGCTGTAGGGGGCATTAGTCAAGTCAAATGACATCACTAAGAACTCGTGGTGACCATATCCGAAAAGCCATATTAGGGACATCAGATGCCCTAATCTTCAACTGATGGTAGCCGGATCTCAAGTCGATATTTGAGAGCACCTTGGCACCCAGAAGCTGATCAAATAAGTCATCAATCCTCGGCAACAGATATTTATTCTTTATAGTGACCTTGTTCAACTGTCGGTAATCTATATGCATCCTCATCGTCCCATCCTTCTTCTTCACAAACAACACCGTTGCACCCCAAGGCGAGACACTAGGTATAATGAATCCCTTATCAAGATAATCCTGCAACTGCTCCTTCAATTCTTTCAACTCAATTGAGGGCATACGGTATGGTGCTGAAGAAATGGGTTGAGTGTCCGGAACCAAGTCAATGCTGAAATCGATATCCCGGTCGGTTGGCATCCCCGAAAAATTTGTAGGAAGTACCTCTAAAAACTTGCGCACAACTGGTACTGAATCCATGGAAGGAACCTCCGCACTAGGATCACCAATATAGGACAAATAGGCTAGACATCCCCTATCGACCATATACTGAAGCTTCACATAAGAAATGACCCTACTAGTGGAATGACTAGGAGTCATTCTCCACTCAAATCGAGGCAACCCTGGCATAGCTAAGGTTACAGTCTTGGCGTGAAAATCCAAGATAACAATATATCGTGACAACTAGTCCATGCCCAAGATAACATCAAAGTCATCATGCTACGTAAAAAAAGATCTACCCTCATCTCATAGCTCCCGATAGAGACTATACACAAACGGTAAATACGGTCTACCACTATAGAATCTCTCACAGGTGTAGACACATAAACAGGAGCACTCAAGGAATGACGAGACACATTTAGATATGAAGAAAAATAGGATGACATATAGGAATAAGAGAGTCCGGATAAAATAAAATTGATGCATCTCTATGTCAAACTGGTATAATACCTGTGATGACCGCATCAGATGACTATGCCTCAGGTCTAGCTGGAAATGCATAAAAATGGGGCTGAGCCCCACCACTCTAACCTCCACCTCTCGAACGGCCTCTCCCTGGATGGCCTCCACCTCTAATGGCCTGACCACTACCTCGGGCTGCCTGACCCCCGCCTCTAGCTGGCTGAGCGGGTGGTGGAACAACCAGTGCAGAACCATGGCACTAGTACCTTGTTGTGGTATGGTTCTATGTGATCTAAGTCAAAACCTCGTGACGTGCCTTGAATCTCCATAAGTATAACAAGTCCTTGGCTGCTATGACTACTAACCCTAAAACTGACCATGTTGACCTGAATAATCACCTAGATAACTTTGAATTAGAGGTGCATTGAGCGAAGCAGAATATGCGTTGTATGCTAGCTACTTAGGATGAGACCCACAAGAACTACAACTACCAGAAGCACCATGAGATACCTGAAGCGCTGACTAAATCATCCTGGGAGGATGGCCTCCACCAAAAGAACCACTGCCTCCAAACGAGGCACTATCGAAACCACCGAAATGATGAGGCCTTTTCTTAGATCTGCCTCTCTACCCTAACCATGAACCCTCTCGATCCATCTAGCAATCTCTACAACCCACTGGAAAGAAATATCATCCCTAGTTTCCTTGGCCATCTATAGCCTGATACCAAAAGTAAGGCTATCAATGAATCTCCTAACTCTCTCACTCTCAGAGGGAGCAAGACAACTGCATGGCGAGCTAAATCCATGAATCTGGTCTCGTATTGGGTAATAGTCATTCTGCCATGTTAGAGGCACTCAAACATGCGACGGTACTCCTCCCTGAGAGTAAAAGGGATGAACTTCTCCAAGAAAAGCTGTGGAAGTTGATCCCAAGTGAGTGGAGGCGATCATGATGGTCTGGCTCGAACATAGTCCTGCCACCACCTCTTGGCAGAACCATGCATCTAAAATACTGCAAAGTCAACTCCATTGGACTTCACTATACCCATGTTGCGCAACACCTCGTGGCAACGGTCAATGAAATATTATGGGTCCTCAGATAGTGTGCCATCAAAGTAAATAAGAAATAACTTAGTGAACTTGTCTAACCTCTTCAACCCCTCAGAAGACATCACATGCCTCTCCTCGGTCTGTGTATCAACAATAGGCTGGACCACTTTAACTGGCGGAATTGTCACAGTCTGATATCTGTGAGCTATTTGCTATGGTGTGTGAGTAGTCAGAGTCTGGGTTCCTCCCCCAGCCTGAGAGACAGCTGGTGCCATAGGAAATGCATCGGTTTGTTCCACCATCTCCATAAGGTCCACTAAGCAAACTAGAGCGTCTTGAAGTACCAGGGTAGCAATAAACCCCTCCGGGAGCTGAGCTGGTCCAACTGGAAAGGTCTGAACATGGACCTCCTCCTCTTGCTCGATCTGAGGCTCTAAATAGGTGTTGCTGCATATGATCTAGGCTGAGCTCTGCCTCTAGCTCGACCTCGACCCCGGCCTCTACCTCTGGTAGTGGCAGCAACCTGGGCCACGGCTCCTAACCCGCCATAGATGTTGTGTGTGTCCTCACCGTCTGTGATAGAACAAGAATAGAATGATTTAAATTTTAGCGTTAGAATAAATAAAGAAACAAAATTCTCACTCTATCGTGTCCTCACGACGGAGTGAGAAAGAAACAAAATTTTCCTAAACCTTATAGCCTCTAGAAGATAAGTAAAGACATTTTCGTACCTATCCTCCAGACTCTATTATGCTTGCTCATGACTCGTGAGACCTAGGCAACCTAATACTCTGATACCAACTTGTCACGACCCCAAAACCCTAACCACATAGTCGTGATGACGCCTAATGTCCACTTACTATGCAAGCAAACATAAGTACCCAATTAATCATTTTTAAACAATTGAAAGCAATTTGATAAGAATTATAGCTATAAAATTCCAAGTTAAATATAATAATTCCAACTATTCAAATTATAATAAACAGTAAAACGGGATATGGAAGGGGACTTCAGGGACTGCGACCTCCATGCAGGTCTATCTCAAGTCTCAAAATGCCGAGGTGATCTGGGTCATAACTCTACTAAACACCGCTGGGACCAACTCCAGAATCTGCACAAGAAGTGTAGTAGTGTAGCATGAGTACAACCGACCCAATGTACTATGTAAGTGTCGAGTCTAACCTCGACGAGGTAGTAACGAGGCTCTGACAAGACACCTACTAAAAACATATGCATATATATACATAAGGCAATAGAACTAACATACAGAGTAATTAAAGTAATAACAAGGAGGGAATTACGATCAGTGCATCAGAGAACCCAACGTCGCAAATGCGACAATATTCTCGCAAATGCGATCTGCCCACTAACCGCAAATGTGAGCTAAGCTTCGCATTTGCGAAGCTGCCCGTCCCCAGTCCTAGTCGCAAATACGATTCAAAGATCGCAAATGCGAAATACTGTGATGACCCAAAATGTCATCTTATGTTTTAGAACAAGAATCTGTGCTCTTAAGCCTTAAAAATCTCATTTTACCCTCCTCGATTTGCGTGCACAGTCTGGGCAGGTTTCTGGAAAGCTTTTATGTTGAAAACTAATGAAAATAAGAATTTTTAACTTAAAGGTTGATTTTAGTTGACTTCGGTCACCATTTTTGGTAAACGGGCCCGGATTCGTACTTTGACTATCTCGGTAGGTCTGTATTGAATTATGGGACCTGGGCGTATGCCCGGAATCGAATTTGGAGGTCCCTAGCTTGAGTTATGAATTTTTGATAAAAATTAAAAGTTTAAAATATTTATTTTTAAGAATTGATTGATATTTGGCAATGTTAGTATCGGGTACGTATTTTGGTTCTGGAGCCCGGTACATGTTCATTATGATATTTAAGACATGTCTGTGAAATTTGGTGAGAAATGGAGTTGATTTAACGTGATTCAGACGTCAAGTTGAGAAAATAGAAATTTTAGTGTTCTTGAGAATTTCATTTGAATTGGTGCTAAATTTAGAGTTCTAGGTGTTATTTTGGCAATTTGATCATGCGAGCAGGTCCGTATGATGTTTTTAGACTTGTGTGCATGTTTGGTTTGGAGCCCCGAGGGCTCGGATGAGTTTCGGATAGGCCACGGGATGTTTTGGACTTGGGAAAAATCTAGTTTTCTGCAAATTTTGGTGTCTGTCATATCCTTCTTCGTGTTTGCGAAGGTCCTCTCGCGAACACGAAGAGTAACCTGATGAGGCTGAGACTTCTTTTTCGCGAATGCGAAGGCCTGGTCATGAATGCGAAGTGATGGGAGGATTTACCCTTCGCGAACACGACCGGCTCAATGCGAACGCGAAGCATGTGGGGACCTGGGGGGGGGGGGGGGGGGGGTTGGTCGTTCCCTCATCGCGAACGCGATCAACGTCTCGCGAACGCGAAGGCCAGGGGGAGTAACCATCGCGAACTCAAAATGGGTCTCACAAACGCGAAGGCTTAGCATTCAGTACCCTTTGCGAATGCGTTAGTGGCCTCGCGAACGCGATGCACAATGTCGCCCAGTGCATAAAACAGAATCAAACACGGGTTTAAGCCATTTCTTCAACGTTTTTCAAGAACCAAACGGGTAGAGGCGATTTTCAAGAGTCATTTTCTTCCCCAAAGTGTTGGTAAGTTATTCTAAACCATTTTCTTTCAATTACCCATTACATTACTTGAATTATCAACCGAAAATCTAGAGTTTTTATGGTAGAATTAGGGGTTAGGGTAGAAACTAGGAATTTCGGAAATTTAGGGATTTAGACCTCGATTTTAGGTCGGATTCCAAAACTATTTACATATTTGGGCTTGGGGGTGAATGGGTAAAAGGATTTTGGTTCGAACCTCGGGTTTTGACCAAGCATGTCCGGGGTCGATTTTTTGACTTTTTGGAGGAAAATTTGGGAAATTTAATTTATGCAATATAATTGATTCCTTTAGCAATATTTGATATTATTGAGTCATTTTTTAATAGATACGAGTGGTTTGGAGGTGAATTTCAAAGGAAAAGCTGTGATTGAGAATTAAGTGGCCTTCGGAGCGAGGTAAATGTTGTGTCTAACCTGACTTGAGGAAATTATGAACCTTTGATTATTTGCTAAGTGAAATTCATGTGAGCGGCGTATATGTGAGGTGACGAGTACCTATGCGCCGTCAATTTACCTAATTTTCCATGTTTCTCTATTTTTCTGATATTGTCTCATTCCTATGCCAAATTGCTGCGTGTTATACTAGTGTTGTTCAAATTATCATTCTTATCCGGTTTACGGAATTTTCGGGTGATAATTGAGTTTTATTTTCAAAGTTGAGATTGATATTATGGAACCAAATGTTGAAGTAAGGTTTGTACTTATTATTCTATCTCCCTGTTATTATTTATGTATTGCATTATGGTAAGGGAGAGTGTTAATGCACGAAGGGTGATATCGTGCAATATTGTGAGTGTTAATGCACGAAGGGTGATGCCGTGTCGTATTGTGAGTATTAATGCACGAAGGGTGATGTCGTGCCATATTGTGAGTGTTAATGCACGAAGGGTGATGTCGTGCCATATTGTGAGTGTTAGTATACGAAGGGTGATGTCGTGCCATGATATGAGAGTAAAAGCACGAAGGGTGATGCTGTGCCGTTTCTATTAATTTTGTGGTGACATTGAGAGTAAAAGCATGAAGGGTGATGCCGTGCATTCTTCTTTACTGTATTCACTATTCCTGTTGATTCATGGTATATTGACTGCTCTGGTGATCATTCTGTTGTAGTTCTTTATCCTGTACTCCCCTCAGTATGTCTCCCCTCCCGACATTTCCTGTTTAGTTCTTCATTCCTGTTATTTGCGTATACACTGTTAAATTGTACAGGTTGATTGTAGGTTCCTTGCCTTAGCCTCGTCACTACTTCGTCGAGGTTAGGCTCGACACTTACCAGTACATGGGGTCGGTTGTACTTATACTGCACTCTGCACTTTCTGTGCAGATTTTGATACCGGCTCAGGTTGATCGAGATTTGCTACTGGTCCACTGTCCATAGACTCAAGGTAGATCTGTCGGCGTTCACAAACCTTGAAGTCCCCGTCTATCTTTTATGTCCTACTGTTTTCTTTCATTCACACAGTTGTATTTCTTTCAGACTATTACTTGTAGTAAATTCTAGAATGCTCGTGAATTGTGACTCCAGATCCGGGTGGTAGTAGTTAATATAGATTTATGATATTCCGCACTTGTTATATTTCATCGTAGTTAATTATTGCTAATTACTGAACGGAAATAAGGAACTGGTGAATGATTCTCTAACGTTGGCTTGCCTACCAAGGAAATGTTAGGCGCCATCGCGGTCCCGTCGGTGTGAAATTTTGGGTCGTGATAGTTGGCATCAGAGCACTAGGTTGCCTAGGTCTCACGATTCACGAGCAAGCTTAGTAGAGTCTGGAGGATCGGTACGGAGACGTCTGTGCTTATCTTCCAGAGGCTATGAAGTTTAGGAACAAGTTTCAATTCTTTTCTTCTTTGTCGTGCAATTTTGCTTTCTCAATGCTGATTGAACTCTCCTACTCTTATTCTCTCGTAGATGGCGAGAACACGTACTGCTTCCTCAACTGAGCAGCAGCCAGAGCCTCCAGTGGCAGCTCCTACGCGGGGCAGAGGTCGAGGCCGAGGCAGTGCCAGAGGCCGAGGCAGGGGCAGGGCTCAGCCTAGGGCCCGAGCAGCAGCCCCAGCAATGGAGCCTCAGATAGATCTTGATGAGGAGGTTCCAGCCCAGACTGTTCCTGCCGGACCTGCTCAGGTTCCGGAGGGGTTCATTGCTACCCCAGTACTTTAGGACGCTTTGGTCCGTTTGGTGGGCCTTATGGAGAGTGTGGCCCAGACTGGCACATTTCCCATGGCACCAGTAGTCTCTCAGGCTGGAGGAAGAGCCCATACTCCTACCACTCCTACTCCGGAGCAGATAGCTCCCCAGTATCACGCTCCAGCAACTCAGCCAATCGGATTAGTTCAGTCGGTTATTGCGGCGCAGGTTGGAGATGGGCCAGCTATGTCTTCTGAGGCTTTATGGAGATTGGACAGGTTTACCAAGCTCTTTCCTGTTCACTTCATTGGTGCTTCTTCAGAGGACTCCCAGGAGTATCTTGACAGTTGTCACGAGGTTCTATAGAACATAGGTATAGTGGAGACCAATGGGGTCGATTTTGCTGAATTTTAGATGATTGGTTTTGCCAAGAAATGGTGGAGAGATTACTTGTTGACCAGACCAGTTGGGTCACCTGCTCTTACTTGGGACCAGGTCTCTCAGCTCTTCATAGAGAAGTTTCTGCCTATCACATTGAGAGAGGAGCGTCGCCGTCAATTTGAGCGTCTCCAGCAGGGAAGTATGACTGTTACTCAGTATGAGACCCATATTTTGTATTTGGCCCATCATGCCATTCTTCTGCTTCCCACTGAGAGAGAGAGAGAGGGTGAGGAGGTTTATTGATGGACTTGCTCAGCCTATCAGATTGCAGATGGCTAAGGAGACTGGGAGTGAGATTTCTTTTCAGGCGGCTGCTAATGTCGCCAGACGAGTCGAGATGGTTCTTACTCAGGGAGGTCAGGGGTCTGACAAGAGGCCTCGTCATTTCGGTGAGTTCAGCGGTGCCTCATCTAGAGGAAGGAGTACTTTTGGTAGAGGCCATCCTCCCAGAACGTTTCATTCAGCACTCCAGGCTTCCCATGGTGCCTCAGGTGGTCGTGGCCCTCAGATACATTATTCTGACCAGCTAGCCTACAGTGTACCACCAGCTCCTATTAGTACACCTCCACTCCAGAGTTATCAAGGTGGTCATTCAGGTCGACATGATCAGTTTCAGGGTCAGCAGTCATAGCAGCCGAGATTATGTTATACTTGTGGTGATCCGAGGCACATTGCTAGATTTTGCCCTCGGGCAACGGGCATCTCACAGTATCATAGTTCTCGTGCCATGGTTCCGGCACCAGTTGCTGCACCACCTGCTCAGCCAGCCAGAGGCAGGGTCAGGCAGCCAGAGGTAGGGGCTAGACAGTTAGAGGTGGAAGTCAGGCTGTTAGAGGTGGAGACCAGCCAGCTAGAGGTCATCCCAGGGACGTAGTTCAGGGTGGTGGGGCCCAGCCCCGGTGTTTTGCTTTCCCAGCTAGGCCTGAGGCTGAGTCATCTGACGTTGTTATCACATGTACTGTTTCAGTTTGCAGTAAAGATGCTTCAGTTCTATTTGATCCGGTATCTACTTACTCCTATGTGTCATCTTATTTTGCTTCCTATTTGGTTGTGCCCCATGATTCTTTGAGTGCTCCTATGTATGTGTCCACACCAGTGGGAGATGCTATTGTTGTAGATCGTATTTATCGTTCATGTGTGGTCACCATTGGGAGTCTTGAGACTCGTGTAGATCTTCTACATCTCGATATGGCTGATTTTGATGTCATACTGGGTATGGATTGGCTGTCACCTTATCATGCTATATTAAATTGTTACGCCAAGATGGTGACCTTAGCCTTGCGGGGGTTGCCTCGATTAGAGTGGAGAGGGAATCTTGGCCGTTCTGCCAGCAGGGTTATCTCTTATGTGAAGGCTCGGCATATGGTCGAGGAGGGGTGTCTAGCTTATTTGGCTTATGTCCGCGATTCTAGTGTGGAGGTTCCTTCCATGGACTCAGTACCAGTTGTTCGTGAATTTCCAGAAGTATTTCTTGCAGATTTGTCGGGGATGCCACCCCACATGGATATTGACTTCTCTATTGATTTGGCTCCGGGCACTCAGCCTATTTCCATTTCGCCCTATCGCATGGCCCCGCCAGAGTTGAAAGAATTGAAGGAGCAGTTGCAAGATTTGCTTGATAAGGGCTTCATTAGACCTAGTGTCTCGCCCTGAGGTGCACCGGTGTTGTTTGTGAAGAATAAAGATGGATCGATGAGGATATGTATAGATTATCGGCAGTTGAACAAAGTCACCACCAAGAACAAATATCCATTGTCGAGGATTGATGATTTATTTGATCAGCTTCAGGGTGCCAAGGTGTTTTCATCTGTCTACCATCAGTTGAGGATTAGGGCATCTGATGTTCCTAAGATAGCTTTTCGGACTCGGTATGGGCATTATGAATTTCTAATGATGTCATTTGGGCTGACAAATTCCCCAACAACATTCATGGATTTGATGAACCGGGTGTTCAAACCCTACTTGGATTCCTTTGTGGTTGTGTTTATTGTTGATATCTTGATCTACTACCACAGTCGAGAGGAGCATGAGTAGCACTTCGGATCATTCTTTAGACTCTGAAAGACAGCCAGTTATATGCTAAGTTCTCAAAATGCGAGTTTTGATTGAGTTCGGTTGCTTTCTTGGGTCACGTTGTATCAGCAGAGTGTATTCATATGGATCCTAAGAAGATTGAGGCAGTCCAAAATTGGCCTAGACCCACGTCAGCTACATAGATCCGTAGTTTTCTGGGTTTGGCGGGCTATTACCGTCGATTTGTGGAGGGGTTTTCATCCATAGCAGCCCTGTTAACCAGATTGACCCAGAAGGATGCCCCGTTCAGGTGGTCAGACGAGTGTGAAGCGAGCTTTCAGAAGTTCAAGACTGCTTTGACCACGGCACCGATATTGGTGTTACCCACAGGTTCAGGATCTTATATAGTATATTGTGACGCATCTCGTATTGGTCTGGGTGCGGTATTGATGCAGGGTGGCAAGGTTATTGCATGTGCTTCGCGGCAGCTGGAGGTTCATGGGAAGAATTACCTTGTTCATGATCTAGAGCTGGCAGCCATTGTTCATGCGCTGAAGATTTGGAGGCACTATCTTTACGGCGTGCCATGTGAGGTATTCACTGATCATCGGAGCTTGCAGTATTTGTTCAAGCAGAAGGAACTTAATTTGAGGCAGAGGAGGTGGCTGGAGCTATTGAAAGACTATGATATCACCATATTGTATCATCCCGGGAAGGCCAATGTGGTGGCCGATGCTTTGAGTAGAAAGTCAGTCAGTATGGGTAGCCTTGCATATATTCCAGTTGGTGAGAGACCGCTTGTATTGGATGTTCAGGCCTTGGCCAACCAGTTCATGAGGTTAGATGTTTCTGAGCCCAGCCATATTTTAGCTTGTACAGTTGCTCGGTCTTCTTTATTTGAGCGCATCAGAGATCGGCAGGATGATGATCCTCATTTACTTGTCCTTAGAGACACAGTGTGGCACGGTGGTGCCCAGCAGGTTACTGTTGGAGATGACAGAGTTTTGAGGATGCAGGGTCATATTTTCGTGCCTAATGTGGATGGACTTCGTGAGTTGATCCTTGAGGAGTCCCACAGTTCCCGGTATTCTATTCATTCGGGCACCGCCAAGATGTATCAAGACTTGAGGCAGCATTATTGGTGGAGGCGAATGAAGAAGGACATAGTTGCCTATGTAGCTTGGTGCTTAAATTGCCAGCAGGTAAAGTGTGAGCATCAGAGGCCTGATGGTTTACATCAGAGGTTAGATATTCCTGAGTGGAAGTGGGAGCGTATCACTATGGACTTTGTTGTTGGACTCCCACGGACTCAGAGGAAGTTCAATGCAGTTTGGGTCATTATGGACAGGCTGACTAAGTCAGCGCATTTCATTCCTATGGCAGTTACCTATTCCTCGGAGCGGTTGGCAGAGATTTATATTCGTGAGATCATCCATCTTCACGGTGTGCCCGTGTCTATCATTTCTGATCGAGGTACACAGTTTACCTCGCACTTTTGGAGGGCAGTTCAGCAAGAGTTGGCTACGCGGGTTGAGTTGAGCACAGCATTTCATCCTCAGACGGACGGGCAATCCGAGCGTACTATTCAGATCTTGGAGGATATGCTCCGCACATATGTTATTGACTTTGGAGGTTCTTGGGATCAGTTTTTGCCATTAGCGGAGTTTGCTTACAATAACAACTACCAGTCGAGCATTCAGATGGCTCCTTATGAAGCATTATATAGTAGACGGTGTAGGTCGCCAGTTGGGTGGTTTGACCCGGGGAAGGCTCGGTTATTGGGTACAAATTTAGTTTAGGAGGCCTTGGACAAGGTCAAGATTATATAGGATCGACTTCGTGCAGCTCAGTCCAGGCAAAAGAGTTATGCTGACCGTAAAGTTCGTTATATTGCATTCATGGTTGGAGAAAGAATATTGCTTCGGGTATCGCCCATGAAGGGTGTTATGAGATTTGGGAAGAAGGGTAAGTTGAGCCCTAGGTATATCGGGCCATTTGAGATCCTCGAGAGAGTGGGGGAGGTAGCTTATAGACTTGCGTTGCCTCCAGGGTTATCGTCAGTTCATCCGGTATTCCATGTGTCTATGCTCCGAAAATATCATGGTGACCCGTCCCACTTGTTAGATTTCAGCTCTGTCCAGTTGGACAAGGATTTGACTTACGAGAAGGAGCCGATGGCCATTCCAGACTGGCAGGTTCGTCAGTTGAGGTGAAAGAGTTACCCTTTAGTTCGAGTGCAGTGGAGAGGTCAGCCTATTGAGGCAGCTACTTGGGAGTCCGAGTCCGATATGCGGAGTAGATATCCCCACCTTTTCACCAGCCCAGGTATTTTTCTATGTCTGTTCGAGGACGAACGGTTGTTTTAGAGGTGGAGAATGTGATGACCCAAAAGGTCATCTTATGTTTTAGAACTCGAATCTGCGCTCTTAAGCCTTAAAAATCTCATTTTTACCCTCCTCGATTTGCTTGCGCAGTCTGGGCAGGTTTCCGGAAAGCTTTTATGTTGAAAACTAATGAAAATAAGAATTGTTGCCTTAAAAGTTAATTTTAGTTGACTTCGGTCAATATTTTTGGTAAACGGACCCGGATCCATGCTTTGACGGTCCCTGTAGGTCCGTATCAAATTATGGGACCTGGGCGTATGCCCGGAATCGAATTTGGAGGTCCCTAGCTTGAGTTATGAATTTTTGATAAAAATTAAAAGTTTGGAAATTATTTGTTTTTAAGAATTGATTGATATTTGGCAATGTTAGTATTATTCAAGACATGTCTGTGAAATTTGGTGAGAAATGGAGTTGATTTGACGTGATTCGGACGTCCAGTTGAGAAAATAGAAATTTTAAAGTGTTCTTGAAAATTTCATTTGAATTGGTACTAAATTTAGAGTTCTAGGTCTTATTTTGGCGATTTGATCGTGCGAGTAGGTCCGTATGATGTTTTTAGACTTGTGTGCATGTTTGGTTTTGGAGCCCCGAGGGCTAGGGTGAGTTTCGGATAGGCCACGGGATGTTTTGGACTTGGGAAAAATATGGTTTTCTGCAGATTCCGGTGCCTATCATATCCTTCTTCGCGTTCGCGAAGGTCCTCTCGCGAACGCGAAGAGTAACCTGATGAGGCTGAGACTTCTTCTCCGTGAACACGAAGGCCTGGTCAGGAAAGCGAAGTGATGGGGGATTTACCCTTCGCGAAAGCGACCGGTTCAATGCGAACGCGAAGCATGTGGGGACCTGGGGGGGAGGGGGGTTTGGTCGTTCCTTCATCGCGAACGCGAGCAACGTCTCGCGAACGCGAAGGCCAGGGGGGAGTAACCATCGCGAACGCGAGCTGGGTCTCGCGAACACGAAGGCTTGGCAGTCAGTACCCTTCGCGAACGCAACAGTGGCCTCGCGAATGCGATGCAGACTGTCACCCAGTTCATAAAACAGAATCAAACACGGGTTTAAGCCATTTCTTCAACATTTTTCAAGAACCAAACTGGTAGAGGCAATTTTCAAGAGTCATTTTCTTCGCCAAAGTGTTGGTAAGTGATTCTAAACCATTTTCTTTCAATTACCCATTACATTCCTTGAATTATCAACCGAAAATCTACAGTTTTCATGGTAGAATTAGGGATTAGGGTAGAAATTAGGAATTTCGGAAATTTGGGGATTTAGACCTCGATTTGAGGTCGGAGTCCAAAACTAATTACATATTCTGGCTCGGGAGTGAATGGGTAAAAGGATTTTGGTCCGAACCTCGGGTTTTGACCAAGCAGGCCCGGGGTCGATTTTTCGACTTTTTGGAGGAAAATTTGGGAAATTTAATTTATGCAATATAATTGATTCCTTTAGCAATATTTGATATTATTGAGTCATTTTTTAATAGATACGAGTGGTTTGGAGGTGAATTTCAAAGGAAAAGCTGTGATTGAGAATTAAGTGGCCTTCGGAGCGAGGTAAGTGTTGTGTCTAACCTGACTTGAGGAAATTATGAACCTTTGATTATTTGCTAAGTGAAATTCATGTGAGCGGCGTATATGTGAGGTGAAGAGTACCTATGCGCCGCCAATTTACCTAATTTTCCATGTTTCTCTGTTTTTCTGATATTGTCTCATTCCTATGCCAAATTGCTGCGTGTTATACTAGTGTTGTTCAAATTATCGTTCTTATCAGGTTTACGGAATTTTCGGGTGATAATTGAGTTTTATTTTCAAAGTTGAGATTGATATTATGGAACCAAATGTTGAAGTAAGGTTTGTACTTATTATTCTATCTCCCTGTTATTATTTATGTATTGCATTATGGTAATGGAGAGTGTTAATGCACGAAGGGTGATGTCGTGCAATATTGTGAGTGTTAATGCACGAAGGGCGATATCGTGCCGTATTGTGAGTATTAATGCACGAAGGGTGATGCCGTGCCATATTGTGAGTGTTAAATGCATGAAGGGTGATGTCGTGCCATGATATTAGAGTAAAAGCACGAAGGGTGATGCCGTGCCGTTTCTATTAATTTTATGGTGAGATTGAGAGTAAAAGCACGAAGGGTGATGCCGTGCATTCTTCTTTACTGTATTCACTATTCCTGTTGATTCATGGTATATTGACTGCTCTGGTGATCATTCTGTTGTAGTTGTTTATCTTGTACTCCCTCTAGTATGTCTCCTCTCCCGATATTTCCTGTTTAGTTCTTTATTCCTATTATTTGCGTATACACTATTAAATTGTACAGGTTGATTGTAGGTGCCTTGCCTTAGCCTCGTCACTACTTCAACGAGGTTAGGCAGTTACCAGTACATGGGGTCGGTTGTACTGATACTGCACTCTGCACTTTCTGTGCAGATTTTGATACCGGCTCAGGTTGATCGAGATTTGCTACTGGTCCGCTGTCCGGAGACTCAAGGTAGATCTGTCGGCGTTCACAGACCTTGAAATCTCCGTCTATCTTGTATGTCCTACTATTTTCTTTCATTCAGATAGTTGTATTTCTTTCACACTACTACTTGTAGTAAATTCTAGAATGCTCGTGAATTATGACTCCAGATCCGGGTGGTAGTTGTTAATACAGATTTATGATATTCCGCACTTGTTATATTTCATCGTAGTTAATTATTGCTAATTACTGAACGGAAATAAGGAATTGGTAAATAATTCTCAAACGTTGGCTTGCCTAGCAAGTAAAATGTTAGGCGCCATCACGGTCCCGTCAGTGAGAAATTTTGGGTCGTGACAAATACCAACCCACAAGCCCCTTTTTGCAAATGCGATTATAGAACCGCAAAAGCAAGCTCGCAAGTACGAGCCAGATCTCGTAAATGCGAGATCTGCAAACCAGAGACACTAGCAGTTTTGCACCAACAATCCTTAAACCAACTAAACGCATCTGATACACACTCGAAACTCACCCGAGCCCCCCGGGCTCCAAACCGAACATGCACACAAGTGTAATAACAATATACAAATTTGCTCTCTACCTCAAATCATCAAAATAATATCAAATAACAATAATTGTTCTTCAAAACTCAAGAATTTTCAACTTAAACTCAATTTTCACAATTTCTCAACATAATGTGCCGAAACGCATCCCGGTCACCCCGGACCCCAACCAAACGTGCGTACAAGTCCAAATATATCATACAAACCTACAAGGATCGTCAAAATACAGATCTGGGGTCATTTATCCAAAATATTGATTGTGGTAAACTCTAGCCTCATTTTTAGTTAAAATTTTCATTTCTTTCAAAATGTCAGATAAAAGCTTTTCAAAAAGAGACAAGGACCATGCACACAAATCAAGAAATATCAAATGGAGCTAATTGAGGTCTCGAAATACAAAAATTGAGGCTAGTACTCAAAATAAACTATCGGGTAGTCACATTCTCCGCCTCTAAAAGAAACCTTCATCCTCGAACGGATAGAGAAAAGTACATGGACTGGTAAAAAGGTGGGGGTATCTACTCCGCATATCGGACTCGGACTCCCACGTAGCTGCCTCGATCGGCTGACCTCGCCACTGCACCTTTACAGAAGGAAAACTCTTGGATCTCAACTGCGAACCAGCCGGTCTAGTATAGCTACTAGCTCTTCCTTATAGGTCAAAGTTTCATCAAGTTGCACCATGCTTATGTCTAATACATGTGAGTTATCCTCATGTTTCTTCGGAAACATGGAAATGTGAAATGCTGGATGTACCCCTGCTAGGCTAGGAGGAAATTCAAGCCTATAAGGAACCTCCCCAACTCTTTCCAAGATCTCAAACGGGCTAATAAACCTCGGGCTCAACTTACCCTTCTTCCTAAAGTGCATCACGCCCTTTATAGGCGACACTCGGAGGAGAACCCTCTCACCCACAATATAAGTTACATCTCCGACCTTCTGGCCTGCATAACTCTTCTGCCTGGATTGAGCTGTTCAAAGTCACTCCTGAATTACCTTAACCTTCTCCAAAGCATCACAGACCAAATCAATGCACAACAATCTAGCCTCAACGGTCTCAAATCAACCAATCAGCGAGCAACAATGTTTCCTATTTAAGGCCTCAAAAGGAGCTATTTGAATGCTCGACTAGAAGTTGTTTTTGTAGGCGAACTCCGCTAGCGGTAAAAACTTGTCCCATGAACCCCCAAATTCCATAATGTAGGTATGTACTACGTCCTCCAAGAACTGAATAGTGCGCTGGGACTATCCGTCTGTATGAGGATGAAATGTTATACTCAACTCGACCCCTCGTGCCCAACTCACGTTGCACGACTCTCTAAAAATACGATGCAAACTGCGTGCCTCGGTCAGAAATGATGGAAATGGACACTTCGTGCAGACGGATAATCTCTTGGATGTAAATCTGAGTCAACTGCTCTGAAGAATAGGAAGTCGCCACCGGAATGAAGTGTGCAAACTTAGTCAACCGGTCTACAATAACCTAGACTATGTGATATTTCCTCAAGGTCTATGGTAGGCCTACCACAAAATTCATAGTGATGCGCTCCCACTTCCACTTAGGTATCTCCAATCTGTGAGTCAATCCGCTCGGTTTTTTATGTTCATACTTCACCTGTTGACAATTCAAACATCGATATACATAAATAACAATGTCTTCCTTAATTCTTCGCCACCAATAGTGATGTTTCCAGTCATGGTACATCTTCGTGACACCTGGGTGAATGGAATAGCGCGAACTATGAGCCTCCTCAAGGATGAACTCTCTCAACCCATCAATATTTATAACACAAATCCAACCTTGAAGCCGGATAACACCATCATCACCAATCACAACCTCCTTAGCACCACGCTGCTACACCGTATCCTTCAACACCAACAAGTGAGGATCATCAAACTACAAAGCCTTGATACGCTCCAATAGCGATGACTGTGCCACAACGCAAGCAAGAACACGGTGTTGACGATCAATTTTGACCCTCCTTTTTTAAATTAATTTATTTATACTTAATAATTTGCAATAATTATTTTCAAAGTATTTTCTAGTAATAAATATCTATTTTTACAAATTAACAAAGTATTAGTTTCAAAATTAATCACATTATATTAACATTATGTAATTACAAATATATTTACTATTTTTAAGATTATTAAAATAATCCTTGTATATACATTATATAGGTTCTATAATTAATTTGATAAATTACTCTTTAATTTCTAGTTAATTAGATTATTGTGTGAAATTCGAAATTAGTGTTGCAATTTAGGAAAAATAAGGTATCTTACAAATGGTTAATTAAAGTAACTAGTAGTATATAATTATAATTTTTACCATATTTATTGAAAACTATTAAGTTTATTTAAATTAAATTCAAAAGGGGTTCAAAGACAAAAGGGCTACAATTGCAATTCCCAAATTAAAGACAAAGTGACCATTTTTCAAATTATTTTGGCCCAATTACTCAAGCCTAGTCCGAAATTACCTAACCCAAACACCCATCTCTTTCTTGTTGGCGATCCAAGGCATCCCATTTGCACCAATCACAACATGCCACATCACCCTCACTCTCAACTCACAGAACAAACACATCCACATTAGAGTCGTTGATCCATCTTATCAACGACTCATGTTTGTTCTCTGACTTTTTTTAAATCTATATACCTGCCCCTAGAGATCTAATCTCAACCTCCCAAAATCCTATCATCTAACGGCTACCGATCTTGCCACTTAAAATATTTCTAAAAAATCCAATCGCCAAATAATCAAAGTTGTTGATCAACTGATCCAATGGCATCCGTTCTGTCTCTCACCTTTAAGCCTAAAGACAAAATCAATCCCCCCAGAATCCCTAATCATTTCGCCCTCACTCGGCCGCCCTAATTTTCCAAAATGCTCTCTACTCTTCTCTTGCCCTAGCCCATCAGTCTTCAAAACCTTGCACAAAATTGTGCAAGGTCATCTCAATCAAAGCCTGAAATGCCTATATGTCCCCTACTATCCACGAATCCTACTATTCTTTCCCATTTCACTGATAGAATTCAAAAACCAAATCAAACCCTAAGACCCCGAATTGTTTTTTACTGAGCTTGCCTGTTCTTTCCTATATATTTTTAAATCCATGGCATACGTGGTTGAATTTCTTCAGCGCCATCATCATTATTCTTGTCCAGAGGTCAAACGTAGTGACCTTTGGACATTAGGGTTTGTCCGTTGGTTCTTTTACTTTAACGATCGATCCCTCATCTCAAGTAAAATCGACCCTGTTTTTCCCTCTATTTCTTTCTGATTTTCACTCGATTTGCTCTCATTATCTACCATGCGTCACTATCTACTACTTATTTGAATTTGTGAAGCCCTAAGAGCCTTCAATGGCACTATAAATAGAACTCTTTAATGTTCTCACCAATACGACCTAACACTGAATTCATCTACACAATCACTTAAGAGCAATTTTGAGATCAAAAGCCTAGAGTTCCTTACTGTTCTTTTCGTTTTCATTTTTGAGTATTGTCGTCGCTTTGAACTTGAAGTTTTTGGGGTCTTAAGCAACTAAGAGAGTCTTTGTTTGGTTTGTTGCTCTCGAAAAGTTCAGTGTACTCCTAATTTCTCTCCTTTAATCACCTTATATGAACATTATGAATATGTTGTTGGTTTTCTGTGAACTATATTTACTTATGATGCTTACCACTAGCGTGGAAATATTTATCTTTCATTTGTGACAATATGTTGCCTTCCTATGATCATATGTCCTGCCTCTTGAATCTTTAGTTAGTAATTGATCAAACTATTATGTGATTCTTGATGACTTTCATTTCTGAGTCTAAATAATCTGCACAACTAAAGTCGTAATGTGCCTTGATTGATAGTTCATTCTCATATAAACTTCAATGCCTTCCATTGATGATTTTGCAGTGACCTTTACCTTTATATGTTGCTTCTCTATATTCTGTTAGTTTTGAGGTTGAGTTTATTATTTGATAATCATAACTGAGATGAATCTAAAGGTTCCTAAGTTCATAGCATCTACCATTTAACTTAAGCATGAAAATCTAAGTGCTTATATATTTTTCCTCTCTATACTAGTATCTGTTAACTTCGAAAATAACTTTTGGGCTATCACTGTGGCATTCTCATAGTTATACCTAACCATTGGATGCATTTTCATGAAACCATTTTGTTTGAGTTAGATTGTCTTCTTCTCATGAATCTGTACTGTATATATTCTGTTAAGATTAAACTATCTTCCTCGTCATAGAATCAGTCATGATCATGTTCGGTTATAGTCAACTAGTAATTACTGCACAACTAAACTTGGTTGTCTCATGATTAGTTAAAATCTTCAGATACATGTTTAATTCAAAACTTACTTGGTATAGTACTTCCCCGTCTTTAATCTCTTTGAACTACTGTTGGTTTTTGTGAAGCTCACATGCATCTATCATTAAGTTATCTTCCATAAAAAGTAGGACTTAGTTATTCTGTTATAATCAAGTGATAATTTTAGAAGCTGAAGCATGACTACTTCACACTTAGATACTAAGCTAGACTTATGTCTAAGTTAAACTTGTTTTAATACCATGCTTTCCTATATCTGTAACTCCTTCTCCTCATGACATATTTAACCTGATTCTGTAATGCACAAAGCTCCCCTGTCTATATGAAGTCATAACTTCAGTTGAAGTGTTCATGTAACTAACTGAATACTGTGTGTTTCTATTTGATTCCCGATTTCATGCTCTAACCTGGACCACCCCAGTCCTTTCCCTATTATTAATTAGAAACTAAACCTGATCCTTAAACCTTATAAGGTCCTTTGTTGATACTGCCTGAACATGATGACTTGTTAAGGTTAATACTATTAGAGATATAACTCTGTTGAGTCCTTAGGGATTCCATGTTCAAATCTGTGAACTTGTAGGCATGTTGAAAGTTCAATCTTGTTTCTAAAATCTTTTGTGAAAGTGGCCAGTCATAATTGTTTTGCCTGAATCTCTATTGATGACTCTTAAAGTGCTAAGTAGTATCATCATCCCATGCATGTGCTAGAATCAAACCAATCAGTTCACAATTGGTTTGCTAGAGACAGGAACATCTGTATCTTTTGTGTTGTTGCATGTATGAACCCTGTATAGCTCGCCTTCCCTTTGAGTGTGCTATTCTCTAATGTTTAGACCTTCACAGTATGCTTGTGATATTTCTGCTCCTCACCTATGTTTGATCGAATGTCAGACCTTTGAATTCACTTGATATGCATTTTTTTTATTTGGTATCAAATGTAGACTATGTGTTCTTATGTTAGGAAGAAAAGTATATTTTTGTGGTAAGTAATTCTATAGCATTTAGTTTACATTGAAAGGGCCTCATTGGCATCTAAACCTATAAGAAAAACATGGTGTTAGTGTTTAGGGGTATTTGGGAGTAGAGTTTAACTCTAGGTTGGGCTGCCCTCTCTGGCACAAGCATTGCCCTAGGCCTTGAGTCCCTTGAGAACTTTGAAGTGTCGGGGGATTCAAAGGGGGTATTGACCTTGAGTAGAACTTCTTCCTTATACTATAATTCATTGACACATTTGTTTCTTTAGGGGTTTAATGTTTAATGACAACGAAAGGTTTTCAATGTAAATTATTTGTCGTGTATAACTACCACATTAATATAATTTCCCATAGTATTTGAATATTGGTAATTTCTTGTTCCAGTCGTTTGTCTATATACATTTCAGACATGTTTGAATATGCTAAAAATATGGAATATACATCTAATGACCTTCTTTCTTTTTGGGCATGTACACAATTGGGCCTGCTGAGTTCCTTAGGAACTCAGGCCTAAATCAGCATTGTTGCATTTTTTGGAGGGTCCAATAAGCTATAGTCGTATCTTTAAATTGTTGGGCCTACCTTATTGAGGCCCAACCACCTGAGTCCAGTCTTTTTTCCCTCATTTCCTTTGTTGCTATTTATTGCTTCCATAATCTAGTTTACTGCTTCATTACTTTCACTTACTGCCCTTGTCATTTTATCGTATTTTGTTATCATGTATTTAACACTCATATATTAGATCATGTACTTTGCCTTCATGCTTTGATGTCACATGAAACATAGGCAAGCTCTAAATAATATAGGAATTAAAGAGAATTAGTTAGTAATTAATCTTCACTTCGCTAATTATACTTTATTCATATCATTACCATGATCTCGCTCGCTTGCTTTTTCTTAAAGATTTTTTAAGCCCAGAATTTAATCAAAACAACGCCCTCGTTTTTAGAAAGGAAGATTAGAAAAGAATCGCCGGTTTTACTAACATGAAGTAAATCAGACTTTTATAAAACAGTGAAGCGCTATCGCCCAAAAAATGGATTTTTAAAAGACTGCCTCTCTTCAGATTTTAGAAATCGAGGTACATTGAAGTTCAAAAGACTGCCTCTCTTCAGATTTTAGAAATCAAGGTACATTGAAGTTCACGTTCTTACCAACATCTATAAGAGTTATATAAACATCCATTCCTTAAATAAACCGCTTCCATGACTTAATCTCATTTTGCGAGCCTTATAAAATATGGACTACTTTCATAACTCTTTATAATTTCACATCCTCCTTAAGTCTTACATCCCTTTTAGATACCCTCCTTTAGATATATATTGTAAGACATGCTTTTAATGGTAATTAAGCATTGTATAAACCACTTATCCCTTAAAATTAGTCTAAGTCCTATGGAGCTACCTCAGGTAGATTTTAAGGGGTGCCTGACACCTTCCCTTAGAAGAACAAGAACCCTTACCCATAATCACACTGGTTTGCAGACCTATAAGGAACATGACTTAATATTCAAATAGATACCCTAGTATACCTTTAAATATTAGGTGGCGACTCTCTTTCATCAACAACAGAGAAACCCCAAGTTGAATCCTGTCTTGACTAGTACAAAATAAGGTGCAACACACGCCTAGGCTCCGAAACATCCAATCTCACAAACTTATTGGCCAAATCCTGAACATCCATGGCTAGTGGCCTCTCTACTACCAGTAAATATGCCAAACTGCCCATGCTCTCAGACTTCCTACTCAATGCATTGGTCACTACATTGGCTTTCCCCGAATGATATAATATGGTGATATCATAGTCTTTCAAAAACTCTAACTATCTCTGCTGCCGCAAATTAAGACCTTTCTACTTTAACATGTGATGGAGACTTCGATGGTCGGTATAGACCTCACAATGAACGTTGTACAAATAGTGCTTCTAAATCTTTAACGTGTGAACAATGACTGCCAACTCTAAGTCATGCACAGGGTAATTCTTCTTATGAACCTTCAACAAACGAGACGCGTAGGCAATCACCCTACCGTCATACATCAATACCGCACCAAGCTCAATGCGATGCATCACAATACATGATGTAAGATCCCAAACCAGTAGGCAATACCAACACTAGGGTTGTAGTCAATGCCGTCTTGTGCTTTTGAAAGCTCAACTCACACTCGTTGGACCATCTGAAAAGAGCACCCATTTAGATCAACTTGGTCAATGGGGATGAGATAGATGAAAACCCCTCCACGAACCGGTGATAGTAACCCACCAAACCTAAGAAGCTCCAAATCTCTGTAGCTGAAGTAGGTCTAGGATAGTTCTGAACGGCCTCAATCTTCTTATGATCCACTTTAATACCCTCGGAAGATACATATGGCCTAAAAAGGCAACCGAGTCCAACTAGAACTCACACTTTGAAAACTTAGCATATAAATGATGATCCCACAAAGTCTGAAGTACGATCCGCAGATGCTGCTCATGCACCTCTCGACTGCGGGAGTAAACCAAAATATCATCAATGAAGATGATCACAAAAGAATCTAGATAGGTCTTGAATACTGATTTATCAAATCCATAAAGGCTGTATGGCGCACTAGTCGAGCCAAATAACATCACTAAGATCTCGAAGTGAGCATATCCGAAAAGTCATCTTAGGAACATCAGATGCACTAATCTTCCACTGATGGTGGCCACATTTCAAGTCAATCTTTAAAAACACCTTGGCACCCTAAAGCTAATCAAATAAGACATCAATCCTAGGCAACTGATATTTGTTCTTGATAGTGACCTTGTTCAACTGCAGTAATCTATACACATCCACAGCATCTCATCCTTCTCCTTCACAAACAACACCGGTTCACCCCAAGGCGAGACACTAGGTCTAATGAATCCTTTATCAAGAAAATCCTACAACTACTCATTCAATCCTTTCAACTCAACTGGGGGCATACAATATGGTGTGGTAGAAATGGGCTGAGTGGCCGAAACCAAGTCAATACTGAAATCGATATCCTGATCAGGTGGCATCCCATCAAATTTATAGTAAGCACCTCTGAAACCTCACACAAAACTGGTACTGAATCCATAAAAGGAACCTTCACACTAGGATCGCGAATATAGGACAAATATGCTAGACATCCCTTCTCGACCATATGTTGAGGCTTCACATAAGAATTGACCCTACTAGTGGAATGACCAGGGGTCCCTCTCCACTCCAATCGAGGTAACCTCGGCATAGCTAAGGTCACAGTCTTAGCGTGACAATCCAAGATAGCATCATATTGTGACAACCAGTCCATGCCTAAGATAATAACAAAGTCAATCATGCTAAGTAAAAGAAGATCTATCCTTGTCTCATAGCTCCCAATAGAGACTATGCACGAATGTTAAATACGGTCTACCACTATAGAATCTCCCACTGGTGTAGACACATAAACATGAGCACTCAAGGAATCACGAGACACATTCAAATATGAAGCAAAATAGGATGACACATAGGAATAAGCAGAGTCCTGATCAAATAAAATTGATGCATCTCTATGGCAAACTGGAATAATACCTGTGATGACCACATCAGATGACTCTGCCTCAGGTCTAGCTAGAAATGCATAAAAATAGGGCTGAGCCCCACCACTCTGACCTCCACATCTCGGACGTCCTCTCCCTCGCTGGCCTCCACCTCGGGCTGCCTGACCCCCGCCACTAGCTGATTGAATGGGAGATGAAGTAACCAGTGCATAACCGTGGCACTAGCACCCTGTTGTGGTATGCTGCTCTGTGATCTAGGGCAAAACTTGCGATGTGCTTCGGATCTCCAAAAGTATAACAAGTCCTCAGCATCTATGATCAGTAGATGTGGCTGTTGAAGCTGATACTGACCCTGACGGCCCGGATAACCACTTTGATAGCTCTGAATTGGTGGTGCACTGATGGGAGCTGAAGGTGCACTATAGACAAGCTGCTTAGGATGAGATCCATAAGAACAATAACTTCCCGAGGCAGCATTGTGAGATACTTGAAGCACTGACTTAATCGGCTTGGGAGGATGCCAAAAGAACCCCTGCCTCTAGACGAGGCACTATTGAAACCACCAAAATGGCGAGGCCTTTTCTCAGATCTCCCTCCCTACCCTAACTATAAATCCTCTCGATTGTTCAAGCAATTTCTACAACCCGCTGGAAAGCAATATCATCCCCAGTTTCCTTGGCCATCTACAAACTGATACCAAAAGTAAGGCCATCAATTAATCTCCTCACTCTCAGTAGGGAGCAAGACAACTGCATGACAAGCTAAATCCATGAATCTGGTCTCGTATTGGGTAACAGTCATGCTACCCTGTTGGAGGCGCTCAAACTTGCTACGGTATCCTCCCTCAGAGTAAAAGAGATGAAATTCTCCAAGAAAAGCTGTGAAAATTGATCCCAAGTGAGTAGAGGCGATTTTTGATGGTCTGGCTCGAACATAGTCCTGCCACCACCTCTTGGCGGAGCCATGCATCTAAAATACTGTAAATTCAACTCCATTGGACTCCACTATACCCATGTTGCGCAACACCTCGTGGCAATGGTCAATGAAATCCTATGGGTCCTCAGAAGGTGTGCCACTAAAGCGAATAAGAAATAACTTAGTGAACTTGCCCAACCTCTTCAACCCCTCAGAAGACATCACGGGCCTCTCCCCAGTCTGTGTATCAACAATAGGTTGGACCACTCCAACTGGCAAAACTGTCGAAGTCAGATATCTGTGAGCTATCTTCTCTGGTGTGTGAGTAGCGAGAGTGTAATTTCCTCCCCCAGCCTGAGAGACAGCTGGTGCCATAGGAAATGTACCGGTATGGGCCACGCTCTCCATAAGTGGACTAGAGCATCCTGAAGTATCATGGTAGCAATAAACCCCTCCGGGATCTGATATGATCCTGGTCGTAACTCTACTAAATGCTGCGGGACCAACTCCAGAATCTGCATAAGAAGTGCAGAAGTGTAGCATGAGTACAACCGACTCAGTGTACTCTGTAAGTGTCGAGTCTAACCTCGACGAGGTAGTGACGAGGCTATGACAAGACACATACTAAAATTCTGTGCATATATATATACATAAAGCAACAGAACTAACAAGCAAAGCAATTAAAGTAATAATAGGGAGGGAACATGTAAGAAAGGGGCACGATCAGAACTATAAGTGCAAATCAAGGATAAGTCTCTTTCCAAAACAATCAATAATGAAGCCAAATAATTTGCAAATCCGGAAATCAAGTAAAGCAATGGGATCATCAATGGCACGACATAACCCTTTGTGCTTTTACTCTCATCCTCACTATGTAATAAGATAAATGCAATGGCATGGCATTACCCTTCGTGCTTTTACTCTTATCCTCACCGTATGATAACGATATGATAAATCAAAATGGCACGACATCACCCTTCGTGCTTTTACTCTCTTCCTCACATGATATAATAGATGATAATAAAGCTATCAAGTGTGTGGCATCACCCTTCGTACTTTAATACTCACATTCACTCATTCAATCATATCAATATGCAAATATGGCACGGCAACACCCTTCATAATTTTTACTCTTCCTCACTAGTCAACAATAATAATCCAAAGTATCAAGCAAGGTGGGAAACAAATTTCAACTTCAAACGTGGTGTTATGATAAACAAATTCAATTTCCTATCTCCCAACAACTTCAAGTTAATCAATAACACGAAAGCGAACAATCAAGAATAACAATCTAACTAAAGCATAGAAGTCATGGTAAAAGAAGCAACTTGGTACAATAAATCAATCTCCACCCGCATGCTTTAACCCATGATGACGCATATATACTCGCCACATTGCATATACGATGCCCCCACATGTAATTGATATAGAAAATATAACAACAAGTCCTGATTCTCTCAAGTCAAAGTTAAACACAATACTTACCTCACTCAGCAACCAAACCATTCAATCCACCACGGCCTTACCTTTTGAACAAGCCTCCAAACCAAACAAATCTAGCCAATTTTTGATCAATTAATTCAGAATAATCTTTAGAAACTACCCACGAATGAAAAAGGTTCAATTTTGATAATATTTAAAAAGTCAACAAAAGTCAACTCCGGGCTCGCTTGGTCGAAATATGAGATTCGGACCAAAACTCAATTACCTATTCACCCCGAGCCCGGTTATGTGATTTATTTCAAAATTCGGCTTCAATTTGAGGTCTAAATCTCAATTTTATAAAATCCCTAATTTTTACCATGCAATTTAAAGATTTGATATTGAAACTCATGAAATGTAAGGGTGAATTGATAGAAAATGAATTAGAGTTACACACCAATGCATTTGGGAAGAAAATGTTCTTCAAAAATTACCTCTAGAGTGTTTGGGGTTGAGAAATGGTGTAAAATGAGCTAAGCCCCATTTTCCCCCTATTTTACTCAGCTGCAGTGCGACACAGAGATCACAATTTCGATCAGTGCATCAGACCACCCAATGTCACAAATGTGACAAAATCCTCGCAAATGCAATCTGCCCACTGACCGCAAATGCGAGCTAAGCTTCGCATTTGCGAAGCTACCTACCCCCAGCCCCTAGTCGCAAAAGCGAGCTCAAAGGTCGCAAATGCGAACTCCTAGATTCTGCAAATGTGATCTAATGTTCGCAAATGTGAAATACCAACCCACCAACCCCTTATCACAAATGCGATCATTGAACCGCAAAAGCGAGCTTGCAAATGCAAGCCAGATCTCGTAAATGCGAGATCTGCTGACCTGAGATACCAGCAGTTTTGCACCAGCAATCCTTCAACCAACTAAACATATATGATACACACTCGAGCCCCTCGGGCTCCAAACTGAATATGCACATAAGTGTAATAACAATATACAAACTTGTCTGCTACCTCAAATCATCAAAATAACATCAAATAACAAGAATCGATCTTCAAAACTCAAGAATATTCATCTTAAACTCAATTTTCACAATTTCACACATAATGCACCGAAATGCGTTCGGGTCACCCTGGACCCCAACCAAACGAGCGTACAAGTCCAAAAAGTCATATAAACATACCAGGATTGTCAAAACACCGATTCGGGGTCGTTTATAAAAAATGTTGATTGTGGTCAACTCTAGCCTCATTTTTAGTAAAACATTGTATTTCCTTCAAATTTTCACATAAAAGCTTTTCGAAAAGCGACACGGACAACACACACAAATCAAGAAATATAAAATGGAGCTAATAGAGATCACGGAACACGAAAATAGAGGCTGGTACTCAAAACGATCTATCGAGTCATCACAAATATTTATTAATTCTAAAACCCACGGTATGAATCAGTGCATTCGAAGCACAGATGGTAGAAAAAGGCTAAGTATAAAGTTAACCGAGTGAATATATTAGAAAATAGTGGCTGTTCAACAACAGCTTCAATTTTGAATTAAGTGGCAACACCAATTATGTCTTTAATTGGTATTAGTTGGGTTGCCTAGAGGTGTTTTCTTCTCATTTTAATGGTCTGGGGTCAGGCCTAATGTCAAATCTAATGGGTAATAAGGCGGGTGGCAAGGCATGAGGCTGGGCCTAATGACGTTAATCGTGTCAGGCCGAACTAAACTCAAAATTGGGCGAGTCCAACCTTATTGGATGTAAAAGGATCTGGGCCTCTAGAACATGCCCATCAGATTTAAAACCTAACTCCCAAACAATACAAAAAACAACTTTTTCTTATTAAATCAATCAAATACATGGCTGAAAAATCAACTATTTATTATACATTTCAACTAAAAAAATAAGAATTACGAAATCTTGCTAATCTAAATCCAATTATGTGCCTCAAATGCATTGTCCTTCACAAGACAGCTGTCCCTGATCCACATGGTCTTTCATTCTTTCAGACGAAGTCACAATTTATAGGAAATAGCCACTGGGCTATTTTTACAAATCAGGACTTTGTGTATACTAGTTCAAACAAACGGTAGATAAAGATTTGACAGCGAATCTTCAAAATTCCACATATGACATCAATTACATGCTAATGACACTTTTAATCTTAACAATCACAGATTATTCGTACAAGCCACATAATTGATAGTCATTTTTCATTGCTACTTAAATCTACAACATGTTTTAGATATTCGTTACATCAGATATTTCAAGACCAACTCAAGTTTGCAGTCAATATGAAAGAGCACTTATCAAAACATATATAAGTGAACAAATTACTGCAGATTTCATAACACTACGACATCCAAATAGCAGGTACATTATTTGGGACTGAAATTAATACCTTGACAGCAGTAAAGTAATCTAAAATAACCAAATAAAGGCTAAAATCAGCTACAGGCTAGATCTCAGCTACTGTTGAATTCATCAATTAGATGAAGGAATCTTTATATGATAGGCAAAGTACACGAAGAAGCTAATACAAAAATTCGGAATGAGCAATGCAAAGGCACTTAGAACTCCCATGATTCCAGCTACATCTCTTGACAAAGATGAGGAAGAAAAACCAGTGGATGAATCAAAATATCGTGGAATGATTGGATCTCTACTTTATTTAACTGCCAGTTGCCCTGACATAATGTTTAGTGTGTACAGATGTGCCAAGTTCCAAGCAGCTCCCAAGGAGTCACATTTAACAGTTGTGAAACGAATTATTAGATATCTTATTGGAACTACATCACATAGATTATAGTATCCACGTCTTAATAATTTTAAGCTTGAAGGTTTTTCAAACGCAGGAAATTATCTCAAGGGTCGAATATACAATACTGTTCGAATAAGAAATTAACAGTACAATAAAATAAAAAGACTCCAAGGGACTGTGACGACAAAGCAGTCCTACCTTGAATCCTTGCGATCATACTCTAATCTCTGTCTGAATCCTATATCTCCAATACCTGGCTCTGCACGGAAATGTGCAGAAGTGTAATATGAGTACACCACGGTCGGTACCCAGTAAGTATCAAGACTAACCTCGGTGGAGTAGTGACAAGGTACAGTCAAGACACTCACTAGTCAAATAACCTATGCAATATAGCATACAAAAATAATAGAAAGCAAATAGCAGTGATAGCAACACTAATCAACTAGTGATTTAAACAGCAAGGCAGCAAGAAAATCATAAATATTGCTCAAACGAATAAAAAACACAAGTACCGCCAATTAATCAAGTCCTTCAAAATATACATCTTCTATCTATAAGTTTTTCAAATAAAAATCTTTAGAATGTAATCCGTACAATTAAATATATCCCGAATATACTTCCTTCAAATAAATATCTTACGAATATAATTCTTTCAAATATATATCGTTCAGATATAATTCTTTCGAGTAAATATCTTTCGAATATAATTCTTTCAAGTAAATACCTTTCGAATATAATTCTTTCAAGTAAAGTCACCATGTGACACCTCATTTCACTTTCCTGGTGTGAGAAATATATTCAACATATCACATCTGGTACGGCAATACCTTCTTGCACTTGTCTCATTCTCACCCAATATATATATATATATATATATATATATATATATATATATATATATATATATATATATATATATATAAATCAATTGGCACGGCAACACCTTTCGTGCATTTATCTCTTTCTCACCGAGCATACATATAACAGTACCAACTGGGTAAAAAAAATACCAATAACAATAAAAGAAATAAAGTGGGAGGCACACAGGAAGCAACAATGACTACAAGTCACATAGAAAATATAGGTGCACAATAACATCCCATGATAAAGGCATGAATGTATAAACAACGAAAAGATATCACAATATAATGTATGTCTCTTGTCCTCGCCTGCACGGAAATACCCTTCGTGCCATGAACATATGATAATATAAAAATAATGGCACTGCATCACCCTTTATGCTTTTACTCTCATCGACACGTGATAATATAATTGAAATAGCACGGCATCACCCTTCGTTCTTTACACTCTCAAATGGCACGGCATCACCCTTTATGCTTTACACTCTCAAAAGGTACGACATCACCCTTCGTGCTATACAATTTTCCTCACATGATAATGTATATGAAATGGCACGGCATCACCCTTCGTGCTTTACACTCTTCCTTACCAAGCACATGTATATCATTAACAAGCAAGGTAGGAAGCATAAATAACATCAAGGAGAATGTTTAGACGACAACACAATACAACAATTCATATCACAATTTGCCCACCGGCCACAACCAACTCCAAAGATACAACAAAAATCAATTAACTTCACATCAAATAGTCCAAAGCTCCACACAACGTATATAAAATCTCAAAAACAACAACAGAGATGGAAAAGTAACTCAGCATAGGATAACACCTTCTTTAATCCAATTTTTTGATAAATATATAAACGCCCCTTCTTAAGCTTATTTAATTAATTATATGCAAATGAAAAATACATAATGAAATTAATTCCAAGAGATATCAAATCAACAAACACACAGAATTCACATAAAAATCTAAGTGGCAATCACCCCAAATTATCATATAAAATACAAACTCGACAAACAAGGATTAAGGCATGACAAATAAAGGATTTACTATGTTCCAATAATTTTTTAATTTAATACATAAGGGTGTCTAGGAATTTAAACCCATATCATTTGCACATATAAACTAAGTACGTACTCGTCACCTCGTGTACATGGTTTTCAAAAATACAATTTCCACATAAGACTCAATACCTAAGGAGAATTTCCTCCACTCAAGGTTAGGCAAGATACTTACCTTTTTGAAGTTAGGACGATATTCCAAAATAGCATTCTTGCGTAAAATGACCTCCGGACGGCTCAAATCTAGCCAAATAAATAATATAACTTCATTAAAATTCATCAGAAATAATTCCGGATAATAAAACGTCGACTTAAAATTTTATTCTAAAAAGTCAACCAAAAGTCAATGCGGGGCTATCCTCTCGAAACCCGACATAGTTTTCACGAAATCCGAATGCCCATTCTGATACGAGTTCAATCATACCAATTTTACCAAATTCCGATAATGAATCGACTTCCAAATCTTAAATTTTCGTTTTTGAAAAGTTTTACAAATTTTTCCATTTTCTTCTATTTGATTCACTAATAATTGATGAAAAAAACCATGGAATCATGAAGTATAATCACTTTTGGATATATAATATTTACCCCAATCCATATGATGAAAATCGCCTCAAAAATCGCTTCAATCCGAGTTCCATAGCTCCAAATATGTTAAAATGGCCAAAACCCCAAAATATAGCTTCTGCCCATGTAGGTCGCATCTTCAAAATGTAACCTATTTCAACTTATTTCCAACCAGAAATTGTAGTGAAAACTGTAGTACCATGCTTCAGTAAATTGATCATAACTTTATGTACAAATGTCCAAATGATAAATGATTTAACGCTGTGAAAACTAGACACCAAGGAATACAACTTTCTTGTTTTGCTCATCTCCCAATTCCTTATAGTTTGCGAGATAAAAGCTCCCAAAGTCATCCCTGTGCAGCAGAAATATCTGGCGATGCACACTGCTGTAGCCAAAATCTGCAGTACCAGCCTTCAGTCAATTGATCATAACATTATGTACCAATTTCCAAATGATGAATGATTTATCATTCTGGAAATTAGAATCAAAGGGCTATAACTTTCATGTTTCGATAATATCCAGATTACTTATAGATTTCGAGATATAAGCTTCCAAAGTCAGCTCTGCGCATCAAAAATTTCGCACATTTCTGTCAAAAACCAGCAGTAAAAAATAATCCGAAACCACTCCGAAACTCACCTGAGCCCATCGGGACCCCGTTTGAACACTGGTCTCCAAACATATTATGGACTTAATCTAGGTCTCAAATCATATCAAACAACGCTAAAAACACGAATCACACCCCAATTCAAGCTTAATAAAAACTAACGAATTCCAAATTCTACATTCGATGCCGAAACGTATCAAATCAATCTGGAATGACCCCAAATTTTGCATGCAAGTCATATATGACATAATGGAGCTGTTCGAATTTCCAGAATCGAATTTAGACCCCGATATCAATAAAGTCAACTCCCGATCAAACTCTCCAAAAATCTTCTATTTTTCAACTTTCGCCAAAATGCGCCGAATTGTCATACGGACACCCAAATCCAAATTCAGACATGCACCTAAGTCCGAAATCACCAAACAAAACTATTGAAATCATGAAAATTCTATTCTGGAGTCGTTTGCTCAAAAGTCATATCTTCGGACAAACTTTAGAAATTCAAACTTTATAAAATCAAACCTTTTGTTTGTTTTTCAAAAACTAACGGAAAACGTGTCTACACACCTCGGAATAACTTCAAATTTTGTACATAAGTCATATATATTATTACAAAGCTTATCGAACTCTCGGAATCCAAATCGGGACCTGGTATCAACAAAAATCCAATTATGGTTAAATTTAACAATTCTTTAAACCTTTAAATTTTTAGTTTCCGTCAAATGGCGATAATTCAAGTTAGGGACTTCCAAAATTGATTCCGGGCATACGTCCAAGTTCCAAATCACGATACGGACTCACCGAAACTGTAAAAATACTGATCCGAATTTGTTTGCTCAAAATATTGATCGAAGTCAACTCAAATGAGTTTTAAAGGAAAAATTTCACATTTTATTTTATTTTTCACATAAATAGTTTCTGAAAAAATATGCGGATTGCGCATGCAAATCGAGGAAGACTGAATGGAGCTATTTGAGGTCTCCGAATACATCAATGAAGGTTAAAATTAAAAATGACCTATCGGGTCATTACATTCTCCACCTCTAAAATAAACGTTCGTCCTCGAATGTGGAAAGAATTATTCTGAGGTTATCAAATTGCTGAGTGTACTATTACACACCTACTCGTGGTGAGTTCATGTCACTGAAATTTTAACATTCTCCGACAACAACATCTCAGTTGAGATTATTTTTTTTATCAACATTTATAAATCTTAAAACCAATTTCTTACACTCCAAATATTTCCAAAAGGCTTGATTTTTCACATCAACACACGATATTAGTCTTAACCGGTTGTAGCAACTCGTGCCTACGCACACATCATACATATGTCCATAACCACATCTCTGGTCATAATAAATGTTCATAATTAATTCCAGCATCGTCAATTAACCTCTTATTAACCAAAACCTCGTTTCGAATTTTCACAACACTGACAACAAAATGTGAGGCATGAAAACCTCATAACTGTTTACCCAACTTAATGAGTCATATTTAACGCTACCTGGGCACTCATCTCGTGGGCTAAAACTCAATAATTACAACACGAATACAGTTAAATATGTAAAATAACACATAAAAGAATTATCAAATAAGCCTAACAGACATGACTCCCTATTAACATTATAGTACAAATTTAAATTTCACAAAGGGAGAACTTAAACACATAAATTTTTACCACAAGGACCTCGTCCTTATATAACTTCCACAGCTGCTTGTAGTCCGATTTAAATATTTCACATCATATAAAAATTGTGAGGATCTCGTCATCAACTCTGCATCACAAGTATTTTGCATATTGTGCCAATTGAAAATTTTTCATTCCCTTTCTTTCTACTTTTGTTTTTAATAAATTCCGTGAAATAATTTCACAACACACAATGAATCCCCATACAGATAAGGCATATAATTCACAAATATTAATCAAACTATCCCGAATTTATATGAAAACCCACTGTAGTGAGTAACAGAAAGTCACTTTTGGACTCTTATCCCTCAATAGTGTACAAAAAAAAATGCTAGACACGGGCTAACACCATCAAATCTCCCAATAGGGATAAACACATGAGTGGTGTACAAAATCACTAACTCAACATAGATGGAGCATGATAGGAGGTCTCACCTCGATAATTGGAATTGAATCGAACTAAGAACAATGCTCCTCTATTATGAATTAAATCATACCTATAACGACATCATCTGGTGTAGCGGCCTCAACCATACCATATCAATTAGATCAACGGGTCGGGCCTCTCTCTCTAGGTGCCTCTTTACCCGCCTATCCTCCACCCCTAACTGACTGTGCATGTGGGGTACTAACTGGAATAGAGCCTGTAGCATGAGTATTCTAATGAAACCCGCCTCTCCCAAGTCTGGGACAATCTCTCATGATATGCCTAGCATCACCACACTGATAACAACCACTATGCAGGTTATGCTGCCCATACTGAGTCTGTGCCAAATAACTGGAATAACCATTATAGGAAGCCTATGTCGGTGGTGCATTAAAAGAACTTACTAGAGCACTCCGAGTATTTTGAAATTGTTTCCATGACCCTGCTGATACTAAAATGTAGAATTATTAAGGACGCAGGAATACCGCAAGTCCCAACATCATCCCATACAAATCTTAACTCTTAAACATATACAAGTTTCGGAGAACCTTTCAATACCACATAAATACATCTCAGGCCAAAATTAATATAACACACGACCCCGCAATCTGATTGTTGATAGTGGACTCCCCTCACTTGGCGCGAAGCCATAGGACACATTATGATGATCCACAATACTAACCTTCATCGCTCGTACAACACCGGTCATAAGACACCTTAAGCCATTTATTTGGCATATGTCATCCTCGTGATAGTTAAACTCGCTTCCTCCAATGGCTTGGCTGCTAGTATGCACCCTTCGCTAAATAGAAATCCCATACGAACCACATAGTCTCTAATACCACCAACTATCTTCAGATCTACACCCACCTCGTGACCCTACCACGATTGTGATGATTAGAAAACTAATTAAACCTTCTTAAGACCGTACTTATCAACCAGATGTCAGAACCTGCTGCACCCCCATGTGCACAACTGAATGATCTCTCAATACTTCTGCATCCTTGATCTGGACGGCACGCGGTAACAATGGTTGAGCAACCCTGGCACCCTTATAACCCTTCTATATTATCACGAACCATTGGCGCATAGTTGATACTAAATGCGCAATTTTATACACGAGTGGATGCAAATGAACATAAGATATATGCTTCAAGATGAATAAATGCCGCATGATAAGGAATGAAAGAAGTGCAAATTCTTCCTACTAATTCTATAGCCTCTTGAAGATAAGTACAGACGTCTCCATACCGATCCACAAGATTCTACTAAATGCGTTCGTGACTCGTAGAACTTATGAACCTAGAGCTCTGATACCAACTTGTCACTACCCAAAATCCCACCACATGCGTCGTGATGACACTTAGTCTCTAAGACTAGGTAAGCCGATTATATTAACAATTCAAGCCTTTTTTTTAAAACATATAATTAAATACTAGTGTCAAAACCAATATCGAAAATATTCAAACAACCTCCCAATACTGGTAATACTGAGTCACGAAGTCTAACTAAATAAATGGAATTATCTCGAGGGTCGAATATACAATATTGTTCGAATAAGAAATTAATAGTACAATAAAATGGAAAGACTCCAAGGGACTGCAACGACCAAGCAGTCCTACCTTGAATCCTTGCGATCATACTCTAATCTCTGTCTGAATCCTATATCTCCAATACCTGGCTCTGCACGGAAATGTGCAGAAGTGTAATATGAGTACACCACGGTCGGTACCCAGTAAGTATCAAGACTAACCTCGGTGGAGTAGTGACAAGGTACAGTCAAGACACTCACTAGTCAAATAACCTATGCAATATAGCATACAAAAATAATAGAAAGCAAATAGCAGTGATAGCAACACTAATCAACTAGTGATTTAAACAGCAAGGCAGCAAGAAAATCATAAATATTGCTCAAACGAATAAAAAACACAAGTACCGCCAATTAATCAAGTCCTTCAAAATATACATCTTCTATCTATAAGTTTTTCAAATAAAAATCTTTAGAATGTAATCCGTACAATTAAATATATCCCGAATATACTTCCTTCAAATAAATATCTTACGAATATAATTCTTTCAAATATATATCGTTCAGATATAATTCTTTCGAGTAAATATCTTTCGAATATAATTCTTTCAAGTAAATACCTTTCGAATATAATTCTTTCAAGTAAAGTCACCATGTGACACCTCATTTAACTTTCCTGGTGTGAGAAATATATTCAACATATCACATCAAATGGCACGGCAATACCTTCGTGTACTTGTCTCATTTTCACCCTATATATAGATCAAATCAATTGGCACGGCAACACCTTTCGTGCATTTATCTCTTTCTCACCGAGCATACATATAACAGTACCAAATAGGTGGGAGAAATGCCAATAACAATAAAAAAAAATAAAGTGGGAGGTACACAGGAAGCAACAATGACTACAACTCACATAGAAAATATAGGTGCACAATAACATCCCATGATAAAGGCATGAATGTATACACAACGAAAAGATATCACAATATAATGTATGTCTCTTGTCCTTGCATGTACGAAAATACCCTTCTTGCCATGAACATATGATAATATAAAAATAATGGCACGCCATCACCTTCGTGCTTTTACTCTCATCCTCACGTGATAATATAATTGAAATGGCACGGCATCACCCTTCGTGCTTTACACTCTCAAATGGCATGGCATCACCCTTCGTGCTTTACAGTTTCAAATGGCACGACATCACCTTTCGTGCTTTACACTTTCAAATGGCACGACATCACCCTTCGTACTTTACACTCTCCCTCACATGATGATGTATATGAAATGGCACGTCATCACCCTTCGTGCTTTACACTCTTCCTTACCAAGCACATGCATATCATTAACAAGCAAGGTAGGAAGCATAAATAACATCAAGGAGAGTGTTTAGACGACAACACAATACAGCATTTCATATCACAATTTGTCCACCAGCCACAACCAACTCCAAAGATACAACAAAAATTAATTAATTTCACAGCAAATAGTCCAAGGCTCCATATAACGTATATAAAACCTCAAAAACAACAACAAAGATAGAAAAGTAACTCAGTATAGGATAACACCTTCTTTAATCCAATTTTTTTATAAATATATAAATGCCTCTTCTTAAGCTTATTTAATTAATTATTTACAAATGGAAAATCCATAATGAAATTAATTCCAAGAGATATCAAATCAACAAACACACAAAATTCACATAAAAATCCAAGTGGAAATCACCCCAAATTATCATATAAAATACAAACTCGACAAACAAGGATTGAGGCATGACAACTAAAGGATTTACTATGTTCCAACAATTTTCCAATGTAATACACAAGGGTGTCTACAAATTTAAAACGATATAATTTGCACATATAAACCAAGTACGTACTCGTCACCTCGCGTAAATGGTTTTTAATCACATAATTTCCACATAAAACTCAATGCCTAAGGAGAATTTCGCCCACTCAAGGTTAGGCAAGATACTTACCTTTTTTAAGTTAGGACGATATTCCAAAATAGCCTTCTTGCGTGAAATAACCTCTGAACGGCTAAATCTAGCCAAATAAATTATATAACTTCATTAAAATTTATCGAAAACAATTTCGGATAATAAAACGTCGACTTAAAATTTTATTCTAAAAAGCCAACACGGGGTTTGACTCTCAGAACCCAACATAATTTTTACGAAATCCGAATGCCCATTCCGATACGAGTTCAACCATACCAATTTTATCAAATTCCGACAATGAATCGACCTCCAAATCTTAAATTTTTGTTTATGAAACGTTTTACAAATTTTTCCATTTTCTTCTATTTGATTCACTAATAATTGATGAAAATAACCATGGAATCATGAAGTATTACACTTTTGGATATAGAACACTTACCCCAACCCATATGGTAAAAATCGCCTAAAAAATCGTTACAATCTGAGCTCCATAGCTCCAAATATTTTAAAATGGCCGAAACTCCAAAATATAGCTTCTGCCCAGGTAAGATGCGACCTACTTCAACTTATTTCCAACCAGAAATTGCAGTGAAAACTGCAGTACTAGGATTCAGTAAATCAATCATAACTTTCTGTACAAATGTCCAAATGATGAATGGTTTAATGTTGTGGAAACTAGACACCAACGATTATAACTTTTATGTTTTGCTCATCTCCCAATTTCTTATAGATTGCGAGATATAAGCTTCCAAAGTCAGCTCTGTGCAGCAGAAATTTCTGGCGCTGCACACTATTGTAGCCAAAATCTACAGTACCAGCCTTTAGTCAATCGATCATAACTCTTTATACAAATGTCAAAATGATGAATGGGTTATTATTCTAGAAACTTAAATCAAAGAGCTACAACTTTCATGTTTTGATAATTTTCAGATTCCTTATAGATTTCGAGATATAAGCTTCCAAATTGAGCTCTGCGCATCAAAACTTTCGCACAATTTTGTCAAAAACCAGCAGTTAAAAATGATCCGAAATCACTCTGAAACTCACCCGAACTCCTCGGGACCCCGTCCGAACACACCACCAAGTCTCCAAACATATTATGGACTTAGTCGAGGTCTCAAATCACATCAAGTAATGCTAAAACACAAATCACACCCCAATTCAAGCTTAAGAAAAACTAACGAATTCTAAATTCTACATTCGATGCTGAATCTTATCAAATCAATCCTGAATGACCCCAAATTTTGCATGCCACTCATAAATGACATAATGGAGTTGTTCCAATTTTCAGAATTAAATTTCGACCCCGATATCAATATAGTCAACTCCCGATCAAACTTTTCAAAAATCTTCTATTTTCCAACTTTCGTCAAAATGCGCCGAATTGTCCTACGGACATACAAATCCAAATCTGGACATGCGCCTAAGTCTGAAATTACCATACAAAACTATTGAAATCATCAAAATTCTATTCCGGAGTTGTTTGCTCAAAAGTCACATTTCGGTCAAACTTTAGAAATTCAAGCTTTATAAAATCGAACCTTTTGTTTGTTTTTAAAAAACTAACGGAAAACGTGCCTACACACCTCAGAATAACTTCAAATTTTGTACATAAGTCATAAATATTATTACAAAGCTGATCGCACTGTCGGAATCCAAATCGGGACTCGGTATCAACAAAAATCCAATTATGGTCAAATTTAGGAATTCTTTAAACCTTTAAATTTTTAGTTTCCGTCAAATGGCGATAATTCAAGCTAGGGACTTCCAAAATTGATTCTGGGCATATGCCCAAGTATCAAATCACGATACGGACTCACTGGAACTGTCAAAATACTAATCCAGGTTCGTTTGCTCAAAATATTGACTGAAATCAACTCAAATGAGTTTTAAAGGCAAAATTTCACATTTTCTTTGGTTTTGTCATATAAAAAGTTTTCGGAAAAATATACGGATTGTGCATGTAAATCGAGGAAGGCTGAATGGAGCTATTCGAGGTCTCGGAATACATCAATGAAGGTTAAAATTAAAAATGACCTATCGGGTCATCACTTAAAGATGACAGGAAAAGCACAAGTGAAACTTGTCAACTACTTGGAAAATTGCTTATTTCCTGGAATAGTAAGAGATAGGGATCAGTTGCATTATCTACAATTGAAGCTGAATACATTGCCATGGACAACTTGTAACGACCCGGCCGGTCATTTTGAGTATCACAACCTTGTTCCCCATTTATTGCTCAACTTATGCTTTACAGTTATTTTATGACTTACTGGGTTAATTGGTTCGGCTCCGATGAGATTTTGGAATGAATTGGAACACTTAGTTCCAAGGTTAAAAGCTTAAGTTGAAAATGTTGACTTATGTGTAACGACCCCGGAGAATCTTTACTAAGGAAATTAATATTTTGTGGTGCCGAGGTAGATCAATTAGTACAATGCACTGGGAAGTAAAGAAAATGTTTTGCTGGAAAAAGTCATTTCTGCGGCTCACTATGCGGTCGCAGAATCACTCTGCAGACCGCATAATGTCCACAGAGTGAAGCATGTGAGGCGAGTTAGGAGACCAGTTTTGCGGTGCATTATGCGATCGCAGACTAGTTCTGCGGTGCATTATGCGATCGCAGACCAGTTCTGCGGTGCATTATGCGATCGCAGAACAGGTCTGCGAGTCGCATAATCACTGTAGACCTAACCAGGCGACCCCCGTTTTTGGAGCTTCAATTATACGGTCAGTTTGCGGATCGCATACGTGTTATGCGATCGCAAATCTGAGTCGGGGTTTCAATTCTTTCTAATTTTTGACCCGACCCAATTTATAGCCCTTGAAGCTCATTTTGGAGCAAAAATATGACATTTTTAGAGAGAAGGGAGAGTGTTCTAGAGGGAGGAAGAAGCTCAAGTGCTTTGTTCATCAAGATCTTGTTCAAGCTTTGAAACCTAACAAGGAAATATCACAAGATCTTCACCCAAAAGGTAAGGTTCTAACCCCTATTCTTCAATTTCGAGTTCGGGTAAAGATGGATGATTAAGAGTATGATTCTTGGGTGTAAGAGTATTATTTATACATATTAATAAGGTTTATGAAAAGATTGTTGAGTTTAAATGGGTAAAGATTGGATTGAAAATGGTAAAAATCTTCAAAGATTTTAATTGAAGATTTGAGGGTCGAGTTGATGTTGGAATTTGGTGAAATTTGTATAGTTGGACTCGTGGTTGGATGGGCGTTCATATTTTATAACTTTTGTCGGGTTCTGAGACATGGTCCCCACAGACAATTTTTGAGTTAATTTTGGATTTTTATTGGAAAATTAGTATTTCCTTGTGGAATTAATTACAATAATTGGTGTTGACTGAATCAAATTAATTGTAACTAGATACGAGACTTTCGGAGACCAATTCTCGTGGCAAGGGCATAGCGGAGTAAATAATTACACGGTCTGAGGTAAGTAACACATCTAAACTTGGTTCTGAGTGTATGAATCCCCGAAATTTGGTATGATATAAATTGTTTGGAGGTAACACACACGATAGGTGACGAGCATGACCACAGAAATTGTGTCTTGAATAAATCATGTGCAGTTGTAAAATTAATGAATCATGTTATTATCTGAACATGTTCCACGTGTTAGATAAATTGATCCGAAGTTCTTATTAAATATCGTGTTTAGGCTATGTGCCAATATTTTAGGACCCATGGGGCTCGTGTTGTTGTTGAATTAATTATTTCAAAAATATACATTTCACACTCAGTCGTATTCGTACATTGTGAGGATATTTATGGGATCGAGCTGCACGCCGCAACAGGCCATATTGGCTTTATATATGTTATCATTAAATGCATCGGGGATGCCCGCCTGCAGCAGACAAGAATGGCTTTATACATTATTATTATTGGAACGGGGCTGCCTGCCTACGGTAGGCCTTATAGGCTTTACTATTTTATGGATCGGGGTTGCCAGCCTGCAGCATGCCTTATAGGCTTTGTTATTATACGGATCGGGACTGCCCGCCTGCAGTAGGACATATCGGCTTTATTATACGCTTGGGCTGAAGGAGCCCCTCCGGAGTCTGTACACACCCGTAGTGAGCGTAGATGATTATATATATTCGAGATAGATTTTTTCAAGGCATGGACTTGCTTTACTTATTTATATTGTAATGAATTTTGCTTGGACATGGATCTTGTCCGTATTATTTACATTTGAGGATAAATTACCCCAGGACTGGATTGGCCTTATACGGTACTACGTGACTGACTGTCAATCGATGTGTATTTATATACGGATTGGAACACCCCTGGGCTGGATTGGCCATAAACAGTACCGAGTGACCGAATAATTTATGACCAGTATTTACATGAGGTCTTTCTACTGAGATGCCATATTCCTCATATCATGCAGTATTGATCTATTTCACTTGTACTGAGTTTAACTGTTGAACTTGAAAGCATGCCTATATTTTTGTACCATTATTTATACTGGACTGTACCTGCATAGCTCGTCGCTACTTTCAGCCCAGAGGTTAGCTTTGTTACTTATTGAGTTAGTTTAACTCATACTATACTCTGCACCTCGTGTGCAGATCCATGTGCTCCCAGATACAGCGGCTACTAGATTTCGAAGTTAATTCTATTGGGGACTATCTAGGTAGGTGCTTGACGTCTGCAGACTTGATTTCTTTCATGTTTAATTATTGTACTTTTCTATATTTTCAAACAGTGATTTTTATCCGTCAGACTTTGTATTCATATTAGATGCCCATGTACTCAGTGACATCGGATTTTTAGAGTGTTATATTTAAAATTGTGAGTTTCTTCCGCTGAATTTAATTATTATATTTTTAAATTTAAAAGATATGATGGTTTGTTGAGATTCTTGGCTTGCCTAGTATTGAGATAGGCGCCATCACGACATGTGAAATTTTAGGTCGTGACACAACTACTTTGGATGATTCATAAACTAAGTGACTATGATCTTTTCGTTAAGCCTGTTAAAATTTTCTTTGATAATTTTTATGTCATCGGTCTATCAAAAAATCTAGTGCATCATTCTAGGGAAAAGCATATAGATATCAAGCATCATTTTATTAGAGATCATGTTCTTAAGGGTGACATTGAATTGTCATTTGTTAGCACTGAAAATCAATTAGCTAATATTTTTACTAAGCCACTTCTAGAGGACAGATTTCAAAATCTTAGGGATTTACTTGGAATTATTACTTTTTCAAAATAAGGCATTGAAATTTTGGTACTTTTCAAAGATTGAGTGTTTTTATGATTTTGGTAAAAAAATCTTTTGCACCGTATATCTCATTATTATTGCCTGTAGCATTAATTAAGTGGCTCCGTTTTTAGCACTTCTTTCCACCTTTTTGGTTTATCGAGATGGAAACTGAATCAATTAGTCGTGCATGTTGCCTTTCTCTGCCCCATCAATCACGTTGGTTCAGTCCCGTCTCTTTACTCCTCCCTCCATCTCTATAAGTCCGCCTCTTCTCTTAGTTTACTCTATGCAATCTCCACTCAAACACTCTAATAGATAAAGCTTTGAAAAACCCCTCTGCTTCCACTCGTAAAAGCACCCGGTCCAAAGGGAAATCCCCTTCTCAACCGTCAGAACCAGTCACTATAGGCTCTGACCACTTTGAGGGTTTCTCATCTTCTCAAGAGAACCTCTCTGACGATGCTCGAAAGACACTAGGAAAGCGCCCTATAAAAGAAGGAGTAGAAGCATTCACCCCAAAGAAAGTGAAGATAGACCTGGACAGTCAATTAATTGCTCATGGAAGAATCATCAACCTGGAAGAGATGGAAGCCCTAAACTGCAAGGTAAAAAATTTCTTCACTTTTCAAGGATGGGAAAATTTCTTTGCCCTAACCCCTCCAAAAGTCTATGAAGATCCGGTTCGCATGTTCTATGCAAATCTTCGTTCCCATAAATTTGATAAATTGAATCACTCGTGCTAGGTCAGTATATCATTCTAGACTGTTCTACTTTTGATTCTTTATTTAAGTGTAAGAGTTCTGGCTACTCTGCTCAGTTGAAAAACTCCTGGCCTGATGATTTTGAAGTGTCGTTTGAACAAGCCAAACAATGCCTTGTTGATTCCCTGTCTGATCCTCTGCCAAATCAATTAGGACCTACCATCTTCCCAGAACAATGCCTTCCCAGAACATGTTCCTACTGTTACACTTCCTTTTTCCGAAGAATAGGGAGTTTTTTCAATTAAAGTGACATTATCGAAATGATATTATTTATTTAATTAGAGTCGCCACTTGGAATAATTATTATGGTGTCCCAAGTCACTGGTTTATTTTAAAATCTCAAATCGAGAAAATTGACTCTATTTATGGTCCGTGAACATAGAAGATCGGGTAAGAAATTCTGTTAACCCGGAAGAAAGTGTGAGACACTCCTGGATACCGTAGTTTTAGCACGGTCGCTTTACAATTATACCTTGCTTAATTATCTGAATCATTAAATGTTTAAAACCTTTTATGCATTACCGCTTCTATACCGCTTTTAATGATTTTTAAACAATTATGGAATTTATTTAAACAAGTCGTGGTGTCACGCACTTGTTATTTTTGTACACATCGCAAATCACGCCACGTGAAACGTACCCGTGATTCACAACATGTTTATTTAATTATTTGAAGTCGGGGTCAAGTTGCGTGAAACGCACACTTGAATTTGGAGTTACGTATTGTGACTATGCCACGGGAACCGTATTCATAGTCACGATGACTTATTAATCGCGCCTCAAGAAAGCTACGAGTGTTTGGAGGTTTCTTCATTTCCAAGATTTGTGATTGTTTATGAGGTCACTGATTATGGATAAACATTGTGAGAGAAGGATTATGGTTGTCGATAATATGCCAATTTGCTAACTCGGGTATCTGGTCTATGTACATCTATAGCATTTGATATCTATCTGTTACGGAAAGAATATGGCCGAGCACATTTGTTTTAGGCCTAATGTTAACGGTCCATTTTAAGATGACAAAGATAAGAGTAACCTAAGGCCCAAACTTCAACACTCTTTTTGCATTATACTTGCATGTTCAAAAAAAACCCAACGCAACTGACATGTCAAATTACTACTACCTCAGCACCCCCCTCTTTTTGAATTATGACAACATCTAGTGATTATAAGGAATGGGCTAGGTGAAGGGCCCAGTACGATGAGGAAAAAGTTTAACCCACATATGTTATACATGAATAATTGTCATTAAACCCATTTCTACACCCGCTTCAAATTCATATATTAATGCAAAATTGAATTAATCAAACAAACATAGTCAATCATTTCTGAAAAATCACAGCACGAGCATCCACTACTGTCGAAGAACTAAATTAAACCAAACCCAGTTTTCAGTTTAACACAAAAGCATCCGTTTGTCAAATGATTCTCATATTACAAACCAAATTGTATTAAATAAAATCAAACATTACATAAAGACTACTTTCAAACTCTGTGAAATTCCTGCATTACGCCACAAGCGCGGGTCGTAGCTCCAAACTTATCACAAACACCTCAGTATTTCGTCTCTAATGACAGATTTAGCAATGAAACTTTGAAAATCTCACACGCGACCCTGATTAAGCTAGGGACAGTTCTGATAACAAGAAATCACATGAATCATAAGTTCAATTATCATACAAATTTGTGATTCGAGTTTTAATGCCATGCTTTTAGATGTCAGTTGTATCGAACCAATCAACACTAACTAGGAAATGTGACCAACATGAAAGAACACACAACAGACATGTAAATGAACATATTACAGCAGATTATGACATTTAATTAACAATTATAGCAATTACATTGTTGGAGACTTGAAGTAAATAGCTTAATCGGCAGTAAAACAATTAGAAAACCAAGCAGGAGCTGAAATCAATGAACTGGAACAATCAGCTGCAGCAAAAGACAGTGAATCAACCAGCAATGAAATTTTTCAGCGCTCCACTGAATTCGAACATGTCCAGAGAATATAAAAAGAAACCCAAACTGTGAATCAGCCCTGTAACCTTTTATTTCAGCTTTTGTTGTGTTGTTTTCTTAAAGGATTTTGAAACTCTGATCTGGAATTTGAGAGTTTCAGCTGCCCTCTTTTTTAGGCGTCTAGTGAAAATGTGAGAATGAAGACTAATAGACTTTTTTTCAAAAGCGCTTTTCAAACATGTAATTTTGATGAAAATCGGTTTGTGTTTGGCTAATTAATTTAAAAAGTAATTTTAAACAGTAATTAGTGTTTGACCAAACTTTTGAAAACTGCTTCTAAGTGTATTTTTCTCAAAAGTGCTTATGGTGAGAAGCTATATTCTTCTGCTTCTCAAAATCTGCTTCTGCTTCTCCTCAAAAGCACTATTTTTCCTTCTAAAAGCTTGGCCAAACCCCTCAATTTTTGGCCAAAAACACTTTTGGCAAAATAATAATAATAATAATTTTTAGCCCAAAAAAAAGCTTGCCCAAATAGGCTATAATTCTCTGGAAAAAAAATCGAATGAGTGTGTGTTTTTCTCTAGAGTGCAAAGATATACGTTTCCCTCGTAAGAGACTGTGTGTGCACTTTTATACAGAAAAAATCAAGAAATGTGTGAGAGAATTTGTTAGCCCTGTAAAATAGGGGAAAACATCTTCCTTAACATAATTGGACAGTTGTTCCTTCCTCTTTAAACAGCCCCTTTAACTTCTGAATTTATCCCTTTTTACCCCAAATTTGACCCATTTTTTCTCGTTTTATTACATTTTAATCCCTTCTATTCCATTCTAGATCATTCAGGTTGTTACGAAAGATTATTTCACATTTGATTCCCAATTGACCCCTTTATCTTCTACTATTTACCATTTTTCTTTTACTTTCTTTTTTTACCTCTTCCTAATTTCAGAAATCCTAAACTGGGCTTAAATCAAAAGGACTCCAAACCCGCTGCCCGGGCCCAAGTTTTCATTTCTTTCAATTAAAACAAATCAAACTATCCTAAAGTGATTAATCAACAATAAAACCTTATCTTAATCAACTATGGGTATGACAAAACAAATAAAACAAAAAATCACTTAAGTGACTAGCAAATCAGCGATTAATAATAAGCAATCAAGCAATTAACACCTAAAAATGCATGTACGAGTTTGATTATCTACCAATTGAAGAAAACTAAGAAATAGTAGAATTGACGGACCAGCAGACATGAGGCAACGAAAGATCAATAACAAACAATTGTAAGCAGAATGGGGCATAGAAATATACCTATTGAACCAAACGAGACAGTGAAGCGATTTCTGGAAAACAACGGGGATTGTAACACGAGCACTGGCCGGAATCTCTTCACATGGCTAATGCTACGTGTAGCAATTCTCATCGCATACCTGAAAAGCGAAAGAGACGGAGGTTCGAGGTGGTTCTGGCCGGATTCTGATAGCTTCAAAATGAGCTAAAACTTACATTAATCTATTACTATTGATAAGAGCAATCGATCAATGTCAATTTCAAGTCAAAACGATCAAGGGCCACTGAAGAAATCAAAGAGTAATGAAACTAGGTTTTTGAAATTTCTTAGATCTGAAACTCAAGAAAATCTAGGGTGTTTTGAATGAAATTGAAAGGGGATATGGGATGGGAGAGGACGGGGATTGTAGGGTATTAATTTGGGTTTATTTGGTGGTGAGGTTTCACCATGGGCGATTTTCGGCGCCGGCTGGTGAGAGAATGAAAGAGATGATGAGGTGGAATAATAGGGTTTTGGGGGGGGGGGGAAGCTTGTACGGACAGTTATATGACGGGTGAGAGCTTAGGCCGATCCAGGATTTGAAGAGCATGAGTGCACTATTATGAAGAGGTGGATCTAGAATTTACACTTGACTTGACGGGTTTAACTTTAGTCTCTTACCATGAACCCACTACACTTTTGAAATTATAGGTTCAAAATTATATTCTTTTTAAAAAATTTCGTAAGCTTCACATATATATATCTATACTCCGTATCGAAAACAAGACCGTTTGAAGTGGGATTTAAACTGCCAATATCACTTGTAGAGGTGCACCCAATAATAATTGCATCATATGAGTCTTTGAGCATGGGTGCACACACATATATTTAAATAATTTTGAAGAAATATGACATTATTATATATGGTTAAGGGAGAGGAGTATGGGTTCACGTATCCCTTAACCTAGATATGCCTCTGGGTGAGAGATGAGTTCCGGTCCGTTAGATCTGAGGTGATCAACGGTGGAGATGGAATAACGTCATACAGCATCGTTTGGACATCAACGAGGCTGGACCGGATTTATGGATTGGGTTTGGGCTGGGGTGGATTTGATTAACTTGGCTGCTGAGATGTTTGGCCCATTTTGAATATAGCAACCCTATTTTCCTTTTCTATCTTCCTTCACTTTAATTTTCAAATTTAACCATTTTTATTCTTAATTCAAACTAATTTGCACCATTAACCTAAACTGTAGTTTTGGGAATTTCATTTGACAATGCATTTGATATATAATTAAATCCTAAAAAATGTAATTAAAACCTAAAATGCTATTAAATAAAGATTTGAATATTTTTATGGATTTTCTATAATTTTAAAATATTAAATATGCACAAAAATGCAAATAAATGCAAACAAACAAATAAAGAGAAATTCTATAAAAATAAAAAATAACTAGAAAACTATATTTTTTTGTGGATTTTGTAGCAGTATTTTTGTAGGACGAAAATTACGTTCTCACACCTACACTACACTATCTCAAGGGGACACCTTTTTGGTCTACTGTCTTCTCACCAAGCACAAGGTGAAATTGTCCTCCTGGATAATCAATTTTATGATTGAATGTGATAAAGATCCTTCAAGTCTACCTTACGAGATGGTCATCACTCACCTCCTCGAGACCTTCAATATCTCTCTCTCAAACTATCCTTATGTATGTATTTGTAACGACCCGACCGGTCGTTTTGAGAATTTATGCTCCTTTCAACTATTTGAGGTCTTGCATAACTTCTTACAAGGTATTATGACTTGTGTGAATTATCATTGGTTTTAATGTATTTCGGAGGTTAGCTTGAAAGAATGAATTTCATGTTGGAAGCTTAAGTTGAAATAGTTGACCGGATGTTGACTTATATGTAAACGACCCCGGAATAGAGTTTTGATGATTCCAATAGCTCCATATGGTGATTATGGACTTAGGAGCGTGTTCGAAAAATTATTTTGAGGTCCGTAGTAGAATTAGGCTTGAAATGACAAAAGTTAAATTTTTGAAAAGTTTGACCGGGGGTTGACTTTTTGATATCGGGATTGGAATCCGATTTCGGAAATTGAAAAATGTTCGTTATGTCATTTATGACTTGTGTGAAAATTTTGAGATCAATCGGACTTGATTCGATAGGTTTCGGCATCGAATGTAGAAGTTGGAAATTTCATAATAGACTAAAGTTCAAGTGAGTTCGCACAAGACCCAACTTCAAATGAGCATAACTCTTATGATACAAAGTGTTATATGGTGTATTACCTATCAAATGAAAGATATTTGAATTTAGTTTCTAACTCTTCATACCGTTCATCATTTGGACATTCCTACAAGACATTATGACCAAATTACCAAAGGCTGGGAAAATCCAATTCTGCAACCAATTATGCGATCGCAAAACTACTTTTGCGACCGCAAACTGGTCGCAGAATGGACAAGAAGAGCCTAGTTCTGGGCACCAATTTTGCGATTAACTTTGTGGCCCGCATACCCATTTTGCAGTCTATTATGCGATCGCAGACCCGCTTTCGAATGGTTAATTTTTTCTATTTTTATAACCCGATCCCATTTTGATAAATAGGCTTTGGGACTCATTTTGGAGCAAAAATATAACATTTTTAGAGAGAAGGGAGAGTGTTCTAGAGAGAGGAAGAAGCTCAAGTGATTTGTTCATCAAGATCTTATTCAAGCTTTGAAATCCAACAAGAAAATATCACAAGATCTTCACCCAAGAGGTAAGGTTCTAACCCCTAGTCTTCAATTTCGAGTTTGGGTAAAGATGGATGATTAAGAGTATGATTCTTGGGTGTAATAGTATTATTTATACATATCAATAAGGTTTATGGAAAGATTGTTGAGTTCAAATGGGTAAAGATTGGGTTGAAAATGGTAGAAATCTTCAAAGACATTAATTAAAGATTTGAGGGTCGAGTTGATGTCGAAATTTGGTGGAATTTGTATGGTTAGACTCGTGATTGGATGGGCGTTCATATTTTATAACTTTTATCAGGTTCCGAGACGTGGGCCTCACGGGCAATTTTTGAGTTAATTTTGAATTTTATTGGAAAATTAGTATCTCCTTATGGAATTAATTACAATAATTGGTATTGACTGAATCGAATTAATTGTGACTAGATACGAGGATTTCGGAGACCAATTCTCATAGCAAGGGCATAGCGGAATAATGAATTACACGGTTTGAGGTAAGTAACAATTATAAATCTGGTCTTGAGGGTATGAAACCCCGAATTTTGATATCATGTGATTATTTTGGAGGTGACGCACATGCTAGCTGACGGGCGTGTGGGCGTGCACCGAGGGAATTGTGACTTGGTCCATCCCGGAAAACTGTAAAGTTGAATAATTTATTGTTAACTATATGATCTCTATGTGTTGATAAAATTTGACTGTAAATCATGTTAGAAATCATGCTTAGGCTATGTGATAGCACCGTTGGGATCCACAGAGGTCGCGTACTTGTTGAATTGCCTGCTAAATGCTATATGTACTCAGTCTCAGTTTTTACTTGCATATTTTATTTCAGTCTCTGTTATTATTATTGATACATCATATCATTGTTGTTTGGACTGATTTCATGATTATTGAGAGCCCGAAAGACTGGAGAGATTTATGACTGAGTGAGGCCGAGGGCCTAATTGTGAGATATTGATATTATAGCACGTGAGTTGTCCGTGCAGCACATGAGTTGGCCGTGCAGATCCTTATATTATACTATAGCACGTGAGTTGGCCGTGCAATACGTGAGTTGGCCGTACAGATCCTTATATTATACTATAGCATATGAGTTGGTCGTGCAGCACGTGAGTTGGCCGTGCAGATCCAGATATTTATATTATGGCACGTGAGTTGTCCGTGCAATATGTGAGTTGTCCGTGCAGATTATAGCGCTTAGACTGTAGGTGCCCCTCCGGAGTCTGTACACCCCCAGTGAGCACGGGTACCTATTGAGTATGAGTGATGAGGGTTGGGAGCCCAACGAGTGATGAGGACTGGGAGCCCAGTAAGTGATTGTTGTCTTGAGAGGTTGTACTTGATTTTCATTTGTTGTTACACCTAGTTGCTATCTGTCATTGTTGTGAAATCTCTGAAAGATTTTATATACGGATTACATGAATATGAACTGTATAAAAATTGATTTGACATTAAACTGCAGATTTGAAAGCATGTCTATTCTTTGATGGAACTACTGAATATGAACTGTAGTTGTGTAGCTCGTCACTATCTTCAGTTCTTTATTTATTATTATTACTTACTGAGTTGGTTGTACTCATACTATACCCTACACTTCGTGTGCAGATCCAGGTGTTCCCAGTCATAGCGGGTGTTGATTCTCTCGCACAATTGACTTTTTTTTGGAGATTCAGAGGTAGCTGTCGTGTTTCGTAGACCTTGTCTCTTCTTCCCTATCTCCTTGTTTATTGTATTTGATCTCAGACTATTATAGACCATATTTTTCAGACTTGCATTCAGATTAGATGCTCATATACTCAGTGACACAAGGTTTTGGAAGTGGTTGTATCAGTAATTGTAAGATTTATGGATTTTATTGAAATATTATATTTTCAAACTTAAGAGAAATTATAGTTTATTGAGATTTTCGGCTTGCCTAGTATTGAGATAGGCGCCATCACGACGGGTGAGATTTTAGGTCGTGACAGTATTTCCAAGTGTTATAACAATAAGGCGTTTGTTAGCATGGGATATGTTGTTGTGGATGGTACTTGGATAAAGGAGCAGGAAATTGAAGCCAGAGTGATTCCCTCCGGTTCCAAGGTAAAGGTTGATACCTCTTAGGCTGTTGTCAATAATTCGGAGTTGTTTGCAAAGATAGCTGCACTTGATGACAAGCTGACTATCATCAAAGACCTACTCCTGGCCACCCAGACCTCAGTTGGATATATCTACGCAGTTGCAAAGGAAACAAGATCTAACGTGTCCAAGCTAAGAGTCATGGTTCTGAAAATCGCAGAAAAGGCAGTGAAAGCTTTCGAGAAAGTTCATGATCGTGTTGATGGAATCTCAGTCAAAATGAATGCAAGTTTTGATCGCCTCAAAGAAGCTATCTGCAACACCCTTACCTATTTCCTTCATCGATGATATGTGTTGGTTGCTTAGACAATTTCTTTTGATTTCTCTAGATATTTTTTTTCTTGCATGTTTTTTTTGGATACTCTATGGATGACTGTAATTAAGCTTAATATCTACTAATCTTATTTACTAGTAGTTAAACTTGTTTAGACCTCTTTTTGATTGATGCCAAAGAGGGAGAATAGAGTACCACTAACTTGCAAGTAAGGTTCAGTCAACTAACTGAACAAAAGTCAACTACTAGGCAACTAAATGAGGGGGAATCGACTCAAAGTACCTGACAACAAGTTGAGGGGGAGCCGACTAAAGCCACGAAAATCTCTGACAGCAAGAGGGGTCTATAAACAGGGAAGTGTAATGAATTAAGTTTTTTTGTCATCATCAAAAATGGGGAGATTGTTAGATATATGTTTTAACGATGAAAAATAACTTAATTCTAATTGTAGGAAATCAATCCCAAATAAGGAAGCATAAGAATTAGAAAGATTCTAGTAAAAGATCTGAAAGCAAGAATCAAGGAGTCAAACGTACAAGTCAAGATCCAGAAGCAAGAATCAAGGAGTAAATATGTTGTGATTGCGAGCTTCATGGAAAACAAATATTCGATTCAGTTATTTACGGAAGGCATCAATCAATGAGTGTAGAAGATCTACAGAGAATATTTAATCATGCATCAAAGAGAATATTCAATCACAATGGCTTGCGAAGAAAAGGAAATCACGGAAGCAACAGTTCAGTAAAGGAAGTCCCATTCTATTCTTGGAAGCAAATCATCTTGATTGATACTGAGGATCAACTCCCTTAGGTTGCCCTACGGCAATGGAACTGTCACGCCGTGAAGAATGGAGCCCAATTCTTATATATACAATAAAAGATGCAAATGAAGAATATACTTTGATCGAACCAATATCAATCTCTTTGTTCTACTCCAAACAAACATTGTAGTCTACTCTAGATTTATTATGTTACTAGGGAGAGAAGAAATAGAGAAAAATTACTAGTGAGGCATTGTATCAAGAAGAGAAGAAAGAACAAATCTAGTGGCGAAGTTGTTGGTGTATAACAACACCAACCAACCTGTACCAAGAAACTTCATACTTGAAAAAGAACACCCTTGCAACCCAAGAGGACTGGACATAGGAGATCATTCTGAATCCGAACCTATATAAAACATTCCGTGTCATTTACTTTCTACAGTTTACTTTTCTGTATTTAGTTTACATCTCATATCAAAAGTCTAATCGACTAAAAAGCAATTTAGTCGACTACCTCGTAAAAGAAAAGAAAAATTATAATTCACCCCTCCCCTTTTGCACTTTCACAAATATGCTTATGAAACAGAAAATGATGGTACATATATTAATAAACCTCCAAAGTACACATATAAAATCAACTGTGCTTCATGACCGTGCTATTTAATTTTGCTAGTTCTCTTATTAATTAGAACCGTTAGCATAACACAATTGACAAAGTGATCATAAAAAAAATTCATGCAAATGCCAAAATGACTGACATAACAAAAGCAGAATGAGGATTAATATAATTAATCGCGTACTTCGGCTTAGCAAATGAAGCCAGTAGGAGGATTCCTTCCACAGTTGTTGAGAACAAGGCTAAGAGAGAGTGGCACGTTGAGATTTATTCCCAACACATTTGCTCTTATGGCTGTGCACAAGCAAACTGCCGCCTCTAAATCCGCCAGCCCCGCGATCAAGCTGCAGCATGGCAAAGTTGGTGGAGAACCCACTATCGCTCCCACTAATCCACCAACTAAATTTGCACATACCCCCAACTTCAGAGCATCTCTCGGGCACCTGCCTTGTCCATTGCCACCTCCGCCGCCATTGCCCGAACCACCTCCATTGCCGGAGCCGCCACCATTGCCCGAGCCACCAGTGTTACCTCCATTGCCACCACCATTACCTGTGCTAGGAGGATTATGATGACAAGATCCACAATCAGTTCCACTGACTATGACAAAGAAAAGGAGATTCAAGGGGAGGAAAAGGGCAACTGAGGCTCTTGTTTTGGAAGCCATGATATAAGGAATCCAAGGCAGAATTTCCTCCCTACAAAAATTGTAAAGAGAAGTAATTGCAAAGATGAGATGGTATAAGTCTGGTACTAATGTAGGCTATTTATACTGCTAGGAGGATGAGTATTTTACTAACAATCCCTCTTAAGCTTAGGAAGAAATATTAAACTAGTAACGCGCATGCGGTGCATGGTGTTGAAAATAAGTTTGTCATTCTTACCAACCCTTAACTCTTAGCTGATTTACTACTTTTGTTGTTTACAGCTCCTCTTTCACCTAGGTAACTAGGGAACCTTCTATTATAGTATCTAAATTACGGGTTCGCCCCGACCAACAACTACTAGGTTTCCTCATCTCTTCTAATTACTTTTCTGGTCTTCTGACCGAGCTGTATGAGGCAAAAAATCGCCCCACATACATGTTGAAATTGTCAAAAGTCTCACATCGGTGGACGACAATTTTGAATGGGAATTTCACCCTATAAAAGGAGGCCTAATGTTTAGGATTTAGACACACCTCTCATTTGCCTTTTTTTTATCTTCTTAAGGCATTTGTTTCTTCTCTCTTTAGTATGATTTCACTTGTAATATTGGAGTGGAATAAAATATTGATTGTGTCCGAGGAAGTAGGCAAAATTGGCCGAACCTCGTAAATTCTGGTGTTCTTTTATTGTTGTCTTATTATCTTGTTTATTATTTAGTGGTTGTCATAATTTTTGGTATAGTAGTTGTGACTCATTCACACTATATACATTTGGCTTCCGCAATATTTGGTATCAGAGCCAAGGTACTGTCTAAGTATGCTCTGTGGTTGCAGCATAGTCTGATCTTCCACATCAGAAAAGATCTATCTTGGTAACTGAGTCAAGGTTCTGTCTGAGTATGCTCTGTGGTTGCAGCTTAGTCTGATCTTCCACACCAGAAAGGAAATAATCTTGATTTGTTTCGTCAGCTACTAAATAATATTTGTGTCAAAATGGAAGACAATAAACAAGAAGAATCTACATCAAGTGTCAATAATACGTCATTGTTGGCATCTTCGCTTATGACAAGAATTGTGTCAAATGCGAAATTTGTGGTAGAAATTTTTGACGGGTCAGGATATTTTGGGATGTGGCAAGGCGAGGTTCTAGATGTTCTTTTTCAATAAGGGCTAGATCTTGCCATTGAAGAAAAGAAGCCAGATGTTATTGGAGAAGAAGATTGGAAAATTATCAATCGTGTTGCTTGCGGTACCATTCGATCCTACCTTGCTAGAGAGCAGAAATATCCATACACAAAGAAAACTTCTGCAAGTAAATTATGGAAAGCACTGGAGGATAAATTTTTGAAGAAAAACAGTCAAAATAAATTGTACTTGAGGAAGAGACTGTTTCGCTTTACCTATGTTCCTGGTACCACAATGAATGAACATATTACCAGTTTCAATAAGTTGGTCACAGATTTGCAAAATATAGATGTAACTTTTGATGATGGTGACTTGGCCTTGATGTTGTTGGGGTCACTTCCTAATGAGTACGAGCACCTTGAAACTACTCTACTCCATGGAAATGACGAAATTTCTCTCAGAAAAGTTTGTTCGACTTTGTACAGCTATGAACAAAGAAAGGGAGAAAAACAGAAGGGCGGAGAAGGAGAAGCACTAATTGTGAGGGGTCGTCCTCAAAATCAAACGAGGACTAAGAAGGGAAGATCCAAGTCGAGATCTAGACCCAGCAAAGATGAATGTGCCTTTTGTCGAGAAAAGGGGCACTGGAAGAAAGACTGTCTGAAGTTGAAGAATAAGGCCAGACATAACAATGGAAAGGCCATTATGGATTCAAATGTAGCTGATTGTGATGATTCAAACTTCTCATTAGTTACAACAGAGTTATCAACATCATTAGACATATGGTTGATGGACTCGGCTTGTAGCTATCATATGTGTCCCAACAAGGACTGGTTCGTGAATTTTCAAGAAGGAGAATATGGAGTCATCCACACAACGGATAACAGCCCTCTTACCTCATATGGCATTGGTTCAATAAGATTAAGGAACCATGAAGGAATGATCAAAACATTAACAGATGTTCGATATGTATCGGGTTTGAAGAAGAATCTCATCTCTGTGGGAGCCCTAGAATCAAAAGGGTTCAAAATCATTGCAGAAAATGGAGTAATGAGAATATACTCCGGTGCACTAGTGGTAATGAAGGCCAATCGGAAGAACAATAACATGTACCGCTATCGTGGTAGTACAGTTATTGGGACAGCAATAGTGACATCCAGTGATGACAAAGAGGCAGAAGCAACCAAGCTATGGCACATACGCTTGGGACATGCTGGAGGAAGATCCTTGAAAGCTCTATTTAATCAAGGGTTGTTAAAAGGCGTAAAGACTTGCAACTTGGAGTTTTGCGAGCATTGTGTCAAAGGAAAACAGACAAGGGTTAAATTTGGTACATCGATCCATAATACTAAAGGCATTTTGGATTATGTACACTCTGATGTTTGGGGTTCTTCCAAAACACCTTCATTGGGTGGGAAGCACTATTTTCTAACCTTTGTTGATGATTTTTCCCGAAGAGTGTGGGTGTATACAATGAAGAGGAAAGATGAAGTGTTGGAAATTTTTCTCAAATGGAAGACGATGGTGGAGAATCAAACAGGCATGAGGATCAAGTATATTCACACAGACAATAGAGGTGAATACAAAAATGATCATTTCAATAAGGTCTGTGAAAATGATGGCATCGTCCGACACTTCACTGTCAGACATACACCACAACAGAATGGAGTGGCAGAACGTATGAACCGGACTTTACTGGAGAAGGTACGGTGTATGTTGTCCAATGCTGGCTTGGGCAAAGAATTTTGGGCTGAGGCAATTACATATGCATGCCACCTCATTAATCGTCTACCATCTGCTGCTATTGATGGCAAGACACCATTTGAAAAATGGTATGGAAAACCTGCTGTAGATTATGATTCTTTGCACGTGTTTGGCTCAATTGCATACTATCATGTGAAAGAGTCAAAATTGGATCCGAGAGCAAAGAAGGCTATATTTATGGGGATTACTTCTTGGAGTCAAAGGATACCGCTTATGGTGTCCAGAGACAAGGAATATTATATTCAGCAGAGATATTACCTTTGATGAATCTGCCATAACAGATAAGGTGACAGTTGAAGATGTCAAACAAACTGGTGGTGCATCAAAGCAGGTGGAGTTTGAGGGAAAATTTATTTTTCCTACACAAGAAGCAGAGGAGGAAACTCATGAAGATTACCCTCTGGAAGAAGAGCCAGTAGAGAGGAAGGTTCCAACTTAGGAACCTCGATAACAACTTGAATCAATAGCAACCAATAGGCCAAAAAGGATAATAACGAAACCTGTTCGTCTCATAGAGATGGTTGCTTGCGCAACTTCAATTGTAGCTGATGGTGTTCCTACCACTTATAAAGACGCAATCCAAAGTTCAGAAGAAGATAAGTGGAGGATTGCCATGAATGAAGAAATGCAGTCCCTTCATCAGAATCATACATAGAAATTGGCCAATCTCCCGAAGGGAAAGAAAACAATTAGGTACAAATGGGTATTTGCAAAGAAAGAAGGATTTCCTAACCAAGAAGATGTTCGTTACAAAGCAAGATTGGTGGCCAAAGGATATGCTCAGAAGGAGGGAATTGATTACAATGAAGTATTTTCTCCAGTTGTAAAACATTCCTCCATTAGAATTATGTTGGCTTTGGTAGCACAGTTGAATTTGGAACTAGTTCAGATGGATGTAAAAACTGCATTTTTACATGGAAACTTGGAGGAGGAAATCTACATGAATCAGCCAGAAGGATTCAAAGTTGTTGGAAAAGAAAATATGGTATGCAAACTTGAAAAATCATTGTACGGATTGAAATAATCTTCTAGACAATGGTACAAGCGATTTGACAAGTTTATGTTGCGGCAAGGGTACAAGAGAAGCAAATACGATCATTGTGTTTATTTGCGCAAACTTAATGATGGTTCCTTTGTATATCTTCTCCTATATATTGATGATATGTTGATAACTTCCAAGAATTCGGAAGAATTGATAAGTTGAAGATTCAACTGAAGGAGGAGTTCGAGATGAAGGATCTGGGTGAGGCAAAGAAAATTCTTGGCATAGAGATAATAAGAGATAGACGTTCAAAGAAACTCTGTTTATCTCAGAAAGAATATTTGAAGAGAGTACTACAGCATTTTGGAATAGATAAGAAGACTAAGCCAATTAGTACGCCACTTGCTCCCCATTTTAAGCTAAGTACTACTATGTCGCCAAAGGATGAAACTGAACAAGAGTATATGTCAAGGGTACCATACGCAAATGTTATTGGTAGCTTGATGTATGCAATGGTTTGTACGAGACCTGATATTTCACAAGCCGTTGGAGTTATTAGCAGATATATGCATAATCCAGGAAAGGAGCATTGACAAGCTGTGAAATGGATTCTACGGTATATTCATAGTACTGTAGATGTTGGGTTAGTTTTTGAGCAGGAAGGCAATCGGTCTGTAGTTGGATATTGTGACTCAGATTTTGCGGGTGATCTGGACAAACGAAGGTCAACTACTGGTTATGTGTTTACTTTTGCAAAGGCACCAGTTAGTTGGAAGTCTACTTTGCAGTCAACAGTTGCTTTGTCTACAACAGAGGCAGAGTACATGGCTATTACAGAGGCTGTGAAGGAGGCAATTTGGCTTCAGGGGTTGCTAAAGGAGCTTGGTATTGAACAAAAAAATATTATAATTTTTTGTGATAGTCAAAGTGCTATTCAATTAGCGAAGAACCAAGTTTATCATGCAAGGACGAAGCACATTGATGTTCGGTATCATTTCGTACGAGAAATCATAGAAGAAGGTGGAGTCACGGTGAAGAAAATTCATACTACGGAGAACCCTGCTGATATGCTGACAAAAGTGGTGACTGCGGTCAAGTTTCAACATTGTTTGGATTTGATCAACATTGTTGAACACTAAAGATTGAAGATGAAGACACAACCAAAATTTGTTATTGAGAGAAAATTGAAGATATGGAATTTTGCCAAGGTGGAGATTTGTTGAAATTGTCAAAAGTCTCACATCGGTGGATGACAATTTTGAATGGGAATTTCACCCTATAAAAGGAGGCCTAATGTTTAGGATTTAGACACACCTCTCATTTGTCTTTTTTATCTTCTTAAGGCATTTGTATCTTCTCTCTTTAGTATTATTTCACTTATAATATTGGAGTGAAATAAAATATTAATTGTGTCCGAGGAAGTAGGTAAAATTGACCGAACCTCGTAAATTCTGGTGTTCTTTTATTGTTGTCTTATTGTCTTGTTTATTATTTAGTGGTTGTCATAATTTTTGGTATAGTAGTTGTGACTCATTCACACTATATACATTTGGCTTCCGTAACAATACAATTCAGAGGTCAAGCCCTACTAGGAGAAAGGGTGCGATTTAGGTCAACTAACATAAAAAAGATACAGTTCACTCAATGATTGTCTTTGGGTTACAAACTTTTCAAGGCTTAAGGGGAAGGGCCTGAATCAATAACTTTGCTTCAAATTTTATATTTATTTTAATAAATTTATTGAATAATTATTTATTTAGACACTAGTAATTTAATGGGACTAAAATCCCGAATGCATAAGGTTTAGCTCCGCCTCTGCAAGCTATATATTGTAACTCCTATAATTATTACGTTCATTTCTGATTTCTCTCTTCTTTATTATAATTTACAGTTACTTTACTACGTCTGTTCAATATTCCTCTGTTCCCTTCTTTCTTTTAGTGTAGCTTCCGCAACCCATGTAAACCGACATTATTTTCTCGATGAAGACAAACATCTTATGCTACGAAAGTTCATGTTAAATAAATCAAACACTGCAACTTTATTACGAAAATTCATGGTAAATAAATCAAACATTGCAACTTGATTACGAAAGTTCTCTCTGATTTGATTTATTTGCAGTACCGACTAAAAACGTTTTTGGTGTTTGAATAAACAATAATAATGAGACAAATTTTGGCGTTGATTTCATGTGGTTGAATAACAAATTATCAATCTTGTTACTGAGAGCGATTTCTGCGTCCATCACCATCTTCGACTCTCATGTGAAGTTTGGAATGTAAAGGCCATCATTAGATAGGAAACAACCTAACTATACACTTGATATTTATACTAAACCAACTAATGCAAAATATAATCTACCTTATCACCTTCCGGATAATTTAATATCCGTAGAATTTGTAATAACTATATAGCCTTGAACATTCACCTAATACATTTCATTAGTCCTAGCCAGTGCGGAGCCACGTTCAACCAAGGGATGTCAATCGATACCCCTTCGTCAGAAAATTACACTATATTACTAGATAATTTTTTTTATTTTATGTATATTTACTATATGTTGACTTCTCTTGACTTTTTAATGTATCTAATTTTTTATATTATGACACTCCTTGATAAAAATTCTGGCTCCGCTACTCATATCGCATGTGCACGGAACATATATAATTGGAGGGTCATAATTATCAAACAGAGGTCTCAGCAATAATTCATCTATATAAACCACTTGTACATCTTCTGACTTTAAATAATCTCCCATATAATGATCCGACCGGTCGTTTTGCTTTCTAGATTTCCGTTCCCCTAATTAAGACTCCCCATATGTATTTTTACTGTTTTATGACTTACGGGGATAGTTAGTTCGGATTTGGAAGGGTTCGGGTTGAAATCAGAACACTTAGTTACTTAATATTGGCTTAAAACGGTTAAGTTTGACTTGAGTCAACGTTTTGAGCAAACGACCTCGGAACCGGGATTTGACAGTCCCAATAGGTTTGTATGATGATTTTGAATTTGGGCGTATGTTTGGATCGAGTTTCGAATGACCGGGATTTTTTCGCCGCTTAATATTGAAAGTTGGCGCATTAAAGATTTTTCAAGTACTTTAAGTTTGGTTTGGAGTAGAATTTGATGTTATCGAGGTCCATTTGGTATTTCGAGTCTAGGAATAATTCTGTATGGTCATTTATGACTTGTATGCAAAATTTAGCATCATTCTGAGTTGATTTGATAGAAATCGGACGCGCGAAAGTGTTTCTAGAAGTTCTTGAATTTCATAATTTAATTCGTGGATTTTAGCATCTGATTCATGATTTTAGATGTTATTTCGATGTTTTAATCGCGCGAGCGAGTTCGTACGGTATTTTTATACTTGTGTGGATGTTTGGTGTGGAGCCCCGGGGGCTCGGGTGAGTTTTGAGCGCGGTTCGGAGTGTTTTGAAGAACTTCAGTTCTGCTGGTTTTTGGCTGGTTCTTCAGGTCTCGCAAATCCGAGATATTTTTCGCATTTGCGAACCTTGCATTTGCGAGAATGGCTGCGCATTTTCAAGGTTGGGGTGGAACTGATGGATTAACATTTGCGAAGGATTTTATCGCATTTGCGAAGTCACCCCGGGCGTAGCATTTTTCGCATTTGCAAGTTTTCTTCCGCTTTTGCGAGATGCCATGCTTTGCATTTGCAAGCCTTGTGTCGCATTTGCGACTGAGGCAGAGTTGGTCACGCTTCGCATTTGCGACCTCCGCATTTGCGAACCAGATGTCACAAATACGACATCTGCGACTAGTGCATGGACTATTTATTACGGGACTTAGCTTCATTTTCCTCATTTTTCACTTGGTCTTAGGCGATTTTGAGAGCATTTTGTGGGGAAATTTCATCAACATCAAGAGGTAAGTGATCCCTATCTAATCTTTAGCTAAATACGCGAATCATGGGTAGATTTAATATGAAAAACTCTTGAAATTAAAGGCGATTTGTGGAAAAACCTAAGGTTTTGGTAAAACTGAGATTTGACCACGTAATTGGTTATGGAATTAAGTAAAAATTATATATTTGAGTTCGTGAGGCTATGTATAACATTTATCTTCAAATATTTCCGAAATTCGGGCACGTGGGCCCGGAGATGAATTTTAAGAATCTTTCAATTCGGTTTGGGTAATTTCTCTAATAACTAAATTATGAACTTGTGAGTGTATATTGATTAATTTATATTATATTTGGCTAGTTTTGGGTTGTTTGGCACCAAGTTGAGGCTTTAGAGTGGATTTGTGGACCGGAAGTGAGCTTGAGAATGAGGTAAGCTCCTTTCCTAACCTTGTAAGAGAGAACTCCTCCCCTTACATTTTTCTTGTTGTGTATTTCTTGTTTGGGGAGCTACGTACGCACTAGGTGACGAGAGCCCGTGCGTAGCTATATTCCATGATATGTCCGGGTAGTCTTAGGTCACATCATGCTTTAATGGTACTATTGTGTTCATTGTGCATATTAATTATCTTGAATAGAGATGAGACTAGGGATTTAAAAGTTTCAAAATTTTAATTTAGATTTCTTAATTTTTGGAAGAATCGGAGAAATACATAATAACTCTGAGAAACCCATGTCCTCTCGCGTCGCAAGTACTTCCGCGAGCGAGGTAAACTTTTCTACTCTCATGAGAGCGGGCCGTTCGCCTTGGCAGTTTAATAGATGCATCTATGGTTCGTATCGTTCGACCCTCGACAGTACACACAATATTTTAGATCGGGTCATACGACCTCGACATAAATCGTGCGTGATAAAACTCAGAGCCCGATTTCACTTGATATTATTTTACGGCTTGAGAGGTTATAATTTATTTAATGGCCTGAAATTGTTGGAGTTAGCATGTGTCAAGTGGATACTTTTAAATTGACTATTAGTTAAAAAAAACTATTTATTCATTGGTGATTATTGTGTTGTTATTATTATTCTTGTACTCCATGCCTGTCTAGAATTTCTGTATTTTTGTTATTGGCCCGTAGTAAGTGTCGATGTTGACCCCTTGTCACTACTTCTTTGAGGTTAGACTGGATACTTACTGGGTACATGTTGTTTATGTACTCACGCTACACTTCTGCACTAATCGTGCAAGATATGAGGCAGGTGCATCTGGTATTCATTCAGGCGCGCATCCCCCGTTATCCTGAGGCATAGTGGTGAGCTGCTCTCTGATTCCGTTCTGCAGCACCCGCAATCTCTCTTTTGTATTTACTTTCTGTCTATCATATTTCAGACAATGGCTTAGGTATTTTGTATATTCTTCTAGTTGCTCATACACTTGTGACACCGGGTCTTGAAAATATTCTAGTAGACACTTTATGGCTTTGAGTATTTATTTCATCATATTTCCTCTTATATTAGTTTACGCTTTACTTTATTCAATTTTCCACTTTTCATTTACTTAATAAATAAAAATCAACTACTTTAAAATTATTAAAATGAATAAATACATGGCTAGTTCATCGTTGTCTTGCCTAGCGATGACGTTGGGAGCCATCACGGCCTAAATGAGAAATTGGGCTGTGACAACATGGTATCAGAGCACTAGGTTCACGTAGGTCTCACAAGTCATGAGCATGCCTCATAGAGTCTTGCGGATCAGTGCGGAGACGTTCGTACTTATCTTTGAGAGGCAATAAGGTGTTAGGAAAATACTCTTTCTTCATTTCCTATCGTGCAGTTGATGTTGTGCTAAGTATCCTTCTCTTATTCTCTCACATATGGTGAGAACGCATGTGACAGATGTACCCGACCGTGGAGGAGCTGCTCCCCTTGTTGCTAGAGGCTAAGGGAAGGCTCCAGCCCGTGGTAGAGGATGAGGACGTCCTAGAGTTTCCCCAGTTGTGCCACCAGTGGATCCAGTTATTGTGGAGCAGGGCGAGGTGCCTGCAGTAGAGCCAGCACCAGTGAGCGACATGAGAACCCCCAGAACTTTATTGATCGTTGCAGGGACAGGCTGCACAACATGAGGATATTGGAGTCCCATAGGGTGGACTTTACCACCTTTCAGCTGGAGGGCAGGGCCTGTAGATGGTGGTAGTCCTATATTCTCGGTAGTCCAACAGGTTCTCCTCCCTTGACTTGGGACCAGTTCACATGTCTCTTTCTGGATATATATATTCCACCATCTTAGAGGTAAGAGTTGCGATTTCAGTTTGAGCAGCTCCAGCAAGATCAGATGTTAGTGACAGACTATGAGGCAAAATTCTCTGAGTTATCTCGCCATGTACTTATGATACTCCCCACTGATGCAGAGAGAGTGCGAAGGTTTGTTGCGGATTTGCACTCTGGCATCCAGGCCATTATGGCCCAAGAGGTTGAGATGGGGACTTCTTACGAGCTGGTTGTAGAGGTAGCTCGGAGGATCGAGGGTGTTCGTCAGCGAAGCCGAGAGCAGACGCCAAGGGACAAGCGGTTTTGATATTCTAGAGGGTTCAATGGTGCCTTTTCTAGGGGCAGAGGTCAGTTTGTGAGGGGTCAGTCTAGTAGGACCACAGATCCAGCACCGCAGCCTTCTTGGGGGTGCTCCAGTGTGGCCCTATTTCAGTGCCATTCTAGAGAGCTCCTACCGCCCGCCAGTTACTCAGGGTTCCTCCAGTGGGTATTCAGGCCATCAGGGTCAGATGTCAGGTCAGCAGTCCGCCATTCCGAGGGGTTGTTTCTAGTGCGGGGATCTTGGCCTCATGAAGAGGTTTTGTAACTTCGGTATAAGGCAGTACAACAGGGTCATCAGCCTATGATTACTGCACCAGCTGCCGCACCAGCCGTCCGGCCGCCCAGAGACGGAGGGAAGGTGGGTAGGGGTCGTCCTAGAGGTGGAGGCTAGTTAGGTGGAGCTCCAGCTAGGTTCTATACTTTTCCAGCCAGACCAGATGCAGTAGCCTTAGATGCTGTGATCACAGGTATTATTTCTGTCTGCGGTAGGGATGCTTCGATACTATTTGATCCAGGGTATACATATTCATATGTTTCATCTCTGTTTGCTCATTTTCTCGGTGTTCCTCACGAGTCCTTAGGTACTCTTGTATATGTGTCCACGCCAGTGGGCGATTTTGTTGTTGTGAATTGGATCTACCAGTCCTGTATCGTGATTTTCTGTGGTTATGAGACTAGCACAGATCTTCTGTTGCTTGATATGACCAACTTTGAGGTCATCCTAGGCATGGACTGGTTGTTTCTATATCATGCCATCCTTGATTGCCATGCCAAGACTGTTACCTTGGCGATGCCAGAGTTGCCTAGATTGGAGTGGAAGGATTCGTGTGTCAGTGCATCTAATCGGGTTATCTCTTTCCTTAAGGCTCGACACATGGTCGAGAAGAGTTGTTTGGCTTATCTAGCTTATTTTCGGGATACAGCTGCAGAGACTCCAGCGATTGATTCAATGTAAGTGGTTCGGGAGTTCTCCAATATGTTTCCTTATGATCTTCCAGGCATGCCACTAGATCATGATATCGATTTCTGTATTGATTTGGCTCCAGGTACCCAGCCTATCTCTATTCTACCGTACCACATGGCTCCGAAAGAGTTGAAGGAGTTGAAAGAATAGCTTGAGGAGTTGCTAGCAAAGGGGTTCGTCAGACCGAGTGTGTTGCCTTGGGGTGCACCAGTGTTGTTCGTGAAGAAGAAAGATGGGACTATACGGATATGCATTGATTACCTCCAGTTGAACAAAGTTACCATTAAGAACAAGTACCCATTTTCGCATATTGATGATTTATTTGACCAGTTGCAGGGTGACAGGGAGTTCTCTAAGATCGACTTGAGATCGGGGTATCATCAGTTGAAGATTCGTGATTCGGATGTTTCGAAGATGGCTTTCTGGACTATATATGGTCACTATGAGTTTCTAGTGATGTCCTTCATCTTGACTAACGCCCCGACGATGTTTATGGATTTGATGAACCGGGTATTCATACCATATATTGACTCATTTGTCATTGTCTTCATTTATGACATATTGATTTACTCACGTAGCATAGAGGAGCACGAGCAGCATTTGAGAGTGGTGCTTCAGACCTTGCGGGAACAGAAGCTATATGCTAAGTTTTCCAAGTATGTATTCTGGTTAGATTCTGTGGCATTCTTGGGGCATGTTGTATCAAGCGAGGGCATTAAGGTAGATCCTAGGAAGATCGAGGCAGTTCAGATTTGGCCTTGTCCTAGAATAATGACTGAGATCAGGAGCTTCCTGGGGTTAGCAAGTTATTATCGCCAGTTTGTGGAGGGCTTCTCATCTATTGCAGCACCTTTGACTAGATTGACCCAGAAGGGTACTCTGTTCCGATGGTCCGATGATTGCGAGGCGAGCTTCCAGAAGCTCAAGACCACATTGACTTCAGCACCAATGTTAGATTTGCCTTCCGGTTCGGGGATGTACACTGTGTATTGCGACACTTCACGCATTGACCAGGGTTGCGTATTGATGTAGGAGGGGCGAGTTATTGCATATGCTTCACGCCAGCTGAATCCCCACGAGAAGAATTACCCCGTACATGATTTAGAGTTGGCCGCGATAGTTCATGCTCACAAGATCTTGAGGCATTATCTTTATGGGGTGTCCTGTAAGGTTTACACCGATCATCGTAGCTTGCAGCATTTGTTCAAGTAGAGGGATCTCAACTTGAGGCAGAGCAGGTGGATTGAGTTACCAAAGGACTATGACATTATCATCCTTTATCATTTGGGCAAGGAGAATGTGGTTGCAGATGCCTTGAGCAGAAAGGCTGAGAGTATGGGTAGTTTGGCATTCATTTCAGCAGAGGAGAGGCCATTAGCTTTGGACATTCAGTCCTTGGCTAAATGACTTGTGAGGTTGGATATTTTAGAGGGCAGTCGAGTTCTTGCATGCGTCGTCGCTCAGTCTTCGCTATTTGAGAAGATTAAGGCTCGTTAGTACGACGATCTACACTTGTTGGCTCTTAGGGAGACGATACTATAGGGTGGTGCCAATGAGGTCACTATTAGTGAAGATGGTGTTCTGCAGCTCCAAGGTCGCCTATGTGTTCCTAATGTTGGTGGCTTGAGGGAGAAGATTCTAGAGGAGGCACACAGTTCTCGGTATTCTATTCATCCAGGGGCTACGAAGATGTATCGTGACCTGGGGCAGCATTATTGGTGGCGGCGGATAAAGAAGGACATAGTTGAGTATGTAGCGAGGTTCCTAAATTGCTAGCAAGTTAAGTATGATTTAGGTGGCCTACTCCCGCAGATGGCTATACCTTAGTGGAAATGGGAGTGCATTACTATGGACTTCGTAGTTGAGTTACCGCGGACATTGAGGAAGTTTCATGCAGTTTGGGTCATTATCGACAGGTTGACCAAGTCGGCACACTTTATTCCGGTTGTGACTACGTATTCTTCAAAGAGATTGGCCCAGATTTACATCCAGGACATACTTCGGTTGCGTGGTGTGCCTATTTTCATCATATCAGATACATGCCCTCATTTTACTTTGCATTTCTAGAGGGAAGTACAGAGTGAGTTGGGGACTCGGGTAGAGCTCAACACAACCTTTCATCCGCAGACCGACAGACAGTTAGAGCGGACAGTTCATATCTTGGAAGATATGCTCAGAGCATGTCTGATTGACTTTAGAGGGCAGTGGGATCGATTCTTGCCTTTGGCCGAGTTTTCTTATAACAACAATTATCAGTCCAGCATCGAGATTGTTCCATTTGAGGCTTTGTATAGTCGGCGACGTCGTTCGCCCATCGGTTGGTTTGAGCCCGGCGAGACTAGGTTATATGGTACTGATTTATTGAAGGATTCTTGGGAGAAAGTGAAGTTGGTTTAGGAGCGACTTCGCATAGCACAGTCCATACAAAAGAGTTACACGGATCAAAAGGCGCGTGATTTATCATTTATGGTAGGCGAGAAGGTTCTCTTGAAAGTCTCGCCGATTAAGGGAATAATGAGGTTCGGGAAGAAGGGCAAGTTAAGCCCAAGGTTTATAGGCCCATTTGAGGTGTTGAGACGAGTTGGGGAGGTTGCTTATGAGCTTGCTTTACCTCCCAGTCTATCGGGAGTTCATCCATTTTTTCACGTGTCTATGCTCCGGAAGTATCATGCCAACAGGTCGCATGTGTTAGACTACAACACAATTCAGCTAGATGAGAGCCTGAGTTATGAGGAGGAGCCAGTTGCCATTGTTGACAGGCAGGTTCGCTAGCTGATGTCCAAGAAGATTTCTAAGGTAAAGGTTCAGTGGAGAGGTCAACCAGTCGAGGAGCCGACTTGGGAGACTGAGGAGAACATGCGGAGCAGATACCCACACCTATTCGACACTCCGAGTATGATCCTAGACAACGTTTGTTTAAGAGGTGAAGAATGTAACTACCCGACCAGTTGTTTTGCCTTCTATATCCCTGTTCCCCTAATTAAGACTCCCCGTATGTGATTTTACTATTTTATGACTTGCGGGGATGGTTAGTTCAGGTTTGGAAGTATTCGGGTTGAAATCGGAACACTTAGTTCCTTAATATTGACTTAAAATGGTTAAGTTTGACTTGAGTCAACGTTTTGAGTAAACAAACTCAGAACCAGGATTTAATGGTCCCAATAGGTTTGTATGACGATTCTGGACTTGGGCGTATGTTTGGATCAGGTTTCGGATGACCCGGGAGCGTTTCGACGCTTAATATTGAAAGTTGGCGCATTGAAGGTTTTTCAAGTTCCTTAAGTTTGGGTTGGAGTAGAATTTGGTGTTATCGAGGTCCGTTTCGTATTTCGGCCTGGAAATAGTTATGTATGCTGATTTATGACTTGTATGCAAAATTTGGCATCATTCCGAGTTGATTTGAAAGGAATCGGACGCGCGGAAGTGTTTCTAGAAGTTCTTGAGTTTCTATATTTAATTTATGGATTTTGGCATCTGATTCATGATTTTAGATGTTATTTCAGTGTTTTGATCGGGAGAGCGAGTTCGTACGGTGTTTTTAGACTTGTGTGGATGTTTGGTGTGGAGCCCCGGGGGCTCAGGTGAGTTTCGAGCGCGGTTCAGAGTGTTTTGAATAACTTCAGTTCTGCTGGTTTTTGACTTGTTCTTCAGGTCTCACAAATATGAGATATTGTTCGCATTTGCAAACCTCGCATTTGCGAGAATAGCTTCACATTTTCGAGGTTGGGGTGAAACTGATGGATTCACATTTGCGAAAGATTTTATCGCATTTGCGAAGTCACCTGGGCGTAGCATTTTTCGCATTTGCGAGTTTTCTTCCTCTTTTACGAGATGCCATGCTTTGCATTTGCGAGCCTTGTGTCGCATTTGCGACTGAGGCAGAGTGTGATGACCTAAAATGTCATCTTTAAATTTATAAGTAATTTTGTGTTCTAAGACCTCGAAAAGCACCATTTATCATTCATCGACTTGCGTGCGCAGTCCGTACAATTTTCCGAAAAGTTTTCATATGAAAAATGGATTAAAATGTGAAATAGAGCCTTAAAACTCAACTGAGTTGACTTTGGTCAACATTTTGAGTAAACAGACCCAGATTAGTATTTTGATAGTTCCGGTAGCTCCGTATTGCGTTTTGGGACTTGTGCGTATGCCCGGAATTTAATTTGGAGGTCCATAGCTCAAGTTATGACCATTTAACGGAAACTAGTAATTTAAAGGCTAAAGATTTCTAATTTTGTCCACGGGTTTGACTTTTTGATATCGGAGCCGGAATCCGATTCTGGAAATTTGAACAGCTCCTTTATGTCATTTATGACTTGTGTGCTAAATTTGAAGTCATTCTGGATTCATTTAATATATTTTGGCACGAGATTTGCAAATTGAAAGTTTAAAACTCAAAGTTCGAATTGGGGCGTGAATTGTAATTTCAGTGTTGTTTGACGTGATTTTAGACCCTGAGTCAGTCTGTATTATGTTACGGGACTTGTTGGTATATTCGGACGGGGTCCCGAGTACCCCGAGTGTGATTCGAATCGAAATCGGAACAAGAATTGGACTTAAGCAAAATCTGAAATTTTGGGTTCTGGTGTAATCGCACCTGCGGATTTTTGACCACAGGTGCGAGCTCGCATAAGCGAGCCTTCCATCGCAGATGCGGGATTGGGCTGGCCTGGCCTGGGGTTTTCGCAAGTGCGGCCTTTTTGGGCAGATGAGGATGTTGCAGGTGCGACAGGGGTGTCCGCAGTTGCGGAACTTCACCTGGCAGCCTGGCATCGCAAATGCGAGCTTTGTCTCGCAAATGTGAGTCCGCAAATGCGGAACTTTTATCCGCAGATGCGAAATGACTGGCCAGAGCCCATAAATTTGAAAGTCGCCATTTTTACTCAATTTTGAGTTTTAAGTGTCGGATTTGGACGATTTCCAGGGGGATTTTCACGACTTTGAATTGGGTAAGTATTTTTTAACCAAAACTGATTATATTTCACAAATCCATGTTTATATTCATCATTTATTTCGGATTTAGATGGAAGAAATTGGAATTTTTGTAAAACTTTTCAAAAACGAAAAATTAAGATTTGAAGGTCCATTTGATATCAGAATTGGACAAATTTTTGTATGGTTGAACTTGTCTCGGAATGGGTGTTCGAATTTCGTATATTTTTTTGGGATTTGAGACGTGGGTCCCACTTCCAAATATTTTAATGAATTTCAGATTTTTATCCGAAAAATTTGTAAATTCATATGGAATTAATTCCTATGATTCGTATTGAGTATATCAAATTGTTTGTGAATAGATTTGAAGCTTTTGGAGACAAATTTAAAAGGAAAAGCTGTGGTTGAGTAATTGATTGGAATTTGCAAAGCGAGGTAAGTGTCGTGGTTAACCTTGACTTGAGGGAATAGAACCTTTAAATTATTTGTTATGTGAATTGCATGTGAACGATGTATAAGCGAGGTGACGAGTGTCTATACGTCGTCAAGTTAATTGTTTGCCTGCTTACTTGAAAAATTATAAATTATTTTTAATCATAAATTAATCATTATAATAATAATTTCTCTCTTATTCTTTGTCAAATATTAATTCTTAAATTCCTGCATTAATTATTACATGCTATTTGAATTATGTGCCTTAATTATTATTTGATATTTAGTATATTAAATATTAAACTGCCTATTTGCTCCCTGATTTCCATAATAATTTGTTATTTGTCATTGTTGCTTCATAATTAAACCATAATTATTATATGCTTGTTGTCTTATAATTTTATATTAATTGTTACATTTATTGGAAAAATTTCTTCTATAAGAATTGGTAAATGAATATGTTGGAGGAGCGGGTTGCACGCCGCAACATGATTGATTATAATGAATATATTGGAGGATCGGGTTGCACGCCGCAACAGACTTATTAAAAGTCTATATTGGAGGATCGGGTTGCACGCCGCAACAGACTTATTAAAAGTCTATATTGGAGGATCGGGTTGCACGCCGCAACAAACATATTAAAAGTCAATATTGGAGGATCGGGTTGCACGCCGCAACAGACTTATTAAAATTCAATATTGGAGGATCGGGTTACACGCCGCATCGGGTTACACGCCGCAACATACTTTATTAAAAATGAATATATTGTGAGAGCGGGTTGCATGCTGCAACAGAATTAATGGAAATGATAATTGGTTATGACTGCTGAGTTGCCTTCAATTATTATAAATAAATTACCTGATTTATTTCTATTATTGTTGTTGTTACTAATATTGCGTACATGTTAATGTAAGTGAACCGCCTTAGCCTCGTCACTACTTCGTCGAGGTTAGGCTCAACACTTACCAGTACATGGGGTCGGTTGTACTGATACTACACTCCGCACTTCTTGTGCAGATTTTGGAGTTGGTCCCAGCGGCTTACCATAGACTTGCTCGGATTTCAGCTACCAGAGGAGACTTGAGGTATAACTGCGTGGCGTCCGCAGTTCCGAAGTTCCCTTCTATTTTACTTTAGCTGTGTGTTTATTCCCAGACAAATTTATTTTATTCAGACCTTATTTGTATTTATTCTAGAAGCTCGTGCACTTGTGACACCAATTCTGGGATGGCATTTAGACACCGTTGTTTTTATGGATTATTCACTATTTTTCAAACTTTGTTTCCGCTTTTGTTTCCTTGATTATTAATAATTTAAAAATTATTTAAAAATTGGTTAATATTATTCTAACGTTGGCTTGCCTAGCAAGTGAAATATTAGCGCCATCACGCTCCGAAGGAGGGAATTTCGAGTTAGAGCACTAGGTTACATAGGTCTCACGAGTCACGAGCAAGCTTAGTAGAGTCTGAAGGATCGGTACGGAGACTTCTGTACTTATATCTCAGAGGCTATGAAGTTTAGGAACAATATCACCTCTTTCATTCCTTATCATGCGACATTGATTTTTCTTGAAACCTATATCTCACATTCCTTTGTATCTACTCGTGTATGACATTGCGCTCCCGGTATCAGTTGTGCGTCGATGGTTCGTGATGCCACAGATGAACTACGAGGGAGCCAGAGATGCTCAAATATTGCTTTAACGTATGATTCTGACTGAAGATGCGGACGTATAAAGAGATCACCTAGTGAATAATGTGGGGGGGGGGGGGGCAACATGCCTTGGCATCTGGTTGATTTATACGAGTTGTGAAGGTTAATATTGTGGACCATCAGACGAGGTGAACTATGACTTCGCGCTGAGTGGGGGAGTCCACTATCAATGAATGGATTGCGAGTCATGTGTTATATCAGTTTTGGCCTGAAATGTATATATGTGGTACTGAAAGGTTCTCCCTAAATTTACATGTGTTTAAGGCCTGAGATCTTGTAGAGAATAAGGTTGGAACATGCGGTATGTCCGCCTCCGAAATAATCTTATACTTCAGTACCGAAGGAGTTAGAGAAACAACATTAAATTTACAGAAGGCCTACTCAGCGTGGATGTCACGGTTGCAGATTTTGGGGTGCTTCGGAGGAAGTACAGTGGTTGACGAGATTCTGGACTAAGAATTGTCTGTATGGAGCTCTACTTTTGTGATCATTGTATATAAATAAGGGTAAAGTTTACCCCAAAGAAGAATCGAAGAGTATGTTAAGAAATGGGTCTGCTCAACAGTGTTGAGTCAGCATAACGAAAGAAGAAATTGGCCTTGGGAGAGATAATTCTCCACAGGTGTCTGTGGCAAGCCTATGAAGAGGGCAGACCAGCCAATACAACACCGCCCACTTGGCTCGGTTCTCAGAAATACTGTTGAAAGAGTTTGTTTCCCGTACTCTCCTTAATGCATGGCGCATAGGGTTTGAACGATTGCGTCAGGTCACCATGACGGTGTCATAATATTCTATCAAGTTCAATAAGTTAGCCTATCATATTCCTACTTTGCTTCCTACAGTCAGAGAGCGAGTCCACATAATCATTAAAGGACTCAATTATGATCGTAAAATTTTGTATGAATCGGGAGCTACAGGTTGATACTTCATTTCCACTAGTGGTAGAAATTGCCAAGATATTAGAACGTGTTCGGGGGTGAGGAAAAAGGAAACTAAGGAGAACAAGACGTCTCGAGGTTCTGGGGGATTCAGTGAATTCTACTCTGCGAGTATAAATTATTATGGCGGGGGTTCAGGTAGTCGGCTAGCCCAGTTCGCACATCGGATTAATCGAGGTGCTCCAGTAAGTTCTCTTAATGCACCACTGACATAAGTGTCCTACAATGGTTATTCCAGTTATCTGGCAGAGACTCAGTATGAGCAGCCAAACTCGCAAATGGGTTGTTATGAATGCAGTGATACCAGGCACATCATGAGAAAATTGTCCCAGACTTGGGAGAGACATATTTCATCAAAGCACTCAGGCTACATGCCCTATTATAGTTACTACACTACCCACACGACCAGTTAGGGGTGGAGGACAGGCGGGTAGAAGGCGTCCTAGAGTTGGAGGCCCAGCCATTGATACAATTGTTTTATGGTATGGCGGAGGTCGATACATCAGATGGTGTCGTTACAGGCGCGACCTCGATTTAATATAAAGGAATAATTTCCTTAACTTGATTTGGTTCTGAGTATCGAGACGAGTCCTCCTATTGTGCTCTATTTATGAGCGAGCTTCGTAATTCTATAATCTACTTATGTGTTTACTCATGTTGGGAGATTCTATGGAGATAACTACACCTATCATTCCATGTTGGTCACTAATAAGAGCTGTGAGGCTAAAGGTGGCTTTCTATTACTCATATCAATAAGTTTTGATGTAATTTTCGGATAATTAATTACAAATTATGAATTATATGCCCTACCGGTGTGGGGTTCATTATGTGTTGTGATTTTGTGTAACCAAAATTATTTAAAAGGAGAAAATGGAAATTTTCGATTGGCACGATGTGCATATTACTTGTGATTCAAAATTGAGGACGAGATCCTCGCATTTTATTATAAAATGATATGTTTAAACCGGGCTACGAGCTGCAGTGGAAGTTATATAAGGACGAGATCCTTGTAATAAAAATCCTTGTGTTTAAATCCTCCCTTATGAAATTAAATTTGTACTATAGTACTAATAGGGAGTCATGCCTGCTAGGCTTATTTTAAAATATTTGTATGAAATTCTCTGTGCATACTTGCCAAATTCGTATTGTAATATTGAGTTGTAACCTATGAGGTAGGTGCCCGCCCAGATGGCATTAAATGTGACTAGTTAATTCGAGTAAACAATTATGAGGTCTTCATGCCTCACATCTCATTATTAGTATTGTGAAGGTTTGAAACGAGATTTTTGTTAACATGAAGTTAATTGATGCTTTTGTAATTGATTATGAACAACTATTAAGACCAGATTGACCCAGAAGGGTACCCCATTTAGATGGTCAGACGAGTGTGAGTTGAGCTTTCAGAAGCTTAAGACCGCTTTGACTACAACGCTAGTGTTGGTATTACCCACAAGTTCAGGATCGTATATGGTATATTGTGACGCCTCTCACATTGGGCTTGGTGCAGTATTAGTGCAAGATAGCAGGATGATTGCATATGCGTCGCGACGGTTGAAAGATCACAAGGAGAATTATCATGTTCATGACTTAGAACTGGCAGCCATTGTTCATGCACTGAAGATATGAAGGCATTACCTCTACGGTGTCTCGTGGAGGTATTTACTGATCATCGTAGCCTTCAGAACCTGTTCAAACAAAAAGATCTTAATTTGAGGCAGAGAATATGGTTGGAGTTGTTGAAAGACTATGATATCACCATTTTGTATCACCCCGGAAAGGCCAATGTGGTGGCCGATGCTTTGAGTAGAAAGGCTGTGAGTATGGGCAGTCTTGCGTATATTCCGGTTGGTGAGAGGCCATTAGCTGCAGATGTTCAGACTTTGGCTAATCAGTTCGTGAGGTTAGATGTTTCAGAACCCAGTCGGGTTCTAGCTTGCACAGTCGCTCGGTCTTCTTTATATGAGCGCATCAGAGAGAGGCAGTATGATGATCCTCATTTACTTGTCCTTAAGGACACGGTGCGGCACGGTGATGCCAAACAACTTGCTGTGGGGGAAGATGGAGTTCTGCAAATGCAGGGTCGTATTTGTGTGCCTAATGTGGATGAGCTTCGTGAATTAATTCTTGAAGAGGCACACAGTTCCAGGTATTCTATTCATCCAGGTACCGCTAAAATGTATCTAGATTTGCGGCAACATTATTGGTGGAGGAGAATGAAAAAGGATATAGTTTCACATGTAGCTCGGTGTATGAATTATCAACAAGTTAAGTACGAGCATCAGAGACCTGGTGGTTTGCTTCAGAAGTTAGAAATTCCTGAGTGGAAGTGGGAGCGTATCACTATGGATTTTGTTGTTGGGCTCCCACGGACTAAGAGAAAATTTGACGCAGTTTGGGTCATTATGGACAGGTTGACCAAGTCAGCCCATTTCATTCCAGTGGCAGTTACCTATTCTTCAGAGAGGTTATCTAAAATTTACATTCGTGAGATTGTCCGCCTTCACGGTGTGCCCGTGTCTATTATTTCAGATCGAGGTACCCAGTTTACCTCACATTTCTAGAGGGTTGTACAACGTGAGTTAGGCACGCGGGTGGAGTTGAGTACAATATTTCATCCACAGATAGATAGACAGTCAGAGTGCACTATTCAGATATTGGAAGATATGCTTCGCGCTTGTGTTATTGACTTTGGAGGTTCTTGAGATCATTTCTTACCACTTGCAGAGTTTGCTTATAATAATAGATACCAGTCGAGCATTCAAATGGCTCCATATGAGGCATTATATGGAAGGCGATGCCGATCGCCAGTTGGTTGGTTTGAACTGGGAGAGGCTCAGTTGTTGGGTACCGATTTGGTACAGGATGCCTTGGATAAGGTCAAGATTATTCAGGATCGACTTCGCACAGCTCAGTCTAGATAAAAGAGTTATGCCGACCAAAAAGTTCATGATATTGCATTCATGGTTGGAGAAAGAATATTGCTCTGGGTTTCACCTATGAAAGGTGTAATGAGGTTCGGAAAGAAGGGCAAGTTGAGCCCTAGGTATATCAGACCCTTAGAAATTCTTGAAAGGGTGGGTGAAGTAGCCTACAGGCTTGCATTACCACCTAGTTTATCAGCGGTTCATCCGGTGTTCCATGTGTCTATGCTCTGGAAATATCATGGTGATCCATCCCATGTGTTAGATTTCAGCTCAGTCCAATTGGACAAAGATTTGACTTACGAGGAGAAGCCGGTGGCTATTCTAGCCCGGCAGGTCCGACAGTTGAGGTCAAAGAGTTATCCTTCAGTTTAGGTGCAATGGAGAGGTCAGCCGATGGAGGCATCTACCTGGGAGTCTGAGTCGGACATGCGGAGCAAATATCCACACCTTTTCTCCAGCTCAGGTACTTTTTCTAACTTCGTTCGAGGACGAACGTTTGTTTTAAAGGTGGAGAATGTGATGACCCAAAATATCATCTTTAAATTTAATAAGTAATTCTGTGTTCTAAGACCTCGAAAAGCACCATTTATCATTCCTCAACTTACGTGCACAGCCCCGTACAATTTTTTGGAAATATTTCATGTGAAAAATGGATTAAAATATGAAATAGAGCCTTAAAACTCAACTGAGTTGCTTTGGTCAATATTTTGAGCAAACGAACCCAGATCAGTACTTTGATAGTTTTGGTAGCTCCGTATCGTGATTTGGGACTTGGGCGTATTCCCGGAATTTAATTTGGAGGTCCCTAGCTCAAGTTATGACCATTTAATGGAAACTAGTAATTTAAATGCTAAAGATTTCCAAGTTTGACCATGGGATTGACTTTTTGATATCAGAGCCGGAATCCGATTCTGGAAATTTGAACAGCTCCGTTATGTCATTTATGACTTGTGTGCCAAATTTGAAGTCATTCCGGATTCATTTAATATGTTTTGGCACGAGATTTGCAAATTGAAAGTTTAAAACTCAAAGTTCGAATCGGGGAGTGAATTGTAATTTTAGTGTTGTTTGATGTGATTTTAGACCCCGAGTCAGTCTGTATTATGTTACTTAACTTGTTGGTATATTCGGACAGGGTCCCGAGTACCCCGAGTGTGATTCGAATGGAAATCGGAACAAGAATTGGACTTAAGCAAAATCTGAAATTTTGGGTTCTGGTGTAATCGCACCTGCGGATTTTTGACCGCAGGTGCGAGCTCACAGAAGCGAGCCTTCCATCGCAGATGCGGGACTGGGCTGGCCTGGGGTTTTTGCAGGTGCGGCCTTTTTGCGCAGATGCGGATGTCGCAGGTGCGACAGGGGTGTCCGCAGATGCGGAACTTCACCTGGCAGCCTCACATCGCAAATGCGAGCTTTGTCTCGCAATTGCGAGTTCGCAAATGCGGAACTTTTATCCGCAGATGCGAAATGACTGGGCAGAGCCCATAAATTCGGAAGTCGCCATTTTTACTCATTTTTGAGTTTTAAGACTCGGATTTAGATGATTTCTATGGGCCATTTTTACTCATTTGTACTCACAAATCCATGTATATATTCATCATTTATCTCGGAATGTGTGTTTGGATTTCGTAAATTTTTTCGAGATTTAAGACGTGGGTCCCACTGCTAATATTTTAATGAATTTCATATTTTTATCCGAAAAATTTGTAAATTCATATGGAATTAATTCCTATGATTCGTATTGAGTATATCGAATTGTTTGTGAATAGATTTGAAGCTTTTGGAGATAAATTTAAAAGGAAAAGCTGTGGTTGAGTAATTGATTGGAATTTGCAAAGCGAGGTAAGTGTCGTGGTTAACCTTAACTTGAGGGAATAGAACCCTTAATTTATTTGTTATGTGAATTGCATGTGAACGACGTATAGGCGAGGTGACGAATGTCTATACTTCGTCAAGTTAATTGTTTGCCTGCTTGCTTGAAAATTCATAAATTATTTTTAATCATAAATTAATTATTATAATAATTATTTCTCTCTTATTCTTTGTCAAATATTAATTCTTAAATTCCTGCATTAATTGTTACATGCTATTTGAATTATGTGCCTTAATTGTTATTTGACATTTAGCATATTAAATATTAAACTGTCTATTTTCTCCCTGATTTCCATAATAATTATTTATTTGTCATTGTTGCTTCATAATTAAACCATAATTATTGTATGCTTGTTGTCTTATAATTTTATATTAATTGTTACATTTATTGGGAAAATTTCTTCTATAAGGATTGGTAAATGAATATATTGGAGGAGCGAGTTGCACACCGCAACATGATTGATTATAATGAATATATTGGAGGATCGGGTTGCACGCCGCAATAGATTTATTAAAAGTCTATATTGGAGGATCAGGTTGCACGCCGCAACAGACTTATTAAAAGTCTATATTTGAGGATCGGGTTGCGCACCGCAACAGACTTATTAAAAGTCAATATTGGGGGATCGGGTTGCACACCGCAATAGACTTATTTAAAAACAGAGGTGGAACCTCTAGACATTGTACAAAAACAGAGGGGTCCGAGATTCTCATTTTTGGACATTTCAAACACAGGTTGAGGCGATATTTTAGAGAGAATTCACGGGAAATCTTGAGGTAAGTCACTTATGATCATTGTTAGTCAATAATATTGAATTATAATCGATTATTCCGACTAGATTACGTGTTTTTGAGGTGTAATTGGAGGATTTGGGCCTTGGGATTTGAAAATAAGATTTGAGGATTTGAAGGTCGAGTTGATGTCGGAATTTGGTAAATTTTGTATGGTTGGACTCGTGGTTGAATGGGCTTTCATATTTTGTAACTTTTGTCGGGTTCTGAGACGTGGGAACCACTGGCATTTTGAGTTGAAATTCGGAATTTGTTGGGAAATTAGTATTTTCATATGGAATTAATTCCTATAATTTGTATTGATCAAATCAAATTAATTGTGACTATATTCGAGGCGTTCGGAGGCCAATTCCCGAGGCAAGGGCATATTGGAATAAAGAACTACACGATTTGAGGTAAGTAACATTTCTAAACTTGGTTCTGAGAGTAAAAATCCTTAAATTTCGTGTTATGTGAATTGTATGGAGGTGACGCCATGCTAGGTGACGAGCGTGTGGGTGTGCACCATAGAAATTGAGACTTAAATAAATTTTGTGGAGTTGTATAATTAGAGAATCATGTCATTATCAGCATATCCTCCACGTGTTAGGGGAAATTGACCCGAGACTCATATTAAAGATCATGTTTAGGCTACGTGCCGATATTTTGGGACCCACAGGGTCGTGTTGCTGTTGAATTATTTGATTGAATTGTAAGTTTGTACTCAGTCACATTCATCGTTTTCATATCATATATCAGTCTCTGTTGTCATTCATTAGTACATCATATCATCATGCCGGGTAGATTTTCATGTCATTGAGAGCCCGAGATACTGGAGATTTTGAGTGATATTTATGGGATCGGGCTGCATGCCGTAGCATGTTTTATTTATTTATGCCTGGATCTGGCTATTATAGCGCTTGGGCTGAAGGAGCCCCTCCGAAGTCTGCACCCCCATAGTGAGCGCAGTTGATTTATATTGAGGTATGGATCTTCCCTGGACATGGATCTTGTCTGAATCATTTATATCTAGGGATGGATCTGACCCTAGGCTGGATTGGCCTCATATAGTACCGATTGACTAATTTTCAGTTGATGTGTATATATGCGAGATGGATCTTCCCTTGGCTGGATTGGCCATATACAGTACTGAGTGATTGCGTATTTTTGATATTTGTGAGTGCATGAGGTTTTCCACAAAGATGCATCACATACATCATATACATTGGCATGTAGATATAGAGATGTCACATTCCTCATATCATTCAGAATTGATCTATTATATTTGTACTAACTTAACTGTTGAACTTGAAAGCATGCCTACATTTATGTACCGTTATTTCTATATTGGACTGTACCTGTGGAGCTCGTCACTACTTTTAGAAAAAAGGTTAGTCTTGTTACTTATTGAGTACATATGGTCGGTTGTACTCGTACTACTCTCTGCACTTCGTGTGTAGATCCATGTACTTTCGGACATGGCGGTTGCTAATTTTTGGAAGATTATCTGTTGGAGACTATCGAGGTAGCTTCTTGACGTCCACAGACCTTGACTCTCTTTCTTTCGGTTATTTGTACTGTTCTACATTTCTAGACAGTGTTTGTATTAGTCAGACTATGTTATCATTTAGATGCTCATGTATTCAGTGACATCGGGTTTTGGGAGTGTATTTTATATCAATATATGTGGGGGTTTTCTACTAAATTTATATATTATGTTTCAAACTTAAAATAAATTGTGATTTATTGCGATTTTCGGCTTGTCTAATATTGAGATAGGCGCCATCACAACATGCAGATGTTGGGTCGTGACAAGTTCGTATCAGAGCCTAGGTTACATAGGTCTCACGAGTCATGAACAGGTTTAGTAGAGTCTTACGGATCGGTACGGAGATGTCTGTACTTATCTTCAAGTGGCTGCCAAACCCTTAGGAAAAATTTCACTTTCTTGTATTTTGTCGTGCGAATTTGTTGATTCCGGAAACTAAACTTCTATTATACTATTCTCTCATAGATGGTGAGGACACGTACTATCGGATTAGACGGTCAGCCACCAGTTAGGGCCGCAAGAGGCCGGGGTCATAGTAGAGGTCGAGGTGTAGCTCGTACAACAGTTAGAGCAGCACCTGTAGAACCACCAGTTGCTCCAGCTCATGAGCAGATTCCAGATATAATTGAGCCAGTGGGGCTAGCTCAGGCACCAGCTGTGCCTATTATGATTCCAGGCCTTTAGGAGGCTCTAGCACAGATATTGACTATTTGCACTAGCCTTGCTCAGGTGGTTTCGGCTCAGGCCACACCAGCCACTTCTCAGGCCGAAGGAGGTACTCATACCCCTATCGCCCGTACTCTAGAGCAGGTAGTGCAGGGACTTCAGATACCGGGGGCACTACCAGCTCAGCCGGTTGCAGCTGCTTAAGCCTAGGTGGGTCCTATTATGAATGACGAGGAGCAGAAGAGATTAGAGAGTTTGAGAGACTCCGTCCTCCAACTTTCAATGGAACTGAGTCAGAAGATGCTCAAGATTTCTTGGACAGATGCCAGCAGATGCTTCGTACAACGGGTATTTTGGAGACCAGTAGGGTCTCATTTACTACTTTTCAGCTGACTGGAGCAGCCTTCAAATGGTGGGAGACTTATGAGAGAAGCAGAAAATTTGGTGCAACACCACTTACATGGCAGGAGTTCTCTGTATTATTTCTGGAGAAGTTTGTGCCACAGACCCGTAGAGAGGGACTGCGCAGACAGTTCGAGTATTTACGTCAGGAGGACTTGTCCGTGACTCAGTATGAGATGTGGTTTTCAGAATTGGCTCGTCATGCAGTTTGGTTGGTTCCCACTGAGAGGGAGAAGATCAGGAGGTTCATTATTGGCCTCAACCATCAGTTCCGTATTATTATGACTTTGGGGAATGTAGCAGGTGCTAAATTCAACAAGGTGGTTGACAATTCTCGACGGCTAGAGATGGTCAGTATTCAGGAGCGTGAGGAGAGGGAGGCCAAGAGTTCTCGTGGTCTGGGTAATTCCAGCGGTTTTCCTTCTGGGGGACAGCCCTATCACAGCAGGGGTCGGCCTTATTGGCCCGCTCATATGGCTCGTACAACTCATCGTGGCACATCATCTAGTCATGGTTCATACAGTGCTCGACCGAGTCAGTCTTCTCTTAGTGCACTTCCAGCACAGACTTCATCTTGTGCACCATCAGTTCAGGGTTCATCTGTGCCAGGTTCTTTTGGTAGTTATTCTGGTTCTCGGGGTCCACCTCAGTACTTGCCGACATTTTCAGAGAATAGTTTTTTTGAGTGTGGAGATTTAGGTCACATAAAGATATATTGTCCCCACCTTACGGGAGGTTCAGCTCAGCAGAGGAGTCAAGCTACCACATCAGCACCAGTTGTATCACCACCAGCCCAGCCAGCTCGGGGTGGGGCTCAGTCAGCTAGGGGTCGCCCAAGAAGAGAAGGCCGATCAGGTGGCGGTCGGGCCCAATTCTATGTTATTCCTTCCAGGCCAAATGTCGTTGCTTCAGATGTAGTGATCACAATTATCGTCTCAGTGTGCCACATGGAAGCTTCTATATTATTAGACCATGGTTCCATATTCGTATCATCATATTTTGTTCATTATCTGGATATGCCCTGTGAGTCCTTAGTTTCACCTGTTAGTGTATCTACGCCGGTAGGAGATATTATTATTGTGGACCGTGTGTATCGCTTGTGTGTGGTAGCTATCGGGGGACTAGACATTAGATTTGATCTCTTATTTCTTAGTATGGTTGATTTTGATGTAATCTTGGGTATGGATTGGTTGTCTCCATGTCATGCTATTCTGGACTGTCACGCAAAAACAGTTACGTTGGCGATACCGGGATTGCCGAAGGTCGAGTGGAGAAGTTCTCTAGATTATGTTCCCAGCAGGGTAATTTCTTACTTGAAGGCCCAGTGGATGGTTGGGAAGGGGAGTTTGTCATATTTGACCTTTGTGAGAGATGGTGATGCAGGCACTCCTACTATTGATTCTGTACCGATAGTGCGAGACTTTTCGGATGTATTTCCTGCAGACATGCCGGGTATGCCACCGACAGGGATATTAATTTCGGTATTGACTTGGTGCCGGGCACTCAGCCCATTTCTATTCCTCCATATCGTATGTCACCAGCTGAATTGAAAGAACTAAAAGAGCAACTTCAGGAACTTCTTGATAAGGGGTTTATTAGGCCTAGTGTGTCTTCTTAGGGTGCACCAGTTCTATTTGTGAAAAAAAAAGATAGTACTATACGGATGTGCATCGACTACAGGAAGTTGGGCAAAGTTACAATCAAGAACAAGTATCATTTGCCTTGCATTGATGATTTATTTGACTAGCTTCAGGGAGCGAGGGTGTTCTCCCAAATTGATTTGAGATCTGGGTATCACCAGTTGAAAATTCGGGATTCGGATATTCTAAAGACGACATTCAGGACCCGTTATGGTCACTATGAATTTCTCGTGATATCTTTTGTGTTGACCAATTCCTCAACAGGATTTATGTACTTGATGAATAGTGTGTTCCAGTCGTATCTTGATTTGTTTATTGTAGTATTTATTGATGACATCCCGGTGTACTCACGTAGTCAGGAGGAACATGCATAACATTTGAGTATTGTACTACAGAGGCCGAGGGAGGAGAAACTTTATGCCAAATTCTCCAAGTGTGAGTTCCGGGTTAGCTCGGTGGCATTCTTGGGGCACATAGTGTCCATTGAGGGAATTAAGGTTGATCCGAAGAAGATAGAGGCAGTTCAGAGTTGGCCCAGGCCATCTTCAGCTACTGAGATTCGGAGTTTTCTCGGCTTGGCCGGTTATTATCATCGCTTTGTGGAGAGCTTCTCGTCTATTACGTCGCCTATGACTAAATTGACCCTGAAAGTGCTCCATTCAGGTGGTCGGATGAGTGTGAACAGAGCTTTCAGAAGCTCAAGACTGCTTTGACGACAGCTCCAGTTCTAGTTTTGTCTTAAGCTTCAGACTCTTATATAATGTATTGTGATGCTTCTCGAATCGGTATTGGGTGTGTCTTAATGCAGGAGGGTAGAATGATTGCTTATGCTTTGCGCTAGTTGAAGCCACATGAAAAGAACTACCCTGTTCATGATTTAGAATTGGCAGCCATTTTTCATGCATTAAAGATTTGGAGGCACTATCTCTACGGTATGTCTTGTGAAGTATTTATGGATCATCGGAGTCTCTAGCACTTGTTCAAATAAAAAGATCTAAATTTTAGATAGCAGAGATGGTTGGAGCTGCTAAAGGACAATGATATTACTATTCTTTATCGTCCCGGAAAGGCCAATGTGATTGCCGATGCCTTGAATAGAAAGACGGTGAGTATGGGTAGCCTTGCATTCATTCATGTTGGTGAGAGGCCTCTTGCAGTTGATGTTCAAGCCATGGCTAACCAGTTCATGAGATTAGATATTTCGGATCCCAGTCGAGTTCTAGCTTGTGTGGTTGCTCGGTCTTCCTTATATGACCGCATCAGAGAGAGTCAGTATGATGATCCCCATTTGCTTATTCTGAAGGACACAGTTCTGCACGGTGATGCCAAAGATGTTACTGTTGGGGATGATGGGATGTTGAGGATGCAAGGTCGGATTTGTGTGCCAAATGTAGATGGACTGCCTGCATTGATTCTAGAAGAAGCTCACAGTTCGCGGTATTCCATTTATCCGGGTGCCACTAAGATGTACCAGGATTTGAGACGGCACTATTGTTGGAGAAGAATGAAGAAAGATATAGTGGGATTTGTAGCTTGGTGTTTAAATTGTCAACATGTGAAGTACGAGCATCAAAGACCGGGCAGATTCCTTCAGAGACTTGAGATTCCTAAGTGGAAATGGGAGCGTATTACCATGAACTTCATAGTTGGACTCCCACAGACTTAGAGGAAGATTGACGCTATTTTGGTAATTATGGATCGGTTGACCAAGTCCGCGCATTTTATTCCAGTTGGGAGTACTTACTCTTCAGAGTGGTTGGCTGAGATTTATATCCGTGAGACTGTTTGCCTTCACGGTGTGTCAGTGTCCATTATTTCACATCGGGGCATGCAATTTATATCACAGTTTTGGAGAGCAGTGCAGCGAGACTTAGGCACACAGGTACAGTTGAGTACATCATTTCACTCTCAGACGGACGGACAGTCCGAGCGCACTATTCAGATATTGGAAGATATGCTACGTGCTTGTGTTATAGATTTTGGGGGTTCTTGGGATGCGTTTCTGCCACTTGCAGAGTTTGCCTACAGTAACAGCTACAAATCGAGCATTCAGATGGCTCCATATAAGGCTATATATGGGAGACGGTGTCGGTCTCTGGTAGGTTAGTTTGAGCTGGGTGAGGCTAGGCTATTGGGTACTGATTTTGTTCAGGATGCTTTGGAGAAGATTAAATTGATTCAGGATCGACTTCGCACGGCGCAGTCTAGACAGAAGAGCTATGCCGACCGGAAGGTTCGCGATGTTGCTTACATGGTAGAAGAGAAGGTACTACTCCGAGTTCGCCTACGAAGGGTGTTATGAGGTTCAGGAAGAAGGGCAAGTTGAGTCCTAGGTATATTGGACCTTTTGAAATACTTAAGAAGATTGGAGAGGTGGCTTATGAACTTGCATTACCACCTAGTCTATAAGGTGTTCATCCAGTGTTTCATGTATCTATGCTCCGGAAGTATGTCAGAGATCCATCTCATGTTTTGAATTTTAGTACGGTTCAGTTGGATGGTAATCTGACTTATGATGTGGAGCCGGTGGCCATTTTGGACCGGCAGGTTCGAAAGTTGAGATCAAAGAATATGGCTTTAGTGAAAGTGCAGTGGAGAGGCCAGCCAGTCGGAGAAGCTACTTGGGATATTGATCGGAAGATGAGGAGCAAATATCGACACCTATTTGAGACTCCAGGAATAATTCTAAACCCGTTCGAGTATGAACGTTTGTTTAAGAGAGGGAGAATGTAATGACTCGGCCTGTCGTTTTGAGTTTTACATCCTCATTCCTCCATTTACTGCTCATTTTGTACTTTAAAGTTATTATGTGACTGGTCGGGGAGGTTTCAGAATGAATTGGAACTCTTAGTTGCAAGATTTAAAGCTTAAGTTGAGATAGTTGGTCGGATGTCCACTTATATGTAAACAACCCCGGAATAAAGTTTTGATGATTCTAATAGCTCGGTATGGTGATTTTGGATTTAAGAGTGTGTCAGAAAAATTATTTGGAAGTCCGTAGTTAAATAAGGCTTGAAATAGCGAAAATAGAAAATTTAAGTTGGAAGTTTGAGCAGGGAATTGACTTTTTGATATCTGGGTCGGAATCTAGTTCTGAAAATTTTCATAGATCCATTATGTCATTTATGAGTGGTGTGCAAAATTTGAGGTCAAACAGACTTGATTTGAAAGGTTTCAGCATCGAATGTAGAAGTTGGAATTTGTTAGTCTTCATTAGGCTTGAATTGGGGTGCGAATCGTGGTTTTAGCATTGTTTGATGTGAATTGAGGCCTCTACTAAGTTTGTATGATATTTTAGGACTTGTTGGTATAATTGGTTGAGGTCCCGGGGGTCTTGGGTGAGTTTCAGATGGTTTTCAAATTAAATTTGGACTTAAGGAAAATTCTGGAAATTTTGGCCTTCTGGTGCAATCGCACCTGCGGAATTTTGCTCGCAGGTGCTAGCTTGCAGAAGCTAGATGAGCATCGCAGAAGCAGCCTGGTGAGGGGATGGGAAGTGTGCGCAAGTGCGGAGCTTTTTCCGTATTTGCGAAGCCGCAGAACATGCTTGTTGATCGCAGAAGCGCTGGAGCCGCAGAAGTGGACTGCTTCTCGCAGAATCGAGTCCGCAGAAGCGGATAGGCGATCGCAGAAGCGGAGGCAAGGCAACCTGGGAAAAACAGCAGAAGCAGCAGATTTTCCAAAAAAGCGGAACCGCAGATGCGGTTAATTATTCCGCAAAAGCGGAACCTCTGGACAGTGTACAAAAACAGAGGGGTCTGAGATTTTCTCATTTTTGGACATTTCAAACACGGGTTGAGGCGATTTTTCAGAGGTAAGTCATTTATGATCATTTTTAGTCAATATTATTGAATTATCATCGATTATTACGACTAGATTACGTGTTTTTGAGGTATAATTCGAGGATTTGAGCCTAGGGATATGAAAATAAGATTTGAGGATATGAAGGTCGAGTTGATGTTGGAATTTAGTAAATTTGGTATGGTTGGACTCGTGGTTGAATGGGCGATCGTATTTTGTAACTTTTGTCGGGTTCCGAGACGTGGGCCCCGCTGACAATATTTGAGTTGGAATTCGGATTTTGTTGGAAAATTAGTATTTTCATATGGAATTAATTCCTATAATTTGTATTGACCAAATCGAATTAATTATGACTATATTCGAGGCATTCAAAGGCCAATTCGCGAGGCAAGGGCATATTGGAATAAAGAATTACACGGTTTGAGGTAAGTAACATTTCTAAACTTAGTTCTGAGAGTATAAATCCATGAATTTCGTGTTATGTGAATTGTATAGAGGTGACGCACATGCTAGGTGACGGGCGTGTAGGCGTGCACCATAGAAATTGAGCTGAGACTCATGTTAAAGATCATGTTTAGGCTATGTGCCAATATTTTGGGACCCATAGGGTCGTGTTGCTGTTGAATTATTTGATTGAATTGTAATTTTGTACTCAGTCACATTCATAATTTGCATATCATATCTCAGTCTCTGTTGTCATTCATTGGTATGTCATATCATCATGTCGGGTTGATTTTCTTGTCATTGAGAGCCCGAAAGATTGGAGATTTTGAGTGATATTTATGGGATCGGACTGCACGCCACAACATATTTTATTTATTTATGACTAGATCTAGATATTATAGCGCTCGGGCTGAAGGATCCCCTCCGGAGTCTGCACCCCCCACAGTGAGCGCAGTTGATTTATATTGAGGGATGGATCTTCCCTGGACATAGATCTTATCTGAATCATTTATATCTGGGAATGGATCTTCCCCTAGGCTAGATTGGCCTCATACAGTACTGATTGACTGATTGTCAGTTGATGTGTATATATACGAGATGGATCTTCCCTTGGCTGGATTGACCATATACAGTACTGAGCGATTGAGTATTTTTGAGATTTGTGAGTGCACGAGGTTTTCCATAGAAGTGCATCATATACATTAGCATGTAGATATAGAGATGTCACATTTTTCATATCATTCAGAATTGATCTATTGTATTTGTACTGAGTTAGCTGTTGAACTTGAAAGCATGCCTACATTTCTGTACCGTTATTTCTATATTGGACTGTACCTGTGGAGCTCGTCACTACTTTCAGCCCAAAGGTTAGTCTTGTTACTTATTGAGTACATGGGGTCGGTTGTACTCATACTATACTCTGCACTTCGTGTGCAGATACAGGTACTTCTGGACACGGCGATTGCTAGTTTTTGGAAGATTATCTGTTGGAGACTATCGAGGTAGCTGCTTGACGTCCGCAGACCTTGACTCTCTTTTCTTTCAGTTATTTGTACTGTTCTACATTTCCAGATAGTGTTTGTATTAGTCAGACTATGTTATCATTTAGATGCTCATGTATTCAGTGACACCGGGTTTTGGGAGTGTATTTTATATCAACATGTGTGGGGTTTTCTACTAAATTTATATATTATGTTTCAAACTTAAAATAAATTTTGGTTTATTGCGGTTTTAGGTCTTACCTAATATTGAGATAGACGCCATCATGATATGCGGATTTTGGACCGTGACAAATGTTGGCTTGACTGCAGCTAAATGAAGAGGTTTCAGCTTATACCCTTCAATTCCTAGAAAGTGCTAAATTGAAATTAATTATAGCAATTTTATAGCCAAAATTTTGTTATTTGTTTGATGTCCATCTACACAAATTGACTCTTCAAAAAGAAAAGAAAAATAACTTTTTTTTTAATATTGGCTGATTTTTGTTATGTTTCTTTCTCCAGTATGTAGGTTTACTTCATTATATATGTAAGTAAACTTTTATTCGATTTTTAAACTCTTTTTTGTTATCTGGATAAACATAGACGTGTACCCTATATATTACATTTATTTTATAAGAAATTCACTTTATTCAAATCTAGCTATAGTGTTTTAAAGAACTATAAAATTATAGGGTTTTAAATGTGAAAGAGTTTTATAGTTATATGGAGTAGCTTTTTTTTTTTTTTTTGCCAGAGGCGAAGTAGTATTTAAATAATTAGAAAAGATAACAAAAGTTTCTAACATGATTGCATATGATCATTAACCGAATTAAGTATGATAACATGATTAAAAAAAGATAAATTTTTATTTTTAATTTAAATTCGAATTTTAAAACTTAATCTATAAATTCAAAATATATATATATATATATATATATATATATATATATATATATATATATATATATATATATATATGTGTGTGTGTGTGTGTGTGTGTGTGTGTGTGTGTGTGTGTGTGTGTGTGTGTGTGTGTGTGTGTGTGTGTGTGTGTTGGCATTTATTAGCTTGTCACTTTTCTTAATGTGATAACCCAAAATGTCATCTCTAAATTTAATAAGTAATTCTGTGTTCTAAAACCTCAAAAAGTACCATTTATCATTCCTCGACTTGCGTGCACAGTCCGTACAATTTTCCGGAATGTTTTTATGTGAAAAATGAATTAAAATGTAAAATAGAGCCTTAAAACTCGATTAAGTTGATTTTGGTTAACATTTTGAGCAAATGAACCCGGATCAGTATTTTGATAGTTCCGGTAGCTCCGTCTCGTGATTTAGGACTTGGGCGTATGCCTGATGTTTAATTTGGAGGTCCCTAGCTCAAGTTATGACCATTTAACGGAACTAGTAATTCAAAGGCTAAAGATTTTCAAGTTTGACCACGGGGTTGACTTTTTGATATCTGAGCCAGAATCTGATTCTGGAAATTTGAATAACTCCATTATGTCATTTAGGACTTGTGTGCCAAATTTAAAGTCATTCCGGATTCATTTAATATGTTTTGCCACGCGATTTGCAAATTAAAAAGTTTAAAACTCTTAAGTTCGAATCGGGGTGTGAATTATAAGTTCAGCGTTGTTTGACGTGATATTAGACCCCGAGTAAGTCTGTATTATGTTACGAGACTTGTTGGTATATTCAGACAGGGTCCCGAGTACCCCGAGTATGATTCGAATCGAAATCGGAACAAGAATTGGACTTAAGCAAAATCTAAAATTTCGCCTTCTGTTGTAATCGCACCTGCGGAATTTTGACCGCAGGTGCGCATTTGTCCTCCGCAGATGCGAGGCCTCGCCTGACAGCCCCATTTCACAGATGTGAGAATTTTCTCGCAGATGCAAGCTCGCATGTGCGAGCCCAGGCACCACAAGTGCGGAAATGCCTGGGCAGTGTATATATCGAAAAGTTCGACATTTCTACTCATGTTGGTCATTTTGAGCTCGGATAAGGCAGAGTTTTAAGAGATTTTTCACGATATCGAAGTGGGTAAGAGTTCTATAACCAAAAGTGATTATATCTCATAAATCCATGCCTATATTCATCATTTATTTCTGATTTAGATGGAAGAAATTGGAATTTTTGTAAAACTTTCCAAAAACAAAAAATTTAGATTTGAAGGTCCATTTGACATCGGAATTGGATAGTTTTTATATAGTTGAACTCGTAGCGGAACGGGTGTTCAGATTTTGCAAGTTTTTCTGGAGTTTGAGATGTGGGTCCCACTGTCGAATATTTTAATGAATTTTGGATTTTTATCTGAAAAATTAGTAAATTCATATGGAATTAATTCCTATGATTCGTATTGAGTATATTAAATTGTTTGTGAATAGATTTGAAGCTTTTGGAGACAAATTTAAAAGGAAAAGTTGCGGTCGAGTAATTGATTGAAATTTGCAAAGCGAGGTAAGTGTCGTGGTTAACCTTGACTTGAGGGAATAGAACCCTTAAATTATTTGTTATATGAATTGCATGTAAACGACGTATAGGCGAGGTAACGAGTGTCTATATGTTGTCGAATTAATTATTTGCATAATTATTTAAAAATCATAAATCATTTTAAATTATGAATGAATTATTATATTAATTGTTTCAATCAAAATTCCTTGTCAAATATTAATTCTTGAATTCTTGTAATAACTGCTACATGCTTATTTGAATTATGTGCATTAATTGCTACTTGACATTTAGCATATTAAACAATAAACTGCCTATTTCCTCCCTGATTTCCATATTAAATTATTATTTGTCATTGTTTGTTTCATAATTAAATCATAATTATTGTGTGCTTGTTATCTTATAATTTTATATTAATTGTTGCATTTATTGGGATAATTTCTTCTATGAGAATTGGCAATGAATATATTGGAAGATCGGGTTGCACGCCACAACAGAATTGATTAAATTGATTATTTTGGAGGATCGGGTTGCACGCCGCAACAGAATTGATTGAAATAAATATATTGGAGGATCGGGTTGCGCGCCGCAACATAATTAATTATAATGAATATATTGAAGGATCGGGTTGCACGCCGCAATAGACTTATTAAAAGTCTATATATATACTTGATAAAATAATTATATGAGAGGTTGGAAAATGAATATATTGTGCAAATGGGTTGCACGCTGCAACGGAAATTGATTGAAATAATAATTGATTATGACTGTTGAGTTGGCTTCAACTATTAAAAATGAGTTACCTGATTTATTTCTATTATTGTTGTTTTACTAATATTGCGTACATGTTAATGTAAGTGACTCGCCTTAGCCTCATCACTACTTTGTCGAGGTTAAACTCAGCACTTACCAGTACATGGGGTCGGTTATACTAATACTACACTATACACTTTTTGTGCAGATTTTAGAGTTGGTCCCATCGGCGTACCATAGACTTGCTTGGATTTCAGCTATTCAGAGGAGACTTGAGGTATAACTGCACCGCGTCCGCAATTTTGAAGTCCCTGTCTATTTCACTTTAGCTTTCTGTTTGTTTCCAGATAGCTTTATTTTTATTCAGACCTTTATTTGTATTTATTCTAGAAGCTCATGCACTTGTGATACCAATTCTGGGATGGTATTTAGACACCGTTGTTTTTATGGATTATTCTCTATATTTTAGAATTTACTTCCGGAATTATTCTTTGTTAGTAATAAATTTAAAATTATTTTAAAAATGGATAATATTATTCTAACGTTGACTTGCCTAGCAAGTGAAATGTTAGGCGCCATTACAGTCCGAAGGTAGGAATTTTGGGTCGTGACAGTTGGTGTCAGTGCACTAGGTTACATAGGTCTCACGAGTCATGAGCAAGCTTAGTAGAGTCTGAAGGATCGGTACAGAGACGTCTGTACTTATCTCTCAGAGGCTATGAAGTTTAGGAACAATATCACTTCTTTCTTATTCTGTCGTGCGATTTTACTCTATCATCGAAAATTGAAACATTCTACTCTTATTTTCTCGTAGATGGTGAGAACACGTAATACCTCTACCGATGGACAGCGACTAGAACCCCCGATGGCAACTATGGCCAGGGGTAAAGGTCGAGGCCGAGGTCGTGCTAGAGGCCGAGGTAGAGCTCAGCACAGATCTCGAGCAGCTGCACCTATTATAGAACCTCAGGTGGATCTTCAGGAGAAAGTTCCAGTTCAGAATGTACCATTTGGACCAGTTCAGGTCCTCGGAAGGATTCATAGCCACTCCAGTACTTCAGGACACTCTAGTCCATTTGGTAAGTCTTATGGAGGGCGTGGCCCAGAATGGTACATTTCCAGTGGCACCAGCCATCTCACAGGCTGGGGGAGGAGCACAAACTCCCACTACTCCTACTCTGGAGCATATGGCTCCCTAGAATCAGGCTCCAGCAGCCCCGCCAGTTGGGGTAGTTCAGCTAGTTATTGCAGCACATACCGGTGATAGGCCCGCCATGTCTTTTGAGGCCTTATTGAGACTGGATAAGTTTGCTAAGCTCTTTCTAGTTCACTTCAGTGGTACACCTTCTGAGGACCCACATGATTATCTTGAACGTTGTCATGGGGTGCTACGGAACATGGGTATAGTTGAGACCAATGGGGTTGATTTTGTTGTATTTCAGATGACGGGTTCCGCCAAGAGATGGTGGAAAGATTATAAAGTGACCAGACCAGTTGGATCGCCTGCACTTACCTAGGAGCAGTTCTCTCAGCTATTTCTGGAGAAGGTCCTTCCTATCACACTGAGAGAGGAATTCTACAAGAAATTTGAGCGTCTATAGTAGGGCAGTATGACTGTTACTCAGTATGAGTCCCATTTTGTGGATTTGGCCCGTCATGCTCTCCTTTTACTACCTACTGAGGGGGAGAGAGTGAGGAGGTTTATTGAGGGACTCACTCACCCTATCAGGCTTCAGATGTCCAAGGAGACCAGAAGTGAGATTTCTTTTCAGGCGGCTGCTAATGTCGCGAGGAGGATCGAGATGGTTCTTGCACAGGAAAGAGAACAGAGGTCTGATAAGAGGCCTCGTCAGTTCGGTGGTTTCAATGGTGCCTCGTCTGGAGGCAGGGGTAATTTTGGTAGGGGTCATCCTCCCAGACCGTTTCATTCAGCACTTCATGCATCTCCTGGTGCTTCAGGGAGTCACGGTCCTATTATTCCTTACTATGGACAGCTAGCATTTAGTGCACATTCAGCTCCTATCAGTGCACCACCACTCCAGAGTTACTACAGCAGTTATCCGGCCCATCTGGGTCAGCTTCAACTTCAGCAGCCACGGCATCAGGATGGGTGTTATGAGTGCGGGAACATTGGTCATATCAGGAGGTATTTCCCTAGATTGGCGAGTAACAGATCTCGACAAGATTCTCGTGCCATCATACCAACACCGTTTGCTTCACCGCCTACTCAGCCAGCTAGAAGTAGGGGTCAGGCAGCTAGATATGGAGGTCAGGCCATTAGAGGTGGAGGTCAGACCGTTAGAGGTGGAGGCCAGCCAGTTAGAGGCCATCCCAGGGATGCAGTTCAGAGTGGTGGGGCCCAACCCAGATTTTATGCTTTTCCAGCTAGGCCTGAGGCCGAATCATCTGATGATGTGATCACAGGTATTATTCCAGTTTGCCATAGAGATGTTTCAGTTCTATTTGATCCAGGATCTACTTATTCCTATGTGTCCTCCTATTTTGCTTCATATTTGGTTGTGCCTTGTGATTCTAATAGTGCTTCTGTGTGTGTATCTACACCGGTGGGAGACTTTGTTGTAGTAGATCATATTTATCGTTCGTGTGTGGTTACTATTGGTAATCTTGAGACTAGTGTGGATCTTCTACTTCTTGATATGGTAGATTTTGATGTCATCTTGGGTATGGATTGGCTGTCCCCTTATCATGCTCTATTGGATTTTCATGCCAAGACAGTGACCCTAGCTATGCTGGGGTTACCTCGGTTAGAGTGGAAAGGAACTCCTAGTCATTCTGCCAGCAGGGTTATTTCGTATATGAAAGCTCGGCGTATGGTAGAGAAAGGGTGTCTAGCCTATTTGGCTTATATTCGCGATCCCAATGCAGATGTTCCTTCTATGGACTCAGTACCAGTTGTTCGTGAATTTTCAAAAGTATTTCCTGCAGATCTGCCGGGGATGCTACCCGACAAAGATATTGACTTTTGTATTGATTTGGCTCCGGGCACTCAGCCCATTTCTATTCCACCATACCGTATGGCCCTGCTAGAGTTGAAAGAATTAAAAGAGCAGTTACAAGACTTGATTGATCATGGATTCATTAGACCCAGTGTCTCGCCCTTGGGTGCATCAGTATTATTTGTAAAGAAGAAAGATGGCTCTATGCGGATGTGTATAGATTATCGGCAGTTGAACAAGGCCACTATCAAAAACAAATATCTGCTGCCAAGAATTGATGACTTAGTTGATCAGCTTCAGGGTGCCAAGGTATTTTCGAAGATTGATTTGAGGTCCGGTTACCATCAGTTGAAGATTAGGGCATCTGATGTCCCTAAAATAGCTTTTCAGACTCGGTATGGGCATTACGAATTTCTAGTGATGTCATTTGGGTTGACAAATGCCCCAGTAGCATTTATGGATTTGATGAATCGGGTGTTCAAGCCTTATTTGGATTCTTTTGTGGTTGTATTCATTGATGATATCTTGATTTACTCCAGCAGTCGAGAGGAGCATGAGAAACATCTTCGAAGTGTGCTTCACACTTTGAAGAATAATCAGTTATATTCCAAATTTTCAAAATTGAATTTTAGTTAGACTTAGTTGCCTTTTTGGGGCATGTTGTATCGACAGAAGGCATAAAGGTGGATCCTAAGAAGATAGAGGCTGTTCAGAATTGGCCTAGACCTACTTCAGTTACAGAGATCCAGAGTTTCCTGGATTTGGCAGGTTATTATCGTCGGTTCGTGGAAGGGTTTTCATCTATAGAAAGCACATTGACCAGACTAACCCAAAAGGGTGTCCCATTCAGATGGTCAGACGAGTGTGAGTTGAGCTTTCATAAGCTCAAGACTACTTTGACTACGGCGCCAATGTTGGTATTACCCACAGGTTCAGGATCGTATACAGTACATTATGATGCATCTCACATTGGGCTTGGTGCAGTATTAATGCAAGATGGCAGGGTGATTGCATATGCGTCATGGGAGTTGAAGGTTCACGAGAAGAATTATCCTGTTCATGACTTAGAACTGGCAGCCATTGTTCATGCGCTGAATATTTGGAGGCATTACCTTTACGGTGTCTAATGTGAGGTATTTACTGATCATCGTAGCCTTCAGTACCTGTTCAAATAAAAAGATCTTATTCGAGGAAGAGAAGATGGTTGGAGTTGTTGAAAGACTATGATATCACCATTTTGTATCACCCCGGAAAGGCCAATGTGGTGGTCGATGCTTTGAGTAGAAAGGCTATGAGTATGGAAAGTCTTGCGTATATTCCGGTTGGTGAGAGGCCATTAGCTGCAGATGTTCAGACTTTGGCTAATCAGTTCGTAAGGTAAGATGTTTCAGAACCCAGTTGGGTTCTAGCTTGCACAGTCACTCGGTCTTCTTTATATGAGCGCATCAGAGAGAGGCAGTATGATGATCCTCATTTACTTGTCCTTAAGGACACGATGCGGCACAGTGATGCCAAACAGGTTGCTGTGGGGGAAGATGGATTTCTGCGAATGTAGGGTCGTATTTGTGTACCTAATGTGGATGAGCTTCATGAATTAATTCTTGAAGAGGCACACAGTTCCAGGTATTCTATTCATCCAGGTACCGCCAAAATATATCAAGATTTGCGGCAATATTATTGGTGGAGGAGAATGAAAAAGAATATAGTTGCATATGTAGCTCGGTGTCTGAATTGTCAGCAAGTTAAATACGAGCATCAGAGACCTAGTGGTTTGCTTTAGAAGTTAGAAATTCCTGAATGGAAATGGGAGTGTATCACTATAGATTTTGTTGTTGGACTCCCACGGACTCAGAGAAAATTTGATGCAGTTTGGGTCATTGTGGACAGGTTAACCAAATCAGCACATTTCATTCCAGTGGCAGTTACCTATTCTTCAGAAAGATTAGCTGAAATTTACATTCGTGAGATTGTCCGCCTTCACGGTGTGCCCGTGTCTATTATTTCAGATCGAGGTACGCAGTTTACCTCACATTTATGGAGGGCTGTACAATGTGAGTTGGGCACGCGGGTGGAGTTGAGTACAACATTTTATCCACAGACAGACGGATAGTCAGAGTGCACTATTCAGATATTAGAAGATATGCTTCGCACTTGTGTTATAGACTTTGGAGGTTCTTGGGATCATTTCTTGCCATTTGCAGAGTTTGCTTATAATAATAGCTATCAGTCAAGCATTCAAATGGCTCCATATGAGGCATTATATGGAAGGCGATGCCGTTCGCCAGTTGGCTGGTTTGAACCAGGAGAGGCTCGGTTATTAGGTACCGATTTGGTACAAGATGCCTTGGATAAGGTCAAGATTATTTAGGATCGACTTCGCACAGCTCAGTCTAGGCAAAAGAGTTATGTCGACCGTAAAGTTCGTGATATTGCATTCATGGTTGGAGAAAGAATATTGCTCTGAGTTTCACCTATGAAAGGTGTAATGAGGTTCGGAAAGAAGGGCAAGTTAAGCCCTAGGTATATCGGACCCTTTAAAATTCTTGAAAGGGTGGGTGAAGTAGCCTACATGCTTGCATTACCATCTAGTTTATCAACGGTTCATCCGGTGTTCCATGTGTCTGTACTCCGGAAATATCATGGTGATCCGTCCCATGTGTTAGATTTCAGCTCAGTCCAATTGGACAAAGATTTGACTTACGAGGAGGAGCCGGTGGCTATTCTATCCCGGCAGGTCCGACAGTTGAGGTTTAAGAGTTATCCTTCAGTTCAGGTGCAATGGAGAGGTCAGCCGGTAGAGGCATCTACCTGGGAGTCCGAGTCAGACATGCGGAGTAAATATCTACACTTATTCATCAGCTCGGGTATTTGTTTTTTCTAACTCCGTTCGAGGACGAACGTTTGTTTTAGAGGTGGAGAATGTGATGACCCAAAATGTTGTCTCTAAATTTAATAAGTAATTCTCTGTTCTAAGACCTCCAAAACCACCATTTATCATTCCTCGACTTGCGTGCGCAATCCGTACAATTTTCTGAAAAGTTTTTCTGTGAAAAATGGATTAAAATGTGAAATAGAGCCTTAAAACTCAATTGAGTTGACTTTGGTCAACATTTTGAGCAAACAGATCCAGATCAGTATTTTGACAGTTCTGGTAACTCCGTATCGTGATTTGGGACTTGGGCGTATGCCCGAAATTTAATTTGGAGGTCCCTAACTCAAGTTATGGCCATTTAACGGAACTAGTAATTCAGAGGCAAAGATTTTCAAGTTTGACCACGGGGTTGACTTTTTGATATCGGAGCCGGAATTAGATTCTGGAAATTTGAATAGCTGTGTTATGTCATTTAGGACTTGTGTGCCATATTTGAAGTTATTTTGGATTCATTTAATATGTTTTGGCACGAGATTTGCAAATTTAAAAGTTTAAAACTCTTAAGTTCGAATCGGGATGTGAATTGTAAGTTCAGCATTGTTTAGCCCCATTTCGCAGATGTGAGAATTTTCTCGCAGATGCAAGCTCGCATGTGCGAGCCCAGGCACCGCAGGTGCGGAATTGCATGGGCAGTGTATATATCAAAGAGTCAGACATTTCTACTCATTTTGGTCATTTTGAGCTCGGATAAGGCGGAGTTTTGAGAGGTTTTTCAAGATATCGAAATGGGTAAGAGTTCTATAACTAAAAGTGATTATATCTCACAAATCCATGTCTATATTCATCATTTATTTCTGATTTAGATGGAAGAAATTGGAAATTTTGTAAAACTTTCCAAAAACAAAAAAATTAGATTTGAAGGTCCATTTGACATCGGAATTGGATAGTTTTTATATAGTTGAACTCGTAGCGGAACGAGTGTTCAGATTTCGCAAGTTTTTCTGGAATTTGAGACGTGGGTCCCACTGTCGAATATTTTAATGAATTTCAAATTTTTATCCAAAAAATTAGTAAATTCATATGGAATTAATTCCTATGATTCGTATTGAGTATATTGAATTGTTTGTGAATAGATTTGAATCTTTTGGAGATAAATTTAAAAGGAAAAGCTATGGTCGAGTAATTGATTGGAATTTGCAAAGTGAGGTAAGTGTCGTGGTTAACTTTAACTTGAGGGAATAGAACCCTTAAATTATTTGTCATGTGAATTGCATGTGAACGACGTGTAGGCGAGGTGACGAGTGTCTATACGTTGTTGAATTAATTGTTTGCATAATTATTTGAAAATCATAAATCATTTTAAATTATGAATGAATTATTATATTAATTGTTTCACTCATAATTCCTTGTCAAACATTTAGCATATTCATGTAATAACTGCTACATGCTTATTTGAATTATGTGCATTAGTTGTGTCACGACCCAAATTATCCCTGCGTAAAAGGTCGTGATGGCACCTAGTCTTTACGACTAGGTAGCCTAATATTGCGAAAAATATAAAGAAAACACAACATTTTAAAGATAAACAACATATTATAAATAGCCAAGAGTAGCACCACTCGGCATATATAAAATAGTTTTTCCAAGACCCGAAATATCACTAAGTCACAAGCTGCTATAATCTATGTAGCTCTATACAAAAGTCTGAAGATAATAAAGAAAGTCTCTAGGCGAGGGAGTAGAAGGGGACTCCGAAGATCTGCGGACGCAAGCAGAAGTACCTTGAAGTCTCCTAGAATCAGCAGCACGCACTAACCCCAAGGCTGATAGCTCGTACCTGGATCTGCACACGAAAACATGTGCAGGAAAGGGCATGAGTACACCACAATGGTACCCAGTAAGTGCCAAGCCTAACCTCGGTCGAGTAGTGACGAGGTCAGGTCAAGGCCCTACCGGAGTAAATATAATAAATTAAACAGTAAAAGATATAAGTAGAATTTACGGTAACACAGTTAAAGAAATTTTCGAAAATTTAACAGTTAAGGGAGCCCTCGGCTCAAAACAAGGTAAACACAGTGGGAAATCTCTCGGGATACCGTCCCATAGTTTGAAATGAAAATGCAGTATATGGGGATCTCCCAGAATACGTCCGTAGTCCCAAAGTAAATATGCAGTGTTGGGGAATCTCCCGGAATACGTCCGTAGTTCCAAAGTAAATATGCAGTACAGGGGGATCTCCCGGAATACGGACGTAAGAACTAGGTTAGTAGGAGTCGCGAGTCACAAGCCAGTTTATTAGAGTCTCGCGGATCGGTGCGGAGACGTCCGTACTTATCTTCGGGAGGCTATGTAACTGTTAAGAATAATCATATTTCTTTGATTTCCTTGTCGTGCGAGTTATTGACACCAAAAAAATCTAAGATTCTATTCTATTCTTTCTCACAATGGTGAGGACCCGCAATGGGATGACCGATGATCAGGAACCCGAGCCCCTTGCCAGAGCCGCCAGAGGCCGAGGTCGGGGTAGAGGATGACCACGCGGTGCAGCCCGAGCACCTGCGAGAGCTGCGTCAGAGGAGCCCCCAGCATCTCCAGCTGGAGGGCCAGCGCCGGATATCCCTATTGCTACTCCAGCCTTCCAGGAGACTTTAGCTCAGTTCTTGAGCATGTTCATCACTCTGGCTCAGGCTGGACTATTTCCGATAGCTCCTGCTACATCTCAGGCCGGGGGAGGGGCACAGACTCCCGTAGCCCGCACCCCTGAGTAAAGGGTCCAGGTTGATCAGGCCCCAGAGTATATTCCTATGCCCCCAGTGGCTACGGTTCAGCATGAGATCAGGGTAGCTGTTTCTGACGCAGAGCAGCTCAGACTTGAGAGGTACGAGAAGTACCACCCACCTACTTTCAGCGGACTAGCTTCAGATAATGCTATGGGTTTTCTTGAGGAGTGTCATCATATTCTCCGCACTATGGGCATTGTGGAGACGATTGGGGTTTCTTTCACCGCTTTCCAGCTGAGGGGAGCAGCATATCAGTGGTGGCATGCCTATGAGCTGAGTAGTCCGGACGAGGCAGCCTCACTCACTTGGACTCAGTTTTCAGAGATGTTCTTGCATGAGTATGTTCCTTAGAACCTCAGGGATGCTTGGCGCACAGAGTTTGAGCAGTTGTGTCAGGGTTCTATGACTGTGTCGGAGTATGCAGTCCGTTTCAGTGGGTTAGCTCGCGATGCACTGGCTCTGGTTGCTACAGTCAGAGAGAGGGTTTGTCGCTTCATTGAGGGACTCCACCCCAGTATCCGGACCAATATGGCCAGGGAGTTGGAGATGGACATCACTTATCAGCAGGCAGTGAGCATTGCCAGGAGAGTGGAGGGCATGGTCGCCTGGGACAGAGAGGAGAGAGAAGCCAAGAGGTCTAGAGAGACTAGTCATTATTTAGGAGCTCGTGCACCAGCAGCACGCTATGGTAAGGGTTTTGTGAGTCGACCTATTCATTCAGCTCTTCCAGCAGCCAGCGGTGTCCCAGCTCCTCCTAGACCTCAGGATCCCTATTATGCACCGCCAGTATCCAGTATGCCTCCTACTCGAGGTGCTATTATCAGCCAGTCCAGCAGGCCAGATCCGAGTCAGTCTCAGCCGATGCGTCCTCCGAGAGGTTGTTTTGAGTGTGGTGACACTCATCACCTGGTTAGAGATTGCCCAGAGCCAGGAGGGGTGCACCTCCAAAGACTTATCAGCCTCCACGTGCTCCACCGGGTCCTCCGACCATTCTTCTAGCACAAGCTGCTACCCCACCTCCTCAGCCAGCTCGAGGTGGAGGTCAGGGAGATTGAGGTCGCCCTAGAGGAGGAGTCCAGGCCAGGTACTATGCCCTTCCAGCCCGATCACAGGTCGTTGCTTCAGATTCAGTCATCACAGGTATCGTCCCTGTCTGTCATAGGGATGCATCAGTATTATTTGACCCAGGCTCTACGTACTCATATGTGTCTTCTTATTTTGCTCCACATTTGGGGATATCTCGGGATTCTTTGAGTTCCCCTATTTATGTATCTACTCTTGTGGGAGATTCTCTCATTGTGGACCGCGTATATCAGTCTTGTTTGATTGCTCTTAGTGGTTTTGAGACCAGAGCTGACTTCTTATTACTCAGTATGGTAGATTTTGATGTTATCTTGGGCATGGACTGGTTGTCGCCCCATTATGCTATTCTTGATTGTCACGCTAAGACCGTGACCCTAGCTATGCCAGATTTGCCGAGATTAGAGTGGAGAGGTACCTTAGAGTATACTCCCCGCAGGGTCATTTCATTTCTTAAGGCTCAATGAATGGTTGAGGAGGGGGGACGATGCATATTTGGCCTATGTGAGAGATGTCAGTATTGATACCCCTACAGTTGAGTTAGTTCCAGTAGTAAGGGACTTCCCAGATGTGTTTCCAGCTGATCTTCCGGGCACGCCGCCCGACAGAGATATTGATTTGTTGCCGGGCACTCAGCCCATCTCTATTCCTCCATATCGTATGGCTCCTCCTGAATTAAAGGATTTGAAAGAGCAGTTGCAGGAGTTACTGGATAGGGGCTTCATTCGTCCTAGTGTGTCACTTGAGGTGCTCCAGTCTTATTTGTAAAGAAAAAGGATGGTTCTATGCATATGTGTATTAATTATCGGCAGTTGAACAAGGTTACAGTGAAGAACAGGTACCCATTGCCTCGTATTGATGATTTATTTGACCAGTTACAGTGAAGAACAGGTACCCATTACAGTGACTTGCATTCTGGCTATCATCAGTTGAAGATTCAAGAGCCGAACATCACTGCTTTCAGGACCAGATATGGTCACTATGAGTTTCTTGTCATGTTATTTGGGCTGACCAATGCCCTAGCAGCCTTTATGCATTTGATGCAGAGTGTGTTCCGGCCTTATCTTGATTCCTTCATCATTGTGTTTATTGACGACATCCTGGTATATTCCCGATCTCGGGAAGATCATAGCAGCACCTGAGGACTGCACTTCAGACCTTGAGAGAAAAGAAGTTGTATGCAAAATTTTTAAAGTGTTAGTTTTGGTTAGACTCAGTGGCATTCTTGGGTCATATAGTATCGAGTGAGGGGATCCACGTGGATCCGAAGAAGATTGAAGCAGTGCAGAGTTGTCCTAGGCCATCCTCCGCTACGGAGATCCGGAGTTTTCTTGGTTTGGCGGGGTATTACCGTCGCTTTGTGGAGGAATTTTCATCCATTGCAGTACCTACGACCAGGCTTACCCAGAAGGGTGCTCCGTTCAGGTAGACCGAGGAGTGTGAAGAGAGCTTTCAGAAGCTAAAGACAACTTTGACTACAGCCCCAGTATTAGTATTGCCTACAGGTTCGGGGTCCTACACTGTCTATTGTGATGCCTCGAGGATTAGCCTTGGAGCGGTATTGATGCAGGACGGTAGGGTGATTGCCTACGTGTCTAGACAGTTGAACGTGCATAAGAAGAATTATCTGGTTCATGATCTCGAGTTAGCAACTATTGTTCATGCCCTGAAGATCTAGCGTCATTATTTGTACGGTGTTCCCTGTGAGATTTACACTAACCACCGGAGTTTGCAGTACTTGTCCAGGCATAAGGACCTTAATTTGCGTCAGTGGAGGTGGTTGGAGCTACTTAAAGACTATGATATCACTATATTATACCACCCGGGGAAGGCCAATGTAGTGGCCGACACCTTGAGTCGTCGGGCAGAGAGTTTGCGGAGCTTGGCATATCTTCCGGCAGCTGAGAGGCCCTTAGCCTTGGATGTTCAAGCCTCAGCCAGTTAGTTTGTAAGATTGGATATTTCAGAGCCTAGCCGGGTATTAGCTTGTGTGGTTGCCCGGTCTTCTCTTTATGACCATATCAGGGAGCGCCAGTATGATGATCCTCATCTTCTAGTTCTTCAGAACATGGTTCGGCGAGGTGATGCCAGAGATATGACTACTGGTGATGACGGTGGGATAAGGATGCAGGGCCGGATCTATGTGCCCAATGTAGATGGGCTTCGGGAGTTGACTCTTGAGGAGGCCCACAGCTCACGGTACTCCATTCATCCCGGTGCCGCGAAGATGTACCAGGAATTGAGACAGCACTACTGGCGGAGGAGGATGAAAAAGGATATGGTTGGGTTTGTGGCCAAGTGTCTCAACTGTAAGCAGGTTAAGTATGAGCATCAGAGACCGGGTGGATTACTTCAGAGGTTAGATATCCCAGAGTGGAAGTGGGAACGGATCACCATGGACTTTGTGGTTGGACTTCCTCGGACTTTGAGGAAGTTCGATGCTATTTGGGTGATCGTGGATCGGCTGACCAAGTCAGCCCATTTCATTCCGGTGTTGACTACATACTCTTCAGAGAGATTGGCTGAGATTTATATCAGAGAGATTGTCCGCCTTCATGGTATTCCAGTATCCATCATTTTAGACAGAGGTACACAGTTCACATCCCAGTTTTGGAGAGCCGTACAGCAAAAGTTGTGTACTAGGGTAGAGCTGAGCACAGCCTTTCACCCTCAGACGGACGCGCAGTCCGAGCGCACGATTCAGATTCTTGAGGATATGCACCGTGCCTGTGTGATGGAGTTCGGAGGGTCATGGGACCAATACTTGCCACTGCAAAGTTTGCTTACAACAACAATTATCAATCCAGCATTCAAATGGCACTGTATGAGGCTTTGTACGGTAGGCGGTGCCGGTCCCCTGTGGGATGGTTTGAGCCGGGCGAGGCCCGATTGTTGGGTACAGATTTGGTCTAGGATGCCCTGGATAAGGTGAAGGTGATTCAGGAGAGACTTCGCACAGCCCAGTCCAGGCAGAAGAGTTATGCAGACCGTAAGGTTCGTGATTTGGCATTTATGGTGGGTGAGCGGGTCTTGCTTCGGGTATCGCCTATGAAGGGTGTCATGAGGTTCGGGATGAAGGGCAAGCTGAGCCCGAGGTTCATTGGTACTTTTGAGATATTACGCCGGGTTGGGGAGGTTGCTTATGAGCTTTCCTTGCCTCCCAGCCTAGCAGGAGTTCACCCGGTATTCCACGTGTCTATGCTCCGGAAGTATCACGGTGATCCGACTCATGTATTGGATTTCAGCTCAGTCCAGTTGGACAAATATCTATCTTATGTTGAGGAGCCAGTAGCCATTTTGGACAGGTAGGTCAGAAAGCTCAGGTCAAAGAATATTGCTTCAGTAAAGATCCAGTGGAGGGGTCAGTCGGTCGAGGAGGCGACTTGGGAGACCGAGTAGGATATGCGTAGCCAGTACCCTCATCTTTTCATAGTTTCAGGTATGTCTTTATACTCGTTCGAGGACGAATGATTGTTTTAAGAGGGGGAGGATGTATCGACCCGGCCGGTCATTTTGAGAATTTGAGCCCCGATCCCCTAATATCTGCTTTCCCCGTATTTGTTTCTGCTTTTGGGAATTTGCCGGAGTGTTTGGCTATGGAATTCGGGGAGTTTTGGGGACACTGATTCCCTAGTTGTTAGTTTAAGCCTTAGAGTTTGGACTGTAGTCGGAACTGTATGAAGACGGATCCGAAATAGAATTCCGTCGGCTCCGTTAGCTCCGTTGAGTGATTTTGGGATTAGGAGCGCGTCCGGAATGTGTTTTGGAGGTCTGTAGTAGATTTAGGCTTGAATTGGTGAAAGTGAGTTTTTCAGCGATTTCGGCCGATAGTGGAAATTTTGATATCGAGCTCGGAATGGAATTCCGAAAGTGGTTATAGGTTTGTAGTGTCATTTGTGACCTGTGTGTAAAATTTGAGGTCATTCGGACTGGAATTGATATGGTTCGGCGTCATTTGTAGAAGTTGGGTCGTGACAAATTGCTACTTGACATTTAGCATATTAAACAATAAACTGCCTATTTCCTCCCTGATTTTCATATTAAATTGTTATTTGTTATTGTTTGTTTCATAATTAAATCATAATTATTGTGTGCTTGTTGTTTTATAATTTTATATTAATTATTGTATTTATTGGGTTAATTTCTTCTATGAGAATTGGTAATGAATATATTGTAGGATCGGGTTGCACGCCGCAACAGAATTGATTGAAATGAATATATTGGAGGATCGGGTTGCACGCCGCAAAAGACTTATTAAAAAGTCTATATATATACTTGATACAATAATTATATGAGAGGTTGGAAAATGAATATATTGTGAAAATGGGTTGCACGCTACAATGGAAATTGATTGAAATAATAATTGATTATGACTGCTGAGTTGGCTTCAACTATTAAAAATGAGTTACCTGATTTATTTTTATTATTGTTGTTTTACTAATATTGCGTATAGGTTAATGTAAGTGACCCGCCTTAACCTCGTCACTACTTCGTCGAGGTTAGGCTCAACACTTACCAGTACATGGGGTCGGTTATATTGATACTACACTCTGCACTTCATGTGCATATTTTAAAGTTGGTCCCAGCGGCGTACCATAGACTTGCTCGAATTTCAGCTATTCGGAGGAGACTTGAGGTATAACTGCACCGCGTCCGCAGTTCTGAAGTCCCCGTCTATTTCACTTTAGCTGTGTGTTTATTTCTAGACAGCTTTATTTTTATTCAGACCTTTATTTGTATTTATTCTAGAAGCTCGTGCACTTATGACACTAATTCCGGGATGGTATTTAGACACCGTTATTTTTATGGATTATTCACTATATTTCAGAATTTACTTACGCAATTGTTCTTTGTTAGTAACAAATTTAAAAATTATTTTAAAAATAAATAATATTATTCTAGCGTTGGCTTGCCTAGCAAGTGAAATGTTAGGTGCCATCACGGTCCGAAGGTGGGAATTTCGGGTCGTGACACTTAACCACAATATTAATTATATATGGTAACTTTATTCCTTTAATATATACATAGATAATTTTAAAAACTCTTTACTAAAATTCAGAAATATCTTATCTTTTTATTTTTAAAATTACATTATATTTTTAAAAAAAAATCCCATTTCAAATAATTTGTTTACATTTTTAAAAAAAATATTTCACGTCATACCAATTTTTTATTTTTAAAATATATTTTGTTACACTTGAAAATCTCTATAGAAACTATTAATTAGAAACCAATACTCCTCTTGTTGAATTCAAGAAAAGAAACTTTTCACATAATCTAATGATGAATTCGAGAAAAAAAATCTTTCACATAATCTAATGATTCAAAACTAATATTCTTCAACGAAAAAAATATTATACATTTGCAATGTTGGCTTGACTGCAGCTAAATGAAGAGGTTTCAGCTTATACCCTTCAGTTCCTAGAAGGTGCTAAATTAAAATTAATGATAGCAATTGTACAACCAAAGTTTTGTTATTTGTTTGATGTACATCTATAAAAATTGACTCTTCAAACGAACACTCTTCAAAAGATTTTTTTTTGAATATTGTCTGATTTTTGTGATGTTTGTTTCTCCGGCATGTAAGTTTACTTCATTATATATGTAAGTAAACTTTTATTCGATTTTTAAACTCTTTTTTGTTATCTAGATAACCTTTTATTATCTGGATAAACATAGACGTGTACCCTATATATTACATTTATTTTAAAAGAAATCGCTTTATTTAAATCTTGCTGCAGTGTTTTAAAGAACTATAATTATAGGATTTTAAATGTGAAAGAGTTTTATAGTTATATGGAGTAGTTTTTTTTTGCCAGAGCCAAAGGCGAAGTAGTATTTAAATAATTAGAAAAGATAACAAAAGTTCCTAACATGATTGCATATGAACATTAACCGAATTAAGTATGATAACATGATAATAAAAGATAAATTTCTTTTTTATTTTAATTCAAAATTAAAAACTTTATCTATAAATTCAAAAAAATTCTTTAATTCAAATTCAGATATATATATATATATATATATATATATATATATATATATATATATATATATATAAAATAAAGTTACTATATACTATTGGCATTTATTAGCTTGCCACTTGACTTAACCACAATGCTAATTATATATGATAACTTTATTCCTTTAATATATGTATAGATAACTATCTCTTTCTCTCTTTTTTAGTCTATTTTAATAATTTTTTATATTTAAATATAATTTAACTTACCATTTAAACTTCATATGTTATAAGTTATGTGCCTTTGTGTTTTGATGATTTAACAAACTTTATCTAAGAACCAAATAAGGAACCTGATACAAAGCCTCTCCATGCTCGGAACAACAAGTCACATGTCTGGCACAAGTTCCAATGATATCAGTTAAAGGAACATCAGAGGGAACAAATGGCTATCAGTTCCTCCGGTCAGAGTACATGTCAACTCTTTACAGCTGTTAAAGTTACTGCACTAGAGATGCAACAATGCAACAGTCACTGTTGAAGCATGTTATGGACCAGATACTAGCTTGCATCATCCTAGCGACCTCACATATATATCTTTGTTAATGTTATTCACTTGTAATTCCTACTCAGCTTAGTTAGAAGTATCCCGTAGGATATCTTTGTAAACTATAAATCTTGTATTTGTGTTTGACTAGAGTTAGTCAAAGTGATGAGTTTTGTAATAGAGTTATTACAAAGAGGCTTGCAATAAAGTTATTGCAAATAGGTGAGGGATTAAGAGTTTAATTCCTATATTACAATAGGTTGTAATCTAAAGTTGCTCGGTTAGTGAAGTGAAAATCCTACGAGTGTAGGTCATGATTTTTAATCCCATGAGCTGGAAGTTTTTCACGTAAAATACTGTTGTGTTATTTACTTACCGCTCTGTGTGTGTGTTCTGTAAGAACTGATAGAGAACCAGGTTCTCTATACAGTTTGGTGGACTCTTAATTTATATCAATATGACATGATTTTATAATCACAAATATATCATGATATTTTAATATCATAAGTTTCAAAAAATAAATTCCCTTAAACTGTCAATCCAGTATATAAAATGAATTGGAGGTAACATAAATTTATATGTAAAAATTGAAAAAACCTGAAAGATAAATTTTTGATATTGTTTTTACTATGACTCGGATCATCTACTGTAAGACAACAAAAAACTCAATAGCATACCCTCTAAACATGTCTACGAAGGGGTTGAACATATTTTTGGAGAGCACGGAGCTGCCGTGAAAGCCGGAGTTTATAGGATTTTATCTTTCTTCCGCCAAACTTAATAATTTTTATATTTCTTTGGATGATTTATTGTTTGGCTACCATGTCTATGTGGAGCTAAACTTCATGTTCTAGGGTTGTGGTATGTTCATGACTATTGTTATTCGAGTATTGATTTTAATTTCTTGATTTACCATATTTGTTTATTTATTCAATTTTGCACTTAATTATTTGAGTACTTGATCATCAATTGAATACTGATCTATGAATCTAGAATTGAACGCGAAAGTGAAAATTCTAGATTGCAAATAAGATTGGGTAGAGAAAGTTCTTGAACCTGTGCATCGGAGAATAGATTCACGGTTAGGATAGATATATACTAATTGCTTTACTTGGTTATTATACATGAATTATGAATACATTCTTGTTGATTCTAACCCTATAGACATATAAGCGTTAGGTTAGCTTGAATATGCGACTAAGAACTCGACAGACTCTTATGAGCAATATAAACTCTATTAACTAATAAATCAAATAAATTAAATAGTCAATTCAAGTGAAGAATACAATAGGATTATTAGATAGCCCATAACCCAAAATCGTTTTTATCACATTGATAACATAAAAATATGCTCTTCCTTTGTTCAAAATTCACTATTTGTTTTTCCTTTATTTTAATTAGTTAAAAAGCCAAACACTTCTAAGTTTATTTTTTGTTGAGGTAATTAGGATAGTCTAATGTAGAGAGTCTTTGGATTGACTTTTAAGCCAGTCAAATCATCTTTTTAGCTTTTTTCAGTATTTGGCAAGGTAAAAAATTCCTTAAAATAAGTTAAAAACTGCTTAAAACAAGCCAAAACAATAAGTTGGGCAACCCCAACTTATAATTTTTGGCTTAAAAGCTATTTCTGCTAAATAACCACTTCTTTTAAGCGAATCCAAACGAGCTCTTAGACAATAGTTGATAACAAGTTCTCATAGGTTCAACATACGACTTCTAGTAACTATATTACTTGACGACCCCGTATACTTGTGTGTGCATTTGGTCGCAAAAAACTCCACTTATATTTAGTAGTTTTTGTTTTATGCCTCTGCGATTTGCAGCAAATTGAGAACATTTGATTTTTCCTAATTGTGATCAAATCCGCTCTATCTGTCTTTTTATTTTCATTTTTCTATAGGACTGGAAACAACTTATAAGTGCCTTCTTTTTTTCCCTTCCTTTTTTGTAGGTTCAAAATGGAGTACAAGATTTAGAAGGGTATTAATTTGGACAGATGCCTAATTTGATAAGTGATATATGACTCCTCGCAAGTTTCCACTTGTTTGACAATTAGTGTGGGTTCGACAATAATACTGAATGAACATTCCCCAGTTGACATGTCTGATTTACGCTGAAATCGCTCTCAGTACTAAGATTGACAATTTGTTACTCAAGTACAATATGATTTCAACTCCATAATTTGATTTATTAGTACTGTTTTTCAAACAGCATAAATATTTTATGCAGTATCGCAAATAAATCAAAATGAGAGAATTTTTCTAATTTATCAAGCTGTGGTGTTAGACTTATTTAGCATGAACATTTTTAGCATAAGGTTTGTCTTCATTGAGAAAATAAAGTATGAACGGTGTGAATCGGTTGCCAAAGTCGCACTTATGTAAAGTAAACCAAAAGAAAAAGGAAAAGAAGCGGACTAGGATTTGTCAAGACTTGACTTCGATGAGGAAGAATAATGTTTATCAAGTTGGTACACGAAGAAACTGATCAAATCAATGAGTAATCTTTACTAAATCCTTAAAAATTCTTGTTTGAAATTTGCATATTGGATCTAGTCGATCTTGTATGTTATTTACATTTCAATAAACTCCACCAATATGTGGTGGTTTTAATTTTAAAAATAATAATGTGAAGAATAATGTAAGTAGGAACGAGATTACGAGGCAAGTATGTTGACATTAAAGTAGTTCTACTGAGGAGGTTAATTTGTTATTTACATTTTAATAAACTCCACCACTATGTGGTGGTTTTAATTTTAAAAAAAATATAATGTGAAGAATAATGTAAGGAGGAACAGGATTACCAATAAGTATGTTGAAACTGAAGTTGTTCTAATTATGAGGAGGTTAATCTGTTAAGTAGTGGGAAACAGGAAAGGGACATGGCTTAAAATATATGTCATGCAGATTTCAGATCACGGGCATCAGTACTGTATGTAGTATAAGGTTGTCTATATAATGATCTAATCGGTTATTTTGACTTTTAGAATTTCGTTCCCCTAAATAAAACTTCTCATATGTGCTTTATTAATTTATGACTTATGGGGATGGTCGATTCGGGATATGGAAGTGTTCGGGTTGAAATCGGAAAACTTAGTTCATTAATTTGGCTTAAAAACCCCAAGTTTAACTTCGGTCAACATTTTGAGAAAACGACCTCGAATTGGGATTTGATGGTTCTAATAGGTTTGTATGATGATTTTGGACTTGGGCGTATGTTCGAATCGGGTTTTGGACAAACAGGGATCGTTTCGACGATTAATAGTAAAAATTAACTATTTAAAGGTTTAAGGTTGTGAAAAATTTTGGTTTGGAGTAGGTTTTGGAGTAAATAAGGTCAGTTTGGAATTTCGAGCATAGGGATAGCTCCGTATGGTGATTTAAGGCTTGCACGCAAAATTTGGTGTCATTCCGAGTAGTTTAAGTATGTTTCGGCGCGTTCGGAGTAAGTTTGAAGAATTTAAAATTTCTAAGTTAAATCAATTTGGTTTGAGGTATGATTCTTAGTTTTGATGTTGTTTTATACGTTCCGAGGGTTCGAGCGACTCTGTTTTATGATTTCAAACTTATTGGCATGTTCGGGCGGGGCCCCGGGGGCCTCGAGGGTTAACCGGACGAGGCTCGGATCAATTTTGGAAGTTGGAGCAGTAATTGAAGCTCCCAACTTCTGCTGCAACCACACTTGCGCTTGGGCAGCCGCAGGTGCGAGCTCGCAGAAGCGAGCACCAAGCCGCTGCCCAAGCGCAAGTGCGGTTGCAGCAGAAGCTGGGAGCTTCAATTACTGCTCCAACTTCCAAAATTGATCCGAGCCTCGTCCGGTTAACCCTCGAGGCCCTCGGGGCCCCGCCCGAACATGCCAACAAGTTTGAAATCATAAAACAGAGTCGCTCGAACCCTCGGAACGTATAAAACAACATCAAAACTAAGAATCATACCTCAAACCAAATTGATTCAACTTAGAAATTTTAAATTCTTCAAACTTACTCCGAACGCGCCGAAACATACTTAAACTACTCGAAATGACACCAAATTTTGCGTGCAAGCCTTAAATCATCATACGGAGCTATCCCCATGCAGAAGCGAGCACCAAGCCACAGATGCGAAAAAAGGGGAGGCTGGCACGAGCCGCAGAAGCGACATTTTAGGCGCACCTGCGAGCGTGCAGGTGCGATGCATGAGGGCGCAGAAGCGGCAAGGGCCATAGGTGCAAAGGAATTGGCGCAGAAGCGGTCGCGCAGGAGCAGTCCTTGTGCCGCAGATTCGGAGCTTGGCCTGGTGAGGAAACTCGCACATGCGAGGCATTTTCCGCAGGTGTGAAGCCGCAGGTGCGGAAATGACTGTTGGATAGAATATTAAAAAGGGGGCGAGACTTAGTCATTTTAGTCCGTTTTCCCTCCATTTTTGGGTGATTTTGGAGGTTTTTGAGAGGGAATTTCAACTAGCAACTTGAAGGGAAGTTAATTCTACACACTTTGAGTTAAATACATAGATTATGAATAGATTATAACCTGTAAATTTATGAAAATCAAGAGTTAGAGGAAAAAACCTAGATTTGTATAAAAATGAGATTTTAACCACGAAAATAGCTATGGAATTAAATGGAAATTATATATTTGAGTTTTTGAGATTATGGGTAACGATTTTCTCCGAAAATTTCTGGAATCCGGGCACGTGAGCCCGGGGTGAATATTAGGAATTTACCATTTTGGATATGGTAATTTATTTAATAGTCTAATTTTAAATTATTGAGCATGTGTTAATTATTTTATATAACTTTTGGATAGTTTCGGATTTTTCGCAATATTGTGATCGGGAAGTAGGCTTTGAGACAAGGTAAGTCTCTTGCCTAACCTTGTAAGAGGGAATTTACTAATAATTGTAGCTAATATTGGGGGCTACGTACGTAAGAGGTGACGATAGTCCGTGCGTAGCTACTAATTATGCTATGTTCGGGTAGTTTAGGAGTCAAATCATGAATTACTTGTGATAATTGCATCTTTTATTTGATTAAATTATTGGAATTATATTGTAAATTATTTGAGAAAATAGTAAAAGATCAAAACTTCATATACTCGAATTTTGTGTAAATTATTGAATTGTTAATAGATATTGAACATCCTATGTGTTAATTCTATAATAACTTCTCATTCCGGAGGTTCATAAAAACATGTCCTCCTTTCTTGTGGAGTGGGCCGAATGCCTCGGCAATATAGATGCATTTATGGATTATGCCACACGTCCCTTGGCAGTGTACACGACACTCTGGATCGGGTCGTACGACCTCGACAGAAATCGTGCCTAATAATAATAATTACACGATACCTTAATATTTTAATTGCAGCTTGTGAAGTTAATTTGATAAATTGGAAATTATTGAAATTTAAGGAATTGATTTATTTCTGCTTGTCTAGAAAATCATTGTTGTTCACCTAGAAATCATGTTTAATTAAATAATTCTATTGTACTATTATTGACCCATAGTGAATGTCAAAGTCGACCTCTCGTCACTACTTCTTCAAGATTAGGCTTGATACTTACTGGGTAAACATTGTTTACGTACTCATGCTAAGCTTGCTGCACTTTTTGTGCAGCCCGAGACAGGTACTATTCGAGGACCTATCAGAGTGCATCCACGTTATCCAGAGGCTTAATGGTGAGCTACCTTTCTGAGCCGTTCTGCAGCAACCAGTGCCTCTTCTTTTATTTGTATTCTGTCTATTTAATTTCAAACACTATTTAAAATTTTGTATAATCTACTAGATGCTCATACACTTGTGACACCAGGTCTTGGCACACACTAGTAGAATTTTTGGATTTAATTATTTTACTTGAGTTTTAATTTATCTTATTTCTCACATTGTCTTAATTTTTGCAAGTACTCCGAGTTTTATTACTCGGATAATTTTTAAAGAAATGAATATATGTTTAAATCATTAGTTGGCTTGCCCAGCTGGGATGTTGGGTGCCATCACGATCTATAGGTGAGTTTGGGTCGTGACAACATGGTATCAGAGCACTAGGTTCATGTAGGTCTCACAAGTTATGAGCAAGCCTAATATAGTCTTGCGGATCGGTACGGAGATGTCTGTACTTATCTTTGAGAGGCTATAGGGTGTTAGGAAAACTTCCTTTCTTCATCTCCCATTGTGCAAATAATGTAGAACTAAATATCTTTCTCTTATTCTCTCACAGATGGTGAGAACGCGCTCTAATGAAGTTCCAGACCAGGGAAGAGCTACTCCCCTTATTGTTAGAGGCTGAGACAGAGGCCGAGGGAGGGCTCCAGCCCGTGGTAGGGACGAGGACGTCCCATAATCGTTCCAGTTATGCCACCAGTGGGTCCAATAGAGGATCCTATTATTGAGAAACATGGGGAAGTGCCCGTAGCCGATCCACCTCCGGTTGATTTCACGTCTGCACCGGGATTCCAAGAGGTCATGGGCCGTATGCTGCGGTTCATGGACACTATGACTGAGGCTGGTTTATTTCCGGCAGACCCAGCCACATCTCAGGCTGGTGGGGGAGCTCAGACCCCTACTGCATAGGCTCATGGGCAGACAACTGCTGTATATCAAACCCAGGGTGCACTACCCATTGGTGGAGCCTAGCCAGTGGCAGCAGCTACACCTGAGCCTAGACCAGCTACGACCGCCGAGCCGTAGAATCTATTGGACAGATGGATTAGACTACATCCTCCTATCTTTGGGGGAGAGCGACATGAGGATCCCCAGGACTTCATTGATCGGTGCAGGGACAAAGTGCACAACATGAGGATATTGGAGTCTCATGGGGTAGACTTTGCTACTTTTCAGCTGGAGGGCAGAGCCCGTAGATGGTGGAAGTCTTATATTCTTGGCAGACCAGCAGATTCTCCTCCCATGACTTGGGACAGGTTCACCCGTATTTTCCTGGACAGGTATATTCCACCCTACAAGAGGGAAGAGTTGCGGTTCTAGTTTGAGTAGCTCCAACAGGGTCAGATGTCAGTGACTGATTATGAGGTGAGGTTCTCTAAGTTATCTCGCCATGCACTTATGATACTCTCTACTGAGGCAGAGAGAGTGCAGAGGTTTGTTGCGGGTTTACATACTGGCATTCAAGCCACTATGGCCCGGGAGCAGGTTATGAGGGATAAGCGGTTTAGATATTCTGGAGAGTTCAGAGGTGCTCCGTCTGGGGGTAGAGGTCAGTTCGTGAGAGGGCAGTCGAGCAGGCCCCATATCCAGCACCACCGCCTACTCAGGGTGCACCAGTGCGACCTTATTTCAGTGCTATGCCAGAAAGTTCTTATCGCCCACTAGCTATTCAAGGTTCTTCCAGTGGGTATTCAGGTCACCAGGGCCACACTTCTAGTCAGCAGCTCATCGCACCGAGAAGTTGATAAGAGTGCGGGGATTTCAATCACATGTAGAGATTCTGTCCCAGGCTTCGAGGTAAACCAGTGCAGCAGGGTCAGCAACCTATGATTACCGCACCAGTTGCTCCACCAACCGTTCGACCACCCAGAGGTGGAGGGTAGGTGGGTAGGGGCCGTCCTAGAGTTGGAAGCCATCTCGGTGGAGGCCAGCCAGTTGGCGCTCGAGCTCGGTTCTATGCTTTTCCGGCCAGACTAGATATAGAGGCCTCAGATACAGTGATTACAGGTAATATTTCTGTTTGCGGCAAGATACCTCCGTATTATTTGATCCAGGATCTACATATTCATATGTGTCATCTCTATTTACTCATTTCCTGGATGCTTCTCGTGAGTCTTTGAGTACTCCTGTTTATGTGTCCACTCCTGTGGGCGATTCTGTTGTTGTGGATCAGATCTATCGGTCATGTGTTGTTACATTCTGTGGTTATGAGACTAGAGCAGATCTTCTGCTGCTTGATATGACCGACTTCGAGATTATCCTGAGCATGGACTGGCTATCTCCATATCATGATGTCCTAAATTGTCATGCTAAGACGGTTACTTTGGCAGTGCCAGAATTTCCTAGGTTGGAGTGGAAGGGTTCGTCTGTCAGCGCATCTAATCATGTTATTTCCTTTCTAAAAGCTAGACATATGGTCGATAAGGGTTGTTTGGCTTATCTAGCCTATGTTCGGGATACTACTGCAGAGACTCCGACTATTGATTCAGTGCCTGTAGTCCGGTTCTCCGATGTATTTCCTTCAGATCTTCCAGGCATGCCACCAGATCGTGATATTGATTTTTGTATTGACTTGGCTCCAGATACCCAGCCTATATATATCCCACCGTATTGCATGGCCCCGAAAGAATTGAAGGATTTGAAAGAACATCTTGAGAAGTTTCTAGCCAAGGGGTTTGTCAGACCATGTGTATCGCCTTGGGGTGTACCGATATTATTTATGAAGAAAAAGCATGGAACTATGCGAATGTGTATTGACTATCGCCAACTGAACAAAGTCACCATTAAGAACAAGTACTCGTTGCCATAGATTGATGATCTATTTGACCGGTTGCAGGGTGCTAGGATGTTCTCTATGATCGATTTAAGGTCGGGGTACTACCAGTTGAAGATTCGGGATTCGGATGTTCCGAAGACTACTTTCCGGCGTAGATATGGTCATTATGAATTTCTGGTGATGTCTTTTGGTTTGACTAATGCCCCAGCGGCATTTATGGATCTGATGAACAGGGTATTCAGGCCATATATTGATTCGTTTGTAATTATTTTCATTGATGACATTTTGATTTACTCGCGTAGTAAGGAAGAGCACGAGCAACATATGAGAGTGGTGCTACAGAGTTTGATGCAGTTTGGGTCATTGTCGATAGGTTGGCCAAGTCGACACACTTTATTTTGGTTATGACTACATATACTTCGAAGTGGTTGGCCCAGATTTATATATAAGAGATAGTTTGGTTGCACGGTGTGCCAATTTCCATCATATCAGATAAAGGCCCTCAATTTACTTCACATTTCTGGAGATCAGTACAGAATGAATTGGGGACCCGTGTAGAGCTCAGCACAGCCTTTCATCACATACCGACGGGCAGTCAAAGCGGACAGTTCAGATTTTGGAGGATATGCTCAGGGCATGTGTGATTGACTTTGGAGGTCAGTGGGATCATTTCTTGCCTTTGGTCGAGTTTGCTTATAATAACAGTTACCAATCCAACATTGAGATGGATCCATTTGAGGCTTTGTATGGTCGGCGATGTCGTTCGCCCATCGGATGGTTTGAGCTCGGTGAGGCTAAGTTATATGGTACTGATTTGGTAAATGTTGCCTTGAAAAGGTAAAGTTAATATAGGAGCAACTTCGTATAGCACAGTCAATACAAAAGAGTTACGCGGATCAGAAAGCGTATGATTTATCGTTTATGGTTGGTGAAAAAGTTCTCTTGAAGGTTTCGCCGATGAAGGGAATCGTGAGATTTGGGAAGAAGGGCAAGTTGAGCCCAAGGTTTATAGGCCCATTTGAGGTGTTGAGACGAGTTAGGGAGGTTGCTTATGAGCCTGCTTTGCCTCCCAGTCTATCAGGAGTTCATCCGGTTTTCCATGTATCTATGCTCCGGAAGTATCACGCCGACCTATCGCATGTGTTAGACTTCTGCACAGTTCAGCTAGATAAGAGCTTGGGTTATGAAGAGGAGCTAGTTGCCATTGTTGATAAACAGGTTTGCCAGTTGAGGTCCAAGAAGGTTACTACGGTAAAAGTCAAGTGGAGGGGCCAACCAGTCGAGGAAGAAACTTGGGAGGCCGAGGAGGACATGCGGAGCAGATATCCACACTTATTCAGCACTCCAGGTATAATTCTAAACCAGTTCGAGGATGAATGTTTGTTTAAGAGATGGAGAATGTAATGATCCAACCGGTCATTTTGACTTTTAGAATCTCGTTCCCCTAATAAAACTCCTCATATGCGCTTTTATTAATTTATGACTTACGGGGATGGTCGGTTCGGGATTTTGAAGTGTTCGGGTTGAAATCGGAATACTTAGTTCTTTAATTTGGCTTAAAAAGTTCAAGTTTGACTTCGGTCAACATTTTGCAAAAACGGCCCCGGAATCGGGATTTGACGGTTCCAATAGGTTCGTATGATGATTTTGTACTTGGGCGTATGTTCGAATCGGGTTTTGGACAACCCGGGAACGTTTCGGCGCTTAATATAAAGGTTTAAGGTTCTTAAAATTTTTGGTCTGGAGTAGGTTTTGGAGTAAATGAGGTCCGTTTGGAATTTTGACCTTGGGAATAGCTCCATATGGTGATTTAATACTTGCACGCAAAATTTGGTGTCATTTCGAGTAGTTTAAGTATGTTTCGGCGCGTTCGGAGTAAGTTTGAAAATTTTGAAATTTCTAAGTTGAATCAATTTGGTTTGAGGTATGATTCTTAGTTTTGATGTTGTTTATATGTTCTGAGGGTTCGAGCGAGTCCATTTTATGATTTTAAACTTGTTGGTATATTCGAGCGAGGCCACAGGGGCCTCGGGGGTTAATCGGACGAGGCTCGGATCAATTTTGGAAGTTGGAGCAGTAGCTGAAGCTCCCAGCTTCTGCTGCAACTGCACCTTTGCTTGGACAGCTGCAGGTGCGAGCTCGTAGAAGCGAGCACCAAGCCAAAGATGCGAAAAAAGGGGAGGCTGGCACGTGTCGTAGAAGCGACATTTTAGGCGCACCTGCGAGCGTGCAGAAGCCGCAAGTGCGAAGGAATTGGCGCAGGAGCGGTCCTTGTGACGCAGATGCGGAGCTTGGACTGGTGAGGAAACTCGCACCTATGAGGCATTTTCTGCAGGTGCGAAGCCGCAGGTGTGGCTACCCCTCCGCTGGTGCGGAAAGGACTGTTGAACAGAATGTTGAAAAGGGGGCGAGGCTCAGTCCTTTTAGTCCGTTTTTCCTCCATTTTTGGGCGATTTTGGAGCTTTTTGAGAGGGGATTTCAACTAGCAACTTGAAGGTAAGTTAATTCTACATACTTTGAGTTAAATACATAGATTATAGGTAGATTATAACCTGTAAATTTGTGGAAATCAAGGGTTGGAGGAAAAACTTAGATTTGTATAAAAATGAGATTTTAACCACGAAAATAGTTATGCAATTGGATGAAAATTGTATATTTAAGTTCTTGAGATTATGGGTAACGATTTTCTCCGAAAATTTTCGAAATCCGGGCATGTGGGCCCGAGGTGAATTTTAAGAATTACCATTTTGGATAGGCTAATTTATTTAATAGTCTAATTTTAAATTATTGAGCATGTATTAATTATTTTATATAACTTTTGGATAGTTTTGGATTTTTCGGCACCGAATTGAGATTTTTCGCGATATTGTGATCGGAAAGTGGGCTTTGAGACAAGATAAGTCTCTTGCCTAACCTTGTAAGAGGGAATTTACCCCATAGGTGATTCACATTAATAATTATTGCTAATTGTGGGGGTTACGTATGCACGAGGTGATGATAGTCCGTGCGTAGCTACTAATTATGCTACGTCCGGGTAGTTTAGGACTCAAATCATGAATTACTTGTGATAATTGCATCTTTTATTTGATTAAATTACTGGAATTATATTGTAAATCGTTTGAGGAAATAGTAAAAAATCGAAACTTCATATACTAGAATTTTGTGTAAATTATTGAATTGTTAATAGAGATTGAACATCCTATGCGATAATTCTATAATAACTTCTCATTCCGGAGGTTCATAAGAACATGTCCTCCTTTCTTGTGGAGCGGGCCGAACGCCTCGGCAGCATAGATGCATCTATGGATCGCGCCGCACGTCTCTCGGTAGTGTACACGATACTCTGGCTCGGGTCGTACGACCTCAGCAGAAATTGTACCTAATAATAATAATTACACGATACCTTGATATTTTAATTGCAGCTTGTGAAGCTAATTTGATAAATTAGAAATTATTGAAATTTAAGGAATTGATTTATTTCTACTTGTCTAGAAAATTATTGTTGTTCACCTAAAAATCATGTTTAATTAAATAATTCTATTGTAATATTATTGACCCATAGTGAATGTCAAAGTCGACCTCTCGTCACTACTTCTTCGAGATTAGGCTTGATACTTACTGGGTACACGTTGTTTACGTACTCATGCTACGCTTGGTGTACTTTTTGTGCAGGACCCGAGACGAGTACTATCATAGGACCTATCGGAGTGCATCCACGTTATCCAGAGACTTAGTGGTGAGCTGCCTTTCTGAGCCGTTCTGCAGCAACCAGTGCCTCTTCTTGTATTTATATTCTGTCTATTTAATTTCAGACAGTATTTAGAATTTTGTATAATCTACTAGATGCTTATACACTTGTGACACCATGTCTTGGCACACACTAGTAGAATTTTTGGATTTAGTTATTTTACTTGAGTTTTAATTTATCTTATTTCTCACATTGTCTTAATTTTTTTCAAGTACTCTGAGTTTTATTACTGGGATAATTTTTAAAAAAATAAATATATATTTAAATCATTAGTTGGCTTGCCTAGCTGGGATGTGGGCCCGGGTGAATTTTCAGAATTTACCATGTATTATTCTAGTTTTAAATTATTGAGCATGTATTAAATATTTTATATAACTTTTAGATAGTTTCAGATTTTTCGGCACCGAATGGAGATTTTACGCGACATTGTGATTGGGAAGTGGACTTTGAGACAAGGTAAGTCTCTTGCCTAACCTTGTAAGAGGGAATTTACCCCATAGGTAATTTACGTTAATAATTATTGCTAATTGTGGGGGCTACGTACGCACGAGGTAACGAGAGTCCATGCGCAGCTACTAATTATGCTATGTCCGGGCAATTTAGGATTCAAATCATGAATTACTTGTGATAATTGATCCTTTTATTTAATTAAATTACTGAAATTATATTGTAAATTGTTAGAGAAAATAGTAACAGATCGAAACTTCATATACTTGAATTTTGTGTAAATTATTGAATTGTTAATGGAGATTGAACATCCTACGTGTTAATATTATAATAACTTCTCATTCCGAAGGTTAATAAGAAAATGTCCTCCTTTCTTGTGGAGCGGGGCGAATACTTCGGCAGTATAGATGCATCTATGGATTGCGCTGCATGTCTCTCGGCAGTGTACACGACACTCTGGATCGGGCCATACGACCTCGATAGAAATCGTGCTTAATAATAATAATTACACGATACTTTGATATTTTAAATTGCAGCTTGTGAAGCTAATTGATAAATTATAAATTATTGAATTTAATGAATTTATTATTTTTGCTTGTTAAGAAAATTATTGTTGTTCACCTAAAAATCATGTTTAATTAAATATTTCTATTGTAATATTATTGACCCATAGTGAGTGTCAAAGTCGACCTCTCGTCACTACTTCTTCGAGATTAGGCTTGATACTTACTGGGTACACGTTGTTTACGTACTCATGCTACGCTTGCTGCACTTTTTGTGCAGGGCCTGAGACAGGTACTATCAGAGGACCTACCAGAGCATACCCCAGATACCCGAGACTTAGTGGTGAGCTGCTTCTTGAGTCGTTCTGCAACCCTTGAGTTTTCTCTTGTAATTGTATTCTGTCTATTTTATTTCAGACAATATTTAAAATTTTTGTATAATTTACTAGATACTCATACACTTGTGATACCAGGTCTTGGCACACACACTGGTAGAATTTTTGAATTTAATTATTTTACTTGGGTTTTAATTTATCTTATTTTTTTATTATTTTTCTTAATTTTTAAAATTTTGAAGAGTTTGATTACTCGGATAATTTTTAAAGAAATGAATATATTTTTAAATCATTAGTTGGCTTGCCTAGCTGGGATGTTGGGCGCAATAGATTGAATGGAATGATGAGTGAAACTACCTAGTTAATTTATAAATGATTGATAACTACTGCATTTTTATGTAGGTTTGAACCTCATAAGCCAGTTATTGAAGGCATTGCTAGTTGCATTCGTAGTAAATTTGAGCTGGCTAAACCTTCTTGGAAGAAATTCCCACAACATACTCGGGATATATGGTTTGAAGAATTCAAGGTAAGGATGTTTATAATACGATTCATGTTAGAATGTTGGTGTGTAAGTTTATAAGACTGATTCAGATTTTATTTAGATATATGTTGTGTTATAAAATACTACATAAAAGATTTAGATGGCTCCCTCACTATAATGATGCTATACGATGCAATTTTGAGAAAATGGCATCTTCAAGAATGACCCAATTTTTCCAAGATGTTAGAAAGGATTTTTCTGTGAAGCCAAATTAGATGGGTGATGCAGTATTCAAAGAGATGAAGGAGCATTGGGAGTTTCCTCAATTTAAGTTAAAGTCGGAACAAAACAAAAAGAATCGCGATGCAAATGCAGGTGCCTCTGTTCATACATGTGGTTGTATACCACATCGTGTGATTTGGAAGAGATTGGTAATATATAGATCTTTTTTACATTTTTCTTTCTAGAAAATAGATCATATAAATGTTGGTAGAATACACGTATCTCTTTAATTACAGAAGGAAGCTACTGGAAAAGATGCTTCATTTTCAAAATTTTATTTTTGCACTCATTAAAAGGAGAAAGAGAAAAATTGGATAAATGAGAAAGCTGAAGATGCTTATGTAAGTCTTTCTTCTACAACATATATGTATTAAAATTATTTAACTGCCATTACTCTATTAAGTTGATGTATAATTGGTTGTTTCAAGAAGAGGAGAGAATTTAATAGTCCAACAAACTTATGCACAAGCTTGCTCTATGTAATTATGCCTTACTAGGGCCTAGGTAGATCTTTAAATTAGACCATTACAAAAAACATAAAAGACAAAAAAGGAGAGAAGAAAAAGGAGTGGCCAAGTAGCCATTATTTTATTGTAGTGATAATAAACAAGAGTAATATTAATCTTTCTAAATTGGACCTACTAGCTTTATCAAATTAAAGCTTGTGATTGACAGTTTCTTATTCCTTGTTGCTTAGGAGCCCGAGGAGTATGAGAATTGTGAACCCATGCACTTTTCCTATCCACCTTGCTGCAAAGTGACAGTTATTAAACCATTCAACACATAAATCCCTTAATCATCTTTTGTAAGGTGAAAAAATATTTTAACCTTAAGCATAATACAATAAAGCTATCAGCTATTCAGCCAGATAATTATAAGACTACAAACAGAAATAGTTCTTTAAACAACGAAATTTTCTAAATACCCAAAGGGGGCTTAACGCATGCGGCTAATGAACAGCAGGAATTGGATGCCTCAATGACGTAAGGGTTAGTATGTTATTTCTATGGATAAAATCACTAATATCTATTTCAATGCTTTTGTGCAGAATAATTTTGAAAAAAAGAAAGAAGAATTATTTGCTTCCCAAAGTGCATCTGTTGATGGAGAAACTAATTCAACTAGCGGGCTATCTCAATTAAGTAATATGGATATTTGGGTACTATTAGTTGGTGGAGAGAAAAAAAGAAGAGTTGCAGGTCTTGGCTCTTTGGGCCGATCTGTAAAAGTACCTAAGCAAACAACATCTTATGTGTCAGAAGAAGTTGATGATCAGATTAGTGCCCAAGTTCATGCGTTAAATATAGAGTTATATAATCAGTTGGAAGAAGCACAACGCAAAAATGAAGAGATGATGCGCCAAAACAAAAAAATGAGGAAAGAGTTAGGTGACACAAATGAGAAATTAGCAGCACTGATAAAGCATGTGGGCTGCCCGGCATCATCTTCAAATGCACAACCATCATCTTCTCGGAAGACAATCAAGATTCTCACAGTGATAATGATGATAACAACAACTTGGTAGATGGCTATGATCAGGATTGAGATACTTGGTAGTACTATTAAAGATTTACAATTTAGACTTTTAATTTTTTTTATTTAGGAATTATACATTATTATTTATTAATTTATAAATCATATTGTGGCTATGTATTACTGCAGATTTGTGCAGAGTTGTTTGTTTGAAAAAAATAGAGGATGAATATCATGTATATTGAATTGTGTGGAATATAATTTGAGACCAAATACTAATAAATTTTCTTTTGAAAAATGTACAAGTTACTTGTGGATTTTCATGGGGAAGTGTCTTGAAGCGGATAAATCTTTTGTTAGAAATTTACCTTCAAATATACAGTACGTGGGAATTTTGTAAGGAATTCTCCTGCGAAATTATCCCATCAAATTCCCACAAAATTTCCTTTTTCCATGAAATGTTTAGTGAATATTTTTTGTAAATTTACTTAGAGGTTTTGCTGCGAAATTACATGCGAATATTTGCCCATGAAAATCACCAGGTAAACTCCTTTCTTTCACAAATGTTTACCAAAATTTACTTACGATTTTTTGGTATTTCTTGCGGAAAAAATCCGCAAGTAACTTATATAGGAATTTAACATTCTTAGGTAATGTACCTGTGGCCAATATATCCCCAGGTGACGTACCTGGGGAATTTGAAATTCGCAAGTAATAGTTACCCACGACCTTTATTCCTGCGGATTACTGTTTACTTGCAAAATCTCCAGGTAAATATTTTACCTGCGAATTTTACATTATAATCCCTAAAAGAATCCCCATATAAATGGCACTTTTCTTGTAGTGGCAGATGATATTGTGATATTTAGTTCTGACAATAACAAGTCAGTGAGATTGATTATGCAACAAATTAGCAACTATGAAAGAGCTTCTGGGCAAAAGGTTAACGAAGACAAAAGTTTCTTTCTCACAGATCGTAAATCTAGAGCACAAAGAATTAAAAGAATGAGAAGAGCTACTGGTTTCATGGCAAAAGAATTTTCCTTTAACTATCTTGGCTGCTCCTTGTATGTGGGCAGGAAAAAACTCTCACTTTGACCCGATAGTGACAAAAGTGGCTAAAAGATTGAACGGATGGCAAGGTAGGTTGCTTACTTGTGGTGGCAGAAGGGTCCTAATTAAAAGTGTCCTCAAATCCCTTCCTATTTACACTCTCTCAGCTGTGAGCCCTCCAATGGGCACCCTTAACTTGATTGAAAAATAATTGGCTAGGTTCTTTTGGGGCACTTCAGCAGAAAAAAAGAGGTATCATTGGAGTGCTTGGAGGAACTTGTGCCTTCCAAAAGATAAGGGTGGCATTGGCATTAGGTCGATGGAGGATATTAGCAATACCTTATGTAATGACCCGATCGGTTATTTTGAGCTCTAGCGCGTCGTTCGGCAGTTTGAGGCCATGAGCAGCTTCACTTCAGGTATTATGACTTGTACGCGTGGTCGGAATTAAAATTTCGGAAGTTCAGAGTTGATATGAAAAGAAAAATTCTCATTTCGAAAGCTTTAAGTTGAAAGAATTGACTAAGATTTGGATTTTTGAGTAAACGGCCTCGGAATCGCGATTTGAAGGTTCCAGCAGGTTCGTACGATGATTTCGGACTTGGGCGTATGTTCGGATCGGGTTTTGGATACCCCGTGAGTGTTTCGGCGCCTATCGTGGAAGTTAGCATTTTGGAAGAATTTCATAAATTTGTGTTGAAGTGCATTTCAATGTTATCGATATCCGTTTGGAATTCCGAGTCTGGGGATAGCTCCGTATAGTGATTTCGGTATTGGGTGCGTGACCGGAAGTGGATTTAGAGGTCCATAGGTCATTTTGGGGTCATTTGGCGAAAGTTGATAGTTTGGATAATTTTGAGAAGTTTGACCGGGAGTGGACTTTTTGATATCGGGGTCGGAACTTGATTCTGAAAGTTGGAGTAGGTCCGTAATGTCAAATGTGACTTGTGTGCAAAATTTGAGATCAATAGGACGTGATTTGATAGGTTCCGGCATCAAATGTAGAAATTTAAAATTTTAAAGTTCACTAAGCTTGAAATGGGGTGCGATTCATGAATTCGACGTTGTTTGATATGATTTAAAGGCTCGACTAAGTTCGTAATGTGTTTTGGGATGTGTTGGTATAATTGGTTGAGGTCCGGAGGGTCTCGGGTAGATTCCGGGTGGTTAACAGATCGAATTTGGAATTGTAAGAAAAGATGAGGTAGCTGATATCTGGTGTGATCACACCTGCGCGATAAGGGCCGCAGGTGCGAGGTCGCATGTGCGAGCCAGTGGTCGCAGGTACAGTTTGGGCGAAGCTGGGCAGTGACCGCAGGTGCGAAGGATTGTCCGCACCTGTAAGGTCACAGATGCGGAGGTGCGTCGCAGATGCGAGAGTGAGAGAAGAATCTGGGAGCGCAGGTGCGAGAGTATGTCCGCACCTGCGAAGTCGCATATGCAGAAGGGAAGGCGCAGGTGCGGAGTCGAGCTAGGAAGAGGTGATGCACAGGTGCGAGGTTTTGGCCGTACCTGCGAGACCGCAGATGCGACGAATAGGCCGCAGGTGCGGAAGTCGGGGTTGGGCAGTGTCTCCTTTAAAGCGAGGGTTTGGCTCTATCTAATTTCATTTTTCGCCTATGGGAGACAATTTTGGAGCACATTGGAATGCCAACTTCATCAATCATAATGGGTTTTGGGGCGTTGTGCATCGATTCGAGTTGTTTAAAGGGCTCGAAAGCCGGTTATGGAACTACGAAACGAGGTAAGTCTCCTTTCTAACCTTGTAAGTGGGAATTAACCCCCATAGGTGAACTAAACTATTGTGTGCTTCTATTTGTGGGGGTTGCGTACGTACGAGGTAACGAGAGTCTGTACGTAGCTACTAGCTATGCCTACGTCCGGGTAGTTTTAGGATCAAATCATGCCTTGTTGATATTGTTATTGATTTATGTTTATGGTTTGCCTTGAGAGGGAGCGGGATTGAGTCTGCTTATTAAATGTTTTGAAATGAGTTGAAATTGAAGAACTTAAGATTTAAAAGGTTTCATTTGAACTTCAAGATTTCAAAAAGAATTGAGTAATAATATAATAGCTGAAGAAATCTATATGTAACCGCGTCGAATGTATGTTTCGCGAACGGGGTAATTTTCTTAAAAAGTTACAAGCTGAAATTCCCTTATTTTTTGAAAAGAATCAATAAAGAGATATGATTTTAATATTAAATTTATATTTGACCGCGTCGCAAGTATGATCCGCGAGCGGGGTGATTCCTTAAATTTATGTTTGACCGCGTCGCACGTATGATTCGCGAGCAGGGTACTTCCTACTACTCCCATGGGAGCGGGTCGTTCGCCTCGGCAGATTAAATAAATGCATCTATGGTTCGCGCCATTCGACCCCCTGGCAGTGCACAGTTTAAATATTTGTTGGATTACGACCTCGGCATGATTTGCGCATGCTTGTATTGCTTGCCTTGAAATTTATAAATAATAATATATCCTCCCTGGTCTGAGATAAATTAATAAATGATGAAATGTGAATTTGAAAACCTCTCATTAACAAAGGAATTGTTTACTTGATTCATGATTTTCTTGAGTTTACTGTCGTTTTTAATAAATTCACGACTAATTATATTATTGATGGCCACAGTAAGTGTCGAAGTCGACCCCTTGTCACTACTTCTTCAAGGTTAGGCGGGATACTTACTGGGCACGCGTTGATTTACGCACTCATACTACACTTGCTGCACGTTTTGTAGGTATATATATGACTAGTGGCCTTGTGGGCGCAGATGCGCGATTATTACGGGGACTTAATTGAGCTGCATCTTATGTACGACTCGCAGTCAGCAGAGTCTCCTTCAGAGTATTATATTTTCTTTCCTGTCCAAATTTATATTCCGGACAGTTATTGTATTTTATTTTAAATTTCTAGAAAATGCTCATGCACTTGTGAAATCGGGTTCTGGATAATTATGGGATGTACAGTATTGAAATTGAAAAACATTATTATTATTATTCTGTAGATTCATCTTTTACTAGATAAATTGAAGTAAATTTACGATTTCAAAAATATTAAAATGAGAATTTAATTAACTATTTAGTGTTGGCTTGCCTGACAGTGGTGTCTGGTGCCATCATGACCTTTAACGGATTTTGGATCGTGACACCTTAGCCACGAAGAGATGGTGGAGATTTAAAACTCAAAACACTTTGTGGGCAACCTACCTCAGAGCTAAATATTGTATCAGATCTCATCCTGTGGCTAAAAAGTGGGTATCAGATAACTCACCTGCTTAGAAACATATGACGCAAATTAGAGACAAGGTGGAAGAGAACCTGATTTGAAAAATTAATAAAGGTAATAGCAGTTTTTGGTGGGACAATTGGTCAGAAAAAAGGGGCCTTAGCCAAGCTCTTCCCAAACGACAGATTGAGTAAAACCATCAAAGTGAGGTAATTCATTCACGAAGGTAACTGGAACATGGAAAAGCTGATCAACACTCTCGATGAGCATACCGCTAGCCACATCAGTGCAAAAGAGATTGGAGATCAGAGAAAAGAAGATTATGCCATATGGGATACCTCAGCAGATGGTCAATACACAAACAAAAGTGCCTGGCATACCATAAGGAGTAGGAAACAGAAGAATGCAGCTCTACACAATATGTGGCTCAATTGCATCCCCTTCAAAATCTCTTTCTTGGCTTGGAGACTATACCTCGGTAAGCTTCCTTTCGATGAAGTTATTTCTCAATTTGGTAATCATATTTTTTCCAGATGTAGGTGTTGTCACAATCCAAAAGAAGACTCAATGCAACACGTCTTCATAGAAGGTGAAGCTTCTCAACATCTATGGAAAGATTTTGGAGCCCCCTTGGGTATCAAGCATGAAAAGCATCAAGAGGATTTTTAAAAACTGGTGGCATGCAACATCAAAGAACAACATTCACAAGTTCATACTTCGGGCAACCCCACTAGTTATATGCTGGGAAATATGGAGAAGCTGGAGCTCATGTAGGTACAGAGAGTAGAAAAAATTCCTGGTTAGGACTATGGAAGTGCACATTAACTGGACCATCCACGCGGCTTTAACAATGGCATTCCCCATACTCAATTGTACTGAGACATGGCCAAGGTTATGTGAAAAAATGGAACTATGGAGGCCAACACCTATAGTGCAATAGATTACTTGGCAGAAATCACCTCCTGGAAGGATCAAAGTGAATACAGATGGGAGTTATTTCAAGGAGATGGGAAAAGCTGGAATGGGGGAGTTGTCAGGGACGAACAAGGAAACATAATTATGGCATTCTCACTATCGGTCCAGTGTAAGACCAACAATACTGCCGAGGCCATGGCTGCTAAAATGGAAATCCAGTGGTCTGTCCACCAAGGATACAACAACATCGACTTGGAGATAGACTCACAGATCATTTACAACATGTTGATACAAGGCAACACCAAAAATCTTAAACTCAAGAATCTTATTGAAGATATTGGACATACCTTAACGCAAGCAGATATCAATATTGCTCACTGCTACAGAGAGGCAAATCAAGTAGCCTACATGCTCGCCAAAAATGCTGCTACAAGTGGCGATAGTACTTTCTTTTATCATTTCCGTCAACTACCAGGAAATGTAAAAGGACCTTTTCAACTAGATAAGTGGCAACTACCTAGTTTTAGAACTAGATATGACAAAACTAATTTTTTTGTAAGTTGATTCATTTAGGTTGCTGAAAATGAGTGGGATGTATATAGTTGTAACCCCTCATGTTTTTTAGGAGACTCACTTCGATTAGTCTTGTGATGAGAAGGGAGGTCAGGTCCATGTCCCCCTCCTATGTACTTTTTTGTTGGAATAGACATGATAGAGGTCTTGCCAAACCCCCAAGACCTCGGGAGGTGAAAGCCTGGGTGATTGGCTTAATTAAAAAAAAATTAATAAGCATCTTGCTTGACTTCCGTTTGACTACTGCTGGCTAGCCGAATTATTCACTAGGAAAAAAGTGAAAAATAAAATACAATATAAAGAAGAAAATGGTAAAGAGAGAAATTTTTCTAAATAACTTAGGAACGCTCAAGACTAGTGATCAGAAAAATAAATGTCACTAAATCCCCAGAGATAATAATAGCGTGCAGTTGTAATATTTTGGAAAAATTAATTACTTCCCTAAATGTCATCTTTGTGATTGTTTTGTAGTAATTATTTGTACGTCGATTCTTCTAAAGAAATGTACAATTTTTATGGTATCAGTTGAGAAATTCTGAAACTCAAAAAAATGGAGGATGTTTGAAGCAAGCTATCTCGATTTGTCAAGTGGCTTCAAGGAGAATTTGCAAAAGTTTCAAGTTTGAACAACAATCACATCCTGCTAGCTACTTTATTTGATTGATTGAAACAACTTCAAGTTGTATGGGTTAATGAATAAATATTTCTTCGGTAGCTACATGCTACTGTACGTAATTTCTGCAATCATAGTGAATGACGACATTAAAAGGAAGTCATCGAGTTTGTTAGCGGAACTTTTTTTATTTCCCCAAAATTGTTACTCTTACCTTTTCATTATTTTATATGATAATGTTTAATTGGGTATAGACTTTAAGTATAAAATCTTTTACAACTTCTTGTTTTAAATATGCTTTTAAAGTATGTCATTAAATGTATATGGTGGCGGATGCAATATGCCACGAATGGATTCAACATATAATATTTTACACTTGGTATAAATATACATGTAAAAAACATTAGGTTCAAATTCTGAACACATAATTATAGGAGCAATGAATTCAGTGCTAATTGTAGGCATACAAAATTTATTATGTTCAAATTCAATAAAATAATTTAGACTATTTTAAATATATTAGTCTAATAAAATATTATGGACTAATATAATTAAATTAATTATATAAGTACAATATATATGAATTAAATAAATAAATATATTATCAGTAACCATTTAAACTTTTAATTGAAATAATTAATTTCCCAGTAACAAAATATATCTTTTCCTGAAGGTAAAAATATAATTTAAAAAATTGAAATAATAATTTTACAATTCAACTGGAACTGTCAAAAAATAATTGCACATTTTAATTATCACAAGAGATCTGCGGACAAATAGTTCTCATGGCCAACCATCTTAAGACCATAGACAAGTCAAACAAAATCCACAAATATGCTTATGAAACAGAAATTGATAGTAGATATATTAATAAACCTCCAAAGTACATATATAAAATCAATTGGGCTTTACGATCCTGCTATTTTATTTTGCAAGTTCGCTTATTTAGAACCGTTAGCATAACACAAGTGACAAAGTGATCATAAACAAAATTCATGCAAACGCCAAAATGACTGACATAACAAAAGCAGAATGAGGATTAATAATATTAATCGGGTACTTCGGCTTAGCAAGTGAAGCCAGTAGGAGGATTCCTTCCACAGTTGTTGAGAACAAGGCTAAGTGAGAGTGGCACATTCAGATTTATTCCCAACACATTTGCTCTTATGGCTGTGCACAAGCAAACTGCCGCCTCTAGATCCGCCAGCCCCGCGATCAAGCTGCAGCATGGCAAAGTTGGTGGAGAACCCACTATCGCACCCACCAATCCACCAACTAAATTTGCACATACCCCCAACTTCAGAGCATCTCTCGGGCACCTGCCTTGTCCATTGCCACCTCCGCCGCCATTGCCCGAACCACCTCCGTTGCCGGAGCTGCCACCATTGCCCGAGCCACCAGTGTTACCTCCATTGCCGCCACCATTACCGGTGCTAGGAGGATTATGATGACAAGAGCCACAATCAGTTCCACTGACTATGACAAAGAAAAGGAGATTCAAGGAGAGGAAAAGGGCAACTGAGGCTCTTGTTTTGGAAGCCATGATATAAGGAATCTAAGGCAGAATTTCCTCCCTACAAAAATTGTAAAGAGAAGTAATTGCAAAGATGAGATGGTATGTCTGGTACTAATGTAGGCTATTTATACTGCTAGGAGGATGGATAATTTACTAACAATCCCTCTTAAGCTTAGGAAGAAATATTAAAGTAGTAACGCGCGTGCGGTGCATGGTGTTGAAAAAAAAGTTTGTCATTGATACCAACTCTTAACTCTTAGATGATTTACTGCTTTTGTTGTTTACAGCTCCTCTTTCACCTAGGTAACTAGGGAACCTTCTATTATAGTGTATAAATTATGGGTTCGGCCTCGGCTGACAGCTACTAGGTTTCCTCATCTCTTCTAAATTTTACTGGTCTTCGCCTTGAGCTGCATGAGGCAAAAAGTCGTCCCACATACGATTTAGAGGCGAGCGCTACCCCAGCAGAAAGGGTGCGACTTAGGTCAACCAACACAAAAAAGATATAGTTCACTCGATGATAGCCTTTGGTTCCGAACTCCTTATGGGGAACGGGCTGAGTCAATAAATTTGCTTTAAACCTTATATTTGTCGTAATAAATTTATTAGATATTTTAAATTATTTATTTAGAATCTAATAATTTAATAGGACTAAAATTTGGAATGCACAAGCTTTTGCTCATCCTCTGCAATATATATATATATATATATATATATATATATATATATATATATTGTAACTCCTATAGTTACTACGTTCATTTCTGATTTCTCTCTTCTCTATTAGTTACTTTAAGGACTGGATTTGAATGTGTTTTTCTTAAGTGCAGGGTAATGAATACTGCGTCTAGCTAATGGGAATGAACTCCTTTGATCTTCAATATTGCTCAGTTCCCTTCTTTCGTTTAGTTTTACATAAGCGTAGCTTCCGCAACCCATGTAAACCGTTCATACATTATTTTCTCGATGAAGACAAATATCTTATGCTACGAAACTTCATGTTAAACAAATCAAACATTGCAACTTGATTACGAAAGTTCATGGTAAATAAATCAAACATTGCAGCTTGATTTATTTGAAGTACTGACTAAAAAACGTTTATGCTGTGTTTGAAAAATAAAAAAGCAATAACGAGACAAATTTTGCCATTGATTTCATGTGGTCTAATGACGAATTGTCAATCTTGTTACTGAGAGAGATTTTTGGCTTATGCGTCCATTACCATCTTCGACTCTCATATCAAGTTGGGAATCTAAAGGCCATCATTAGATAAGAAATAACTTAATCATACACTTGATATTTATACTAAACCAATTAATGCAAAATATAATCTACCATATCGACTTCTAAAATTAAATTTAACATCCGTAGAATTTGTAATAACTATATAGCTTGAACATTTACGTAATATTTCATAGTCCTAGCTTCTTAGGGGGACGTTTGGTACGAGAGATAAGCTGGGATAAGATGTGAGATTAAATTTATACTGTGTTTGGTTAAAGGTATAAATTTATCCTGGGATAAATTTATACCGCCAACCAAACAAGGTATAAATTCAATCTCAGACTTAATCCAGGATATCTCATCTTATCCTATCAATGTGGAATTATTTTATCACATCTCTCATATGGTATAAATTAGTCCCGGAATTATAATCCAAGGACTATAATCTCGGAATAATTTAGTCCGCGTACCGAACGACCCTACTCATATCACGTGTGCAATGAACATACATAATTGGAGGGTCATAATTATCAAACCACTTGCACATCTTCTGACTTTAAATAATCTTCCAACTTCAAGTCCCGCCGAATAAAAATTTCACATGCCTATAATCCGACTTCAGAATATCTTAAACTTCAAATCTTCAAGCCAAGCAAAAAAGAAAATGATTTAGGTTAGAGAATAGTGTTGTCAATACCTTAATTTTGATATGACTACTAAACTAATACTCCACATGACCTGCAGGAGTACTGACCTCAATTATATTCACGCAACAACCACATCCTGTGATTTTAGGAGGCATCTAACTTCATTTCTCTGTTTCTAATTTGTCTTATATCTGTATAAGGGTAAACTTTTTACCACCCATGCTCTGATTATTGAGAATTCTGTACTATAATTGTTCAAAGGCGTGGGAAGTTTTTTAAAAAATAACACTGGTTCAAACATTCTGCAGAGATGCCTTGGATCACGGGAATTTCTGGTGGAGGCTAAAAGGTAAGCAACTAATTAGGGTACTAAATAATCTATGTTAAATATTCCTTTAACATTTTCAACACCACACAACCCATGCATTACCATAACTTGGAGTCCTCCAACTTTCCCATAAGAACAAACGTGCTGGAATAAAGCTAATATATGTTTCATTTGTCTCATATTTTATGTGAAACATTTTTCTTTTTAGATTGCTTTAAAAGGAATGAAATATTTTTCTTTATTGAATGCGAGATGGAAAGTATCATACATGTTAATAGTCTTCCCTTTTCATTTTATATAACTCTCTCTCCTTTGTAGTCTATTTTAATAATCTTTTATATTTAAAAATAAATTAACTTACCATCTAAACTTCATGACATGATTTTATAATCACAAATATATCATAATATTTTAATATCAATTTTTTTCCTTAACTGCCAATCCAATATACGGAGTAAATGATTTGATCCTTCGCGTATCGGCCCCATAGTTCTTTGATCCCCCTTTCTCCTGACGTAAGAAAGTGACACAGACATGGCCAGCTATTTTTAAAACTCTTTCTTCCGTATCGAGGATCATCGAAATAAGTAAGAATACTATTTCGAAGGAAAATTCTATTTACGGGGATTTCAATCGAGATACATGAACATGGCATTAGTTCATTCTCGAGTTCTTGAATCGAGTGTAGTGGAATGATAAATTTATTTCTTCGACTTAACATAAATTTATATGTGAAAAACGAAGAAAACAACAAATATAATTTTTTGATGTTTTTACTATGACTCGGGTCATCTACCGTAAGACGACAAAAAACTTAATAGCATATCCTCTAAACATGTCTACGAAAGGGGTTGAACATATTTTTGGAGAGCAAGGAACTAGCCACCGTGAAGGCCGGAGTTCATTGGATTTTATCTTTCTTCCGCCAAAATTTGTAACTTTTATGTTTCTTTGGATTATTCGTTATTTAACTATCATGTCTATGTGGAGCTAAACGTCATGTTCTAGGGTTGTGATTCTTTCATGATTATTGTTATTCGAATATTGATTTTGATTTCTTGATTTTTCGTATTTGTTTATTTATTCAATCATGAACTTAATTATTTAATTATTTGATCATCAATTAAATACTATTTACAAATCTAGGATTTAAACTCGACAGTGGGAATTCTGTATTGCACATAAGATTGGGTACTAGAGCAAGTTCTTGAACCTGGGCATCAGGGAATATATTTGCGGTTAGGATAGACATATGCTAATTATTTTTCTTGGTTATTGCACATGAATTATGAATGCATTCTTGTTGATTCTAACTCTATACACATATATGCATTAGGTTAGCTTGAATAGACGAATAAGAACTCGACATACCCTTTTGAGCAATATTAACCCAGTCAAAGAATAAACCAGATAAATTAAGTAGTTAATTCAAGTGAAAAATACAATAGGATTGTTAGATAGTCCATTAGGGGTCCTTATCGGGCGGATCATTTCGCTTAACGGTTCTGCTTATCGGTTATCGAATTATAAATGTAGTAATCCGCTAGCAATCCAATAAGACAACGGACGGAATAGTATCGGATTAACGATTATCGGGTGGTTATCGAGACGTGTAACCCGCCTACTGTTCCATTCAACTACATTTGTTCCTTTAATCCATAGCTTAAAAGAAGGTTTATTGGCTAAATCAAATTAAAAAAAATTGAACCCTAGTTCTTTTGGTTGCATAGCTAAGAATAAACACTTGAACTTCTGAAGTCGAATTTGGACAGAGCCAAGGGTCATCATGATAAAACTGGCATAATATATTATCTTGATCACCTTGTACTCTTTGGTAATAGGATGAAAACCAAATCCAAAGACCAATTCTTGCACTTGAAATTCTACTGTTATAGACAGCTCTTTGCAATCACTTGTAAAAGGATAGTACACATACAGTGCATTACTAAACAGAGGATCACATATACACAGTAGTCCGTGACACGAACCAATCCAATAGTATTTTATATACATAGGGGTAAAAGTGTAATATAAAAAAATTTAACGGGTTAACGGTTTATCCGATAAGAAAATTGAGTAATTCGCTTCCAAACCGTTTAGCCGTTAATTATAAAATCTCAATACGTTCACCAACCATTACCCGATAACCCGATACCAATAAGCCCATAACCCTATGTCGTTTTTATCACATTGATACATAAAAATCTGCTTTTAATTCCTTTGTTCAGAGTTTACTATTTGTTTTCCATTTAATTAATTTAGAGCCAAACACTTTTAAGTTTAATTCTTGTTTAGATAATTAGGATAGTCTAATTTAGTCAATAACTGATAACAAGTTCTCAAGGATTCGGCATCCGACTTCTAGTCACTTTATTATTTGACGGCCGCGTATACTTGCGTGTGCATTTGGCAGCAACAACCAATTCCACTTCTATTTAGTAGTTTTTGTTTTATGCGTCCGGTTTGCAGCAAATTGAGAACATTTGATTTTCCTAATTGTGATAAAAACCGCTCTATCTGTCTTGTTTTTCTTCTTTTTTTTTCATTTTCCAAGGACTGGAAACAACTTATAAGTGCCTTTTTTCTCTCTTCATTTTTGTAAGTTTCAAAATGGAGTACAAGATTAAGAAGGGTATTCATTTGGACAGATGCCTAATTTGACAAGTGATATATGACTCCTTTGCAAGTTTCCACTTGTTTGACAATTAGTGCGGGTTCGCCAATAATACTGAATGAACATTCCCCAGTTGACATGTCTGATGCATGCTGAAATCGCCATCAGTACTAAGATTGACAATTTGTTACTCAGATCAAGTACCACATGAATTCAACTCCATAATTTGTTTTATTAGTACTGTTTTTCAAATGGCATATACTTTTTATGCAGTACCGCATATAAATCAGAAAGAGAATTTTTCTAATTTATCAAGTTGTGGTGTTAGATTTATTTAGCATGAACACTTTTAGCATAAGGTTTGTCTTCATTGAGAAAATAAAGTATGAACGGTTTGAATCGGTTGCGAAAGCTGCACTTATATACGTAAAGTAAACCAAAATAAAAGAAGCGGAATAGGATTAATATTGGAGATCATTCCATTCCCACTGGAAGCCGTAATCATTAGTCTGGACTACGGACAAACAAATGTAAATAATCCAAATTCCTTATTAAAGTTACTGGATATTCAAGTAAAAAATTGTGTAAAAAAAAGAAATTAATATCTTTTGACCATACGCTCAATTGTGAAGAATGATTATGAAGATGGTGCTGATGAAGTCGTCTAGATGAGTACCGTTAAAAGTCAGATTCAAGATTTAAATTTTATGGGTTCAGTTTTTAAGATTTTAGTATTGAACTCATTATAGTTTTAAAGTTATAAGTGCATATCTACTATTTTTTTAATTATAACGAATTTATATATATAAATTTTTACTTTGTATCGAAAGTTATGGTTTCAATTAATTAAACCTGTTATTTATACACTGCATCCGCCTCTGGCTCTGTTACTTGAAGAGAAGATTATAGGACGAAGAGATCAAAAGAAGAAAAAAACAAGATGTTGACACGCAATAGTTTAATATCTTTCCTTTGGAAGTTTTAAGTTGGAAGAGCTGACCAAACTTGAACTTTTGAGTAAACGACCTCGGAATCGAGATTTGAAGATTCCAATAGGTTTGTATGATGATTTCGAATTTGGACGTATGTTCGGGTCGAGTATCAGGTAGACCGGGAGTATTTCGGCGCTTATTACGGAAGGTTTGCATTTTCAAGGTTTAATAATTTCCTAAGTTTGGGTTGAAGTGGATTTTGATGTTATCGATGTCCGTTCGGGATTCCGATCATGAAAATAATTTCGTATGGTGATTTTGGTCTTATGAGCGTGTCCGGACGGTTATTTGAAATTCCGTAGGTCGTTTCGGCGTCAATTGGTGAAAGTTGGGAATTTGAAGATTTTTAGAAAATTTGACCGGGATTGGACATTTTGATATCGGGGTCGGATTTCGATTTCGGGAGTTGGAATAGGTCCGTAATGTCAAATGTGACTTGTGTACAAAATTCGAGGTCAATCGGACGTGATTGGATAGGTTTTGGCATCGGATGTAGAAGTTTGAAGTTCATTCCATTAAGCTTGAATTGGGGTGCAATTCATAATTTTAGCATTGTTTGATGTGATTCGAAGGCTCGACTAAGTTCATATTGCATTTTGGGTCATGTTGGTATAATTAGTTGGGGTCACGAGGGCCTCGGGTGGATTCCACATGGTCAACAGATCGAATTTGGATTTGGAGGAAGAGCTGAAGCAGTTGGGCATCTGGTGCGATCACACCTGCGTGAAAAGGGCCACAGGTGCGAGCCCGCAGAAGCGGCCTAGTGGTCGCAGAAGCAAAAAGGGAGTGAGGGATTGGGAGTCCGCAGGTGCGGAAGATTTTTCCGCAAAAGCAGATGCGCACCTGCGGTGAAAGAACGTAGAAGCGAAGGAGTTGGCCTTGGGGGAGAGCCGCACCTGCGAGTAATCCTCCGCAGAAGTGGCAAAAGAACCGTAGGTGCGAAGGGCGGAGCTGGGCAGTGAGTTATTTTTAAGACGGGATTTGGCTCATTTATTTCATTCTCTCTTGGTTTGGGACGATTCTTGAAGAGCTTCAAGTGCAGGTTTTCATCATCAATGGCAAAGTAAGTTATCCCCACCTATTGTGAGTTAAATACAAGGATTTTATATGGATTCAAGCATGAAAATTTGTAAAAATTTAGGATTTTGAAGAAAAACCTAAAAATTGGTATTTTTTGGATTTTGACCACGAATAAATCATATATTTGAGTTCGTGATGTTATGGGTAAAGTTTATCTTCAAAAATATTCGGAATCCGGACATGTGGGCCCGAGGGTTAATTTTATCAACTTTTCGAGCGGAGTTGGAAATAGTTTAAATTGATTAATTATGGGTATTATAACACATTTTGATTGGTTTGCACCTTGTTTGTATAGTTTTGGATCGAGAAGCAACGATTTGAGGTGTTAGAGTGGTGTTGGAGCCGGCTATGGAGCTTCAGAGCAAGGTAAGTCTCTTGTCTAACCTTGTAAGAGGGAATTTACCCCATAAATGATTTAAATTAATAATTGTTACTATTTGTGGGGGCTCCGTACACACGAGATGACGAGAGTCCGTGCGTAACTACTAAATTATACTATGTTCGAATAGTTTAGGACTCAAATCATGAATTACTTATAATAATTGCATCCTTTATTAATTAAAGTACTGGAATTATATTAAAAATTATTAGAGAAAATAGTAAAAGACCGAAATTTCACATATTTGAATTTTGTGCAAATTACTTGACCGTTAATAAAAATTGTACATCCTTATGTGTTAGCCTTATAATAATTTCTCATTCCGTAGGTTCATAAGAAAATATTTTCCTTTCTTGTGAAGCGGGCCGAACACCTCCGCAGTATAGATGCATATATGGATCGTGTCGCACGTCCCTCGGCAGTGTACACGGCACTCTGGATCGGACCGAACGAACTAAACATAAATCGTGCTTAATAATAATAATTACATGATGCCTTGACATTCTAATGTAGTTTGTGAAGACAAATGATTAAATTGAAAATTATTGAATTTGAAAAAATTATTTATCTCCCCTTGTTAAAAAGATTATTGTTATTCACACAAATATATTTATTTAAATATTTCTATTTTAATATTATTGACCCATAGTGAGTGTCAAAGTCGACCTCTCGTCACTACTTCTTCGAGATTAGACTTGATACTTACTGGGTACACGTTGTTTACGTACTCATACTACACTTGCTGCACATTTTTGTGCAGGTACACGCATGTCTAGTGATCTTTTGGGCGCAGAGGTGCAGCTATCGCGGGGACTTACGGTGAGTTGCACTCCATGTTACAAATCCGCAGCTACAGAGTCTCCATCAAAGTAATTTATATACTCTTGTCTAATTTGTATTCTAGACAGATGTTGCATTTATCATATTTTTCTTAGTTGATGCTCATGCACTTGTGACACTGGGTTTTGGGGGTTCCTACTGGATGCTTAGTACGGTAGTTCACATAATGATCATTGTTTCACTCTGTAAATCCTATTTTATACTAATTAGTTAATGAAAATTATGATTTCAAAGGTAATAAATATGGGTAATTGAATTAGTAAATTACCGTTGGCTTGCCTGACGGCGACGTTAGGCGCCATCACAATCTATAGTAGATTTTGGGTCGTGACACTAGTAATATTAAAGTGTGCGATCTTTTTTTTTTTTTTGTGACAACCTTATTTCCCTAAATATAATCCTTGGGATTGTTTGCTAGTTAATTGTACGATGAGGCTTCTAAAGAAAGGTGTAATTTTTATGTATCAATGGAGAAATTCTTAAAACTTAAAATAGGAGGATATCTCGCCATCCGGTGGCAGTAGGCCATCTCGATTTGTCAAGTGACTTCAAGGAGAATTCGTAAAAGTTTCAAGAACGAACCACTTATTAGAACAGCTTCACGTTGTTTGGGTTAATGAATAAAGACTATAAGCTAGTACGTAATTTATGCAATCTTATTGAATGACGACGGCATTAAAAGAGTCATCGAGTTAGTCCGTAAAACTTTTTTTTCCCCCTAAATGATTCTCTCTCTTTTTTATTTTATATGACAATGTTTCATACGGAATTTCAGAAATAAAATTTTTAGAATTTTTGATTTTAAAGATGTTCTCGATATTTATTTACGTGGTTATAAACGTGAGACATTAAAGGTAATTAATGGCTGATGCAATTTATATGAATGGATTCAACTAGACCTATCAACTTTTACTTGAAGAGAAGATTAGAGGACAAGGAGATCAAAAGAAGAATAAACAAGATTTGTCACTTGCAATTGGATTCTTCGGTGAGCGATAATAAAGTTTATCAAGTTGGTTCAAGAGAAGAAAACTGGAGTAATCTTTAATAAAAATCGGGGGAAATAGGCCTATTCAAGAAAGTGTCATTTTTAAATCTCTTACGTGTAAAAGTAAATCTCTTATCTCTAAATAAAAAGAGACAGAGTCATAAAACTAAGAACAAGACCATAAATACCACAAAACCATTTGACCCAATAAATCCTTAGAAATTCTTGTTTGAAGTGTGTATTTTGGACAGGAATGGCAGGCGGTGTGAGGCGGTGCGGGTGCGGGGCTGGTTCTGTCTGAACCCGCCCCGCCCCGCCCAGCCCCGCATAAGATTTAAATCCGCATCCACCCGCCCCACACTCTACCCACGTTCACCCACACCCGCCCCGCCGATGTTTTTTAAAAATAAATCTCTCTTTTTTTTAAATTGATTTTTTTGGGAGTAGTTGCATTATATAAAAACATCACAAACATCTACACAACATCTTAAATTGCCACTTAAATTTGCATCTCGAAACCCGTAGGAGTTCTTTGTAAAGCTCACTTTTTAAAGGATACTGCTAGATGAGAGATTTTATGTATTATAATATACTTATTATTAATACTAAGATTTTGACAGATATACCAAGTTATCGCTGAAACACAAGGAAGACCAAAAACATAACCTAGAGACTTTCAACATAAAGGATAATTAATAGCAAATCATCTACTAATACATGATTTGAAATAAAACATTGAAACTTTATTTTTATTCCTCTTCCTCCTCCTTGAAAAGCTTAATCACCTGAAATTAATTAACATAATGCAGCATTAGGCACTGTATATATTCTTAAACGAAGAACTACTTCACCAATTAGAAAAACAATTTGAAAAAGAGAAGAAAAGAAAAGGAAAACAATGAACTGTTCGAAATGCAAAATCTCAATTTATGTATGTGTTTTAGAAAAATAGTTTTTATCCCAATTCCACCCTTAATGTTCCACGAAGAAATACAAATCATTAAAAATTAAATCCTCGCCCCTCGTGATTTTTTTATTTAAAAATTGAACCCGCCCCGCAACCGCAAACTCCCAAACCTACACTGCCCCATTGCCATCCCTAATTTTGGATCTAGTCTATCAATGTAAAGAGATATGGGGATGAGGATCGGTTAATATAATTTGTTAAGTAGTTGGAAACAGGAAAGGGGGCATCAGGCATGGCTTAAAATACATGTCATGCAGATTCAAAATCAGGGTCATCAGTACTGTATGTAGTAGAAGATTCCCTAGCTTTGTAGCTATGAAACTAGTGGAGGAGCTGTAATCTGATAATTTGGCTCAGAGTCAAAATTTCCTTCTATGACAAACTTTTTTTCAACACCATGCACCGCACGCGCGTTACTAGTTTAATATTTCTTCCTAAGCTTAAGAGGAATTGTTAGTAAATTATTCATCCTCCTAGCAGTATAAATAGCCTACATTAGTACCAGACAATTCAACCATCTCATCTTTGCAATTACTTCTCTTTACAATTTGTGTAGGGAGGAAATTCTGCCTCCTTAGATTCCTTATATCATGGCTTCCAAAACAAGAGCCTCAGTTACCCTTTTCCTCTCATTGAGTCTCCTTTTCTTTGTCATAGTCAGTGGAATTGATTGTGGCTCTTGTCATTATAATCCTCCTAGCACCGGTAATGGTGGTGGCAATGGTGGTAACTCTGGTGGCTCGGGCAATGGTGGCAGCTCCGGCAACGGAGGTGGTTCGGGCAGTGGTGGCGGAGGTGGCAATGGACAAGGCAGGTGCCCGAGAGATGCTCTGAAGTTGGGGGTATGTGCAAATTTAGTTGGTGGATTGGTGGGTGCGATAGTGGGTTCTCCACCAACTTTGCCATGCTGCAGCTTGATCGCGGGGCTGGCGGATCTAGAGGCGGCAGTTTGCTTGTGCACAGCCATAAGAGCAAATGTGTTGGGAATAAATCTCAACGTGCCTCTCTCTTAGCATTGTTCTCAACAACTGTGGAAGGAATCCTCCTACTGGCTTCACTTGCTAAGCCGAAGTACCCGATTAATTTTATTAATCCTCGTTCTGCCTTTGTTACGTTAGTCATTTTGGCGTTTGCATGAATTTTTTGTTTATGATCACTTTGTCAATTGTGTTATGCTACCAGTTCTAAATAAGCGAACTTGCAAAATGAAATAGCAGGATCGTAAAGCACAATTGATTTTATATATGTACTTTGGAGGTTTATTAATATATGTACTATCAATTTCTGTTTCATAAGCATATTTGTGGATTTTGTTGGAATTGTCTATGGTCTTAAGACTATGCAGGTTGGTTATGAATGATGAAAAAAAAAGAAAAAAAAAGGGAACGCTAAAAAGTAAAGAAAATGATAAAGAGAGAATTTTTCTTGATAAATTAACTGGATCTCTCAAGACTTATAAGAAATTTGTCCGCAAACCCCTGGTGACAAGTAAAGTGTGCAAATTATTTTGTGACAAAATTACGTCCCTATAAATCATCTTTGTAATTTTTGTTAGTTTTTTGTACGACAATGTTGCTAAAGAAACGCATAATACTATACTTTTTATTGTATCAAATGGGAAATTTCGAAACTTAAGAAAAAATGGACGGTGTCTAGACACTGTAGGCTATATATGTCGATTGTCAGCTGACTTGAATGACAAAATTCCCAAAATTTCAAGTTTGAACAACAGTATTCTAGCTACTTTATTCGATTGATTATAACAACTTCAAGTTCTACTCCTATGCTCACAAAAGATGAGAGAAAATAAAGAGAGAGAGGAAAAGGATGGTGCGATCACGAGCTCTATCTTTTAGAACCAAACAAAATTTTGGTTGGTTTTACTCCAAATCCTCGTATGATAAAATAAATTCAGATTTAGCCTGGTTCTTGATGGAATTTGATCCTAAAAGTTGGATCAGGATTCTTTAATTGAGGACTGTGAAATATCAACAAAGCTCTTAAATCATGCCCATACATATTAAAGTTCTCTACCTAAACCTTACTGACTTTTCACTCTACAAGAGTCTTAATCAGGGAGATCCACTATCTCCAGCTCTCTTTGTCATTGCGGCTGAGATCCTTTCAATTGTGCTCAATAGACTCTACTTGTAGAATATAAGTATGTAGGGTTTAATATGCCTTCTCAGGGCCCTCAGATCAATCACTTGGCCTATGCAGATGATGTGATAATTTTTTATTCCCGGGATAAGAGATCTTTGAAAATCACCATGAGGCGGCTGAGAAGATATGAGCTTGTATCTGGATAAAAGATCAATATTGATAAAACATGCTTCATCACAGCACCTCATACTGATAGCGACATCAGGAACAGAATGAATAAGAATACTGGGTTCAAACACAAAAACTTTCTTTTTACATATTTAGGTTGTCCTATATATGTCGGGAGGAAAAAGATTTGTCACTTCACGGATATAACTACCACAGTCCTAAAAAAGGCAGGTGGATGGCAAGGTAATCTACTATCCTATGGGGGAAAAACAGTCTTCATCTAACAGATTCTTCAATCTCAAACTATGCATCTTCTTGCTCCCGTTGCCCCACCAAAAGCTATTTGGATCAGATGGAGAAATATCTATCAGATTTCTACTGGGGTTTCAATGAGGGAAAGAAGAAATACCATTGGGCTTCTTGGAGTAATCTCTGTTATACTAAGGATGTAACGACCCAGCCGGTCATTTTGAGAATTTAAGTCTCGTTCGGCGGCATAAGGCCCTGAGCAGCTTCATATTATGTGTATTGACTTGCGTGCGCGGTTGAATTTGGTTACCGGTTGTTTCGGAGTGACTTGGGACACTTAGTCCCTAAAACGGAAGCTTAAGTCTTAGGATTGTGACTGTAGTCGGAACTATGTGAAGACGACTCCGGAATTGAGTTCTGTCGGTTCCATTAGCTCCGTTGGGTGATTTTGGACTTAGGAGCGTGTCCGGACTGTAAATCCGAGGTCTGTAGCTCATTTAGGTTTGAAATGGCAAAAGTTAAATTTTTGGAGATTTGGACCGGAAGTGGACTTTTTGATATCGGGGTTGGAATGCAATTCCGAGAGTTGGAACAGCTCCGTTATGTTATTTGGGACTTGCCTGCAAAATTTGACGTCATTCCGGGTTGATTTGATAGGTTTCGGAACGGGTTTTAGAAGTTGAAAGATTTGAAATTTATAACTTCGATTCATGGTGCGATGCGTAGTTTCATCGTTAGTTGATGTGATTTGAGGGCTCGACTAAGTTCGTATGGTGTTTTAGGATTGGTTGGTATGTTTGGTTGAGGTTCCGGGAGCCTCGGGTGAGTTTCGGGTGCTTAATAGATTAAAAGTTTGATTTGTGTTACTGCTAAGTCTTCAGGCTTCTGGTATTTTCGCACCTGCGATAATGAGATCGCAGGTGCGAGAGCGCACGTGCGAGAGCGCACGTGCGGAGAGGCAAGCGCAGTAGCGAAAAAATGGAGGAGTGCCAGTGGTCGCAGGTGCGAGGTAAATTCCGCATCTGTGATGCCCGCATATGCGATGGAGCAATTGCAGGAGCGGACATGGGTCCGCAGGTGCGCACACGCAGGTGCGGCCCTTGGATCGTAGAAGCGGACGCTAAGTTTTGAATGGAATCCGCACCTACGATGGGAATTCTACAGGTGCGGTGACGCATGTGCGAAGGCAGGTCCGCAGATGCGGTTTAACTGACAGAAAATGGGGCAAATCGAGGGTTTGATTCATTTCTTCATTTCTGGACTTAGGAACTGGGGAATTAGCGATTTTTCAAGGGATTTTCAGAGAGAGCTTTGGGGTAGCGATTTCCAACTCGCTCTTGGTTGTATTTCATTAATCTATAATTGTTTTCTTCATTAAATTTCGGGTTTGGATTGAAAATTTTGGAAAAATGGGTGTTCGTATTTTGTGACTTTTACCCGATTTCGAGACGTGAGCCCGGGTCGACTTTTTAGGGCGAATTTTAGAATTTTTACTAAAATATTGATTTCATTGATTAGATAAGTCTATTATTGTTGTATTCATGTTATGCAATTGTGTTTGGTTAGATTTGGGCCATTCGGAGCTGGATATTCGTGGAAAGGCGTTGTGACCGATTGTTTGAGCTTGGTTCGAGGTAAGTATCTTGCCTAACCTTGTGTGGGCGACTTCCCCTTAGGATTCGAGTCTTCTATGTTGATTGAAGTCTGTATACACGAGGTAACGAGTGCGTGCACGGACGTATTTGTGGAAAGTTGGCCTTTTAGGGTTCTTAGGTCCTTGTATTCATTGAATATGCAGTTGTTCTTGTTAGGATTATATATCTTAATTAATAGATTCACACCTACCTGCTTAATTAGAATAAATTGCTTCATGATCCACTATTATCGTTACTTGATTCATATGTGCCTTAATTGAAACCGTTATCTCTTTTATAGCCATGCTATATTTTCATAACTGCTTATCTTTATTTGAAATTTATATTATTTCATCCTATAATTGTTCAATCTTAATTGAGGTTATGATTATTTTTTCGCTGTTATCCTTAATTGAATTGTTGAATATCCTTCGTAATTTCCTCAAACTTAAAAGAAGTTTAGATATCCTATATCTTAGTCGACTTGTTTTATTTGGAATTATTTGACTAGTGTTAGTTTCTCTGTTATTGAAATGTATATTGTGGGATCGTTGATACACATTAGTTTCCCCTTTGTTGAGTTGTTCTCTTTATGCCTAGCATTCTTTACTGTGGTTGTTCCTTATGATTTGGTCCCACATTTTCCTGTGATTTAAAAGTTCTTGAGTTGATTTACTTGTCGTACTTTGTATTATTGCCATTGTTGCTGTTGTATTTGTTGTGTTGATGCACGAGGTTTCTGCCGTGCAGTTGTTGTTATGGGGTTGCACGAGGTTTCTGCCGTGTTATTGTTACTATTGATATTTACACATGCGGCGTGACAAGGTGAGATATATGTATGTGTGGGTTGTGCATATGGCGAGACAAGGTGGGAGCATTATTATGCACGTGTGGCGAGACAAGGCGGGCATTTATGTTACTATTGCACACGTGGCGAGACAAGGTAGGCTGTGTCAGGGATTGATTTGTGATGATTTATGGCCTGGGGGCATTCTTGTTGCTGATATTTGTGTAGTTGTATACGTACCTGTGTGAGCTTTATCTAGTGAAAGCTGTGAGAAAATATTCTACGTGTTGTCCGTTCTTCTTCTTCCTTATGCTTATTTGCTGGTATGGACTATATTAGGACACTTGCACAAGCATACACATAGTTAAGCACTCTTATCGGATAAGAGGTGTTCTTGATATTGTTGAGCATAGATACTCACCCTTGTTTACTTGTCTTCTATATGAGAATGGCTCTATTGGCATGTGAGTCGTCAGTATGGTTATGAGGTGTTATGAGGGCACATGATGCCAAGTGTTAGGGTTCAGGTATTAAGACCCGTGAGTTGTGAATTGTCCGAGGTTCGGTACCTCGTGGAGTTGTTGACTAAAACCTGATGTAAAAGCGGTTGTAATTACCGAGTTATTACTTGTCCTTGCTATATTCGTGATTTTGGATTTAGGTTGTGTTCCATTCACTTCGTCTGCATCATTTTCATGATATTCCGCTGATACTTGTTGTTTCTTGCTTTAATGCAATTACTGTATTGTGAGCCATATTGCATAGTCTTTATGTAGACATCATACTTCTGTTATTCATGTGCTTATAGCTGTTCAGTTTATTAGGCCAGTGGGTGTCTTGACCGTTCCTTGTCACTACTCCACTGAGGTTAGTCTTGATACTTACTGGGCACCGCTGTGGTGTGCTCATGCTACTCTTCTGCACATTTTTGTGCAGATCTAGGTACTTGTTCGTTAGCTAGCTGTGTGGACTGTTGCTGTGGAGACTCAAGGTAAACCTACTGCTGCATTCGCAGGCTTCGGAGTCACCTTCCAGTTTTCGTTTTGCACTTTTTATTCTTATTTCTGGACAGTTGTATTTAGAAGTTTTCTAGCAAACACTCTATAGTGCTTATGACTTGTGCTACCGATTTTGGGAATTTTAAGAGATTCTATTTAAATAGTGTTGTTGTTTTAATTATTGTTAGGCTTACCTAGTCCCTAAGACTAGGTGCCATCACGATACCCAACGGAGGAAAAATTGGATCGTGACAAGTTGGTATCAGAGCTCTAGGTTCATGGGTGCTACGAGTCATAAGCGAGTTTAGTAGAGTCTTGCGGATCGGTACAGAGATGTCTGTACTTATCTTCGAGAGGCTACAAAACTATTAGGACAATTTCACTTCTTTCATTCCTATCGTGCGATCTTATTGATCTCGAAGTTTGAAGTTTTATCATTTTATTCTCTCACAGATGGTGAGGACACGAGCTGCAGTTATCGACGACGCTGCTCCTGGAGCAGGTATCGCTAGAGGTAGAGGCAGAGGCAGAGGTAGAGGCCAATGAGGAGTAAGTGCCACAGCCAGAGCATCTACCAGAGCAGCAGTTGAGGAGCCGCTAGTAGTTCCAGTTTGGGGGCAGATACCGGAGGCGCCTGCTGTTTTCCCCGGACTTCAGGAGACCTTAGCACAGTTCTTAAGCATGTTTGGTATATTGGCTCAGGCGGGGTTGATTCCGGTTGCGCTAGCTACTTCACAGACCGGGGGAGGAACCCAGACTCCCGTCGCCCACACCCCAGAGCAGCGAGTTCATGTTGGTCAGGTTCCAGGTGTCATGGCGATACAGCCTGTGTTTCCAGTTTAGCCCGTGGTTAGGGCAGCAGTATCTGAGGAAGAGCAGCTTAGACTTGCAAGGTTCAAGAAATATGACCCTCCTACATTTAGTGGTTTGGCTTCAGAGAGTGCACATGGTTTTCTGGATGAGTGTCACTGCATTCTCTGTACTATGGGTATTGTGGAGACGAGCGGGGTTGCTTTTACTACGTTCCAACTCAGGGGAGCGGCTTATCAGTGGTGGCGGGCATATGAGTTGGGTAGTTTAGCCGAGTTAGCTTCACTTACATGGGTTCAGTTTTCAGAGATGTTCCTGAGAGAGTTTGTACCTCAGTCCCTTCGAGATGCATGGCACGCGGAGTTTGAGCAGCTGCGCCAGGGCACTATGTCAGTGTCAGAGTATGCCGTGAGATTCAGTATTTGGCCAGGCATGCGCCTGCTTTGGTCGCCACAGTTAGAGAGCGTGTCCGCAGATTCATTGAGGGACTCAGGCGTGATATTCGGTTTAGCATGACTCGTGAGTTAGAGTCAGATGTTTTATTTCAGCAGGTGGTAGGGATCGCCCGCCGAGTAGAGGGCATGTGGGACCAGGAGAGAGAAGATAGGCGAGGCCAAGAGAGAGAGTACATGCGAGTTTAGGAGAGAGAGGACATGGAGGTGAGGAGGCCTTGTAGATCGGAGATATCTAATGGTCCTTATTTTGGAGGCAGGGTATGACATGGTAGAGGTTTTGTGGGTCAGCCAGTTTAGTTTGCACTTCAGGCTTCGCACAGTGTTTCAGGTGCTCATGGGTCTTAGAGTATCCGTACCGCACAGTTCCTATAACCACGTCAGCAGAGAGGTTGCTTCGAGTGTAGAGATACCAGCCACAGGGTGAGAGATTGTCCTAGACTCCGGATAGGTGTGTCATAGGGGAGTATTCAGGCGAGGAGAGGGCGCCCAAGAGGAGAAGGCCCGACCCTTTGATGTGTTTCATATAAGAGCTTGAGGTCACTACGCCAGATGATGTCATACATGTGTACTTTTGATTTGCTACAGAGGGGCACTATTCGTATTTTGATTCGGTCCTGCTTATCGGGGCGAGTTCCCCTACTTGTTGTCCCACCTATGGGTGAGTTTATGACTTAGTATTATGTTTAGGTGTTTACCCCTGTTGGGAGACTCTATGAGTGGTAGCCCGTGTCTATCGTTTGTTTCTATTCATTATTACGAGACTAGAAGTGAATTCATGTTGTCCATTATGGCAGGCTTGATGTGATTCCTGAGTAAATTGGTTATAATTTGTGATTTGTTACTCTATCGGGGTGAGAGTTTAGCAAGTGTTGAGATTTTACTGGCAGAATTGAGTTAGTGGAAGATTTCCATTAGTATGATGTATATTCGACTTGTGATTCAGAGTTGAGGGTGAGACCCTCGCGATTCCATGTGAATTGATATGTTTGAGCCGGGCTACGTGCCGCGGTGGAGGGTGATACCAGGATGAGATCCTTATGATTTGTTCATGTACTTTGATTTTTCCTAATTGAATTGATTTTTAGTAGGGTATTGTTAGAAAGTTGTGCATGTCGGGCTTATTTGACATTTATCTAATGTGTTTCTCTTTACATATTTAGTCAATTTCGTTATGTGCTTCTTGAGTTTTGGCATGCGGGGTGTGTGCCCGGTGGTGTTAGTTGTGACTTGTTGATTCGGGTGTATAGTTATGAGGTCTTCGTGTTTCTTACATCATTGTCAGCGTTGTGGAGGTTTGAAATGGGTTGCTAATGGATATGGGTCTAATTACCGGTGCTGGTTTTGATTTCGGCAGCGATTGTGATCAGAAATGTTATTATGGGCCTATATGTGGTGTGTCTTGTTGTGTGGTCGTACCTTGTGGGTGTAGGCATGAGTTGTTACCACTGGTTGAGACTGATATTGGTTATGGATTTAGAATCGAATCTTTTGAAGATAAATGGAAGGTGAGAATTTTTGACTCTAAAGCTTATCGGTGTTGGCAGAAAAGGATAAATTACAGTTGAGATGGTGTCGTTAGGCTTATGTGGATTGGGGTGACGTGGGGTCACCCACGGGTGTATGTTGAATATGTGCTTTTAGTGATTTCAAGACTTCGAGGCGATGCTTAGCACGTTCGAGGACGAACGTTTGTTTAAGAAGGGAAGGATGTAAAGACCCGGTCAGTCGTTTTGAGAATTTAAGTCTCGTTCGATGGCATTAGGCCCTGAGCAGCGTCATATTATGTGTATTGACTTGCGTGCGTGGTTGAATTCGGTTACCGGTTGTTTCGAGGTGACTTGGGACACTTAGTCCCTAAAACGGAAGCTTAAGTCTTAGGATTGTGACCGTAGTCGGAACTATGTGAAGACAACTCCGGAATGGAGTTCCATCGGATCCATTAGCTCCGTTGGGTGAATTTGGACTTAGGAGCGTGTTCGGACTGTAAATCCGAGGTCTGTAGCTCATTTAGGCTTGAAATGGCAAAAGTCAAATTTTTGGAGATTTGGACCGGAAGTGGACTTTTTGATATCGGGGTCGGAATGCGATTCCGAGAGTTGGAACAGCTCCGTAATGTTATTTGGGACTTGCCTGTAAAATTTGACGTCATTCCGGGTTGATTTGATAGGTTTCGGTACGAGTTTTAGAAGTTGAAAGATTTAAAATTTATAAGTTCGATTCATGGTGCAATGCGTAGTTTCATCGTTAGTTGATGTGATTTGAGGGCTCGACTAAGTTCTTATGGTGTTTTAGGATTGGTTGGTATATTTGGTTGAGGTCCCGAGGGCCTCGGGTGAGTTTCGGGTGGTTAACGGATTAAAAGTTTGATTTGTGTTACTGCTAAGTCTTCAGGCTTCTGGTATTTTCGCACCTGCGATAATGAGACCGTAGGTGCGAGAGCGCACGTGCGGAGAGGCAAGCGCAGAAGCGGAAAAATAGAGGAGTGCTAGTGGTCGCAGGTGCGAGGTAAATTCCGCATCTGCGATGCCCGCATATGCGATGGAGCAATCGCAGGAGCGGACATGGGTCCGCAGGTGCGCACACGCAGGTGCGACCCTTGGATCGCAGAAGCGGACACTGAGTTTTGAATGGAATCTGCACCTACGATGGGAATTCTGCAGGTGCGGTTGCGCATGTGCGAAGGCAGGTCCGCAAATACAGTTTAACTAGCAGAAAATGGGGCAAATCGAGGGTTTGATTCATTTCTTCATTTTTGGACTTGGGAGCTCGGGAATTGGCGATTTTTCGAGGGATTTTCAGAGAGAGCTTTGGGGTAACGATTTCCAACTCGCTCTTGGTTGTATTTCATTAATCTATAGTGGTTTTCTTCATTAAATTTCGGGTTTGGATTGAAAATTTAGGAAAAATGGGAAGAAGTTCTTCAACTAAGAGTTCTGATTATGGTTTAGACATCGGATTTGGATAATTTTGGTACGAGTGAACTCGTGAGTGAATGGGTGTTCGTATTTTGTGACTTTTACCCTATTCCGAGACGTGGGCCCGGGTTGACGTTTTAGGGCGAATTTCGGAATTTTTACTAAAATATTAATTTCATTGATTAGATAAGTCTATTATTGTTGTATTCATGTTATGTAATTGTGTTTGGCTAGATTTGGTCCATTCAAAGCCGGATATTCGTGGAAAGGCATTGTGACCGATTGTTTGAGCTTGGTTCGAGGTAAGTATCTTGCCTAACCTTGTGTGGGGGACTTCCCCTTAGGATTCTAGTCTTCTATGTTGATTGAAGTTAGTGTATACGAGGTGACGAGTGCGTGCACGGACGTATTTGTGGAAAGTTGGCCTTTTAGAGTTCGTAGGTCCTTGTATTCATTGAATATGCAGTTGTTCTTGTTAGGATTATATATCTTAATTACTAGATTCACATCTACCTACTTAATTAGAATAAATTGTTTCATGATCCACTATTATCGTTACTTGATTCATATGTGCCTTAATGGAAACTGTTATCTCTTTTATAGCCATGCTATATTTTCATAACTGCTTATCTTTATTTGGAATTTATATTATTTCATCCTATAATTGTTCAGTCTTAATCGAGGTTATGATTATTTTTTAGCTGTTATCCTTAATTGAATTGTTGAATATCCTTCGTAATTTCCTCAACCTTAAAAGAAGTTTAGATATCCTATATCTTAGTCGACTTGTTTTATTTGAAATTATTTGACTCGCATTAGTTTTCCTGTTGTTGAAATGTATATTGTGGGATCGTTGATACACATTAGTTTCCCCTTTGTTGAGTTGTTCTCTTTACGCCTAACATTCTTTATTGTCGTTGTTTCTTGTGATTTGGTCCCACATTTCCTGTGATTTAAAAGTTCTTGAGTTGATTTACTTGTCGTACTTTGTATTATTGCCATTGTTGTTGTTGTATTTGTTGTGGTAATGCACGAGGTTTCTGCCGTGCAGTTATTTTTATGGGGTTGCACGAGGTTTCTGCCGTGCTATTGTTACTATTGATATTTGCACATGCGGCGTGACAAGGTGGGATATATATGTGTGTGGGTTGAGCATGTGGCGAGACAAGGTGGGAACATTATTATGCACGTGTGGCGAGACAAGGCAGGCATTTATGTTACTATTGCACACGTGGCGAGACAAGGTGAGATGTGTCAAGGATTGATTTGTGATGATTTATAGCCTGGGGTATTCTTATTGCTGATATTTATGTAGTGGTATACGTACCTGTGTGAGCTTTATCTGGTAAAGGCTGTAAGAAAATATTCTACGTGTTGTCCGTTCTTCTTCTTCCTTATGCTTATTTGCTGGTATGGACTATGTTAGGACACTTGCACAAGCATACACGTAGTTAAACACTCTTATCGGATAAGAGGTGTTCTTGATATTGTTGAGCATAGATGCTCACCCTTGTTTACTTGTCTTCTATGTGAGAATGGCTCTATTGGCACGTGAGTCGTCAGTATGGTTATGAGGTGTTATGAAGGCACATGATGCCAAGTGTTAGGGTTCAGGTATTGAGACCCGTGAGTTAGGAATTGTCCGAGGTTCGGTACCTCGTGGAGTTATTGACTAAAACCTGATGTAAAAGCGGTTGTAATTACTGAGTTATTACTTGTCCTTGCTATATTCGTGATTCCAGATTTAGGTTGTGTTCCATTCACTTCGTCTGCATCGTTTTCATGATATTCCGCTGATACTTGTTGTTTCTTGCTTTAATGCCATTACTGTATTGTGAGACATATTGCATAATCTTTATGTAGACATCATACTTCTGTTATTCATGTGCTTATACCTGTTCAGTTTATTAGGCCAGTGGGTGTCTTGACTGTTCCTCATCACTACTCCACCGAGGTTAGTCTTGATACTTACTGGGCACCGCTGTGATGTGCTCATGCTACTCTTCTGCACATTTTTGTGCAGATCCAGGTACTTGTTCGTTAGCTAGCTGTTTACACTGTTGCTGTGGAGACTCAAGGTAAACCTGCTGCTACGTTTGCAGGCTTCGGAGTCACCTTTCAGTTTTTGTTTTGCACTGTTTATTCTTATTTCTGGACAGTTGCATTTAGAAGTTTTCTAGCAAACACTCTGTAGAACTTATGACTTATGCTACCGGTTTTGGAAATTTTAAGAGATTCTATTTAAATAATGTTGTTATTTTAATTATTGTTAGGCTTACCTAGTCCCTAAGACTAGATGCCATCACGATACCCAACGAAGGAAAAATTGGGTCATGACAAAGGATGAGGGAGAAATTGGCTTTAAGAGCCTTAGTGACATCAAGACCTCTTTTGCCATGAAAAGGTGGTGAAGACTTAGAACCCAAGATAATCTCTAGACTAATTCTTTGAAAACCTAGTACTGTAAAGAGCTAATATTGTTGCTAGAAAGTGGAGTTCTGGGTAATCCCAAAGTCGGAAAGAGATGATGGAGATCAAGAAGTGCACAGAGCCACATATGCTATGGAAAATCAATAATATTAACTCTCTTTTTTGGTGGGATAATAGGACAGGTTTAGGCCATCTTGCCAAGTTCAATCATACCCAGTCCAATTTGGGAATTATACAAGTCAAGGACTTTGTGGAGGATAACAACTGGGACAACTCCAAACTTCTATTGGGTTTAAGCTTGTTAGAGCTTAAAATAGTGTGAATGGAAAATAGAGGGAAAAATAAAAATTTTGAATTTTCCTCTTTGACAAAGAGACATTGTCCCATATTAGAGGAGAAAAAGAGTTTTGATGGGTATATATATAATTTCACTTCTTCTAGCTCTTAAAGAGTTGAAAAAATTTTTTTTGGATCTTATTTATTTGTTAATATTAAGATTAATGTAATATTAATATAATTCAAATTGCCGTTTTTTGTAACGGTAAATTATTTTTCTTCGTTTTGAATTTTCCGTTAGAATTTAAATTTGGCGGTTTGTGTAAATGTCACGACCCAAAACTCACTATAGGCCGTGATGGCGCCCAACGTCGTCGTTAGGTAAGCCAACGGTGAACTACCAACTTAATTATGAACTTTATTATTTTCGAAATCGTGAACTTTGTTAGATAAATAAATCAACGCATTACAATCATGGAAACTTAAAATTTTAACCGAATAGATATTAAAAGTGTGTAAATGCTAAGCAAAATCACAAACAACTTCTAGAACATCCCAAAACCCAGTGTCACAAGTGCATGAACATTTACGAAGGAGTACAATAATAATACAATATATGTCTGGAATGTAAATTAGACAGGATAGAGTAAATGGTATGATGGAGACTCTATGGGCTGCGATACGTAGCCTGGAATGCAACTCACCATAAAGTCTCCTCAACAGTTGCGCCTACGCGCCAAGATAACCACCAATTGAATCTATCAGATCTTGCACATTTAGTGCAAAAGTGTAGGATGAGTATGTAAATTAATACGTACCCAGTAAGTATCTAGCCTAACCCTGGAGAAGTAGTGACGAGGGGCCGACATTGACACTTACTAGAGGTCCAATAAAGCAATAAAATAAATCATAAGAAGATATGAGGCACACAACAATAATGGGGTAAATCTGTAAGTTACATAATCTTCCAAAAATTTCTTTTAAAGGGTATGATTTTCTCAGTCTTGTATTCTACCTTAACAGCTCAGATACATCAAGGGCCAGCATCAAGTGGATAAGGAATACCATATAAAAGGCCAGGCATCAGTGGAAGGATAATCTCATGAATACCTGACTGTCAGCGATATAACGCACGATTATGCTGAGGTCGTTCGGCCCGATCAGGAATAATGTGTACACTGCAGAGGGTGGAGCGATAGGAATCACAGATGCATCTATCATAAGAGAGGCATTCGGTTCGCTCCACAAGAAAGGAAAGGAATTATCGAATTACGAGACACGAGCTTACGGTACAGTATATGAACACAAGGTGAGTATAACCTTTACCGTTTCTCAAATAACTTTCCAACAAATCAAGGTAATAAATAAAATTTAGTTGTTACTACCATGTTCACGGTAAATAATATATATATATATATATATTCTAAATCAATTTCAATTACAAATTCAATTTATTAAGCCAACATAATGAGTTCAAATAATTCTAATATTACATGATAAAGCCCTAAGTCTAACCGGACATAAATATGCTTTAGCTACGTACGGGCTCTCGTCACCTCGTGTGTACGTAGTACCCACAACTAGTTGCACATAACAATAAATATTACCTAGGGGTAGTTTCTCCCACACAAGGTTAGACAGGAGACTTACCTCGCTCCGAAGTCCCATAACCGGCTCCAAAGCCACTCTAACACCTCGAACCAATGCCCGTCAATCGAAAACTATCCAAACAATTTAAACAATTTCCAACTCCGCTCGAAAAGTCGATAAAATCAATCCTTGGGACTACGTGTCCGGATTCCGAAAATTTTTGAAGATAAACAGGGGCACTTCTCAAAATCCGACGAAACTCACAAAATTTGACAACTCATTCAACCACGAGTCCAACCATACCAAATTTAGTCAAATCCAATCACAACTCGACCTTCAAATCCTCAAATTAAAGCCTATGAAGTTTCTACAATTTTTCCAAAATTTTCATCTCAAAACACTAATTAAATGATGAAAACAATGATATATTCATGTATATTAACCAAATCCGAGTTAGAATCACTTATCACGATGAATTTCTTGAAAAACCCACGAAAGGTCGCCTCAATCCGAGCTCCCAAAGTCCAAATGTGAAATAATGCTCTAACCCTCATTTATAAAGTACAAAATCTGATCTCCCACAGTGCTGACCGCACATTATTTTGTGTGGTCCGCACTTCCAGGTTCTACAGCTGCGATCCAAATTGTGCGGCCACACTTCAACAACATCTGTACTACTAGGCTTTAGTAAACTGACAATAGCTTTCGCTAAAAAGGTCCAAATAATGAATGGTTTAACTTTATGAAAACTAGACTCAACAGGCTACAACTTTTATTTTTGAATCATCTTCAAATTCCTTATAGATTAAATGATATAAGCTTCCGAAGTCAGACCATCAAACCTACGGATTTCCCCCATTGTGGTCCGCGCATTTTCCACTGCCCCCGCACTCTAGGAGTTTTTGGCTGCACATGAGGCTTTACCTCAGCACTCCAAAATGTGCCCTCCGCTCTTCACTCGATCCAGAACATTATCAAAGTGCCGAAATGCCCAAACTTGTTAGAAACTCACCCGAAACACACCCGAGGTCACCGGGACCCCATCCAAACACACCAACAAGTACTAAAATACGATACGAACTTACTCGAAGCCTCAAATTATACATAACAACATCGAAACAATGAATCACACCTCAAATCAAACTTATTGAACTTATGAACTTCCGAATTAGAAAACTAATGCCGATTCATAACAAAACATATCCGATTGACTTCAAATTTTGCACACAAGTCATAAATGACATAACGGAGCTATTCAAATTTTCGAAATCACAATCCAAACCCGATATCATCAAGGTCAACTCCCGATGAAACCTACGAATATTTTAAACCTTCAAATTTCTAACTTTCACCAATTAGTGCCGAAACCTTCTAGAAATATCCAAATAAAATTTCGAGCATACGCCCGAGTCCAAAATCACCATCCGGACCTAACGGAACCATCAAAACTCTGATCCAAGGTCGTTTACTCAAAAGTCAAACCTTAGTCAACTCTTTCAACTTAAAGCTTCCGAATTGAGAATTTTACATCCGAATCAATTCGTAACTTCCCGAATTTCAATTCTGACTACACATACAAGTCATAATACATGAAGTGAAGCAACCCAAGGCCTCAAACCGCTGAAAGACGCACTAGAGCTCAAAACGACCGGTCGGGTCATTATATTATCCCCCACTTAAAATATGTTCGTCCTCGAACGTGCCAAGAACTGCTCCGGAGTTGCCCAAAATTACTGTTTAAAACTTCGTGCACCTACCCGTGCCACCCCAACCCATGTGAGCATATTAGCTCGATCCTAACTAAAGATCCTTCCATTTTCTTAGCCAACAAGCCTTAGAACTAGGTTTCAACATCCAAAATTCTCCACGAGACCCGATTCTAACATTTGAACACCTTATCAATCACTACACACTGTACCAAAACATGATCCTGCACCTTTGCTGAAATAACACCATGCACTGCATAATTCACATGCCTATAATAACATCTTCCGACCACAATATCTATAATTTCACGAATCTGATGCCCTCAATACGCCTCATAGCACATGTAAGCCCTGTTCCAACTCTCGCAATACCGCCATGACGAAAGAGATGAGTAGAAACTCATAACCACCTGCCAAAACAATAAATCATGGGGTCTCTTCACCTAACAAGAACCATTACTTAATTCTGAACTGAATAACGTTATTTTCTCTTTAATGTACCCTACTTAAATCTGATCGCACCGATCTCTGGTCCAACAACCTCGTCTCACCCAGTACAAGATGCTCGGGCAATAAGCCACCTCAAACACCGTTTAAAATATCATACAACACCATCAAAGCGCCAACTAGCTACATCTCGAATATGACTCATAAGAAAGAACAAACTTCGATGAAGAACTACCCAGCCAGCGTAACGAATAAAACGGCCAAATCGATGTTATGGCCCTATCTCAGAGATGAGAAACAAAGCACACAAATAATTCTAAGGAACCGTACTTAAAATCTCACTGTTGCGGCTTGTAACCCGATCCAACTATGACACCATTGCAACGTGAAACCTGATCCAAACATGACACTATTAAGGCGTGCAACCCAATCCAAACATGCCACTGTTGCGGCGTGCAACCCGATCCAAATACATACCTGTGGCGGCGTGCCACCCGATCCACACATAACAATCAATAAGGAAACACCCATCAAGCTGTAATGCTTATACTTATGAAATGCCCGACTCGACCACAAGCACGCCAAGTGCATAATACAACCCTGGGGAGACGGATAGCGCCATACATTACAAAACCCAAGCACGACTAAGGTGCAATAAACGATCTGCATCTCGAGAGACATCCTGCTCATATAACACCACAAGCTACACGGGATAACAACATATGTTTGAATAATCAAGTCGTCTCACAACTCCCCTGGCACAATAGAGTATTACATAGAATAGCTGACAATGAGAATAACATCCAACGCCCGAAGTCTCCTCCGTAAGTAGTGATATGCCTAATGAACACATGCGACCTAATGTAGAGCACACATTAACATTAGACCCACCAACAGACCTCAAGCCGATTCTGATCATACCATACTGGGCCAATAACCCTTCAAAGATCTACAATTGCCCTATTCATTACACACACGAGCAGCCGGCCAATCCGAACAAACTCTCCCACTCCACAACTAAAGGAATAGAGTGCCTTTTAGGCATAAACTCTCACATTATCAATAGTACCATAATCTCCATACTTGGTTTCAATCTTTAACAATCAAGTGACTAACATGTCACACTTATACAAATTTTTTGTGGGATATGCTCCGACAACCTTCCGCACCACGTAGCAAAGTCTGCACCTCCCCAGCGCCAACCGTACTTATCATGTAAAGCAGATCAAGAATCCGCAATTCAATACACAATGCTTCCTATACAGGATACCGTTCTTAGGCGACACTAAGATAATGCCAGTTTACTCTGAACTTCTTAATCCTTTCCCCCGCTCCTCCGAGCTCGGGACATTCCTAAAAACACTAAACCCTAACCTTGATCCTCAACTTTCAATTTCCATATCGCTCACTGCACTGTCATGCCTCTACGTGACAAAACAAGAATTTCATCATGACCCCAGAACCCCCAGTAGAACAAACACCCCATTCGCCAGAAATCTTTCACTTAACTCATTTTAGAAGAACCATTACAACACGCACCTGAATTCTCATAATCACATAAAATACAAACCTCAAGTCGTGGTCTAAACCGCCATAACTCTTCCGGAATCCACTTACACAACAAGGACATTTTAATCAAATACCTCCCAAATCAATCAAATTATGGTGGTTGTCAAGCCCGCACGTACAACCACAAACCATATGTATAACTTAACACGCCGAAGGAATTGATCATTACCATAATCATGCTGATTCAACCATTACTAACCGAACCAACTTCTTCCAATTTACTCTTGACTTGCCTTAGAATTAATAATAGCTCCATTCAAAAATATAACAAACTCAATTCGCACTCATCCCAAGTGACTCGAATCACGAGACACTATCGTCTCAATACCTATGAACCATCTCATACCTTTCTCAAGCGCACAATAGCATCTCCAACGGGTACACCCATTCTACAAGACCTTCCGTGAATCCGAAGCTATTTCTCCCTTTCCTCCAATACTACCCCGCAAGCCCGATGATAATATAGAAAATCCCCCAAGTATTCTTTATACTTTATTGCAAAAATCCCCGTCTTCAGCTACATAATGAATCCAGAATCCTTAGACACCGCGCTTATATCCTTGAACCCATTAGAACAATTATTGAGAGACACTCACTCTGACCTGTTTCCGAATATAATCAAACTCTGACACTCTATTAGTATATGAACACTCCCAAAGAAGCAACTGGATGAATTCTTTTCCTTGTACATCACATCCGCAAGAAGCATAAACTCCGAGTCTTTCCAAAACCTACACATGAATCGATAAGGTGAAATGCAGCCCACATTCATCAAGTTCTTTCTCGAATTACCCCTGATGTTTTCTTTTCTTAATCATAAATAATTCACCAATGCACCGATAACCAAAAACCACACAAGCAAATAACCACATGATCCAATCATAGACGGTGGGCTCCCCCACTTAGCATTAAGCTGTTATCACATAATGTAGAACCCACAAAGATTCCTCCTTCTCAATTACCATGATCTCACACTGTTAACTCGCTAAATTCCTCGTAATCCTTTGTTAAACTTTTCATGATCATTTCGAATTATCAGCCACAATCGCATATTCGACTTTCTGTCGGGTAGTAAGTAGAACTCTTCGTAGAAACTTCATCAAAATCACGCAACCGCTAACCCGCTCATAAGAGATAGCCCACCTGTCGAATTCCATAACGACATCTCCCAACGACGCTGCACTGGATACAACTACCACTAAATCAGTAAACTCTCCTGAGCCCATATTCGTCCACCAGCTGTATAAGTCTGTTCATGTTACACCCCGTAAGTTTGACAACCTTGATACCGTTATATATACATTTGATATGATATTTTGAGTGGAATATTTTTGTAAAAAGTTTGAAAATTATAATTTTATATAGTTATTAATATTACTACTTTCGAATATGCTTTAAATTTTACACATATATAATATGAGAAAGTTTATGAGATTTTCTTTATTGTAAGAACAGAAATTATTTTCTCACAAGAAAATAAGGTTATTTTTTTACCATTTTAAGAATCAAGCATACGAAAAATTTTACTCTTTATATGAGATTAGGAAAATTAGAAGTTGAGAAAATATATGTATTTTTACATGGATGTTTTAATAAAATAATAGTGTATGTATTTATTTTATATGGTACCACATGTCTATGATAGTAAGTTATATAAAGTGTATTAAAAGTGAGTAGTATTTTAAATAAGTTGAGATAATTCTTAATTATGTGGATAATTGGTTAATGGAAAAATTAACTAGTTAATTAAGGATTTATGGGTGATTAATTAAAGACTTGGAATAACGTGGCAGCACCCCCTTTACCGCTTTGATGACTCTTAAATAAGATTGGGTAGGTGGCACAATTACAGGATTTATGTGACACCAAGCACATAAGAAACGTCATTTTGGTTCTTGACTCTATAGAAGCAGCCTATGGATCTCTTTTTTTTTGTAGTAACAACATCCCCTTCATTTCATCCAAATATTTCCAGCTTGTAAGGCTATGGCTCTCTTATTTCCTTTTCATGTTTGATTCTTTGGTGGAATTGAAAAGGCGTTCTACTTCTTTTCATCAATGGAAGTTATGATTACTTATAAAAAAATAAAATAAATGAAATGCAACTTTTTTTCATCTTCATATGATTTTTTCCTATTTTGATCTGCCATTATGTGTTTTTTGCAAAAGGCATGTGTTAGAGGGATTGTCAAGAGAATCGGTTCAGGTATGTTAAGGCTAAACCTTCTTTCTTTTTTGGCATGATCCAAGTAAAGATACGTAAATATAATGTTATTCCATAAGTGATTCTACTCTTAGCAGTTAAGAATATCTACGTTATTCATTCCTATAAAGTGATATTCAAGCACGTCTAAGTATGTTCCTAAGTCCATATTGAGGTATATGATAGAGATGTTAATGTTTTTAATATAATGATATATGCATCTTCATGCATTTACCATCGTGCTATGGCCAGTCGGGCAATTACCACCGGTTGGGCAGTTATGTATCATTATTTACCACCAGTTGGGCAGTCATGCATATTCATTTACCACCGAGCTACGGCCGATCGGGCAGTCATGTATTTACCACTGAGCTACGGCCGGTTGGGCAGTTACACATTTACCACTGAGCTACGGTCGGTCGGGCAATCATGCATTTACCACCGCACTACGGTCGGTCGAGCAGTTATCACAAATCAGTTGGGCAGTCATGCATCATACGATATGGATAATAGTCTCAATGAAAAGTGTTAAATATATAAGTATGATAAGTATGTATATATGGTGGCACTTCAGAGATTGAGGTTGATTCTTATATGTCTTTAATTAATGTTGATTTATTGTTATGTTTCAGTTTTGCCTTACATACTTAGTACATTATTCGTACTAACGTCCTTTTATTGGGGACGCTGCATTCATGCCTGCAGTTATAGATAATCAGTTTGACGAGCCCTCATAATAGACGAGATTGGCATTCAACGAAGAATCGGTAAGACTCCACCTCATTCGAAGTGCAACCGAGTCTATGAATCATCGTGTCAGGATTTTGCTACAGACTTATCGGTAGGCCGATACCCTGTCCCATTTGATGTCAAATAATATTAGAGGCTTTGTAGACAGAGGTTTATTTTGCACAGTATATCATAGGCCTTGACGGCCCATATGTATTCATATTTTAAGAAAAATGGTTCAGTGATACAGTGTTTCCCACTTATAGTTATACATTACAAGTTATCACTTTAATATAGTAATACATGCATCTTCATGCATTTACCATCGTGCTATAGTCGGTCGGGCAGTTACCACCGGTTGGGCAGTTATGTATCATTATTTACCGCCGGTTGGGCAGTCATGCATATTTATTTACCACCGAACTACGACCGGTCAGGCAGTCATGCATTTACCACCGAGCTACGGCCGGTTGGGCAGTTACACATTTACCACCGAGTTACGGCCGGTCGGACAGTCATGTATTTACCACCGCGCTACGGTCGGTCGGACAGTTATCACTGATCAATTGGGCAGTCATGCATCATACGATATGGATAATAGTCTCAAAGAAAAATATTATATATATAAGTATGATAAGTATGTATATATGGTGGAACTTCAGAGATTCGGGTTGATTCTTATATGTCTTTAATTAATGTTGATTTATTATTATATTTCAGTTTTGCCTTACATACTCAGTACATTATTCGTACTGACGTCCTTTTGTTGGGGACGCTGCATTCATGCCTGAAGGTATAGATAATCAGTATGACGAGCCCTCATAGTAGACGAGATTAGCATTCAACGAAGAATCGGTAAGACTCTACCTCATTCGAAGTGCAACTGAACCTATGAATCATCGTGTCAGAATTTTTTTACAGACTTATGGGTAGGCCGGTACCCTGTCCCATTTGATGTCAAATAATATTAGAGGCTTTGTAGACAGAGGTTCATTTTGTACAGTATATCATAGGCCTTGACGGCCCATATGTATTCATGTTTTCAGAAAAATGGTTCAGTGATACAGTGTTGCCCACTTATAGTTATACATTACGAGTTATGGCCATGTTGAACCCATGATAGTTGCAGAAGAAAAAAATGAGTTAGAGAGTGGTTCGCTCAGGCCAGTACGCACCGGGCGCCAGCCACGCCTCCCCAGGTTTGGGGCGTGACAAAGTGGTATCAGAGCGGGTCGTGTCCTAGGGAGTCTACAAAGACGTGCCTAGTAGAGTCTCACTTATGGGTGTGTTGCACGCCACATTTATAATTGAGAGGCTATAGGGTATTTAGGAAATGTTACCCTTCTTTTCTTTCCAGATCGTTCCATAGAGCTGAATCATAAGAAGTCAGTATGAAGCTTACGCCAGGTTTTGTATGCACTAGAGGTGCAAGTATTACAGTAGACCTTTAAGGCGTAATTTCCACCTATGTTGAAGGGAGGTTATGAAAGAAACAGAAGATACGATGCGAGATTGAAGGGTAAGTAAGGTAAAGGTGAGGAAGATACGAGATACTCCTGTACAAAAGGTTGTTAAAAGTCGAGACTTCGGATATAGTTTTGGTTTTAGTTTAGTTTACAAAGGAGACCCTAGTGAAAATTTTGAAAATCTCTAAGAGTTGACATTCGAGGACGAATGTTCTTAAGGGGGAAGGATGTTACACCCCGTAAGTTTAACAACCTTGATACCGTTATATATATATATGATATGATACTTTAAGTGGAATATTTTTGTAAAAAGTTTGAAAATTATGATTTTACATAGTTATTAATATTACTACATTCGAAGATGCTTTAAATTTTACACATATATAATATGAGAAAGTTTATGAGATTTTCTTTATTGTAAGGATAGAAATTATTTTCTCACAAGAAAAGAAGGTTATCTTTTTACCATTTTAAGAATTAAGCATACGAAAATTTTTACTCTTTATATGAGATTAGGAAAATTAGAAGTTGAGAATATATATATAATTTTACATGAATGTTTTAATGAAATAATAGTATATGATAGTAAGTTATATAAAGTGTGTTAAAAGTGAGTAGTATTTTAAGTAAGTTGAGATAATTCTTAATTATGTGGATAATTGATTAATGGGGGAATTAACTAGTTAATTAAGGATTTATGGATAATTAATTAAAGACTTGTGATAACGTGGCAGCACCCCCTTTACCCCTTTGATGAATCTTAAATAAGATTGGGAGGTGGCACAATTACAGGATTTATGTGACACCAAGCACATAAGAAACGTCATTTTGGTTCTTGACTCTATAGAAGCAGCCTATGGATCTCTTTGTTTGTAATAAGAACATCCCCTTCATTTCATCCAAATATTTCCAGCTTGTAAGGCTATGGCTCTCTTATTTCCTTTTCATGTTTGATTCTTCAGTGGAATTGAAAAGGCGTTCAACTTCTTTTCATCAATGGAAGTTATGATAACTTATAAAAAAATAAAATAAATGAAATGCAACTTCTTTTCATCTTCATATGATTTTTCCCTAATTTGATCCGCCATTATGTGTTTTTTGCAAAACGTATGTGTTAGAGGGATTGTCAAGAGAATCTGTTCAGGTATGTTAAGACTAATCCTTCTTTCCTTTTTGGCATGATCCAAGTAACGATACGTAAATGTAATATTATTCCATAAGTGATTCTACTCTTAGCAGTTAAGGATATCTACGTTATTTATTCCTATAAAGTAATATTCAAGCATGTCTAAGTATGTTCCTAAGTCCTTATTGAGGTATATGATAGAGATGTTAATATTTTTAATATAGTGATACATGTATCTTCATGCATTTACCACCGTGCTATGGCCGGTCGGGCAGTTACTGTCACGACCTAACTGGAGGGTCATGACTAGCACCCGGGCCATACTTGTCGAGCACCAACGTATATTTTATCTAACCTTCCTTATTAGCTTTAAGGGCCGACAAGATCAATATAAATAGTAGACATGGATCATGAACATCCAACAATGAAAGATAATATCAAGAACATACATAACATGGGATGACAAGACTGTCAAGAAACTATATATAAGGTACGAGCTATCATGATGCCATAAAAGACTATACAATAAAAATCAGCCGAAAAGGCATTCTAAACCATACATAAGTCGACACCTGTCTATGAGCCTCTAAAGGAACATAAGTTCTACAACATTGCCGGAACAGGGCTCCGACATACCCGTAATGTCTATAAAAAAAATGCATACCAAGACCACGGCAAGTCCGGAGAAGGGATCTCGCCAATAACCGCTGAACTGGATAGCCTACTGTGGTGGAGGAGCTATGTCTACCTGTATATCAGGACCTGCAGCACGACATGCAGCGTCCACAAATAAAAAGGACGTCAGTACGAATAAAGTACTGAGTATGTGAGGCAAGAAAACATAAGTAAGAACAGTAATGTAAACAGGGATAGAGAATATACAACCTGTGACATCTGGGTACCTCTGAGGGCTACTGACATGAAATATATGATACATACATATATATACATAAACTTTTAAAACATACGCCTTTGTGGGCATCACCATCATCATATCGTATCCGGCCATAATAGGCTCGGTAAAACGTACCCAGCCATAATAGGGCTCGGTAGAATCGTACCCGGCCACGTGGAGCTCGGTAAAATCCAACTGATCAGTGGTTGCACAATAGGTACCGTACCCGGCCGACCATAGCGCGGCTCGGTAGAGTAAAATAGATACATATATATGATGCATGCTGGACTCATTGGAATCACATTTTGAACCTTTCGGAGTGACATAAGGTTGGTATACTTCGTACACGTTATTAGGATTAACTCTTCATCAAGAATCTTATAAGAATTAGGAACTACCAACAACATTGATAATATAAGAATAAGAGAAGTAACATCAATATCAATCGTTTCATAAGAAGGGCAACAATGTAAGTACTGCTAGCTTCTAAGAGTAGAGTATCTTTGGGAGCTCGTTCATTACATTATGTACAATCGGAGTCGTGCAAAAGAATGAAGGGGATAGCCTCACATACCTTGTATATACTGCCCAACCTCAAGCTATGCAAATGTCACGACTCCTTAGTCTACAATAAGACAAATGACACTATCATTATCGTTTAAGCGTCGTAACTATTATGTATCGACCACAACCTATTTTACGATGAAACGGACAGCACCTCCCCTATTTATATGACTTTCCACAAGTCAATACAATCACCAAACAGCCCAAACAACATCATTAATAATCATATTGAGCCTCCAAAATAGTCCACCAACCAACAACATTACTACCAAGTCTTTCGATATATATTTCACAAGTTCTAGCTTCAACGACTTAGCTGTAACTTGGATAATCTTAAATATATATAGAGTAAGAGGTTCCTTACCTTTAAACAGAAAGAATAACTCCAATTTGACCTTAACTTTCCACGAAATATCCCTTCAATTCTGCCACAAGAACAAGGAAGCGAAACTAGCAATTAATTCGGGTTTTTCGGCACTAGAATTACTTTAGAAGACTTGAAATCACCTAGGGTTGATATTAAAAACTTGAAGGTGTATTTACAGGACATAAAACACTTAAAACAACCTCCCACACGAGCTGGAAAAATACAAAAATCAGCAACAACAAGAAGAACAAGAAACTTACTAGCGCCACGGGATTCCCGACATTTGATTTGTGTTGTTTGCCCTTTGTTTGGGTCTTGGATCATGAGAGAACCTTGAGAGACTGTTTTTAGGGTTATAAGGTCTGAATATACTGAAAAATAATGACTTAAAACGGGGTTGAGGTATCTTATATATGTCCATATGTCTTAAACCGCCTTTGTGGGCCCCATAGAGAGCAGCTTGGCGCACTCTCGCAAAAACGCGAATATCTCTCTATTCCGAGATCGTATCGATGAACGGTTTAATGCGTTGGAAACTAAACTCATAGATATTCAATTTGATAGGTAGATCATCCCATAATTCTAAGCACATTGGGAGAAAAATACAGTAACATTTGACCTAAAGTTTAAGTAAAATTATAAACCTAAGTTGCAACAACTTTTATCGACTTTTGTTTCATAACTCGCTTGACTTCAAGACTTATGATGCGGATATTATATAATTCAAATACATTAAAACAAGACCTCTTGGCACAATTAATCACCTCTAGTGTTACCCGAAAATACGGGTTACAACATCCTTGATTCGTTTAACTTCAAATACTTGTTAACCACTCTTATACACCCTTGTATCGTTTAAGACCAATAGGATTTACTTCTTATTATCTCAAAGATAATCTCTTCTTGGATTTACGTCGACTAACTTACGGCGTGATCTATGGTATGCGAATTTAGTTTGTAACACCCTCTCCCCCTTAGGAACATTCGTCCTCGAATGTAAGGGTTTATGGGGTGTCTAACTCATTGTGGATTCCGACGGAGATTTCCGGCTGAGTTTCCCCTATAAAATGGACACTAGCCAAACTTGCAAGCAGTTAAACCTAACCTATGGCCTTACAAGACTATACAAAGCATTATGGATATGTACATTATCTGCATATTACCATTTTGTATTAAAAAAAATAGTATTCACAAGCTATTGCTTACCGCATAGAGCCGTTTCACCTTATAATGCATCCTTCTTTCCCCCGGCATCCTCGTTATCTTCACTCTGGAATAGGTAAGGGTATTTAGACTTCATCTTCTCTTCTGCTTCCCATGTCATTTCTTCTATATTCTTGTTCCTCCATAATACTTTCACGGAAGCTACATCCTTTGTTCTCAGCTTGCGGACTTGTCGATCTAATATAGCCACTGGCACTTTATCATATGATAGATCCTTTGTAACTTGTACATCTTTGATAGGGACGACCCGAGAAGGGTCTCCAATACATTTCCTCAACATAGATACATGGAATACCGGGTGGACAAATTCCAATTCAGATGGCAATTCTAACTCGTAAGCAACCTGTACAATTCATCGAAGAATTTTGTACGGCCCAATATACCGCGGACTCAACTTACCCTTCTTCCCAAAACGCATAACACCCTTCATCGGTGAGATCTTCAGGAAAACCCAATCAGCAACCTCAAATTCCAGATCACGACGTCGGACGTCGGAATAAGACTTTTGCCTGCTTTGTGCTGTCCTCAGTCGCTCTTGTATCACTTTCACCTTCTCAATGGCTTGGTGAATCAAATCTGGCCCATATAATTCTGTCTCACCGACTTCGAACCATCTAACTGGTGATCTACATCTCCTCCCGTACAGTGCCTTATACGAGGCCATTTTAATACTGGAATGGTAGCTATTATTGTAGGCAAATTCTATAAGTGCCATATGGTCATCCCAATTCCCCTTGAAATCTAGAACACATGCTCGTAGCATATCTTCAAGCGTCTGGATGGTACGTTCAGCCTGTCCGTCAGTCTGCGGATGGAATGTAGTGCTGAGATTTACTTGTGTGCCTAAACCCTTCTGAAAAGACCTCCAAAAGTTAGCCGTAAATTGAGCTCCTCGGTCTGATATAATAGATACCGGCACACCATGAAGCCTAACAATCTCCTTGATATACAACTTCGCATAATCTTCAGCCGTGTAAGTTGTCTTAACTGGCAGAAAATGGGCAGATTTTGTAAGTCGATCAACTATCACCCAGATGGAGTCAAACTTATGATAAGAGCGAGGTAATCCAATAATAAAGTCCATATTAATCACCTCCCATTTCCAGGTCGGAATCTCTATATTCTGAATCAATCCACTAGGTTTCTGATGCTCGATCTTTACTTGTTGACAATTAGGACACTGGGCTACAAATTCTGCAATAGACTTCTTCATGTTATCCCACCAATACTGCTCCTTAACGTCATGATACATCTTTGTCGAGCCAAGATGGATAGAATATCGGGACTGGTGAATCTCAATCATAATCTTCTCTCGCAACCCTGCCACACTAGGTACACATAATCGGCCCTGGTATCTCAGTGTCCCATCTCCTCCGATCTTGAAAGCTGTAATCTTACACTGCTGAATTCCCTCTCTCAATCTTACTAAGGTAGGATCTTCATATTGCCGTGCTTTTACCTCGGCTATCAAAGATGATTCTACTGTATTCTGTACAGTAACACCTCCGTCATCAGAGTCCAACAATCTGATTCTCATATTGGCCAGCTGGTGAAGCTCTTTGGTCAACCCTTGTCTACCTGCCTCAATATGTATTAAGCTTCCCATTGACTTACGGCTGAGAGCGTCTGCCACAACATTAGCTTTACCGGGATGGTACAATATCTCGACATCGTAGTCTTTCAGTAATTCAAGCCATCTACGCTGCCTTAAATTCAACTCCTTCTGCTTGAAGATGTATTGTAAACTCTTGTGATCTGTGTAGATGTCAACATGGACGCCGTATAAGTAGTGCCGCCATATCTTCAAAGCATATATTACTGCAGCCAATTCCAAATCATGAGTCGGGTAATTCTTTTCATGCTTCTTCAATTGTCTTGATGCATAAGCAATCACCTTCCCACGTTGCATCAATACGCACCCCAAACCTATACCTGAGGCATCACAACATACCACATAACCTTCTGTTCCTTCTGGGAGAGTGAGCACTGGCGCGGATGTCAATCGATTCTTTAGCTCCTGAAAACTATATTCACAAGCATCAGACCACTGGAACTTGGTAGCTTTCTGTGTTAACTTAGTCAATGGTGCTGATATAGAGGAAAACCCTTCTACAAACCGCCTATAATATCCTTCTAGCCCCAGGAAGCTGTGGACTTCTGACGGTGTTGTAGGTCTCGGCCAATTCTTCACTGCATCGATCTTCTGAGTGTCGACACTAATACCCTCATCAGGTATCACATGGCCAAGGAATTCTACTGAGTTCAGCCAGAATTCACATTTAGAGAGCTTAGCATATAACTTATGATCCTGAAGGGTCTGTAATACTATCCGCAAGTGGCCCACATGTTTCGCCTCCGAACGAGAATACACCAGAATGTCATCAATGAATACGATCACGAACACATCAAGATAGGGCCTGAATACACTATTCATGAGATCCATAAAAGCTGCTGGGGCATTTGTTAGCCCGAATGACATCACCAAGAACTCAAAATGCCCATATCTTGTCCGGAAGGCCGTCTTTGGAATATCCTTCTCCTTAACCCTCACCTGATGATACCCTGAACGCAAGTCAATCTTGGAGAAATACTTGGCACCCTGGAGTTGGTCAAACAGGTCATCAATTCTTGGAAGTGGATACTTGTTCTTTATTGTAAACCTATTCAACTGTCGATAATCGAAACACATCCTTAACGGCCCATCTTTCTTCTGTACGAACAAGACTGGCGCACCCCAAGGTGAAGTGCTAGGCCTAATGAAACCCTTATCCAGCAAGTCCTTCAACTGTGCCTTCAACTCTCGCAACTCTGCCGGGGCCATCCTGTATGGAGGGATAGAGATCGGTTGAGTGTCAGGCAATGCATCAATGCTAAACTCAATCTCCCTTTCAGGAGGAAGGCCTGGGAGTTCATCTGGGAAAACATCTGGAAATTCATTGACCACGGGGATTAATTGTAGAGTAGGCGGGTTCGCCTCCGCATCCCTAACGCGAACAAGATGATAAATGTAACCTTTTGAGATCATCTTCCTTGCCTTAAGATAGGAAATAAACCTACCTTTCGGCGTAGCAATGTTCCCCTTCCATTCAATGGCGGGTTCATAAGGAAACTGAAACCTAACCATCTTCGTACGACAGTCAACATTTGCATAGCATGAGGCCAACCAGTCCATTCCCATTATCACATCGAAATCAACCATTTCTAACTCAAATAAATTTGCCGAGGTTTGACGACTAGAAATCATCACAGTGCAACCTTTATATACACTTCTAGCAATCACAGAATCTCCTATCGGAGTGGATACCGCAAGTGGTTTACTTATCAATTCAGGTTCAATGCCAAACTTATTAGCCACAAAGGGTGTAACATATGATAAGGTAGATCCTGGATCAATTAGCGCATATACATCATAAGAAAACACAGACAATATACTTGTAACAACATCCGGAGATGACTAGAGATCTTGTCGACCTATTAGAGCATAGGTTCGATTTTGAGCACCACTCGAACTCGGCACTAAACCTCTACCTCTACCACGACCTGTCGACTGTTGAAAACCTTGTGCTGGAGGTCGAACTGATGAGGAAGAACCAGACACAGATCCAGTCGGTTGAGCCATACCACCACCTCCTCTGTTAGGACAATCCCGCATCATATGGCCATGCTGTCCGCAAGAATGGCATGCATCGAAACCTCGACGGCACAGTCCAAAGTGGGCCTTGCCGCACTGATCACAACGAGGTGTTGGGGGTCTCGTCTGACTAGTATCTCTATGAAATTGTGAGCCTGATGCCCTCAAACTCTGACCTGAACCAGAATAGGTAAATCGATCATACCGAGGCCTCTGAAACTTTGGAGGAGCACTAGCTACAGGTGGCGCCGAACTCCTCAAAGATTGGGGCCTGATACTGCCTCTGAACTCATCAGAATACCCTGCAAATCTCGCCCTCTTATGCTGGCCCCTATCCTGCTCCCTATCTGCCCTTTGCTGGCGCTTACGATCCTCTAGGGTCTGGGCATAAGCCTGAATACGGGAAATATCCATGCCCTCTACCAAGGAGGCTGTTGTGCACTCATTTATCAGATGTGGTCCCAACCCGTTCACGAACAGATGCACCCTATCACTCATCTCGGCCACCATATGGGGAGCATACCTTGCTAAAGAATCAAACTGTATACTATACTCTCGTACACTCATATTACCCTGTCGAAGGTTCAAGAACTTATCAGCTCTAGCTCGTCGTATCTCAACTGGCAAGTAGTGACGAAGAAAGGCCTCAGAAAATTCCTTCCACACGGTTGGAGGAGCGTTCGGACCCCTAGATCTCTCCCAACTATCATACCAGAAAATCGTTAAATCCTGTAACCGATAAGAAGCCAACTCTACTGCCTCCGTATCACTAGCATGCATAACCCACAATGTACGATGAATCTGATCAATAAATGTTTGTGGGTCCTCCTTGGGGTCTGATCCGGTAAACACTGGAGGGTCTAGATTAATAAAATCACGAACTCTCGCACTAACCGGTTTATCAGCAGCACCGATATTCTGCCTCTGAGCCTGAGCAGCTACCAAGCTAGTCAACAATTGCACCGCACTGCGCATATCGTGGTCTGTAGTGCTAGACGGAGGAACTGGATGTACTGGGTGCCTCCTAATATCCTCTGGAGGAGATGGAGAGGTATGAGACGGCATCTCACTCTGAGCCTCACTTTGGCCTGCTCTGGCTGGAGGCACCTGAATGTTACCCTCTCCCACAGCTGTATCAAGCCGTTTACTAATTGCTTGCTTCCTAGTCGAAGGCATCGCTGAAAGAAAACAAGGTGAATATTAGATATAAACACTTACTACTCAACTCTACGCACGATCTAGATTCAGGAAGAAGGTAACAACCCTAGATGTCACGTAGCCTCCTGATTATAAATAAGGCGCGCTACACATCCATAATCAAAACTCTACTAGACACGGCTCATAGATATCCCCTAGGACAGACTTGCTCTGATACCAAGTTTGTCACGACCAAACTGGAGGGTCATGACTAGCACCCGGGCCATACTTGCCGAGCACCAACGTACATTTTATCTAACCTTCCTTATTATCTTTAAGGGCTGACAAGATCAATATAAATAGTAGACATGGATCATGAACATCCAACAATGAAAGATAATGTCATGAACATACATAACATGGGACGACAAGACTGTCAAGAAACTATATATAAGGTACGAGCTATCATGATGCCATGAAAGACTATACAACAAAAATCAGCCGAAAAGGCATTCTAAACCATACATAAGTCGACACCTGTCTATGAGCCTCTAAAGGAACATAAGTGCTACAACATTGCCGGAACAGGGCCCCGACATACCCATAATGTCTATAACAAAAATGCATACCAAGACCACGGCAAGTCCGGAGAAGGGATCTCGCCAATAACCGCTGAACTGGACAGCCTACTGTGGTGGGGGAGCTATGTCTACCTGTCTATCAGGACCTGCAGCACGACATACAGCGTCCACAAATAAAAAGGACGTCAGTACGAATAAAGTACTGAGTATGTAAGGCAAGAAAGCATAAGTAAGAACAGTAATGTAAACAGGGATAGAGAATATACAACCTGTGACATCTGGGTACCTCTGAGGGCTACTGACATGAAATACATGATACATACATATATATATATATATATATATATATATATATATATATATATATATATATATATATATATATATATATATATATATATAAAAACTTTTAAAACATACGCCTTTGTGGGCATCACCATCATCATATCGTATCCGGCCATAATAGGCTCGGTAAAACGTACCCGGCCATCATAGGGCTCGGTAGAATCGCACCCGGCCACGTGGAGCTCGGTAAAACCCAACTGATCAGTGGTTGCACAATAGGTGCCGTACCCGGCCGACTATAGCGCGGCTCGATAGAGTAAAATAGATACATATATATGATGCATGCTGGACTCATTGGAATCACATTTTGAACCTTTCGGAGTGACATAAGGTTGGTATACTTCGTACACGTTATTAGGATTAACTCTTCATCAAGAATCTTATAAGAATCAGGAACTACCAACAACATTGATAATATAAGAATAAGAGAAGTAACATCAATATCAATCTTTTCATAAGAAGGGCAACAATGTAAGTACTGCTAGCTTCTAAGAGTAGAGTATCTTTGGGAGCTCGTTCATTACATTATGTACAATCGGAGTCGTGCAAAAGAATGAAGGGGATAGCCTCACATACCTTGTATATACTGCCCAACCTCAAGCTATGCAAATGTCACGACTCCTTAGTCTACAATAAGACAAATGACACTATCATTATCGTTTAAGCGTCGTAACTATTATGTATCGACCACAACCTATTTTACGATGAAACGGACAGCACCTCCCCTATTTATATGACTTTCCACAAGTCAATAAAATCACCAAACAGCCCAAACAACATCATTAATAATCATATTGAGCCTCCAAAATAGTCCACCAACCAACAACATTACTACCAAGCCTTTCGATATATATTTCACAAGTTCTAGCTTCAACGACTTAGCTGCAACTTGGATAATCTTAAATATATATAGAGTAAGAGGTTCCTTACCTTTAAACAGAAAGAATAACTCCAATTTGACCTTAACTTTCCACGAAATATCCCTTCAATTCTGCCACAAGAACAAGGAAGCGAAACTAGCAATTAATTCGGGTTTTTCGGCACTAGAATTACTTTAGAAGACTTGAAATCACCTAGGGTTGATATTAAAAACTTGAAGGTGTATTTACAGGACATAAAACACTTAAAACAACCTCCCACACGAGCTGGAAAAACACAAAAATCAGCAACAACAAGAAGAACAAGAAACTTACTAGCGCCACGGGATTCCCGACATTTGATTTGTGTTGTTTGCCCTTTGTTTGGGTCTTGGATCATGAGAGAACCTTGAGAGACTGTTTTTAGGGTTATAATGTCTGAATATACTGAAAAATAATGACTTAAAACGGGGTTGAGGTATCTTATATATGTCCATATGTCTTAAACCGCCTTTGTGGGCCCCATAGAGAGCAGCTTGGCGCACTCTCGCAAAAATGCGAATATCTCTCTATTCCGAGATCGTATCGATGAACGGTTTAATGCGTTGGAAACTAGACTCATAGATATTCAATTTGATAGGTAGATCACCCCATAATTCCAAGCATATTGGGAGAAAAATGCAGTAACATTTGACCTAAAGTTTAAGTAAAATTATAAACCTAAGTTGCGACAACTTTTATCGACTTTTGTTTTATAACTCGCTTGACTTCAAGACTTATGATGCGGATATTATATGATTTAAATACATTTAAACAAGACCTCTTGGGACAATTAATCACCTCTAGTGTTACCCGAAAATACGGGTTACAACATCCTTGATTCGTTTAACTTCAAATACTTGTTAACCACTCTTATACACCCTTGTATCGTTTAAGACCAATAGGATTAACTTCTTATCATCTCAAAGATAATCTCTTCTTGGATTTACGTCGACTAAATTACGGCGTGATCTATGGTATGCGAATTTTGGTTGTAACAGTTACCACCAGTTGGGCAGTTATGTATCATTATTTTCCAACGCTTGAGCAGTCATGCATATTCATTTACCACCGAGCTACGGCCGGTCGGCCAGTCATGCATTTACTACCGAGCTACGACTGGTTGGGCAGTTACACATTTACCACCGAGCTACGGCCGGTCGGGCAGTCATGCATTTACTACCGCGCTACGGCTAGTCGGGCAGTTACCACTGATCAGTTGGGTAGTCATGCATCATACGATATTGATAATAGTCTTAAAGAAAAGTATTATATATATAAGTATGATAAGTATGTATATATGGTGGCACTTCAGAGATTCAGGTTGAATCTTATATGTCTTTAATTAATGTTGATTTATTGTTATGTTTCAGTTCTGCCTTACATACTCAGAACATTATTCGTACTGACATTCTTTATTTGGGGACACTGCATTCATGCCTGCAGGTATAGATAATCAGTTTGACGAGGCCTCATAGTAGACGAGATTGGCATTCAGCGAAGAATCGTTAAGACTCCACCTCATTCGGAGTGCAACCGAGTCTATGAATCATCGTGTCAGGATTTTGCTACAGACTTATGGCTAGGCCGGTACCCTGTCCTATTTAATGTCAAATAATCTTAGAGGCTTTGTAGACAGAGGTTCATTTTGTACAGTATATTAGAGGCCTTAACAGTCAATATGTATTCATGTTTTAAGAAAAATGGTTCAGTGATACAGTGTTGCCCACTTATAGTTATACATTACGAGTAATGGCCATGTTGACACATGATAGTTGCAGAAGAAAAAAATGAGTTACAAAGTTGTTCGCTCGGGCCAGTACGGCACCGGGTGCCAGCCACGCCTCCCTAGGTTTGGGGCGTGACAGTTCATTTCCTATTGATATCAATTGAAAGTCCGACAATACATTCTAAACTTGAAGTTACGTTATATCCAAAAATGATAATCAAGATTTCACACCGCTCTTCACTTCAAGAAAACTCCTCTCTGCCAGATTCAGTCTTCCTCAGTACAGTAGCCACCGTCTCAATGAAATTTACAGATTTAGCCGTTGTCCACCATGATCACCAAATTATTCTTAACTTTCTCAAGGCATGTGGCTATCCTACCACAGAATCCATATGCTACTTTGTCACCCCCACTTTGGTTAAACAACCTCCTTTAAGCAACTTCTCAACCTCTACTTTTCATACTTGACCTGCTAGCGATTCAATCACCGCGAAACACTTCCCACCATGTCCTTCCTCATCCTTCGCTAACCAATACACTACCTCAAATACAAATCCATATGTGTAGCACCTGAACTGATAAATTCCTACCAACCCTAAGCCTCCTCGAAGATCATCTTTCTCGAGCCATCAGCATTAGAAACACCGATTTGATTCTAAAACCGTTACACTGCGCCATCTCCGACAACCACTTCTTAGGAACCATTTCACAATACCCTGCCCCGAAGGCAAATCAAAGAATACCATAACAGCGACGAGCCTTAATGAGTTCAAATAAGGACGACCACACCATATCACAAATGAGAATTCCACCACGCTCGAACATATGAAGTATCGCTACTCCATCAACCAATGCCTGAACATACATAGTCCGATTGCCTTTCCTCCGCTGGAATTAAATGTCAAACCTCTAAACCAAGCACTAAGAAATCCTCGTTTTGAGTCATTTATTTCCGCGACACATAAATAAGCACCTTACCATTTACACCAATACTATGCGATACCCACTCATGAACATCATAATGCACCGTGCATAGCCGCGAAACCATAGGCGACACTAACATTGCGTTGAAAATGACATAACAACCCTCCATGCGGCAATGACAATAGCCCAATCAAATACGTAGGGAGAAACATCCCGCACCACATCTACAGTACCATTAAAATTCCTCGATGCCCAATTGATAACAAGTGCTCCACGTCGCATAAGATTGAGTAGGAAGGAAATGAAGGCACAAGCTTCAATAGAATCAAATCGCACGAAGAGGAATCAAGAAGGGAAGTGCTCCTAACAGTCCTGTAGCCTCTCGAAGATAAGTATAAATGTCTTCGTACCTATCTGCCAGACTCTACTAGACTTGCTCCAACTTAATTATGAACTTTATTATTTTCGAAATCGTGAATTTTATTAGATAAAGAAATCAATGCATTAAACCATGGAAACTTAAAATTTTAACCGAATAGATATTAAAAGTGTGTAAATGCTAAGCAAAATCACAAACAACTTCTAGAACATCCCAAAACCCGGTGTCACAAGTGCATGAATATTTACGAAGGAGTACAATAATAATACAACATCTGTCTGAAATGTAAATTAGACAGGATAGAGAAAATGGTACGATGGAGACTCTCTGGGCTGCGATACATAGCCTGGAATGCAGCTCACAATAAATTATCCTCAACAGCTATGCCTACGCGCCAAGATAACCACCAATTGAATCTGTCAGATCCTGCACATTTAGTGCAGAAGTGTAGGATGAGTACATAAATCAACGCATACCCAGTAAGTATCTAGCCTAACCCCGCAGAATTTATGACGAGAGGTCGACATTGACACTTACTAGAGGTACAATAAAGCAATACAATAAATCATAAGCAGATATGAGGCACACAACAATAATGGGCTAAATTTGTAAGTTACATAATCTTCCAAAAAATTCTTTTAAAGGGTATAATTTTCTCAGTCTTATATTCTACCTTAACAACTCAGATATATCAAGGGCCAGTATCAAGCGGATAAGGAATATCATGTACAAGGCTAGGCATCAGTGGAAGGATAATCTCATGAATATTCGAACTGCGAGCGATATAATGCACGATTATGTCGAGGTCATTCGGCCCGATCCAGAATAATGTGTATCCTGCCGAGGGTCGAGCGGCACGAGCCATAGGGCCGAGGCGTTCAACCCGCTCCACAAGAACGAAAGGAAATAATCAAATTACGGCACACGTGCCTACAATACCATACATGACACCACATGAATATAACCTTTACCGTTTCTCAAATAATTTTCCAACAACTCGAATATATATTCCCATTATGTGAATATATATATATATATATATATATATATATATATATATATATTCTTTTTCTTATTTCTAAATCAATTTCAATTATGAATTCAATTAATTAAGACAACATAATGAGTTCAAATAATTCCAATATTCATGATAAAGTCCTAAGTCTACCTAGAAATAAACATGCTTTAGCCACGTACAGACTCTCGTCACCTCGTGCGTACGTAGCACCCACAACTAATAGGACATAACAATTACATCACTTAGGGGGTAGTTTTCCCCACACAAGGTTAGACAGGAGACTTACTTCACTCCGAAGTTACATAACCGGATCCAGTGCCTCTCTAACACCTCAAACACAATGCCCATCGCTCCGAAACTATTCAAACAAGGTGCAAATCAATCAAAATATACTCCAATGCGAATAATTTAACAATTTATAAAAATTTTCAACTCTACTAGAAAAGTCAACCAAATGTCAACGGGTGGCCCACTTCTCGGAACTCGATGAAAGTCACAAAATACAATAACCCATTCAACCATGAGTCCAACCATACCAAAATTAGTCAAATCTGATCACAACTCGACCTTCAAATCCTCAAATTAAAGCCTATGAAGTTTCTACAATTTTTCCCAAATTTTCATCACAAAACACTAATTAAATGATGAAAACAATGATTTATTCTTGTATATTAACCAAATCCGAGTTTGAATCACTTACCTCGATGAATTTCTTGAAAAAATCACGAAAAGTCGCCTCAATCCGAGCTCCCAAGGTTTAAATGTGAAATAATGCTCTAACCCTCATTTATAAAGTACAAAATCTGATCTCCCACAGTGTTGACCGCACATTTATTTGTATGGTCTGCACTTCCAGGTTCTGCGGTCGCGATCCAAATTGTGCGGTTGTACTTCAGCAATATCTGCACTACCAAATCATATTGTAACGACCCGACCGGTCGTTTTAAGTATTTGCATTTCGCTCGGTGGTTTGAGGGCATGAGTAGCTCCGCATGATGTATTATGACTTGTGTGTATCAACAGTTTCGATTTTTGAGTGATTCAAAATTAGTTTGGAAGGATGGATTTCATGTTTGAAGCTTTAAGTTGGAGGAGTTGACCAAGTTTCACTTTTGAGTATTTGACCTCGGATCAAAGTTTTGATGGTTCCGTTTGGCTCGGATAGTAATTTTGCACTTGGGCGTATCCCCGGATTCACATTTGGATGTTTCTAGAAGGTTTAGACACTATTTGGCAAAAGTTGGCAATTTAAAGGTTTGTAATGTTTATAAGTTTGACCGGGTGTTGGATTTTATGATATCGGGCTCGAATTATTATTCCGGGAGTTGGAATAGGTTCGTTATTTCATTTGGAACTAGTATGCAAAATTTGAATTTATTCCAGATTGGTTTGGCTTAAATCAGATGCTTGGTTCGAAATTAGAAGTAGTTTATGAACTTAAGATTGATCTTGATCGATGATTCGTGGTTTTGATATTAATATGTGTGATTTGAGGCCCCGAGTAGGTCCGTAATATATTATGAGATTTGTTGGTATGTTCGGACGGGGTCCCGATGGGCTCATGTGAGTTTCGGGATGGTTTCAAGGCCTTTTTTAGTTGCTGGTTTTTGGCTACAACAGTGTACATCGCGATTGCGGACTTGGGTCGCGTTCGCGATGAGTAAAATGGAAAAAGGGCACCTGTGAAATGCGTTCGCGAAGAAGAAATTTTGCTGTTACTAAGCTAAATTTGGAAGCTTATATCTTGCAATCTTTAAGAAATTTATTAATGATCCAAAAACAAAAGTTGTAGCCCTTGGTGTCTAGTTTTCAGAAAACTAAACCGTTTGTTATTTAGAGTTTTATACAAAACATTATAGCCATTATACTAGAGGCTATCTGGAAGAGTTGGGCAAGCTTGTTGGAATTTGTTCATCGCCATCGCAGGAGAATGTTCGCGATCACGAAGGGTAAAAATTGAGCTAGGATATTTTGTGAATCACGATCGTGATGTTGGAGACTGCGATCATGAAGAGGGAGCCATGGTAGCGCATTAAAACATCAAATTTCAGGATTTTGAGTTCATTTTAGTATATTTTGAGCTATGGAGCTCGGATTGAGGCGATATTTGAGGCGATTTTCACAACATAGATTGGGGTAAGTATTTTATACTCGGTATTGATTTTATTCCATAATTCCACCTTTTTTTGAATTTGATTGATGATTTCAAAGAGAAATTTGGTGTTTTATCTAAAATTTCATAAAGTGAAGTTTTGAGTTTTGAACATCAATTCGGAGTCGGATTTGAGTGAAATTAGTATGGTTAGACTAGTAATTGAGTGAGTTGTTGGATTTTGTGAGTTTTGTTGGGTTATGAGATGCGGGCCCGAGTTTGAATTTTTTGTTGACTTTGAGTAAAAGTGTGAAGATTTGACCTATTTATCATTTGAGATTATTTCCTTAGGCATTATTTGATATTTTTCTGTTGCTTTTGGCTAGTTTTGAGCCGTTCGGAGGTCGATACGTGCGAGATGGTATTTCTAGAGTGTTGTTTGGCATTCTCAGTGATTGTTTTGGCTTGTTTGAGGTAAGTATCTTATTTAAACTTGGTTGAGGCACTAGTTGCTTGGATTATTTGTGATAGCTACGTGCTATGGGTGCGCGCATGCGTGGGGTTTTAACCCATGTGCTGACACCGGAGGTATTTATCCATGCTCGGGTTGCGTTTAGGCTATGATAAGCCTAGAATTGACTGTTAAGATTTAAGGTATGATGTTTCTCATATTTGTAACATTGTGTGAACTATTTGAGTCATGTTTGAGGCTACATAGAGGTTTAATCCCTGAATGAATTTGATAAATGTTATTTTATGATGAAATTGCCAATTTGAGCTATGATAGCACACTCTGCACATGCCTACATTTTAGTATGTCATTTATACCAGTCCAGGAGCACGAGATTTGTTATTCATTCATCACATACATGTATTCTTGTTTATTTGCTCCTATGTGATATGATTGGACCGGATGCCTGTGACCACGTCGGGCAGATTGTGTTGTTATGCCTATGACCATACCTGGCAGATTATGATATTGTGCCTGTGACCATGCCGGACAGATTGTGTTGATATGCATGTGACCACGCCGGGCGGATTGATATTATTAGCACGTTAGTTGTTCGTGCAACACGTGAGTTATCCGTGCGGATCCAGATATTGATATTATAGCACGTGAGTTATCCGTGCAGCATGTGATTTGTCAGTTTGGTTGATATTATTAGCACGTGAGTTGTCCGTGCAGTGAGTGGATATGGATCCATCCCCCAGGGTCACCCTCTCATGTTTCTCTCTTGATGGTGTACACGTGGATTGTAAGAAACCAACGGGTTTTTAGTTGATGTGAACTCTAGGAGAACTGGTTACTAGTATTGGATCGTGTTGTGTACCACAATGGACTGATATTTGGTTATTGTATTTCATCTTTACTTGAAATTTCCTCGACTGTTTACCTGATTTTACTTGCATATCTTCCTTATATGCTGGATTGTTGACAGAGCAGAACACTTTAAAATAAAGAATTGTGAGCATCAAAGTGGTTTTACCTGAGATTTCCTGTTTTGATCATGTATCTATTCTATACTTGTTGACATTATGAACTGCACAGGTATTAGTGATTATCATCTATAGTTCATGTATGGTGGGAGCTGGCATTGAAGGTGTTGTTTATGGCGGGGCTGGCATTGAAGATGTACCTACGTTCCAGTTATAGCTATCACTTGTCCTTGGTAGCTTTAGATTTGAATATTGTTCATGTACAATCCAAACAGATGTGGCAATTATTTCAGTTTAGTTTTTGTAAAACTCTAAATCATAGATGCTCATGATTTGTACTACTAGTCCTTGGGTTGTTGTATAAAAGTTCAGTTATTTCATTATTATTTTCTCAGTAAATCTCATTTAAAATTGGATATTTACCTAGTGGGTTGGGTTAGGTGCCATCACGACTAATTAGATTTTGGGTCGTGACACACATAGTTATTGCTTGCTTATATGTGGATGATATGCTGATAATGAGTAATGACATTACCAAAATAAACGTGACTAAGCGTATGCTAACTAGCAAGTTTGATATGAAAGACTTGGGAGTTGCCGATTTAATTCTGGGTATTAAGATACATAAGACTCCTCAAGGTCTGGCATTGTCACAATCTCATTACATTAAAACAGTAGTTGAAAAATTCAAGCACTTAGATTTTAAAGTTGCAAAGACTCCAATTGACATGAATCTTGCACTTGAAAAGAACAAAGGCCAAAGCATATCACAATTGGAATATGCTCGTATGTTGAGATGTTTAATGTATATCATGAACTGTACTCGACCAGATATAGCTTTTACTATAAGTAAATTGAGTCGATACATGTGTAATCCAGGTCAATCTTATTGGATGGCGATGAAACGAGTTTTAGGATATTTAAAACATACCCAAGACTTTGCTTTTCACTACAGTAATTATCCTGCAGTGATTGAAAGATACTGTGATGCATACTTCTGTTGGGTTTAAGATTGTTAGAGCTTAAAATAAAGTGAATGAGAAATGAAGGAAAAAATAAAAAATGTGAATTTTCATCTTTGACAAAGGGACATTGTCCCATATTGGAGGAGGAAAAGAGTTTTGATGGGTATATATATAATTTCACTTCTTCTAGCTCATAAAGAGTTGAGAAGAAGGCAAGCCTCGCGTTGTCGTAGTCGCTCAGCTTCGTCTTCAGATTCGGCTTCGGCTTCGGAATCAGATTCGGATTTGATTGATTAATTTGTTAATATTAATATTAATGTAATATTAATTTAATCCAAATTGTCATTTTTTGTAATGGTAAATTGTTTTTCCTCCGTTTTGAATTTCCCGTTAGAATTGAAATTTGGTGGTTTGCGTAAATGGTTGTTTTATAAAACAACCATTTTGAGTTGCAGCCTTACATGAAGAGTTGCAACTCTTCGGAATTACCCAACATTTTGGCTATAAATACATGAGCTTTCCCTTAGATTTTCCTTAAGAAAATTCTGATTTCTCCTTCTTTCTTATGCATTATTTTTAACAGAAAGAAAGTAGTAAGTGTGATTTGCTACTAATCTTTGAGTTCGTTGGTCACTGGGGTTTGAAGTACCGCTACACCGGTAAGAGTAATCTGTTCTATCTTGGGAGAAAGTAATCCTAAACCTCGGGTATTAGGAGGGGATTAAGTTCCTTAAGGATACACTTTGAAGTCAGTTAGCTTGGATTAATTTTCGATTTCTTCTACAGTTTTCTTTTACATTGCTACTGTTTTTGAATATATTTTCGAATACAAATTTCTAAAAACTTCAAGATAGGGGTGTACAAATGTAACAACCCAGACGGTCATTTTGAGTATTTAAGCCCCAATCCCCTATTTACTGCTCTCCGCTATCTTGTATTATGGTTGACCGTAGTTTAACTTTTATATAGACGACTCCGAAATAGAGTTTTAACAGTTCCAATAGATCCGTATGGTAATTTTAGAGTAAGGAGCGTGTGCGGAAGTTGATTTGGAGGTCCGTAGGTCGTTTCGGCATGAATTGGCAAAAGTTAGAAAGTTGAAAGTTTGGAAGATTTAGAAAATTTGACTGTGAGTTGACTTTATTAATATCGGGGCCGGATTCTAATTTCGTAAGTTGAAAAAGGTCCGTCATGTAATTTATGACTTGTGTGCAAAGTTTGAAGTCAATCAGAGTTGTTTTGGTATGAATCTACATTAATTTTGGAATTCAGACGTTCATAGTATCATAGGCTTGAATTGGGTTACGATTCGTAGAATCGATGTTGTTTGATATGATTATTCGCTTTGAGTAGGCACATTATGTATTTTGGAACTTGTTGGTATATTCGGACGGGGTCCCGGGGTCCCAAGGTCCCCGAGTGTGATTCGGATTGAATCCGGATGAAATTTGGACGTGTGTGATTGCTGAAGATGGGTTGTGTCCGGCGCAATCGCAGTTGCACACTTTGGGCCGTAGGTGCGGCACCACAGAAGCGGCCTTCGAGCCCCAGAAGCATGTTTGGCCTTGCCCAGCTGGGACCGCAGGTGCGGTCAATGGCGCGCATAAGTGAACGCGTAGGTGCGACTGGCATTCCGCAGATATGGTTGCGCAGATGCGCATATGGCTTCCGCAGGTGTGAGCCTTCAGAACCTAAGTTGGAACCGCACCTGCGATGGAGTTTCGTGAATCTATTGTTATTTTCATCATCTAATTAGTAATTTGAGTTGGAAATTTGGGAGAAATTATGAAAACTTCCTTGACTAAATTTTGGGGTTTTGAAAGGCGATTTGAGGTCGGATTTGAGTAAGTCTTGTATGGTTAGACCCGTTATCGAATGAGTATTCAGATTCTGTAATTTTGGTCGGGTTCCGAGACGCGGGCCTGGGTTGATGTTTTGAGTTGACTTTTTATTTCTTTGTAAAGATCGTAACTCTATTGTTCGAAATAGTTTTCTATTGTTTATATTTATGATATGAAGTTATTTTGGCTAGAGTCGACCCGTTCGGAGTTGGATAATCAAGGAAAAGGCTTACTAGTGGATTAAGTTAGCATATTAAAGGAGCAGTTGCAAGAGTTGCTTCATAAGGGCTTCATTCGGTGTCACCTTGGGGTACTCCAATCTTGTTTGTAAAGAAGAAGGATGGTTCTACGCACATGTTTATTGATTATCGACAGTTGAACAAGGTTACAGTGAAGAACAGGTATCCATTGTCACGCATTGATGACCTATTTTATCAGCTACAGGGTGCTAGAGTGTTCTCAAAGATTTGCTTTGCGGTCAGGCTATCATCAGTTGAATATTTGGGAGCCGGATATACCGAAGACTGCCTTCAGGACTCGGTATGGTGTGATGGAGTTTTCAACGCTTCCTGGACTATAGGAATGAGATAGGTAGACCTATTAAGACACGATTTAGAATCAACTAGTGTGCTTTAGATAACAACTTAAAGATAGTAATGAAAGTAGCAGACATGATACCCAAATTATCCGAATTGCCATTGCACTTTTGGCTATAAAAAGCTTAGCAAGCATTGCACGCGAATTGATCCATTAAGCGTAAAGCGTTAGGTCCCCTTTTAACTATTTAACTGATCATCCTTATATATTTCAGTTGTGGGGATAGCTGGATTTAATTTTATTTATTTTAGTATGTTTCCAATGGTAATTTATGTAACAGTCATTACATAATTGAAGAGGTTTTACCTACCTTCAAATAGTAGCTTTACCTCTTCATTCCTTGTGATGCCTATTATTTTAACTTATAAGTATTGCTGCCTAAGGTTCTTGAAACTGTTTCGTTCTTTGTTATCATTCAAATTGTATGTTTTACTTTCTTTGTCACTTAGTATAATTAGTAATTAATGTGTATGTTTAACCAGTTGGTCATTTTTAATAATTATTCAATTGGTATGATCAATCACTTAGTCTAATAAATAATTTCACATAGTTTAAATTCGGCCGGGAACCACAATTTTGGACCTCAAAGAGTGCCTAACATCTTCTCTTCGAGGTAATTTGAACCCTTACTCGATCTTTGGTAACACAAACTAGTTAAATCAAAGCTATATTAAATAGGTCCCCTAACACACCTTAAAAATCGTTAGGTGGTGACTCTTCTCTTTTAATACCAATTTAAAAGAGTTGTCACATGTCGAAACCCGCTTTTGCGAGAAAACGGGGTGCGACAAGGGATGTGAGTCATATCTAGCCTTTGTGAAAGATGTCTGTGTTGATACTCCTACCATTGAGTCAGTTCTGGTAGTGAGGGACTATCCAGATGTATTTCCAGCGGATATTCCGGGTATGCCGCCTGATAGAGATATCGATTTTGGTATTAATTTATTGTCGGGCACTCAACACTCAGTCCATTTCTATTCCACCATATCGTATGGCCCCAGTGGAGCTGAAGGAGATAAAGGATCAGTTGCAAGAGTTGCTTGATAAGGGCTTCATTCGCCCCAGTGTATCACCTTGGGGTGCTCGGTCTTGTTTGTAAAGAAGAAAGATAATTCTATGCATATGTGTATTGATTATCGATAATTGAACAAGGTTACAGTGAAGAACAAGTATCCATTTTCACACATTGATGACTTATTTGGTCAGCTACAGTGTGCCAGAATGTTCTCAAAAATTGATTTGCGGTCAGGCTATCATCAGTTGAAGATTCGGGAGCCGAATAGGTGTGATGGAGTTTCCAACGCCTCTTAGACTATAGGAATGGGACGAGTAGACCCATTAAGACACAATTTAGAATCAACTAGTGCACTTTAAGTAACAACTTAAAGATAGTAATGAAGTAGCGGACATGATACATAAATTGCCCGAATAGCCATTGCTTTTTTGGCTATAAAAATTTTAGCAGGCTTTGCACGGGTGTTGATCCATTAAGCGTAAAAAGTTAGGTCCCTTCACTATTTAACAGATCATCCTTATATATTTCATTTGTGGGGATAGCTAGATTTAATTTTATTTATTTTAGTATGTTTCCACTAGTAATTTATGTAACAGTCATTACATAATAGAAGAGGTTTTACCTACCTTCAAATAGTAGCTTTACTTCTTCGTTCCTTGTGATGCCTATTATTTATAACTTATAAGTATTGCTGCCTAAGGTCCTTGAAACTGTTTCGTTCTTTGTTATCATTCAAATTGTTTGTTTTACTTTCTTTGTCACTTAGTATAATTAGTAATTAATGTGTATGTTTAACCAGTTGGTCATTTTTAATAATTATTCAATTAGTATGATCAATCACTTAGTCTAATAAATAATCCCACATAGTTGAAAATTCGGTCGGGAACCACAATTGTGGACCTCGAAGGAGTGCCTAACACCTTCTTTTCGAGTTAATTTGAATGCTTACCCGATCTTTGGTAACACAGACTAGTTAAATCACAACTATCTTCAAATAGATTCCCTAACGCACCTTAAAACTTGTTACATGACGACTCTTCTCTTTTAATACCCATTTAAAAGAGTTGTCATATGTCGAAACCCGCTTTCGCGAGAAAATGGGGCGCGAAAAGGGGTTTGAGGCATATCTAGACTTTATAAGAGATGACAATGTTGATACTCCTACCGTTGAGTCAATTCCGGTAGAGAGACTATCCAGATGTATTTCCAGCCGAACTTCCGGGCATGCTGTCCGATGGGAATATCAATTTTGGCATTGATTTATTGCCGGCACTCAGCCCATTTCTATTCCACAATATCGTATGGCCCTAGCGGAGAGTTAAAGGAGAAGTTGCAATAGTTGCTTGATAAGGGCTTCATTCTCCCAGTGTGTAACCTTGAGATGCTCGATCTTGTTTGTAAATAAGAAGTATGATTCTATGCACATGTGTATTGATTATCGACAGTTGAAAAAGGTTACAGTGAAGAACAGGTATGTATTGCTATGCATTGATGACCTACTTGATCAGCTACATGGTGCCAGAGTGTTCTCAAAGTTTGATTTTCGGTCAGGCTATCATCAGTTAATGATTCGGGAGCCGGATATACCGAAGACTGCCTTCAGAAATCGGTATGATGTGATATACCGAAGACTGCCTTCAGGACTCTGACCGGGGTACGCAGTTTACATCGCGATTGTAGGGCCGTACAACGTGAGTTGGGCACACGGGTTGAGTTGAGTACAATATTTTATCCTCAGACGGACAGACAGTCCGAGCTCACTATTATGATATTAGATGATATGCTTCGTGCATGTTTGATGGAGTTTGGGGGTTCTTGGGATCAGTTCTTGCTGCTTGCGGAGTTTGCCTACAACCACAGCTACCAGTCGAGCATTCAGATGGCTCCGTATGAAGCCTTGTATGGCAGTCAGTGTCGGTCATCGGTGGGTTGGTTTGAGCCAGGGGAGGCTAGGCTATTGGGTACTAACTTGGTTCAGTATGCTTATGAAAAAATTAAATTGATTCAATATCGACTTCGTATAGCTCAATCTAGACAGAAGAGTTATGTTGATTGGAAGGTTCACGATGTTGTATGCATGGTTGGGGAGAGGGTCTTGCTCTGGATTTTGCTCATGAAGGGTGCTATGAGGTTCGGGAAGAAGGGCAAGTTGAGCCCTAGGTATTTCAGACCTTTTGAGATTCTTGAGAGGATTAGAGAGGTGGCCTATAAACTTGCAATGCTACCTAGTCTAGCTGCAATTTATCTAGTGTTCCATAGGTCTACACTCCGAAAGTATCACGGTAATCCGTCTCATGTGTTGACTTGTAGCTCAGTCTAGTTGGACAAGGATTTATCTTATGTTGAGGAGCCGGTGGCCATTTTGGACAAGCAGGTCCGAAAGTTGAGGTCGAAGAACATTGCTTCAGTGAAAGTTCAGTCGAGAGGTCAGCCAGTCGAGGTGGCGAATTGGGAGATCAAGTATGATATGTGTAGCCGTTATCCTCATCTTTTCACCACTTTAGTTATGTCTTTATACTCATTCGAGGACGAACATTTGTTTTAAGTGGGGGAGGAAGTAATAACCAGGCCGGTCGTTTTGAGTATTTTAGCCCCAATCCCCTATTTATCGCCTTCTCTATGTTGTATTATAGTTATGTGATTTCCGGGGGTGTTTTGTTTTGGTTTCGGATGAGTTTCGGAGTGAAATGGAATACATAGTCCCTAAGTTGGAGCCTTAAGTTGATAGAGTTGATCATTGTTTGACTTTTATGTAGACGACTTTGGAATTGCATTTTGACGGTTCCAATAGATCCGTATGGTAATTTTGGACTTAGGAGCATGTTCGGGTTTTGATTTGGAGGTCCGTAGGTTATTTCGGCGTGAATTGGCGAAAGTTAGAAAGTTGAAAGTTTAGAAGATTGGGAAAGTTTGACCGGAAGTTGACTTTATTGATATCAGGGTCGGATTTCGATTCCAGAAGTTGGAATAGGTTCGTTATGTCATTTATGACTTGTGTGCAAAATTTTAAGTCAATCGAAGTTGTTTTGGTATGAATTAGCATTAGTTTTGGAATTCGGAAGTTCAAGTTTCATAGGCTTGAATTGGGTTACGATTCATAGAATCGATGTTGTTTGATGTGATTTTTGGCCTCGAGTAAGTCCGTTATATGTTTTGGAACTTGTTGGTATATTCGGACGAGGTCTCGGGGGCCCCAGGTGTGATTCGGATTGAATTCGGATCAAATTTGGACTTGTGTGATTGTTATAGCTGGGTTGTGTCTGGTGCAATCGCACCTGTGCACTTTGGGCCGCATGTGATGTAATGACCCGACCGGTCGTTTTGATCTCTAGCACGTCATTCAGCGATTTAAGGCCTTGGGTAGCTTCACTTCAGGTATTATGACTTGTACGTGTGGTCGGAATTGAATTTTGGGAAGTTTGAGATTGATTTGGAAAGAATATTCTAATTTTAGAAGCTTTAAGTTGGAGGAATTGACTAAGGTTTTGACTTTTGAGTAAATAACCCCAGAATCGGGATTTGAAGTTTCCAATAGGTTCGTATGATGAATTCGGACTTGGGCGTATATTCGGGTCAAGTATAGGGTGGCCCGAAAATACTTCGGCGCTTATTACGGAAGGTTGGCATTTTGATGGTTTAAGAATTACCTAAGTTTGGAATGAAGTGGATTTTGATGTTATCGACAGCCGTTTGGGATTCTGAGCCTGGAAATAATTCCGTATGGTGATTTTGGTCTTAGGAGCATGTACGGATTGTGATTTAGATGTCCGTAGCGGAATTAGGCTTGAAATGGCGAAAGTTGAATTTTTGAAAAAGATTGACCAGGAGTGTACTTTTTGATATCGGGGTTGGATTCCGATTTCGAAAGTTGGAGTAGGTCTGTAGTGTCATTTGTGACTTATGTGCAAAATTTGGGGTCAATCGAATGTGATTTGATAGGTTTCGGTGTCAGTTGTAGAAATTGGAAGTTTCAAAGTTCATTAGGCTTGAATCTATGTGCGATTCGTGTTTTGATGTTGTTTGAGGTTATTTGAGAGTTTGACTAAGTTCGTATTGTGTTTTAGGACCCGTTGATATTCTTGGTTGAGGTCCCGGGGGCCTCGGGTTGATTTCGAATGATTGTCGGAACAAGGTTTGAAGTTGAAGAGTTGCTGAAGATTTGCAACTGCTGGTGTAAATGCATCTGCGGAGTGGGCACCGCAGGTGCGAGCCCGCAGAAGTGAGAAGAGGGCCGCAGAAGCGGGAAAGGAGGAGGTGAGCAGAGGTCGCAGGTGCAAGGTTATTTTCCGCACCTGCGTGGACGTATATGCGACGTTAAGGGCGCAAGAGCGGAATGCTCGCAGATGCGATGGTGAATTCCGCACCTACGATTGCGCAGATGCAGGGAAAGGGTCGCAGAAGTGGAGGCATGTTGGGTAAGTGAATTCCGCAGGAGCGGTGGTTTAATCCCAGAAGCGGGTCTGCAGGTGCGGATAATTGGCCGCCGAAGCAAAACTTGGCAAATTATTAAGGGGTCAAACTTGGTCTTTTTTCCCACTTCGTTTTGGATTTTTGGAGCTTGGTTCTTGGGTGATTTTGATGAGTTTTCATCATGTAACATAAGGTAACTAATTTCCCACATATTGTGAGTTAAATACAAGATTTATATATAGATTTGGACATGAGAATTTGTACAAATTTGGGATTTTGAAGAAAAACCTAGAAATTGGTATTTTTGAATTTTGAGCATGAATTTGGACATGGAATTGGGAATAAATCATATATTTGAGTTCGTAGTGTTATGGGTAATGATTATCTTCGGAAAATTTTCGGAATACGGGCACGTTGGCCCGAGGGTGACTTTATCAATTTTCCGAGCGAAGTTGGAAATTGTTATAAATTGATTTATTATGAGTATTAGAGTATATGTTCATGGAATTTCACATTTATTTACTTGTTTTGGAGCCACGGGCGCCGGTTTGAGTTGTTAGAACAGTTTTGGAGCCGGTTATGGAATTTTGGAGCAAGGTAAGTCTCTTCTCTAACCTTGTAAGAGGAAATTAACCCCATAGGTGAATTGATTTAATATGTGCTTTTATTTGTGGGGGCTACATACACACGAGGTGACGAGAGTCCGTATGTAGCTACTAATTATGCTTATGTCCGATTAGTCTAGGACCCAAATTATGTTATACTTGCAATGTTTGCACCCTACTTATTAATTTAATTGCTTAAATCATATTAGAACTTGATAAAGGAATTGTAAGGGGTTAAACTTCATTTACTTGAGTTTTGGACGGTCACTTGACCGATAATGAGAATTGGTATTTCTTTGAATATTAGCCTCTTAATAATCTTGAATATGTTGTTTATAAAGTATTTTTTCTTCTCATGGAGCTGGGCGAACGCCTCGGTAGTAGATAGATGCATCTATGGTTCGTGTCGTTTGACCCTCGGCAGTGCACAATTTATATATTTGTATGTTGGATCGGGCCGTACGACCTCGGCATAATTTGCGTAATAATTCTTGGAGTCCAATTATAATTGATATTGTTTCACCGGCTTAAGAGATTAATTTGTTAAATGATGGAGATTAATTTGGTATTCACTATCAGTGAAAGAATTATTTATTTATTTCTTGTTATTGAGTTTTCAGCTGTATTTACATAATCCATGCTTAATTATAATTTCGGTATTTTATCTTTAGCTCATAGTAAGTGTCGAAGTCGACCCCTCGTCACTACTTCTTCGAGGTTAGACTAGATACTTACTGGGTACACGTTGTTTTACGTACTCATGCTACACTTGCTGCACATTTTGTGCAGGTACATATATGTCTAGTGGTCTTGTGGGCGCAAAGGCGCGGTTATTGCGGGGGATATAGGTGAGTTGCATCCCATGTTACGAGTCTGTAGCACACAGAGTCTCCATCGGAGTTATTTACATTCTCCTGTCTAATTTGTATTCCAGACAGATGTTGTATTTTATCATATTTACTAGTTGATGCCCAAGCACTTGTGACACCGGTTTTTGGGGGTTCCTACAGGATGTTTAGTATGGTAGTTCACATAATTATCATTGCTTCACCCTGTAAATTCTATTTCATACTATTTAATTAATAGAAATTATGATCTCAAAATGAATAAAAATGAGTAATTAAGTGGATCAATCATCGTTGGCTTGCCTGATGGCGGCATTAGGCGCCATCACGACCTATAGTGGATTTTGGGTCGTGACATGTGCGGCACTGCAGAAGCAGCTTTCGATCCATAGAAGCAAGTTTGGCCTTGCCCAGCTGGGACCGCAGGAGCGGTCAATGGCGCGCAAAAGCAAACACGCAGGTGCGACTGGCCTTCTGCAGATGCGGTTGCACAGATGCACAAATGGGTTCTGCAGGTGCGAGCCTTTATAGCCTAAGTTGGAACCGCACCTGCGATGGATTTTCCGCAGGTGTAGCATCGCAGGTGCGACCCTATGCCCACAGAAGCGAGGATCGCTGGGCAGAAAAGTGGTCGTCGAGGGTTTGAATTTTATTTTCATATTTTGGACATACAGAGCTCGATTTGTGGCGATATTTCGAGAGGTTTTCAAGGAAATCATTGGGGTAACTGATTCTAACTCGTATTTGACTATATTTCATAAATCTATTGTTATTTTCATCATCTAATTAGTGCTTTGAGTTGGTAATTTGGGGAAATATTGTGAAAACTTCCTTGACTAAATTTTGGGAGTTTTTAAAGGCGATTTGAGGTCCGATTTGACTAATTCTTGTATGATTGGACTCCTTTTCGAATGGGTGTTTGGATTTTGTAATTTTGGTCGGGTTCCGAATCACGGGCCCTGGTTGACATTTTGAGTTAACTTTTTATTTCTTTGTAAAGATCGTAACTTTATTGTTCGAAATAGTTTTGTATAGTTTATATTTATGGTATGAAGTTGTTTTGGCTATATTCGAGCAGTTAGAAGTTGGATAATCGAGGGAAAGTCTTACTAGTGGATTGACTTGGTATGTTTTGAGGTAAGTGTCTTGCCTAACTTTGTGTGGGGGAACTACCCCTTAGGATTGGTGTTGTTTCATGATAATTATGTTGTGTGGAAGCCGTGTACGCAAGGTGATGAGTGTGTACACGGGTTAAATGTGGAAATTACTGATTTTAGCTATCTAGATTCCTTTAATGCCTTAATTGAGTTACCTTGACATGTTATAATCATCATCCTTAGTACATCTTCACATGATTTACTTGTCTTATCTCTTACTTGTTAATTGCCTTTACATGTTTAGTTGAAGTATTGTTTCCTCTATTCCTTATTCATTATTTAACCGTTGAGTTCTTTACTTGTTGTTGAAATTGGTATTTGGTTATAAAGGTCGTGATTTACGATGAGGCAAAGTCAAAAATTTGTGAAATACTATTCTAGCTGAGTTATTCACTTCCGATTGTTATTGTGATACTCTTGTGCATATTGTGGTTGATCCTTGGGCTATTTGTTGTGAAAACACTATTGTTGTTGGTTTCTTGGCAAGTTGTGATAGTGGGCACTTGATGTGCGATTTGTGATACGTTGTGTTATTGATACGCATGTGGTGGTATAAGGTTTTGGGGTTGAAATGCATGCGGTGAGATAAGGTGGGCTTGATACGTGTGTAGCTAGTAGGGGAGCTACTTGAAGCCACACGGTGTGATAATGTAGGCTAAAATGCTGGAAGCTATTTCGGAAAAAATAATTTTCAAAACTAAATGCAAGGCTCCCGCGGTGATATAATGTGATGACCCAAAAGGTCATCTTATGTTTTAGAACTGGAATCTATGCTCTTAAGCCTTAAAAATCTCAATTTTACCCTCCTCCATTTGCGTACGTAGTCTGGGCAGATTTCCAAAAAGCTTTTATGTTGAAAGCTAATGAAAATAAGAATTTTTGCCTTAAAAGTTGATTTTAGTTGACTTCGGTCAATATTTTTGGTAAACGGGCTCGGATTCATGCTTTAACAGTTCCTGTAGGTCCGTATCGAATTATGGGACCTGGGCATATGTCCGGAATCGAATTCGGAGGCCTCTAGCTTGAGTTATAAATTTTTGATGAAAATTAATAGTTTGGAAATTATTTATTTTTAAGAATTGATTGATATTTGGCATTGTTAGTATCGGGTCTGTATTTTGGTTCCGGAGCCCGGTACAGGTTCATTATGATATTTAAGATATATCTGTAAAATTTGGTTAGAAACGGAGTTGATTTGACGTAATTCAGACGTCCAGTTAAAGAAATAGAAATTTTAAAGTGTTCTTGAGAATTTCATTTGATTTGGTGCTAAAGTTAGAGTTCTAGGTGTTAATTTGGCGATTTGATCGCGCGGGAAGGTCTGTATGATATTTTTAGACTTGTGTGTATGTTTGGTTTGGAGCTCCGAGGGCTCAGGTGCCATTCGGGCGATGCGCGAGTTGAGTTCAAACCTCAACAAGGCTGCTGGTGCACCAAATCTGGTGTGCCCGCACCTGCGAGCCTTTGGTCGCAGGTGTGAGCTCGCAGGTGAGAGCGAAAGCCCCGCAGATGCGACCCAGGCCTGGACTTCATTTTTCCGCAGATGCAGACTTTTCTCCGCAGGAGCGGGACCGCAGAAGCGGAACCCTGCCCGCAGGTGCGGCCCCAGTTGGCCCATTCTTTTTCCGCAGAAGCGCATATCCCGTCCGCACATGCGGATGCACAGTTGCGAAGGTCGCTGGGCAGTGAGCATTTATTTCGGACTCCAGCCATTTTTCTTCTTGTTTTCAAAAGGATAGGAGGCCTAGGGCGATTTTTCAAAGACATTTTCTTCCCCAAATCATAGGTAAGTGTTCCTTAACTCGTTTCTTTCAATCTTTTACTTCATTTTACTAGAATTCAACCTAAAAATCTAGAGTTTCATGGTAGAATTAGGGGTTAGGGTAGAAACTAGAGATTTCGGGAATTTGAGGATTTAGACCTCAATTTGAGATCGGATTCCAAAACTAAATACATATTCGGGCTCGGGGGTGAATGAGTAAAAAGATTTTGGTCAGAACCTCGGGTTTTGACCAAGCGGGCTCGGGGTCGATTTTTCGACTTTTTGGAGGAAACAAAAATCGAAAATTTAATTTATGCAATATAATTGATTCCTTTGGCAATATTTAATTTTATTGAGTCATTTTTGAATAGATACGAGTGGTTTGGAGGTGAATTCCAAAGGAAAAGCTGTGATTGAGAATTAAGTGGCCTTCGGAGCGAGCTAAGTATTGTGTCTAACCGTGGCTTGAGGGAATTAGGAACCTTAGATTATTTTCTAAGTGAAATTCATGTGAGCGACGTATATGTGAGGTGACGAGTACTTATGCGCCGCCAATTTACCTGTTTTTCCATGTTTCTTCCGTTTTCTTATATTGTCTCTTCCTATGTCTAAATTCTACATGTTTATATTAGTGTTGTTAAATTGATCGTCATTATCATGTTTACGGATTTTCTGTTGGTAATCGAATATTATTTAAAAGTTGAGATTTATATTGTGGAACCAAATGTTGAAGTAAGGTTTGTACTTGTTATTCTATATCCATGTTATTATTTATGCATTGCATTATGGTAAGGGAGAGTGTTAATGCACGAAGGGTGATGTCGTGCCATGATATGAGAGTTAATGCACGAAGGGTGTTGCCGTGCCATATTGTTAGTGTTAATGCTCGAAGGGTGATGTCGTGCCACATTGTGAGTGTAAAAGTACGAAGGGTGATGTCGTGCCATATTGTGAGTGTAAAAGCACGAAGGGTGATGTCGTGCCATGATATGAGAGTTAATGCACGAAGAGTGATGCCGTGTCGTTTCTATTGATTTTATGGTGAGATTGAGAGTAAAAGCACGAAGGGTGATGCCGTGCATTTTTCCTTACTGTATTCACTATTCCTGTAGATTCTTGGTATGTTGACTGCTCCGGTGATCATTCTGTTGTAGTTCTTTATCTTGTATTTCCCTCAGTATGTTTTCCCTCCCGACATTTCCTGTTTAGTTCTTCATTCCTGTTATTTGCGTATACACTGTTAAATTGTACGGGTTGATTTGTAGGTGCCTTTCCTTAGCCTCGTCACTACTTCATCGAGATTAGGCTCGACACTTACCAGTACATGGGGTCAGTTGTAATGATGCTGCACTCTGCACTTTCTATGCAGATTTTGATACCGGCTCAGGTTGATCGAGATTTGCTATTGGTCCGCTGTCCGGAGACTCAAGGTAGATCTGTCAGCGTTCACAGACCTTGAAGTCTCCGTCTATCTTTTTATGTCCTACTGTTTTCTTTCATTCAGACAGTTATATTTCTTTCAGACTATTACTTGTAGTAAATTCTAGAATGCTCGTGAATTGTGACTCCAGATCCGGGTGGTAGTAATTAATACAGTTTTATAAAATTTCGCACCTCTTATATTTCATCTTAGTTAATTATTGTTATTTACTGAATGGAAATAAGGAATTGGTTTAACGATTTTCTAACGTTGGCTTGCCTAGCAAGTGAAATGTTAGGCGCCATCACGGTCCCGTCGGTGGGAAATTTCGGGTCGTGACACTAACAATTGACTTCCTTCTCCTCAGATAACCCACACCCACAAGTGGGTCTATCCTATTTCTAGAGGCTATGAAGTTTAGGAACAAGTTTCACTTCTATTCTTCTTTGTAATGCGATTTTACTTCCTCAATGATGATTGAACTCTTCTACTCTTATTCTCTCGCAGATGGCGAGAACACATACCGCTTCCTCAGCTGAGCAGCAGCCAGAGCCTCCAGTGATAGCTCCTACGCGGGGCAAAGGTCGAGGCCGAGGCCGTGCCAGAGGTCGAGGCCGAGGCCGTGCCAGAGGCCGAGGCAGGGGCAGGGGCAGGGGTCAGCCTAGAGCCCGAGCAACAGTCCCAGCAGTGGAGCCTCAGATAGAGATTGACGAGGAGGTTCCAGCCCAGACTGTTCCTGTCGGACCAGCTCAGGTTCCGGAGGGGTTCATTGCTACCCCAGTACTTTAGGAGGCTTTGGTCCGTTTGGTGGGCATTATGGAAAGTGTGGCCCAAATTGGCGCATTTCCTATAGCACCTGCAGTCTCTCAGGCTGGAGGAGGAGCCCAGACTCCTACCACTCCCGCTCCGGAGCAGATAGCTCCCCAGTATCAAGCTCCAGCAGCTTAGCCAATCGGATTAGTTCAGCTGGTTATTGCGGCACAGGTCGGAGATGGGCCAGCTATGTCTTCTAAGGCTTTATGGAGATTGGATAAGTTTACCAAGCTCTTTCCTATTCACTTCAGTGGTGCTCCTTTAGAGGACCCCCAGGAGTATCTTGACAGTTGTCACGAGGTTCTACGGAACATGGGTATAGTGGAGACTAATGGGGTCGATTTTGCTACATTTCAGATGATTGGTTCCGCCAAGAAATGGTGGAGAGATTACTTGTTGACTAGACCAGCTGGGTCGCCTGCTCTTACTTGGGACCCGTTCTCTTAGCTCTTCATAGAGAAGTTTCTGCCTATCACATTGAGAAAGGAGCGTCGCCGTTAATTTGAGCGTCTCCAGCAGGGCAGTATGACTGTTACTCAGTATGAGACCCGTTTTGTGGATTTGGCCCGTCATGCCATTCTTCTGCTTCCCACCGAGAGAGAGAGAGGGTGAGGAGGTTTATTGATAGACTTGCTCAGCCTATCAGATTATAGATGGCTAAGGAGACTTGGAGTGAGATTTCTTTTCAGGCGGCTGCTAATGTCGTCAGACTAGTTGAGATGGTTCTTACTCAGGGAGGTCAGGGGTCTGACAAGAGGCCTCGTCATTCCGGTGAGTTCAGCGGTGCCTCATCTAGAGGCATGAGTACTTTTGGTAGAGTCCATCCTCCCAGTCCGTTTCATTCAGCGCTCCAGGTATCCCATGGTGCCTCAGGTGGTCGTGGCCCTCAGATGCATTATTCTGACCAGCTAGCCTACAGTGCACCACCAGCTCCTATTAGTGCACCTCCACTCCAGAGTTATCAGGGTGGTTATTCAGGTCGATAGGGTCAGTTTCAGGGTCAGCAGTCACATCAGCCGAGGTTATGTTATACTTGTGGTGATCTGAGGCACACTGCTAGATTTTGCCCTCGGGCAACGGGCTGCTCACAGCATCAGAATTCTTGTGCCATGGTTCCGGCACCAGTTGCTGCACCACCTGCTCAGCCAGCCAGAGGCAGGGGGCAGGCAGCCAGAGGTAGAGGCCAGACTGTTAGAGATAGAGATCAGGCCGTTAGAGGACCAGCCAGTTAGAGGTCGTCCCAGGGACGTAGTTCAGGGTGGTGGGACCCAGCCCCGGTGTTATGCTTTCCCAGCCAGGCCTGAGGCTGAGTCATCTGACGCTGTTATCACAGGTACTGTTTCTGTTTGCAGTAGAGATGCTTCAGTTCTATTTGATCCGGGATCTACTTACTCTTATGTGTCATCCTATTTTGCTTCTTATTTTGTTGTGCCCCGTGATTCTTTGAGTGCTCCTGTGTATGTGTCCACTCCAGTGGGAGATGCTATTGTTGTAGATCGTGTGTTATCGTTCGTGTGTGGTCACCATTGGGAGTCTTGAGACTCGTGTAGATCTTCTACTTCTCGACATGGTTGATTTTGATGTCATACTAGGTATGGATTGGCTGGCACCTTATCATGCTATATAAGATTGTCACGCCAAGACGGTGACCTTAGCCTTGCAGGGGTTGCCTCGATTAGAGTGGAGAGGGAATCTTGGCCATTCTGCCAGCAGGGTTATCTCTTATGTGAAGGGTCGGCATATGGTAGAAGGGGTGTCTAGTTTATTTGGCTTATGTCTGCGATTCTAGTGCGGAGGTTCCTTCCATAGATTCGGTGCCGGTTGTTCGTGAGGTTCCAGAGGTATTTCCTGCAAACCTGTCGGGGTGGCAGACTTGTCGGGGATGCCACCCGACAGGGATATTGATTTCTGTATTGATTTAGATCCGGGCACTCAGCCTATTTCCATTCCGCCATATCACATGGCCCCGCTAAAGTTGAAAGAATTGAAGGAGTAGTTGCAAGATTTGCTGGATAAGGGCTTCATTAGACCTAATGTCTCGCCCTGGGGTGCACATGTGTTGTTTGTGAAGAAGAAAGATGGATCGATGAGGATGTGTATAGATTATCGGCAGTTGAACAAAGTCACCACCAAGAACAAATATCCATTGCCGAGGATTGATGATTTATTTGATCAACTTCAGGGTGCCAAGGTGTTTTCAAAGATTGTTTTGAGATCTAGCTACCATCAGTTGAGGATTAGGGCATCTGATGTTCCTAAAACAGCTTTTCGGACTCGGTATGGGAATTATGAATTTCTAGTGATATCATTTGGGCTGACAAATGCCCCAGTAGCATTCATGGATTTGATGAACCGGGTGTTCAAACCCTACTTGGATTCCTTTGTGGTTGTGTTTATTGATGATATCTTGATCTACTCCCACAGCCGAGAGGAGCATGAGCAGCACCTTCGGATCATTCTTTAGACTCTGAAAGACAGCCAGTTATATGCTAAGTTCTCAAAATGCGAGTTTTGGTTGAGTTCAGTTGCTTTCTTGGGTCACGTTGTATCAGCAGAGGGTATTCAGGTGGATCCTAAGAAGATTAAGGCAGTCCAGAATTGGCCTAGACCCACATCAGCTATAGAGATCCGTAGTTTCCTGGGTTTGGCAAGTTATTACCATCGATTTGTGGTGGGGTTTTCATCCATAGCATCCCCGTAGACCAGATTGACCCAGAAGGGTGCCCCGTTCAGGTGGTCAGACGAGTGTGAAGCGAGCTTTTAGAAGCTCAAGATAGCTTTGACTACGGCACCGGTATTGGTGTTACCCACAGGTTTAGGATCTTATACAGTATATTGTGACGCATCTCGTATTAGTCTAGGTGCGGTATTGATACAGGGTGGCAAGGTTATTGCATATGCTTCACGGCAGCTGAAGGTTCACGAGAAGAATTACCCTGTTCATGATCTAGAACTAGCAGCCATTGTTCATGCGCTAAAGATTTGGAGGAACTATCTTTACGGCGTGCCAAGTGAGGTATTCACTGATCATCGGAGCTTGCAGTATTTGTTCAAGTAGAAGGAACTCAATTTGAGGCAGAGGAGGTAGCTGGAGCTATTGAAAGACTATGATATCACCATATTCTATCATCCCGGGAAGGCCAATGTGGTGGTCGATGCTTTGAGTAGAACGTCAGTCAGTATGGGTAGCCTTGAATATATTCCAATTGGTAAGAGACCGCTTGTATTGGATGTTCAGGCCTTGGCCAACCAGTTCGTGAGGTTAGATGTTTCTGGGCCCAGCCATGTTCTAGCTTGTACAATTGCCTGATCTTCTTTATTTGAGTGCATTAGAGATTGGCAGGATGACGATCCTCATTTACTTGTCCTTAGAGACACAGTGCGGCACGGTGGTGCCAAGCAGGTTACTGTTGGAGATGACGGAGTTTTGAGGATGCAGGGTCGTATTTTTGTGCCTAATGTGTATGGACTTCGTGATTTGATCCTTAAGGAGTCCCACAGTTCCCGATATTCTATTCATTCGGGTGCCGCAAAGATGTATCAGGACTTGAGGCAGAATTATTGGTGGAGGCGAATGAAGGACATAGTTTCCTATGTAGCTCGGTGCCTAAATTGCCAGTAGGTAAAGTATGAGCATCAGAGACCTGGTGGTTTACTTCAGAGGTTAGATATTCCTGAGTGGAAGTGGGAGCGTATCACTATGGACTTTGTTGTTGGACTCCCACGGACTCAGAGAAAGTTCGATGCAGTTTGGGTCATTGTGGACAGGCTGACTAAGTCAGCGCATTTCATTCCTGTGGTAGTTACCTATTCCTCGGAGCGGTTGCCAGAGATTTTTATTCGTGAGATCGTCCGTCTTCATGGTGTGCCCATGTCTATCATTTCTGATCGAGGTATGCAGTTTACCTCGCACTTTTGGAGGGCAGTTCAGCGTGAGTTGGGTACGTGGTTGAGTTGAGCACAACATTTCATCCTCATATGGACGGGCAGTCCAAGCGTACTGTTCAGATCTTGGAGGATATGCTCCGCGCCTGTGTTATTGACTTTGATGGTTCTTGGGATCAGTTTTTGCCGTTAGCAGAGTTTGCCTACAATAACATCTACCAGTCGAGCATTCAGATGGCTCCTTATGAGGAATTATATGGTAGACGGTATAGGTCGCCACTTGGGTGGTTCGAGCCAGGGGAGGCTCGGTTATTGGGTATAGATTTAGTTCAGGAGGCCTTAGATAAGGTCAAGATTATTCAAGATCGGCTTCGCACAGCTCAGTCCAGGCAGAAGAGTTATACCGACCGTAGAGTTCGCGATGTTGCATTCATGGTCGGAGAGAGAATGTTACTTGGGTATCACCCATGAAGGGTGTAATGAGGTTCGGAAAGAATGGCAAGTTGAGCCCTAGGTATATCGGACCTTTTGAGATTCTGGAGAGAGTGGGAGAGGTGGCTTACAGGCTTGCGTTTCCACCCAATTTAGCAGCTGTTCATCCGGTATTCCATGTGTCCATGCTTTGAAAGTATCACGGTGATCCGTCCCATGTATTAGATTTCAGTTCTGTCCAATTGGACAAGAATTTGACTTACGAGGAGGAGCTGGTGGCAATTCTAGCCCGGCAAGTCCGCCAGTTCAGATCAAAGAGTTACCCTTCAGTTCGAGTGCAGTGGAGCAGTCAGCCTATTGAGGCAGCTACTTGGGAGTCCGAGTCCGATATGCGGAGTAGATATCCCCACCTTTTCACCATCCCAGGTACTTTTCTATGTTCGTTCGAGGACGAACGATTGTTTTAGAGGTGGAGAATGTGATGATTCAAAAGGTCATCTTATGTTTTAGAACTCAAATTTGCGCTCTTATGCCTTAAAAATCTCATTTTTACACTCATCGATTTGTGTGCACAGTCCGGGCAGGTTTCTGGAAAGCTTTTATGTTGAAAGCTAATGAAAATAAGAATTTTTGCCTTAAAAGTTGATTTTAGTTGACTTCGGTCAACATTTTTGGTAAATGGGCTCGGATTCGTGCTTTATCGATCCCGATAGGTCCGTATCGTATTATGGGACCTGAGCATATGCCAGGAATCAAATTCGGAGGTCCCTAGCTTGAGTTATGAATTTTTGATGAAAATTAATAATTTAGAAATTATTTATTTTTAAGAATTGATTGATATTTGGCATTGTTAGTATCGGGTCCATATTTTGGTTCTGGAGCCCGGTACAGGTTCATTATGATATTTAAGACATGTATGTGAAATTTGGTGAGAAACGGAGTTGATTTGACGTGATTCGGACGTCCAGTTGAGAAAATAGAAAATTTAATGTGTTCTTGAGAATTTCATTTGATTTGGTACTAAATTTAGAGTTCTAGGTGTTATTTTGGCGATTTGATCGCGCGAGCAGGTCCGTATGATGTTTTTAGACTTGCGTGTATGTTTGGTTTGGAGCCCCGAGGGCTCGGGTGCCATTTGGGCGATGCGCGAGTTGAGTTCAAACCTCAACAAGGCTGCCGGTGCACCAAATCTGGTGTGCCCGCACCTGCGAGCCTTTGGTCGCAGGTGCGAGCGAAAGCCCCGCAGATGCGACCCAGGCCTGGACTTCGTTTTTCCTCAGATGCGGACTTTTCTCCGCAAGAGCAGGACCACAGAAGCGGAACCCTGTCCACAGGTGCGGCCCCAGTTGGCCCAGTCTTTCTCCGCAGAAGCGCATATCCCGTCCGCACATGCGGATGCGCAGGTGCGAAGGTCGTTGGGCAGTGAGCATTTATTTCGGACTCCAGCCATTTTTCTTCTTGTTTTCAAAAGGATAGGAGGCCTAGGGCGATTTTTCAAAGATATTTTCTTCCCCATATCATAGGTAAGTATTCCTTAACTCGTTTCTTTCAATCTTTTAATTCATTTAACTAGAATTCAACCTAAAAATCTAGAGTTTCATGGTAGAATTAAGGGTTAGGGTAGAAACTAGGGATTTCAAGAATTTGGGGATTTAGACCTCAATTTGAGGTCAAATTCCAAAACTAATTACATATTCGGGCTCAGGGATGAATGGGTAAAAAATTTTTGGTCCGAACCTCGGGTTTCGACCAAACGGGCCCAGGGTCGATTTTTTGACTTTTTGGAGGAAAAAAATTGGAAATTTTAATTTATGCAATATTATTGATTCCTTTAGCAATATTTGATTTTATTGAGTCATTTTTGATAGCTACGAGTGGTTTGGGGGTGAATTCCAAAGGAAAAAATGTGATTGAGAATTAAGTGGCCTTCGGAGCGAGGTAAGTGTTGTGTCTAACCCTGACTTGAGGGAATTAGGAACCTTAGATTATTTTCTAAGTGAAATTCATGTGAGCGGCGTATATGTGAGGTGACGAGTACTTATGCGCCGCCAATTTACCTATTTTTTCATGTTTCTTCCGTTTTCTTTTATTGTATCTTCCTATGCCTAATTGCTACATGTTTATATTAGTGTTGTTAAATCGATCGTCATTATCATGTTTACGGATTTTCTGTTGGTAATCGAATATTTATTTAAAAGTTGAGATTTATATTGCGGAACCAAATGTTGAAGTAAGGTTTGTACTTGTTATTCTATCTCCCTGTCATTATTTATGCATTGCATTATGGTAAGGGGGAGTGTTAATGCACGAAGGGTGATGTCGTGCCATGATATGAGAGTTAATGCACGAAGGGTGATGCCGTGCCATATTGTTAGTGTTAATGCATGAAGGGTGATGCCGTGCCACATTGTGAGTGTAAAAGCACGAAGGGTGATGACGTGCCATATTGTGAGTGTAAAAGCACGAAGGATGATGTCGTGCCATGATATGAGAGTTAATGCATGAAGGGTGATGTCGTGCCGTTTCTATTAATTTTATGGTGAGATTGAGAGTAAAAGCACGAAGGGTGATATCGTGCATTTTTCCTTACTGTATTCACTATTCCGGTTGATTCATGGTATATTGACTTCTCCGGTGATCATTCTGTTGTAGTTCTTTATCTTATATTCCCCTCAGTATGTTTCCCCTCCCGACATTTCCTGTTTAGTTCTTCATTCCTATTATTTGTGTATACACTATTAAATTGTACATGTTGATTTGTAGGTGCCTTGCCTTAGCCTCGTCACTACTTCGTCGAGGTTAGGCTCGACACTTACCAGTACATGGGGTCGGTTGTACTGATGCTGCACTCTGCACTTTCTGTGCAGATTTTGATACCGGCTCAGGTTGATCGAGATTTGCTATTGGTCCGCTGTCCGGAGACTCAAGGTAGATCTGCCAGCGTTCACAGACCTTGAAGTCTCCGTCTATCTTTTTATGTCCTACTATTGTCTTTCATTCAGACAATTGTATTTCTTTCAGACTATTACTTGTAGTAAATTCTAGAATGCTCGTGAATTGTGACTCTAGATCTAGGTGGTAGTAATTAATACAGTTTTAAAAAATTTCGCACCTCTTATATTTCATCTTAGTTAATTATTGTTATTTACTGAATGAAAATAATGAATTGGTTTAACGATTTTCTAACGTTGGCTTTCCTAGCAAGTGAAATTGTTAGGCGCCATCACGGTCCCGTCGGTGAGAAATTTTGGGTCGCTACATATAAGGAAAGATTGTGAATTGTTTTATGATTTGAGACTACGAGATGGTACCTCGTTAGTGACTCTTGTTGATACTTCTCTATTACTTCACTTGTGTTTGGTTGCTTTATTTTCCTTGGCATAACATCTTCCTTGTTTCCTCCGTGATGCATTATTTGCCTTAGTTCAGTGTAGTTAGTCTTGGTACATTTCTTACTTGATTTATTTCCAATGTTATTATTATTACACTGTTAAGTACTCATTCTGTTTCTTATTTATTCCAGTAGGGCCTTGACCTCACCTCGCCACTACTCTACCGAGGTTAGGCTTGGCACTTACTGGGTACTGTTGTTGTGTACTCATGCTACGCTTCTGTACATTATTTTGTGCAGATCCAGGTACCTCATACCAGTCCAGGCACTAGTGAGACGAGTTCAGCTTTGGAGACTTCAAGGTATACCTGTCGCAGGCCTCAGAGTCCCCCTCTATCTAGTTTATTTCATTTCTTTCCTTTTGTAGACACATCATTGTATATAAATGATCGATGCTTATTCGTAGAGCTTGTGACTTGTTATTACCAGGTTTTGGGAAGTTGTATATGCTAAGTTGCAGAGTTTATTTTATACTAGTTGTTGAGGTATTGAGACTTTAATTATTATTATTTCTATTATATTCTGCATGAATATTAGGCTTACTTAGTCTTAGAGACTAGGTGCCATCACGACATCCTACGGAGAAATATTGGGGTCGTGACAAGTTGGTATCACAGCCCTAGGTTCATAGGTGTTATGAATCACAAGTAGGTTTAGTAGAGTCTTGCGGATTGGTACGGAGATGTCTGGATTTATCTTCGGGAGGCAACGGAAACTGTTAGGAAAAGTTTTACTTCTTTGATTGCTTATCGTACGAATTTGTTAACTTCAAAATTCTAAATCTCTCTCTTTTTGTGCTCTCACATATGGTGAGGACACGTACAGCTGGATCTGATGATCAAACACTCGCACCTCCTGCTAGAGCTGTGAGTGGCCGAGGACGGGCACCTGGTGCAGCCAGAGCACCTGCCTGAGCTGCTATAGTGGAGCCACCAGTAGCTCTAGTTGGAGGGCAGGCACTTGAGACGCATATTACTATCAATGCACTTCCAGAGACTCCGCCGCCCGTACCCTAGAGCAACATGTCCAGGTTGACCAGGTACTAGAGGTCATACCAGTGCAGCCAATGGTCCCAGTTCAGCCCGAGGTTAGGGCACCAATATTTGAGGAGGAGCAGATCAGGCTCGATAGGTACAAGAAATACCACCCTCCTACTTTCAGCGGCTTAGCCTCAGAGGATGCACAGGGTTTTTTTGAGGAGTGCCACCATATCCTCCGTAGTATGAGTATTGTGGAGTCGAGTGGGATTGCTTTCACTACATTCCAGCTGAAGGAAGCATCTTATCAGTGGTGGAGAGAGTATAAGTTGGGTTGCCCAGCCGAGGCAACTTCACTCACCAGGGCTCAGTTCTCAGAGATGTTCATGAGAGAGTTTGTTCCCCAGAGTCTTAGGGATGCATGGCGTGTAGAGTTTAAGCAGTTGCGCCAGGATGCTATGATCGTATCAGAGTATGCTATCGGGTACAGCGTGTTGTCCTGACATGCACCATCTTTAGTCTCCACAGTTAGAGAGCGAGTCCGTCGATTTATCGAGGGGTTCAACCACAGTATTAGATTTAGCATGGCTCGAGAATTGGAGATTGATACCCCATACTAGCAGGTTGTGGAGATTGCTCAAAGATTGAAAGGTATGTGGGGCCGGGAGAGAGAGGAGAGGGAGGCCAAGAGGCCTCTAGATTATAGCACATATAGCGGTGCTCATGCCCCAGTTGTAGCCTATCATGGTAGAGGCGATATGAGTCATCCTGTTCATTCAGTACTTCCAACTTCTAGCAGTATTCCGGCCACTCCAGGTCTCAGGTTGTCCATTATGCACCGCCACTGTCTAGTGCTCCTCCTGCACGGGGTGCTTTTAGCAGTCAGTCCAGTCGACCGGGCCTGAGCGAGCTTCAGCAGCCACGTCCTCTGAGAGCTTGTTTTGAGTGTGGTGACACTCTTCATATGATGAGGGATTTCCCTAGACTCAGGAGGGGTGCACCTCCACAGACTACTCAGGATCCACGTATTCCACAGGGTCCTCAGGCTTCTCAGGCCGTGGTTACCACACCAGTTGCCACTCCACAAGCACAGCTAGCTAGAGGTGGAGGTCAGGAGGCTAGAGGTCGCCCTAGAGGTAGAGGCTGGGTCAGATGTTATGCTCTTTCGACTAGGGGGTTGCATATGACTCAGTTATCACAGGTATTGTTCCAGTTTGTCATAGAGATGCTTCAGTCTTATTTCATCTAGGTTCCACTTATTCCTATGTATCATCTTACTTTGCTCCATATTTGGGTATATCCCGTGATTCCTTGAGTTGTCATGTCTATGTGTCCACGTCTGTGCGAGATTCCATTGTTGTTGACTGTAACGACCCAATCGGTCATTTTGCTTCCTTGATCCTTGTTCCCCTAAATAAGACTCCCCGCATGTGCTTTTACGGTTTTATGACTTGCGGGGATGGTTAGTTCAGGATTTAGAAGTGTTCGGGTCGAAATCAGAACACTTGGTTCCTTGATTTGGCTTCAAAAGGCTAAGTTTGACTTTGGTCAATAATTTGACGGTTCCAATAGGCTCGTATGATGATTTTGGACTTGGACGTATATTTGGATCAGGTTTTGGATGACCCGGGAGCGTTTTAAAGTTCTTTAAATTTGGTTTGAAGTAGGATTTGGTGTTATCGAGGTCCAATTGGTATTTTGAGCTTGTGAATAGATCCATATGGTGATTTAAGACTTGCACGCAAAATTTGAAGTCATTCCGAGTAATTTAAGTATGATTCGACGCATTCAGAGTAAGTTGGAAGAACTTGAAGTTCATAAGTTGATTATATTGGTTTTGGCGTATGATTCTTAGGTTTGGTGTTGTTTTTCGTGTTCCGTAGGTTCGAGCAAGTCCGTCTCATGATTTCAAACTTGTTGGTATATTTGGGCGGGGCCACGGGGGCCCCGAATGCCATTCGGACGATGCACGGAGGTCATTTGGCCTTGGTTGAATAGCTGAAGCACACAGCTTCTGGTGCAATCGCACCTGCAGAGGGCCAGCTATAGGTGCGAGCTCGCAGAAGCTAGCCAGAAGCCGCAGATGCGTCCCAGCATAGGCAGCCCAAAAATCGCAGATGCGGACAAGGCGACCGCAGAAGCGGTCAAGGGACCGCAGAAGCGTGGGTGCAGAAGCAAACCTTCATTCCGCAAATGCGGATTTAGGCCAGCTAAGGGAAGACCGCATCCGCTGTGTTTTTTCTGCAGATGCGGCCAAGGAACCGCAGATGCGAAAAACCTGCTGGGCAGAACCTTCATTTAAGCCGGGACTTAAATATTTTGGGCTCATTTATTACATTCCTTGGGCGATTTTTGGAGCTCTTAGAGAGGGGGTTTTCACTAGCTATTTGGAGGTAAGTAATTTGTATCCAATGTGAGTTAAATACATAGATTATGGGTAGATTTTAACATGTAAATTTGTGAAAATTATGGGTTTAGATGAAAAACCTAGGTTTTGATAAAAATGTGATTTAACCAAGAAAATGGTTGTGGGTTTGGGTGAAAATTATATATTTGAATTCGTGAGGTTACGGGTATTTTCGAAAGTTTTCGGAATCCGGGCACGTGGGCCTGGGGGTAAATTTTAGAAATCTTCCAATTTGGGTTAGGTAATTACTCTAATAGTTAAATTATGAACTTCTAAACATGTATTGACTAAATTATATACCATTTGATTAGTTCCGAGTCGTTTGGCACCGAGTTGAGGCTTTAGAACGAATTTGAGGATCGAAAGTGAGATTGAGAACGAGGTAAGTCCCTTGCCTAACTTTGTAAGAGGGAACTCATCCCCTTAGGTGTATTTTGTTGTAAATTATTTGTGTGGGGAGCTACGTACGCACTAGGTGACGAGAGTCCGTGCGTAGCTATGTTACATGTGATGTCCGGGTAGTCTTAGGTTTACATCATGCCTTGTTTGCACTATTATGTGGTTATGCTTGTTAATTTTCATATATGGAACCAAGATTAAGGATTTTGTTTTAGATTTAAAATCCCTAGTTTGGATTTCTTATGTTTGGGAAGAATTAAACAATTGTATAATAACTTTGAGAAATCTATGTTCAGTCGCGTCGCAAGTATTTTCGCGAGCGAAGTAAATTTCTCTACTCTTATGGCAGAGGGTCGTTCTCCTCGGCAGGTTAATATATGCATCTATGGTTCATGTCATTCAACCCTCGGCAGTGCACACAATATATTTCTGAATCAGGTCGTACGATCTCGACATAAATCGTGCGTGATAATACTCAGAGCCTAATTTTACTTGATATTAATTTATGGCTTGAGCAGTTATAATTATTTAAATGATAGGAATTGACTCGAAATTTATTATTAGTGAAAGAATTATTATTCACTGCTTGTTACTAAGTTGTATTAATTGTTTATATAATCCATGCTTATTTATAATTCCTGCATTTTATTGTTAGCCCATAGTAAGTGTCGATGTCGATCCCTCGTCACTACTTCTTCAAGGTTAGACTTGATACTTACTGGGTACATATTGTTTATATACTCACGCTACACTTCTGCACTAACCGTGCAGGTTCTGAGGCAGGTGCATCTGGTAGTTACCCCGGCACACACCCCTGATACTCCGAGACTGAGCGGCGAGCTGCCTTCCGAGCCGTTCTGCAGCACCCGAAGTCTTTCTTTTGTGTTTTTCTTTCTGTCTACTTTATTTCGGACAGTAGCTTAGTTTTTTGTATATTCTACTAGCAGTTCATACACTTGTGATACCAAGTCTTGGCACACACACTAGTAGACTTCATGGTTTTGGGATTATTACTATTGTTATGATTGCACTTAGCTGCTTTCGTCTTATTTATTTAAATTTGCTATTTCATAACCTTTTAATTAAAGGAATTTAATTACTTGGAAACTCATTAAAATGATAGAGGCACAAAGTTTACATCACAATTTTGGAGGACCGTGCAGCGAGAGTTGGGTACTCAGGTTGAGTTGAGCACAGCCTTTCACCCTTAGACGGATGGACAGTCCGAGCGCACTATCCAGATATTAGAGGACATGTTACGCGCTTGTGTCATTGATTTTGGGGGTTCATGGGACAAGTTTCTATCGCTCGCGGAGTTTGCATATTACAACAGTTATCAGTCAAGCATTCAGATGGCTCCATACGAGGCTTTATATGGGAGGCGGTGTAGATCTCCGGTGGGATGGTTTGAGTCGGGTGAGGCTAGGCTCTTGAGGACAGACTTGGTCCAGGATGCATTAGACAAGGTGAAATTTATTTAGGAGCGGTTTCGCATAGAGCAGTCTAGGCAGAAGAGCTATGCTGATAAGAAGGTCTGTTATGTGTCTTCCATGGTCGGGGAGATGGTTCTGCTGAAGGTATTACCCATGAAGGGTGTTATGAGGTTTGGGAGGAGGGGCAAGTTGAGCCCCCGGTTCATTGGGCCTTTTGAGGTACTTCAGAGGATAAGGGAGTTGGCTTACAAGCTTGCCTTGCCACCTAACTTTGTCGAGTGTGCATCCAGTATTTCATGTTTCTATGCTCTGAAAGTATATTGGCGATCCGTCCCATGTTTTGGATTTCAGCACGATTTAGTTGGATGGAGATATGACTTATGATGTGGAGTCGGTGGACATTTTGGAGCAGCAGGTTCAGAAGTTGAGGTCAAAGGATATAACTTCAGTGAAGGCGCAGTGTAGGGGTCAGCCTGTGGAGGAGGCCACTTGGGAGACCGAGCAGGAGATGCAGACCAGATATCCACACCTATTTAAGACATCAGGTATGTTTCTAGACCCGTTCGAGGATGAACATTTGTTTAAGAGAGGGAAGATGTAACGACCCGGCCGGTCGTTTCGAGAGTTATAGCCTCGTTTTCCCTAATTTTGCTTCTTTTGTGCTTTATAACTGTATTATGTCTTAGCTAGATGGTTGGTTCGGATCCTGAGTGGTTTTGTAGTGAATTGAGACATTTAGTCTCTTAATTGGAAGCTTAAGTTGTAAAAGTCGACCGGATGTCAACTTGTGGGAAAACGACCTCGGATTTGAATTTTTATGGTTCTGTTTGCTCCGTTAGGTAATTTTGGACATATGAACGCATCCGGAATATGATTTAGAGGTCCGTAGTGGAATTAGGCTTGAATTGGCGAAAGTTGAAATTTTGGCGATTTTGGCCGGCACTAGAAATTTTGATATCGGGATCGGATTGGATTTCTGGAAGTTGAAATAGGTTCGTGGTGTCATTTTTGACTTGTGTGTAAAATTTGAGGTCAATCAGACGTGATTTGGTAGGTTTCGGTGTCGTTTGGGGAATTTGGAAGTTTAGAAGTTCTTTAGGCTTGAATCCGGGTGTAATTGGTGTTTTGGGGTTGTCTTGAGTTATTCGAAGGTTCGACTAAGTTCGCATGGGGTTATATGACTTGTTGGTATGATCGGTTGAGGTAACGGAGGTTTGGGGTGATTTTGGGTGGTTAACGGCTTGATAGGAGCTAAGGAAATGTAGCTGAAGTTGCTGCTACTGGTGTAACCGCACCTGCGGAGTGGGAACTGTAGGTGCGAGCCCGCAGAAGCAAAGAAGGAGCCGCAGATGCTCCAAGAAGGAGCTAGGCAGGAGCCGCAAGTGCAAAAATTTTCCCGCACCTGCGAGGGTCGCAGATGCGGTCTTGGGGCCGCAGGAGCAAGGTCAGGATTTTAAAGTAAAATCCGCACCTGCGATGGAATTTCCATATGTGCGGCGTCGCAGAAGCTACAAGAGGACCGCATGTGCGATATTTCTGGGCAGAAAAACACCAGCTCGAGGGTTGGACTTTCATTTTCGATTTTTGGACTTGAGAAGCTCGGGAGAGAGGCGATTTTTCGAGGATTTTCAAGGAAAACATTGGGGTAGCTAATTCTAACCCGGATTGGTCTAAATTCTGTGAATCTATGGCTTCCTTCATCACCTAATTAGGGATTTGAGTTGGAAATTTGGGGGTTTAGGGCTTGGGAATTGGAGAGTGAACTTTGGGATTTTAGAGGGGCAATTGAGGTCGGATTTTTATAAATTTGGTATGGTTAGACTCGTGGGTGAATAGGCTTTCAGGTTTTGTGGCTTTCGTCGGGTTTCGAGACGTGAGCCTAGGGGGTCGGGTTGAGCCGATTTCGGATTTTGGGCTATATTTTGATAGTTTTCTTGTGGAATTGATCCTTTTAACCAATATTGATTATCTCGTACTGCTTATGGCTAGATTCGGAGCATTTGGATATTGATTCGAGGGGAAAAGGCATTACGGAGTAGGATTTTTGCGCGTTTGAGGTAAGTAACAGTTTTAAATATGGTTTTGAGTGTATGAAACCCCGAGGATTGGTATAATGTGTGTGTTTGGAGGTGACGCACATGCTAGGTGACGGGCGTGTGAGCGTGCACCGTGAGGGATTGTGACTTGGTCCGTCCAGTGAGACTGTAAAGTCGAATAGCCATTGTTATTACTTGTCTTACCTTGCCTTTGAGCAATTGACTGCCTTTCATGTTAGAAACCATGCTTAGGCCTTATGATATCACTGTTGGGACCCGCAGTAGTCGTATACTTGTTGAATTGACTGCTAATTGCTATCTTGTACTCAATCACAGTTTTACTTGTATGTTATATCTCTGTTCCCTCTCATTTCTTGTTGATACTTGTTGTATTCTCTGTTTGGGCCGATTATTATGATATCCTGTGAGTCCGAGGGGCTGGAGAGGTTAGTGACTGAGATAGGGCCTGAGTGCCGAGCTGTGAACTATGTGAGGGTATATGGATCGGGTTGCACGCCGCAACGAGCTTTATGGTTGTTTATGGATTGTGGATCGGGTTGCACGCCGCAACGAACCTTACAGCTACTTATATGATTGGGTTAGGCTTGCACGCCGCAGTGATATAGCGTTTGGGCTGGAAGGAGCCCCTCCGGAGTCTGTACACCCCCAGTGAGCGCAGGTATCTATTGAGAGTGTGTATTGAGAGCTGAGAGCCGAGAGTATGAGCTGATGAGATAAGTTGAGTGACTGCTGCCTTGAAAGGCTGTACTTGCTTTTATTTATTGTTGCACTTAGTTGCTATCTGATGCTGTTGTGAAATTTCTAGAAGATTCATATCTGTTTTACTTGGGCTCGAACTGATTTGACTTATACCACCGGATTTGAAAGCATGTTCACTCTTTACTGAAAACTTTTGAAATGATCTGTATTATTATAGTTCGTCACTGCTTCTCAGTTCCTTATTTAATTCTGTTATTTTTTGAGTTGGTTGTACTCATGCTATACCCTGCACTTCATGTGTAGATCCAGGTGTGTACGGTTCTGGCAGTCGCTGAGTTCATGCGCGGGCTGATTATCGAAGACTTACGAGGTAGCTGCCGGCGTTCGCAGTCCTTGTTTCTCCTTTCTTATTGTCTTTTCTCTCTTGTATTGGCATTTGGCACAGACTGTAGTAGACTCTGTTTCTAGATTGGTTATTAGATGCTCATAACTTAGTGACACCCCGATGTCAGGCTATTTTTCCGCAGTTATATTTTATTTGGGTTTTACCCCCGTTTTTATGAAAAACTCCGGTTATTTTAAATGTCTTAATTCTTTTCTGTTAAATTTTGAAAGTGTTTTGGGAAGGTCGGCTTGCCTAGTATCATGATAGGCGCCATCACGACGGGTTAGGTTTTGGGTCGTGACATTGCCGCCCTATCATGCTATTTTTGATTGTCACGCCAAGATGGTGACATTGGTTATGCCAGGTTTGCCGCGATTGGAGTGGAAGGGAACATTGAATTATGTTCATAGCAGGGTGGTATCTTTCCTTATGGCACAACGGATGGTTGGGAAGGGGTATTGACGCCCAATTTTGTCCATCCTTACTCGATATTATTCTAATGAGTTACTATTTTATTTAAGTGTCATAGTAATATTTATAGCATATTTTAAGTATCACTACTTTATTTTTTAATTTTATTATATGTTTTTGCTGCATATTTTATCATTTAAATAAATAGCTTTTGGTAATATAAAAAGTTATAATATATTTAAGCATTTGCATAAGGTGCATTTGTTTTAAGGTTTATATCTCACTCATGCATTTTACTAATTATTTATTATATTGATTACTATATTGTTATGGCATTTTTAATTAAAATAGTAGCTCATTATACTTGTCCATTAATTATTTTATTTTATTTTTAAATTCCCAAATAGAATTCCCCGTCAACTTCGTCGTTGGAGAATCCCGTCAAGACTCCTCCATCTTATTTATACATCTTGGTTTCATAATTTTATAATATTTTTTTCTTTCTCTTATTAATTATTTCTTTTTTCTGTACCTGCTAGTTTTCCTCTCCCTCTTTTACAAGATTTTTGCCTAACTACAATTACCATACAAAGCTTTTTTGCACCGTTGCAGATTCTTATACAAGATTCCTAAAGTTTTGCTCTAATGTTTCCTACTATATTTGTTACCCGCAGCACCTTTCCCATACATTTACATAGATTCATCCATTTTTGGGGAGGATTTAATTTGGTAAGAAAATTAGAATCCCCTTTGATTTTTCTGTTGAAATTTGAACGAAATCTTTGCCTCAACTTCTAGCTATAAATAGCACGCTCTTGAACTGATTGGGAGATCACATTCACCACTATTATTCGCCACCCCTATAACACTTTTCAGTGATATACATTATATTCGGTGGCAGCGGCGAAGCCAGAAATTTTCTAGGGTGATAAATTTGAAAGAAGTAAAAAATATTTCCGACAAAGAGTATTCATTATATGTTATGTAACTCTAAAACCTGATATTTTACCTATAGAAGCAGTATAATTTTCCGACAAAGGATGGTCAATTGACCACCCTTAATAAAGTATAGCTTCGCCACTCCTCAGTGGCGTAGTCAGGAATTCCATCAAGGGTGTTCAAACTTTAAACAAGCCAATAATATTTTTGTCAATGAATGGTGTACCAAAATTTTTAGATCAAATTACACAATATTTAGCTAGACAATAATTTCTTTTTAATAGAACAATAATCTTATAAATCAAATTTAAAATAATAAAAAGACAATATTAGAAATTTTACTAATAGAGAGTTGGGGGGACTTGTAGTTTGTAGAGAGCTTTTGTTAAAGGAATTTTTAAAGGGCTTGATTCTAAATTATAAAAACTATTTAAGTACTTTTAAGATTAGTTGTTTATTTCTACCCAAATTTTGAGTCTTAAGAGTTATTTTATTAGAAAATCTTTTAGATTGAAAAAGAACTAAATAGAACACGCATGGTGGTCTCCCTTGTACTACTTGATAATGGCTCTTTCGCAATTTTTGTTCAAATTGCATCTCAAAGATTCTAAGCAAAAGTATAAGTTCCTAACAATAAAAAGCTACAAAAAAGTGAAGTTACTAAGACGTATGAAATAAAGCTATAACTTCCTATAAAGAAGATCGAAGTTATATCTAATCTTTGAACCTTCCCTCAGGGCCGGCTGAGGGGTGAAGCAACTAAAGCATTTGCTTTAGGCCTCACCCTTTTGGGGCCCCAAATTTTACCCATAGTAGACTTAGTTGAATTTGTATTAGGTATTTTATGTACAAAAGGGTACAATTCTTTATTTAAAAAATGATGTAACATTTTAATTGTGATTGTTTTTATCGTTTCAGCAAAAAACTGGCGATGTAAATCTTACCCTAAACCCTTTACGTGTAAATAAATTGAGGAATGGGTTTGCATGAGTATAATTATTTTCTCTTTACCTTTCCTCAATAAAAAAGAAAAAGTAACATTTTAATTTGTGATTGATTATATCATTTCGGCAAAAAAACTGGTAATGTAAATCTTCCCCTGAACCCTTTAGGTGTGAATAAATTGAGGAATGTGTCTGCATGAGTTTCTCTCTTTACTTTTCCTCAACAGAAAATATGTAGTACATTTTATATTCTCTTTCTTGGTTTTTCTAAATAATCAATATCCTTTTATACCTTTCTCATGAGAACATGTAATATATCATTTGTAATAAACTTCTTGAATCATATTTTATTATTTTAAATTTTTAGTTTTGCTCTAGAGTTTGTGTTTTTGATATTTTTACTTCAAAAGTATTTGTTCCCTTTTAATTATTTATTGTAATTTAAATATGTCAACTAAAAAATAATTACATTACTAGAAACATATATGATTTTAGGAATAAATGAATATTAGTACAAATTTAAGAGATCTATTAGTACAAGAGACCAATTCAACTGAATTTTTCAAAGAATAAATTCTTCGTGACCTAGCCAGTGTACTGATGTTGATAAATGGATTGACTATCAGTTAGCAAATTACTAGAAGAAATTCATTATAAAAAAATATTTACAATATTTACCTCTCAAAATGTTAAAAATATAGACTTCAAACAAAAATAAATATTTTTTAATAAGGTCTATCAATAAAGTTCGGCTTTAGGGCACCAAATGTCACGACCCCAAAACCAGCCGTCGTGATGGCGCCTATCGTGGAACTAGGCAAGCCAACTACTCAACCAGATCATCAAGTAAAAACTTTGAAAATAAAACGGAAGCAGTTAATATTTAAGAAAAACATTTAAAAACCGAAATAAAACCACAACGCAATACAAATCTCTCCCAAAACTCATGGTGACACCGAGTACATGGGCATCTACACAAGTATATAGTCTACTACAACGTGTGAGGAAATAAGAACTGAAATACAGATAAAGAAAATGAAGGAGAGTTAAGGCCTGCGAATGCCATGCATCTACCTCGATAATCTCCGAGATCTCGACTCCTCACTCAGCAGTCCCCGTAACCAGAAGTACATGGATCTGCACATGAAGTGCAGGGTGTAGCGTGAGTACAACCAACTTAGTAAGTAACAAACCCAAACTGTGGGCTGAAAGTACTGACGAACTCAACCGGTACAGTTAAATATAGAAAATAACAGTGCAAAAATGTAGACATACTTTCAACTTCGATAGATATCTTAAAACAGTAAAATGGATCAAATATGAATGATGTGAAGAATATAACTCCTGTACTTCTATCATTCCAATTCACATGCTGTATGTGATGCACCATGATGACAGCGTCATGTGCTCACACTCTCAAATGATCAATCACTCGGTACTATATATGGCCCAAAAGGCCTAAGGAAGATCCATCCCGGAATACATACATCACTGACCATCAGTCATCCAGTACCGAGTAGGGCAAATTCAGCCCGTAGAGAAGATCTATCTCCAGGTATAAAATGCTTCGGACAAGATCTATGTCCAGGGAAGATCCATCCCTCAATAATATCAACCACGCTCACTGGGGGTGTGTGTAGACTCCGGAGGGGCTCATTCAGCCCAAGCGCTATCATAAATCAGTATAACTGTTGCGGCGTGCAGCTCGATCCCATAAATGTCTCTTATAATCAAGCACTCGGCCTCACCCAGTCATCAATCTCTCCAGTCTCTCTCTCATAGGCTCACAGTGTCATGATACTAGCCCGAAACAATGATATGATGCATCGATAAATAACAACAGAGACTGAGATAAGATTTGAAATGAATGAATATAACTGAGTACAAAATCTCAATAAAGTCAGTAAGAAAATAGCATGAAACGACCACTATGGGTCCCAACAGTACCAGCAGAAAGCCTAAACATAATATCTAGCATGAGTGACAACTCAATTACTTTATCACATGATGAAAACACGGATATCAACAAGATATGACAACTATACAGTGTCGTGGAGTCAACTAGGTCACAATTCTCACGGTGCACGCCCGTCACTTGGCATGTGTGTCACCTCAATACCAATCACATATACATAATTCGGGGTTTCGAAAGCTGAGAACCAAGTTTGAAAGTGTTACTTACCTCAATCTGGCTAAAATCTACTCCAAAATGCCCTTGCTCCTCAAATCGGTCTCCAAATGTCCCGAATCTAGCCATAAGCAGTATAATACAATCAATATAGGCTAAAGGAATCAATTCCATAAGAAAAATAAGAAATTATAGCCAAAATCCAAAATCGGCCCAAACCCGGCCCCCGGGCCCACATCTCGAAATCCGACAAAAGTCACAAAATCCAAAAGCCCATTCACTCATGAGTTTAACCATACATAATTTACCAAAATCCGACACCAAATGGTCATTCAAATCCCCAAAGTTCACCCTCTAAATTCCTAGTCTCAAACCCCCAAATTACACCTCAACAACACATCATCTAGGTGAAAAATATGTAGGAAAACATAATTATTGAAGAAAAATGGACACAAGGATCTTACCTCAAGAATTTCACTTGAAAAGCCCTCTCAAAATCTCCAAAATACGAGCTAAAAATGATGAAATGAAGCCAAGCATCGCGAAGTCTCGCATTTATAGGCTCTGCCAAGGCCTTCCGCACCTGCGGCAACTTGGCCGCTTCTGCAGTCTCGCAGGTGCGCCCCAGAGCCCGCTTCTGCGCAAACCACATATGCAGAACAACCCTCGCACATGTGCCATTTTCCGCATTTGCGCCCAACGTCCGCTTCTACACACGCATGTCCGCATCTGCGGCCTCTGACCAAAGTCTCCCTGGCCGCTTCTGCGGTCCTCTTTCTCGCTTCTGCGAGCTCGCATCTGCGGTCCCCAATCCGCAGATGCGATTACACCAGCAGTTGCAAACCTTCAGCAATTCTTCAACTTCGTACCTTGATCCGTTAACCACCCGAAATCAACCCGAGGCCCCCGGGACCTCAACCAAACATACCAACAAGTCTTATATCCCAATACGAACTTAGTTGAACCCTCAAATCACCTTAAACAACGTCAAAAACACGAATTACGCACGAATTCAAGCCTAATGAATATTAAAATTTCCAAATTCTACAAACGATGCTAAAACCTATCAAATCACGTCTGATTGGCCTCAAATTTTTCACACAAGTCATAAATGACCCCACGAATCTATTGCAACTTCCGGAATCGGACCCCGATATAAAAAGTTAACCCCCCAGTCAAACTTTTCAAAAATTCGACTTTCGCCATTTCAAGCCTTATTCCACTACGGACCTCCAAATAATTTTCGGACACGCTCCTAAGTCCTAAATCACCATACGGAGCTACTGGAATTATCAGAATTCAATTTCAAGGTCGTTTACATATAGATCAATAGCCGGTCAACCTTTTCAACTTAAGCTTTCCATTCTGAGACTATGTGTCTCAATTCATTCTGAAATCTCTCCGGAGCCGAACTAACTAACCCGATAGGTCATATGACAGCTATTGGATGCTCGACTCCTGGAACGATCGGCTGGTTCGTTACATCCTCCCCTTCTTAAACAAATGTTCGTCCTCAAACGGGTCTAGAAACATACCTGGAGTCTCAAATGGGTGTGGATATCTGCTCCGCATCTCCCGCTCGGTCTCCCAAGTAGCCTTCTCCACGGGCTGACCTCTCCAGTGCACCTTCACTGAAGCTATATCCTTAGACCTCAACTTTCGAATATGCCGATCCAAAATGGCCACTGGCTCCACATCATAAGTCAAATCACCATCCAACTGAACCGTGCTAAAATCCAACACATGAGACGGATCGTTGATATACTTCCGGAGCATAGAAACATGAAATATTAGATGCACACTCGATAAGCTAGGTGGCAAGGCAAGCTTGTAAGCCACCTCCCAAATCCTATGAAGTACCTCAAAAGTCCCAATGAACCGAGGGATCAACTTGCACTTTTTCCCGAACCTCATAACACCCTTCATGGATGTCACCTTCAACAGAACCTTCTCCCCAACCATGTAAGACACATCACGGACCTTCCCATCGGCATAGCTCTTCTATCTTGACTGCGCCGTGTAAAGCCGCTCCTGAATCAATTTAACCTTGTCCAATGCATCTTGAACCAAGTCTTTACCCAAAAAAAGAGCCTCATCGGGCTCAAACCAACCCACCGGAGATCTACACCGCCTCCCATACAAAGCCTCATACGGGACCATCTGGATGCTTGACTGATAAATGTTGTTGTAAGCAAACTCTGCGAGTGGCAGTAACTGGTCCCAAGAACCCCCAAAATCAATGACACAAGCGTGTAGCATGTCCTCTAATATATGAATAGTGCGCTCGGACTGTCCGTCCGTCTGAGGGTGAAATGATGTGCGCAACTCAACATGGGTGCCCAACTCTCGCTGCACGGCTCTCTAAAACTGAAATGTAAATTGTTTGCCACTATATGAAATGATGGAAACTGGTACACCGTGAAGGCGAAAAATCTCTCGGATGTAAATCTCAGCCAACTGCTCCAAAGAATAGGTAGTACCAACTGGAATGAAGTGCGCGGACTTGGTCAGCCGATCCACAATCACCCAAATAGCATTAACTACCTCGAAGTCTGTGGGAGTCCAACAACAAAGTCCACGGTGATCCGCTCCCACTTCCACTCTGGAATCTCTAACCTCTTAAGCAATCCACCAAGTCTCTGATGCTCATACTTCACCTGATGATAGTTAAGGCACTAAGCTACAAACCCTACTATATCCTTCTTCATTCTCTTCCACCAATAGTGCTGCCTCAAGTCCTGAAACATCTTCGTGGCACCCGGATGAATGGAAAACCGTGAACTGTGGGTCTCCTCAAGAATCAACTCACGTAGCCCATCCATATTGGGCACACAAATTCGACCCTGCATACTCAATACCCCCATCATCCCCAATAGTCACATCTCTGGCATCAGCGTGTCCTTAAGGACAAGCAAATGGGGATCGTCATACTGGCGCTCTCTGATGCGATCATATAAGGAAGACCTAGAAACCACACAATCTAGAACTCGACCGGGCTCTGAAATATCCAATCTCACGAACTGGTTGGCCAAAGCCTGAACATCAACTGCAAGAGGTCTCTCCCCAATAGGAATGAATGCAAGACTACCCATACTCACCGCCTTGCTACTCAAGGAATCAGCCACCACATTGGCCTTCTCAGGATGATACATAATGGTGATATCATAGTCTTTTAGAAACTCCAACCATCTCCGCTGTCTCAAATTTAGATCCTTTTGTTTGAACAAGTTCTGGAGACTCCTATGATCCGCAAACACCTCACAAGATACACCGTAGAGCTAATGCCTCTAAATCTTCAATGCATGAACGATGGTAGCTAACTCCAAATCATAAACAGGGTAGTTTTTCTCATGAGGCTTCAACTGGCACGAAGCATAAGAAATCACTCTACCCCCCTGTATCATCACACACCCAATGCCGATCCGAGAAGCATCATAATACACTGTATAAGAACCTGAAGCTGATGGCAAAACTAGAACTGGAGTTGTGGTCAAAGCAGTCTTGAGCTTCTGAAAGCTCTCCTCACACTCATCCGACCACCTAAAAGGAGAACTCTTTTAGGTTAGTTTGGTCAAGGGCGATGCAATAGACGAGAAACCCTCCAAAAAGAGACGATAATAACCGGCCAAGCCGAGAAAGCTCCGAATCTCCGTAGCTGAGAACGGCCTGGACCAACTCTAAACCTCCTCTATCTTCTTCGGATCCACTTGAATACCCTCATTGGACACCACGTGCCCCAAGAATGACACTAAACTAAGCCAAAACTCATACTTTGAGAACTTAGCATAAAGTTTCTCCTCCCTCAACCGTTGCAACACAATCCTCAAAATGCTGGGCATGCTCCTACTGGCTACGAGAGTACACCAGGATGTCATCAATGAATACTATGACAAATGAGTCAAGATAAGGCTGAAATACACTGTTCATCAGATGCAAAAACATTGTTGGGGTGTTGGTCAGCCCAAAAGACATCACAAGAAACTCATAATGACCATAACGGGTCTTGAATGCTGTCTTTAAAATATCTGATTCCCGATTCTTCAATTGGTGATACCCAGACCTCAAATCAATCTTGGAAAACACCGTCTCTCCTTGAAGCTGGTCAAACAAATCATCAATGTGTGGCAAAGGATACTTGTTCTTGATTGTAACTTTGTTCAACGGCCTGTAATCAATGCACATTCTCATAGTACCATCTGTCTTCTTCACAAACAACATCGGTGCACCCCAAGGTGACACACTAGGCCTAATAAATCCCTTATCAAGGAGTTCCTGTAGCCTCTCCTTCAATTCCTTCAACTCAGCTGGTCCCATGCGATATGGTAGAATAGAAATGGGCTCAGTGCCCGACACCAAGTCAATACCGAAGTCAATATCCCTGTCGGGCGGCATGCTCGGCAAGTCTGCAGGAAACACATTTAAAAATTCCTGCACCACCGGAACAGAATCAATAGTAGGAGCATCGACACTAACATCCCTCACAAAGGCCAAATAAGATAAACAACCCTTCCCAACCATCCGATAGGCCTTCAAATATAAAATTACTATACTGGAACATAGTCTAGAGAACCTCTCCACTCAATCCTTGGCAACCCCGGCATTGCCAACGTCACAGTCTTAGCGTGACAATCTATAACAACATGAAATGGAGACAACTAATCCATACCCAAGATCACATCAAAATCAACTATGCTAAGCAATAACAAATCAACCCTAGTATCCAGACTCCCAATGGTCACTACATACGACCGATATACATAGTCCACAATGATAGTATCGCCCACCGGTATAGAGATATGAACAGATGAAACTAAGGACTCGCGGGGCATATCCAAATGATGAGCTAAATACGAGGATACAAATGAATAAGTGGAACCAGGGTCAAATAGTACAAAGGCCTCCCTGTGGCAAACTGAGACAATACTTGTGATCACTATGTCTGAAGCAACAGCATCTGGTCTGGCAGGAATAACATAGAATCGATCCTGACCGCCACCTGATCGGCCTCCCCCTCTAGGGCGACCCCTAACTAACTGAGCTCCACCCCGAGCTGGCTGAGCGGGTGGTGAAGTAATGGGAGCTGAAGTCGTAGGTTGACTTCTCTGCTGAGCTGGACCTCCCGTAAGGCGGGGACAATACCTCTTGAGGTGACCCATATCTCCATAATCAAAATAATCCCTCCCTGAGAATGGCGGTGGGGACTGGAGGGAGCCCTGAGCACCAGAATACCGGCTAGAAGAACCCCGTGCCGATGAGCCCTGAACTAAAGGTGCATGGGATGAACTTTGAGCTGGTAGGGCACTGAAAGATGACTTGCCTTGATGATAACTATATGAACCATGTATGGATGATGCACCACGGTGAAATCACCTGGTCCACGAGGCTTCTTAGCCTCCCTCTCAACCCGTTCCTAACTGCGGACCATCTCTATCTGCTGAGCAATGTTGACTACCTCATCAAAAGTAGCACCAGATACTGTCTCTCTAGTCATAAGCAACTGCAACTGATATGTAAGGCCATCAATGAACCTCTGAATCCTCTCCCTCTTAGTGGGAAATAGCCAAAGTTGCATGACGAGCCAACTCAGAAAACCTCATCTCTATTGTGTCACAGATATACCATCCTTACAAAGCTACTCAAACTGTCTACGCAGCTCCTCTCTGTGAGACTGCAGCATGAACCTCTCCAAGAAGAGAACGGAGAACTTCGGCCATATAAGTGGTGCTGCACCGACCGGCCTGCGCCTCTCATAAGCATCCCACCATCTGAAGGCAGCCCTAAAAAACTAAAAAGTAGTGAATGAGACCCCATTGTTCTCCAGAATACCCGTTGTCTGAAGTATCCGCTTGTACCTATCCAGAAAGCCTTGAGCATCCTCTCACTCAGCACCACTAAATGATAGAGGTCAAAGCCTCCCAGATCTCTCAAGCCTCCTCTACTCATCGTCTGCTATAACGGGGACTACCGGGGCCTGAGCAACTGCAGCCGGCTGGGTTGGTAATGCTACCGGTATATGAAGTCCCTGCACAACCTGATCTGGAGTACGGGCAACAGGGGTATGAGTACCTTCCCCAGCCTAAGAAGTGGCTGGTGCGGCCTAAGCCGAAACCACTTGAGCAAGGCTAGTGAAAACTGTCAATATCTGGGCCAAAGACTCCTGAAGGCCTGGAATCACAATGGGAACAGCTGGTGCCTGAGCTGGTCCTGTTAGCTCAGTTTTATCTGGAATCTGCTCCTGAGCTGGAGCAACTGGTGGTGCTACAGGTGTTTCTCCAACTGTTGTACGATTTACACCTCGGCCCCGACCTCTACCACGGCACCGGCCTCTCACGGCCCTAACTGGTGGCACTGGTGACTGACCGTCTGATTCGGTAGTACGTGTCCTCACCATTTGTGAGAGAATAAAATAGCAAAAATTTAATTTTCGGAATCAACAAATTTGCATGAAAGAGTACAAGAAAGTGAAATTATCCTAAGGGTTCGGCAACCTCTCGAAGATAAATTAATATGCATTCTACTAAACCTGCTCATAACTAGTGAGACCTATGTAACCTAGGCTCTGATATTAACTTGTCATGACCCTAAAACCAGCCGTCGTGATGGCGCCTATCGTGGAACTAGGCAAGCCAACTACTCAACCAGATCACCAAGTAAATACTTTGAAAATAAAACGGAAGCAGTTAATATTTAAGAAAAATATTTAAAACCGAAATAAAAACACGACGCAATACAAATCTCTCCCAAAAATCAGGGTGTCACCGAGTACATGAGCATTTATACATAGATACAGTCAACTACAATATCTAAGGAAATAAGAACTGAAATACAGATAAAGAAAATGAAGGAGAGTCAAGGACTGTGAATGTCATGCAGCTACCTCGATAGTCTCCGAGATCTCGACTACTCACTCAGCGGCCGCTGTAACCAGAAGTACCTGGATATGCACACGAAGTGTAGGGTGTAGCGTGAGTACAACCAACTCAGTAAGTAACAAACCCAAACTGTGGGCTGAAACTAGTGACGAACCCAACCTGCACAGTTCAATACAGAAAATAACAGCACAGAAATGTAGACAAGCTTTCAAGTTCGATAGATATCTTAAAACAGTAAAATGGATCAAATCTGAATGATGTGAAGAATATAACTCCTGTTCTTCTGCCATTCCAATTCACATGTTATATGTGATGCACCATGATGACAGCTTCATGTGCTCACACTCTCAAACGATCAATCACTCGGTACTATATATGGCCCAAACGGCCTAAGGAAGATCCATCCCGGAATACATACATCACTTACCATCAGTCACCCAGTACCGAGTAGGGCAAATTCAGCCCGTGGAGAAGATCTATCTCCAGGCATAAAATGCTTCGGACAAGATCTATGTCCAGGGAAGATCCATCCCTCAATAATATCAACCGCGCTCACTGGGGTGTGTGCAGACTCCGGAGGGGCTCTTTCATCCCAAGCACTATCATAAATCAGTATAACCACTGCGGCGTGCAGCCCGATCCCATAAATGTCACTCATAATCAGGAACTCAGCCTCACTCAATCATCAATCTCTCTAGTCTCTCTCTCACAGGCTCACAGTGTCATGATACTAGCCCGAAACAATGATATGATGCATCGATAAATAATAACAGAGAGTGAGATAAGATATGAAATGAATGAATATGACTGAGTACGAAATCTCAATGAAATCAGTAAGACAACAGCAAGAAATAACCTCTATGGGTCCCAACAGTACCGGCATAAAGCCTAAATATGATATCTAGCATGAGTGACAACTCAATTACTTTATCACATGATGAAAACACGGATATCAACAAGATAGAACCATTATACAGTGTTGTGGAGTCAACCAGGTCACAATTCTCATGGTGCACGCCCGTACGCCCGTCACTTGGTATGTGCGTCACCTCAATACCAATCACATAACATATAATTCGGGATTTCTAACCCCTCATAATCAAGTTTGAAAGGGTCACTTACCTCAATCCGGGCTAAACGCTACTCCAAAATTCCCTTGCCCCTCAAAAATCGGTCTCCAAATGTCCTGAATCTAGCCACAAGCAATACAATATAATCAATATAGGCTAAAGGAATCAATTCCACAAGAAAAATACGAAATTATAGCCAAAATCCGAAATCGGCCCAAACCCGGCCCCCGGCCCATGTCTCGAAATCTAACAAAAGTCACAAAATTCGAAAGCCCATTCACTCATGAGTCTAACCATACCAAATTTACCAAAATTCGACACCAAATGGTCATTCAAATTCCCAAAGTTCACCATCTAAATCCCTAGCCTCAAACCCCTAAATTACACCTCAAAAATACACCATCTAGGTGAAAAATCAGTGGAAAAACATAATTATTGAAGAAAAATGGACACAAGGATCTTACCTCAAGAATTCCACTTGAAAAGCCCTCTCAAAATCTCCAAAATCCGAGCTACAAATAATGAAATGAAGCCAAAAATTGCGAAGTCTCGCATTTATAGGCTCTGCCCAAGCCTTTCGCACCGGCGGCAACTTGGCCGCTTCTGCGGTCTTGCAGGTGCATCCTATATCCCGCTTCTGCGCAAACCTCATGTGCGGAACAGCCCTCGCACCTGTGCCATTTTTTGCATTTGCGCTCAACGTCCGCTTCTGCGCAAATCACTTATGCGCGCGCATGTCCGCATTTGCGGCCTCTGACCAAAGTCTCCCTGGCTATTTCTGTTGTCCCTTTTCTCGCTTCTGCGAGTTCGCATTTGCGGTCCCCAATCCGCAGATGTGATTACACTAGTAGTTGCAAACCTTCAGCAATTCTTCGACTTCGAACCTTGGTCTGTTAACCACCCGAAATCAACCCGAGGCCCTCGGGACCTCAACCAAACATACCAACAAGTCTTATATCCATCCTAATACGAACTTAGTTGAACCCTCAAATAACCTCAAACAATGTCAAAACACGAATTACGAACGGATTCAGTCCTAATGAACTTTGAAATTTTCAAATTCTACAAACGACGCCGAAACCTATCAAATCACGTCCGATTGGTCTCAAATTTTGCACACAAGTCACAAATGACCCTCCATTTCAAGCCTAATTTCACTTCCCGGTCAAACTTCCCAGAAACTTGACTTTTGCCTCATTTCACTACGAACCTCCAAATAATTTTTCGGACATGCTCCTAAGTCCTAAATCACCATAAAGAGCTACTGGAATCATCAGAATTTAAATTCGAGTTCGTTTACACATAGATCAACATCCGGTCGACTTTTCCAACTTAAGCTTTCCATTATGAGACTAAGTGTCTCAATTCATTACGAAATCTCCCCGGACCCTAACTAACTAACCCGATAGGTCATGTAATAGCTATAAAGTACAAATAGAGCAGTAAATGGGAAAACGAGACTACAACTCCCGAAACGACCGGTCGGGTCGTTACACCCAGCCTATTGAGCCGCCCCGGACGTCTGTAAGCTGAGACAAAGATTGTTTCTTTTCATTCCACTTGATATAGCTACTACCCGAAACTTTTAGAGGTTCTTGTGAATTTTTGAATTCTCGAGGATCAGGTTATCTTTCTTGTCACTGCTGCTCAAAGTTCATTGCTGCGATTGTTTGGCTTATTTACTATGGAAAACTCTGTTTGCGAGCTATTTGTTTGGATTTCTAGTTTTCTTATTAATTCGGCACTTCGCGAACTGGCTAGTTTTTATGAACAACGCATTATGATTCTTTTGTGTGCTAGTTGTTAAAATAGACTAGTAATCTTCTTTAATCTTCATCCCTTTTTACTTTCTTTTGTGTATTATTCACATTTGGTTATGCTGAATGTCGTGCGGCATTTCTTTGAAATATATACCAAGTTAAAGCCCAGGTACGTCTCTTAACCTCTGTATGTGCACAATCTGGTGTGCTTAAACATGTTACCTGACATAAGCGATTAATCTTTAATTGTCTAGGAGCATATCTACAGAATATTAATCTTTAGATATCATGCCTATAAAAGACTAATCTAGACAACTCGCAGTCAATAATCTGCAATGTTTGAAGCCCTGTTATAACTATCCTTTGTTTTGGTTGAATGATTAAAGAACCTTAATTAATTGCTAGAGATCCTGCCTTTAGGAATCAAAGGCAAATGAAGTCGACAATCTGTTTGTGGCAAAGTCTAAGTCTATTCTGAAGTTTATCTGCAACTATTTGTATTCGTTCTAAGGAATACAAATAATAACTTCAAATATAGGAAGAAGATATAAGAAAGTAGGAGAAAACATATATTTAATGTTAGAAAAAGAAACTGCAAGATTAGAAGATAGTTTAACAGCAATGACAAGAATAATAAAAGAAAATGAAGAAATTGATAGGAAAAATAAAATTGAAAAAATTAGGCAACAAGCTAAAAAAGAATTACAGCAAGTGGAAGAAAACAAAAACACCCGGATAATGGAATTAGAAATAGAATTAGCAATATTAAAAGAATTATATGAAAACAAACAGAGAGAAAGAGAAAAGAAAAAAGAATTAGAGCAAGAAGAAAGATTGAAGGAAGAAATAGAAAAATTTAGGGAAAAATTAAAAGAGGACATAGAAGTAAAACTTGAAGAAATAAATGAAACTAATAATGAAAATGAACAGAATACAGAAAGTTCCGAAGATTCAGAAATAAGTGAAACATATACAGAACTGATAACTAAAACAAATAACGTAATAAATCCAGAAATATATGCCGGAGATATAAGCGAAAAACCAAGTACATCAAAAGAAAGAAAATACAAACAAACAATACCAACATATTACAATAATAATTATGAACGAAGTGACAGAAGTAAAGTATTATGGGATAAAAGATTAAACAGAAAATGGACACCAAAAACAATAAATGAACAATATAACTTTTTGGACTTAGATTGCGTAGAAGACGTTAATAAAATAATACAACTATGGGTAGGATATATATCAAAACAATTAATAGATAATAAAATACCAATTCCAGAAGCACCAGGATATATAGAAAGGACAATAATAGGAACAGTAAAATTATGGATACAAAATCTAAATGATGAAAGTATAAAAGCATTAAGAAGTAATAAAAAATTCGATGGTGAATCAGCTACAACAACTCATTCCCTTTCCCATAAGCATATTTGAAATCTGGAGTTTTCTTTTATGTTGGTTTTTAAAAAATCTGAGGTTAGCTTTGCAAATGTTTTGGCGGTTTGGCCTTATCATTTAGTTAGATTTTCTTTACCAGTATACTTGTCGCTTTTGTCTTTATAAGTTTTTAATGAGTAATATTTTACTTGTGACATATGAGTTGCCTATACAAATAATCAGTCATGCTTACTATTTTAAAAACGTCCTTTTAAAATACTTGTTTTCAGTTAAATTTGCTTCAACTTATTTCAAATCTTGAGTATTATATCGAATATCTTAGTTTATTTTAAGAGCCCATATAATTGTTCATTTTACTAATTATTTAATAAATTCGGAGGCCAACATGAGCCATTTCTTGCCTTATATGCTATATGGTCGAGTATTTATATATTTGCCTTATGTGACGCTTAGATAAATCAAATGTAGTAACCTTAGCTTTTAATTGGGTCTAGAACTTCCCTTTAGATAGTGTCCAATGCTTCCTCGACTATAGTAATGTGATGGGTAGACCTATTAAGACACGATTTAGAATCAACTAGTGCGCTTTAGGTAATAACTTAAAGATAGTAATGAAGGTAGCGGACATGATACACAAATTGCCCGACTAGCCATTGCACTTTTGGCTATAAAACTCTTAGTAAATTTTGCACGGGAGTTGATCCATTAAGCATAAAAAATTAGGTCCCCTTTAATTATTTAACTGATAATCCTTATATATTTCATTTGTGGGGATAGCTGGATTTAATTTTATTTATTTTAGTATGTTTCCAATGGTAATTTATGTAACTGTCATTACATAATAGAAGAGGTTTTACCTACCTTCAAATAGTAGCTTTACTTCTTCATTCCTTGTGATGCCTATTATTTATTTATAACTTATAAGTATTGCTGCCTAAGGTCCTTGAAACTGTTTCGTTCTTTGTTATCATTTCAATTTTTTGTTTTACTTTCTTTGTCACTTAGTATAATTAGTAATTAATGTGTATGTTTAACTAGTTGGTCATTTTTAATAATTATTCAATTAGTATGATCAATCACTGAGTTTAATAAATAATTCCACATAGTTTAAAATTCGGTCGGAAACCACATTTGTAGACTTCGTAGAGTGCCTAACAACTTTTCTTCGAGGTAATTTGAACCCTTACCCAATGTTTAGTAACGCAGAATAGTTAAATCAGAACTATCTTCAAATAGGTGCCCTAAAGCACCTTAAAAATCGTTAGGTGACTACTCTTCTCTTTTAATACCCGTTTAAAAGAGTTGTCACATGTCGAAACCCGCTTTCGCGAGAAAATGGGGCGTGACAAGGGGTGTGAGGCATATCTAGACTTTGTGAGAGATGTCAGTGTTGATACTCCTACCGTTGAGTCAATTCCGGTAGTGAGGGACTACCCAGATGTATTTCCAGCGAATCTTCCAGGCATACCGCCCGATAGGGAAATTGATTTTGGTATCGATTTATTACCGGGCACTCAGCCCATTTCTATTCCACCATATCATATGGCCCCAGCGAAGTTGAAGGAGTTAAAGTAGCAGTTGCAAGAGTTTCTTGATAAGGGCTTCATTCGGCCCAGTGTGTCACCTTGGGGTGCTCCGGTCTTGTTTGTAAAGAAGAATGATGATTCTATGCGCATGTGTATTGATTATCGACAATTGAACAAGGTTACAGTGAAGACCATGTATCCATTGCCACGCATTGTTGACCTATTTGATCAGCTGCAGGGTGCCATAGTGTTACCAAAGATTGATTTGCGGTCAGGCTATCATCAGTTGAATATTCGGGAGCCGGATATACCGAAGACTGCCTTCAGGACTCAGTATGGTCATTACGAGTTCCTTGTGATGTCATTTGGGTTGGCCAACGCCCCAACAACATTCATGCACTTGATGAACAGTGTATTCTAGCCCTATCTTTACTCATTCGTCATTGTGTTTATTGACAACATCTTGGTGTACTCTCGGAGTTGAGACGATCATGAGCAGCACATGAGGATCGTGCTCTAGACCTTGAGAGAAAAGAAGTTGTATGCAAAATTTTCAAAGTGTGAATTCTGGCTTGATTCGGTGGCATTTTTGGGTTATGTATTATCGAGTGAGAGGATCAAGGTAGATCCAAAGAAGATTGAAGCAGTGCAGAATTGGCCCATACCGTCTTCAACTACTGAGATTCGGAGTTTTCTTGATTTGACAGGGTATTATCGTCGATTCGGGGAGGGTTTCTCATCTATTGCTACACCTATGACTAGATTGACCTAGAAGGGTGCTGCGTTCAGGTGGATCGAGGAGTGTGAGAAGAGCTTTCAAAATCTCAAGACTGATTTGACTATAGCCCCAATGTTGGTGGTGCCTACGAGTTCGAGATCTTACACTTTGTATTATGATACGTCGCGTGTCGGCCTCTGTGCGGTGTTGATGCAGGACGGTAGAGTGATTGCCTACTCGTCTAGACAGCTGAAGGTACATGAAAAGAATTATTATGTCCACGACCTTGAGTTAGCAGCTATTGTTCATGCCTTGAAGATTTGGCGGCACTATTTGTACGGCGTCCCTTGTGAGGTCTATACCGACCACCGAAGACTATAATATTAACAGAAGGATCTTAACTTGTAGAAGCGGAGATGGTTAGAGTTGCTTAAGGACTATGATATCATCATTTTATATCATCCCGGGAAGGCCAGTGTGGTGGCTGATGCCTTGATTCGAAAGGTGGAGAGCTTGGGCAGTTTAGCATATCTACCGGCAGTAGAGAGGCCACTAGCCTTGGATGTTCATGCCTTGGCCAACCAGTTTGTTAGATTGGATGTTTCGGATCCGAGTCGAGTTTTGGTTTGTGTGCTTTCTCGGTCTACGCTTTATGATCGTATCAGAGAGCGTCAGTATGATGACCTCCATTTGCTTGTCCTCAAGGACACGGTTCAGCACGGCGATGCCAAGGAGGTTACTATCGGGGATGACGGTGTGTTACGGATGCAGGGCAGGCTATGTGTGCCCAATGTAGATGGTTTGCGTGAGTTGATTCCTCAGGAGGCACACAGTTCGCGGTACTCCATTCATCTGGGTGCCACTAAGATGTATCAGGACTTGAGGCAGCACTATTAGTGGAGGAGGATGAAGAAATACATAGTGGAGTATGTAGCTCGGTGCCTAAATTGTCAGCAAGTGAAGTATGAGCATCAGCGGCCAGGTGGATTGGTTCAGAAACTAGAGATTCCAAAGTGGAAATGGGAGCGGGTCAAAATGGATTTTGTTGTTGGGCTCCCACGGACTTCGAAGAAGTTCAATGTAGTGTGGGTGATTATGGATAAGTTGACCAAGTCAGCTCATTTCATTCCAGTGGTGACTACATATTCCTCACACTACCTGGCTTAGATGTATATTCGCGAGATTGTCCGACTTAATAGCATGCTGGTATCCATCATATCTGACCGGGGTATGTAGTTTACATCGCAATTATGGAGGGTCGTACAACGTGAGTTGGGCACACGGGTTGAGTTGAGTACAACATTCCACCTTCAGGCTGACGGATAGTTCGAGCGCGCTATTCAGATATTAGAGGATATGCTTCATGCATGTATGATGGAGTTTGGGGGGTTCTTGGGATCAATTCTTGCCGCTCGCGGAGTTTGCCTACAACAACAGCCTTGTATGGGAGGCGGTGTCGGTCTCCGGTGAGTTTCTTTGAGTCGCGAGAGGCTAGACTATTAGGTACTGACTTGGTTCACGATGCTTTAGAAAAGGTTAAATTGATTCAAGATTGACTTCGTACAGCCCAATCTAGATAGAAGAGTTATGCAGATCGGAAGGATCGTGATGTTGTATTCATGGTTGAGGAGCGGGTCTTGCTCCGTGTTTCGCCCATGAAGGGTGTTATGGGACTTAGGAGCGTGTCCGAATATTGATTTGGAGGTCCGTAGGTCGTTTTGGTGTGAATTGGTGAAACTTAGAAAGTTGAAGGTTTGGAAGATTCAGAAAGTTTGATCGGGAGTTGACTTTATTGATATCAAGGTCGGATTCTGATTTCCGAAGTTAGAATAGGTCTGTCATGTCATTTATGACTTGTGTGCAGTGTTTTAAGTTAATCAGAGTTGTTGTGGTATGAATTGGCATTAGTTTTGGAATTCGGAAGTTCATAGCTTCATAGGCTTGAATTGGGTTGCGATTCGTAGGATCGACGTTGTTTGATATGATTTTTGGCCTCGAGTAGGTCCATTACGTGTTTTGGAACTTGGTGGTATATTCGGACGGGGTCCCGGGGTCCCCCGGTGTGATTCAAATTGAATTCGGATCAAATTTGGACTTGTGTGATTGCTTAAGTTGGGTTGTGTATGGTGCAATTGCACCTGCGCACTTTGGTCCGCATGTGCGGCACCCCAGAAGCAACCTTCTAGCAGTAGAAGAGAGTTTGGCCTTGCCCAACTGGGACTGCAGGTGCGGTCAATGGCGCGCAGAAGCGAACGCGTAGGTGCGACTGGCGTTCCGCAGATGCGCATATGGGTTCCGCAGGTGCGAGCCTTCAGAGCCTAAGTTGGAACCGCACCTGCAATGGATTTTTCGCAGGTGCAGTATTGCAGATGCGACCCCATGCCCGCAGAAGAGAGGATCGCTGGGCAGAAAAAGGGTCTTCGAGGGTTTGAATTTCATTTTCATATTTTGGACCTTGAGAGCTCAGTTTGTGGCGATGTTTCGAGAGTTTTCAAGGAAATCATTGGGGTAAGTGATTCTAACTCGGATTTGACTATATTTCATGAATCTATTATTATCTGATTATCTAATTAGTGATTTGAGTTAGGAATTTGGGGGAAAATTGTGAAAACTTCTTTGACTAAATTTTGGGGTTTAGAAAGGCGATTTGAGGTCAGATTTGAGTAATTCTTGTATGGTTGGACTCGTTATCAAATGTGCGTTCGGATTTTGTAATTTTGTTCGTGTTCCGTGACGCGGGTCCTGGTTGACCTTTTGAGTTGACTTTTTATTTCTTTGCAATGATCGTAACTTTATTGTTCGAAACAGTTTTTTTATAGTTTATATTTATGGTATGAAGTTGTTTTGGCTAGATTCGAGTCGTTCGGAGTTGGATAATTGAGGGAAATGCTTACTAGTGGATTGAGTTAGCGTGTTTTGACGTAAGTGTCTTGCCTAACTTTGTGTGGGGGAACTACCTCTTAGGATTGGTGTTGTTTCATGATAATTGTGTTATGTGGAAGCCGTGTACGCAAGGTGACGAGTGTGTAAACGGGCTAGATGTAAAAATTAGCAATTTTAGCTATCTAGATTCCTTTCATGCCTTGATTGAGTTACCTTGACATGTTATAATCAACATCCTTAGTCCATCTTCACATGATCTACTTGTCTTATCTCTTACTTGTTAATTGCCTTTACATGTTTAGTTGAAGTATTGTTTCCTTTACTCCTTATTCATTATTTAACCGCTGAGTTCTTTACTTGAAGTTGTTATTTGTGGAATGTCTTGTTGTTGAAATTGGTATTTGGTTATAAAGGCCGTGATTTATGCTGAGGTAAAGTGGTAAAGTTGTGAAATACTATTCTAGTTGAGTTATTCACTTCCGATTGTTATTGTGAGACTCTTGTGCATATTGCAGTTGAGCCATGGGCTATTTTTAGTGAAAACACTATTGTTGTTGGTTTGTTGGCAAGCTGTGATATTGCACACTTGAAGTGCGATTTGTGATACGTTGTGGAATTGATACGCATACGGTGGTATAAGATTTTGGGGTTGAAACGATATGAGGTGAGATAAAGTGGGCTTGATACGCGTGTTGCTAGTAGGGGAGCTATTTGAAGCCATTGATCTCGGCCAAACCCACACCACAATTAAGTAGTGAGGCGGTCGATGCAATAATAAACCCAACGAAGGTCGGGATCAAATCTACAGGGAGTTAGAATATGGGATTAGGTGTATATCTAAGTTAATTGCAAGTTTTGGCTCTAATTACACTTCCACAAACTTGATTGGTGTTCTACTTCTACTTTACTCTATTGTTTGCAAGTATAAAACTAAGGACAATATATTTGATTTTGAGTTTTTCAAATGATTAAAAGGGACTAGGGTTGTGACTTCTACCTAGGTGGTTATCTAATGGGTTGTAAACTCCAGGGCAAATTTTGCCGAATTTAGCCTTCTCAAGTCCAATTGGGTATTTGCACAATATAAGTGATATTAGCTCAAGTCAGGTATTACTATATCTAGGTTTAACCCTTTAATTGGGGCTATGAAATTTTTGAGTTCACCCAAATTTCTTGTTAGCCAAGTTTTCCTAGTCTTAGTCTCTCTTTCTCAAGTAGAGGCTAAGTCAAATAGGCATGAATCAATGTTTGCAACCATTGATTTTAGGGTTCAATCATGAACAAGGCTAAATATCACTAACTAATCACAAATAAGCCCTAAATTAAATACCCATCAAATATCCACACTAGGGTTGGGTCACAACCCTAGCTAAAGATTTAGCTACTCATTAAAAGTACAGAAATCAAAGAAGAAATTAAGATAGAATGCATATTAATTGATTTAGGGAAAGAAAATCTAATTTATAGATGTTAATCTAGTACAAAAATCTCAAAATAGCAAAGAAAATGGCTCAAGTGCTCTTCTCCAACGTCACTTAACCTAAAAAGGACAAAAAGTTTTATTTATAATAAGCTGAAAATATCTGACAAAATTGCGCATGCGGAGGTTGTGCGGCCGCACAATTATTGCGCGGTCTGCATTCTAGGAATTTTGGGGTTGGAACTTCGGGGCTTCTGTGGTCCACATAAAAATGAGTGCGGCCGCGCTTCTGATTGTGCAACCGCATAAAAATGATGTGGTCCGCACTCCTTGATTTTGAACTTGAATGCAACTCTCTGATTCTTCACTCCTGCGGACCGCATAATAGTGAGTGTGGCCGCACTTGATATTCTACGGCCGCACAATTTTGGTGTGGTCCGCACTCCTTCAGCTTGCCCAAATACCATTCTCTGAATCTCCTCTCTGCGGCCGCACTAGAATTGTGCGGTCCGCACTGCTGGCCTTTTTGCCCTGTTTTGGTTCTTGTTCACTTTTGACTCCTTTATAAGCTGATTTTGACTTCTTTGGCTCATATCCCAATATTCCTACAAGTAAGCACATTTTGTTAGTTTCCGGGAATGCCTTTAAGCATTTTTGAGCTAAGTCGCAATTAAAATATAGCAAATAATCGGTCAAAATCCCTACATATCAACTCCCCCAAACTTAAGCTTTTGCTTGTCCTCAAGCAAATAAGGCAATTCCCGCCTCCACTAGAAAAAGAGATATTTCAGCTGGTATAAGGTGAATCAATCACACATCAATTGGGACCAACAATTACCCACAACACATATGAATTATCAATTATGCAATGGTTTGACTTTTTGAGTACAATAGTTCTAATGTGACACTAAAGTATCAAGAGTTGACTCTATTCATCAAGGAAGCTCGCTCTTTCACGTATGTCATTGTGGATCCCATACTTCTCCTCCTCTATTCTCCATTAGCACATCTCACTTTAGAATGCAACACTCGATCCAAGGATTGTGAAAAGTTCGCTCATCTCTCTTAAAAGAATGCCACAAGTCCGGCTCTAAGTACCATAAGTTTTCCCCTCTTGTAAATCAACACTAATGTAAGCTCACTCAACTTGAAATCATGTAGGGCTTTTGCTGGATGTAATGAAGGCTTTTGGGCCAAGGTAGGACTTGTTGGAATAGAATGGTTTCATCTTTCCTTAAGCACTCCATTTTCTCTTTTCGGCTCATACTTTCTCGACTCTTTGAGTCATTTTATTCTTCCTCAGGGGAACTAGAGAGACGTAACGTCACTCTTTCTTGATCATGACATTCATTTTTCTCCTTTTCTATTTACTTCAGCCTTTTGTCCCTACTTTCTTTTGAATTCCCTTCAACTCTTCATTTTATTCACTTTCTTTTTGGCATTTTTATTTTTGTTCTTTGCCTTCCCCCTTTTTTTTCATTTATTTCTCTTCTTTGTACCTTTTATCACTTCAAACTCCTCGTTTCTCCCACAAACTTATGTTTTTGCCCATTGTTTCTCAAGAATGCTAAGGAAAGATCGGGTGCCAAGAGAGGGTCACTACATAACGGATAAAGCTTATAACATGGTTATTGAAAGAAAAAGGCTTCGACTCAAAGGGGTTGACTAGGGTTATCACATTGGTAGGCTATGAAAGATTTCAATTTCAAATTAGATCAAGGAGAGCCTACAATCATTTCTCAAGCTAAGCTACCCTTAGAATTTTCCCTAGAAAAACACTCGGGGCAAGTTCTAGACTATTGGCACGGGAACTTGGACTTGCAATTCAATACCTCATCTCTCACACTGCTGGATTGCTAAATAGAATGGAGTCGAGGGCCCACAACAACCCTAGATAAGATTGAGAATCACAAATGGCTCGACTGAACCACTCGATGACTGTTTGAGTCAAGACAAGAGTCTAAAGGTCATATCTAGAGATATTTTATGCCAACAACTTTGTTTTTAACCATAGGGTCAGAGGTAAATGTGTTGGTACCAAGTGAAGCATGCTCGAGACACTTTTATTCATTACTACTATATTTTGTCAAAATATAAAAGAAAATGGACTCAATCCCTTAAGAAGGTTGTCACGCCATCCATCGTTGGGAAGAGCCACCCGGTTCACACAAAATTCACCTTTGGAAAGAACCGTGGCATTAAGAAAACCAAAGGCTCATTGTTCACTCAAAACGTTAAAAGAAGCTAACAAATTAAAAAGAAGCTACTAAAGTAAATAAGAAGTTATACTAATAAGAAAAATCAAACTGAAGAACCTATGAAGTAAACAACGGGAAGCGAGATAAATGAATATACAAACCGAAGTCAAATGAATATATACATAAGGGAAATGATCAAATGGGGAGAATATATACATACCAAAGGGAAAATAAGAATGAAAGAAAAAATAGTATCAGAGTTATTACATGCCAAATGTCAAAAGTTAATTAATCAAAATAGACTACCCCCCAAATGAAAAATAAGCATTGTCCCCAATGCTTAACAAACATAAGAACAGGGAAGGGGTAGAGAGTTAAGAGAACTCCCTATGTGGTTTCAATCTGCATGGGATCATCAGCACCCTCTGTCTCCTCTAACTGTATGTCATCATCTCCTGGCTGAGGGACAACTGCGTTGTTGAGCATCTGTATCATCTCCTCAGCAGTGTGTACAGTCGCAACCGGCTCCTCAGACTGGCTGCCTGCTGGTGATGCCTGTGTTGTTAGGATTGTCTGCTCCATAAGCAAGCCCAATGGAAGATCTCTGGCAGATGCAATATTTTCAACCTCTTTGCTCAGCTTCTCTACCAACTTCTTTGATGCCTGGGATCTACACATCTTCTTGACCTGTTTGCCCAAATCCTTAATGACCTTCTTATGCATCACCAGAGTATCAATAATAGTCTTCTGGTTCTCCAGAATCCTCTTCAATGTTTCCTCCACTGACGGAGGTACCTGTGGCTCTGCTGGGGCTGAGGACTGTGGTGCAACAGCACTGGATATACCAGTCAGCTTTGTAGTAGCTTCCACGTCCGGTTGTTGAGACTCACCAATGTCTGGAAGACTCGCAGCGCAGTCTGAGGATATGTAGATGAAGCCGGCACTGATAATAGCACTGATAGTCTAGCAGAAGCAGGTGGTCCGGAAGATAAAGATGGCATGGCTGCTGTCCCGGTATAAGTACCGGCTGCGGTGGATGGCTCGGCAGCTGAATCAGTAACCACTACCGCTGACTCCTCAGACTGGCCAGTGGAGGTAGTAGCTTTACCCTTCAATTTCGGGTTATCAGCTCCCTGAAGTTGGTACCAAGAGAAAGTCTTCTTGGCCTTCACCTCGGTGTCATAATGCCTTGGCTCCACCCTTTGGTCCTTGAAATACTCTATGAGGAAGTTCGGGTACGGGTAGGACCTTTCATCTTTTTGGACAGCCAGAGTGATGTTTGTGGACATGATAACACCCACATTAATTGGGTACCCAGCCATAATTGAGGCTACCAAGACTGCACGGGGAAGTGGAAGATTGTTCTCGTTGAGTCATGGATCAATGCGGCTACATAAAAATGTTTGCCACCCTTTTGCTTCAAAGTTTAGGGTGGCTCAGACTATTGGAACTCCTGCTGTGAGCCACGGAGGTGCTGACCCTCGAATAGCCAGAATCTCATCTAGCCATGGGCGAGATGCATCACCCATAGCCAGATTCTCCATGTATTGGACTGCCTCCACTTCCTCAAACCCACATACTTGTTCAAGGTGCAGGCATCAAACTTGATTTTCAAATTTCGAACTTTTGTCACCTTGGTACCCTTTTTGATATGAGCGACATTAGAATAGAATTCCTTGACCAAATACTCATTGGCATCCGTAATGCTGTGGGTGAACCATCTCCAACCTTTTTGCTCTTGGAATTGTCGGAGGACATTGGGGTTGTGCTTGTCTAGATCTTTCATCAAGAACTGCCGCTCAAGAGTGAGTGACATCTGTGGCTACCATTCCCTAAATTTAGCAAAGGCAGCAATACTGACGAATCTGTCCTCCCATAGCTCTGGTCTCTTTGATCTCTCCAAACCTCATACTGTAGTATCCCCCCACTCCCGTCGTCTTGGACATCATCATCATCGTCCACATTAATTGGATTAGCTGGAGCATGTGAGGAAGAGGGCTCAGAGGCTTGACTACCCTCTTCTGAACCATCAGAGGAATTGGCAGAAGATGATGACTCATCTACTAGGTGGAATCTACCAGGAAATTATTGTGATTGGGCTTTTGGCTGTGATTGCACGGAGTTACATTCAGAAGCTTCCCCAGATGGGACATACTCACTGGTTTCTGAGGGTTTGGGAGGTCTGTTAACTGTAGCTTTCTTACTTATAATCCTTTGAAGTGCTAGAGGTAGGTTGCTTTTACCTCGACCTCAGCCTCGGGAGGGTTCTGCCCTCCCTTGCGATGCATCTCCTCTACCACATGAGCGAACCATTGTCTGCAATGCATAAAGATAAGAGTCAGTTATATTGGAAAATGACAGGGGCAAGCATAACAATTGCAGTAAAGCAGTCTCAGAAGGGGCAGTGCGGACCACACAAAAGTGAGTGCGGCCGCAAACTGCCCATTGTGGACCGCACAAAAGTGAGTATGGCCGCATAACCAAAATTGTGGACCGCACAAAAGTGAGTGCGTACGCATAACCAAAAGTGCGGACCGCACAATTTTGAGTGTGGCCGCATAGCCCTAGGTTCAGACTACTGGGGTCTCTGATGTTTCATCAGTGTGGACCGCACAAAAATGAGTGCGGCCGCACAAGTCCACTGCGGACCGCACAATTTTGAGTGCGGCCACACAAATCATGCACACTGATACCCTAGTTCTAAGAACTGTGGACCGCACAAAAATGTGTGCGGTCGTAGAAACTCATGGTGCAGACCGCACAAAAGTGAGTGCAGCCGCACAATTTGAATTCAGGAGGTACTGACTTAGGGTTCATGGAATTTTATTCACAAAGTACTCAAGTTTTTAGCAATTAAACATCATTAGTCACTTACCCAGCCCCCAATTAATGTTTAAAAAGGCTACCCACATGATTCTAAGCACAAACAACTAACCATTGACATATTTAGGCATGGAAATAACCCAAGTCAAAAGAATAAAATTAAGGAAAAATCTAAAGAATAAATTAGCATACCAGTAATGAAGATGCAGGTGAGATTCAACACTGATGAAATGAGGAGAGATTGAAAACAATGAGGATATGCACTGTGCTAGCTTAGCTTCAGGTTTCAAAAGAGCGTAAAGTGTAAAACGCTGAGGGAGGTCCTATTTATACTTTTACCCGTCGGACCCACAATTTTACCTGGAGTGCGGCCGCACAATTTTGAGTGCGATCCGCACTCATTACCTGCCCTTGTGAAGAATTGCTGCGGACTGCATAACAATGAGTGCGGCGGCAGAATTAGTGTGGACCGCACAAAAATGGGTGCGGCCGCATTTTGTTAAGGATTTTTGTCAGGCCAAATTTCAGAGACCATGTATTTTTCATCTCCCAGTTGTGTGACCGCACACAAAATTGTGCGGCCGCAGAGTGGCAGTACGGTCAGCATAATTCTACCACACTCCGAGCTTCATTGTTGGGCAAAGCGACAGCTTCAACGCATTTGGACACGTAATCCACAACTACCAATATATAGGTGTTCCCACATGAGCTCACAAATGGACCCATAAAATCAGTGCCCCAAACATCAAAAATATCAACTAGGATGGTGGTGAGAGGCATCTCATTTTTCTTGGAGATCCCACCGGCCATTTGGCATTCATCACAATGCTTAACGAGATCGCTAGCGTCCTTGTAAAGGGTAGGCCAATAGAATCCACAGCTTATCACCTTTGTAGCAGTTCTCACTCCACCATGGTGAGCAGCATATGGCGAAGAGTGGCAAGCTTCAAGAATACTCAATTGTTCTTCTTCTGGTACACATTTTCGGATAACACCATCAGTACAAATTTTGAAGAGATATGGCTCATCCCAATAGTAGTCCAGGCAGTTCCGTTTGAGCTTCTTCCTTTGGTTTGAAGAGAACTCATTTGGAACAATGCCACTCACAAGATAGTTGGACTCATCGGCAAACCATGGCATCCCAGTCATAGAAATGGAAAGGAGTTGTTCGTCAGGAAATGAATCATTGATCTCAAGGACATCATATGGCATCCCCTCCTCCTCCAATCGGGATAAGTGGTCTGCCACTTGATTCTCACTACCCTTGCGGTCTTGTATCTCTAAATCAAACTCTTGCAATAGAAGCACCCATCACATCAACCTTGCCTTAGAGTCTTTTTTGCTCATCAAATAATGAAGCACCGCATGGTCGGCGTGAACAATCACCTTTGTACCCATTAGGTACGGGCGGAACTTCTCCATAGCAAAGTCAATGGCTAGGAGTTCATTCTCCGTCACCGTATAATTGACTTGGGCCTCGTTCATGGTCTTGCTAGCATAGTAGACCGGATGAAAGATCTTGTTAATTCGTTGCCCTAATACCGCTCCAACCGCCACATAGCTTTCATCACATATGAGCTCAAATGGTAAGCTCCAATTTGGCGTGGTGATAATAGGAGTGGTACTCACCTTATACTTGAGTAGTTCAAATGCCTTCATACAATCTTCATTGAAAAGGAACTTGGCATCTTTATCCAAGAGTTTGCACAAAGGGTTTACCACTTTAGAAAAGTCCTTGATGAATCGGCGGTGAAACCCCGCATGACCTAGAAAGCTCCTCACTCCCTTTACGGAAGTAGGGGGAGGGAGTTTGGATATCACTTCAATTTTTGCTTTATCAACCTCAATACCATTCTTGGAAATCTTTTGACCGAGGACAATGCCCTCCTCGACCATAAAGTGACACTTCTCCCAATTCAACACCAAGTTAGTTTCCTCACAACGTGCCATTACCTTATCCAAGTTATCCAAGAACTCTTCAAAAGAATTCCCCATGATAGAAAAATCATCCATGAAAACCTCGAGAAAGTCCTCCACCATATCAGCGAAGATGACCATCATGCACCATTGAAAAGTTGTCGGTGCATTGCATAACCCGAATGGCATCCGCGAGAATGCGAAAGTTCCATAGGGACAAGTGAAAGTGGTCTTCTCTTGGTCTTCAGGAGCAATAAGAATCTGGTTATACCCGGAATATCCATCAAGGAAGCAATAATAAGCACGTCCGGCTAACCTATCCAACATTTGATCAAGAAATGAAAGCAAAAAATGATCTTTCCGAGTAACTTTGTTGGGCTTCCTATAATCCATGCACACTCTCCACCTGGTGACCGTTCTTGTGGGGATCAATTCATTTTTGTCATTTGTTATCACAGTCATGCCCCCTTTCTTTGGGACACATTGCACCGGCGAGGTCCACGAACTATAGAAAATCGGGTAAACAACCCCGGCATCCAACCACTTGATGATATCTTTCTTTACTACCTCTTGCATGGCCTCGTTCAATCGACTTTGATGTTCCATGGAAGGTTTGGCATCCTCCTCCAAAATTATTTTTTGCATGCAAAAGGCGGGACTTATACCCCAAATATCCGTCAATGTCCAACCTATTGCTTTCTTTCTCCTTTGGAGCACCGCAAGGGTGGAATCTACCTGCACGTTAGTTAAGCACGAGGAAAGAATAACAGGTAAAGTGGAACAAGGGCCTAAAAACTCATACCTGAGGTGTGAAGGCAAAGGCTTTAACTCCAAGGTGGGAGGCTCCTTGATTGAGGGCTTTGTTGGTGGAGTCTTCCGGTTTTCGAGATCCAAGGAAAGTTTTCGGGGCTCATAAGTATATGATCCCATTCCTTGCAAAGTATTGACACAATCTACAAAGCCTTCCTTCTCATCCTCATCATGATTCAATAACACAGCTTCCAAGGTATCTTCAACATTTATCACAACATTTGTTTCAACAACAATTACTTCAGTCACAAGATTCACGAACGAACACACTTCATTGCTATTTGGCTGCCTTATTGATTTACAAACATGGAACACCACTTTTTCATCGCCCACCCAGAAGGTGAGCTCGCCAGCTTTCACATCAACTAAGGTCTTCCCTATTGCAACGAAAGGTCTCCAATAAATGATTGGCACCTCGTAATCAACCTCACAGTCAAGTACCACAAAATCTGCGGGAAGGATGAACTTGTCGACCCGAACTAACACATCATCAATTATCCCCAATAGCCTTTTCATTGTACGATCTGCCATTTGCAACCTCATGGATGTGGGTCTTGGTTTCCCAATCCCCAACATTTTGAACACATAATAGGGCATCAAGTTAATGCCCTCCCCCAAGTCACATAAAGCATTGGCGAAATCGGCACTCCCAATAGTGCACGGGATTGTGAAAGCATCGGGATCTTCCAACTTTTGAGCCATGGAGTGCACAATAGCACTCACTTGATGTGTGATTTTGATCGTTTCACAGTTCACTGATCTCTTCTTTGTTACCAAATCCTTCATGAACTTGGTATATCCCGGCATTTGTTCTAAGGCTTCAACCAACAACACATTTATGGCCAAACTTTTCATCATATCAATGAATTTCTTGAATTGATTTTCATTGTATTGCTTTGCAAGTCTTTGAGGGTATGGACGAGGAGGCCTTGACATTGGTTCCTTAGCCTTTGCCACTACCAGCTCCGACATATCAATCACGTGCTCCCTAGATGGGTTCACTTCTTCTTGCGTCTCCTTCAAATTTTCATCAATATCAATCTCGCTTCTTCATTATCTTGAACATCATTGCTTGGCTCATCATCATCTTGCACCAACACATCATCACCCACATGTCTTCTTTGGTTTGAGGTACTAGCAACTCCACCTCTCCCACTTCTTGTTGTCACGGCCATTGCATGCCACGTATTCCCACCTTTCGGGTTCACCACCGTATCACTAGGTAGTTCCCCCTTTGGGCGAGTATTTAAAGCTTGAGAAATTTGGCCAAGTTGAACCTCCAAGTTGTGGATAAAAGTGTTGTGGGAGGCAAATTGGGCATTAGAGTCGGCGTTTTTCTCCATTATTTGCTTAAAAATGTTTTCAATCCGTCCCATTTCACTATTGGAAGAACTAGGATCTTGCGACGGATATGGAGAGGGGTTGTTTGGTTGTTGATACATCGGGGGCCTCTGAAAGCCCGACCCCCGATTTCCATTGTTCCAACCCCCTTGATTGTTGTTGCCTCCCTAATGGCTTTGATTGTTGCCACCCCAATTACCTTGATTATTTCCTCCCCAATGGCCTTGATTACCTTGATTACCCCAATTTCTTTGATTATTGTTGTTGCCACTACTCCAATTTCCTTGGTGGACTTGGTTGTTCCAATTTCTTTGGTTTCCTTATAATCTCCATTGTTGTTGATTTGGAGCATTGCTTCTTTGACCTTGATAATTGTTGACATATTGAACCTCTTCATCTTGCTCATCATATGAATCATCTCGATTATACCCACTATTACTTTGCTCAAATTGTTCCAGATGGTTTTGTACTTGGTGACCTCATTGTCGTCTCTTGTTTACTATCATGTTCACCCCTTCTATAGCATTCACATGTTTCGGCCCTTGAACCTGTAGAAGCTGAACCTTGGCCAATTGGTTCATGGTGGTTGTCAACTCCACGATAGCTTGCCCATGATCATGTAGCTCCTTGTATAGGTGAATAATATTTGGGTCACCCTGAGGAACATTGGCTCTACTTTGCTACACCGAAAAGGTGTCCGCTATCTCATCCAAGATTTCACAAGCTTCAGAATAAGGCATGTTCATGAAGTTACCCCCAGCGAGTTGATTTACCACACTGATTCGTTGTGTTGATACCCCTGTAGAAGGTTTGTTGGATCATGGCCTCGGCCATATCATTGTTCGGGCATTCTTTGACCATGGTACGATATCTTTCCCAAATCTCGTGCAATGGCTCATTGGGCTCTTGTTTGAAAGCTAGAATTGCATCCCTTAGTGTAGCCATGTGCCCTGGAGAGAAGAATTTGGCAATGAACTTCTCGGCCAACTCATCCCATGTGTGGATGGAATGATTGGGCAATATCTCTAACCAATCCAAAGCCTTTTCCCGTAGAGAAAATTGAAACAGCCTTAACCGCAGTACATCCTTGGAGACATTTGTTTTCTTGCTCCCCCAACAAGTATCGACGAAATGCTTGAGATGCTTGTAGGCATTTTGGTGTGGAGCTCCGGTGAAGAAACCTCGTTGCTCAAGCAGTGTAAGCATCACTTTGGTTATTTGAAAGTTGCCCGCCCTAATTCGGGGCGGGACTATTGTACTTGCATAGCCCTCGTTTGGCAACACCCGGTGCGCTGCTCTTGGTGGAGGTGGGAGAGCTTTTGGGACATTATCATGAGGCGATCGACCTCGCTTGTTTACCTGAGGCTTGGGATGAACCTCATCCACTTGATCATCATCTACCTCCTCCCCCAATGGTAAATTTTCGAGGGGCTCGTTGTTAAGGGCCATTTTGTACTTAAAAGTAATTCACAAACAAAATTAGTGACTCGGAAGGAAAGAAAGACAAAATACACAAATACCAAGATATATAGCTAAATCTGTTTAACTCCTCCACAACGGCGGCAAAAATTGATCTCGGCCAAACACACACCACAATTAAGTAGTGAGGCGGTCGATGCAATAATAAACCCAACGAAGGTCGAGATCAAATCCACAGGGAGTTAGAATATGGGATTAGGTGTATATCTAAGTTAATTGTAAGTTTTGGCTCTAATTACACTTCCACAAACTTGATTGGTGTTCTACTTCTACTTTACTCTATTGTTTGCAAGTATAAAACTAAGGACAATATTTTTGGTTTTGAGTTTTTCTAATGATTGAAAGGGACTAGGGTCGTGACTTCTACCTAGGTGGTTATCTAATGGGTTATAAACTCCAAGGCAAATTTTATTAGTTGGGGTCGTGATATAGAAATCACATCCGGGTATTCACTCTATACCTCTTGGTAGTTTGAGTAATTTTGCCTAATTTGGATTTCTCAAATCCAATTGGGTATTTGCACAATACAAGTAATATTAGCTCAAGTCGGGTATTACTATCTCTAGGTTTAGCCCTTTAATTGGGGCTATCAATTTCTTGAGTTCACCCCAATTTCTTGTTAGCCAAGTTTTCCTAGACTTAGTCTCTCTTTCTCACGTAGAGGCTAAGTCAAATAGGCATGAATCAATGTATGCAACTATTGATAATATGGTCCAATCATAAACAAGGCTAAATATCACTAACCCATTCAAAAATAAGCCCTAAATTAAATACCCATCAAATAGCCACACTAGGGTTGGGTCACAACCCTAGCTAAAGATTTAGCTACTCATGAAAAGTACAAAAATTAAAGAAGAAATTAAAATAGAATGCATATTAATTGATTAGGGAAAGAAAATCTAATGTACATATATTAATCTAATACAAAAATCCTCAAAATAGCAAAGAAAACGGCTCAGGTGCTCTTCTCCAACGTCACTTAACCTAAAAATGAAAAAAAGTTCTATTTATACTAAGCTGAAAATATCTAACAAAATTGCCCCTGAGGAGGTTGTGCGGCCGCATAATTCTGGCGCGGTCCGCACATTGAGCTTCTGTGGCCGCACAATTATTGTGCATTCCGTATTCTTGGAATTTTAGGCTTGGAACTTCTGGGCTTCAGTGGTCCGCATAAAAACGAGTGTGACCGCGCTTCTGATTGTGCGACTGCATAAAAATGATACGGTCTGCACTCCTTGATTTTGAACTTGAATCCTACTCTCTGATTCTTCACTCCTGCGGACCGCATAATAGTGAGTGCGGACGCACTTGATATTCTGTGGCCGCATAATTTTGGTGCGGTCCGCACTCCTTCAGCTTGCCCAAATACCATTCTCTGAATCTCCTCTCTGCGGCCGCACTAGAATTGTGCGATCCGCACTGCTGGCCTTTTTGCCCTATTTTGGTTCTTATTCACTTTTGACTCCTTTATGAGTTGATTTTTACTTCTTTGGCTCATATCCCAATATTCCTGCAAGTAAGTATAATTTTTTAGTTTTTGGGAATGCCTTTTAGCATTTTTGAGCTAAGTCGCAGTTAAAAGAGAGCAAATAATCGGTCAAAATTCCTACTTATCAACCACGCGGTATGATAAGGTGGGCTAAAATGCGGGAAGCTATTTCGGAAAAAATAATTTTCAAAACTAAATACAAGGCTCCCGCGGTGATTTAAGAAAAGATTGTGAATTATTTTATGATTTGGACTACGAAACGGTACCTCGGTAATGACTCTTGTTGGTAATTCTCTATTACTTCACTTGTGTTTGGTTGATTTGTTTTCCTTGGCATAACATCTTCCTTATTTTCCTTTGTGATGTATTATTTGCCTTAGTTCAATGTAGTTAGTTTTGGTACACTTCTTACTTGTTTCATTTTCATTGTTATTATTATTACACTATTAAGTACTTGTTCTGTTTCTTAATTTATTCCAATAGGGCCTTGACCTGACCTTCTCACTACTTTACCGAGGTTAGGCTTGGCACTTATTGGGTACTGTTGTGGTGTACTCATGCTATACCTCTACACATCTTTTTGTGCATATGTAGGTACCTTCAGTCCAATCACTAGTGAGACGAGTTCAGCTTTGGAGCCTTGAAGGTATACATGTCAGCGTCCGTAGGCCTCGGAGTCCCCCGCTATCTAGTTTATTTCATTTCTTTCCTTTTGTAGACACATCGTTGTATAGGGATGGTCAGTATTTATTCGTAGAGTTTGTGACTTGTTATCACTGGATTTTGAGAAGTTGTATATGCTAAGTTGCAGAGTTTATTTTATACTAGTTGTTGAGTTATTGAGACTTTAATTATTATTATTATTTCCGTTATATTCTGCATGAATGTTAGGCATACCTAGTCTTAGAGATTAGGTGCCATCACGATATCCTACAGAAGGAAATTGGGGTCGTGACAACAAAGGAAACTGATAAACCATACCAAACCGATAATCCGAGTTAAACCGGAAAATAATTCGACTATGATTTGGTTTGGTGTTCGAAAAAAAACCCGATCATAATTGATTTGGTTTGATTTTAACTAAAAAAAAAAAAATCAAACCGAAACTAAACCAGCCCAACATTACATGTATACAAGTTTTTAAAATATTATATACGTAAAAATATTTATTGTAATATTCCCTCCGTTCCAATTTATGTGAACCTGTTTTAGACTTTTGAAATTTGTGGTCCTAAACAATTCAAAAAGGGGCCCAGAGTATTTGTGTGGTTATAAAAGCTTCTCATAGTTTCAAATTGGTTTAGCCAGTGAAAATGCATAACTTATTTTTTTTCTTGTTTAGTTATGTAATTAATAATTAGTACTTATTAGTCGTACTTATATGATATTATTCTACTGGGACCAAAGAAATATTGGGGCACAAGTTATATATTTTATGCTACAAAAAATTTACCGGGAAAACCATAAAACTCAAGAAAAAACGTGGTTGAAAATTCAACTTTTGTTGGTTTGATTTGGTTTATAGATTTGAAAATCCGATACAATTTGGTTTAGTTTGGTAATTGAAAAAACCAAACAAACACCCCTACTTCAAGATATTGTTCCAGACAATCTCCATAGTTATATTCAACATATCCAATTCTTTGACAGAGGGAAGAAGGATCAATGCTACTTGATGCTATCTCAGGATGGTAATTTTAGTTTGCTACTGCCAGAGAGTTCATCAGGAAGAAGAGAAACAAAAATAATACCCTCAGTCACATTTGGGATAAGAGACTTCCTTTTAGAATCTCTTTTTTGAACTGGGGAATCTTGAAAAACAAACTCCCTTTGGATGATACAGTTACTAGATTTGGGCAACATGTGGTTATCAAATGTACTTGTGCTGCCCAGCTACAACAGAATCATCTTTCCACCTCTTTGTGGACAGTCAAGCAACCAAAAAGGTATGGAATTTCTTTGCAAGTTTCCTAGGCATTACATACAGCAATCATCACATCAAAAATATTATGTGGAGTTGGTGGAGCAACAATACAGGTAACATTCTGTTAGATTTGACCATTAAACTTATTCCCACACTTATTTGCTGGGAGCTTTGGAAAAAGAGATGTGCCTCCAAATATGGTAAGTTAACATATCAGTGGGTAAGGTTATTCACGAGATTTTGTCAACCTCAAGATTTCTCGAAGAAAAGAGTTTTGAGTTCGTATCTTTAAGCCTCAATTGGAAAGATTTTTTGTATCACAGTTTATGGCTTTAAGCCAAGACTTTGCAGCTTCCCTGTCAGTTGGATCAAACCTGCTCCAAGCTTAGTCAAATTAAACATGGACGGTAGCTCTATGGGTAGAGATAAGAAGGCTAGAGCAGGGGTATTCTAAGGGACCATCAAGGTTTAATGATCATGGTCTTCTCCGTCTGTATGATATTCTGCTCCAATAACATGGCCGAGACTCAAGCTGCTAACTTTGGGCTCCAATGGTGTATAGATAATAACATTAAGAATTTTAACTTGGAGATGAACTCCAAGATAGTGGTTGACATGATCAAGGGTACTAATAAACCCTCCTGGAAACTTCATCATTGGATTGCCAAAATCCAAGATAAGCTGAAATTTCTCAATGCAGATGTTACCCATTGCTATAGAGAAGCAAACATGGTAGCAGATTCTTTAGCTAAATTTGGTGCTATTGAAGATGCTTCCATGATCTTTTTTCAAATTAATGAGCTACCTCGTCAGGTGAAAGGAGCTTATATCTTGGATAAAATTGGAATGCCCAATTTTAGAATCAGATCACAAAAGAAAGGTATTGGGTAAGGTTTTTGAACACATGGATTCTGGCAGAGAATCCTTATAATGGTCATAGGCCTTCTTGTTTTGAGAGCTTATCTGTAAAAGGGAACTTCCCCCTTAATTTAGTTCCCCTTTCTCTTGTAGTATCATTTATGTATTTTAGAGGTTTTGGTTTTATGTCTCCGTCTATTGTACACTTTTGTTAATAGTATACAAAGTAGGGTCCAGGCCAAACTCCCACCATCATAATGGTAGTGAAAAGTGAAAACCTGGGTAGATGAATTAATTTTTTTTTAAAAACGCAAACATTTTGTGTAATACATTTGGTTGGTTGAATTATGGTTACTATATTTAACTTTTTTATGAACAAAATACCAATTTACCTCATTTAGTGTTTCCTTTTCCTTGTAGCAAATTAATGGTTACAACTTTCAAGCTTCTATAAATTAAGGCTCTTTATTTTCTTTTTCACTTAATAGCACTATAATGTAGCATTTCATAGTTGGGTCGTTCAATGACCGAACCACGTAAAATTTTTGTGTTTATCTCTCGTTATATATAAATTGTTATCAATAAGAAAAGGCGAATTAGTCATATTTTAACTTTATTTTATGATAAATAGTTCAAACCGATTACTACAAAGAAATCAAAATATGGGAGGTTATAAGTATAGTGATCACAAGAGAAATAGTATTACAAAATCAACCTGAAAGGAAGGTCTCAGAAATTATCCCGAATCTTTATTTATTAACCATACAAGTTGAAGGTGCTTTAATAATCAATTGATAAAGCAGCTAGCAAGAGGTGACTTTTGTTCAAACTTGAAAAATCAGAGACTTCTCCAAGTCACTTGAAAATCAGCGAGGCATCCTTCATTGTTTTTCAGTTTTGAAATTCCTCCGCTGTCTTGCAAATATTGAAGCAACAAATTAATAATCACAAAGATGACATTTAGGAAGTATTTTTATGAAAAAATTATTGCACACATTAATCAATTATATCACTAGGGGGTTTGCCAATATTTTTCTGATCAATAGTCTTGTCTTGATCCAAGTTATCTAAAAAAAAAAATACTTTACCATTTTCTTTTGTCATATTTTCTTTTCTTTCTCAAAAGAAAATTCTTTTTTCCAAGGGAAATTATTCGGTTAGCTAGCCAGCCAATAGCCATCTTAATTATGACACTGGAGTAGGCAAACGAAACCGAGAAAGATGCTCATGAAATACAAAAGGCAGCATAATATTATAATATATAAATTATAAACCTTTGAGTACGGAGTACAGACACAAAATCAACTGATTCACGAACCTGCTCTTTCATTTTTGCAAGCTCGCTTATTTGCAACAATTAACACAACACGATAAACAAGTGATTATAAAAGAAAATAGATGCAAACACAAAATGGCCAACATAAGAAAAGGCTGAAATAGGCATTGAGGACATTGGCTTATTAGCAAGTGAAGCCAGTAGGAGGATTCCTTCCACAGTTGTTGAGAACAAGGCTAAGAGAGAGTGGCACATTCAGATTTATTCCCAGCACATTTGCCCTTATGGCTGTGCACAAGCAAACTGCCGCCTCTAAATCCGCCAGCCCCGCGATCAAGCTGCAGCACGGCAAAGTTGGTGGAGAACCCACTATCACTCCCACCAATCCACCAAGTAAATTTGCACATACCCCCAACTTCAGAGCATCTCTCGGGCACCTGCCTTGTCCATTGCCACCTCCTCCGCCATTGCCCGAACCACCTCCGTTGCCGGAGCCGCCACCATTGCCCGAACCACCTCCGTTTCCGGAGCCGCCACCATTGCCCGAGCCACCAGTGTTACTGCCATTGCCACCACCATTACCGGTGCTAGGAGGATTATGATGACAAGAGCCACAATCAGTTCCACTGACTATGACAAAGAAAAGGAGATTCAAGGAGAGGAAAAGGGTAACTGAGGCTCTTGTTTTGAAAGCCATGATATAAGGAATCTAAGGCAGAATTTCCTCCCTACAAAAATTGTAAAGAGAAGTAAATGCAAAGATGAGATAGTATAAATCTGGTACTAATGTAGGCTATTTATAGTGCTAGGAGGATGAATAATTTACGAACAATCCCTCCTAAGCTTAGGGGGAGATATTAAACTAGTAATGCGTGTGGTGCATGGTGTTGAAAAAAAGGTTTGTCATTGTTACCAACTCTCAACTCTTAGTTGATTTACTAATTTTGTTGTTTACAGCTCCTCTGCTACCTTCATAGTTACTAATGTAGGTACTTAACTAGGGAATCCTCTATTATAGTGATGCCCGTGACTCGGTGCATCTGCATGACGTATTCTAATTAAGCCATCCTGCTTCCTATTTCCCATTACTTAACCAAATTATTAACCTCCACATTAGGAGATCGTAAATATCACAAGATTTCAGGGGCAAGGTGGAACTAGTATGTTGATTACGGGTTCGGCCCCGACCGATAGCTGCTAGGTTTCCCATCTCATCTAAATTCCCCGTCTTCAACCCTACTCGTATGAGGCAAAAACTCTTCCCACGTACGGTTCGGAGGCCGAGACCCGGCCCACCCCAACGGTAAGGGTAACACAAAAATGATATATTTCATGACTCAACGATTGCCTTTGGTTTCGGAACTCCATATGGGGAAGGGGCTGAGTCGGTAACTTTGTATATTTATCTTAATAAATTTATTGAATATGTACAAATTATTTATTTAGAGTTCAGTTAATTGGACTGAAATCCCGAATGCATAAGTTTCAGCTACGTCAAGATATATATTGTAACTCCTATATTTACTACGTTCATTTCTGTCACAACCCGAAATTCTCACATTCGGACCGTGATGGCGCCTAACATTTTACTTGTTAGGCAAGCCAACGTTAGAATAATATTATCTATTTTAATACAATTTTTTAATTTATTAATAACAAAAAAAATAAATGCGGAAGTAAAGTCTGAAATGTAGTGAATAATCCATAAAAATAACGTTGTCTAAATATCATCCCAAAATTGGTGTCACAAGTGCACGAGCTTCTAGAATAATACCAATAAAGGTCTGAAATAAATAAGCTGTCTGGAAATAAACACACAGCAAAAGTAAAATAGACGGGGATTTCAGAATTGCGGACGCCATGCAGCTATACCTCAAGTCTCCTCTGGTAGTTGAAATCCGAGCAAGTCGATGGTACGCCATCGGGACCAACTCCAAAATCTGCAGAAGAAGTGCAGAGTGTAGTATCAGTACAATCGACCACATGTACTGGTAAGTGCTGAGCCTAACCTCGACGAAGTAGTGACGAGGCTAAGGCAGGTCACTTACATTAACATGTATGCAATATTAGTAACAACAATAAATAATAAAAACAAATCAGGTAACCCATTTATAATAATTGAAGCCAATTCAGCAGTCATAACCCATTATTATTTCAACCAATTTTCGTTGCAGCATGCAAACCGCTCCCACAATATATTCATTTTCAATCCTCCAATATATTTATTTTAATCAAGTATATATATCAACTTTTAGATAAGTCTGTTGCGGCGTACAATCTGATTCCCCCGATATAGACTTTTAAATAAGTCTGTTGCGGCGTGCAATCCGTTCCTCCAAAATATTCAATTCAATCAATTCTGTTGCGGCGTGCAACCTGTTCCTCCAATATATTCATTTCAATTAATTCTGTTGCGGCGTGGAACCCGTTCCTCCAATATATTCATTTCAATTAATTCTGTTGCGGCGTGCAACCTGTTCCTCCAATATATTTTACCAACTCTTAAATATAATAAAAATACTCCAATAAATAACACGTTTAATGAGAAACTATTAAGCATCAAGACATACAATAATTATAATTCATTTATGAAACAAATAATGACAAGTAGCAAATAATTGTGAAAATCAGGGAGAAAATAGGCAGTATAATATTTAATATGATAAATGTCAAATAGCAATTAATACACATAAATCAAATCATCATGTAGTAATTATTACAGAAATTCAAGAATTAACATTTGACAAAGAATAGGAGAGAAACAATTATCATAACAATTAATTCGTGTATTAAAACAAGTTTAGGATTTTCAAATAATTATGCAAACAATTAATTTTGACGACGTATAGACACTAGTCACCTCACCTATACGTCGTTCACATGCATTTCACATAACAAATAATTTAAGGGATCTATTTCCTCAAGTCAAGGTTAACCACGACACTTACCTCGGTTTACAAATTCCAATCAATTACTCGACCACAGCTTTTCCTTTTAAATTTATCTCCAAAAGCTTCAAATCTATTCACAAATAATTAGATATACTCAATACGAATCATAGGAATTAATTCCATATGAATTTACTAATTTTTCGGATAAAAATCTGAAATTCACTTTAAAAATTGAAAGTGGGGCCCACGTCTCACATTTCGAAAAACCTTACGAAATCCGAACACCCATTCTGAGACAAGTCCAACTATACAAAAATTATCAAATTCCGATGTTAAATGGACCCTCAAGTCTTAAATTTTTATTTTTGGAAGATTTTATAAAAATCTGATTTTTCTTCCATAAATTCACGGACTCATGATATAAATGAGTATGGAATCATGAAATATAATCAATATATGATAAGGAACACCTACCCCAATATTTTTCCGTAAAAATCGCCAAAGAATCGCCTTACCCGAGCTCAAAAATGGAAAAAGGTTGAAAATTGGACGAATCCCATTTTCCAGAACTTAAGTTCTGTTTAAGCAATTTTTACCTTTTGCGAACACGGTCAGTGCCTCGCGTTTGCGAAGCACAAATTTGGGCTGTCTAATTTTACCCTTCGCGAACGAGAAGGCCATCTCGCGAACGCGAAGCTTTCCTGGCTTGTCCTTCGCGAACGCGAAGGCAAATTACCTGGCCAGCCTCTTTCCTTTCGCGAACGCGAGGCTTCGATCGCGAACGCAAAGCTTCGCACCTCAACCCTTCGTGAACGCTTTCTCCCTATCGCGAACGCGAAGCACAAAACGTGTCAGTCTAATTTACTCTTCGTGTTCGCGAAATTACCTTCGCGAACGCGAAGAAGAACACACCAGAAGCCTGAAGTCTGTAGAAAACTAGATTTTCTAAGTCTGAAATCATCCCGAAGCCTATCCGAAACTCACCCGAGCCCTCGGGGCTCCAAACCAAACATGCACCCAAATCCTAAAACATCATACGAACTTGCTCGCGCGATCAAATCGCCAAAATAACACCTAGAACTATGAATCGGACCCCAAACCAAAGGAAATTTTCAATAAAACTTTTAAACTTATATTTTCACAACCGGATGTCCGAATCACGTCAAATCAACTCCGATTCTCACCAAATTTGGCAGACAAGTCATAAATATTATAGTGGACCTATACCTGGCTCGAAACTAAAATACAGACCCGGTGTCAATAAATCTAACATCAGTAAATTCTTAAAAATCATTAAGCTTTCAAACTTTTAATGTTTCATCAAAATTCCATATCTCGGGCTAGGGACCTCGGAATTCAATTCCGGGCATACGCCCAAGTCCCAAATTACGATATGGATCTACTGGAACTATTAAAATACTTATCCGAGTCCGTTTTCTCAAAATGTTGACCAAAGTCAACTTAGTTGAGTTTTAAAGCTCTATTTCACATTTTTATCCATTTTTAACATAAAAACTTTTCAGAAAATTTTACGGACTACGCACGCAAGTCGAGGGGTTATAAATAGTACTTTTCGAGGTCTTAGAATACAGAATTAATTATTAAATTTAAAAATAATATTTTGGGTCATCACATTCTCCACCTCTAAAACAAGCGTTCGTCCTCGAACGGAGTTAAAAAAAAGTACCTGAACTGGTGAATAAGTGTGGATATTAACTCCGGATGTCCGACTCGGACTCCCAGGTAGATGCCTCTATCGGCTGACCTCTCCATTGCACTCGAACTGCAGGATAACTCTTAGACCTCAACTGCGGGACCTGCCGGGCTAGAATAGCCACCGGCTCCTCCTCGTAAGTCAAATCTTTGTCCAATTGTACTGAGCTGAAATCTAACACATGGGACGGATCACCATGATATTTCCGGAGCATAGACACATGGAACACCGAATGAACCGCTGATAAACTAGGTGATAATGCAAGCATGTAGGCTACTTCACCCACCCTTTCAAGAATTTCAAAAGGTCCAATATACCTAGGGCTCAGCTTGCCCTTCTTTCCGAACCTCATTACACCTTTCATAGGTAAAACTCGGAGTAATATTCTTTCTCCAACCATGAATGCAATATCACGGACTTTACGGTCGGCATAACTCTTTTGTCTAAACTGAGCTGTACGAAGTCAATCCTGAATAACTTTGACCTTATCCAAAGCATCCTGTATCAAATCGGTACCCAACAACTGAGCCTCTCCCGGTTCAAACCAACCAAGTGGCGATCGGCATCACCTTCCGTATAATGCCTCATATGGAACCATCTGAATGCTCGACTGGTAGCTATTATTATAAGCAAACTCAGCAAGTGGCAAGAATTGATCCCATGAACCTCCAAAGTATATAACACAAGCGTGAAGCATATCTTCCAATATCTGAATGGTGCGCTGTGACTGTCCGTCTGTCTGTGGATGAAATGTTGTACTCAACTCAACACGGGTGCCTAATTCACGTTGTACAACCCTCCAGAAGTGTGAGGTAAACTGCGTGCCTCGATCTGAAATAATAGACACAGGCACACCGTGTAGGCGGACAATCTCACGAATGTAAATTTCAGCTAACCGCTCTGAAGAATAGGTGACTGCCACTGGAATGAAATATGCTGACTTGGTCAACCTGTCCACAATGACCCAAACTGCATCAAATTTTCTCTGAGTCCGTGGAAGCCCAACAACAAAATCCATAGTGATACGCTCCCACTGCCACTCAGGAATTTCTAACTTCTAAAACAAACCACCAAGTCTCTGATGCTCGTACTTAACTTGTTGACAATTCAGACATCGAGCTATATATGCAACTATATCCTTTTTCATTCTCCTCCACTAATAATGTTGCTGCAAATCTTGACACATTTTGGCGGTACCTGGATGAATAGAATATCTGGAACTGTGTGCCTCTTCAAGAATTAATTCACGAAGCCCGTCAACATTAGGCACACAAATATGACCCTACAATCGTAGAACTCCATCTTCCCCCACAGGAACCTATTTGGCATTACCGTGCCGCATCGTGTCCTTAAGGATAAGTAAATGAGGATCATCATATTGCCTCTCTCTGATACGCTCATATAAAGAAGACCGAGCGACTGTGCAAGCTAGAACCCAACTGGGTTCTGAAACATCTAACCTCACGAACTGATTAGCCAAAGTCTGAACATCAGCAGCTAATGGCCTCTCACCAACCGGAATATACGCAAGAATGCACATACTCACAACCTTTCTACTTAAAGCATCGGCCATCACATTGGCCTTACCGGGGTGATACAAAATGGTGATATCATAGTCTTTTAACAACTCCAACCATCTTCTCTGCCTCAAATTAAGATCTTTTTGTTTGAATAGATACTGAAGGCTACGATGATCAGTAAATACCTCACACGAGACACCGTATAGGTAATGCCTCCAAATCTTCAGCGCATGAACAATGGCTGCCAGTTCTAAGTCATGAACAGGATAATTCTTCTCGTGAACTTTCAACTCCCGCGATGCATATGCAATCACCTTGACATCTTGCTTTAATACTGCACCAAGTCCAATGTGAGATGCATCACAATATATAGTATATGATCCTGAACCTGTGGGTAATACCAACACTGGAGCCATAGTCAAAGCAGTCTTGAGCTTTTGAAAGCTCAACTCACGCTCGTCTGACCATCTGAATAGGATACCTTTACGGGTCAGTCTGGTCAATGGGCTTGCTATAGATGAAAACCCTTCCACGAACCGACGATAATAACCTGCCAAACCCAGGAAACTCCGAATCTCCGTAACTGAAGTAGGTCTAGGCCAATTCTGAACAGCCTCAATCTCCTTAGGATCCACCTTTATGCCTTCTGCCGATATAACATGCCCCAAAAAGGCAATTGAGTCTAACCAAAACTCACATTCTGAAAATTTGACATATAACTGATTATTTTTCAAAGTCTGAAGCACACTCTGAAGATGCTGCTCATGCTCCTCTCGACTGCTGGAGTAAATCAAGATATCATCAATGAATACAACCACAAAAGAATCCAAATAGGGCTTGAACAACCGACTCATCAAATCCATAAATATTGTTGGAGCATTTGTCAACCCAAATAACATCACTAGGAATTCGTAATGCCCATACCGAGTCCAAAAAGCTATCTTAGGGACATCATATGCCCTAATCTTCAACTGATGGTAACCAGACCTCAAATCAATCTTCGAAAATACCTTGGCACCCTGAAGCTGATCAAATAGGTCATCAATTCTTGGCAGCGGATATTTGTTTTTGATAGTGGCCTTATTCAACTGCCGATAATCTATACACATCTGCATAGAACCATCTTTCTTCTTTACAAATAATATTGGTGCACCCCAGGGCGAGACACTGGGTCTAATGAATCCCTAATCAAGCAAGTCTTGTAACTGCTCCTTTAGTTCTTTCAACTCCGGTGGGGCCATACGGTATAGTGGAATAGAAATGGGCTGAGTGCCCGGAGCCAAATCAATACAGAAGTCAATATCCCTATCGGCTGGCATCCCTGACAAATATGTAGGAAACACTTCTGGAAATTCACGAACAACTGGTACTAAGTCCATAGAAGGAACATCCGCACTGGGATCGCGAATATAAGCCAAATAGGCTAGACACCCTTTGTCAATCATACGTTGAGCTTTCATATAAGAAATAACCATGCTGGTAGAATGACCAGGAGTTCCTTTCCACTCTAATCGAGGTAACCCCAACATGGCTAGGGTCACTGTCTTGGCATGACAATCCAATATAGCATGATAAGGGGACAGCCAATCCATACCCAAGATGACATCAAAATTTACCATATCAAGAAGTAGAAGATCCACACTAGTCTCAAGACTACCAATAATAACCACACACGAACGATAGACATGATCTACTACAATAGAGTCTCCCACCAGTGTAGATACACACATAGAAACACTCAGAGAATCACAAGGCACGACCAAATATGAAGCAAAATAGGAGGACACATAGGAATAAGTAGATCCTGGATCAAATATAACTGAAGCATCTCTATGGCAAACTGGAATAATACCTGTGATCACAGCATCAGATGACTCGGCCTCAGGCCTAGCTGGAGAAGCATAAAATTGGCGCTAAGCCTCACCACTCTGAACTGCGTCTCTAGGATGGCCTCTAACTGGTTGGCCTCCACCTCTGACGGTCTGACCTCTACCTCTAGCTGCCTGACTCCTACCTCTAGCTGGCTAAGCAGGCGGTGAAGCAACCGGTGCTGGTATAATGGCACGAGAATCCTGCCGAGATATGTTACTCGCCAACCTAGGGCAATACCTCCTGATATGACCAATGTTCCCACACTCGTAACACCCATCCTGATGCCGTGGCTGCTGAAGTTGAAGTTGACCCAAATGGGCTGGATAACCGCTGTAGTAACTCTGGAGTGATGGTGCACTGATAGGAGCTGAATGTGTACTGAATGCTAGCTTCCCATAGTAAGGCATAATAGGACCGTGACTCCCTGAAGCACCATGAGATGCATGAAGTGTTAAATGAAACAGCCTGGGAGGATGACCCCTACCAAAATTACCCCTGCCTCTAGACGAGGCACCACTGAAACCACCGAACTGACGAGGCCTCTTATCAGACCTATGTCCTCTCTCCTGTGCAAGAACCATCTCGATCCTCCTCGCGACATTAGCAGCCGCCTGAAAAGAAATCTCACTTCTGGTCTCCTTTGCCATCTGAAGCTTGATAGGGTGAGTGAGTCCCTCAATAAACCTCCTCACTCTCTCTCCCTCAGTAGGTAGTAAAAGGACAGCATGACGGGCCAAATCCACAAAATGGGACTCATACTGAGTAACAGTCATACTGCCCTGCTATAGACGCTCAAATTGCTTGCTGAAATCCTCTCTCAGTGTGATAGGAAGGAAATTCTCCAGAAATAGCTGAGAGAACTGCTCCTAGGTAACTGCAGGCGATCCAACTACTCTGGTCAATGTATAATCTCTCCACCACCTCTTGGAGGAACCCGTCATCTGAAATACAGCAAAATTAACCCCATTGGTCTCAACTATACCCATGTTCCGCAACACCTCATGGTAGCGTTCAAGATAATCCTGTGGGTCCTTAAAAGGTGTACCACTGAAGTGAACTGGAAAGAGCTTAGCAAACTTATCCAGTCTCAATGAGGCCTCAAAATACATGGCGGGCCTATCACCGGTCTGTGCCGCAACAACTGGCTGAACTACCCCAACTGGCGGGGTTGCTGGAGCCTGATTCTGGGGAGCCATCTGCTCCGGAGCGGGAGTAGTAGGAGTTTGTGCTCCTCCCCCAGCCTATGAGAAGGCTAGTGCCACTGGAAATGTACCATTCTAGGTCACGCCCTCCATAAGACATACCAAACGGACTAGAGTGTCCTGAAGTACTGGAGTACCTATGAATCTTTCCGGGACCTGAACTGGTCCAACTGGTACATTCTGAACTGGAACCTCCTTTTGAAGGTCCACCTGAGGGTCTATAACAAGTGCAACTGCTCGAGCTCTGGATTGAGCTCTACCCTTGCTTCTGCCTCGGCCTCTAGCACGACCTCGGCCTCCACCTCTACCCCTGGCCATAGTTTCTATCGGGGGCTCTGGTCCCTGTCCATCGGTAGATGTATTACGTGTCCTCACCATCTGCGAGAGAATAAGAGTAGAATGGTTCAATCATTGATGATAGAATAAATTCGCACGACAGAATAAGAAAGAAGTGATGTTGTTCCTAAACTTCATAGCCTCTAAGAGCTAAGTACAGACATCTCCGTACCGATCCTTCAGACTCTACTAAGCTTGCTCGTGACTCGTGAGACCTATGTAACCTAGTGCTCTGATACCAATTATCACGACCCAAAATTCCCAGCTTCGGACCGTGATGGCGTCTAACATTTCACTTGCTAGGCAAGCCAACATTAGAATAATATTATCCATTTTAATACAATTTTTAAATTTATTAATAACAAAGAAACAAATGCGGAAGTAAAGTCTGAAATGTAGTGAATAATTCATAAAAATAACGGTGTCTAAATACCATCCCAGAATTGGTGTTACCAGTGCACGAGCTTCTAGAATAATACAAATAAAGGTCTGAAATAAAAAAGTTGTTTGAAAATAAACACACAGTAAAAGTAAAATAGACGGGGACTTCAGAACTGCGGACGCCATGCAGCTATACCTCACAGTCTCCTCTCGTAGCTGAAATCCGAGCAAGTCTATGGTACGCTGCCGAGACCGACTCTAAAATATGCACAAGAAGTGCAGAGTGTAGTATCAGTACAACCGACTCCATGTACTAGTAAGTGTTGAGCCTAATCTCGATGAAGTAGTGACGAGGCTAAGGCGGGTCACTTACATTAACCTGTACGCAATATTAGTTACAACAACAAATAATAAAAATAAATCAGGTAACTCATTTATAATAATTGAAGCTAATTCAGCAGTCATAACCTATTATTATGTCAACCAATTTCCGTTGCAGCATGCAAACTGCTCCCACAACATATTCATTTTTAATCCTTCAATATATTTATTTTAATCAAGTATATATATAAACTTTTAGATAAGTTTGTTGCGGCATGCAATCCGATCCCCAATATAGACTTTTAAATAAGTTTGTTGCAGTGTGCAATCCGATCCCCTAATATAGACTTTTAAATAAGTCTGTTGCGGCATGCAACCCGCTCCTCCAAAATATTTAATTCAATTAATTCTGTTGCGGCGTGCAACCCGTTTCTCCAATATATTTTACCAACTCTTAAATGTAATAAACATACTCCAATATATACCACGTTTAATGAGAAACTATTAAGCATCAAGACATACAGTAATTATAATTCATTTATGAAACAAACAATAACAAGTAACAAATAATTGTGGAAATTACGGAGAAAATAGGAAGTATAATATTTAATATGCTAAATGGCAAGTAGCAATTAATACACATAAATCAAATCAGCATGTAGCAATTATTACAGAAATTCAAGAATTAATATTTAACAAAGAATCAGAGAGAAATAATTATCATAACAATTAATTCGTTTATTAAAACAAGTTTAGGATTTTCAAATAATTATGCAAATAATTAATTTGACGACGTATAGACGCTCATCACCTCGCCTATACGTCGTTCACATGCATTTCACATAACAAATAATCTAAGGGATCTATTCCCTCAAGTCAAGGTTAACCACGACACTTACCTCATATTGCAAATTCCAATCAATTACTCGACCACAGCTTTTTCTTTTAAATTTGTCTCCAAAAGCTTCAAATATATTCACAAACAACTCGATATACTCAATACGAATCATAGGAATTAATTCCATATGAATTTACTAATTTTTCGGATAAAAATCCGAAATTCACTTTAAAAATTGGCAGCGGGACCCACATCTCAAATCTCAGAAAAACATATGAAATACGAATACCCATTCCGAGACGAGTCCAACCATACAAAAATTATCAAATTCCGATATTAAATGGACCCTCAAATCTTAAATTTTTATTTTTGGAAGATTTTATAAAAATCTGATTTTACTTCCATAAATTCACGGATTCATGATATAAATAAGTATGGAATCATGAAATATAATCAATATAGGATAAGGAATAACTATCCCAATATTTTTCTGTAAAAATCGCCCAAGAATCGCCTTACCCGAGCTCAAAAATGGAAAAGGGTTGAAAATGGGACGAATCCCATTTTCTAGAACTTAAGTTTTGTTTATGCAATTTTTACCCTTCGCGAACGCGGACAGTGCCTCGCGTTCGCGAAGAACAAATTTGGGCTATCTAATTTTACCCTTCGCGAACGCGAGGGCTATCTCGCGAACGCGAAGGCAAATTAATTGGCCAGCCTCTTTCCCTTCGTGAACGTGAGGCTTCGATCGCGAACGCGAAGCTTCGCACCTCAACCCTTCGCGAACGCGTTCAACCTGTCGCGAATACGAAGCACAAAATGTGCCAGTCTAATTTACTCTTCGTGTTCGCGAGAGTACCTTCGCGAACGCGAAGAAGAACACACTAGAAGCCTGAAGTCTGCAGAAAACCAGATTTCTAAATCCGAAATCATCCTGTAGCCTATCCGAAACCCACCCGAGCCATCGGGGCTTCAAACCAATCATGCACTCAAATCTTAAAACATCATACAAACTTGTTCGCGTGATCAAATCACAAAAATAACACCTAGAACTACGAATCGGACCCCAAATCAAAAGAAATTTTTAATAAAACTTTAAAACTTATATTTTCACAACCGGACGTTCGAATCACGTCAAATCAACTCCGATTCTCACCAAATTCCGCAGACAAGTCATAAATGTTATAGTGGACCTATACCGGGCTCCGAAACTAAAATACGGACCCAGTGTCAATAAATCCAACATCAGTAAATTCTTAAAAATTATTAAGCTTTCAAACTTTTAATTTTTTATCAAAATTCCATATCTCGGGTTAGGGACCTCGGAATTCGATTCTCGGCATACGCCCAAGTCCCAAATCACGATACGGATCTACCGGAACTGTCAAAATACTGATCCGAGTTCGTTTGCTCAAAATATTGACCAAAGTCAACTTAGTTGAGTTTTAAAGCTCTATTTCACATTTTAATCAATTTCACATAAAAACTTTCCGGAAAATTTTACGGACTGCGCACACAAGTCAAGGAGTGATGAATAGTGCTTTTCGAGGTTTTAGAACACAAAATTAATTATTAAATTTAAAGATAATATTTTGGGTTATCACAATTTCTGATTTCTCTCTTCTCTAGTAGTAACTTTAAGGACTGTGGATTTAGCTTTGTTTTTCCTAAGTACAGTGTAATGAATACTGCTTATAGCTAGTGGAAACGATCTCCTTTGACCTTCAATATTCCTTTGTCCGCTTCTATTCTTTTAGTTTACTTTAAGTGTAGCCTCCGCAACCGATTTAAACCGTTCATACATTATTTTCTCAATGAAGACAAATATCTAATGCTACGAAAGTTCATGTTAAATAAATCAAATATTGCAACTTGATTACGAAAGTTCTTGGATTTATTTGCAGTACTCATGGCTAAAAAAGTTTATGCTGTGTTTGAAAAAAAACAGCAATAACGAGACAAATTTTGGCATTGATTTCATGTGGTTTGAATAACAAATTGTCAATCTTGTTACCGAGAGCGATTTCTGTATCGATCACCATCTTCGACTTTCATGTCGAGTTGGGAATGTAAAGGCCATCATTAGATAGGAAATAACTTAATCATACACTTTGATATTTATACTAAACCAATTAATACAAAATATAATTTACTTATTGACTTCCAGAAAATTTAATATGATCCCTAGAATTTGTAATACTTACTCCATATAGCTGGAACATTCACTTAATACATTTCATTAGTCCTAGCCTCAACATATATATTTGGAGGGTCATAATTATCAAACAGAGGTCTCAGCAGTAATTCATCTATATAAACCACTTGCACATCTTCTGACTTTAAATAATCTTCCAATTTCAAGTCTCCACCAATTAAAATTTAGCATGCATATACTCTGACTTTAGAATATCTTAAACTTCAAATCTTCAAGCAAAAAACAAAAAAGTCTAAATGGGAGATTGTTAGGATATATACTCTTAACCATTGATTTGGTTTAGATATAGCATTTACTATGAAATAGTGGTGTCAATATCTTCATTTTGATATGACTACTAAACTAATACTCCTCATGGTCTGCAGGAGTACCTAACTTCATTTCTCTGTTTCTAATTTGTCTTGTATTTGTATAATACTCCATGTTAAATTCACAATTTACAGCCGAAACCTTCTTCTTTTCCAGTTTTCTTTCATTTGTATAATACTCCATGTTAAATTCACAATTCACAGCCAGACCTTTTTCTTTTCCAAATTTTCACGCTCAATTATTGAATGGGATCATTATGAAACAAGTAATGTTTAATGACAATGAGTGAGGTTTTGTATTAAGTCTCAAATAAATAGTTGATGTCCACAAGTATCCAGAGAAAAATGTTTATATGCCTTTCCATGTTTTTCTGTGATAAAAAATGTTCCTCGGCTGCTTTTTGAGACTGAATTCATTCGTTAAAAATTACATGCCATCTCAGGAAATGTTCATTGAGTAATTGGAAAAACCATCTCAATTACATGGTATATATGCTACGAACCACATGATCGAGCATATGGTATCATATGGAAGGTTGCCTTAATAATTTTGATAATAAAGATAATAATTTCAATTTTTGTCTATAAGTTCCTACATATTAACTTGGGAATTTTCATGGGATTTACTTGCAGATATTTCCTATGAAATTCCGCAAGAAAATTTCCTTTCTTCATGAATATTTATTGAAACTTTCATGCTGAATTTTTAGAATTTCTTACGAACAAAATCCTGATAATTTACATGCGAGCCCAAAATTCCTAGGTAATTTACATGAGGATTTTAAATTCCACAAATAATAATTAGATATGAAGGTTTTCCCATTGAATTTTTGTTGGATAGAAAATCCTCAGGAAACTAAATTACCTGAGAATTTTCCTATATAATCCCAGAAAATCGTGTAGTGATATAATTAAAACTTGACTCAGGTTATATACTTCCTTTCCCCTGTTAAGCTTCTGATGTACATACAGATGTGTAATGCCTTACCATTTGATTCAAATATTGTATACTTGAAGATGCACGATTAGTAGAGTGAAAAGTTTTGAGTTCTCACGTAAACGCGTATAAGGGGGAATTTTTAAACACTCATGCTATGATTATTGAGAATATGCACTATTATAATTGTTCAAAGGCGTGGGAAGCATTTTAAGAAATACACCGGTTCAAACATTCTGTAGAGATGCCTTAGATCACGGGAATTATTAGCACTGGTTGAAGCTAAAAGTAAGCAATTAATTAAGGTAGTAAGTAATCTTGGTTAAATATTCCTTTAACATTTTCAACACCATGCAAACGATAAACCGCACCAAACCGATAATCCGAGTCAAACCAGGAAACAAAATCAAAGATTGTGGTTTGGTTTGGTGTGAGAAAAAAATCCGACCATAATTATTTTGGTTTGGTTTTAACTAAAAAAAGTCAACCGAAACCAAACCAACCCGACATTACATTTATACAATTTTAAAAAATATTTTATACATATAAAATATTTATTGTAATATAATTTATAAGTATTTCTTAAACTTGTTCACAATTTTATCTTTAAATGTATTATTTAAAGTTTGGACTTAACATTTTTGAATGGTCCAATAAATTTTATAGTCCATAAAGGTAGTAAGTCAAATAAAGTTCAACTCAATACTAATGCTAACAAAGAAAATTCAATTCAACACTAGCAATGACAATAGTGTTATATATTTTTTTAGTTTTGCATTTTGTTTATATAATAAAAATGCATAACCTAGTTTATCTTTATCTTTAGTATTTAGTTATGTAATTAATAGTAGCACTTATTAGCTATAGTTATTTTAGCATGATCTATATAGTATTTTTAGATTATGTTAATTTTGATTATGGCTTATTAATTAGTAATATTTTTTATGCGATTTTATTATCTTTGTTATTGAATATTTTAGTATAATGTTATGACTCATCTGATATTATTGTATTATCATTTTGGAAAATACATTATATAGTTGTATCCTACTAGGACTAAAGAAATATTTAGAGCACAAGTTATAAATTTTGTGTTATGAAGACTTTACAGTGAAAAAACCCGAAAACCCAAAAAAATCGAAAAACTCGAGAAAAACCAAGATTTGTTTACCCGTAGAAGGGCATAGTTGAATTTGTTATGTGGTTTATAGACAAGAGAATTAATTTGATCCAAAAATGGTAAATAAATTGTCACGATCCCAATTTTTCACCTTAGGATGTCGTGATGGCACCCGGTCTCTAAGACTAGGTAAGCCTAACATGTATAGAGAAATAGCGAAAATAATAATAAAACCTCAAATTTAAACCATTAAACTATCATGATAAATCTCAACAGCACAACTGACAAATAACTTCTAAAATATGGTGGAACTGAGTCATAAGCTCTACAGAATATTCTAAAACGTCTACTACAACACTGTCTGATAAAAGAAATAACAGTAATGAGAAGATAACGGAAGGTGACTCCGAGGCCTGCGGACGTTTGGGCAAGTATACCTTGAAGTCCCTTGAAAGCAGCTAACCAAACAATCTCTAGCGTCAAGCACGGGCAGATGTACTTGGATATGTATAAAACAACTCTGCAGAAGCGTCGAATGAGTACACCACAATGGTACCTAGTATGTCATGACCCAAATCGGAGGGTCGCGACGGACACCCGGTGCCTTACTCAACCGAGTACCAACATAATGTATCTTTCTTATCACACCATCATGGGAAATGGGCTAGAAGGGCCGTCATGAGATAACCAGAATAAAAATATAAAGGAATACTAGACATAGGACGGCCCAACATGATATAGAAACTTATACATGTGACATACGGGCCTTTAAGGTCGACATGATCATTTTTATACTCAAAATATAGGCCGACAAGGCCATACAAGAATCCATACACATGACATCTATCTACAAGCCTCTAAAAGTAGATAAACATCATAAAGGTCGGGACAGGGCCCCGCCATATGAATCAATACATGTCCAAATCATACTGACCAAATAGGCAACTCTGGAGCAAGTGGAGTGCACCAACACCTTCCACTGAGCTAATAGCCTACTATGAGGACTGTCATCCTATCTATTGGGACCTGCGGGAAATGAAATGCAGCGTCCCCGGAAAAAAGGAACGTCAATACAAATAAAGTACTGAGTATGTAAGGCGTGAAAAGTAGTATATAAAAGACATGAAAGAAACATGGAGTAAAGGACTCGACCTGTAAGTCTGAATAGCTCTGTGAATCATGAAACATTTATAATATCATGCATGTGCGTATAAATGGCATATCATCCATAGGTATATGCGTACATAACATCATCAAGCCTCCGAGGGCATCCCATCATACCATCTCTGCCTCTGTGGGGGAAATCATTAACGTATACCAGCTGATCAGGTGGTGATGCGTATATAACGCCATAACCTTTCCACATACCCCATATGCATATACTATACGCATATATAACGCCATCTGGTCATGGGTCAATATACATATATAAATGAATGCAATGCATAATAAAGTAAGTCAATAAGATCTCTCGGAATGTCATGAGACCCATGAACAAACGATATGATAGTAGGACACATGGGGAATCGAGAACATAGGCAACCCTAGTATTTATAAGAATAGAATCATTTATGAAAGTTGCGTTCTTGCTCGTTTCATTGTACCATATGGATCATGCCAAAAGGAAAGAAGGGATAGCCTTAACATACCTCAAATCGTCAATTCAACTCAACAACAAGCTTATGACAACTAGCGCGCCAACCCTATAACAAAGAAATACATGTACAACTTAGATGGCGCTAGTATATCACATATCTCAAACAATAACTCGATTCTAAAATAAAACAGGCAGAATTTCCCCTGATTTTAATGCTCCCTCAAGCCTACTATAGGAGAGATACAAACATAATACAATCATCAACTCAAAAACAATCCAGCTATAATTCGGGACCTTCAATACAACAAAACCCTCAAATATACCATAACACACCTAATCAACAATTTATCAATTAGCCTGAAATTACAACGACGAGCGACCAGCCTACTAACCTACCACATATGGCATTTATCCATGCTGTTCATCCTTCCAAATTCCATAAATTAGCAGCACAATAGGCCAACATGAGTGGACTACAAAACAGCCTACTAAAAGTGAAATAAATCGAACTCGCGACTTCCGATCACCGTCCCGTGAGTTCTAACTATTAGGTAACGAATTTATCAACCTTTCTTGATATATAAAAGCTTAAATACAGAAATTAAATGTTTTCTTAACTATCAAGTACCTTTCTAAACTCAAACTACAAAGAAAAAGAGAGGTGATATAGCGATACTTACGTCGTAGGGATCGTTCTAATGTTATCGCTTTTTGCTTTCGTACCCGGGATGTTAATCTTCTTTGAAACCCTAGAAGAGAGCTTAAGGATATGTTTATGGGTGTTCTCTGGTCGTTCTCTATGGAAAAATGAAGAAAAACACGACCTAATACCTATATATATCAACTTTTGAAAAGTCAAAGAGGTGCTAGCTTGGCACCCTAGCATTGGCCCATCTTCCGACGCTTATATGTTTTTATCCGGATGTCGTATGAATAAATGGTTAGAAGTGATTGAAACTAAATTCCAAAACATTCAATTTTATATATAATATGTCCCCAAAAGACCTCATATAACACACGAAATGTATTGCTCAAAAAGCTTCAGTGACACACCTACTTGTCACCTATGCAGTCTCCGCAGTCTCGCAAAACTGCAAATATCTCTCTACTCCGATATCGTATCGACAAAAAGCTTAATGATTTAGAAGCTAGACTCATAGATTTTCCATTTGATATATATATAATCCCGTAATTCCAAGTATATTGGGAGAAAAGCTCCGCTATATTTGACCTAATATTCAGCACGTTTATGAATGTAACTTACGATGACCTTTGACACCTTTTGTTCCACAGTTCATTTGACATCAAAACGTAACACACGACGATCATACGACTAAAATAACTCATAATATAACCTCCTTATCATGATAAGAACCCTAGTATCACCTCAAAAGTACATGTTATAATATTCCCAACTTGTCGACATTCGACGAAACTTATTTTCTTCAATTTGTTTAGCTTCTAAGCCTTTAAACCCTCTTTGTACTTGTTATCCATGATTTTAAAGATTTGTAATCTTCAAGATAACATGATTAACTTAATTTATAGACTTTTCAAATATGATTTCATTTATGAGCTTACATCAATTGACTTACGATGTACTCTTACATACGAAAACATGGGGTGTAACATCATTCCCCCCTTTGGAACATTCGTCCTCAAATGTTGACTGATGCACTTAACAGTCTCATAACTCATAGCTTTTATGAATACTTTAATACTATCCTTGCCATGTAGGCAACTGTTCTGTGAATAAAGTCAAAGGCCAGGGCATTCCCCCCTTCAGGCCTCTTTCTCACAATACGACTTGTTGGCAGAATTCTTCCTTTCTTGTAACTGTTGCTACCTCCTGTCATGCAGCATGTACGACTTTGTCCTTGTATGTGTGCCTATGCAACTCTTCTCTCCTTTTTACTCCATCTTTTAGCTAATCTCTAGGCCTCACTTTGGGAACATATACAGAACTTGACAAGCTGTCCCTCTAGGCATCTATAGGTGTACTCAAGTTCTTCGCTCGGTACTTTGTCGAACTTATGAGTATTGCTATATCTTGTTCATAGCCTTGGTTATCTATGGCTATGGCTTACTTCAACTAGGTAGGTCATACTATACCATAACTCTTAATTCAGTTTATTATTATCGGGGTCTGCTACCCAACTCCAGGTTACTCTCTCACTGCTTATCCTATATGTATAAATCTAAGTATTTTAGTTCTTCTTCATTACTATTCATCTTAAAAATGACGGCCTAATCTCATCTCATGTTTTGTAACTTTTATCCATCCATTGTTGATTCACCTTAATATTGATCCATAATCTACCACTGATAACTTGACACCTCTTACGTAATACATTGTCTCTAGGGTTCACGTCTCATTAGGGAATATCTGAAGTTATTTTCTTGATCCACCTAGGGACAATACTATACTTCAATAATCGTATTTCATAGCATCCCAATGTGATTCATCTTATGGGGGTATTCTAATCCCGTGCAATCCATGAAATCCCTTTCTTGTTAAATCATTACTCAATCAAATGCCTAAACGTCATCCACTAATCTATCACAATTACACCCGTATTCTACTACCATGGCATCATTTCGTCTAATCTACATATTCCAAGTCTTAAACTCCTCTGAGTTCATTCAGGCTATACTGAGCTTTCTATAACTTACGAAAACTATCAAATATCTTGTTTTGATGGGCTTAATCCTGAGGCCTTACCTATTCTTGTCACTTTGTCACTCACATTTTTCTTATCCTCACTCCTATCTACCAAAAACCTTGTCGCTCTATGATACTTTAGCTTGCGACCTACATATATCTATTCATACTACTCGCAATCTTCCTTTAACTTGCTAACACCATATATTTCCTTTCGTGCCTTCTAAGTTGTCTTTAAATGTAAGCAATTACTTTTCCTGGTCGTTCTTCCACTTGTTGCATGAATACTTCGCTTATCTTATTGCCCACGAATACTGGAATTTCCTGTAACTCATATGATCTCAAACATCACCTTTGATTTTTTTTGTTCATTAGCCACGATAAGTGCCACTTTCTTATGGAGTGTATACAATATTGTAGTGAAACTATTGTTACAAGATCATTTCTTCTTCAAGTTACTATGCTAAGGTTGAAGACTTCTTCCATTATTCCTCAGCTAGTCTTTCGTGGTAGTACTTAGGGAAGACCCTCTAACTCTTGTAAATTTGCAAGCTTATTACATCGTATACCCGACGGAATCTTTTTGATGTTCTTACTCGCCTATAATTATCCTTAGTTACTTACCTTCAAAGCCCTTGTGTTCGTAGGCTACTTCTGAACTGAAATTTTTGACTGCGTCCCCATTGGCACTTTCTTTTATTTTATTAACATTTATACGGTACCTTTAACTACCCAACTCCTATCTGAATATTTCTCAAGGATCATGATGTCATATCTGTGAGACTGAATTCACTATGTTGGGGTTCACTACATTTATCTTGCATGATCTACTGATTTGTCTATATCCTCTTATCTATCCATAATTAGGCTCTTCCCGAATCAACTACTAACTACTCGTTAGTCCATTCTCATATCTATATTCTGCATAATCTCTCTTGCTATATGTACTTTATCTTAACTTACCTCTTGCACTAGCTCCTGATGTATCAAGTGTTCATTTGTACTTCTTTATCAATAACATCTAGTGCGGGAACCCTTACTGCTTCTCCCCAATGTCGTGCTTGCATAATTTTCTGGAGTCGTAACATATCTGTAGGATCTGAATAAATGCAATCTCATTCCTTTCGCCTTTTTACCACATTCTTCCTTTATTATTCCATAGTTACCTCTTCATCTTTGGCTTTTTTTTCTTCACATCTTCACTGACATCTTACTCGCCTTGCGGTAACCCTTTTGTACCAAGGATAACTGAATTTCTTTCGCACGAGGGTGACACCTAGTTTAACTAGCACACTTAGTCCCTTAAGCTTAACTCTGCTCACATCGCTTGTTTTAGGTAAGCGTCTTCCTGAATAACCTTTAAAGGTTATTTTTCTATTGTCCATTCTATTATTGTCGGAATACGATCTCTGAAATTCTCACGATGTCGACTATTATCAAATGTTCTGATCCCTAATTCATGTTCAGTTTATCTTGTTCACTAGCCCATACTGATTTCTATTACTTTGGGGGTCTAACTTTCCCTTCTGATAATCACGTTGGAGTCACCAACTCATTTCTTGAAATAAGGATATGACTTTATGGCTTATACAATTTTATTGTCTCAAGGCCTGACACCTCTTGTCTTTTCCTTCACTTGACTATAGACTCTGTCATCGTGTCATATTTTGATTTACCGTTATCACTCATTTATCACATCTTACTCATAATGCTTCATTTACTCTATTCTTATTCTCTTGCTAATATTTTTGTCTATCACCTTATTCTGAAAACTTCAACAAAATATTCTTTTGCTTTTAGCTCCCCTTGCACCATCTCACTGGCTATTCGGGTCGTCTAACATTCTCTCTTTACTAGGGACGAGAGCCATACTAAGGTAAATATTTATCCCTTCTAGGATTACAGTGCCTATCTTCTAAATTCTTTTTCTGGACATTTTAGTATTTCATATCTAAATGTACTATTCTAGAGTGTACCACCGAGCTGTCTCATAAGGATCCTTCAAAAATGCCAGCTAATGCTAACAATCCATCCACCATTTTGGGTTACTCTAACCCAGATGAATCCTGATATCCAATTCTTCTCTTAAGCTATATTTGTTGTCTCTCATATGCATAACTGAGATGGGTATGGCCAATTGTATATATCTCTGTTACTGTTGAAAGTATCTCAGAATGCTTATATTTCTCTGCCTGAATTGTAAATACTGGTAATTTTCACTAACTGGGTACCTCGTACCCTTCTTCACCTTGCTTCTTTTACTTGTTGAAACTTGTATCTACCTTATGATTCTCTAGTTTCTTTAAACCATATAGGGGATAGATATTCATTCCTTAGGGCTCCTTATCAAGAAGTGTATACGTCTTAGTACACATGTGATCTGCTGAAGACCTCACATTTACTCATCATAAGCTTGATGCAAAATTAAGTTCCTCTAACTCAACACTTCCACATCCACATTCAATCTCTTACCAAGCATCTTCTTTCTGGATGTAGGTTTCATTGTATTACGAATAAATTAGAATTTAGGAGTTTAAATTCTTACAACTGAGCTCTACCACACGATCTAGAGTAAGAAGAAAGAGTGACCGTCCTAAATGCCTTGTAGCCTACTTCTCATAAGTGTGGTGCACAACACACCCATAAACAAGACTCTACTAGACACGACTTGTAGACTCCCTAGGACAAAATTGCTTTAATACCACTTTTGTCACGACCCAAATCGGAGGGTCGCAACGGGCACCCGGTGCCTTACTCAACCGAGTACCAACATAACGTATCTTTCTTATCACACCATCATGGGAAATGGGCTAGAAGGGCCGTCATGAGATAACCAGAATAAAAATACAAAGGAATACTAGACATAGGATGGCCCAACATGATATAGAAACTTATACATGTGACATACGGGCCTTTAAGGCCGACATGATCATTTTTATACTCAAAATATAGGCCGACAAGGCCATACAAGAATCCATACACATGACATCTGTCTACAAGCCTCTAAGAGTAGATAAACATCATAAAGGTTGGGACAGGGCCCCGCCATACGAATCAATACATGTCCAAATCATACTGACCAAATAGGCAACTCCGGAGCAAGTAGAGTGCACCAACACCTTCCACTGAGCTGATAGCCTACTATGAGGACTGTCATCCTGTCTATTGGGACCTGCGGGAAATGAAATGCAGCGTCCCCGGGAAAAAGGGACGTCAGTACAAATAAAGTACCGAGTATGTAAGGCATGAAAAGCAGTATATAAAAGACATGAAAGAAACATGGAGTAAAGGACTCGACCTGTAAGTCTGAATAGCTTTGTGAATCATGAAACATTTATAATATCATGCATGTGCATATAAATGGCATATCATCCATAGGTATATGTGTACATAACATCATCAAGCCTCCGAGGGCATCCCATCATACCATCTCTGCCTCTGTGGGCGAAATCATCAACGTATACCAGCTGAGCAGGTGGTGGTGCGTATGTAACGCCATAACCTTTCCACATACCCCATATGCATATACTATACGCATATATAACGCCATCTGGTCATGGGTCAATATACATATATAAATGAATGCAATGCATAATAAAGTAAGTCAATAAGATCTCTCGGAATGTCATGAGACCCATGAACAAACGATATGATAGTAGGACACATGGGGAATCGAGAACATAGGCAACCCTAGTATTTATAAGAATAGAATCATTTATGAAAGTTGCGTTCTTGCTCGTTTCATTGTACCATATGGATCATGCCAAAAGGAAAGAAGGGATAGCCTTAACATACCTCAAATCGTCAATTCAACTCAACAACAAGCTTATGACAACTAGCGCGCCAACCCTATAACAAAGAAATACATGTACAACTTAGATGGCGCTAGTATATCACATATCTCAAACAATAACTCGATTCTAAAATAAAACAGGCAGAATTTCCCCTGATTTTAATGCTCCCTCAAGCCTACTATAGGAGAGATACAAATATAATACAATCATCAACTCAAAAACAATCCAACTATAATTCGGGACCTTCAATACAACAAAACCCTCAAATATACCATAACACACCTAATCAACAATTTATCAATTAGCCTGAAATTGCAATGACGAGTGACCAGCCTACTACCCTACCACATATGGCATTTATCCATGCTGTTCATCCTTCCAAACTCCATAAATTAGCAGCACAATAGGCCAACACGAGTGGACTACAAAACAGCCTACTAAAAGTGAAATAAATGGAACTCGCGACTTCCGATCACCGTCCCGTGAGTTCTAACTATTAGGAAACGAATTTATCAACCTTTCTTGATATTTAAAAGCTTAAATACAGAAATTAAACGTTTTCTTAACTATCAAGTACCTTTCTAAACTCAAACTACAAAGAAAAAGAGAGGTGATATAGCGATACTTACGTTGTAGGGATCGTTCTAATGTTATCGCTTCTTGCTTTCGTACCCGGGATGTTAATCTTCTTTGAAACCCTAGAAGAGAGATTAAGGATATGTTTATGGGTGTTCTCTGGTCGTGCTCTATGGAAAAATGAAGAAAAACACGACCTAAGACCTATATATATATCAACTTTTGAAAAGTCAAAGAGGTGCTAGCTTGGCACCCTAGCATTGGCCCATCTTCCGACGCTTATATGTTTTTATCTTGATGTCGTATGAATAAATGGTTAGAAGTGATTGAAACTAAATTCAAAAACATTCAATTTTGTATATAATATGTCCCCAAAAGACCTCATATAACACACGAAATGTATTGCTCAAAAAGCTTCAGTGACACACCTACTTGTCACATATAAGCCTAAGTTGTCAGGACGGTTGGCTAGTGGGCAGTCAAAATTAGTGAGTTTGATATTGAATACAAGCCTAGGACTGCGATCAAGTCACAAGTTTTGGCCCACTTTCTGGCCGATATCAGTCCCAGATTAATGCCCCTAGTTGCTAAAGAGGCAGTGGTGGTATCGGAAATGACATTAGGAGTTTTGACCTTGTTTATGAATGAAGCTTCTAATGTAAAAGGGTATGGGATCGAAGTGGTTCTAATCATGCCATCGGGAGAAACCCCGAGGCAAGCTATTAAGACTGTTCCGTTAACTAATAATGAAGTCGAGTATAAGGCTTTGGCTGCAGGACTCGAACTGGCCCGAGGACTTGGCTCCGAGGTCATAGAGATCAGATATGATTCTCAGTTGGTGGTAAACCAAGTATACATGATTTTTTATACAAAGGAGGAATGCATACAACAGTATGTGAACAAAGTTCGTGTATTACTTGTACGATTCAGGGAATGGTCGACCATACACATATCGAGAGAAGAGAACGTAGAAGCTGATGTATTGGCTAATTTGGGGTCGTCTAAGGAGATAAAAGGATCTGACTCTGATACTATCATTTAAATTCTACATTCAGTACTAGAGGTGGATGGCTATTGTGAAGTGAATACAACCAACTAAGTCTAGGATTGGAGGAAGGAGTTTGTCGAATATCTTCGGCATGGCAAGATGCCCGAAGAACCAAAGGCGCCCCGTGCACTACACACCAAAGCGGCTCATTACTGCCTCATAGACAGGCACTTATATAGGCGGTCGTACCAAGGACTAATGGCCCAATGTTTAGGAGCCTCGGAGGTGGACTAGGTGATGAGAGAAGTCCATGAAGTAATTTGCGGGAACCATTGCACCACATATTCAATGGTACTAAAGCTGGTTAGGGCAGGTACTATTGGCCTCTGATAGAACAAGACGCAAAGACGTTCATTCAGAAATGCGAGAAATGAAAACTATAAACAATTGGTACACCGCCCAGTAGAACTCTTACATTCGGTGTTGTCCCCGTTTTTATTCATTAAATGGGGGATGGATATAGTTGGCCCACTGCTACCGGGTCCCGGGAAGGTAAGTGTCACTACCCAAACCGATGGGCCACGACGGGCACCTGGAACCTTACTCAACTGAGTACCAACGTAACATATATTTCGTATCATACTATCATAGGTAAATGGACCAGAAAGATTGTCATGAGATAACTAGAATGAAACATGAGGGAACACTCGACATAGGACGACCCAACATGTAATACAAACTTACACATATGACATACGGGCCTATAAGGCCAAAATGATCACTCGTACACTGAACATAGGCCGACAAGGCCATACAATATTTCACATACATGACAAATGTCTACAAGCCTCTAAGAGTACATAAAATTCATAAGGCCGGGATAGGGCCCCGACATACTAATCAATACATGTCCAACGCATACTGACCAAATAGGCAACTCCGGAGCAAATAGAGCGCACCAATACTTTCCACTGAGTTGATAGCCTACTTGGAGGACTCTCAGCCTATCTATCGGGACCTGCGAGCATGAAACGCAAAAAGGCAAAAGGGACGTCAGTACAAATAATGTACCGAGTAAATAAGGAATGAAAATAAGTAAGTAATAGACATGAGAAAAACATGGAGTAAAAGACTCGACATGTATGTCTGAATAACTCTGTGAATAATTAATATTATAATATCATGCATATGCGTATAAATTTCATACCATGCATAGGTATATGCGTTCATAACATCATCAAGCCTTTGAGGGCATCCCATCATATCATCTCGGCCACTGTGGGCAAAATCATCAACTTATACCAATTGATCAGGTGGTGGTGTGTATATAACGCCATAACCTATTCCTATATCCCTTATACATATAATATACGCGTATATAACGCTATCTGGTCATGGGTCAATGTACATGTATAAATGCATAAGAATTTCATTGATAAAATCTCTCGAAACGTCATAAGACCATTATGCCTATGATTAATATCATGAAATAAACTTTATCAACTTACGTATTTTCTGAAACCCATGAACAGATGATAGAATAATAGGACACATGGGAATGCAAGAACACAGGCACCTCTAATACTTCTATGAATAGAGTCATTTATTAAAGTTGTGCATTTGCTCGTTTCGTTCGTGTCATATAGATCATGCCAAAAGTAAAGAAGGGATAGCCTTAACATACCTGAACTGATTCTCTTGAAAATTCCTCTAACCCACGTCTTTTGTGAAGAACACACAACGACGGATCAAATTAGGGAAATATCTGTATGCTATTCTTGAGAAAGATTGTACCGTATTCCCTTGGAAACGCAAAAATCCCGTTGCTATTACCTTATAAAATCTCGTATGAATTTTTGTAGCAATTCCGTATGATCACTTTGTGAATTTTATCACAACCTTGTAAGATAGTTACTGAAGCAATCACGTTGAGAGTCTTTATGGCTTTTGTGAATTCCATATCTTTGTGAATAATCCAAATCTTGAATTTGAGAAGTTATTCTTCAATCACTTCTTTAAGGATTGCCACCTTGAAAAGTTATTCAAGAGTCACTTAATGGCTTATGTATGTGGCTGCCACATTGGGGAAATTTCCCACCCAACTGTCATCCACTTAATTTTTAATTAATTTGTTAATCCCCCATTAACCAATAATTACTCAATTATCTACATAATTAGAAATTATCTCAAATTACTTAAAATACTACTTACTTTTAACACACTTTGTATACCTTACTATCACGGTCATGTAGTACCTTGTATGGTACTAGTCCATAAATACCGGGTATTATAGTTCGGACCGTATTTTATCCTAAATTGTCAAACTTTGACGAAACTCGTTTTCTTCGATTCACTTACCCTCTCACCTTCGCGAATTTACTTATCACTTGTTTGAAATAGCATAATACTTATAATCCCAAAATAATCCCATTCCCGAACTTACGTCGATTAACTTATGACGAAACTTTAACGTATGAAAATGCGGAATGTAATATCTCATTTCCGAGCTTATACTAATTTACTTATGGAGTACTTCCACATACGAAAACATGGGGTGTAACATCATTCCCCCTTTTGGAACATTCATCCTTGAATGTTGACTCAAGTTCATAACCTGTGTCTTCCGAATACTTTAGTACTCCTCTTGCTATCTAGGCAACTATTCTGTGAATGAATCCCAAAGGCCAGGGCATTCCCCCCTTTAGGCCTCTTTCTCATACCACGACTCATGGTCGGAATCCTTCCAATCTTGTAACTGTTGCTACCTTTTATCATGCAGCCTATACGACTCTGACTTTGTAAGTGCGCCTACGCGACTCTTCTCTCCTTTTTCCTCTAGCGTTTAGCCAACCTCTAGGCCTCACTTGGTAAACATATACAGAGCTTAATAAGATGTCCCCCCTGGGCATCCATACTGAAGTTCTTCGCTCGGTACTTTGTCGAACTTATGAATTTTATTATATCTTGTTTCATAGACCCGGTTATGTGTCTGCATGAATTTACTGCCATAACTCTTACTTTGATTTATCGTACTGAGGTTTGCTACCAAACTCCAGGTTACTCTCGTTGCTTCTTATCATAGATGTATAAGTCCAAGTCCTTCAATGCTTCCTTATTACTGTTCATCTAAAGGATGATGGTCTAATCTCATCTCATACTTTGTAACTTTTATCCATCCATTGTTGATTCACCTTAATTTTGATAATTTGACCTCTTTTGTAGCACTACCGCTAGGGCTCACGTCTCATCGAAAACATCTGAAGTGATTTTCCTGACCCACCTAGGGGCGATACCATACTTCCATAACCGTATTTCATAGCATCCCAACGTGATTCATCTTATGGATGGGGGTATTCTAATCCCGTGCCGTCCATGAAATCAAATCATTACTCAATCGAAGGCCCAGACGTCATCCTTTACCTATCACAATTACACCCTCATTCTACTACGAGGGCATCATTCAATATTTTCTAAATGCTATTAGTCTTGGACTCCCTTGAGTTCATTCAGGCTATACTGAGCTTTTGATAACTTAGAGAAACCATTAGCTCTCTTGTTTTCCTAGGACATTTTCATCACCTCTTCACTTGCCTTTTCTTATCCTTACTCTTGTCTTGCTAAAACCTTATCGTTTTACCATACTTTAGCTTGCGACCTACACATATCTATTTATACTACTCGCAACCTTCCTTCAACTTGCTTGCATCATAGATTTCCTTATGTCATCCTGGAACATCAAGCGAGACATCACATCGCCTCTAACTCTTCTTTACTCTCTTAATTAGGCTTCTCGATACCTAGAAACCATAGGCTGGAAGATATGCCACTGACGACGCCGCTATCATTCCTGGATACTGAATCCCCATGCTTCTAGCTTTTTATCTAAATATTCACAGCCTTCTACACTTGAGTATCTTGTACGTTGTTCACATTTACCTTACTTATCTTAAAATCTCGCATCACGTCTTCTAATTCTTTCATGACCTCTCTTTCACATAGGTATAATTCACATCTACGACTTGAAGCTCTATTATAATACTTGCACCTCTAGTGCATACACGATCCGGTGAGAGCTTCATACTGACTTCTTATGAGGCTGGTACTTTTCTAACTTGCTCTATCGTAGAGCCGTTATAGAATATGGTTGTTGTACTATCTCTCTTGTACCTCTGATATTAGAGTAATTTTGCAATGTTCTCAATCACAATTTCTATAATTTTCTAGGTCCAATAATCGGACTCCTGATTTACTTAGTTGATGTAATTTTTTAGTTTCCTCTTCCCTCTGATCAGCCTTTATAAAGGCTTAAGATATCTTCCGATCTGCAGCCCATGGTACTACTTTAGCCTTTCATGGACGCTATGGAATATCCAGGATTCAATCTTCTAACAATTCAATCCTTTGTCTATGACCTGGACTCAATTCTTTCTTTTAACTTATACCGGAGTCTTCTACGGCTGTATGATTGTCAATATATATACTACATGGGTAATACTCTGAAATCTTAAGTGCGTTCTGCCACTTGTTGCATGAATACTCGGCTTATCTTAGTGCCCACACATATTGGAATTCCATACAACCCATATGATCTTGAATATCAACTTTTGATTTTTTTTCTTCTTCCCGTTCATTAGCCATGATAGGTGCCACTTTCTTATGGGGTGCATACAATGTTGTTGTGAGACTGTTGTTACAAGACCATTTTCTCTTTAGGTCACTGTGCTTAGGTTGAAGCCTTCTTCCTTATTCCCTCAGCTAGTCTTTCGTTGTAGTACTTAGGAAAGACCCTCTGACTCTTGTAAAGCTGCGAGCTTATTACATCGTATACCAAATAAAACTTTTGATGTTAGTACTCACCTATAATTATCCTTAGTTACTTACCTCCATGCTCATGTGCTCATATAGTTTCTTCTGAACTGAAATTTTGACTTTCTTCCCAGTGAGACTCTCTTTTCTTTCTGTAACATTCATACGGTACCTTTAACTACCCCAACTCCTATCTGAATATTTCTTAAGGGTCACGATGTCATAACTACGAGACTGAATTCTCCATGTTGGGTTTACTATGTTTATCTTGCACGATCTGTTGATTTGTCTATATATTCTTGTCTAGCCATAACTAGGCTCTTCTTGAATCAACTACTAACTACTCATTGGCCCATTCTCATATCAATATTATGCGTAATCTTTCTTGGGTTATTTCCTTTGTCTTAACTTACCTCTTGCACTGGCTCCTTATTTATCCATAATATCCTGGGCAGGAACTCTTACTTCCTTTCCTTGACGTCATACTTGCATAATGTTCTGGAATCGTAGCATATCGGTAGGATTTGGATAAGTGCAATCTCATTCCTTTCTCTTTTTTTTATCGCATTCTTCCTTTACCATTCCATAATTACTAGAACCACTTAATTCTGACTTACTGCCACATCACTCCATATTCCCCACTTTAGGGGAGTAATAAGATTTAGAGCTACGACGATATACCTATAGATGTTTTACCTCTTCATCTTTGGCGTCTTTTCACATCATTGATGACACTTATTCACCTTGTGGTAATCCTTCTGTGCCAAGGATAACAAAATTCCTTAATCACAAGGGTGACATTTAGTGTAACTGGCACATATAATCCCTTAAGCTTAACTTTGTTCACATTGCTTGCTTTAGGGAAGCGTTTTCCTGAATGACCTTTAAAGGTTATTCTTCTGTCGTCCATTCTATTAGCACATTTGCAATATCCCTCGGAAATGTTAACTAACACAAACAATCCATTCATCATTTTGGGTTACTCTAACCCCATCCGGATCCTGATATCTGTCCTTCTCTTATACTACTTTTGTTAGCCCCCATAGGGTATAAATGAGATGGGTGTGGCCAATTGTACATACCTCTGTTATTGTTGAAGGTAATTCAAAAGGCTTATATTCATCTGCCTGAATTGTAAATACTGATAATCTTCATTAATTAGGCGCCTCGTACCCTTCTTCATCTTGCTTCTTTTACTTGTTTAAACTTGTATCTATCTTCTGAATCTCTCATTGCCTTTCACCATAGGGGTGGATAGATATTCTTGCCTTTAGGCTCCTTATCAAAAGGCTTACACGTCTTAGTACACACATAATCTACTGAATACCTTACATTTACTCATCATAAGCATCATGAAAAATCGAGTTCCTCTGACTCAACTCTTCCATAGCCACATCCAATATCTTACCAACTGTCTTTTGGATGCAGGTATCATTGTATTATGAATATAATAGAATTTAGAAATCTGAATTCTTACAAGTGATCTCTACCACACGATCTAGAGTAAGAAGAAAGAGTGACAGTCCTAAATGCTCTGTAGCCTCCTGCTTATAAGACTCTACTAGACACGACTTGTAGACGCCCTAGGATAGAACTACTCTGATACCACTTTTGTCGCGGCCCATCAGTTTGGGTCGTGACAATAAGATTCCTTTTAATTCTAACTGATTACTTCACTAAATGGGTTGAAGCAGGTCCTTACCAAAAAATAGGTGAGCGCGCAGTGGTCGACTTCCTATGGGACCACATAATCTGCCGGTTCGGAATACCGAAGGAGATTGCATGTGATAACGGACCATAGTTCATAGGCTCAAAAGTCACATGATTTCTGAAAGATTTGAAAATCAAGAGGATTACATCCTCACTGTACTATCCGAGCGTTAATGGATAGGCAGAGTCAACTAATAATACGATTGTGCAAAACTTCAAAAGAGGTTAGAAGCTGCTAAAGGCAAGTGGCCCAAAGAGTTACCGGGCGTGTTGTGGGCATTTTGGAGTACGACAAAATCAAGCACGAGAGAGACACCTTTCTCTCTCGTATACGGCGCGGAAGCTCTGATCCAGGTGGAAGTAGAGGAACCAACCTTTCAGTTTTCCCGAGCTAGCAAATAATTAAATAATGATTCATTGCTAGAGAAGTTGGATCTACTGGATGAACGCATGGACTTAGCATACGTGAGAATGGCGGCTCAGAAGCAAAGGATAGAGAGATACTATAATCGAAGGGCCAATATCTGTTACTTCAAAGTGGGAGACTGTACGACCTAGGATCTCCCGAGACACCGTCCTGTAGTTCCAAAATAAATACGCAACTCAAACAAATGAATATAATAGTTACAGCAAGAAACCTACAATTTAGACTAAGTACAAGTCAAGAAAGAAGCAGGAATTACTAAATATGCTGCAAAGAGTTAAAATAGGCAATTAGGACACATAGACATGCTATTCTAGGCTAACAGGATAACTACACATGCTAGTATACTCAGATAAGATGAAAACAGGCTATTGCTCAGTAAAAATCATGTTATTCCACAAATATCCCATTTACACACTCGTCACCTCGCGTACACGGCGATCACATATCATAACAACACCAAATCCTAAGGGGATTTCCCCCTCTCCCCCTCCCCCACAAGGTTAGGCAAGCCACTTACCTTGAACCAAGCTCAATCAATCAGTAAGAATGCCCTTTCCTCGATTATCCGACTCTGAATGATCCAAATCTAGCCAAAAATAATTACATATCATAAATACAATTATAATAGACTAATCTAATTAATGAAATCAAGACTTTAACAAAAATTTTAAAATTCGTCCTAAAAAGTCGACCCGGGCCCACACCTCGGAATCGGGTAAAAGTCACAAAATATGAACAACCCTTTACTCACAAGTTCACTCGTACCAAAATTATCCAAATCCGATATCAAAATCCGAATCAAAACTCAAAAACTTGGTGGGCGAATTTCTCCCATTTTCCCCAATATTTTCAACCCAAATCCGAAATTAAAGGATAGAATTAATGATAGATTAGTGTAATATAACCAAAAACAAGTGAAGAATCATAACCCAATCGATGTCTTTGAAAATCCCTCTAAATCTCGTCCAAATCCGAGCTCCCTATCACAAGTTTTGCTAAAAATGGCTTAACCCTAGATTTTGGAATGTTATATTCTGCCCACGTGCTCACACTATGCGATCGCGGAATTTCCCACGCGATCGCGTAGAACAAAATTCTAACAGCTTTAAAACATGCTATGCGAACGCGCCACCTCACCCGGGATCGCGTACCAGTAACTGCATAAACCTACGCGATCTTGTAACACTCCGCGCGACCGTATAGAGTAAATCCTCCCACTGCCCAGATCTTCTCTTCCTCACTGCGAACGCGGAACTGGCTATGCGTTCGCGTATCAATGGCCATGCAAACTTCGCGATCACGGACGAGATATTGCAATCGCATAGAACAAAAAGGCGACTGCCTAATTCAAGGCTTCGCGATCGCGTCTCCTCCTACGCGACCGCATAAGAGGAAACCAGTAACTGAAAACACCAGAAATTTCTAAAATCTTTCAAGTCCAAAACTAGTCCGTTAACCACCCGGAATCCACCCGAGACTTCTGGGACCTCAACCAAATATACCAACAAGTCCTAAAACATCATACAAACTTAGTCGAGCCCTCAAATCACATCAAACAACGCTAAAAACACGAGTCACCCTCCAATTCAAACTTAATAAACTTGAAACTTCAAATTTCTACAACTAATGCCGAAACCTATCTAACCACATCCTATTGACCTCAAACTTTGCACACAAGTCATATTCAACATTACGGACCTACTCCAAATTCCGGAATCAGAATCCAACCCCGATATCAAAAAGTCCACTCCCGGTCAAAATCTCCAAAAATTCGATTTTCGCCATTTCAAGCCTAAATCAGCTACAGACCTCAAATTCACAGTCTGGACACGCTCATAAGTCCAAAATCACCCAACGGAGCTAACAGAACTGACATAACTCCATTCCAGATTTGTCTTCACACAGTTCTGACTACAAACAAAATCTTAAGACTTAAACTACCATTTAGGGACTAAGTGTCCCAAAACACCCCAAAAACTAAAATAAAATATCTCGGCAAGTCACATAAGCTGAAACAGATATGGGGAAATCAGTAAATAGGGAATCAGGGCTATAACTCTCAAAACGACCGGCAGAGTCGTTATAGAGACTTGGTTTTAAGAAAGGTGACTTAGAACACTCGAGAAATTAACGTTGGAAAGTTGGGTCCAACATGGGAAGGTCACTACCGGGTTTCAGCTGTCATCAACAAAGGATCGTACGAGTTAGAAAATCAAGATGGAGTCAAATTTCCCAGCAATTGAAACGTGACTCACCTAAAAAGGTATTATTGCCAATGGATCCTATCTATACTGAAAGTATGTTCTGCTCTCTTTTTACCTACTAGTTTTTGTCCTAATCGGGTTTTTTCTGACAAGATTTTTAACGAGGCAACAACGGAAAACATACTATGAGAGGGAATCATCATCAAGGTTAGGACCTTTAAATGACAAGGCATTGAAATCATAAACCACTATGGATGGTTAAATATTCTTTGGCTTGATGGCAAGTTCCTAAAATAAAACTTACCATCGAACCAGAGACTATTTAACCATTCACGAGTTGTTTCCACTGATGAAGCAAGACTTTCAGTGTTCCAATTGCATACTTTGCATTGGAACACTAGGGGGAATAATATTAGATACGACAATAAGAATGCCAAAAAAATTAGGGACTGCAGGAACTGGGAACAATAATGTCTCATCGAGACCGGGGACTGCATGGCTAGCCCTGTAGAAACAAGTTGTACTAGTTAGACACATGAATTGACAATTTATTTTTTAGCAAGCAAATGCTTATGTACTTTTGATGATAGAAAGAATAAAATTAAGTCCTTTTATTTTTATATTATTTCTTGTCCAAACGATGAGTTAATTTTATCATTTGAAATGGCTGATTTCAGAAGAATTTATGCCCGAAATTAGAAGCCATTGGATGAAAATACACTCGAAGCTTTGATTAATTCAATGCAAAAAGAATGTATCTTGCAAAACACTTAAGTAAATATTGTCTTCATCTATCAAATGGTCAAACCCAGTAAAAAGATTGGCATGGTTACCAGGTACAAAACGAAAACAACAAAAGAAAAGAAGAAGGGATCTACGCAGTAGCACTACCGGGAGACGGGTCTGCGTCCCCCAGGTGGAAGTGGGCGGATCAGCCACCGGTTCGGGGTCTGGGCCTTCATCAACATTCTCTTTAATTTCATCCTCGGTTCCCAAATACTGAGAACCGACACTCGAAGAGTCAGTTGTGGCACACTGAGTAGGGAGACGTTCTCAAGCAGTTAACTCCACTGCTCGGGCCTTGGCAATGCAGTCATCAATATTAACGATGACCACTATGGACTCTTCCATGGTTTTTCTCCTTATATGATACACTGCATAGGTTTTATCAAATATGATGGAATCCCCTTAGACCTGGAGCTTTGCCTGAAGCTTTTCTACTTCGACCTGAAGGTCATCCCTCTCGGATCTCATAGCACCAATGCTAGAATCAAGATCATGAATTGTAGATAGGTGAAGCCGGTTTTTCTCCCTGATCATTTTGAATATTTCTTTCATCCTGGTCCCCTTCTCCTCGATGGCATAAGCCTCCTCGGTTTTTGAGCTCAAGGCTACCTTCAAGTTAGTCACTTTTTTCTTAGAGGCATACTCGCGCTCGACTACAGCAAGCACACTGTCTTAAAGCTCAGCCCACTTAGCCTTAGCATCTTGAAGCTATGCATGTAATTGAGTGGCTTCTTGGTTGTGGGCCATCACTTCTTACTCACTTTAATTCAACCTAGCCTCAAGCTCGCCCGCCTCAGTAGCTTTTGCCTCCATTACCGGGAGGCGCACATAAAGTTGATTTCTTTCGGCCAACAGTTGATCATGTTCGGAGGCAAGTCCTTGTTTATCAAGAATCAATATCTGAAGGCCCTCGGAAACAAGAAAGTTGGCCTGTAAAAAGGTATATCAAGGTTAGAAACCCCGTTACAACAGATAAGTAGTAAACAAGCAATTAGAGAGTAAGTACGATATCGCTGCCACATTATGCATTGCATTATTCAACAACCACTCCCCCTAAAGAGAGTGTATTTTCTTATTATCCTTGTCTGAAGATAGTGGCTTCAGGTAATTGGCAAGCTCTACTGGCCTAGACAACAGATGACACCCCTTCGATACCGAAAGAGTGGCACTCCTCCTTCATCGGGGATCTATAGAAGGGGGTGAGTAATTGTGCCCCAAATTCCCATGGTCGGGAGACCGGAGAGGAGAAGCACCCTCCTCTCGAGCGTCTGTTACCGGTGGAGGAGATGCAGTGGGTGTTGGTGGTGAAGGTGCAGCTGGTATAGAGGGGCATGAAAGGTTTGGCAATGAAGGTTGAGAAGCATCTGCAACATGAGCAGCGCTGATTATTGGTTGCTTATTGTCCGAAGGCAGAAAAGGCTCAGGGTACGAAATCTAGGGACCGATTATAACAACGGACAGCGAGAATTGACATTATCTACCAAATCCATCTTACCCCAAAGTGCTTGGACCTCTTCTGTGGTCGGGTTTTGAAGCTCTCTTGGTTAAGCATGCGATTGAGCTGATGAAGTTATTCTTCTTCTTTGGACGGGAGCCACTTCATCACTGCTTCTCGGTCATCCACAACAACCATTATGCTCGGCTCGATTGTTGTGGTCATTATTTTCTTTTTTTAATCCCTAGCCGAGGAAGAACGTCGCCTTTCTAGTTGCTTGTTCTTTGGCTGGGTACTCCGAGAGGAAGCACCTTCACCAGAAGCAGGTCCGCGTGCACTGCTTCGAATAAGGGCACTTTGTAGCACCCTCATGGCCTCTGCAGAATCAGCCAAAACATCAACCTCGGGGCAAGTGACAGAGCCCTGCAGAAGTCCTGAATCAAGCAAAACGGGGAGTTAGCAAAATTACCTATCTTCATGCAAAGACAAAAAATAAAAAGGATTCGCTTTACCATGGTTCTTGGCCTTCCAACCATATTTGTGGGCCATTTCCTTCCATCAGCGAGTTTCTGGCTTTGTAATGTCCAAAATTATCTAAACCTACTAGTCCAGGCCCTGAACCCTTGGTCGTTCCCATAGCTGAAACAACAGAAACAAAGAGGTCAACAATGACGGAAAATGGTCTTTTTACGAAGGAAAGATATGCATAAATTACAAACTTACAAGAAAGCTTCCATGATTTTGGAAAGGATGGAGCTATGGCCGGGATGATATCCCTGGTAGCAATGATGACAAACCTCTCCATCCACCCACAGTCACTGTCATCATCCATGATGGTGAGAAGGGCATGGTGGACATGCTTGCTTAAATTTATTACTTCCCCATGGAAGATCTGGAGGAATAGAGATTCATCATGTGTGCCAGGTTTAGGGTTTTCCCAAAATCCGTGCATAACTGACATATGCAGCCACCGTTCACCATATATATGGGCCTACTTACGCTAAGAAGACCTGGTACCGGTGGCAAAATTCCAAAATCACGGGGTCGAGCCCTGCACTCATTCCCAAAGAAAACGTGCCCAAGGTGAAGGGATACATATAGACATACGTAAAACCTTCTTTGGTGAAGGTAACCCCCTCTATCAAATCTGGAGAAGGGATGTTAAGGTCTAGGCATTTGCAATCCTCCTTCATAGCAGGAATACTAGAAGGGCGAATAGAGGAAGGGTACCTGCTAACGGCCCAAGTCCGTGGGGATGCGGATGGAAACTTCTCTTGGAAGTCATTGACGATACTCAAGTGTTTGGGTATAATGGTATTTACAGTGAGAGGATTAGCGTCATCATCAACTTCTTTATCTTTGTTTCTCTTTGAGCCTCCACCGAAAAGAAGACCAGAGTTTCTAAATGATTTAGTAGAAGAAGCCATGGTAATGGAAGAGCAGTAAAAGTTTAGAGAAAGTTAGAGAAGATGAAACTTTTTCTAAGCAGGAAGAGCTTGAGTGCAGAGAAGATGATAAACTTACGAGAACTTTGGAAGTGAAAGAGGTAAAATGATGAGTATAAGTAAAAATATAGACGACAAAAATCGTGGTCATGATTACCTCGAGAACCGGCAAAAATATTACTGAATCATGGGACAACACGTGTTCGGGGTATTAAATGTGAGAAGACGTGCGTCTTTTCAAGCGTCAGAGACTGTTTAGAAGATTTTTCGCCTAGAAAGGGATCTTTATCTACTTCCCCGTGACACAAAGCCACCGCAAAGCAGGGAGACTAACTGTATAGGGTAAAATTGATCCGTAATAAATGATCAAATGATAGGATGCCACATGGAACCGAATATAGGTAAAAGGAAAATTACGTGACAACCAGTATCAAGAACAACATCTATAGTTGGTATCGGATAAACCCCGAAAGGAGCCTGATCAACGGGAGTAGTTCGAATGTTTGCCATCGAATAACATTCAATGAAGAATACTCTCTAACATTAAATGGGCAGCTGTTGCAGAGAATATTTGCATTCATAGCCTGCCGTTAAATATTCATCAATGGACCCTTTATTTCCTTTTAAGAGGGGCTTGATCCTAGGATCTTGTTTCCCTAAGTATATCGATAAATTTTAGGCTCAACAACCATTTTAAGACACAAAATCCTTAGCAAAACTTATATTATATTCCACCATCACGCTCAATTAGTCAATTTTATTTTATCTTTTATATTGCTATCATTTCTTTCCTCGGAGACACTATTCTTGGAGCCACACTTGCCATCCTCTTCAATCTTAATCACAAAATCTTACATTTAGTCTTATTTATGTAATGACCCGGGCGGTTGTTTTAAGTATTTTAGCCTTGTTCCCCTACTTATTTCTTACTTTATGTTCAATTGTGCTTATGTAACTTGTTAGGGTAGTTGGTTTAGTTTTGGGAGAGTTTTCGAGTGAATTGGTACATTTAGTCCCACAGTTGGAAGCTTAAGTTAGAAGTGTTGATCAAAGTTTGACTTTTATGTGGAAAACTCTGAAATAGAGTTTTGATAATTTCGATAGCTTCGTATGGTAATTTTGGACTTAGGTGTATGTTCGGATATTGATTTGGTGGTCCGCATGACGTTTTGGCTTGAAGATGCAAAAGTTGAAAAGTTGAAAGTTGGGAAGGTTGAGAGGTTTGACCGAGAGTTGACTTTATTGATCTCAGGCTCAAAGTTTTGTTCTGGGAGTTAGAATAGGTCTGTTGTATCATTTATGACTTATGTGCAAAATTTGAGGTCATTCGAATTGGTTTGGTATGATTCAGCATTAGTTTTAGAAGTCGAATGTTCAATAGTTCATTAGGCTTGAATTGGATGCGATTCGTAGTTTTGATATTGTTTGATGTGATTTAAGGCCTCGACTAGGTTCGTGTTGTATTTTGGGACTTGATGGTATGTTCGGACGTGGTCCCGAGTGCCCCGTGTGTGTTTCAGATAGAGTTCGGACCATTCGTTCATGTGTTGAGACTGCTGGTTTTCTGTGCTTTTGGTTTCCTTCATCGCATTCGCTAAGGATTAGTCGTGATCGCATAGAGTCTTTGATGGCAGATGGATTTTTTCTCTTCGCATTCGTGAAGATTAAGAAGCGATCGCGAAGGGGTGGAGTATTTGTGCAACACGAACACGGGAGAGGGATCAGGTTTGTGTATAAGGAAGGAGAGATTTTATGGTGGCACACTTTGTTCAGCGTGTTCGCTTTGACTGGTCCGCGATCGCGAAGCATGGGATGTCCTGTCATCGAATTCACGACAGCTTCCTCGCATTCGCGTAAGAGGCTGGGTAAGCTGGTGGGATTTGTTCTTCGCGGTCGCGAAGGCTTTCCCGCGATCGTGAAGAGTAATAACTGGGCAGATTATATGGTACTATATTTCGAGGGTTTGGTTCATTTTATTATATTTTGAGTTGTAGAGCTCGGATTTGGGCAATTTTTGACTTGGATTAGTTAAATAATCATGATTCCATCTTATTTTTATCATTTTTTAGTGAATTAAAGTCAAGAAAATGGGAGATTTTATAGAAATTCTTTAAATGAAACATGGAGGTTTGAAAGTCAATTTGAGGTCGGAATTAGATAATGTTTCTATGGTTCAACTCGTTATTGAATGGGTATTTGGATTTTGTAAGTTTGGTCGGGTTTCGAGGTGCAAACCCGTGGTTTAAGTTTTGAGTTGACTTTTTGATTTTCTTTAAAGATGCAACTTTATTATCCAAAATAGTTTCCTATGGCTTGTATTTATGGTATTAAGTTATTTTGGCTAGATTCGAGCAACCCGAAGTTGGATTTTCGTGGAAAAGGCTTACAAGTGGATTGATTTAGCTTGTTTGAGGTTAGTATTTTTGCCTAACTTTGTGTGGGGAAAACTATCCCTTAGGATTTGGGTTGATTATGCTATTTGTGTTATGTGTAAGCCATGCACGCAAGGTGACGAGTGGGTACACGAACTATATGTGGTATTTGACCGGTTTAGGCTATTTAGACTCTTTCCATGCCTTTAATTGAATTGTCATAACATGTTATATATCTTATTGTTAATCTACTCTTACATGTGTTAATCTACCTTTACATACTTTATTGGACATTGTTAACACTTGTTCCACCTCTAACTTGTTATTTTGCTCTTATATGCTTTAGTTGAAGTTATTACGTTCCTTATTGTCTTATTTTCTATTTAATCGTTGAATTACTTTTATTAAAGTTGTTATTTCGTGAGTTATCTTCTTGTTGAGTTATTAGTGTTGAAGTTGTAAAAGCCATAATCATATTGAGGCGAAGTTGTTAATTGTTGAGATATCTTTCTTGTTGAGAAATTCTCATTCATTTTTTTGATGAGATTCTTGTACACATTGTGGTTGAGCCATGGGCTATTTGTTGCGGAAACATTGGTATTGTTGACTTTCTGGCAAATTGTGGCATATGGGCACTTGTGGTGCGAGTTGTGATTGTGTTGTTATATTGATACGCACATGGGGATATAAGGCTAGTGGTTGATAGGCATGCGGTGAGATAAGGTAGGCTTGATACACGTGTTGCTAGTAGGGGAACTCTTTGATCCCACACGGTGAAATAAGGTACGCTAAAACGCGTGTAGAAATTTAGGGAAAAATAATTTTTAAAACTAAATGAAAAGGCTCACGCGATGATATAAGGAAATATTGTGATTGAAATTGTGAAATGTAAATACGAGGCGGTACCTCGGTTGTGATTCTTGTTGTGTATTTAATATTGAAAAGAGTTATTGGTAGCGCAATTCTTATTGCTTTTATTCTTTCTTGCCTTACCAGTTTTTGTCTGAAATTGATTAATTGTGGTTCTCGTTATGTGTTTCCTTCTTGTTGCCTTTTTGCTTAAAATTCTATCATTAGTTTACGTTGCTAAACTACTTTGTTATCATTCATTTCTCCGCTTTCCATTACTTCTCGTTACCATATTTTGTTTTGTTTATCATGACCTAGTAGGTGTCTTGACCTGACCTCATCACTACTCTACCGAGGTTAGGCTTGAAACTTACTGGGTACCATTGTGGTGTACTTATATTATGCTTCTGCATATTTTTTTGTACAGATCCAGGTACGTCTGCCCGGATGCTGGACACTAGAGATTGTTTAGTTAAGTGCATTCAGGAGACTTCAAGGTATACCTGCCCAACGTCCGCAGGCCTCCGAGTCACCTTCCCTTATCTTCTCATTACTATTATTTCCTTTATTAGATAATATTGTAGTAGACGTTTTAGAATATCCTGTAGAGCTTATGACTCAGTTTTACCATATTTTTGGAGTTATTTGTCAGTTGTGCTGTTGAGATTTATCATGATAGTTTAATGGTTTAAATTTGAGGTTTTATTATTATTTCCGCTATTTATCTATACATGTTAGGCTTACCTAATCTTAGAGACTAGGTGCCATCACGACATACTAAGGTGGGAAATTGGGGTCTTGAGAAGTTGGTATCAGAGCTCTAGGTTCATAGGGTTACGAGTCATAAGCATGTTTGGTAGAGTCTTGCGGATCGGTACAGAGACGTCTGTACTTATCTTTAAGATGCTACATAACTGTTAAGAAATTTCTACTTCTTTGATTCCTTATTGTGCGAATTGGATGACTTCGACATGTGAACTTTTGTCTTTCTATTCTCTCACAGATGGTGAGGACACGCACTCAGTGGCAAAGCTAGGAAGTTTCCCAAGGGTATTCAAATTTGAAAGAAGTGAAAAACAATTCTCGGCAAATGGTGTTCAATATGTGTTATATACCTCTAAAACATAATATTTTACCTATATACACAGTGTAATATTTTGACGAAGGGTGGTCAGTTGACCACCCTTGTGACCATGTGGCTTCGCCACTGCACGCACTGCTGGATCCGATGATTAGACACCCACACCCCCATCTAGCGCTACTAGAGAGGGGACCGGGGCAGCCCGAGGAGAGGCACGTGGTGCAGCTAGAGCATCTGCCCGAGCAGCAATTGAGGAGCCACCAGTAGCTTCGGTTGGGGGATAGGCACCCGAGGCGCCTGTTGTCACCCATGTGCTTCAGGAGACCCTATCACAGTTTATGAGCATGTCGGTGCTCTGGCTCAGGCAGGATCGATTCCCCTCATACCAGCTACATCTCAGGCCGGGGGAGGAACCCAGACTCCTGCATCCTATACTCGAGAGCAGAGGGTCCAGGTTGATAAGGTCCTGGGAGTTATGCCAGTGCAGCCTGTTGTTCCGGTCTGAGGAGGAGCAGCTGAAACTTGATAGGTTGTAGAAGTATCTTCCTCCTACTTATAGTGGCCTGGCAAAGGATGAGCGGGGTTTTCTAGAGAAGTTCCACTGTATTCTTCGCACCATGGGTGTTGTGGAGACGAGCGGAGTTGCATTTAATACGCTGTCGAAGAAGCGTATCAGTGGTGGTAGGGTTACGAGGATGGCAGCCCAGCCAATGTAACTTCACTTACATGGACTCAATTTTCAGAGATGTTCTTGAGAGTGTTTGAGCAGCTGCGCTAGGGTACTATGATAATATCAGAGTATGACATCAGTTTCAGTGAGTTGTCCATACATGCACCTGCCTTGGTTTACACAGTTAGAGAGCAAGTCCGTCGATTCATCGAAGGGCTTAACTATGGTATTAGATTTAGCATGGCTCGAGAGTTGGATATGGATACTCCGTATCAGCAGGTGGTAGAGACCACATGGAGGTTGGGAACTATACAAGGCCTTGAGAGAGAGGACATGGAGGCCAAGAGGCCTCGAGATTTCGGAGGATATTGTGGTGCCCACGCCCCAGCTTTAGCCCGTCATGTTAGAGTCTATGTGAGGCATCTAGTTCATTCAGCACTTCCAGCTTCTAGTGGTACTCTGGCTATTCCGAGGTCTCAGGTTGTGCATTTTGCTCATCCACTATCTAGTGCATGTCCTGCACGGGGTACCTTTAGCGGTCAGTCCATCCGACCAGGCTAGGGTCAGTTTCAATAGCCATGCCTATCGAGAGCTTTCTTTGAGTGTGATGATACCATACATATGGCGAGGGACTACCCCAGAGTCAGGAGGTATGCACCTCCACATACTACACATGCTCCACGTATTCCACAGGGTCCATAGGGTTCACAGGCCATGGTTACTGCTCCAGTTGCTGCTCCACTTGACCCACCAGCTAGGGGTGGAGGTCAGGCGAGTAGAGGTCACCCTAGAAGGGGAGTCCAGGCAAGATACTATGCTTTTTTGGGTAGTACGAAGGTTGTCGCATCAGACGTGGTCATCACAAGTATTGTTTCAATTTTTCATAGAGATGCATCAGTTTTATTTGATCTAGGCTCCACTTATTCCTATGTGTCATTTTACTTTGCTCTGTATTTGGATATATCTCGTGATTCTTTGAGTTCTCTTGTATATGTGTCCACGTATGTGGGAGATTCTAGTATTGTGAATCGTGCGTATCGGGTGTGTTTAGTTGTTATTGTTGGTTTTGAGAACACAATTAATCTATTGTTACTCAATATGATAGATTTTGATGTGATCTTGGATATGGACTAGTTGTCGCCCTATCATGCTATTCTGGATTGTCACGCTAAGACTGTGACACTGGCTATGACAGATTTGTCACGGTTAGAGTGGTGGGGTATATTGGATTATATTCCTAGTAGGGTTGTGTCCTTCCTTAAGGCACATAGGATGGTTGAGAATGGATGTGAGGCATATTTAGCCTTTGTGAGGGATGTTAGTGCTGATACTCTTATCGTTGAGTCAGTTCCGAAAATGAGAGATTTCCCTGATATGCTTTCAGCATACCTTTCGGGCATGCCGCCCGATAGAGAAATCGATTTTGGTATTAACTTGTTGCCGGGGACTCAGCCCATTTCCATTCCACCATATCGTATGGCACCAGTGGAGCTGAAGGAGTAAAAGGAACAACTGCAAGAGTTTCTTGATAAGGGTTTCATCTGGCGTAGTGTGTCACTTTGGGGTGCTTCGGTTTTGTTTGTGAAGAAGAAGGATAGTACTATGCGGATGTGTATTGATTATATACAGCTGAACAAGGTTACAGTAAAGTACAGGTACCCATTGCCACACATTGATGACTTATTTAACCAGCTACAGGGTGATAGAGTGTTCTCAAAGATTAATTTGAGGTCACGGTATCATCACTTGAAGATTCGAGATCCGATTATTTCGAAGACTACTTTTAGGACTCGGTATGGTCACTACAAGTTTCTCGTGATGTTATTTGGGCTGACCAACGCCCCAGCAATATTTATGCACCTGATGAATAGCGTATTCCAGCCATATTTTGACTCTTTCGTCATTGTATTTATTGATGACATCTTAGTGTACTTTGTAACTGGGAGGATCATGAGCATCACTTGAGGATTATGCTCCAGACCTTGAGGGAAAAGAAGTTATATGAAAAATTCTCAAAGTATGAATTCTGGCTTGATTCAGTAGCATTTTTGGGTTATATGATATCTACTGAGGGGATCAGGGTAGATCCGAAGAAGGTTGAGGCAGTTCAGAGTTGGCCTGGACCGTCTTTAGCTACTGAGATTCAGATTTTTCTTGGTTTGGTAGGATATTATCGCCGTTTCGTAGAGGGTTTCTCTCCATTGCTGCACCTATGACCAGACAGACCCATAAGGGTGCTCCTTTCAGATGGTCTGAGGAGTGTGAGGTGAGCTTTTAAAAGCTAAAGACTGCTTTGACTATAGCCCCAATATTTGTGTTGCCTATGAGTTCGGGGTTTTACACTGTATATTATGATGCATCGTTATTGGGCCTGGCGCGTGTTGATGCAAGACGGTAGGGTGATTGCTTGCGCATCTCGGCATATGAAGGTTCATGAGAAGAATTATCCGATCCATGACTTGGAATTAGCAGCTATTGTTCATGCATTGAATATTTGGAAGCACTACTTATACGGTGTTCCATGTGAGGTCTATACCGACCACCAGAGTCTTCAGTATCTGTTCAAACATAAAGATCTTAATTTGAGGCAGCAGAGATGGTTAGATTTGCTTAAAGACTATGATATCACTATGATGTATCATCCTGGGAAAGCCAATATGGTGGCCGATGCCTTGAGTCGAAAGGCAGAGAGTATGGGTAGTTTGGCATATCTACTAGCACTAGAGAGGCCACTAGCCATAGATGTTCAGGACTTGGCCAATCAGTTTGTTAGACTGGATGTTTCAGAGCCCAGCCGGGTTCTTGCTTGCATGGTTTCTTGGTCTTCTTTATATAAGCGCATCAGAGAGCTTCAATATGAAAACCCCTTTTTGCTTGTCCTTAAGGACATGGTATATCACAACGATGCTAAGGAGGTTTCTATCAGAGATGACGGTGTGTTGTGGATGCAAGGCCGATTATATGTGCCCAATGTAAATGGGTTACGTGAGTTGATCCTTGAGGAGGCCCACAATTTGGGGGACTCCATTCATCCGGGTGCCGCTAAGATGTATCAGAATTTGAGGCAGCACTATTGGTGGAGAAGAATAAAGAAATATATATTGGAGTATGTGGATTAGTGCTTAATTTATCAAAAAGCGAAGTACGAGCATCAGAGGCCAGACGGTTCACTTCAGAGACTTGAGATTCCCGAGTGGAAATGTGAGCGTGTTACCATGGACTTTATTATTAGGCTCCCAAGGACTTTGAAGAAATTTGTCGCAGTACGGGTGATTGTGGACGGGTTGACTAAGTCCGCACATTTCATTTTGGTGGTGACTACCTATTCTTCAGAGCGGCTAGCTGAGATCTGTATCCGTGAGAGTGTTCATCTTCATGGTGTGTCGGTGTCCATTATTTCTGATTGGGGCACGCAGTTCACATCGCAGTTTTGGAGAGCAGTGTAACGTGCTTTAGGCACACTGGTTGAGTTGAGTACATCATTTCGCCCTTAGACGGACGGGCAGTCCGAGCGCACCATTTAGATCTTATATGATGTGATATGTTCCTGTGTTATGGACTTCAGGGGTTCTTGGGATCAGTTCTTACCGGTTGCAGAGTTTGCTTATAACAAAAACTACCGATCGAGTATTCAGATGGCTCCTTATGATGCTCTATATGGGAGGCAATGTTGTTCCCAGTTGGTTGGTTTGAGCCGGGAGAGGCTAGGTTGTTGGGAACATATTTGGTTCAGGATGCCTTGGAGAAAGTCAAATTGATTAAGGAATGACTTAATACAATCTAGTCTAGATAGAAGAGTTATGCCAATCAGAGGGCTTGTGATGTAGCAATTATAATTGGGGAGAGGGTTTTGCTCCTTATTTCACCCGTGAAAGGTGTGGTAAGGTTTGGGAAGAAGGACAAGTTGAGCCCTAGGTATATTGGTCCTTTTGAGATCCTTGAGAGAGTGGGGGAGGTGGTTTACAAGCTTGAATTGCTACCCAACATATCGGCAGTTCACCCGGTGTTCAATGTTTTCATGCTTCAGAAGTATTATGGTGATCCGTCCCATGTGTTAGATTTCAGCTCAATCCAATTGGACAAGGATATGACTTATGTTGAGGAGCTGGTGACCTTCTTGGACAGGTAGGTCCGAAAGTTGAGGTCAAAGAATATTACTTCCGTGAAGGTTTAGTGGAGGGGTCAACCAGTCGAGGAGGCAACTTGGGAGACCGAGCACGATATGCGTAGCCGTTATCCTCACCTTTTCAGCACTTTAGGTATGTCTCTATACTCGTTTAAGGATGAATGTTTGTTTTAAGAGAGGGAGGATGTATTGACCCGGACGGTTGTTTTAAGTATTTTAGCCTTTTTTCCCTATTTATTTCCTCCTCTATGTTCAATTATGGATGCGTGACTTGCCGGGTTGGTTAGTTTGGTTTTGGGAGAGTTTCGGAGTGAATTGGGATACTTAATCCCAAAGTTAGAAGCTTAAGTTAGAGGAGTTGACCGGAGTTTGACTTTCACGTACGCTTATTTCTCAAACAACCTACATACGCCAAATTATTTCCCGGCAATGGCACCAATTTTGATGACATCCAAATCCACTACTAAAAAATAAATGGACACGGTCAAATGCAATATAATTTACCCAACTATGAGTCGGGGTCGAATCCCACAGAGAACAATATGTAGGCGATTAGGAGTGTGAGAGAATTATCACTTATTATGCAATGCCAAACACTTAGAATGATTGTTGAGAAAATATTATAGCTAAATGCGAAAACATAAACTGACCTAGAAAGTAAGTAAAATGATCAATGGCTACAAGCATGGGTGCATCGGGATTTACACTCAAGTAACGATCCAATATATTTCATAATTTTATAAATATGAATGAGTTTATTATTTATTAGCCTCGGATAATAATTCTAAATTAGCTTCTCTCGAAGACTAACAAGACTTCCTAATTGAATTATCCCTAAAACAATTAAGAGATTAAGCACTCCCGAATATGGCTACAAGTAGTTCATTCCTATCCCTAAGTAGAATCTATAAAGTGAGGGTCAACGCCTTAAGTTCTTGTTAATTAATCTTTCCCAACCCCCAAACTATTTTTCCCAAAACTAATCCGAAGTAAATGGGCGAGTCCTAGGGTTAGTTAATCCCTTTGAAAACATTCAAGAACAAGAATAATTAAAGAAACAACAACTCACTTCATAATAAATAAAAATCGTTTAATATATAAGCACAACAAGATATTTATTCCACACTTTAAATATGAGTATTTCCATAAACAAGATTTAAGTGTTGGAAATAAATACTACACACTTAGATATACAATACAGAGCAAGCAAGTGAAGAAATGAGCATAAAGGAGTAAGAAGTTCTCAACCAAAAGCTTCAAATCTTCAAGACCCAAGTGTGTGTGCAAGAACCCTAGCTTCCAAGACTTGTTCTCTCTAGTATATGGACTGAAAAGAAAAAGCCAAAGATGCTCCAAGATATGATATTCTCCGGTATTTTTGGGATACATTAATATCACCAATCCATCCTAATTCATGTGCCATCACAAGAAAGAAAGTCCCAAAATTACCATATTTACAATAACAATACAAGGGACAAATGCACAAAGACCCTCACTCTCAACAAAAAATTTCTAAGTGTTACAAAATATCATGCCATAAGCTTGCCCTTATTTTAATTCGCCGCCTATTCAAGAACATGCGGTTGGAGATCCCATAAGGACTTTTTAAGCTTGTAATGTAGGTTTAGGGAAGGGTAGGATAAGCATTTGGGATACAAGTGACTACACCCTCCTTAAATACTACTCACATTTGTCTTTCTTTTTGCACTTTGCTTCTTTTTAAAACACATCGCCCTTATTGGCATCTAGTTACCAACATAGAACCACCTTAAAGTACCTCTCTAATCTTCTCAAGACTCCATATTTATATATACACATATTATTATCTCCATTTTTATTTTTATTATTATTATTTTTTTTTTTATTTTTTATACTATTTTCTTTTGGAGCTTGAGTAACTTCATATGAACAACTTTGAGGTATATGTTTCTACCCTCGATGTACAACCTTACCAATTTCCAACTTGACACCAACACTCCCAACTTAGGCTTTTAGCCTCATTCTAGATATTCAAGGTGGAACGGGTTCAAAAGAGGGGATTATTTCGCAAAAGGGTAAAGGTTTGTAATGAGGTGGCCAAAGAATAGTTAAAGGTTCAAATGGGGTAAACTAGTGATAATATTTATGCAATGGTAGGCTTGAAAGGCTAAAGAGGCTTTTTCAAAGATTATAAAGAATGCCTAAGGTCATCACTCCAACCAAACATAATTAACATTAGCATCGAAAGACCAACCAGGCAAGTTCTTAGATGATAGAAGTAAACACAAGGATTATTTATAACAAAAACTAGCACACATGGCACATGAACTAATCAAGCCGGATCAATTTCACTTCTTAACAAGAGCATTTAGAGCAATATCATGCCAACTAGTAGCCAAAGAGTCACCAAATGAGCCAAAAAGTTGTCTCAAAAATTATTCTTCCCCATGCAACTTATCTTTTTAATTTAAAACCCACAATCGGAGGGGTATTCTTAATTCACACATCACATACAAGAGATTAATTTTGTTAGTACCAAATAATCCAAAAGTCTTCACATAACAAAACAAGATTAATTCCCTTAAGAAAATCGTCATGCCATTCGTCATAGGGAAAAGTCATCCGGTTCAACAAATAAATATTTCTTGGGAAAGAACCGTAGCATAAAGAAAACCCAAGGACATTTATTGAAAAGTCTATTACTATTAAAAGAGATAAAAGTAATATAAACTAAAACTACTGAACAAAATAAAATAAACACTACAGAAATAACTATAAAAGGACAAAACTTACTAAAAGAAGCTAAAATAACAAAAGCAACTAATATTAAACGAACAAAAATAACATAAACTAAAAACTACTAAAGAAAACAACTAAAGTGACTAATCTTGACTATGTACAACCAATCACAACTACGCTCGACAAGAGCACATGATAATCAATAACAAAACAAGCCCGGCAAGGGCACACAATATCCATACCACAACATAAACCCGGAAAGGGCAAATATATAGCATCAATGTACAAATAAAGTATAATCCCTAAATCCACCCCCAGCCAAAAATATTGCAGTGTCCTCACTGTACAATATCAAAATAAAATAAGAATAGTTTGAGGGTCTCCCTGAGGTCTGCATCAGACTAGCAGATCACTGCTGCTGAGAACTCTCGGTCTCATCATCCTCAGTGTCATCAGCATCATCATCATCAACACTCGACATGAAAGAGTACTCCTCACTATCCTCAACATCAACAACAAGTATCTTCTTGTCCGGTTGCCCCCATTTGAAGATGGCTTTGATGCCTCTCCACTTTCATCTTCTTGCTCTTGAGTACACTGCCTGCTCCTGTCACTCTCAATGGGTGTAATGGCTTGTATGCCGGTATCAAATGATCTCTATTCCATTTCACAACATGTGCACGCCGGCACAACTCTGTAATCAATGATGGAAATATCAATAATGTGCCACCTTGAAGCACATATTCCTTCAACTCCCGAACAATGTAGTGACTGCCATTCACAGGAATGCCATCAAGGATGCAAGCAAGGCCCTGGTATATGGAACATCAGACACGTTCCTACAAGGAGACACTCTGCTCGCAATGATATACAACCACATTTTTGCTTCGGCTATGAAATCACCATATTTGATGCCTTTCTTCTTTGTAGCCCAAGTCACTTTATGACCTGGAGGACATAGCTTTGCGACTAGCCAATTACCATTGTCGCATGTATCTCTTTCTTGCGCTGGCTAGAGCGGATGATTTGGAAGCCCGTAGACATCATTTATCTCTTCAGCTCCGAATCTCACAGTCTTCCCTCTTATAGTGATTTCATGGTTTTGGAAATGTGTACGCCTTAAATTGGCATAAAATTCCCTAACCCATTCCTCATTGGCATCGCATGGAATGGGGATGAAGCAGGTCCAGCCGCTTGAAACTAGCCGGCCATGGAAATCCGGAAGACGTTCGGACACTTTGTCATCGGTAATTCCCTTCTCAAGTTTGAGCTTCTTTGTGAGGAGATCATCATAATACCGGGCTTGGCATTGGGAAGACATGAATCTGGTATAATCATAGTTTGAATCCTCAGCCACTTCTTCAATTTCGTGAGCAAGCAGAGCATTTTCGTTCATGTTCGGGTCCATTTTAGCTCGAAGTACCTTCAAAAAACTCAAAACATGTTAGTCGGGCAGTAGAATCATATTAGGCAATTTAAAACAAAGAAATTAGGCCAAAGAATCGAGTCGAATGGGCCCGGGAAGCTCCAGATGCAAAGCTAGTGGAATTTGGAAATCTACCCAGTTTTCGCACCTGCGGAAGATCCATCGCGGGTGCGGTCCCGCTTCTGTGGGGTTTTTATCCGCTTCTGCGATTTTTCCAATTTCCTCAGTGTTCGCACCTGCGGACAGTCTACGCAGGTGCGAGGCTGCATCTGCGGCATTTTCTTCGCTTCTGCGAAGTTCGTCAGTGGGCTCAAAACTTCAAATGCCCAGAATTTTCTACTCTTCAAACAAGAGTTTTAGCACATAATTTATACTCAAGACTTCTAAATTAGTGCATTACATAAACCTATGACTCTATTAAACTTGATTTTCAGGTACTTAGCAACGATTTTCTTATGGATAATTTGTCGAGCATATTGCAAGCAGCACACAATACATACTCTCAACCAATATCCTCACCCTAATAACAACATTAATCAAAGGGAACTGGGGAGTCAGGGGACGGACATGGGAACCCAGAAATGAGGAAGAAGAAGGAAAGAGAAGTAGAAGAGAGGAGCAGATGAGCGATACCTGCCTTGTCTTGTGTGATAACTCGCGTGAGCAGTGATGAAGAGCAGTAGTGTGAGAGATAAGAGGAGTTTGCATTTGGGGAAAAAAATTTAGAGTTTACCTGATGAAATGAGGGGTTATTGCATTAAACCAGTTTGGTTTCCACACCTGCGACTACAGAAGCGCTTCTGCGAAGCCACTTCTGCGAGTTTTACGTCGCACCTGCGAAGGTTGCGCATCTGTGCCATATTTTCTGCTTCTGTGTGAGCGCACCTGCGTGCTTATGTCCGCATGTGCGGTTATGCCAGGATTTGGCAGACCAATTCTGGGCAGCTACTGCTTTGGTTTGTTCCAACACCCCAAACTTCTTAATTCAACTCCAAAAAATCTGAAACTTGACAGATTAGTCAAAAATAATATACTAGGCTATTCTAAAAAAGAAAATTTCAAAAACGAAAAAAAAAAAAATAATTTGAAAATGATGGGTTGCCTCCCACCAAGCGCCGCATTTAACGTCGTGGCACGACGCGGATCAACTTTACCACTTTTCTCGCCACTTGGACGATATGAATTGGGCACCTAACTTGGAATCAATCTTGTGACCATGAGCAACGGGGGGTGGTGGTAAGTAAATGATCAAGCCAAACTTCAATTTCTTCATTTTGCGTTTCTTGGCTTTCATGTAAGGAATGTCATTTTGCCTTTTTGAATATGCAAATTGCAAAATGTATGGCTCTTGTTTTTCTTCTTTGCACTTCCATATGGATTCGCATGGCTCAACTCCCATATCACTATACAATTCCAAAGTGGAAAAATGTTTGGAATGCAACCTCAAGCCTTCAAATTGCAAATCTTCCCAAATTTTGACATTCTCTTTTCCCCCCGAACTAGAGTCGACTTCAACCATATTTTTATTTACACCGGTTGACTCTAATTCATTATTTTTCTTTGCATCATTAACACTCATAGAGTCAGTTGGCGGATGTTCAATTCTTGATTCCTCAAAATAAAGCTTGCTTTCTTCCTCGAAGTCGGACTCTTCTTGATCTCTTTCCACACTCTCAAGTTGGTGGGCATAGTGAGCCTCAACCAATATTTTCACTTGATTTTCCAAGGTGTGAATATTATCATCATTTTGAGTTAGTGCTTGTTTTAAGTCCTCGAGTGACAAGCTTTGCTTCTCCTCATTTTCAAGAATGGCCTCCAACATGAGCATCATCCTTTCATTTTGAGCATTTGAGAGTTCTTCTTGGTTTTGATCAAGTGCCAAGGAAGGATTTTCGGCTTCCACATCTAAGGAAGGTTCTTGGCTATCATCCACTTCCGAGGCTTTTTGGACCTCTAAAGCTTCAAGCATTTCTCCCATTTGTAAGTTTACCCTTTCAAGCACCAAATCATTTTGGAAACTATTTTCCAAAAGCTCTTCCAAGGCATTTTGCTCTTTGTTTCCTCCTTCAAGTAGGCATTCTAACATGAGCTTAAACTATCCATTTTGACCATGCTCAATTTATTCCACTTCCATATCCCTATAATTTTTATCACAAAAAGTAGAATCATCATAGCGGGGGCTTGGGGAAGTGAAGGAAAAATAAGCACAATCGTCCCAATGACCATTTTGACGACCACACTTGTCACAAATACTCCACTTGTGGGTTTGGGATTGTGCGCACAATCCACCCCCGGGAGAATTTAAACAATTTTGTCACGAGTGTGGTCCACCACAATAAGGACAAGGGTCATCAAAGTATGAACAACTACCATCCGACCAATTTTCATTATATGATGCCATATATTTTTATATAATATTTTTTTAAAAAAAACTAAGACCAAGGTAAGAAAGATAATTACACAAATATTCACACGTTTGGACCAAAGCACTTACGCTTATTTCTCAAACAACCTAAATTACGCCAAATTTTTCCCCGGCAACGGCGCCAATTTTGATGACGTCCAAATCCACTACTAAAAAGTAAATGAACACGGTCGCATGCAATATAATTTACCCAACTATGAGTTGGGGTCGAATCCTACAGAGAACAATAAATAGGCGATTAGGAGTGTAAAAGAATTATCACTTATTATGCAATGCCAAACACTTAGAATGATTGTTGAGAAAATATTATAGCTAAATACGAAAACATAAACTGACCTAGAAAGCAAGTAAAATGATCAATGGCTACAAGTATGGGTGCATCAAGATTTACACTCAAGTAACGATCCAATATATTTCACAATTTTATAAATATGAATGAGTTTATTATTTATTAGCCTCGGATAATAATTCTAAATTAGCTTATCTCGAAGACTAACAAGACTTCCTAATTGAATTATCCCTAAAACAATTAAGAGATTAAGCACTCCCGAATATGGCTATAAGTAGTTCATTCCTATCCCTAGGTAGAATCTATAAAGTGAGGGTCAACGCCTCAAGTTCTTGTTAATTAATCTTTCCCAACCCTCGAACTATTTTTCCCAAAACTAATCCGAAGTAAATGGGCGAGTCCTAGGGTTAGTTAATCCCTTTGGAAACATTCAAGAACAGAATAATTAAAGAAATAACAACTCGCTTCATAATAAATAAAAATCATTTAATATATAAGCACAACAAGATATTTATTCCACACTTTAAATATGAGTATTTCCATAAACAAGATTTAAGTGTTGGAAATAAATACTACATACTTAAATATAAAATACAAAGCAAGGAAGTAAAGAAATGAGCATAAAGGAGTAAGAAGTTCTCAACTAAAAGCTTCAAATCTTCAAGACCCAAGTGTGTGTGCAAGAACCCTTGCTTCCAAGACTTGTTCTCTCTAGTATATGGACTGGAAAAAAGAAGAAGCCAAAGATGCTCCAAGATATGATATTCTCCGGTATTTATGGGTTTGGAGTTGAGAAAATATGAAATGCCAATACTGCCCAGGTCAGAGACCCATCGACCGCACCTGCAGAGAGTTCCTCGCAGGTGCGGCTCCGCATATGCGGGCCTTCAATCGCAGATGCGTGAACCTAGTGAATTTTGCCTTCTCCGCAGATGCGGACATTGTGGCGCAAGTGCGACTCCGCAGATGCGGATAAAACATCGCAGGTGCGAGCCCATGTAGAATTCCCTTGCTCCGCAGATGCGGCCCTTCAGCTCGCAGATGCGAGATCGCATATGCGGGCAGTGTTCCGCACATGCAAAATTACTGAAGGATTTTGCACTTTTGTACTCTATTTTGCTCAATTCTGCTTCACTTGAATTCAAGTATCTTTGTGGCATCATTTACCTAAAAATCTAGCAATATACACCATAAACAACCTCATATTGTAATTAAAGGACGCAAAATCTAAAGAAAAGAGACTAGAATAAGTGGTAAAATAACCACTCATTAGCCGTATGTCGGGATGATGATTTGAAGGTCCGTAGGTCGTTTGACTTGAATTAGCGAAAGTTGAAAAGTTGAAGGGTTGAAGGTTGAGAGGTATGATTGAGAGTTGACTTTGTTGATATCGGGCTAAAATTTTGGTTCTAAGAGTTGGAATAGGTCCGTCGTGTCGTTTATGACTTGTATGTAAAATTTTAGGTTATTCGAAATTGGTTTGGTATGATTCGGCATTAGTTTTAGAAATTGAATGTTCATTAGTTCATTAGGCTTGAATTGGAGTGCGATTCATAGTTTTGATGTTGTTTGATGTGATTTAAGGCCTCGAGTAGGTTCTTGTTGTGTTTTGGGACTTGATGATATGTTCGTACGTGGTCCCGGTGGCCCCGGGTGTGTTTCAGATAGAGTTCGGATCATTCGTTCATGTGTTGAGACTGCTGGATTTCTGTGCTTCTGGTTTCCTTTACCGCGTTCGCGAAGGATTAGTCGTGATTTCGTAGAGACTTTGCTAGCAGATGGATTTTTGTCATTTGCATTCACGAAGATTAGGAAGCGATCACGAAGTGGTGGAGTGTTTGTGCATAGCGAACACTACATAGGGACCGTGTTCGCGTATAATGAAGGACAGACTGTGTGGTGGCACACTTTGTTCAACGCATTCATGTTGACTGGTTCGTGATCGCGAAGCATGGGATGTCTGGTCATCGCGTTCGCTGTAGCTTCTTCGCATTCGCGACAGCTTCCTCGCATTCGCATAAGAGGCTGGGTAAACTAGTGGGATTTGTTTTTCGCAATCGCGAAGGCTTTGCTGCGATAGCGAAGAGTAATAATTAAGCAGATTATATAGTACTCTATTTCGAGGGGGGGTGGTTCATTTTATCATATTTTGAGTTGTAGAGCAGTTTTGGGTGATGTTGAAGGGGATTTTCACGTCTTGGATCGGGGTAAGTATTTTTAACTTGGATTTGTTAATTAATCATGATTCCATCTTAGTTTTTTAATTTATTTAGTGAAGTAAAGTGAAGAAAACGGGGAATTTTGTAGAAACTTTTCAAAATGAAAAAGGGAGGTTTGAAGGTCAATTTGAGGTCAGAATTGGATAATTTTTATATGAATGAACTCGTTATTGAATGGGTATTCGGATTTTGTAAGATTGGTTGGGTTCTGAGGGGCCCGTGGTTGACTTATTCTTTAAAAATTGTAATTTTATTATCCGAAATTGTTTCCTATGATTTGTATTTATCGTATTAAGTTATTTTGGCTAGAATCGATCTGTCCGAAGTTGGATTTTCGCGGAAAAGGCTTATTAGTGGGTTGATTTAGCTTGTTTGAGGTAAGTATTTTGCCTATTTTTGTGTGAGAGAAACTACCCCTTAGGATTTGGGTTGATTGTGCTATTTGCGTTATGTGAAAGTCGTGTACGCAAGGTGACGAGTGGGTACACGGGCTATATGTGGTATTTGACCGGTTTAGGCTATTTAGACTCTTTCCATTCCTTTAATTGAATTGTCATAACATGTTAAATCTCTCATTGTTAATCTACTCTTACATGTGTTAAAATACCCTTACATGTTTCATTTGACATTGTTAATGCTTGTTCCACCTCTTACTTGTTATTTTGCTCTTATATGCTTTAGTTGAAGTTATTGTCTTCCTTATTGTCTTGTTACCTATTTAATCATTAAATTACTTTTACTTGAAGTTGTTATTTCGTGGGTTATCTTCTTGTTGAGCTATTGGTGTTGAAGTTGTAAAAGCCGTAATCACATTGAGGCGAATTTGTTAATTATTGAGATATCTTTCTTGTTGAGCAATTCACATTCATTCTGTTATTGTTGAGATATCTTTCTTGTTGAGAAATTCACATTTGTTTTGTACACATTGTGGTTGAGCCATGGGCTATTTGTTGCGGAGACATTGGTATTGTTCACTTTTTAGCAAGTTGTGGCATATGGGCACTTGTGGTATGTGTTGTGATTGTGTTGTTAATGATACGCATGCGGTTGTATAAGGCTATGGTCTATTACGTATGCGGTGAGATAAGGTGGGCTTGATACGCGTGTTGCTAGTAGGGAAACTACATGAAGCCGCGTGGTGAGGTAAGGTGGGCTAAAATGCTTGTAGCTATTTCGCGAAAAAGGATTTTCAAAACTAAATGTAAAGTTCACGAGGTGATATAGGGAAAGATTATGACTGGAATTGTAAAATGTAAATACGAGGCGGCACCTCAGTTGTGACTTTTGTTGTGTATTTTATATTGAAAAAAGATATTGGTTGCACAGTTCTTGTTGCTTTTGTTCTTCCTCGCCTTACCAGCTTTTGTCCGTATTTGATTAATTGTGGTTCTCGTTATGTGTTTCCTTCTTGTTGCCTTTTAGCTTAAAATTCTGCCATTAGTTTACGATACTAAACTGCTTTGTTATCATTCATTTCTCCACTTTCCATTACTTCTCGTTACTATATTTTGTTCTGTTTATCATGTCCTAGTAGGTGTCATAACCTGGCCTTGTAAGTTAATCATGTTATCTTGGAGATTACAAATCTTTAAGATCATGGATAAAAAGTACCAAGAGGGTTGAAAGGCTTAGAAGCTAAACAAATTGAAGAAAATAAGTTTCGTCGAATGTCGACAAGTTGGGAATGTTATAACATGTACTTTTGGGGTGATACTAGGGTTCTTACCATGATATAGAGGTTATGATATGAGTTATTTTAGTCATATGATAGTCGTGTGTTACGTTTTAAAGTCAAACGAGTTGTGGAACAAAGGTTGGCAAAGGTCGTCACAAGTTACATTCATAAATGTGCTGAATATTAGGTCAACTGTAGCAGAGCTTTTGTCCCAATATACTTGGAATTACGGGATGATCCATATATCAAATTGAATATCTATAAGTATAGTTTCTAACGCATTAAGCCTTTCATCGATACAACATCAGAGTAGAGAGATATTTGCAGTTTCGCGAGACTGCGGAGACTGCAGAAGAACATTCCGCAAGGGGAAGATTGTCACAATGGCTATTAGGTGGCATTGAAAATAAGGCCTAAGCTTCCGAGAGAAGACTATGAGAGCTAAGGCTAGCTTTTTAAGGTGCCGATAGCGAGTCTCCACTCCTGACAATATTTTTCTAATATAATAGACAGGAAATTGCGTACATTCATCCTCTCGGACTAAAATATCACTTACCGCTACTTCCGAGACCGCTAGATATATCAGCAATTATTCACCTTCCCTAATTTTTATAGTAACAGGGGGCATAGCATTTAAAGTCCTTCAACGCCTGTTGGCATTCTGGAGTCCATTCGAAATTGTTCTTCTTTTTCAGAAGTGGTGACATTTTTCGAGGACCGAGAGATGAACCTGCTTAAAGCGTCTAATCTTCCGGTTAGCCTCTGTACATTTTTTACTCTCATTAGCTGGTCTAGGACATCTTCGATAGCTTTTATTTTATTGATATTTATCTCGATCTCTCTTTGCGAGACCAAGAATCCCAAGAATTTTCCAAAACCAACCCCGAACGCACACTTTTTCGAGTTGAGTTTTATGATATGCTTCCTCAAGATATCGAAGGTTTCTTGGAGGTGTTTCAAGTGATCTTCTGCATTCAAAAGACTTGACTAACATGTCATCGATATAAACCTCCGTTATTTTTCCTATTTTCTTGTCGAACATCTTGTTCACGAGCCTTTGATAAGTGACTCCGGTATTTTTAAGCATAAATGGCATCACATTATAAGAAAATCTGCCAATGTTCATTATGAACGAAGTTTTTTCTTGATCCTCCGGGTTCATCTTGATTTGATGGTACCTGGAGTAGGCATTAAGAAAACTCATTAACTAGTTCCCGGCCATTGCATCAATCATTTGATCAATGTTTGGTAATGGGAACGAGTCATTAGGGCACGCCTTATTTAAGTCCTTATAATCTATGCACATTCTAAACTTGTTATTCTTTTTTAGAACTACAACAACATTAGCCAACCATTCGGGATATTTTACCTCCCTAATTGAACCAATATCGAGTAGTCGAGTTACCTCTTCTTTAACAAACTTGTATCTGACCTCGACTATTGGGCGTTTCTTTTGCCTTACCGGTGGGAAGTTCAGGTCTAGACTTAGCTTGTGCACGGCCACCTCTAATGGGATACTTGTCATATCCGAGTGCGACCATGCAAAATAATCAATATTAGCTTTAAGGAAATTTATAAATCCCGACATGAGTTCAGGATTGAGTCCTAATCCCAAGTGAGATTTCCTTTCCAAGAATTTTTCAAACAAAGCGACTTGCTCGAGTTCTTTTGCGGTGGAATTGGTTGCGTATGTCTCTTCCGGTAACTGAAAGTATCTCGGTACCCGGTAGGATTCTGATGACTCCTCGCCAGGTGTCGGTTCCTGTAATTTCTATTTACTGGGCTCCTTTCCTTTGCTGCAGGAAATCGACACTACGTTTATCTCTCTTTTTGCCGGTTGATCTCCTCTTATCTTCTTGATTCCCTCCGGGGTCGGGAATTTCAACAGTTGATGATGCGTTGAGGGTACAGCCTTCATCTCATGTAACCATGGCCTTCCGAGGATTATATTATAACCCATGTCATCATCTACCACCTCGAATAAGGTGGTTTTGGTTACCCCTTCGGCGTTCGTGGGCAGCAGGATCTCTTCTCGGGTTGTCACACTTGCCAAATTCAACACTGCGAGGAGTTTTGTTGCCGGAATGATGCTTCTAGTTAGCTTTGCTTGTTCCAGCACTCTCCATTGAATGATGTTGGCTGAGCTTCCTTGGTCAACCAAAACACACTTAATCTTGAAATCTAAGACATTAAAAGAGATTACCAGGGCGTCGTTATGTGGGAGAAGAAGTCTGTCAGTGTCTTCCTCCATAAAGGTGACATCATCTTCGGTGATTTCCAAGAGTCTCTTGCTGTGGGTCATTGATACCTTTGTCTTCTTGGCCTCCAATAAGGTTACACTGCTAATTTCATTCCCTCCAAAAATCATATTGATGGTCAATCGAGGGGAATCTTCTGCTATTTTTGAAGGTTCTGCATTATCCCGGCTACAACCATAATTGTTCTTGGCTCGATCACTTCAGAACTCCCTGAGATGGCCATTTTTCAACAATGTCGCCACCTCTTCCCGTAGATGCCGGCAACCCCCAGTTCTGTTGTCACGCCCCGAACTCGGGGAGCGCGACCGGTGCTCAACCAAGTAAACCCGGTCAAGCAAGCCTGTTAGATACTTTCTATCCAAACTCACTTATGAATAAAGAGAATACATATTTTTGTTAATTAGACAATAAGGAGATCATGTATATAATACCAATTCATCACCATTAGTTACTTAATATTAAAGTCTCAAATTACACACATTATCATGGTCTAAAGTGGAACAAGTAATTCAAACACAAGATAACTTATTTGACTTTTCCAGCACTAATATACAACCCACACTATGTCTACGGAGACTCTAATAGATACAGAAGAGTACTATGATAATGCTGGCAACAAGGCCCCGGCTATACCTCAAACACAATACACAAGGAACAAAAGATGCATGACCCCGAAATGAAGTAGGGCTCACCAAGTCAGTTGGGAAGAGGGTGTACCGCTATAACTGATCAATGTCTCTTGCTGTGGAACCACCTGTATCCATTGAAGATACAGTGCCACCGGCAAAAGGGACGTTAGTACATATGGAATAGTACTAGTATGAATGACAAAACACCCTCTCAAAATAATGATAAATAATACAAGCAAGAACAATAATAATATCATTGGAAGCCACAAACAACATCAAACCTCAAATTAGGATCAAGACAGTGTTTAAATAAATTTTCATATTTTAAGTTGTGAGATCTTTAGTACCAATATGTCACCGTTCACAATACCAATATCACTGTACTTTTAGCACGGAGTCCGATCACGACCCGATCGTCTAGACCCTCTTATCCGAGACATCAACCACAATCACAATTCCAATTATAATTTCCAACACAATCACCACCATGCGTTGGTATCCGATCACGACCCGGTCGGCTAGGCCGTCTCATTCTAGACATCATTTTTTTATACCAGTCATCTCAATTCATATTCTTTTCACATCTTTTTATTTCATTGGCACTAGTGGCCACAATTATAAAATTATTCTTGGCTTATCGGCGTATTTAGTATTTCATGCTCACCTTTTTCACTTTCAAACATCATCATCATCAACAACAACAAGGCATTACAAATCAAGGTTTTTAATATACATGTGAGAAATTACGAGTCTTAGGCACATAGAGATTTTTCACAAAATTTCATAATAGCCTTCGTTTAAACTTGACTTGAAGTCGAAACATTTTTAATGCACAGCCCATACTTTGAACACATTCTCAAATGATAACATACCATGATAAAAGCATTTGGGATACATATTGAACATATATCTTTCAACACAAGCTTATTCGGAATAGCCAATTATATAATGAACAACTCGGGACTTACATAAATTACATGAATACCGTGGGATTCAATTCTAAGAGAGGACTTTAGCCAATATACTTCAATTTGAGCTTTTCTTAAATTACTACAACGTTCCAAAAATCCTAGCAATTCCAATCTATTTTGAGACATAACAAAATTGAACACAAATTAGGAAGATATTCATAGTTTCAGCTCATTTTAGCATTTTATCAAACACTAGGTGTGCAAATTTGTCTACAAGGTTCTTCTACAAGATTTTCTTTATTCCACAACCCAATCTTTACTTATTTGAGATCAACAATCTTTCCACAAATTTTATTGGTACATGTATGTATACATAATACTCTCACACCCAAGAATCATACTCCCAATCACCCATCTTTTACCCCAAACTCGAAATTAAAGAATTGGGGGAAGAAATTCTTATCTCTTTGAAGCCCTAGTAATATCCTTATGAAATCTTCAAACCTTGAGCAAGAATTTATGAACAAATGGCTAGGTCATATCTTTCTCTCTCTAAGATACTCTCACCTCTCTCTAAAGATATCAGATGAAACCCTTACAAATGACCCCCAAAGGCTATTTATCAAAATGGGGTCGGGTTACAAAAATTAGAAAAATGAAGCTCTGAAACACAATCTGCGATCTCATAGTGACCGCAGAATGGATGCGGTCCGCATATCGGCCGCACAATTTGGTGACCCTGAACTGGAAAATACGGGTTGGGTCTGCGGTGGTTCGCATAATTCACCGCATACCTTCCTCCAAACTTGTCCCGTCACTGCTTTACTCTGCGGCTATTCTGTGGTTCACAGAGTGATTCTGCGACCACATAGTGGGCCGCAGAAATGTCTCTTTCTGCCAAATATTTTCCTTTACTCCACAGTGCATTGTTCAACCTAAAAAGTTTGATCTGATTCTATAATCCTCAAACACGTAAGCCTACTTCGACACCACGAAACCTTAAATTCCTTTGAAAAAATTTACGGGGCCTTACATCTGTGGTTGTGAGTCCCATGGTATCCGTACCATAAGTTAGGATGCATGTGGCCAAGATCGGGTCTGATTGGCTTCGGGAATATGCTTCCTTGAATTCATCATTGTTGATACCAACTCCATTACACTGATGTTGAAATTGTAATCTGATAACCTAGGATATCTGGAACCTCGGGCCCCCGATACCTCTTTTACTTGTAACGATCTATTGTTCCGGCCACGGTCAGTTCTTTCTGTCGGGGGCAAACCTATCTGAGGCTCATAACCCTTTGTTAATGCATCAATTAGTTCTCTCGTATGGCATAATATGACCTTTAGAACATCGTTGGTCCTCATCGAAATTGCTTTTGAACTTATCTAGATTCTTATCTCGGTACCGTCCCTTGGTTGATGTCAGGAACCCAAGCTGATCGTCTTCTATCATTATTTTTGACTCATAACGGTTATGAACATCTGCCTATGTAGTTGCTTGGAATTCGAGTAGGCTTTTCTTCTGCTTTTGGGAGGCGTAGGAGCTCCTCGGATTCAAACCCTTTGTGAACTCCTCTGTTGCCCACTCATCCAGTGCAGTTGGTAGCAACATCCTCTCTTTCTGGAATCTAATCAAGAATTCCCGCAATAATTCAGACTCACCTTGTGCGATCCTGAATATGTCTGTCTTCCTTGCTTGGACCTTTTTGGCCCCGGCATGGGCCTTAATGAATGAATCTGCAAGCATTTTAAAAGAGTCAATTGAGTGCTCGGGTAAAAGTGAATACCATGTCAAGGGCCCCTTCATGAGGGTTTCTCCAAACTTCTTAAGTAGAACCGATTCGATCTCATTTTGAGTCAAATCGTTCCCTTTCACAGTCGTGATGTAAGTTGTAATATACTCCTTCCAGTCCAAAGTCCCATCATATCTTTGTATGTCCGGCATATTGAACCTCTTCAGAATTAAATCCGGTGTTATGCTCGGTTTAAATGGCAAATGAGTGTATTTTTTCGAACCTGGTCCCTTCAAAATCGGTGCACTCGAAATCTGATCCATTCGGGCGTGAAACGCCTTCGCATTTTGATCCATCCGTTCATTCATTTCTCTCATAAATCTCATGAGCTCGGCTTTGAAAGGATCATTACCGTTATTGTTACCAGATCCTCTACAAGTCCCCACGGCACCGTCGAAACCGACTTTACCCCTCAGGGTATTGTTATCAACTCTTTGAGCCGTGTGATTTGTAGGAACGCCGGGAGGAATCGGGCCCCTTCCATTTGTGTTGTTGGAAGCACCTGACAACGCTTGCTTCAACTCCGTCATCACCTGATCCTGCCTTGAGAAATGGCCCATGATGGACTTCTGTTGCTCTCTCAGGATTTTTACTATTTCCACAACGTGTTCCCCTTCCGCATCATCAGGAGTTGGCTCCCGTACATGCCGAGGGTACTGCCCTTCATGAACTGGAGTTGCCTCGTCCCCTTCTTTTCGTGTCCCTCAACATTGTGTGCAATATTGACATCATTAGCAACAAATGCAAGGATCAACTCAATTACGCAACTGTCTAAGCCCCACGGTGGGTGTCAAACTGTTTACCGATAGAAAGGTTCAGTTGAATATATTACGTGGTTTATAGACAAGCGAACTGATTTGATCCAAAAATAATAAATACATAAGATTAAAAGTAAGACTTAGCAATTAAAATTGAAAAAGATGGCAAGCCTCTCTCCGAGAATATTGTCTCCGAGGATAGAAATGATAGCAATTATAAAAGAGCAAATAAAATTGACTAATTGAGCGTGAGGATGGAATACAACATAAGTTTTACCAAGGATTTCGTGTCTTACAAAGGCTGTTGAGGCTGCTATTTATAGTTATACCTAGGAAAACAAGATCCTAGGATCAAGCCCCTCTTAAATGGCAATAAAGAGGCCATTGATGAATATGTAACGACTGGCTATAAATGCAAATATTCTCTTCAACGGCTGCCCATTTAATGTTAGAGAATATTCTTCATTGAATGCTATCAGATAGAGCCGTCAATATGGGCTTGGCCCGTTGGGCTAGCCCAGCCCAGCCCGTGATTTAGCAGGGCTGGGTTAGAAGATTTGGAGCTCATTTAAAAATGAAGCTTTTAAGCCCGACCCGAGTAAGCCCGTGGCCCGTGAGGCTTGACTGAGGCTGAGCTGGGCCGGCCCGTGAGCCTAATAAAAATATGTATTTAAAATATATAAAATATAAAAAGTATATGACACAAAAAATAACAAGAAGAGTATCCCAAGCTTAAAGTTGATTAATCTCATCATATTAAATGATCAAAGTCTTAAAACGTTAATTAGTTTTAAAAATTTAATTATTCTCAATATTTAACTAATTAATATTGCATACGAATTGTAGATGTAGATGAAAGTGAAGATGTTAAGACAACCTTCTCACAAGCGAATTCAAAAGTGTTTGATGAAGATAATGTGACGGATATACCACAAGCGTCATGGACGTTCTCTTAAATAGTTTGTTTTGAGTTTTGACTTTTAGGGAATGAAATGAAATAAAGTCTTGTCTTTTACTTTTTTAGTGTTTATTGTGATATATTGCAACAGTATAATAAGTTATTGAGTTTTGTTAAATTTTTCCAATAAGAGTTTTTAAAATATTAAATATTTATCTTTTTTTAGATTACAACTTAGAGAGAAAATATAAAATTATATTTTAAAAAATAATGGGTCGGCCCGTGGGGGCACGCAGCCCACATAGGGCTGGGATGGGCTGACTATTATAAGGCCCATCAAAATGGTGGGCTAGCCCAACCCAACCCGTCAATTGCTAAAGCCCACGTGGGATGGGTTGGGCTAGCCCGCCCCCGCCCATATTGACAGCTCTACTATTAGATGGCAAACATTCGAACTGATCCCATTGACCAGGCTCCTTTCGGGATTTATCCGATACTAACTGCAGTTGTTGTTCCCGGTACTGTGGTCACGTGATTTGCCTTTTACCAGTCTTAGATTTCACGTGGTGTGCTATCATTTGATCATTTATTACGGACCAATTTTATCCAATACAAGATTAAAAAACCTGACTTTATTGTTTTAATTTTGTGTATAGATTTAAAAATCCGACATCACTGGTTTGATTTGGTAATTGAAAAATCAGAACCAACCCAACTTATGTACACTCCTAATTGTGAGTCCTCCAATGTTGTCGTGCTGCAGCTTGATCGCGGGGCTGGATGATTTATAGGCGGAAGTTTGTATGTGCACAGCCATAAGAACAAACGTGCTGGGCATAAAGCTAGTATTTTATTTGTCTCATATTTGATGTGAAATATTTTTCTATTTTAATTGCTTTAAAAGGAATGATATCTTTTTCTGCGGGAAATTATGGGTCCATCGTAAGGGGTTCTCTAAGGCCCATTAGGTTAATTAGTTTAGCACTAATTATTTTCTATATAAGTACACTTAAAGTGTATAATTAAATATAGAAGAGAGATAGACTCTCAACACAACCTATTCTTTACCGCATATCATTAGGGTTTAGATTATGATTTAGGGGTTGATTTGTCACAACGTGACAACCACCACCGACCAGGGATTCCAGCCACGGTTCGTTTCAGATTTTTGCTTCCGAGTCACAAAGAACAAGTAAGTTCTCGTTTTACGATTTACGCGCTAAATTATTGTGTATAGTTTATCGCGTTCCTTCATTGGTATCAGAGTCATAAGTTGATTTTCTGGTCCGATAAAAATATACATAATAGTTCTAAATTTCTGTGTGAATCTAAGAACTGGGTGTCTATATTTTTGTGCGATTACTGTGCAATTGGGAATAATATAACACTAAACCTATACTGATTTGAAACTACTGAGTTTTAAAACAGTCTAATGTTTTTTTGTAATATGGTATTTTGTTTGTCCAAATCAGTTTACTTCTCAGATAGGGATCGATTGTATAAAACAAATACAGTTTTTCTATGTGTTTATCGATCTATAGCCCCTAATCTCGTCATAAACACCCGCCTCAAAATCAGTGCTGCCTCTGTCACCAGCACTGTCAAACGGACATTGCTGGTTTTGAAAGGACAAGAAACATGGCTTCTCTATTTTTAATCATTGTCAGAGACAAAGAGGAAGAAAATAATACAAAAAGGGAGGAAGAGAAACAAAGCTTTCTCTGTTCCTAAAATTAAAGGGGCAGGCGGGTGCAATGAGAAAGAGGAAAAGAGAAACTAATTTTTCTCTTTAATTGGAGCTTGCTGCTTCACGTCTGCGGCAGCTGATGCTAAGAGATGAGAGTTTCGTCCTTTTCCTCTAATCTAACACTAATAAAAAACAAGTTTTTAAATTCGCTATCCTGGGGTAGAGAGGCTGTTTCCGATAGACCCTCGGCTCCCTCCTTCCAAGAACTCCCCACATTGCTCTTGGGGTGACTCGAACTTACAACCTCTTGGTTGGAAGTGGAGGGTGCTTACCAGTAGCCCATGGATAAATTTTATGAATTGTGATTCTTTTTAAGCCTAGCAGAATACAGATTATTGGACTAAAGCCCATCTCAATATGGCTGGAAAAGAGCTTGGGCCTTTTTTAAAGTTGACAGACATGAACTTTGGGCTAAAGGCCCATTGTACCGCTCTCTTTAATTTTTCATATGGGTTAACGAAAAGAGTTTTGTAAATAAATTCCAGATTTTTACAAAATTACTTAAGGTACTGTTACTTTTTTAATAAATTACAGATTTCGAAAATTAGTCATATAGACTTAATTTTCAGAATATAAATTTAGTATTTATATTCTTTTATGAAAATTATAATTATTTTATAATCCCAATTGCTTAAATGTTAATTTTTTTAACATTAAATTTATTTGTTAATTTGTTTAACATGCTTAAAATATTAATTTGTTTAACATTATATTTATTTGTTAATTTGTTTAACATTTTACTAATTTTTTTAACATGCTTGAAATGTTAATTGGTTTAACATTAAATTTATTTGTTAATTTGTTTAACATGCTTGAAATGTTAATTGGTTTAACATTATATTTATTTGTTAATTTGTTTAACATACTTCAAATGTTAATTTGTTTAACATTATACTAATTTGTTTAACATGATTGAAATGATAATTTGTTTAACATTAAATTTATTTGTTAATATATTTAACATGCTTGAAATGTTAATTTGCTTAACATTTAATTTATTTGTTAATTTGTTTAACATGCTTGAAATGTTAATTGTTTTAACATTACTTTTGTTAATTAGTTTAACACATGCTTTATGTTAATTTGTTGAGCATGAAATCAAATATTAATTAGTTTGATATTATTATTACTTGTTAATTTGTTTAACATGTATGATATGTTAATTAGTTTAATATTAAAGTAAATATTAGGGATAATACATAATTCTCTCCGTGGGGTTATTTCACTTTTATCATTTGCACCATTAATTATTGCGGGAGTCCTATAACCCCCTTAATACCACCTTTTAAGCCTATGTGGGCATTGAGAGTGATTATCACTCTCCTGAAGAGCGCGAAGACAAAAAAAGGGTTAAAATTTTATTTTACAATTTTTTGTTGTTTAAATTTATTATCTATATCCCTTTTTTAACTTTTTTTTCTTATTTATCCCTTTTCCTTTATTTTTTGTTTCTCATCTCTTTCGTGTGAACCCAAACAGTTGGGTAGTGTCTCCTTCCTGTCTTCTCCTTCTTTATACATCCCTCCCCCCAACCCCTCCCTCTTAGCTCCCCTTCTCTAACATCATGGTTAACTTGTAGATTTTAATAACAAAGCTGCTTCAATCTCATAAATTAAAATCTAGAACAGATAAACAAAAATAAGAAACTATATTCAGATTTTAAATCAGAGAAGCTCCCAAAGCCTACGGGGAGATCAATTAAGAAGAAAGAAGATCGGGAAAAGAAAGAAAACAAAGAAAAAGGAGACATTTTTTTGCCGGAAAACAAAAACTAAGTTACAATTTCAACTTGCCATAAACACCATTTTGTCGGCTTGAATATGGTTTGAGAAATTTGAGAGAGTTTGACGATTTTGGTGTTGGGTTTTGGTGGCTTCTTCCCTTGTTGGAGAGCTTTAGTTGAGCGAAAGGAGCGTTTTTCATCTCCATGTTTGCTGGTCTCCATTTTAAGTGGACAAGAGCTTTCCGGTGAGGTTGGTCGACAAGAACCAGGAGGTGGAGGTTAGAGAAAAGAGAAATAGAAGGAGAAAAGAAAATGAAAAATAATAATAAAGAAATGAATAAATAAAATAATATAACAGATAAAAATAATTAAATGAATTTTGCCACATGGCAAGTAAATATTGGTGCGTGATATGCACTTTATTAAAAAAAAACTAGGATTGGCTAAACAATGTGGTATTTATTACACTTTAAACAACGAGAAGGGGGTCATAGGACCTGTAACGATCCGACTAGTCGTTTTACTTTTTAGAATCGTGTTCCCCTAAATAAGACATCCCGTATGTGCTTTTATTAATTTATGACTTGCGGGGATGATTGATTCGGTATTTGGAAGGGTTCGGGTTGAAATCGGAACACTTGGTTCCTAAAGGTTGGCTAAAAAGGCCAAGTTTGACTTCGGTCAATATTTTGAGTAAACGACCTCGGAATAGGGATTTGACGGTTCCAATAGGTTCGTATGATGATTTCGGTCTTGAGCGTATGCTCGGATCGAGTTTTGGATGACCCGAGAGCGTTTTGGCGCCTAATAGTGAAAGTTGGTTCTTGAAGGTTTTGGAAGTTCTTTAAATTTGGTTGGAAGCAGGTTTTGGTGATATCAAGGTCCAAACGGAATTTCGAGGCCGGGAATAGTTTCATAATGTCATTTAAGACTTGCACGCAAAATTTGGTGTCATTCCTAGTAGTCTAAGTACGTTTCGGTGCATTTGAAGTAAATTGAAGAACTTGAAGTTCTTAAGTTTGATTCAATTGATTTTGGGGTGCGATTCTTAGTTTTGATGATGTTTCGGGCCTTCCGAGAGTTCGAGCAAGTCTGTTTTATGATTCCAAACTTGTTGGTATATTCGGGAGGCGCCCCGAGTGTCAACCGGACGAGGCTCAGACCAAGGTGCGAATTTGGAGCAACAGTTGAAGCATCAGGTCTGTCATAATCGCACTTGCGCTTGGCCAGCCGCAGGTGCGAGCCAAGCCTCGCAGAAGCGGCCGAGGAAGGGCAGCCCAGGTTCCGCAGGTGCGGCCCATCCTCCGCAGAAGCGGGACCGCAGAAGCGGAAACCCATCCGCAGAAGCGACACCAGCTGGCCCAGGGGAGTTCCGCATAAGCGCACTTTTGCCCGCAGAAGCGAGGGCACAGGTCCTATGACCGCAGGTGCGGAAATTGCTAGAGGCAGTGAACTTCATTTAATACGGGACTTAGGCATTTTCTCCCATTCTTACCTTAATGTGAGTTTAATACATAGATTATTGGTAGATTTCAACATGAAAATGGGTAGAAATTATGGGTTTAGATGAAAAACTTAGGGTTTAATAAAAATGAGATTTTACCACCAAAATGATTATGAAACTTAGTGAAAACCATATATTTATGTTCTTAAGGTTATGAGTAACAACTTTCTTCAAATATTTCCGGAATCCGGGTATGTAGGCCCGGTGGTAAATTTTAGGAATCTTGCAATTTGGGTTGGGTAACCACTCTAATAGTGGAGATATGAACTTTTGAGCATAGATTGATTGATTTATGTAATTTTTGACTAGTTTCGAGTCGTTTGACATCAAATTTGGAGGTCTGAGCGCATTCTTGAATTGGGAAGTAGGCTTGAGACGAGGTAAGTCTCTTTTCTAACTTTGTAAGAGGAAAATAACCCACATAGGTAAATTATAACTAATATGTGCTCCTACGTGTGGAGGCTACGTACGTACGAGGTGACGAGATTCCGTACGTAACTACTAATTATGCTATTGTCCGAGTAGTCTAGGACCCATATCATGCTATACTTGAAATGTTTCCAATCCCATTTGTTGATTTAATTGCTTAAGGCATATTGGAAGTTGATAAAAGAATTGAAAAAGGTTAAAGTTACTTACTTAAAGTTGCGAATGGAACACTTCACTATAAATGAGAATTTGTGTGTTATTTGAAATGTTTTCTATTTGTGGAGCGGGCCGAACGCCTCGGTAGTAGATAGATGCATCTATGGTTCGTGTCGTTCGATCTTCGGCAGTACACAGTTTTAATATTATGTTGGATCGGGCCGTACGATCTCGACATAATATGCGCATGAAAATCTTTGGAACTATTCATGATTTACATTGCTTAAAATGCCTTGAATTACAAGCTGTTAAATAATGAAACTAGGCTTGGGATTTAATACTTGCGAAAGAAGAATTTACTATTTCATATTATTGAGCTTTCAGTATTGTTCATGAAATCCATGCTTAGTATGTATTTGATATATCATTGTTACCCCATAGTAAGTGTCAAAGTCGACCCCTCGTTACTACTTTTTCGAGGTTAGACTGGATACTTACTAGGTACATGTTGTTTATGTACTCACGCTACACTTCTGTACTTGATTGTGCAAGATCTGAGATAGGTGCATCTAGTTACCAGTCTGGTGCGCAAAGTTGATCCCTATCTCGAGACTTCACGGTGAGCTGCCTTCTGAGCCGTTCTGCAGCAGCTGGAGTCTCCCTTATATTTTATTTTTTGTCTATTTCCTTTCAGACAGTAGGCTAGTGTTCTTTTGTATATTCTACTAGATTGCCCACATACTTATGACACCAGGTCTTGGCACACACACACTAGTAGACTTATGATTTTGGATTTGTTTACATGATTACGATTTATACTTGTTTGCTTCCGTTTAATTATGTCACATTTGCAAATTTCAAAATCTTTTTCTAACAAATGAGGAAATGTTATACACTTAGTAACTTATTTAAATGAAAAACCCTTAGTTTGATCAGTGTTGGCTTGCCTAACAATGGTGTTGGGTGCCATCACGGCCTATGATGGAATTGGGTCGTGATAAGACCCTTGCAATGTTTGAGGGTGCAATTGATAAATGGGGATAACCCCCAATGGGTTAATTATGTATTATCCCTAAATATTATGTGAGTTTTTGTAGCATGTAATAAATGTTAATTAGTTTGACTTTAAGTTTATTTGCATGCTAATATAAGTTATTTGTTAACTTATGATCTGTATGAGATTGTAAAATCATGATAGATAATTATTTTTTTATGATCCTCATGATATTTTCTTATTTTGTTAAAGAATGACTAATACTTTTAAAAACATTGTTGCTGAGCTAAACAAATGATTGAAACTAAATACTGACAACTATGAAACCTGGAGCTTGAAAGTTCAATATGTGCTATAGGAGCAAGAGGCTCTAGAGACCATTAACAATGTCATGAATTAGCCTAAGGAAGGCAACACTACTCAGCATAGGCGTGAGCATGAAGCCTATGACATTTGGAAGAAAAAGAACTACATTGCTCGCATTACGTTGTTGAGCACCTTAGATGATGACATTCTAAGGGAGTTTAAGGATCACCCAAGAGCTATGGATCTTTGGAATGCTTTGAGAAAAATGTTTGGTACCTGTTCCACTACAAGGCCGGGATCCTTAACGATCAAATTTGATTCATACAAGAAACGCCCAGAACATTCAATGAAAACATATCTAAGGCAAACAACAAATATAATCGGGGAGTTGAAAGATATTGGTCATTTGTTGGCTGATGAACAACAAATCCAAGCTGTCATACGCTTTTTATCTAGTTCTTGGGATCATATGAAAATAAATTTGACCCATAATGAGCGAATCACAACTCTAGAAGATGTCCGGAGTACCTTGAGTTAGAGGAGGAACGACTTGAGGCTGCAAAGCCAATAGCTGAGTTGCACATGGCAACAACCTCCAAAACCAAGAGTGATTCAAAGAAAAGGAACTGGGAAAGAAGAGAGGGCCACCTCAAGCTCAGCCAGCTCAGCCTGCTAAAAGATCAAATACCGAAAAAGGCAAGAACAGACATCTCAAATGTGTCAAAGTTGCTAAAGTGAAATGTTATAATTGTGACAAGAAGGGTCACTATGCCAGAGATTGCTCTGAGCCTCCAAGAAAGGTATTTCACGATACTCGAATTAGTGAACTTTGTGTTTCTAGTTATGTTTTTCTAACTGAATCTAATCCTTTGTGGATTGTAGACTCAGGAGCAACGAACCATATAGCCTGGGAACGCAGGGCCTTTGTTGAATTCCGGCGAGTTCCGCGTGGAGCAAAGTGGATATATGTGGGCAACAATAATAAAGTTACTGTTGAAGGGATTGGTACATGCAAGTTAATCCTGCGTGGTGGTCCAGACCTATAACTACATCATGTTCCAACAACAATTCGCCAGAATGTTATTTCAATTTCTGTTTTGCTTAAGTTAGGATTTGACTTGTTTTGTCATGGCAATTTGTCACGACCCCAATTCACCCTCTATAGGATGTCGTGATGGCACTTAGTCTCTAAGACTAGGTAAGCCTAACAAATTTGCGGAATAACATAATATAAAACTGAAGCCCAATTCTCAACACATGAAATAAATATAAATCTGCAAATCAATAATTACAACTCTCAAAACCCGGTGGAAATAAGTCACAAGCTTCTAAGAAAAAATACTAAGTGTCTCTATACATTAGAGTCTAAAAAGAATAAGGAAAATAACATAGTAAGGATAGAGGGGGACTCTGAGGTCTGCGGACGCTGGCAAATATACCTTGAAGTCTCCACGTGCGGTTCAACTCACTGGTATCTAGTCTGGTGGGAAGAACTTGGATCTGCACAAAAAGATGTGCAGAAGTATAGTATGAGTACACTACAACGATACCCAATAAGTGTCAAGCCTAACCTCGGTAGAGTAGTGACGAGGTCAAGTCAGGGCCATACTGGTTTAAAAGAAAAGTAAGGAAGAAGATATAATAATATTTTGAAATGACTGAGAATTTAAGCAACGAGAAGTTTCAGAAAATAACAGCACAACAAATACAAGTAAACAACATGGGCGCTCTCGAGGTATCGCCTTGTAGTCCCAAAGTAAATATGCAGCAGATAACCGAACCGAAGGAACAACAAATTTACAACAAGAAATCTTACAGTTAAAGATTTAATTCAAATCAAGGGAAGCAGGTAATTCAACTAAACATGTTGCAAAAATTGCAAGTAAGAGTTATGGCATGTAGACATGCGATACTAGGCTAATCATGATCACTACATATACTAAGGCAACTCAGTTAAGGAATTAAAAGAAGACAACTCAGCAAGAACCGAAATTTTCACAATTAGCCCGTGTACGCACCCGTCACCTCGCGTACACGGCACTCACATATCACAAAATGTTACAACAGTACCAAATCTTAAGGGGATTTTCGCCACACAAGGTTAGACAAATCACTTACCTCAAATCTCGCTCAATCAATCGGTAAGAATGTATTTCCCTTAATTTTCCAACTCTGAATGGCCCAAATCTAGCCAAAAGCAATTACACATCATGAATACAACTACAAGAAACTAATTTAAATTATAAATCTACGAATTTAGCAAGGAATCAAAAAATCACCCCAAAAGGTCGACCCGGGCCCACGTCTCGAAATCGGGTAAAAGTCATAAAATGCGAACACTTATTCTATATCGAGTTCACCCATACCAAAATTTCCAAAATCCGACACCAAGTCGCCACTCAAATCCCCAAATTAAACTCTCCAAATCCCTAGCCTCAAACTCCCAAATTCGACCTTAAACACACACAATCTAGGTGGGAAAATCAATGGGGAAACAAGGTTATTGATAAAAAATAAGTACAAGAGACTTACCTCAAGAAATCCCTCAAACATTCTCTCAAAAATCGCCAAACCCGAGCTCAGAATGTCCAATAATGATAAAAATCTCGAACCCTTGAATTAATAAAGTATGCCCAGTGTTTTCGCTTATGCGGATCACTTGACCGCATTTGAAGTCCCGTTTTTGCGAAAAATGCACTGCTTCTGTAGTTTTTTCCCAGACTGCCTTGCCTCCGCTTCTGCGATCTCCTATTCGCTTCTACGGACTCGCTTTTGCGAGAAGCAGTTCGTTTCCGCGGCTCCAGTGCACCTACGACCTCCTTGTCCGCATCTACGGTCTCGCGGATGCGAAATTTTCCTCGCATCTGCGACCTCTACCCACACTGCTCCAACCCGCTTATACGATCAACGTGCCGCTTCTGCAGGCTCGCACCTGCGGTAAATCTTGCGCAGGTGCGATTACACCAGAGCTGGTGCCTTTAACAATTCTCACAAGTCCAAATTTGATCTGTTAACCATCCGGAATCCACCCGAACCCCCCGGGACCTCAACCAAACTTACCAACAAGTCCTAAAAATATCATACGGACTTAGTCGAGCCCTTAGATCTCATCAAACAACGCTAAAAATATGAATTGTGCATCGATTCAAGCCTAATGAACTTTAAAACTTCAAACTTCTACATCCGACGTCGAAACCTATCAAATCAAGTCCGATTGACCTCAAATTTTGCACACAAGTCATAATTGACATTTCAGACCTGCTCCAACTTCCAGAATTGGAATCCGACCCCGATATCAAAAGGTTCACTCCCGGTCAAACTTCTCAAAAATCATTCAATTGTTGAACTTTCGCCAATAGACACTAACATGACCTACAAACCTCCAATTCATCATCCGAACACGCTCCTAAGACCAAAATAACCCTACGGAGCTATAAAAATCATCAAAATTCTATTCGAGAGTTGTCTTCATACAATTCAAACTACGGTCGATTCCTACGACTTAAACTTTCATTTTAGGGACTACGTGTCCAATTTCACTCTGAAACCAAAAATAAATCCTCCCAACAATTACGTAACCACAAAATGAAATAGAGGGAGCAATAAATAGGGGTTTGGGGCTAATACTCTCAAAATGATCGTCCTGGTCGTTACATCCCCTCCTCTTAAAACAAATGTTTGTCCTCGAACGAGTATAGAGACATACCTGAAGTGGTGAAAAGTTTGAGGATAACTACTGCACATATCATACTCGGTCTCCTAAGTAGCCTCCTCGACCAGATGACCCCTCCACTGAACGTTCACTGAAACGATATTCTTTGACCTCAATTTTTGAACTTGCCTATCCAAAATGGCCATTGGATCCTTAACAAAAGATAGATACTTGTCCACGCATGAAGCATATCCTCCAATATCTGAATAGTGCGCTCGGACTGTCCGTCCTTCTGAGGGTGAAATACTTTACTCAACTCTACACGAGTACCCAACTCACGTCGTACGGCTCTCCATAACCGTGATGTAAACTGCGTACCCCGGTCAGAGATAATGGATACCGGTACGCCATGAAGGCTAACAAGCTCGCGGATGTAAACCTGAGCCAGCCGCTCCGAAGAGTAAGTAGTAACCACATGAATGAAATGAGCTGACTTGGTCAATCTATCAACACTCACCCAAACTGCATCGAACTTCCTCTGAGTCTGTGGGAGCCCAACAACGAAATCCATAGTGCTCCCATTTTAACTCTAGAATCTCTAACTTCTGAAGCTATCCACCCGGTCGTTGATGCTCATACTTCACCTGATAACAATTTAGGCACCGAGTGACATATTCCACTATGTTTTTCTTCATCCGCTTCCACCAATAGTGCTGCCTCAAGTCTTGATACATCTTCGAGGCACCTGGGTGAATGGAGTACCGCGAACTGTGAGCCTCCTGGAGGATCAACTCACGCAAACCATCTACATCAGGAACACATAGCCTGTCCTACATTCGTAATACACTGTCATCTTCAATAGTGACTTCCTTGGCATCACCGTATTAAACCGTGTCCTTAAGGACAAGTAGATGGGGGTCATCATACTGACGCTCCCTGATGCAATCATAAAGAGAAGAATGAGAAACCACACAAGCCAAAAATTTGCTCGGCTCGGAGACATCCAATCTGACAAACGGGTTAGCCAAGGCCTCAACATCCAAGGCTAAAGGCCTCTCGGCTACTGGTAGATATGCTAAACTTCCCAAACTCTCTACCTTGCAACTCAAAGCATCGACCACCACATTGGCCTTCCCGGGATGATAGAGAATGGTGATGTCAATCCTTAAGCAACTCCAACCATCTCTGCTGCCGCAAGTTAAGATCCTTCTGTTTAAATAGATGTTGTAGACTCCGGTGAACGTTGAAAACCTCACAAGGAACACCATACAAATAGTGCCGCCAGATCTTTAAGGCATGAACAATAGTTGCTAACTCGAGGTCTTGGACAGGATAGTTCTTCTTATGTACCTTCAACTGTCTAGATGCGTAAGCAATCACCCTACCATCCTGCATCAACACTGCATCGAGACCAATGCGCGACACATCACAATACATCGTATAAGACCACGAACCAGTAGGCAACACTAACATTGGGGTTGTAGTCTTAGCAGTCTTGATCTTTTGAAAGCTCTCCTCACAATCCTCGGTCCACCTGAATGGAGCACCCTTTTAGGTCAATCTTGTCATAGGTGATGCAATAGACAAGAAACCCTCTACATATCGCCGGTAATACCCCGCCAAGCCAAGAAAACTCTGAATCTCCATAGCTGAGGACGTTCTGGGCCAACTCTGCACTGCTTCAATCTTTTTCGGATCTATCTTGATCCCCTCACTCGATACTACATGACCCTAAAATGCCACTGAATCTATCCAGAATTCACGTTTCAAAAATTTTGCATATTACTTCTTCTCTCTCAAGGTCTGAAGCACAGTCCTCAGGTGCTCCTCATGATCCTCCTGAATCTGGGAGTACACCAGAATGTCGTTAATAAACACAATGACGAAAGAGTCAAGATAGGGATGAAATACATGTATGAATGTTGCTGGGGCTTTGGTCAGCCCAAAAGACATCACAAGGAACTTGTAATGACCATATCGAGTCCTGAAAGCAGTCTTCGGGATATCTGGCTCCCGAATCTTCAACTGATGATAGCATGAACGCAAGTCAATCTTAGAGAACACTCTGGCACCCTGAAGCTGATCAAATAGGTCATCAATACGTGGTAACGGATACCTGTTCTTCACTGTAACCTTGTTCAACTGGCGATAATCGATACACATTCGAATAGAATCATCCTTCTTCTTCACAAACAAGATAGGAGCACCCCAAGGCGACACACTGGTGCCCGATAACAAATCAATGCCAAATTGTATATCCCTGTCGGGCGGCATGCTCGGAAGATCCACCTGGAATACATCTGATTAGTCCCTTACTACCAGAACAGACTCGATGGTAGGAGTATCAATACTAACATCCCTCACATAGGCCATATACACACCACACACCTTCTCAACCATTCGCCGAGCCTTAAGAAATGAGACAACCCTACTAGGAATATGATCTAAGGTACCTCTCCACTCTAATCGGGTAGACCTAGCATAGCCAACATCACTATCTTGGAATGATGATCAAGGATAGCGTGATAGGGCGACAACAAGCTCATGCCCAAAATAACATTGAAATCCACCATACTGAGCAATAATAAATCGGCTTTGGTTTCAAAACCACTAAGAACAATCAAACATGACCGATACACACGGTCAACAACAATAGAATCACCCACGGGTGTGGACACATAGACAGGTGAACTCAGAGAATCATGGGATACACCCAAATATGAAGCAAAATAAGATGACACATAGGAATAAGTGGAATCTGGATCAAATAAGACTGATGCATCTCTATGACAGACCGTAACAATACATGTGATGACAGCATCAGATGCAACTACCTCTGTCCTAGCAGAAAGGGCATAATATCTGGCATTTTCTCCCCCTCTAGGGTGACCTCTACCTGTCCAAACTCCACCTCTAGCTGGCTATGCATGTGGAGTAGTAGCTGGTGCTGTAATCATAGCCTGAGGACCTGGTAGAGCACGCAGTGCCTGAGATATCTGTGGAGGTGCACCCCTTCTTAATCTAGGGTAATCTCTCACCAAATGACGAGTGTCACCACACTTAAAACAAGCTCTCGGAGGATGTGGATGTTGCGACTATCTTGGGCCTGATCGACTGGACTGACCACTGAAAGCACCCCGTACATGAGGCACACTAGACATTGGCGGTGAATAATAAGGATCTTGGGGCCTAGTAGTGGCCGAAGCACCGCTGGCGGCTAGAAGTGCTAAATGAACAGGGCAACCCATATAGCATCTGCCCTAACAAGCTATAGCTGGGGAACGAGTACCACTATAAGTTCTAGACTCTCGAGACCTCTTGGCCTCTCTCTCCTTTTTATCTCGAGTTAGCATACCCTCCAACCTCCTAGAAATTTCTACTACCTGCTGGTACGTAATATTCATCTCCAACTCTCGGGCTATGCTCAATCTGATGCTAGGGTTGAGCCCCTTAATAAACCGACGAACCCGCTCTCGAACAGTAGCAATCAAGGCCAATGCATGCTTAGACAAATCACTGAATCAGACCGTATACTCTGACGCGATCATAGAACCCTGGCACAACTGCTCAAACTCTACGCGCCAAGCATCTCTGAGACTTTGAGGAACATACTCCCTTAGGAACATATCTGAGAACTGAGTCCAAGTGATTGAAGCTGCCTCAGCCAAACTATCCAACTCGTATACGCGCCGCCACTAATAAACTGCTCCTCTAAGCTGGAACGTAGTGAAAGAAACCCCACTAGTCTCCGCAACATCCATAGTACGGAGGATATGGTGGCACTCCTCAAGAAAACCCTTGGCATCCTCTGATGCCAAGACACTGAAAGTAGGAGGGTGGTACTTCTTGTACCTCTCGAGCCTGAGCTGCTCCGCTTCAGAAGCTGCTGCCCTAATCTTAGGCTGATTTGGAGCTACCAGCTGCATCAGTATGATCTCTGGATCCTGGTCTACTTGAACCCACAGTTCTGGGGTACCGGCGACAGGAGTCTGTGCTACTCCCCAGCCTAAGATGTGGCAGGTGCAAGCGGTATCAATCTTGCTTGAGCCAAGGTGTTGAACATGCTAAGAAACTGGGTTAGAGTCTTCTGGAGGGCTGGTGCAGTGACAGGCGTCTCAGGTGCTTATCCTCCAACTGGAGCTACTTGTGGCTCCTCTGTAGTCACTCGTGCGGGTGCTCTAGCTGCACCACGTGGATGTCTTCGACCTCTACCTCGGCCCCGGCCTCTCGTGGCTTTAGTAGGGGGCGCGGGTATCTGGTAATCTAATCCAGTTGTACGTGTCCTCACCATCTATGAGAAAATAGAAAGACAGAAATTTAGAACCCGAAATCAAAATCTCGCACGATAAGGAATCAAAGAAATGAAGCTTTTCCTAACAGTTCCATAGCCTCCTGAAGATAAGTACAGACGTCTCTGTACCGATCCGCGAGACTTTACTAAACCTGATTGTGACTCATAACGCCTATGAACCTAGAGCTCTAATACTAACTTGTCACGACCCCAATTCACCTTCCGTAGGATGTCGTGATGGCACCTAGTCTTTAAGACTAGGTAAGCCTACAAAAATTACGGAATAACATAATATAAAACTGAAGCCCAATTCTCAACACATGAAATAAATATAAAACTGCAAATCAATAATTACAACTCCCAAAACCCGGTGGAAATAAGTCACAAGCTTCTGAGAGAAAGTACTAAGTGTCTCTATACATTAGAGTCTTAAAAGAATAAGGAAAATAACATAGTAAGGACAGAGGGGTGACTCTGAGATCTATGGACGCTGGCAGATATACCTTGAAGTCTCCACGTGCGGTCCAACTCACTGGTATCTGGTCTGGTGGAAAGAACCTGGATCTGCACAAAAAGATGTGCATACGTGTAGTATGAGTACACCACAACGGTACCCAATAAGTGCTAAGCCTAACCTCGGTAGAGTAGTGACGAGGTCAGGGTCATACTGGTTTAAAAGAAAAGTAAAGAAGAAGATATAATAATATTTTGAAATGACTGAGAATTTAAGCAACGAGAAGTTTCAAAAAATAGCAGCACAACAAATACAGGTAAACAACAGGGGCGCTCCCGAGGTACCGCCTCGTAGTCCCAAATGTAAATATGCACGATAGGGGGGGATCTCCCGAGATACCGCCTCGTAGTCCCAAAGTAAATATACAAGACATGGGGGAATCTCCCGAGTAAATGCCTCGTAGTCCCAAAGTAAATATGCAAGACAGGGGGATCCCCCGAGTAAACGTCTCGTAGTCCCAAAGTAAATATGCAAGATAGGGGGATCTCCTGAGGTGCCACCTCGAAGTCCCAAAGTAAATATGCAGCAGATAACCGAACCGAAGGAACAACAAATTTACAGCAAGAAATCTTATAGTTAACGATTTAATTCAAATCAAGGGAAACAGGTAACTAAGAGTTATGGCATGTAGACATGCGATACTAAACTAATCATGATCACTACATATGCTAAGGTAACTCAGTTAAGGAATTAAAAGAATACAACTCAGCAAGAACTGAAATTTTCACAATTAGCCTGTGTACACACTCGTCACTTTGTGTACACGGCACTCACATATCACAAATTGTTACAATAGTACCAAATCTTAAGGGGATTTCCCCCACACAAGGTTAGACAAGTCACTTACCTCAAATCTCGCTCAATCAATCGATAAGAATGCCTTTCCCTCGATTTTTCAACTCTGAATGGCCCAAATCTAGCCAAAAGCAATTACATATCATGAATACAACTACAAGAAACTAATTTAAACCATAAATCTACGACTTTAGCAGAGAATCAAAAAATCATCCCACAAAGTCGACACGGACCCACGTCTCGGAATCGGGTAAAAGTCACAAAATACAAACACACATTCGATATCGGGCCCACATCTCGAAATCGGGTAAAAGTCACAAAATGCGAACACTTATTCTATATCGAGTTCACCCATACCAAAATTTCCAAAATCCGACACCAAGTCGCCACTCAAATCCCAAATTTAAACTCTCTAAATCCCTAGCCTCAAACTCCCAAATTCCACCTTAAACACACACAATCTAGGTGAAAAAATCAATGGGGAACCAAGGTTATTAATCAAAAATAAGTACAAGAGACTTACCTCAAGAAATACCTCAAATATTCTCTCAAAAATTGCCAAACCCGAGCTCAAAATGTGTAACAATGATAAAAAATCCCGAACCCTTGAATTAATAGAGTCTACCTAGTCTTTTCACTTTTGCAGATCACTTGACCACATTTGCAGTCCCACTTTTATGGAAAATTCATCGCTTCTATGGTTTTGCCCAGGCTGCCTTGCCCCCGCTTCTGCGGACTCACTTCTACGAGAAGTAGTCCGCTTCTGCGGCTCCAGTGCACCTGCAACCTCCTTGTCCGCATTTGCGGTCTCGCAAATGCGGAATTTTTCTCGCATCTGCGACCTCTGCCCACACTGCTCCAGCCCGCTTCTCTTATCAACGTGCTGCTTCTGCAGGTTTTCACCTGTGGTAAATCATGCGCATGTGCGATTACATCAGAGCTGGTGCCTTCAGCCATTCTCATAAGTCCAAATTTGATCTGTTAACCGTCCGAAATTTAACCCAAAAATCGTCCATGGGGTCCATGTCTCGGAACCCAACAAAAGTTACAAAATATGAATGCCTATTCCGATACGAGTTCAACCATACCAAGTTCATTCAATTCCGATAACAACTCGACCTCCAAATCTCAAATAGAATCAATAGGGTTTTCCCAATTTTTCCGAACTTAATTCACCGATTAAATATTAAAAATAACTATGGATTCGGGTAATTTAACCAATATTGAGTCAAGAACACTTACCCCATTATTTTCTCTTAAAATCTCCCAAAACTTGCCTCATCCTGAGCTCCAATCCGTCAAAAATAGAAAATGGGACGAAGTCCCATTTTCTAAACTTACACTCACTGCCCAGGCTTTTCTTCTTCGCGTTTTCGTGACCAGTTTCGTGTTCGCGAAGGCCTGACCATGCACAATATCGCGTTCGAGCTCTCGCATTCGCGGTAGCCAACTGCCCTTCTTCTTCGCGTTCGCAGTCCATGCTTCGCGTTCGCGAAGGATTAATGGCTCAAGGTCCCGACTCCCCTTCCTTCTTCGCGTTCGCGACCACTGCGTCGTGTTCGCATAAGCTTGACCAGACCTTGCCTCGCGTTCGCGAAGGTCAAATCCAGCTCCCCCAAAATTTCTTCTTCGCGAACGTGAGACTTTCTTCGCGTTCGCGAAAAAGGAAACCAGACACTAGAATCTGCAGTTCCAAAACAGCTACAAATGATCCGAAACTACCCCGAAACACACCCGAGGCCCCCGTGACCTTAACCAATCATACCAACCAGTCCCATAACACATTACGAACTTACCCGAGGTCTCAAATTGCATTGAACAATATCAAAATGACGAATCGCACTTCAAATAAAAAATCCATAAACTTTGAACTTTCAAATTCTATAACTTGTGCCGAAACACATCAAATCAATCCGGAATGACTTCAAATTTTGCACACAAGTAATAAATGACATAACAGACCTATTCAAATTTTCAGAATTGGATTCTGACCTTGATATCAAAAAGTCAACCCCCCGGTCAAACTTTCCAAAAATTTAATTTTCGACATTTCAAGCTTAATTCCACTACGGACCTCCAAATAATTTTTCGAACACGCTCCTAAATCCAAATCACCATACAGAGCTATTGACATCATCAAAATTTCATTCCGGTGTCGTTTGCTCAGAAGTCAACTTTCTGGTAAACTCTTTCCATTTAAGCTTCAAATTAAGGATTGTTCTTTTAATTTAATTCCGAATCTTTAGTAAATCAAACTCGACCACACCCGCGGGGTCATAATACATATGGCGAAACTTCTCGAGACCTTAAGTCACTAAACGGAGCGTAAATTCTTAAAACGACAAGTCGGGTCGTTACACTGTGATTCCAACCACGGTTCGTTTCAGATTTTCACTTCCGCGTCATGAAGAACAAGTAAGTTCTCGTTTTACGATTTACGCGCTAAATTATTGTGTATAGTTTATCGCTTGCCTTCATTTTCTTTATCATATGCGAGATGGAAAATGTCATACATTCTAAATGTATAGTCGTCTTTCCTTTTCATTTTATATAATTCTCTTTCCTTTTTAGTCTATTTAACAATCTTTTATATTTAAAATAATTTAACTTTCCATTTAAACTTTATGACTTGATTTTATAGTCAAAAATATATTACTTATGATATTTTAAGCCATAAGTTTCAAAAAAAAAAATCCTTAACTGCCATTCCAATATATAAAATGAATTGGAGGGAGTAACATAAGTTTATATGTGTAAAATGAAGAAAACTGAAAAAGAAAAAAAAATTATGCTTTTACTATGACTTAGTAGCATATCTGTAGTTCAAAACTCAAGGGATTATCTCTGTCAAAATGTAATATGACTAGGATCCACTCTTATATATTATTACTTGGGATGTTGTATGGTTAGGATTCTGCATTATATCCGCCGCAATCAAGTTAACGTTATCCTGGAACAAAAAGAAACGGACTTGTAGAACAATTTAAAATGCAAGTTTATGTATGATTTCTATCGAGCCAAGTACATAAGCAGTTGAATGAAAAATATATCATGGTATGATCAGTTTATTGAGCTAGGCTACCACTGAAAAGATAAAGTACTTTTAATCATGCTCTAATAGTATACATGCAGGAAACAAATAACTGCGGATAGAAGCTGAGACATTTGATTAGTTTTAATTGTGAATGGGTGATTTACGGTGTGGTGGATCGTAATCCATTTCTATAATGTCTCGATATAAATTCTTATTTCCAGTCTGGGAAGCCACTGCCATATCATGGGCTGCTGACAATCTTGCACCCTACAAAAAGCATTACAGTTTAACAAGAAGTCATGTCAACTTAATAGTTTTCAAAGTTTTGTATCATCTAAAACCAAAATGATATACATTTGAAGTGATTTCCCTTTTTTATATTTTTTCAGGTGGGATGCATCCATTACTGCAACAAGGAAAGTTTTAAAATATCGTTATTTTAAACGAGAACAAAATAAAAGCCGGAGCTGTTAGCATAATTGTGTTCAAATCAGAAAAGCAGAACAGAAACGAAAAAACTATTTCGAGCCCAGAAGGATCTTGTGTGTTTTTAATAATTTAATCTCTCGTTGTTGCTCAAGGGGATAGAACGAAAACTATTCTGTAATAGTAGCACTTCAAATTATAAAACTTCAATAAACTCAAATGACAAAATAAATCACACAATGCAGACTCTATTTGATTTTAGAAATATGCAAAAACTTTTGCAATCTTTGTAATATAAAATCTGAAACAATGCCTATGTATTTTTAGGTAATGAAAGAGTAATATGGAAAGGTGTAATCCAAAAAGTATTTTTTTTATTTTCCGTTCACTCCCTTTTAAAAAAACCCAACAGGAGCTACCGAGTAAAAATAGGAAGTAAACTTTTGGAAGCATTGGAAAACGAAAGAGAGGATCAAAAGTTTAGTACTCAATAAAGCCACTAAAGGGAACTACATGATCCCCTTATTTAAGATCGATAAACAAGGGATTTAAGTTGTATACGTATAAATCTTCTTAGGTTATCAGTGTACATTAACCTTTTATAGTACATAAGTTCCTATATTTTTCAGATTTTTTTGTTGGTAAATAAAAATCTTAAAATTGTAAGTAGATTTTTCATATTATCAATCAAGACTAATTATAATAACTTATGTATAAATGTCTTTTAAGTGAATGATTTTGCAAATATTTTTTATACTATCCGTTCCTAAAATTCCAAATCTATAAACAATATGCGGAGCTTGCAACATCCCTGTATCAGAGAAACGAAGTAGGTGATTCTTTAGCTAAGTACGGTCAAGGATTCCATGCACGAGGACACAGGAATCCTTTTTTGTTTAAAGAATTACAATATAGTATTGCTTCATCTATTCTAATTTATGTAGCAGTATTTTTTTTAATTCGTTCTATAAAGAATGATAATTTTCTAATTTTGAAACATTTTTAGTAATAAGATTTTATAGTCACATAAATATTTTGACATGTTAAAAAGTTAAAACTACAAATTTTAAAAGTATTTATAACTACAAAAAAATATTACAACATGTTTATGACCAAAATTTCAAAAAAACAAATTTTATACTCCTTGCTCGACCAAATTATGTCACATAAATTGAAAGGAGGAGAGCGATTGCTAAGAGAAAACTCCTTCCATGTATTAAAACAAGGACATAGAATCTTCTCTTCTAGAGAAAGAGTGAAATGAATTACTTCAGTGCCAGCTAACTTCTACGTGCCCAATGTGGTATTTTGAAAGGGGGGAAAGACGATGACTGACTTTCTTCTACGTGCCCAATGTGGTATTTTGGAAGGGGGGAAGGACGATGACTGACTTTGTCGTTCTCAGTTGAAACATGAGGAAAGGGACGTTCAGAAGTTAGGAGTCAAGAATAGTATGTCAACCTCAATATGGAGTTTTTTATTTTATTTTTAAATTTTCTTCCCCTTTGATCCCATTTAATCCCTTTTTGTTGGAGCATTCCATTTGATCCCTTTTGTTTGAGCTATTGCTCCTTTGATGATTCGAACCCACAACTCTCGAGTTATAGGCGGAAGATGTTTTTCATCGGAGCAACCTCACTTGTAAATATGGAGTAATATACTTATAAAAGAACTTTCTGCAACTATTACCTTAGTTTTTAGTGCCTTGAGCAAACGTGCGTGGGACAAAGATGATGGAGAAATCATTTCAGTACCTGCATGTCTAATCCCATCAATTACTTGCAAATCACACTAAGGGAACAGTAGAAAGGAAAGCAAGCCGAAAATGATTCTACATTTGTACCACTTGCAGTCGTGGACAAGGTTTAATCATGAAACAAAAAAAAAAAAATAGAAAATGAATTAATTTCTTATTTGGTTGAGGATGTTAATATGTTATCGCCTCAGTAACCAAATTACACGTTCCAAAACTTCATAAAACTTACATCTACCACTACATCTCCAGGATAAAGAAACCATTAAAATTTAGAAATATAATTGAAGCGTTGATTCAAGAACGAGTAAGCTTTAGCATATTTGTGCAATGAACAACATCTACCTATAATTTTCTTAAACATAAAATTCGCGATGTTTTAACTGCCAAAACAAAAAGATACTCCATTAAACACGATGGAAATGAAGGGAGTAATGTGAAAGAACACCTGAAATTGTGCTTTTATTGTCATTCTTTTCCTTGTGAAAAGCTTCTATTTTTTTGACCTTGTGAAGGTTCGCAATTCCTCTAGGACCGTTTTCTACACGGGACGAATCAGTGCCAAAATAAATCTCTTGTGCAGCCTGCATGCGTATAAATTTCCAAGTTAATAATAAAAATACAATCTGATGTCCAAAGTATTCTGAATTCATGCAATATCTGAGGAAGGGCCAGAACCCAAGACGTGTAATATAGACAACCTACTCTAATGCAAACATTAGTTACTGTTTCCATAGCTCGAATTCATGACATATATGTCACACATAGACAACTTTACGTTGCTCCAAAGTTCTCATTCTTTCCCAATTAATAATGTTCCATCAAAAGAAAATTCCAACATATATAGTTTCAAATCACGAGCTGAATTATACCTTGTTATTAGCGGGAAGACGTGAATAATGTGGCATGAGCAGTGACTTGCGAGCAATACAAGAATGGTTTGGAAAGTAAAAGATGATGACTAAGAATAAGATGAAGGAACGATAAGATGAACATAAAAATAAAAGTGGCATCATAATTTGATATTATTTTCTTCAAATGGTGTCGATAATGAGGAGATATGTATAAAGTTTTAGCAAAATTTATAACGGAGGAGAATGCACAAGAGTTGGATACTATGAGGCAGAGGCGGATTCAGGAAATAAATTATGTGGATTCAATATTAAAGTTTATTAGCACTCAACTTATTATATATTTTAAGTTATGGATTTATATCTACTACTCCTTCATTTCAATTTATGTGAACTCATTTGATTGAGCACGGAGTTTAAGAAAAGAGAAAGACTTTTGAACTTGTAGTGTAAAATGATGCACATATATTTTGTGTGGATATAAATCATTACATAAAGGTAAATTGTTTCCAAATAAGGAAAGTGATCATTTTTCTTGGCACGAACTAAAAAGAAAATAAGTTCACATAAATTGAAACGAATAAAATATTTTTTATAATTTTAATAAATTTTTACATATAAATTTATGCTCTAGCTCAAAAATTATGAGTTAAACTGCCAGGAGAGACAAAGGAAGCTGGCTAAACTGTGCAAAAGAACGTGGAAATTTCAATGTTTGACGAGACGTATGAACAAGTTTTAAAAAAAAAAAAAAGTTGGCCTACCTTTATGTCTCCCCCACTACCTTCGTTAGCTCTCCCATTTTACGTCCAATTTATTCTTCCACTATTTATAAGAGCTAGCATGAAATCTGTCCTGGGCAAAGAAATTGTCGCTATCATCGGATCTAACATTAAACTGTCACGTCAACAGTAGAAACAAACAGTCAAACCAGTTGATCTATATTTTAATAATAATAACCAAATAGACATTTTTCTATATTTTTTTAACATTTTTTTATAATGCTTTCGGGGAAACGTGGTCCAAAATCACGAGATATCATGTCTAATAGAGGCCTACATAAACCGGATTCGATTTTATTAAATTCAAATCAAACCATTTATATCGGTTTGGATTTGTTTGATTTTGTGGGATTTTTTGAGTTTTTAGAATTTTTTTGTTACATGAATAATATGTCAATTTTACTTTATTAAATTTTTTATAAGTAAATATATGTTTAATAAAAATTAAAAAAATTGACAAACATATGATCTATTAAAATATTCTTATAAGAGAATTTACTTAGTAACATAATATAGTTATTTTTTTAGTTGTCTGACGATAAATTACCATTGACGTACACTTTCAAAGTTAACCGAATTTAATAATTAAACACAAAAATTAATATGATACCTAAATAATGATATGTTCTATTTAATTTTTAATTATCGAAACACCACTTCAAATTCGAAAAAGATATAAGAATATAATAAATATAAAAAAATAAAGAGATTGACGCATTTCAATAACATCTGATAAGAAAGTGATCATACAACACATTGTTTAAAGTTAATAAAAATAGTGCATTTCATATTCTATTAAATATTACATACCATAAGAGAATCCACTACTAAAAAATCAGGTTTTAGCGACGGACAAATTCTGTAGCTAAACAGAAAAATCCGTCGCTAATCTCATTTAGCGATAGATTAGCAACGGATTATCAAGAAATTCTTCTAGCTACGAGTGTTTTAGTGACAAATTAGCGATGGCGTTCGTAGCTAATTCTATTTTTTTTAGTAGTGATCCCAAATATTTCTAGACATTTTTAAAGAAAATTCTATATAAAGTGTTAAAAGTATATATAAAAATTATATAATTGTATGTCTGTTTGGTTCAGATTTTTTTATCAATACAAAACCACATCGGATTTTTTAATCGATTTGGTTTGACTTTTCGGTTTGGTGTGGTTTTTCGGTTCGGTTTGTACAGCCTAATGACTAGTACATAGGGATGGCAGTAGGCGGGGCGGGGTGCAGGGCGGGTTGAGACTTAACCCGCATGAATTTAAACCCGTCCAATCTGCTCCGCCCCATAAAAAATAAATCATTTTGTTACTTTTGCTAAAACACACAAGTTTAATATAGTATTTGAAATTTGAGGATATAGTATTAGCTACTTGCATCTTCAATTTAATTTTTCAAATGACGTCAATTTTTTAAAAAGAATTTGTTCACTTCTTTTCTCTTTTCAAACCAAAATAAAACTCCAAAATAATAGTGGTCTTCTTAAAACAAGTTAAGTAAATGTACTTATACAAAATTGTTAAAGCTTTTAAGTGAATAATAATTAGACACGATACTGAAAGTTAGAGTATAGTAACTTTATAAATTCAAAACCCATCAATATTAGAATACAGTAAAAAAATAAATTCAAGACCCATAAATGTTAGCTATATTCTAGCTAGGTCTATGTGCTATTTATGTTTCTTCTTTACTTGATTTTGGTTCTAATTAGGTAGTAATTTTGATCTCGAAGTAGCATAAATCAATTTTAAGCGCATTACACATAAGAAATGCTAGGTTAAAAAAATTCAAGACCCATGAATGTTTAAGTTAGTAATATAAACTTTGAAGGCATTTTGGAATCAAAACTTTTTAAACTCCTGAATCTCGCAACCAGCCCCACACCTACATTAGATTAAAAAAAAACTATTTCAACCTGCCCCGCACCCACCCCACAATCGCACAAGGCCAAACCTTCCCCGCCTTGCACAAGTCAATACTGTCCCGCCCAAAAAGCTTGGCTTAGTGGTCAAAAGGGTTCAGATTTTGTAGAAGGTCATTAAAAAAATGACTGATTGGGATTTGGGTTTAAAATATCCCTAACTCTCTCTCTCTCTTCGTTGCCTCACTCTATCTGCCACTCCCGCTCTCTCTCTCTCTCTCTCTCTCTCTCTCTCTCTCTCTCTCTCTCTCTCTCTCTCTCTCTCTCTCTCTCTCTTTGTTACCTCACGCCACTAATCTCATATGTGCGCCTCGTCGCTATTCTTCTCTTTGTTGCCTCGTCGGTCGACGGCGTTTCTTCCGTCATGGCTTCCCAGGTAAGTTCCTTTCTCTTTCTAACTTTTTTCAGAATTTTATTAGTGTTTTATTAATGAATGTTGATTCTTAATTTAGGTTAATGACTCTAGTTTATAATTTCTTGATTCTTGATTCTGTAGACTTCAGTATTGCAAGTTATTGACTTTTCTAGTGCATTTGCTTTGATAAACTTATGGAAAATAATTGCTAAGTTTTTTAAGAATATATTGAGATACTTGTGACTCAATCATGGAGGCTAAAAGCTTCTTTATAGATATTTGTTGTTCTTATTGCATCCGTGATGTTATTGAGAATGACTCTTAAGGTTTTGGCACCAACAAATTCCCTATTATTGCACCAAATGGTGTTGTTTACTGAAGTTGTGTATCTCATTATTGGGATTACTGATTGATGAACTTGAAGATGATGCCTCTGTTTTCGTGAGTTCTTAAAGTCTTTGGTGAATTACATGAACATTAGGTTGAGCACTTAAGTTGAGAAGCCAGCAGTACTATTAGGGAACGATGAAACAAAGTTGTTTGAAGAAAACCGTTTGAACTTTTGTGATTTGTTTAATAAATTGAAATTAGCTCTGAGGTATGGTAAATTAATGTAAGCATCAGGACAATATAATCTACTAGCTGCTTCATCATAAGCCATAGGCTCAATACCTTTATAATTGTATTGAAAAAGTAGGAGTTACTTTTAGTGAGCAGACTAAAGAAAATTGGTCTAAATTAAAGAAAATTGAGATGACATTAGACGAAAGAAAATTAAGTCTTGGAACAATGTTTACTTCTAGTTGAATCTTCTTTTGAATTTATATTTTTATTAGTTTATGTTGAAGCTAACCCTTCTTTAAGCTTAGTTCGATACAACATTCATATAATATTTTTTCTAACTACATTCCCCAGTCTCAAAATTCAGTGAAGAGGCATTTTACCAAAGCACTAAAACCAAATTTGGCTTCTCATACTCAACCTATCCAGGAAGAGATCAACCATTTAGAAGTACGATCTCCTGATGATTTTGATTTGACTTCTTTAAAGTTTGACCCGGGGAAAGAATTCAAATCTTGGACTTCCATCCAAATCATCATGATATTATTAGAAGAGAATCGACAAGGACCTTGCCAACCTCAGCTTCATAACTTTCCTAAAATAATTTTTTCCGGAACAATGCATCGATTTAATCCCAAATAGTTTGATGATGAATATCATGATTGGTTGGAGAACAGTGTACGTAAATATGTAGCATATTATTTGTATTATTATCTATTTAAAGATAATAATATTCATCAAGGTGGAGGTGACGCATTTTAAACTATATGGTTTAAGAGTTGGCATAAAAAGAAAAACTTTGATAAACATATTGGTAGGTCGGGTAGCATTCAAAATAAGTCAAAAAAGAAATGTCAAGATTTGCGGCAACAACGGTCTATTCAATATTCATTTGGTAGGCAATCTAATCACCTTAAGCATAAGTATTGGGTCCTTTTAACTGCTTTAGTTAATGTAGTAAGATTTCTTATAACTCAAGGATTAGCATTTGAAAGTCATGATGTCACGACCCCAATTTTCATCCGTAGGATGTCGTGATGGCACCTAGTCTCTAAGACTAGGTAAACCTAACATTCATACCGAAATAACTGAAATGATAAATATAAGTCTTAAAACTCAGCAACTATAATAAATAAACTCTGTGACTCAGTATATACAACTCCCGAGACCCGGCGAATACAAGTAACAAGATCTAAATAGAAGTACTGCATGATCCTATATATCAATATCTATAAAGGATAAGGAAAATATAATAGTCTAGGTAGAGGGGGACTCTGAGGCCTGCAGATACTGGCAGGTATACCTTGAAGTCTCCGCAACTGAATTCTCGCTAATGTCTAGGCTGGTAGGAGGTACCTGGATCTACACAAAAAGATGTACAGAAGTATAGCATGAGTACACCATAACAGTACTTAGCAAGTGCCAAGCCTAACCTTGGTAGAGTAGTGATGAGGTCAGGTCAAGGCGCTACTAGAATAAATAAGAAAACTCAACAAGTGTAAGACAGTGTAATAATGACAGTAATGAAATTAAAACAACAAATAGCATATTAAGGTTAGCTACACGGAACTAAAGCAATTACGCGGGAGCCTTTACAAGAATAAGTCACAATCTTTTCTTATATCACCGCGGGAGCCTTTACGTTTAGTTTAAAAAATTATTTTCCCGAAATAGCATCATGCATTTTAGCCCACCTTATCACACCGCATGACTTCTAGTAGTTCTCCGACTAGCGATGCATATCAAGCCCACCTTATCTCACCGCATACGTTTCAACCCCAAAACTGTCACGCCCCGACCTCGGGGAGCGCGACCGGTGCTCAACCGAGATAACCCAGACGATCAAGCCTGCTAGATTTCCTTCTACCCAACTTACCCATAAATACAGAGAATATAAACTTCATTAATTAACACCAAGAGGGTTCATGAACAACACTAATTCCATCACCATAAGTTACTTCATTTATAAAGTCTCAAAATACATACAGTTTCATAGTTGAAGTGGAATATGTAATACACATATGGCATTACTATCTTGACCTTCCCAATACCAATACATAACCCATACCATATCTACGGAGCCTCTAATAGATACAAAAGAGTACAATGATAGTGAGAGTGTACCGCTATCACTGGTCAATGCCCTCCACTGTGGAACCACCTACATCCATTAAAGATGCAGCTCCCCTAGAAATAGGGATGTTAGTACATGTCGAATAGTATTAGTATGAAAACCAAACACCTATTTAAGTACTTGAAAATACAATATGAATATGATGAATCAGGGTAACAATAAAAGGCTTAGTTAGTCGTTAAAGCCATAGCAAATTTATTAAGAGCTTTCAATAGCATTCATAAATTCTTAAGTCGGGGATTCTCTACAACTACCTTTACACAAAGCGGACCTGCCGCCTCACCCCAACTTATGCGGGTGGAGGTGCAATCACAATACCAAAAACTCTACACAAAGTCACCCTGCCGTCTCACCCCAATGTATGAGGGTGGAGGTATATTCACAATGTCAAAACTCTACACAAAGCGTCCCTACCGCCTCACCCCGATGTATGGGGGAGGGGGGGGGGAGGTGTATTCACAATATCACAACTCTACACAAAGTGGCCCCGCCGCCTCACCCCAATATTTGCGGGTGAAGGTGTATTCACAATGTCACATTTCATACTCCCAAAATAATAATAGTTTGTACAAAAGAGTTCCCTTTTAAATCAACCATTTGGCACCTTTGGCCTTAGCAAGTGCAGGTTCATAAGGTTTCATCATGTGAGAAATAAGTGTTTAATCACATTGATTTCATACAAGATCTTTCTCCCAAAAGGGGTATAACATAATTAAGTCAAAAATAGAGAATCATTAACACACGAGGGTTCTAGCACGTTATGCCAATCGGGAATCAATTTTAATAGTTTGAATACCCCACATCAATAGTGTTTCAAGTTCGACTACACCTGATAGAATTTTACAAGGATTCGGGAAGTCCGATACTAGAAGAAGAGTTTAGCCTTCATACCTCGCTTTGAGCTTTTCTTAATTCACTACACAGTTCCGAAAATCCTAGAACCTTCGATCTATTTAGAGACATAGCAAAATTGAACACAATTTAGGAAGATATTCATGGTTTCAGCTCATTTGAGCATTTTATCAAACACTAGGTGTGCGAATTTGATTACTAGGTTCTTCCACAAGATTTCCTTCACTCCACAACTAATTCAATACCAAGAGTTTACTCATACTAATTCAATTACATCCCAACCATCCTCATACTACATACATACATAAATAACAACTTTCATACCCAAGAATCATACTCCAACTACCCATCTTCTACCTAAACTCGAAATTGAAGACTACGGTTAGAACCTTACCTCTTGGATGAAAATCTTGTGAGATTTCTTGTTGAATTTCAAAGCTTGGACAAGATATTGATGAACAAAGCACTTGGGGCTTACTTCTCTCTCTATAAAACACTCCCCCTTCTCTCTAAAAGGACAGGTTTTTGCCTTCAAAACGAGCCCCAAGAGTTTTTAATAAAAATAGGGTCGAGTAAAAAAATTAGACAAATGAAGCCCTGACACAGATCTGCGGTCACATATGTGACCGCATAACGCTTCTGCGGTCTGCAAAATGGACCGCATAATGGCGCTCCGGAACTGGGCACTTCTGCCTCACTCTGCGACCATTCTACGGTCCGCAGACCAATTCTGTGGTCGCATAATGCGCCGCAGAACTCCCCTCCGGAAAGTTTCAAGCTGGATCTGCGATGGGTTGTGTGGTCCGCGAAATGATTATGCGGCCGCATACTGGACCGCATAGTGGTCCAAAAATTTGCCCAGATTTCTGCTTCAGTCTGCGGCAGTTCTGCGGTCCTTATAACGGGACTGTAATACTCAAAATGATCGACCGGATCGTTACATAAACATATTCATGATAAGAAGAAATACAACAAAGGGCTATCCAAAGCAATGGTTGCTGCCTGGTAAGAATGTTCAGATGAGGACATTAATGATGATGATGATTGTTGATACCTAATTTTGCCCTCATATTTTTTCAAATAATATATATACTTTAAAAAATATTATTTTTGCATCATTATTTAGCTTACAAATCTATACAAGTACTTTTTATAATTTTCCATAATTTTTAGAGCTTTAAATCTATAATATCTTATAATATTTAGAGCTTTAAATTTGATTTTTCTGTATTTAAATTGCTTGAATATTTGTTAATTACTCCTTCAAATTATTTTATGATGGCTTAACTACTTAAAGTTATTAGTTTTGCACCTATAATACATGTTTCAAATATTTTACTTCATTTTATGTAATTACATTAATATTTTTAAGCTATTTGTGCAATTTTGCAGTAATAGCTTATATCTGTACAGAAATACTCTTTATTTGTATTAGTTGTGTCAAAATAGGATTTTATATTTTTATAATACAGAATTATTATTTTTAATCATTTTAGTGCATAAATAATATTTTTATTTATTTATAAAGCATTTTTATAAATTATTTTGAAAATATTTGGCTATTTAAATAATAGCCCAATTTTAACCAATTTTCGGACCAGAATTAGCCCAATTACCCCAAGCCCAAAACCAAACCACCTTTTTAAAAATAAACCGGCCGGTAGCCCGTTTAAAATAACCCGCCCAACCCCATTCTTTCATCTTGGCCGTTGATCTCAAATGATCAACGACCCCTAATAAACTAACCCCTTCTCTTAAATCCGACCCCCTAATCCTAGAGACCCATTGTCTCTACCCAGCCACCCTCAAATGCTCCTCCTCCCACCAGAAAACCCTAATCGCCGCCTTCTCCAAATCTTTCCCTAATCCCAACGATAATGGGATTCTCCCATCATTCACTTACTATACTAGTGTCTCTCCGCTACTGGGGTGTTTCTCCATGGTATTACTTAGTACTTTCCTAAATATGGCAAGTACCATCTCTCCGATTCCGCCCATTCACTTCAACCGTTTGAATCTGGACAACATCTAGCCCATATACATCAAGACCATGGCTATATGGGTCCGATTAGCCAAGATTTCCGGCCAATCTTTGATTTCTGTCAACTAGGGTTTACCTATTTTTTCCCTAATCCGATTTTTATTGATTCTGCATGTTAATACTTCCTTATTTATGTTTGATTTTACAGTTTTCCTTATTTACTTGTTTGATTTCTGTCACTATATAAACCCCTCCCCATTCCCCTCTGAAAGAGGACCGAATCGATATAATCTCACTAAAATTTGAAGCTTTGCTCTGTTAATTCCTTCATTATCTTGTTCTGTGTTTTGTGTTGGCCGACTGAAAGCCAAGGCCACTGAGAGTCTACTGTTCGAACTTTCTCTTGGTGCGAGTATTTCCCGAGGTTCTTTCGAAGCTCTTGGGAACTTTGACACATCGAGGTTTCTGGGTTCTTGTAGATCTTTTGTTCTTTATTATTGTCTGTTAACTGGTAAGCCACTTGACTTTTGCAATTTCATCCCTATGTGTCTTTGATTTACATGTGTTCTCACCTCTGAAATCCATAGCTTAATATATTTTCTGGATTACTTTTGTGCATGATTCTGTTAATTCTACTTTGTTCTAAGTCTCTTTACATTTAACTTCCTCCTAATGCTGCTAGTTCTGAGATTGCCTAAGTCTAACTTGGATAATCTGACCCTCTTAAGTTCATTTAGCCAGTGTATTGGTACCTGGATGTTCCCAAAAATATGCTTATTTTCTTTGTCCTTAATCTCTATAATGAATGTTTCACACTTGTGCTAGAACTTCCTGTGTTAATTATGACATGTTCCCCTGCTATTGTGTCACTCAACATGATCCCCATACCCCATTAGTGATTGACTGAGATTTTAATAGTTACCTCAACTTGTTTTCCCTGCCCTGCTTGAACCGTTTTGTTTTATGGCATAACTTAGATCTTCTTTAGTTAATTAGTCTATTGTGTCAATCCCAGAATCCCTACATGTGCTATTTGGTATGAACTTGCTATCTCACACTGCTCTGAATCTCTGCAATATTTGTCTTGCATTGTGCAATGTGTTTCAATTTGTATTAAGACCATTCTCTATGATCTTGCTTCTATGCTAATATGTTCCCCAGCATGTCTATGGTTCATCTGATATCCTGTTCTTTCAGTGATTGTTTGTCTTGTCACAATGTACATCCCCCATCATGTCTAAATACTGATTAGCATGACACTAAGATGTATGTTTAGCATAATCTCTTAGGTTTTAACTTGTTGTATTGTGCATCTGTGACTGCAAACTTATTTCTCCCTTGACCCTTCCCACATGTGGTTTTGTCATAATGTGTGCTCCCGATCATATCTCAATGCAGTGCTGTTTCCTGATGAGAGTTAATATGTCTATCTTATGATACTAGGATGCATACTTAGCTTAATTTGGACCTTTTAGGTCTCAACTGGTTTAGTATCAAGCATCTGTACATGATAATCTCTGTATACCCATGAAAACTTGTTTCTTCCCCAACTCTTTCAAAATGTGGTTGTCTATGTGATACTTTGCTATGTATGGAAATCTTGCCGAATCTATTGGCCTTCTTGATGAGTTGCTCTGTATGCTCAACTTGGCTATGTCTACTTTATGTTATAAGTGTACCCCCAGTTCTATCCCTCAACCATTGTCCATTCTCCTCATTTGCTACTTATGCTATTCTGAACTTCGTATTCTTAGACGGCTGAAAGCCAAGGCTACTTAGGCTTTACTGCTGACCTCCTAGTGTGAGCACTGCTCGGGGTCTATTTAAAGCCCCCGTGAACTCTGACACACTAGGATTTGGGTCCTTAGTCATTCCCTAAAACTTAAACTACCCCCATTCAACCCCTTTCTTCCTATTATCTGTTGTACATCTAAGTCGTTTGGTTTAAATGATGCAATGCTTGGCAATATGGTTATATGAATTAACTTTGGGCTCCTCTATGGATTCTGGGGTTGTGTTGATGAATACGACTCCTTGTTAGAAGTCTGGGTATGCTGTGTGAGAATTGCTGAAGGCCCAGACAGTGCTGGGTATTTCATTTGGGCCTGCTATGGGCCTATTGTCATTATTTGTATAACGTTTATAACTTACTCATTAATGGGCCTGTAATAACTTTGTATAAACGATTAGGGTATTAGTAAAGTGGGGAATGGGTAGATTTTTAATATTTGCATACCAAATGGGTAGATAATATGGCTATAGGACTCAATGATTTACTTGTTATATATATGCTATTCCATCACTATGTGCACTATATAAATCATGCCATTAGGGGAAACACACACATACACACAGTCTGCTAGCAAACATGAATTCAAAGTGCTGCAATTATGCTTACTGCTACATGCTACTAGAAAACCTGCCTATAGGAATAAATGTCATTGATTTCAATTCGCATCAGCATTCACTAGAAATCATGACTACAATATTCAGAATATACCGTTTGCCACTGTCACCTAGAAAATATGCCTATAGGATTAAGGTATGACGATAAAATCAGCTCTAAGTGCTGAACGTTAGAGATCCTGCCTACAGGATATAATTACTCGCCATAATTTGTTAATGTTAAATCGCTCAAACATTGTTTTACGTATGCTATTGTTAGAAAGCATGAATAATTCTGGGCTTTCCTCCAATAGATTTCATTGTCACTTAGTGATTCACTCCTAGACACATCATCTATAGGTTAAATAACCGGAAATCTGCAATCTCAAATCAGCATGCAACAATCGTATAATTTGGAGATAAGCAGCGCCTAGAATTTGAAACCTCTTGTATGTTTTAATGCATAGTCACATAGAAATCATGTCTCCAGGGCTTAAGGTTCTTAATTCCGAAATAGCCTAACATGAAAACCTGTTTCGAATTTGTTGCTTAAGTGTGGAGGCTAACTTGAGCCCTTAACTGCCATATTTGAAGTCCAATATATGTTTTGTTTCTCGCCTAGTTTTGCATTTTTGAGAACCCTATATGAGGTCTAGAACCATCCAAATAGAGGTCCAAAACCTCCTGGACCATAGGTATGGGATGGGCAGTGCACGCGTAGGGTACGACTTAGAATTGAATTAGAGCGATCTTAGGTAAACAACTTTAACATAATAATCGGGTAGCAGGAGATGATAGTCTATGCCCGCTGGATAATATGAATAACACCCTATCTCAAGGGAGTTATGAAATATTATTTATATTGTACGGGGTGATCCTTTAGGCTAAAAAACTTAAGACCCCCTCCCCCTCTTTTATTTTTCCTTTTCTATTAGAATGGAAAAATAGTTGCACCTCCCTATTCAAGATCTCTTTATAATAAAATTCTTAGATTTTGTACTCTCTTCGCTTACTTGATCGCATAGACTAATCCATATAATTTAAGTTCGGCCGGGACCCACAGTTGTAGACCTCAAGGAGTGCCTAACACCTTCTCTTTGAGGTAAATTGAGCCCTTACCCTATCTTTGGTAGAGTTGAGTAGTTAAAATAGAGTTATTTGCAAATAGGTGCCCTAACGCACCTTAAAAATCATTAGGTGGCGACTCTCCTCTTTTAATACCTCCTTAAAAGAGTTGTCACATGTCGAAGCCCGCTTTCGTGAGAAAACGGGGCACGACACAAGTCATTATCCACTAAGAATAGATTTTCACCATTAGCACCCAATGTGACTCAACTGCTATAACACACACCAAAAGTTCCAAATTTTTGACTAACTCCCTAGATTTCCAGAAATATCGCCAGTGTATCCCCTGTAATTGGGGCCTATCCACCTGCCAGAGAATCCTAAAACCAGTCCTAACAACACCGGCCACAATGCCACTAAACATTACATTACCAAGGAGGAGCAACCGCAACATAAGTCGTACAAGGGAAACATAGTTTATAGAAAGTTAGCTTTCAACATCATGTACATATCTATTCAAATAAAGTAGGATACTTCTTCTTCATCTCCTCCTCGGTTTCCCAGGTGGCCTCTTCGACTTGTTGGCTTCCCCAGAACACTTTCACGGAGGCAATTTCTTTGTTCCTCAACTTTCGAACTTGCCTATCAAAAATGGCAACTGGAATTTCTTCATACGTTAATTCTTCATTAACCTCAATAGTCTCAACCGGAACAATAAGCGACAGATCTCCAACCACCTTCTTCTACATGGATACATGAAACACCGGCTACACGAAAGACATCTCTGGATGTAGTTCTAGCCTGTAAGCCACCTAGCCAATCCTCTGAATGATTCTGTACGGTCCGACACACCTCGGTCTCAATTTTCCTTTATTACCAAACCACATTACACCCTTCATAGGGGAAACTTTCAAGAATACCCAATCATATTCTTTGAACTCCAAATCCCTACAATGCACATCCGAATATGACTTTTGATGACTCTGAGCAGTTTTTAACCGTTCTGTAATGATCTTAATCTTCTCCATAGCCTAATGCACGGAGAACCTCTATAATCATCAATGCATAAGTCTACCTCCGCATCACAAAACCCCGGGTTTTGGGTGAATTTTTTTTCAGGGCCTTACAAAAACCTTATACCACCGCATGCGTATCAATGTCACAACGTATCAAAAATCGCATCTCACGTGCCCAATATCACAACTTGCCACAGAAACCAACAATAACAGTGTTTACACAATAAAGAGTTTATAGCTCAACCACAATGTACACAAGAGTCTCAACAACAATAATCGGTAGTGCATAACTCAACAAGAATAGTATTTTACAAATTAACACTTTGCCTCAATGCAAATCATGGCCTCTATAACTCAATAACTATTTCACGACAAGATATACCAAGAATAACAACTTCAAGTAAAGAGTTCAACGGTTAAACAATGAATATAGAATAAAGGAAACAAGAACATCAACTAAACATGTAGAGCAATTAGCAAGTAAGAGATAAGACAAGTAGACATGTGAAAATAGACTAGGAATGATGACTATAACATGTTTAGGTAACTCAATTAAGGCATGGAAGGAATCTACATAGCTAAAACCTGTAATTTTCACATTTAGCCCATATAGACACTCGTCACCTTGCGTACACGACTTTCACATATCACAATTACCACAATCAACACAAATCCCAAGGGGTAATTCTCCCATACAAGGTTAGGCAAGTCACTTACCTCAAATCACGCTAACTCAATCCACTAGTAGGCCTTTCCCTTGATTATCCAACTCCGAACGGCTCGAATCTAGCCAAAACAACTTCATACTATAAATATAAACCATAATAAACTAATTCAAACAATAAAATTACGATATTTGCAAAGAATTAAAAAGTCAACTCAAAATGTCAACATGAGCCCACGTCTCGGAACCCGACCAAAATTAAATGTCTGAACGCCATTCAATAACGAGTCCAACCATATAATAATTACTCAAATCCGACCTCAAATCGCCTTTCAAATTCCCAAATTTTAGCCTAAGAAGTCCCACAAATATTTCTCAAAATTCCAACTCCAAAACACTAATTTAATGATGAAAACAACAATAGATTCGTGTAATTTACTCAAACTCAAGTTAGGAATTCTTATCCCAATGTTTTACCTGAAAAATCTCCCGAACAATCACCTCACACTGAGCTCTCTAATTCCAAAAATCGATTATTAAAATCAAACACTCGAACAAGACCTTTCTGCCCAGCAATCCTCGCTTCTGCGGGCCTGGGGTCGCACCTATGATGCCGCACCTGCGAAAAATCCATTGCATGTGTGGTTCTAACTTAAACTCTGAGGTTCCGCTTCTGCGGACAACGGCTCGCACCTGCGAGCCTGCTTCTGCGGAGAAGGAGACCGCACCTGCGGTCCTACCGAAAGCCTCCTCCTCCAATTCTGCTTCTGCGCAAGCTGGCTCGCGCCTGCGTAGGCGCACCTGTGCCCAAGTGTCTGCAGATGCGAGCCCAACTTTGGGCTCTCCTTTTCGCTTCTGTGATTCGCCATCCGCACACGCGATTTCACACCTGCGGTCAATCCATCCGCAGGTACGATGACAACAGTAGGCCTAGGACTTCAACAATGAGGCTAAGTCCAAAATTGATCGGAATTCACTTCGAACCACACCCGGGGGACCCGGGACCCTATCCAAATATACCAACAATCCCCAAAACACATAACGGACCTACTCGAGGTCAAAAATCACATAAAACAACATCGATTCTATGAATCGCAACCCAATTCAAGCCTATGAAACTATGAACTTCCAAATTTCAAAACTAATGCCGATTCATACCACAACAGCTCCAATTGACCTCACACTTTGCACACAAGTCATAAATGACATGACAGACCTATTCAAACTTCCATAATCGAATTCCGACCCCGATATCAATAAAGTCAACCCCCGATCAAACTTCCTAACCTTCTAAACCTTCAACTTTCCAACTTTTCCCAATTCACGCCAAAACGACCTACAGATCTATTGGAACCGTTAAAACTCCATTCCGGAGTCGTCTACACAAAAGTAAAACTATGGTCAACTCTTTCAACTTAAAACTCCAACCTAGGTCCTATGTGTCAAATTTCACTCTGAAACCAAAATCAAACACCCCGGCAAGTCCCATAATCACAATATAATATAGAGGAGGCAATAAATAGGGGATCCAGAGGGATCCAGACTAAAATATTCAAAACGACCAGCCGAGTCATTACATCGTCCCCCTCTTAAAACAAACGTTCTTCCTCGAACGAGTATAGAGACATACCTGAAGTGGTGAAAAGATGAGGATAACTGCTACACATATCATGCTCGATCTCCCAAGTCGCCTCCTTGACTGACTGACCCCTCCATTGAACCTTCAATAAATCAATTTTCTTTGACCTCAACTTTCGAACCTGCCGGTCCAAAATTGCCACCGATTCCACGATATAAGACAAATCCTTGTCCAACTGAACCGAGCTGAAATCCCTCACATGAGACGGATCACCGTGATACTTACGGAGCACAAAAACATGGAATACTAGATGAACTACAACTAGACTAGGTGGTAGTGCAACCCTGTAGGCCACCTCTCAAATCCTCTCAAGAATCTCAAAAGGTCCGATAAACCTAAGGCTCAACTTGCACTTCTTTTTGAACCTCAAAACACACTTCATGGGTCAAACCCGGAGCAAGACCCGCTCCCCAACCATGAATGCAGTGTGGTGAACCTTTCGATCCGCCTAACTCTTCTATCTAAATTGGGCCGTGCGAAGCCAATCTTCAATCAATTTAACCTTTTCCAAAGCATCCTGAACCAAGTCTGTACCCAATAAATGTAACGACCCGGCCAATTATTTTGAGTATTTTATCCCTGATCCCCTAAATTATGCTTCCTATATGCTATATTGTGGTTATGCAACTTTACGGGATGGTTGCTTTTGGTTTTGGGTGAGTTTCGGAGTGAAATGAGACACATATTCCCGAAATTAGAAGGTTAAGTCGTAGGAGTTGACCATAGTTTTACTTGTGTGAAGATGACTCTGTAATAATGTTTTGACGGACCCAATAGTGCCGTATTGTGATTTTGTTCTTTGGAGCGTGTTCGGATGTTGAATTAGACATCCGTAGATCGTTTCGGCTTAAATTGGCGAAAGTTGGAAAGTTAGAAAATTTTGGAAAGTTTGACTGGGAGTGGAATTTATTGATATCGGGGTCGGATCTCAATTTTTGAAGTTGTAATAGGTCTATAATGTCATTTATGACTTATGTGCAAAATTTGGTGTCAATCAGAGTTGTTTTGGTATAAATCGGCATTGGTTTCGGAATTTGGGAGTTCATAGTTCATAAGCTTGAATTTGGGTTGTGATTCATAGAATTTTTGTTGTTTGAGGTGATTTATGGCCTTGAGTAGATTCGTCATGTATTTGAAACTTATTTGTATATTCAGACGGGGTCCCGGGGGCACCGGGTGCGAGTCAGATCGAAATCAGATTAATTTTAGACTTGTTCTGCTGAAGCTGGGCTGTTCTGGGGTTGTCGCACCTGTGGAGGGATTGACCGCAGGTGCGGGCTCACAAAAGCAACCGGGGGAGCGCAGGTGCAAAAATGGCCTAGCCCACCTGGGTTCACAGGTGCGAGGAGTGGACCGCATCTGCGCGTCCGCAGGTGCGGAAATGTGGTCGCAGATGCGGAAGAGGGCTGCTTGGTCGTCCTTCATAGAAGCGGAGAATACTCCGCAAGAGCTGGCTCGCAGGTGAGATCCATGGTCCGCAAAATAGGAAATTGAGGACTTAAGTATTTTCTGCACTTGCGATGTTTTTTCCGCAGGTGCGACGTCACAGGAAATTTGAAGGTTTGAATCATAATTCATTTTGGGACTTAGAGAGCTCGGTTTGAGGAAATATTTTGAGGAATTTTCAGAGAGAACATTGCGGTAAGGAATTCACACTCGTTTTTGATTAATTCACATGAATCTATTGTTAATTTCATCATTTAATTAGTGCTTTGGAGTTGAAAATTGGGACAAAATTTGTAGAAACTCCTTAGGCTAAATGTTTGAGTTTTGAAAGGCGAAATGAGGTTGGATTTGAATAATTCTTGTATGGTTGGACTCAATGTCAAATGGGTGTTTGGTTTATTAATTTGGTCGGGTTCCGAGTCGCAGGCCCGGGGTGACTTTTTGTGTCGATTTTTCAATTCTTGGCAAAGATCTTAATTTAATTATTTAAATTAGTTTCCTATAGTTATATTTATAGTATGAAATTATTTTGGCTAGATTCGAGTCGTTTGGAATTGGAAAATCGAGGGAAAGGCCTTCTAGTTGAATGATTTAGCATGGTTTGAGGTAAGTTACTTATCTAACCTTGTGTGGGGGAAATTCCCCTTAGGATCTGGTATTGTTGTGATAATTTTGATATGTGAAAGCCATGTACGCAAGGTGACAAGTGCATACACGGGCTAAATGTGAAATTTCCGGCTTTTAGCTATGTAGTTTCCTTTCATGCTTTAATTGAATTACTTTAACATGTTGTAGTCATCATATTTAGTCTAATTTCACATGTCTACTTGCTTTATCTCTTATTTTCAAATTGTCCTACATGTTTAGTTGTATTACTTGCTTCCTTTTATACCGTACTCATCATTTAATTGTGAATTCTTTACTTGAAGTGGCTATTCTTGGAATATATTATTGTTGACTTTGGTTTTGAGTTGCAAAGGCCGTGGTTTCTATTGAGGCAAAGTGTAAGTTGTGAAACATTATTTATTGAGTTACTCGCGGTTGTTATTGTTGATACTTGTGTACATTATAGTTGAGTCGTGGGCTCCTTATTGTGAAATTCTGTTATTGTTTGTTTTTTCTGGAAAGTTATGATATTGGGCACTTGAGGTGAGAATAATGATACATTGTGATATTGATACGCATGCAGTGGTATAAGGTCTGGGTGTTGAAATGCATGCGGTGAGATAAAGTGGGCTTGATACACGTGGCTAGTAGGTGAACTACTAGAAGCCATGCGGTGTAATAAGGTGGGCTAAAGCGCGGGATGCTATTTCAGGAAAATTGACTTTTAAAACTAAATTTAAAGGCTCCCGCGGTCATATAAGGAAGGATTGTGGGTTACTTTTATGATTTGGGACTACGAGGTGGTACCTCGGTAGTGGCCCTTGTTGATCTTCCTCTATTTGTTGTATTTGCCTTGGTTGTTTGTTTCCTTAACAAGTAAATCTTTGTTTACTTTTGTGTTGTATTAACTGTCTTGATTCCGTGTTGTTAATTTTTTGTAAATTTCTTATTGTTTCATTCTATTGTCATTATCATTATATTGTTATATCATTTGTCTTGTTTTATATTATCTCCAGTAGGGCCCTGACCTGACCTTGTCACTACTCTACCGAGGTTAGGCTTGACACTTACTGGGTACCGTTGTGGTGTACTCATACTACACTTGTGCACATCTTTTTTTGCAGATTCAGGTACTTCCTATCAGTCCCGACATTAGTGAGCTAAGGTTGCTTTGGAGACTTCAAGGTACACCTGCCCACGTCCGCAGGCCTCAGAGTCTCCATCTATCTTGCTTTTCCTCATTTCATTACACTATCTTAGACAATGTTGTATAGGATTATTCAGAATTGTTACTAGAGCTTGTGACTTATACTTTACCAGGTTTTGGGATTTGTACATTTTGAGTTACAGATTTTATTTATGCAATTGTTGAAGTTTTGAGATATTTATGTTGTTATTTCAATTTTTCCGCATGTTTATAGGCTTACCTAGTTTTAGAGACTAGGTGTCGTCATGACTTCCTACGGAGGGAATTTGGGGTCGTGAGAAGTTGGTATTAGAGTTGTAGGTTCATAGGTGTTATGAGTCACAAGAAGGTTTAGTAGAGTCTCGCGGCAGGGTTGATCCCACTTGCTCCTACCACATCTCAGGCCGGAGGAGGAGCATAGACTCCTGCCGCCCGTACCCTAGAGAAGTGGGTCCAGGTTGACCAGTTCCCAGAGGTCATACCAGTGTAGCCGGTCGCCCCAGTTCAGCCCCACGCCAGGGCAACAATGTCTGAGAGGGAGCATCTCAGGCTCGATAGGTACAAGAAGTACCACCTTCCTACTTTCAGCGTCCTGGTTTCAGAGGATGCCCATGGTTTTCTTGAGGAGTGCCACCGTATCCTTGGTACTATGGGTATTGTGGAGTCTAGTGCGGTTACTTTCACTACGTTCCAGCTTAAGGTAGCGAATTATCAGTGGTGGCGAGCATTTGTGTTGGGTAGTCCGGCCGAGGCAGCTTCACTCACTTTGGCTTACTTCTCAGACATGTTCTTGAGGGAATTTATTCCCCAGAGTCTCAGAGATACTTGGCGCGTAGAGTTTGAGCAGTTGTGCCAGGGTTCTATGACCGTATCGGAGTATGCAGTCCAGTTCAATGACTTGTCTAGGCATGCTCCAGCTTTGGTTGCTACTGTTAGAGAGAGAGTCCATCGATTTATCGAGGGGCTCAACCCTCGTATCTGATTTTAGCATCGCCCAAGAGTCAGAGATGGACATCGCATACCAACAGGTAGTGGAGATCTCTAGGAGAATGGAGGGTATATGGACCAGGGAGAGAGAAGAGAGGGAGGCCAAGAGGCCTCGAGATTCTGGCACATATAGTGGTGCCTGTGGCCCAGTTGCAACTCATCATGGTAGGGGCTATATGAGTCGCCCCGTTCATTCAGCACTTCCAGCTTCCAGCGGTACTCCGGCCACTCCTAGGCCCCAGGCTCCCTATTATGCACCGCCATTGTCAAGTGCACCTCCTGCACAAGGTGCATTTAGTGGACATTCCAGCCGATCAGGACCAAGCCAGCCACCGCAGCCACGTTCTCTGAGAGCTTATTTTGAGTGTGTTGACACTCGTCATATGGTGAGGGATTTACGCAGACTCAGGAGGGGTGCACCTCCATTGACTACTCAGGCTCCGCGTATTCCACCGGGCCTCAGGTTTCTCAGACTATGGTTACCGCATCAGCTGCCACTCTATCTGCACAGCTAGCTAGAGATAGAGGACGGGCAGGTAGAGGCAGCCCTAGAGGGGGGAGGGGGGCTAGGCCATATATTATGCCCTTCTTGCTAGGACGGAGGCAGTCGCATCCCACTCAGATGCATCAGTCTCATTTGATCCAGGCTACACTTATTCCTATGTGTTATCTTACTTTGCTCCATACTTGGGTGTATCCCGTGATTCCTTGAGTTCTCCTGTCTATGTGTCCACACCTGTGGGAGATTCCCTTATTTTTGACCGTGTGTATCGGTCGTGTTTGGTTGTTTTTAGTGGTTTTGAGACCAGAGTTGATTTATCGTTGCTCATTATGTTAGATTTTGATGTTATTTTGGGCATGGATTGGTTGTCATCCTATCATGCTATTCTTGGCTGTCATGCCAAGACCGTGACGCTGGCTATGCCAGGTTTACCACGGTTAGAGTGGAGAGGTACTTTAGATTATGTTCCTAGCAGGGTTATCTCGTTTCTAAAGGCTCAGCGGATGATTGAGAAGGGGTTTGATGTGTATCTAGCATATGTGAGGGATGTCAGTGTTGATACTTCTACCGTTGAGTTAGTTTCGGTAGTGAGGGATTATCCAGATGTATTCCCGGCGGATCTTCTACGCATACCGCCCGACAGGGATATCAACTTTGGTATTGATTTGTTACCGGGCACTCAGCCCATTTCTATTTCTCCATATCGTATGGCCCCACCAGAGTTGAATAAGTTAAAGGAGTAGTTGCAAGAGTTTCTTGATAAGGGTTTCATTTGGCCTACCGTATCACCTTGGGGCGCTCCGGTCTTGTTTGTAAAGAAGAAGGATTGTTCTATGCACATGTGCATTGATTATCGCCAGTTGAACAAGGTTACAGTGAAGGACAGGTATCTATTGCCACATATTTATGATCTATCTGATGAGCTATAGGGTGCCAGAGTGTTCTCCTAGATTGACTTGCGTTCAGGCTATCATCAGTTAAAGATTCGGGAGCCAGATATCCCGAAGACTGCCTTCAGGACTCGATATGATCATTATGCGTTCCTTGTGATTTCTTTTGGGCTAACCAATGCCCCAATAACATTCATGCACTTGATGAATAGTGTATTTCGGCTCTATCTTGACTCATTCATCATTGTGTTTATTGATGACATTCTGGTGTACTCCCGGAGCTAGTAGGATCATGAGCAGCACTTGAGGATCGTGCTTCAGACCTTGAGAGAAAAGAAATTATATGCAAAAAGTTTCAAAGTGTGAATTCTGGCTTGATTCAGTGGCATATTTGGGTCATGTAGTGTTGAGTGAGGGGATCATGGTGGATCCAAAGAAGATTGAAGCAGTGCAGAGTTGGCCCAAACCGTCTTTAACTACGGAGATCCATAGTTTTCTTGGTTTGGCAGGGTATTACCGTCGATTTGTAGAGGGTTTCTCGTATATTGTAGCACCTATGACTAGATTGACCTACAAGGGTGCTCCGTGCAGGTGGACTGAGGAGTGTGAGGAGTGCTTTCAAAAGCTCAAGACATCTTTGACTACAGCCCCAGTGTTAGTGTTGCCTTCGTGTTTGGGATCTTATACTGTGTATTGTGATGCGTCGCAGATCGGTCTCCGTGTGGTGTTGATGTAGGACGGTAGGGTGATTTCCTACACATCTAGAAAACTGAAGGTGCAAGAGAAGAACTATCCTATCCATGACCTTGAGTTAGCATCTATTGTGCATGCCTTGAAAATCTGGCGGCATTATTTGTACGGTGTCCCTTGTGAGGTCTACACCGACCACCGGAGTCTACAACATCTGTTCAAACTGAAGGATCTTAAATTGCAGGAACAGAGGTGGTTAGAGATGCTTAAGGACTATGATATCACCATTCTATATCATCTCGGGAAGGACAATGTGGAGTCAGATGCCTTGAGTCGCAAGGCGGAGAGCTTGGCCAGTTTTGCATATCTACCGGTAGCAGAGAGGCCACTAGCCTTGGATGTTCAGGCCTTAGCCAACCAGTTTGATAGATTGGCCGGAAATCTTGGCTAATCGGACCCATATAGCCATGGTCTTGATGTATATGAGCTAGATATTGTCCAGATTCAAACGATTGAAGTGAATGGGCAGAATCGGAGAGATGGTACTTGCTATGTTTAGGTAAGTACTAAGTAATACCTTCGAGAACCACCCAGTAGCGGAGAGACATTTGTATAGTAAGTGAATGATAGGAGAATCCCATTATCGATGGGATTAGGGAAAGATTTGGAGAAGGCGGCGATTAGGGTTTTCTGGTGGGAGGAGGAGCATTTGAGGGTGGCTGGGTAGAGACAATGGGTCTCTAGGATTAGGGGGTCGGATTTAAGAGAAGGGGTTAGTTTATTAGGGGTCGTTGATCATTTGAGATCAACGGCCAAGATGAAAGAATGGGGTTGGGTGGGTCATTTAAACGGGTTACCGGCCGGGTTATTTTAAAAATTGTGGTTTGGTTTTGGGCTTGGGGTAATTGGGCTAATGCTGGTCCGAAAATTGGTTAAAATTGGGCTATTATTTAAATACCCAAAATTTATCAAAACAATTTATAAAAATGCTTGATAAATAAATAAAAATATTATTTATGCACTAAAATGATTAAAAATAATAATTTTATATTATAAAAATATAAAATCCTATTTTGACACAACTAATATAAATAAAGAGTATTTCTGTAAGGATATAGGCTATTACTGCAAAATTACACAAATAGCTTAAAAATATTAATGTAATTACATAAAATGAAGTAAAATATTTGAAACATGTATTATAGGTGCAAAACTAATAACTTTAAGTAGTTAAGTCATCATAAAATAATTTGAAGGAGTAATTAATAAATATGGTTATATGAATTAACTTTAGGCTCCTCTATGGATTCTCGGGTTGTGTTGATGAACACGGCTCCTTGTTAGAAGTCAGGGTATGCTGTGTGAGAATTTCTGAAGGCCCAGACAGTGCTGGGTATTTCATTTGGGCCTGCTATGGGCCTATTGTCATTATTTGTATAACGTTTATATCTTACTCATTAATGTGCCTGTAATAACTTTGTATAAACGATTAGGGTATTAGTAAAGTGGGGAATGGGTAGATTTCTAATATTTACATACCAAATGGGTAGATAATATGCCTATAAGACTCAATGATTTACTTGTTATATATATGCTATTCCATCACTATGTGCACTATAGAAATCATGCCATTAGGGGAAACACATACATACACACAGTCTGCTAGCAAACATGAATTTAAAGTGCTGCAATTATGCTTACTGCTACGTGCTACTAGAAAACCTGCCTATAGGAATAAATGTCATTGATTTCAATTTGCATCAGCATTCACTAGAAATCATGACTACAATATTCAGACTATTCCGTTTGCCACTGTCACCTAGAAAATATGCCTATAGGATTAAGGTATGACGATAAAATCAGCTCTAAGTGCTGAACGTTAGAGATCCTGCCTATAGGATATAATTACTCGCCATAATATGTTAATGTTAAATCGCTTAAACATTGTTTTACGTATGCTATTGTTAGAAAGCATGAATAATTCTGGGCTTTCCTCCAATAGATTTCATTGTCACTTAGTGATTCACACCTAGACACAACATCTATAGGTTAAATAACTAGAAATCTGCAATCTCAAATCAGCATGCAACAATCGTATAATTTGGAGATAAGCAGCGCCTAGCCTTTGAAACCACTTGTATGTTTTAATGCATAGTCACATAGAAATCATGTCTCTAGGGCTTAAGGTTCTTAATTCCGAAACAGCCTAACATGAAAACCTGTTTCGCGTGCATTTGTTGCTTAACTGTGGAGGCTAACTTGAGCCCTTAACTGCCATATTTAAAGTCCAATATGTGTTTTGTTTGTCACCTCATTTTGCATTTTTGAGCAGCCTAGATGAGGTCTAGAACCATCCAAATAGAGGTCCAGAACCTCCTGGACCATAGGTATGGGACGGGTAGTGCACGTGTAGGGTACGACTTAGAATTGAATTAGAGCGCTCTTAGGTAAACAACTTTAACATAGTAATCGGGTAGCAGAAGATGATAGTCTGTGCCCGCTGGATAATATGAATAACACCCTTTTTCAAGGGAGTTATGAAATATTATTTATGTTCTACGAGGTGATCCTTTAGGCAAAAAAACTTAGGACCCCCCCTTTTTTTCTTTTCTATTAGAATGGAAAAATAGTTGCACCTCCCTATTCAAGATCTCTTTGTAATAAAATTCTTAGATTTTGTACTCTCTTTGCTTACTTGATCACATAGACTAATCCATATAATTTAAGTTCGGCCGGGACCCACAATTGTAGACCTCGAGGAGTGCCTAACACCTTCTCTTTGAGGTAACTTGAGCTCTTACCCGATCTTTGGTGGAGTTGACTAGTTAAAATAGAGTTATTTGCAAATAGGTGCCCTAACGCACCTTAAAAATTATTAGGTGGCGACTCTCCTCTTTTAATACCTCCTTATAAGAGTTTTCACATGTCGAAGCCCGCTTTCGAGAGAAAATGGGGCACGACAATCATTTGCCCTCGAATGAGGGTCAAAATTCACCATTAGCACCCAATGTGACTCAGCTGCTATAACACACACCAAAAGTTCCAAATTTTTGACTAACTCCTTAGATTTCCAGAAATATCGCCAGTGTCTCCCCTATAATTGGGGCTTATCCACTTGCCAGAGAATCCCAAAACCAGTCCTAACAACATTGGCCACAATGCCACTAAACATTACATTACCAAGGTGGAGCAACCTCAACATAAGTCGTACAGGGGAAACATAGTTTATAGAAAGTTAGCTTTCAACATCATGTACATATCTATTCAAATAAAGTAGGATACTTCTTCTTCATCTCCTCCTCGGTTTCCCAGGTGGCCTCTTCGACTAGATGGCTTCGCCATAACACTTTCACGGAGGCAATTTCTTTGTTCCTCAACTTTCGAACTTGCCTATCAAAAATGGCAACTGGAATTTCTTCATACGTTAATTCTTCATTAACCTCAATAGTCTCAACCGGAACAATAAGCGACGAATCTCCAACCACCTTCTTCAACATGGATACATGAAACACCGGCTACACTAAAGACATCTCTGGAGGTAGTTCTAGCCTGTAAGCCACCCAGCCAATCCTCTGAATGATTCTGTATGGTCCGACACACCTCGGTCTCAATTTTCCTTTATTATCAAACCGCATTACACCCTTCATAGGGGAAACCTTCAAGAATACCCAATCATATTCTTTGAACTCCAAATCCCAACGACGCATATCCGAATATGACTTTTGATGACTCTGAGTAGTTTTTAACCGTTCTGTAATGATCTTAATCTTCTCCATAGCCTGATGAACGAAGAACCTCTACAATCATCAACGCATAAGTCTACCTCGGCATCACGAAACTCCGGGTTTTGGGTGAATTTTTTCTCGGGGCCTTACAAAAACCTTATACCACCGCATGCGTATCAATGTCACAATGTATCACAAATCGTACCTCACGTGCCCAATATCACAACTTGCCATATAAACCAACAATAATAGTGTTTACATAATAAATAGCCTATAGCTCAACCACAATGTAAACAAGAGTCTCAACAAAAATAATCGGTAGTGCATAACTTAACAAGAATAGTATTTCACAACTTAACACTTTGTCTCAATGCAAATCATGGCCTCTATAACTCAATAACTTTTTCATGACAAGATATACCAAGAATAACAACTTCAAGTAAAGAGTTCAACGGTTAAACAATGAATACAGAATAAAGGAAACAAGAACATCAACTAAACATGTAGAGCAATTAACAAGTAAGAGATAAGACAAGTAGACATGTGAAAATAGACTAGGAATGATGACTATAACATGTTTAGGTAACTCAATTAAGGCATGGAAGGAATCTACATAGCTAAAACCTATAAGTTTCACATATAGCCCATATAGACACTCGCCACCTTGCGTACACGACTTTCACATATCACAATTATCACAATCAACACAAATCCCAAGGGGTAATTCTCCCACACAAGGTTAGGCAAGTCACTTACCTCAAATCACGCTAACTCAATCCACTAGTAGGCCTTTCCCTCGATTATCTAACTCCGAACGGCTCGAATCTAGCCAAAACAACTTCATACTATAAATATAAACCATAGTAAACTAATTCGAACAATAAAATTACGATATTTGCAAAGAATTAAAAAGTCAACTCAAAATGTCGACATGAACCCGCTTCTCGGAACCCGACCAAAATTAAATGTCTGAACACCATTCAATAACGAGTCCAACCATATAATAATTACTCAAATCCAACCTCAAATCGCCTCTCAAATCCCCAAATTTTAGCCTAAGAAGTTCCACAAATATTTCTCAAATTTCCAACTCCAAAACACTAATTTAATGATGAAAACAACAATAGATTCGTGTAATTTACCCAAACTCAAGTTAGGAATTCTTACCCTAATGTTTTACTTGAAAAATCTCCCGAACAATCACCTCACACCGAGCTCTCTAAGTCCAAAAATCGATTATTAAACTCCATTGCAGGTGTGGTTCTAACTTAAACTCTGAGGTTCCGCTTTTGCGGACAACGGCTCGCGCATGCGAGCCTGCTTTTGCGGAGAAGGAGACCGCACCTGCGGTCCTGTCCAAAGCCTCAACCTCCAATTCTGCTTCTGCGCAAGCTGGATCGCGCCTGCGTAGGCGTACCTATGCCCAAGTGTCTGCAGATGCGAGCCCAGATTTGGGCTCTCCTTTTTGCTTCTTTGATTCGCCATCCGCACATGCGATTTCACACCTGCGGTCAATCCATCCGCAGGTGCGATGACACCAGTAGGCCTAGGACTTCAACAATGAGGCTAAGTCCAAAATTGATCCGAACTCACTTCGAACCACACCCGGGGGACCCGGGACCCTGTCCAAATATACCAACAATCCCCAAAATACATAACGGACCTACTCGAGGTCAAAAATCACATAAAACAACATCGATTCTATGAATCGCAACCCAATTCAAGCCTATGAAACTATGAACTTCCGAATTTCAAAACTAATTCCGATTCATACCACAACAGCTCCAATTGACCTCAAACTTTGCACACAAGTCATAAATGACATGACAGACCTATTCAAACTTTCGTAATCGGATTCCGACCCCGATATCAATAAAGTCAACCCCCGATCAAACTTCCCAACCTTCCAAACCTTTAACTTTCCAACTTTTGCCAATTCACGCCGAAACGACCTACAGATCTATTAGAACCGTTAAAACTCCATTCCGGAGTCGTCTACACAAAAGTAAAACTATGATCAACTCTTTAAACTTAAAACTCCAACCTAGGGACTATGTGTCAAATTTTACTCTGAAACCAAAATCAAACACCCCGACAAGGCCCATAATCACAATATAATATAGATGAGGCAATAAATAGGGGATCCGGACTAAAATATTCAAAGTGACCAGCCGAGTCATTACATCGTCCCCCTCTTAAAACAAACGTTCTTCCTCGAACGAGTATAGAGACATACCTGAAGTGGTGAAAAGATAAGGATAACGGCTACACATATCATGCTCGATCTCCCAAGTCGCCTCCTTGACTGGCTGACCCCTCCATTGAATCTTTAATAAAGCAATTTTTTTTGACCTCAACTTTCGAACCTGCCTGTCCAAAATTGCCACCGACTCCACGATATAAGACAAATCCTTGTCCAACTGAACCGAGCTGAAATTCCACACATGAGACGGATCACCGTGATACTTACATAGCACAAAAACATGGAATACTAGATGAACTACAACTAGACTAGGTGGTAGTGCAACCCTGTAGGCCACCTCTCCAATCCTCTTAAGAATCTCAAAAGGTCCGATATACCTAGGTCTCAACTTGCACTTCTTTTTGAACCTCAAAACACACTTCATGGGTCAAACCCGGAGCAAGACCCACTCCCTAACCATGAATGCAACGTGGTGAACCTTCCAATCTGCATAACTCTTCTGTCTAAATTGGGCCGTACGAAGCCAATCTTCAATCAATTTAACCTTTTCCAAAGCATCATGAACCAAGTCTATACCCAATAGATGTAACGACCGGCCAATCGTTTTGAGTATTTTAGTCTCGATCCCCTAAATTATTCTTCCTCTATGCTATATTGTGGTTCTGCAACTTTCCGGGGTGGTTGCTTTTGATTTCGGGGTTAGTTTCGGAGTGAAATGAGACATATATTCCCGAAATTGGAAGGTTAAGTCGTAGGAGTTGACCATAGTTTTACTTGTGTGAATATGACTCTAGAATGAGGTTTTGACTGACCCAATAGTGCCGTATTGTTATTTTGTTCTTAGGAGCGTGTTCGGATGTTGAATTGGACATCCGTAGATCATTTCGGCTTAAATTGGCGAAAGTTGAAAAGTTAGTAAATTTTGGAAAGTTTGATTGGGAGTGGAATTTATTGATATCGGGGTTAGATCTCAATTTTGGAAGTTGTAATAGGTCTATAATGTCATTTATGACTTGTGTGCAAAATTTGGTGTCAATCAGAGTTGTTTTGGTATAAATCGGCATTGGTTTCAGGATTTGGGAGTTCATAGTTCATAAGCTTGAATTTGGGTTGCGATTCATAGAATTTTTGTTGTTTGAGGTTATTTATGGCCTTGAGTAGATTCGTTTTGTATTTGAAACTTGTTGGTATATTCATACGGGGTTCCGGGGGCCCCGGGTGTGAGTCGGATCAAAATCAGATTAATTTTAGACTTGTTCTGCTAAAGCTGGGCTGTTCCGGGGTCGTCGCACCTGTGGAGGGATTGACCGCAGGTGCGGGCTCACAAAAGCAATCGGGGGAGCGCAGGTGCAAAAATGGCATAGCCCACCTGGGTTCACAGGTGCAAGGAGTGGACCGCATCTGCGCGTCCGCAGGTGCGGAAATGTGATCGCAGATGCGGAAGAGGGCTGCTTGGTCGTCCTTCATAGAAGCGGAGAATACTTCGCAAGAGATGGCTCGCAGGTGCGATCCATGGTCCGCAAAATAGGAAATTGTGGACTTAAATTTTCCGCACTTGCGATGTTTTTTCAGCAGGTGCGACGTCACAGGAAATTTGAGGGTTTGAATCATAATTCATTTTGGGACTTAGAGAGCTCGGTTTGAGGAAATATTATGAGGAATTTTCATAGAGAACATTGCGGTAAGGAATTCACACTCGTTTTTGATTAATTCACATGAATCTATTGTTAATTTCATCATTTAATTGGTGCTTTGGAGTTGAAAATTGGGAAAAAATTGGTAGAAACTCCTTAGGCTAAATATTTGAGTTTTGAAAGGCGAAATGAGGTTGGATTTGAATAATTCTTGTATGGTTGGACTCAATCTCAAATGGGTGTTTGGTTTATTAATTTGGTCGGGTTTCATGTCGTAGCACCGAGGTGACTTTTTGTGTCGATTCTTCAATTCTTGGCAAAGATCTTAATTTAATTGTTTAAATTTATTTCCTATAGTTATATTTATAGTATGAAATTATTTTGGCTAGATTCGAGCCGTTCGGAATTGGAAAATCAAGGGAAAGGCCTTCTAGTTGAATGATTTAGCGTGGTTTGAGGTAAGTGACTTATCTAACCTTGTGTGGGGGAAATTCCCCTTAGAATCTAGTATTGTTGTGATAATTTTGATATGTGAAAGCCGTGTACGCAAGGTGACAAGTGCATACACGGGCTAAATGTGAAATTTCTGGCTTTTAGCTATGTAGTTTCCTTTCATGCTTTAATTGAGTTACTTTAGCATGTTGTAGTCATCATATTTAGTCTAATTTCACATGTCTACTTGCTTAATCTCTTATTTGCAAATTGTCCTACATGTTTAGTTAAATTACTTGCTTCCTTTTATTCCATACTTATCATTTAACTGTGAATTCTTTACTTGAAGTGGCTATTCTTGGAATATCTTATTGTTGACTTTGGTATTGAGTTGCAAAGGCCGTGGTTTCTATTGAGGCAAAGTGTAAGTTGTGAAACATTATTTATTGAGTTACTCCCGGTTGTTATTGTTGATACTTGTGTACATTGTAGTTTAGTCGTGGGCTCCTTATTGTGAAATTCTATTATTGTTTTTTTTTTGGGAAAGTTATGATATTGGGCACTTGAGGTGAGAATAGTGATACATTGTGATATTGATACGCATGCGGTGGTATAAGGTTTGGGTGTTGAAACGCATGTGGTGAGATAAAGTGGGCTTGATACACGTGGCTAGTAGGTGAACTACTAGAAGCCATACGGTGTGATAAGGTGGGCTAAAGCGCGGGATGCTATTTCAGGAAAATTGACTTTTAAAACTAAATTTAAAGGCTCCCGCGGTCATATAAGGAAGGATTGTGGGTTACTTTTATGATTTGGGACTACGAGGCGGTACCTCGGTAGTGGCCCTTGTTGATCTTCCTCTATTTGTTGTATTTGCCTTGGTTGTTTGTTTCCTTAACAAGTAAATCTTTGTTTACTTTTGTGTTGTATTAACTGTCTTGATTCCGTGTTGTTAATTTTTTGTAAATTTCTTATTGTTTCATTCTATTGTCATTATCATTATATTGTTAAATCATTTGTCTTGTTTTATATTATCTCCAGTAGGGCCTTGACCTGACCTTGTCACTACTCTACCGAGGTTAGGCTTGACACTTACTAGGTACCGTTGTGGTGTACTCATACTACACTTGTGCACATCTTTTTGTGCAGATTCAGGTACTTCCTATCAGTCCCGACATTAGTGAGCTAAGGTTGCTTTGGAGACTTCAAGGTACACCTGCCCACGTTCGTAGGCCTCAGAGTCTCCATCTATCTTGCTTTTCCTCATTTCATTACACGATCTTAGACAATGATATATAGGATTATTCAGAATTGTTACTAGAGCTTGTGACTTATACTTTACCAGGTTTTGGGATATGTACATTTTGAGTTATAGATTTTATTTATGCAATTGTTGAAGTTTTGAGATTTTTATGTTGTTATTTCAACTTTTCCGCATGTTTATAGGCTTACCTAGTTTTAGAGACTAGGTGTCATCATGACTTCCTACGGAGGGAATTTGGGGTCGTGAGAAGTTGGTATTAGAGTTGTAGGTTCATAGGTGTTATGAGTCACAAGAAGGTTTAGTAGATTCTCGCGGCAGGGTTGATCCCACTTGCTCCTACCACATCTCAGGCCGGGGGAGGAGCATAGACTCCAGCCGCCCGTTCCCAAGAGCAGCGGGTCCAGGTTGACCAGTTCCCAGAGGTCATACCAGTGTAGCCGGTCGCCCCAGTTCATCCCCAGGCCAAGGCAACAATGTCTGAGAGGGAGCAGCTCATGCTCGATAGGTACAAGAAGTACCACCTTCCTACTTTCAGCGGCCTGGCTTCAGAGGATGCCCAGAGTTTTTTTGAGTAGTGCCACCGTATCCTTGGTACTATGGATATTGTGGAGTCTAGTGCGGTTACTTTCACTACGTTCCAGCTTAAGGTAGCGAATTATCAGTGGTGGCGAGCATTTGTGTTGGGTAGTCCGGCCGAGGCAGCTTCACTCACTTTGGCTTACTTCTCACTCATGTTCTTGAGGGTGTTTATTCCCTAGAGTCTCAGAGATGCTTGGTGCACAGAGTTTGAGCAGTTGTGCACGGGTTCTATGAAAATATCGAAGTATGCAGTCTAGTTCAATGACTTGTCTAGGCATGCTCCAGCTTTGGTTGCTACTGTTAGAGAGAGAGTCCGTCGATTTATTGAGGGGCTCAACCCTGGTATCAGATTTTAGCATTGCCCTAGAGTCGGAGATGGACATCTCATACCAGCAGGTAGTGGAGATCGCTAGGAGAATGGAGGGTATGTGGACCCGAGAGAGAGAGAGGAGAGGGAGGCCAAGAGGCCTCGAGATTCTGGCACATATAGTGGTGCCCGTGGCTCAATTGTAACTCATCATGGTAGGGGCTATATGAGTCGCCCCATTCATTCAGCACTTCCAGCTTCCAGCGGTACTCCGGCCAATCCTAGGCCCCAAGCTCCCTATTATGCACCGCCATTGTCAAGTGCACCTCTTGTACAAGGTGCTTTTAGTGGACATTCCAGCTGATCAGGACCAAGCCAGCCACCGCAGCCACGTTCTCCGAGAGCTTATTTTAAGTGTGTTGACACTCGTCATATGGTGAGGGATTTACCCAAACTCATGAGGGGTGCACCTCCATAGACTACTCAGGCTCCGCGTATTCCACCGGGCCTCAGGTTTCTCAGACTATGGTTACCGTATCAGGTGCCACTCTATCTACACAGCTAGCTAGAGGTGGAGGCCGGGGAGGTAGAAGCAGCCCTAAAGGGGGGGCCAGGCCATATATTATACCCTTCTTGCTAGTACGAAGGCAGTCACATCCCACTCAGATGCATCGGTCTCATTTGATCCAGACTACACTTATTCCTATGTGTTATCTTACTTTGCTCCATACTTGGGTGTATCCCGTAATTCCTTGAGTTCTCCTGTCTCTGTGTCCATACCTGTGGGAGATTCCCTTGTTTTTGACCGTGTGTATCGGTTGTGTTTGGTTATTCTTAGTGGTTTTGAGACCAAAGTTGATTTATCATTGCTCATTATGTTAGATTGATGTTATTTTGGGCATGGATTGGTTGTCATCCTATCATGCTATTCTTGGAAGTCATGCCAAGACTGTGACGCTGGTTATGCCAGGTTTACCACGGTTAGAGTGGAGAGGTACTTTAGATTATGTTCCTAGCAGGGTTATCTCATTTCAAAACGCTCAGCGAATGATTGAGAAGGGGTGTGATGTGCATCTAGCATATGTGAGGGATGTCAATGTTGATACTTCTACCGTTGAGTCAGTTCCAGTAGTGAGGGATTATCCAGATGTATTCTCGGCGGATCTTCTATGCATGCCGCCCGATAGGGATATCGACTTTGGTATTGATTTGTTACCGGGCACTCAGCCCATTTCTATTTCTCCATATCGTATGGCCCCACCAGAGTTGAATGACTTAAAGGAGCAATTGCAAGAGTTTCTTGATAAGGGTTTCATTCGGCCCAGCGTATCACCTTGGGGCGCTCCGGTCTTGTTTGTAAAGAAGAAGGATTGTTCTATGCACATGTGCATTGATTATCGCCAGTTGAACAAGGTTACAGTGAAGGATAGGTATCCATTGCCACATATTTATGACCTATTTGATGAGCTACAGGGTGCTAGAGTGTTCTCCAAGATTGACTCGCGTTCAGGCTATCATCAGTTGAAGATTTGGGAGCCAGATATCCCGAAAACTCCCTTTAGGACTCGATATGATCATTATGCATTCCTTGTGATGTCTTTTGGGCTAACCAATGCCCCAACAACATTCATGCACTTGATGAATAGTGTATTTCGGCTCTATCTTGACTCATTCGTCAATGTGTTTATTGATGACATTCTGTTGTACTCCTGGAGCTGGGAGGATCATGAGCAGCACTTGAGGATCGTGCTTCAGACCTTGAGAGAAAAGAAATTATATGCAAAATGTTTCCAAGTGTGAATTTTGGCTTGATTCAGTGGCATATTTGGGTCATGTTGTGTTGATTGAGGTGATCATGGTGGATCCGAAGAAGATTGAAGCAGTGCAGAGTTAGCCCAGACCGTCTTTAACTATGGAGATCCACAGTTTTCTTGGTTTGGCAGGGTATTACCGTCGATTTGTAGAGGGTTTCTCGTCTATTGTAGCACCTATGACTAGATTGACCTACTAGGGTGCTCCGTTCAGGTGAACTGAGGAGTGTGAGGAGAGCTTTCAAAAGCTCAAGACATCTTTGACTACAACCCTAGTGTTGGTGTTGCCTTCGTGTTTGGGATCTTATACTGTGTACTGTGATGCGTCGAAAATCGGTCTCCGTGCGGTATTGATGTAGGACGGTAGGGTAATTGCCTACATATCTAGACAGCTGAAGGTGCAAGAGAAGAACTATCCTATCCATGACCTTGAGTTAGCATATATTGTTCATGCCTTGAAAATCTGGCGGCACTATTTGTACGGTGTCCCTTGTGAGGTCTACACCGACCACCTGAGTCTACAACATATGTTCAAACTAAAGGATCTTAAATTGCAGCAACGGAGGTGGTTAGAGCTGCTTAAGGACTATGATATCACCATTCTATATCATCCCGGAAAGGACAATGTGGAGTCAGATGCCTTGAGTCGCAAGGCGGAAAGCTTGGGCAGTTTTGCATATCTACCAGTAGCAGAGAGGCCACTAGCCTTGGATGTTCCGGCTAAGGCTGGCAAGTGGGCCGGTCCAGGCCCGGGACCGCGGGCTAAACGGCTAAACCGGCCAGGACCATTTGGTCTGGTTTTAGCGGGCCTGGTCCGGTCTCGTGGGCCGGTCCTATGATTTGGGCCCGTCAGGCCCGGGACCGGCCCGGTCCCTTAGCGGGCCTAGCGGGCCCAACGGCTATTTTTTTTTAAAAAAAAATGTTGGGCTGTCAAAAATAGCCGTTGGGCTGTCAAAAATAGCCGTTGGCTATTTATGAAATAGCCATTTAACCCCTCAAATTTGTTTTAATCCCAAACTTTTTATAATTACACTTTTTTCCTATTTTCAACTATAAATACCCCATCATTATTTTATTTTTTCTTACAAAATCATCAATCTATCACAATCTCTCTCTAATTTACTTCTATAATTGCTACTATTGCTTACTTTATTGTTACAATTTGTGAAACAATTGTGAAGTTGGTGAATTGAAGTCTTCAACGATAATCAATTTCCAACAAGTTGTTCGTCAATTCGGTAAACTCGTTCCAACTCTTAAGTTTTAATATTATAATTTTATTTATTTTATTTACTTTGCTTGATTAATTAAGATGGCTTATTCCTTAAAAAATATGTTTAGTAAAAATAAGAGAAAATCAAAGAGTGGTGAATCTAGTGGTTAATATGTTCCTCCTCCACTTCCCCCAGCTCCCCGACCCAAACATGTTACCCGTCCTATACCTCCTATTCTTGATAGCGATAATATTTTATTAAAATTTACCGAGAGTCAATTTTTCCATAATATTGCACCCGGTGAACAATTAAACCATGAATATATGAATGCTCTTTATGGTAATCCAACTATTGATGAAAATGATGATGAAGAAATAGATTTTGATGAAACGCAACCGGACGATGATACACCCACTAGTCCTGCTCCTGAAGTTAACCCAACTAATAATAATCTAGATGATCCCCCGTCTGACCCTCCTATTAGTGCCCCTATTTTTTCTAAACAACCTCCTAAACGGGCAGAAACATCTCTTGTTTGGTAATTTTTTACTCAACTAAGAGAAAAAAATAGGGCTAAGTGTAAAGCTTGTGGCAAAGAGTTAGTTTTTCAATATGTTGGAAGTCGAGGGGGGGGGAGGAGGGGAGGACGGGAAGTTTGACTAGACACATATTGCTACACCCTCAAGATAAAGCTAGATATTTTTGTATGAAAGCTTTGGCTGAGGGGACAAGTGCACCTAGTCAGGCTGACCTTAGTACCGGGTTAAATCAATTTCAACCGGGAATTAACACTGTTACCGGTGGTATTTTATATTATGATCAAAAAAAAGATCGGGAAGAATTGGCAAAAATGGTCACGGTTATGTGCTTACCCTATAGTTTTCCTTCTAACCCCCACTTTGTGCATTATATTAAAAATATTTATAATCCTACTTATAAAGGTTTTCCTCGCACAACCGTAAAGAGTGATATTTATAAATATAAACATGAATATGAACAATATTTGCGCTATTTATTTACTCATATAAATTGTCGTCTTGCTATTACAACTGATATTGGTAGAAGTGGTAATGACTGTGATTACCTTACTGTTACCAGTCATTGGATTGATGAGCATTGGATAATGCAAAAGCGCATTATTGCTTATAGAATAATTAATTCACGTCACACAGGGCAGTTTATTTCTAGCACGATTGCGGATATTTGTAGATATTTTTATATTAGTGATAAAATAATATCAGTTTCAATGGATAATGCTACTAGTAACACAAATGCTGTAGCCTCGCTTACTACTATACTAAGTCCTGTATTTAGTAACATTTTTCATGTTAGATGTATTTGTCATATTTACCATTTAATTGTAGGTGATGGTATGCGAATTTTAAATGTTAAAATTGAAAAGGTTAAAATGGCTCTTAATGGGCTTTTTTATTCAAACCGTAGAAGTAGACTTAGAGAATATTTTAAAAGATGCGATGAATTTGGCCTAAGAGAAAGAAAGGTTCCTAAACCTTGTCCAACTAGATGGAATTACATGTATGAAAGTTTAGTTATTGCATATGAATATAGAAACCCCATAAACTCAACGTTTAATGCTCATGTAAGTGATGATGATGAGCACCTTACAAATGCAGATTGGGCTAATGTTAAAGTGCTTGTAGATTTTTTAGAAAAATTCTATATTGCTACAAATGAATTTTCTGGGCAATATTATCCTACTATTTCTAACTGTTTAGTTTATATTGCAGAACTTGCAAATTTGTTTGATCATTTTTCAGAGGGTGGGGAAATTTATCAACTTGCTATTGATTCCATGAGAAAAAAGTTTAAAAAATATTTTTTCCCTATTCCCCCTATTTATGGTATTGCTGCATTGTTAAATCCTACTATGAAATTAGGAGGTCCTCAATTTTGGTATGAAACTGTTTATAATGGTTTAGCACTTGAAAATGAGGAGTTGTCTAAACTTCCGAACGCAATAGCCTCGATTAAATAGCCTGAAGCTATACATATAGTATAATATAGTATAGTATATATATATATATATATATATATATATATATATATATATATATATATATATATATATATAAGCTTATATTTATACTATACTATAGTCTATACTATATATACATCTCATAAGATATATAAGCTATATTCGATATACATATATATATAAGCCTATATATATACTATCGAATACGGCTTATATACTATAGTATAGTATAGTATAGTATATATATACTATACTACTATATATATAACTTAAGATATATAAACTATATTCGATATACTATATATACATCTTAAGATATACTATATATACTATACTATACTATATATATAAGATGTATATAAAGTATATAAATCGAATATAGCTTATATATAGTAAGATGTATATATATTATAGTATAGTATAGTATACATATAAGCTTATATATATACTATACTATAGTCTATACTATATATACATCTCATAAGATATATAAACTATATTCGATATACTATATATATATATATATATATATATATATATATATATATATATATATATATATATCTTAAGATGTATATATATACTATAATATACTATATATATACTATAATATATATACATAGTTTATAAGTCATATTCGATAGTATACATCTTAAGATATACTATATATACATCTTACTATATATATATATATAGCTTATATATCTTAAGATGTATATATATCTTAAGATCTACTATACTATACTATATATATATATAGTATATCTTAAGATGTATATATAGTATATTTTAAGATGTATACTATGTATATATAATATAGTATATATATATTTTAAGATGTATATATAGTATATAAATCGAATATAGCTTATATATCTTTATTACTATTTTTTTCTCTAACTTTATTACTATTTTTTTCTCTAACTTCTATTAAAAAAAAATTAAAAATACAAAGTTTCTGTTGGGCCCGTTTAGACCCATTTGGGCCCGTTTAGGCCCGGGACCGGCCCACTTAACCCGGGACCGTTAGTTCGTGGTCCTGGTCCCGAGCCGGTTCCATCAATAAGCCCGCGAAGCCCGGGACCGTTTAGGACCGGACCGCATAGGACCGGCCCACTTAGGACCGGGCCCGCGAAGCCCATTTAGGACCGGGCCCGGCCTGCTTGCCACCCCTAGTTCCGGCCTTGGCCAACCAGTTTGTTAGATTGGATATTTCTGAGCCGAGTTGAGTTTTGACTTGTGTGGTTTCTCGATCTTCTATTTATAATCGTATTAGAGAGTGTCAGTATGACGACCCCCATCTGCTTGTCCTTAAGTACACGGTTCAGCACGGTGATGCCAAGGAGGTCACTATTGGAGATGACAGTGTGTTACGGATGCAGGGCAAGCTATGTGTGCCCAATGTAGATTGTTTATGTGAGTTGATTCTCCAGGAGGCTGATAGTTTGCGGTACTCCAATCATCCAGGTGCCGCAAAGATGTATCAGGACCTGAGGCAGCATTATTGGTGGAGGATAATGAAGAAGGACATAGTGGAGTATGTAGCTCGGTGTAGAAATGGGAGCGGATCACTATGTATTTCGTTGTTAGTGGATTGCTTCATAGGTTAGAGATTCCAGAGTGGAAATGAGCACGAATCACTATGGATTTTGTTGTTGGGTTCGATGCAGTGTGGGTGATTGTGAATAGATTGACCAAGTCATCTCATTTTATTCCAGTGATAACTACTTATTCTTCATAGCAGCTGGCTCAGGTGTATATTCGCGAGATTGTCATGCTTCATGGCATGACGGTATCTATCATCTCTGACCGGGGTACGCAGTTTACATCGCAGTTATGGAGAGTTGTTCAGCATGAGTTAGGCACGCGGGTGGAGTTGAGTATTGCCTTTCACCCTCGGATGGATGGACAGTCTGAGCGCATTATTTAGATATCGGAGGATATGCATCAGGCGTATGTGATGGAGTTTGGGGGTTCTTAGGATCAGTTATTGCCGCTTGCAGAGTTTGTCCACAACAACAGTTACCAGTCGAGCATTCAGATGGCCCCGTATGAGGCTTTGAATGGTAGACGGTGCCGGTCTCTAGTGGGTTGGTTCGAGTCAGGTAAGGCTAGGCTATTGGTACAAATTTGGTTCAGGCTGCTTTGTTAAAGGTTAAACTGATTCAGGATCGACTTCGTACAACCCAATCCAAATAGAAGAGTTATGCGGATCGGAGGTTCGCAATGTTGCATTCATGGTTGGGGAGCGGGTCATGCTTTGGGGCTCGCCCATGAAGGGTGTTATAAGGTTCGGGAAGAAGGACAAGTTGAACCCTAGGTATATCAGACCTTTTAAGATTTTTGAGAGGGTTGGAGAAGTGGCCCACAGACTTGCACTACCACCTAGTCTAGCTGCAGTTCATCCATTAATCTATGTTTCTATGCTTCGGAAGTATCACGGCGATCCGTCACATGTGTTGGATTTCAGCTCAGTCCAGTTGGACATGAATTTATCTTATGTTGAGAAGCCGGTGGCCATTTTGGACAAGCAAGTTTGAAAGTTGAGGTCGGACAACATTTCTTCAATGAAGGTTCAGCGGAGGGGTCAGCAAGTCGAGGAGGCGACTTAGGAGACCGAGTATGATATGTGCAGCCGTTATCCTCATCTTTTTACCACTTCAGGTATGTCTCTATACTCGTTCGAGAACGAACGTTTGTCTTAAGAGGGGGAGGATGTAATGACCCGGTCGGTCATTTTGAGTATTTTAGCCCCGATCCCCTAAATTATGCTTCCTCTATGCTATATTGTGGTTATGCAACTTACCGGGGTAGTTGGTTTTGGTTTCGGGTGAGTTTCAGAGTGAAATGGGACACATAGTCTCTAAGTTGGAAGGTTAAATCGTAGGAGTTGACCGTACTTTGACTTGTGTGAAGATGACTCTGGAATGGAGTTTTGACGGTCCCAATAGCATCGTATGGTGATTTTGGTCTTAGGATCGTGTCCGGATGTTGAATTGGCGGTCCATAGGTCGTTTCGGCATAAATTGGCGAAAGTTGAAAAGTTGGAAGATTTTTGAAAGTTGGAATAGGTCTGTAATATCATTTGAGACTCATGGGCAAATTCTTGTATCAATCAGAGTTGGTTTCGGAATTTGGGAGTTAATAGTTCATAGGCTTGAATTTGGTTTGCGATTCGTAGAATTTGTGTTGTTTGAGGTGATTTTTGGCCTCGAGTAGGTCCGTTATGTGTATTGAAACATGTTTGTATATTCGAACGGGGTCCCGGGGCCCCCGGGTGTGAGTCGGATGGAAATTGGATCATTTTTTGACTTAATCTTCTGCTGAAGCTGGGCTGTTCTGGTGTCATCGCACCTACGGAGGGATTGACCACAGGTTCGGGCTCGCAAAAGCGAGCTGGGGAGCGTAGGTGCGAAAATGGACAAGCCCGGCTGGGTTTGCAGGTGCGAGGAGTAGACCACATCTACGCGTTCGCTTGTGCGGAAATTTGGTCGCAGATGCGGAAGAAGGCTGCTTGGTCGTCCTTCGTAGAAGCGGAGAATACTCTGCAGAAGCGGGCTCGCAGGTGCGAGCCTTGGTCCACAGAAGAAGAAATTAAGGACCTAAGGCGTTTTCCGCACCTACAATGATTTTTCCACATGTGCGGCGTCGCAAAAGCGACCCAAGGGCCACAAAAGCGGAAGTCGCTAGGCAGAAAAGGGAAAGTTCGAGGGTTTGAATTATAATTCATTTTGGGACTTAGAGAGCTTGGTTTGAGGCGAAATTTCGAGAGATTTTCAGAGAAAACATTTGGGTAAGGAATTCTCACTCGTTTTTGATTAATTCACATGAATCTATTGTTAATTTCATCATTTAATTGGTTCTTTGGAGTGGGAAATTGGGAAAATTGGTAGAAACTTCTTAGGCTAAATGTTTCTGTTTTGAAAGGCGAAATGAGGTCGGATTTGAATAATTCTTATATGGTTGGATTCGATATCGAATGGGTATTTGATTTTTGTAATTTTGGTCGGGTTACGGAAGCGGTCCCGAGGTGAACTTTTGGGTCGATTTTTCAATTCTTTGCAAAGAACGTAATTTTACTGTTTAAATTAGTTTCCAATAGTTATATTTATCGTATGAAATTGTTTTGGCTAGATTCGAGCCGTTCGGAGTTGGAAAATCGAGGGAAAGGCCTTCTAGTTGATTGATTTTGCATGGTTTGAGGTAACTGACTTGTCTAACCTTGTGTGGGAGAAATTCCCCTTAGAATCTGGTATTGTTGTGATAATTATCATATGTGAAAGCCGTGCACGCAAGGTGACAAGTGCGTACACGGGCTAAATGTGAAATTTGCGGCTTTTAGCTATGTAGTTTCCTTTCATGCTTTAATTGAGCTACTTTAACATGTTGTAGTAATCATATTTAGTCTAATTTCATCTGTCTACTTTCTTTATCTCTTACTTGCAAATTGTCCTACATGTTTAGTTGAATTACTTGCTTCCTTTTGATCCGTACTCGTCATTTAACTGTGAATTCTTTACTTGAAATTGCTATTCTTGGAATATCTTGTTGTTAGTATGGTTTTGAGTTGCAAAGGCCATGGTTTCTATTGAGGCAAAGTGTAAGTTATGAAACATCATTTATTGAGTTACTCTCCGGTTGTCATTGTTGAGACTTGTGTACACTGTGGTTGAGTCGTGGGCTTCTTCTTGTGATATTCTATTATTGTTTGGTTTTTTTGGTATGTTGAGATATTGGGCACTTGAGGTGCGAATTGTGATACATTGTGATATTAATGCACATGCGGTGGTATAAGGTCTGGGTGTTGAAAAGAATGCGGTGAGATAAGGTAGGCTTGATACGCGTGGCTAGTAGGGGAACTACTAGAAGCCATGCGGTGTGATAAGGTGGGCTAAAACGCAGGATGCAATTTTGGGGAAATTGATTTTTAAAACTAAATTTAAAGGCTCCCGCGGTGAAATAAAAAAATATTGTGAGTTACTTTTATGATTTGGGACTACGAGGCGGTACCTCAGTAGTGACCCTTGTTAATCTTCCTCTATTTGTTGAATTTGCCTTGGTTGTTTGTTTCCTTAACATGTAAATCCTTGTTTACTTCTGTGTTGTACTAACTGTCTTGATTCTGTGTTGTTAATTTTCCATAAATTTCTTATTGTTTCATTCTATTGTCATTATCATTATATTGTTATATCCTTCGTCTTGTTTCATATTACATCCAGTTGGGCTTTGACCTGACCTCGTCACTACTCTACCAAGGTTAGGTTTGGCACTTACTGGGTACCGTTGTGGTGTACTTATACTACACTTGTATACATCTTTTTGTGAAAATCCAGGTACTTCCTATCAGTCCAGCATTAGTGAGATGAGGTTGCTTTGGAGACTTCAAGGTACATCTGCCCACGTCCGCAGGCCTCAGAGTCTCCATCTATCCTGCTTTTCCTCATTTAATTACACGGTCTTAGACAGTGATGTATAGTATTGTTCAGAATTGCTACTAGAGCTTGTGACTTATTCCTTCAGAAGGGATTTGGGGTCGTGATAATAGCCTAGCCTCGCCCGGCTCAAACCAACCCACCGGAGACCGACACCGCCTCCCATACAAGGCCTCATACAGAGCCATCTGAATGCTCGACTGGTAGTTGTTGTTGTAGGAAAACTACGCAAGCAGAAAGAACTGATCCCAAGAACCCCCAAACTCCATCACACACGCGAGAAGCATATCCTCCAGTATCTGAATAGTATGCTCGGACTGTTTGTCCGTTTGAGGGTAAAATGATGTACTCAACTCAACCTGCGTGCCTAATTCACGCTATACGGCTCTCCAAAACCGCGATTTAAACAGCGTACCTCGGTCAGAGATGATGGATACTAGCACGCCATGAAGTCTGACGATCTCATGAATATAGACCTGAGCCAGCTACTCTGAAGAATAAGTAGTCAACACTGGAATGAAATGAGCTTAGTTGGTCAACCTATCCACAATCACCCATACTGCATCGAACATCCTCTGAGTCCGTGGGAGCTTAACAACAAAATCCATAGTAACCCGCTTCCATTTTCACTCTGGAATCTCTAGCCTCTAAAGCTATCCACCTGGCCGTTGATGCTCATACTTCACCTGCTAACAGTTTAGGCACCGAGCTACATATTCCACTATGTCCTTCTTCATTCTCTTCCACCAATAGTGCTGCCTCAAGTCCTGATGCATCTTGGCAGCTCCTAGATGAATGAATTACTACGAACTATGGGCCTCGTGAAGAATCAGCTCATGCAAACTATCTACATTGGGCACACATAGGCTGCCCAACATCCGTAACACACCATCATTCCCAATAGTGACCTCCTTGGCATCGCCTTGCTGAATCGTGTCCTTAAGGACAAGAAGATGGGGGTCGTCATATTGACGCTCTTTGATACGATCATAAAGAGTAGACCGAGAAACCACATTAGACAAATCTCAACTCAGCTCTGAAACATCCAATCTAACAAACCGGCTGGCCAAGGCCTGAACATCCAATGCTAATGGCCTCTCCACTACCGGTAGATATGCTAAACTGCCCAAGCTCTCCGCCTTTCGACTCAAGGCAGCTGCCATAACATTGGCCTTCCCGGGATGATATAGAATGGTGATATCGTAGTAATTAAGAAACTCTAACCATCTCTAGTGCCGCAAGTTAAGATCCTTCTGTTTGAACAGATGCTGCAGACTTCGGTGGTCGATATAGACCTCACAAGGGACACCGTACAAATAGTACCGCCAGATCTTCAAGGTATGAACAATAGATGCTAACTCAAGGTCGTGGACAAGATAGTTCTTCTCATGCACCTTCAAATGTCAAGACACGTAGGCAATCATCCTACCGTCTTGCATCAACACTGCACCGAGACCAATATGCGACGCATCACAATACACGGTATAAGTCCCTGAACCCGTAGGCAACACCAACACTGGGGATGTAGTCAATGTTGTCTTGAGCTTTTGAAAGCTCTCCTCACACTCCTCGGTCCACCTGAATGGAGCACCCTTCTGGGCCAATCTGGTCATAGGTGCAACAATAGATGAGAAACCCTTAATGAATCGACGGTAATACCCCGCCAAACCAAGAAAACTTCGGATCTCAGTAGCTGAAGACGGTGTGGTCCAACTCTGTACTGCTTCAATCTTATTCGGATCTACATTGATCCCCTCACTCGATGCTACATTCCCCAAAAATGCCACCGAATCTAACCAGAATTCACATTTTGAAAATTTTGCATACAACTTCTTTTCTCTCAAGGTCTAGAGCACGGTCCTTAGGTGCTGCTCATGATCCTCCCGGCTCCAGGAGTACACCAAGATGTCGTCAATAAACACAATGAAGAATGAGTCAAGATGGCCGGAATACATTGTTAAGTAAGTGCATGAATGTTGCTGGGGCGTTGGTCAGCCCAAATGACATCACAAGGAACTCGAAATGACCATACTGTGTCCTAAAGGCAGTCTTCGGGATATATGGCTCCCAAATCTTCAACTGATTATAGCCTGACCGCAAATCAATCTTTGAGAATACTGTGGCACCCTATAGATGATCAAATAGGTCATAAATGCATGGCATTGGATACATATTCTTCATTGTAACCTTGTTCAATTGGCGATAATCAATACAGATGTGCATGGAGACATCCTTCTTCTTCACAAACAAGACTGGAGTACCCCCAAGGTGATACACTACGCCGAATGAAACCCTTATCAAGCAACTCTTGCAACTGCTCCTTTAACTCCTTCAACTCCACTGGGGCCATACAATATGGTGGAAAAGAAATGGGCTGAGTTCCCGATAATAAATCAATACCAAAATTGATATCCCTATCGGGTGGCATGTCTGGAAGATCTGCTGGAAACACGTCTGGATAGTCCCTCACTACCGGAATTGACTCAACGGAATGAGTGTCAACACTGACATATCTCACAAAGGCTAGATATGCCTCACACCCCTTCCTACCCATTCGTTCTCCTTAAGGAAAGACATCACCCTACTAGGAACATAATCCAAAGTACCTCTCCACTCCAACCGCGGCAAACCTGGCATAGCTAACGTCACCGTCTTGGCATGACAATCAAAGATAGCATGAGGCGACAACCATTCCATACCCAAGATAACATCAAAATCTACCATACTGAGCAACAATAGGTCATCTCTAGTCTCAAAACCACCAAGAACAACTAAACACGACCGATACACAAGGTTAACAACAATGGAATCTCCCACAGGTATGGACACAAAGACAGGAGAACTCAATGAATCAAGGGAAATTCCCAAATATGGAGCAAAGTAAGATGATACATAGAAATAAGTGGATCCTAGATCAAATAAGACTGATGCATCTCTATGACAAACCAAAACAATACCTGTGATAACTGAGTCGGAAGCAACTGCCTCCGTCCTAGCAGGAAGAGCATAATATTTGGTCTAGCCTCTCCCTCTAGAGAGACCTCTACCTGCCCGACCTCTACCTCTAGCCGGTTGTGCAGGTGGAGTGGCAACTAGTGCGGTAACCATGGCTTGAGAAGCCTGAGGACTCGGTAGAATACGCAAAGCCTGAGTAGTCTGTGGAGGTGCACCCCCTCCTGAGTCTAGGGAAATCCCTCACTATATGATGAGTGTCACCACACTCAAAACAAGCCCTCGGAGGACGTGGCTGCTGAGTCTGACTCGGGCCTGGTCAGCTGGACTGACCGATGAAAGCACCTCGTACAGGAGACACACTAGATAGTAGCGGAGCATAATGGCCAACCTGAGGCCTGGGAGTGGCCGGAATACTGGTTGAAGCTAGAAGTGCTGAATGAACAAGGCGGCTCACATAGCCCTTACCATGACGGGCTGCAACTGGGGCACGGGCATGACTATATCTGCCAGAATCTCGAGACCTCTTGTCCTCCCTTTACTCTCTCTCCCGGGCCCACATACCCTCCAATCTCTAAGCGATCTCCACTACCTGCTGGTATGGGATGTCCATCTCCAACTCTCGGGACATGCTGAATTCGATACTGAGGTTGAGCCCCTCGATAAATCGACAAACGTGCTCTCTGACCGTAGCAACCAAGGCTGGTGCATGCCTGGACAAATCACTGAACCAGACTGCATATGCCAATATGGTCATAGCACCCTGATGCAACTACTCAAACTATACGCGCCATACATCCCTAAGACTCTGGGGAACAAAATCCCTCATGAACATCTCTGAGAACTGATATCAGGTGAGTGAAGTTGCCTCGGCCGGGCTACCCAACTCATACGATCGCCACCACTGATAAGTTTCTCCCTTAAGTTGGAACATAGTGAAAGCAAACCCACTCGACTACAGAATACCCATATTACAAAGGATACGGTGGTAATCCTCAAGAAATCCCTATGCATCCTCTGAAGCTAACTCATTGAAAGTAGGAGGGTCGTACTTCTTGTACCTCTAGAGCCTGAGCTGCCCCCCCTCAAAAGTTGCTGCCCTAACCTCGGGCTAAATTGAGACAACCGGCTGTACAGATATGACCTCTAGGACCTTGTTAACCTGGACTCGCTGCTCTGGAGTACGGTCGGGGGGAGCCTGTACTCCTACTCCAGTTTGAGATATGGCAGGAGCAAGTGGAATCCACCCCGCCTGAGCTAAAGTGCTAAACATGCTCAAAAGCTGGGTGAGGATATCCTGAAGTGCAGGGGTAGTAACATGCATCTCAGGTGCCTGCTCTCTAACTAGAGCTACTGGTGGCTCCTCTGTAGCAGCTCGTGTAGGTGCTCTGGCTGCACCACATGGATGTTCTCGGCCTCTACGCTGGCCCCGGCCTCTCGCGGCTCTAGTGGGGGCGCGGGTGTCTGGTCATCAGATCTATTTGTGCGTGTCCTCACCATCTGTAAGAGAATAGAAGACATAAATTTAGAATTTCGAAGTCAACAAATTCGCACGATAAGGAATGAAAGAGGTGAAACTTTTCCTAACAGTTCCATAGACTCCCGAAGAGAAGTACAGACTTCTCCGCACCGATTCGCAAGACTCTACTAAACTTGTTTGTGACTCATAACATCTATAAACCTAGAGCTCTGATACCAACATATCACGACCCTAAATTCCCTCCGTAGGATGTTGTGATGGCACCTAGTCTCTAAGACTAGGTAAGCCTAACGTTCATACATAAATAACTGAAATGATAAATATAAGTCTCAAAACTCAGCAACTATAATAAATAAACTTTGGGACTCAATATATACAATTCCCGGGACCCGGCGAATACAAGTCACAAGCTCTAAATAGAAGTACTGCATGATCCTATACATCAATATCTATAAAGGATAAGGAAGATAGAATAGTTGAGGTAGAGGGGGACTCCGAAGTCTGCAGACGCCGGCAGGTATACCTTGAAGTCTCCATAGCTAAACTCTCACTAATGTCTTGGTTGGTAGGAGGTACCTGGATCTGTACACAAAGATGTGCAGAAGCATAGCATGAGTACACCATAATGGTACCTAGTAAGTGCCAAGCCTAACCTCGGTAGAGTAGTGATGAGGTCAGGTCAAGGCCCTACTGGAATAAATAAGAAAACTGAACAAGTGTAAGGAAGTGTAATAATGACAGTAATGAAATTGAAACAACAAATAGAATATCAGGGTTAGCTACACGGAACTAAAGCAATTAGTGCAACACAGAGAAAAACAAATAATAATATGCTAAGGAAACAACAACCAAAGACAAGTGCAACAATGAAGAAATACCAACAAGAGTCACTACCGAGGTACCACCTCGTAGTCTCAAATCACAAGAATAAGTCACAATCTTTCCATATATCACCGTGGGAGCCTTTACATTTAGTTACGAAAATCATTTTTCCAAAATAGCATCCTGCATTTTAGCCCACCTTATACCACCACATGACTTCTAGTAGTTCCCCTACTAGCCACACGTAAAAAGCCCACCTTATCTCACCGCATGCATTTCAACCCCAAAACCTTATACCACCGCATACCTATCAATATCACAGCGTATCACAAATCGCACCTCAAGTGCCCAATATCACAACATGCCACAGAAACCAACAATAACAGTGTTTTAACAATAAAGAGCCCATGTCTCAACCACAATGTACACAAGAGTCTCAACAACAATAACTGGTATTGCATAACTCAACAAGAATAGTATTTCACAACTTAACACTTTGCCTCTATAACTCATTACCAATTTCACGACATGATATTCCAAGAATAACAAGTTCAAGTAATGAGTTCAACGGTAAACAATGAATACGGAATAAAGGAAATAAGAACTTCAACTAAACATGTGGAGCAATTAGCAAGTAAGAGATAAGACAAGTAGACATGTGAAAATAGACTAGCAATGATGACTATAACATGTTAAGGTAACTTAATTAAGGAATGAAAGGAATCTATATAGCTAAAACTTGTATTTTCCACATTTAGCCCATGTACACACTCATCATCTTGCGTATATGGCTTCACATATAATAATTATAACAATCAACACAAATTCCAAGGGGTATTTCCCCCACACAAGGTTAGATAAGTCACTTGCCACAAATCACGCTAACTCAATCCACTAGTAGGCCTTTCTCTCGATTATCCAACTCCGAACGGCTCGAATCTAGCCTAAACAACTTCATACTATAAATATAAACTGTAGGAAACTATTTCGAACAATAAAATTACTATCTTTTCAAAGAACTAAAAAGTCAACTAAAAAGGTCAAACTAGGCCCGCATCACGGAACCTAGCCAAAATTATAAAATCCGAACACTCATTCAGTAACGAGTCCAATCATACAAGAATTACTCAAATCCGACCTCAAATCGCATTTCAAATCTCAAAATTTTAACCTAAGAAGTTCCACAAATATTTCCCAAATTTTCAACTCAAAACACTAATTTAATGATGAAAACAACAATAGATTCGTATAATTTAACCGAAAATCGAGTTAGGAAGTCTTACCCTAATATTTTCCTTGACAATCTCCCAAAAAATCACCTAACACCGAGCTCTCTAAGTCCAAAAATGGATTATGAAAATCAAACCCTCGAACAAGACCTTTCTGCCCAGCGATCCTCGCTTCTGCGGGCCTGGGATCGCACCTGCGATGCCGCACCTACGAAAAATCCATCGCAGGTGCAGTTCTAACTTAAACTCTGAGGTTCCGCTTCTGCGGACAATGGATCAGACCTGTGAGCCTCTTCTGCGGAGAAGGAGACCGCACCTGCGGTCCTGCCCAAAGCCTCCTCCTCCAATTCTGCTTCTGCGCAAGCTGGTCTACGCCTGCGTAGGTGCACCTGCGCCCAGGTGTCCACACCTACGAGCCCAGCCCTGGGCTCTCCTTTTTTCTTCTGCACTTCACCTTCCGCACCCGTGATTCTGCACCTACGGTCAATCCCTGCGCAGGTGCAATGACACCAGCAGGCCTGGGACTTCAACAATGAGGCTAAGTCCGAAATTGATCCGAACTCACTCCGAACCACAACCGGGGCCCCCGGGACCCCGTCCGAATATACCAACAAGTCCCAAAATATGGATCTACTTGAGGCAAAAATCACATAAAACAACATTAATTCTACATATCGCAAGCCAATTCAATCCTATGAAATTATGAACTCCCGAATTCCAAAACTAATGCCGATTCATACCAAAACAACTCCGATTAATCTCAAATTTTACTCACAAGTCATAAATGACATAACGGGCCTATTCCAACTTTCGGAATCAAAATCCGACCCCGATATCAATAAAGTCAACTCTCGATCAACCTTCCAAACCTTCAACTTTTCAACTTTCGCCAATTCACGCAGAAACGGCCTACGGACCTCCAAATCAATATTCGGACACACTCCTAAATCTAAAACTGCCATACGGAGCTATTGGAACCGTCAAAACTCCATTCCGGAGTCGTCTACATAAAAGTCAAACTACAGTCAACTCTTTCAACTTAAAGTTCCAACCTAGGGACTATGTGTCCTATTTCACTCTGAAACTAAAACTAAATATCCCGGCAAGTCCCATAATCATAATATAACATATAGAAAGCAATAAATAGGGAATTGAGGCTAAAATATTTAAAACAACTGGCCAAATCGTTACACATGATGAATCTAAGTCATAACTTAGTAGGGGTAATTTTCTTCAAACCCTCTCATGGTATGCCAAAGTGTATGATAACACTCGTGATTATGTACTGGAACATGCTCCTCAAAATAATCAAATGACTTCTCCAATGATTCAGAAATATATTATTACTGCATGTAAGATAGAAACAACTAAATTTATCATTGAGGAACTAAATGGTGATTACTTCACCTTGCTAGTTGATGAATCTTTTGATACGTCTGATCCACGCCCAATCCACACTCAATAGAGAGTGAAAACGGTCGTTGGAAGAATAGTACCCAACAATAGTTGGAGTCGATTTTCACAGGGAGTTAAATATGGGTGTTTGGGTGTACACTTGATGAACAGAGATGAAATAGCTCAATTACACTTCCAAACAAATGATTTTTTTTTCTACTTTTAAGAATTAACACTAGCAATGATTAACTAAAGGGAAGAGATTAGAAGACTAATAATTGTTTTTGTTGTTTTTATAAAATGGGTAAAAGGACTAGGGATGTAACCTTCACCTAGGTGTTAGCCTAATGGGTAAATTACGTTAATGTTTGTTTTAGTGGTCGAGGTGTATTATAACTCTCAACTCTAAATTACTCACTCAATACTTCTTGGTTATAGAGTGATTTTGCCCAAATTGGCTTTCTCAAGCCCAATTGGGTATCAATTCAAATAGTTGATATGAGCTCAAGTCGGGTTTTCTCTATCTCTAGTACAAACCCTTTAATTAGGCTGGCCAAAACCTCAACTAGTTCAATTTATTATCAGCCAAGTTTTTCTAGACTAATTCCCTCTTTTTCAAGTAAGAACCAAGTCAAAAAGGCATGAATCAATATTTGCAACCAGTAATTCTAGAAATAATTCATGAACAAGACTAAATAATAAATACTCAATTATAAACAAGCATTAGATTAATTACTCATAAGGTTTACACTCTAGGGTTGAGTCACAACCCTAGAAAAAATCTAGCTACTCATAATAGACATAGAAGAAAATAAAGAAGAAGACCTAATTAAAGCCATAATAGAAGATTAAATTGATAAAACTAATGTGTTTTCGCTCAAAATGGTCACAAATTACCAAAAGTAGTAAACTATAATGGCTACAACACAAAAACATATAAAACTTACCCTAAAACGTATTTCTCGTCTATTTATAGTGGCCCAAAATTACCTCACAAAAATGTCCTTCGGGAGGTTCTGCGATCGTACAATTCTATGTGTAGTCTGCACTTTTCCTGGTTTTGCAAGTGGAGATTTTCTACAGCCGCACAATTTGGTCTGTTGCTGCACTTCAGTTTCTGCGGCTACACTTTTCCTTCTGCGGCTGTACTTTTGTCAAGGCTTCATACTTGGTTATTTTGTACACTCTCTGAACTTTTTGAATTTTTGCCAGTACGATCATGTTTTGCGGCTGCACAAATTGTGTGCGGTCCGCACTTTTCCAATCACCCACTAAGCTTCAGATCTGCGGCCGCAGAGGTAATTCTACGGTCCGCACTTTTGGCTTGCAGCACTCCTTTTTACCTTATGGGCCGGAACACTCCTTTTTGAGTTAGATTTCTTCGTTGAGGTCCAATTCTCTAACATTCCTGTAATTTGCACAATTTTATTAGTTTGGGAATAAAAACTAACACTTTCGGACTAAAAGTAAAGCAAGGAGGTACTAATAAATGGTTAAAATCCATACTTATCAACGTCACGCAAGGAGAAAATGGCTATTGTCTTACGGTATGTTGATAGAATGGGATTTGTGATGGAGAGATTTATTAATGTTGTTCATGTTCAAAATACTAGTGCTTTATCTCTGGAGAATGCAATTGTTAATATACTTGCTCAATACTTCGTAAGTCTCTCATATGTGCGTGGACAATGTTACAATGGGGTAAGCAATATGCAAGGTAATATTAACGGTCTTAAAATATTAATTAAGTGAGAGAGTAGATCAACTCATCACATTCATTGTTTTGCTCATCAACTTACTCTTGTTGCGGTTTCTAAGAAATATTTTCAAGTGGGAGAACTTGTAGTATTGGTTTCAAATATTTTGAATATATTGGGATCTTCTTTTAAGCGTATGGATGAATTTCGAGAATCTCAAAAAGAAAGAATTCAAGAGGCATTAGATATGGGCGAGCTTACAACCAGTAGGGACTTGAATCAAGAACTTGGTCTTTCAAGAGCATGTAATACTTGTTGTGGATCTCACTTTAAATTTTAATAATTTTATTCTGATGTTCGGCTATATTTTTGATGTTCTTGAATTGTTTATTTTTTATGCACATTCTACAGATGAAAGAGCCAAGGCAATGGGATATCTTAGGGCTTGTCAAACATTTGAGGATGCATTCATATTGCATTTGATGAAAGATATTTTAGCAATCACAAATGAGCTCAATAAATGCTTACAAAAAAAATGAGAAAGACATTGCGTATCAAATATGCATTTTGGGGGAAAATCTCTTATTGGTAAGATATTTGCATTTTGTATCAAATATGATATTTTTATACCTCACTTTGATGAGCCATATGTTAGTTCTTTAAGATCAAGCCATAAACTTGCTGATTGTATATTCTCACTTCATTATCGGATTGAAGTATTTTGCAAAATTAGTGATTGAAAAATTCAATAACTTAATGAACATTTTGACGAAGTGACGGCTTATTTGCTTCATGGAATTGCTTGTTTGAATCCAATTAACTCATTTTCAAGTTTTGATATCAGGAAAATAATGAGAATGATTGAGTTATATCCCGATGACTTTGATGAATTTAGTATGGATGCTCTTGAAAATCAGCTTGCAAGTTATATTATTGATGTTCGTGATATTGATGAAAGATTCTCCGACCTACATGGGCTTTGTAATCTTTCAAAAAGATTTAGTTCAGACAAAAAAACATTCAAATTATCCTTTTGTATTTCGCTTAGCGAAACTTACTTTGCTTCTGCCAGTTGCTATTGTATCCGTTGAAAGAACTTTTTCGGCGATAAAATTTATCAAGAATGACTTACGAAGTCGAATGAATGATGAATTCTTTAGCGATTGTTTGGTGCCTTATGTAGAAAAAAATGTGTTTGATAGAATTTCTAATGATGCTATTATTAAAATATTTCAAGATATGAAACTTCGTCGAGTATAGTTGTAATAATGTACCTAGTTGTTTTTTGTGATCTCACTAGATCCTTGTAACTAACACATGACTTATTTTTTATTCTCTTTTGAAAGTCTTGTTACTATGATCTGTTTATCTTAACACTATCTTTGTGCTGAGAACTTCTCTTTCTATTAATGAAATTTGTTGCCATCTATTTATTTATTTTTGGTTGGCTTCATTGTATATTTAATTTTTAAAATTTTTGAATCCCCTTCGCAAAATTTTCTGCCTCCGCCAGTGGCAATGACCAGAGCAAAATCTAGGAATAAGGATAAGTCTCCCTCAGGCGAAGAAGATTGCACTAGTTAGTTTTATGTAAAAGTGACAAACATTACTGCACACAACTCACAAGTGACCCAATATTATATGAGTAGAATGGTAAGAAGTACAGCCAAACCCCCTAAATTGGTGTAATGAACAATTTGTCTAACACATTACTACTTTTTTTACCTTTTTCTATTTTGTTAATAATAATAGTACGACTGAACTTTCAAAATGTATATAGCATGTGTCCCTTCTGTTACATTCCATCAACAAAAACCCTTGGGGTCGGTTAGTTCACGAGTTATATATGGGAATCAATGATTGTTTATGCGGCGATAAAAAATTTAAGAATTATTATATTGTTTATGCGGCGATAAAAATTGGGAGTTTTACGCAAATAGTCGGCGATATTAATTGTTTATTTTTTATAGTCATATACATAGATTACACAATGATTATATACAATTATACACATGTAATACATATATTATACATTCAACGGCTATTTTTAATTTAAGTGGTAAGGTAAGCGGCTATTTGGGTTAATTCTTCTAAAAATTTTAAGAATTATTATATGTAATTAATTGTGAAAAATTTGTTATATTTAATTTGCTTACTTTAAAAAATCGGTCATCCAATAGCACTGCTGTATTTGAGACTAATTTTAGATCTTATTCTGATTTGTATGCAGAAAGACCAACTTTTGATAATGCATCCAATGAATACTTCAACTGGGTTTTAATACTCTTTGCGACCTCTCACTTTAATTTCTAGAAGACACTACTAGAAAACTGTCAAATTTCGTCCAAGAAATTCCGACCGACATTGGTCGGAAAAAAATACCGACCAAAATCGGTCTGAAACAAAGTAAAATAGTCGAAAAAATTATAAATAAGAATATCGACCGATATCGGTCGGTTTATGTGGTCCCACAAAAAAAATTAAATTTCCCACCACTTTCGGTAGGAATACGGTCAATCTTTGACCACAGACTGGTCAGACATGCATATTATCTACAAAAATAATGATTAACTAAAAGAATCATAGAATACCGACCGATGTCGGTCGGAATTTTTAATTTAATTTTTTTCCGCCCTACGTCAATGTAACGATCCGATCGGTCGTTTTGAGTTCTAGCGCGTCGTTCGACGGTTTAAGGCCTTGAGTAGTTTCACTTCAGGTATTATGACTTGTACATATGATCAGAATTGAATTTCGGAAAATCCGGAGTCGATTTAGAAAGAAATTCTCATTTCGGAAGCTTTAAGTTGGAAGAATTTACTAAGGTGTTATTTTCAGTAAACGACCTCGGAATCGGGATTTGAAGATTCCAACAGGTTCGTATTGATAATTTTGGACTTGGGCGTATGTCCGGATCAGGTTTTGGATGACCCAGGAGAGTTTCGGCGACTATTGTGGAAAGTTGTCATTTTGGAAGGATTTCATAAATTTGGGTTGAAGTGCTTTTCAATGTTATCGATGTCCGATTGGGATTTCGAGCCTGGGAATAGCTCCGCATGATGATTCTGGACTTGGGGGTGTATCTGGAAGTGGATATTGGAGGTCCGTAAGTCATTTCGGGGTCATTTGGCGAAAAATAGAAATTTGAAGGTTTTTGAAAAGTTTGACCGGGAGTGAACTTTTTGATATCGGGATCGGATTCCGATTTCGGAAGTTGGAGTAGGTCCGTAATGTCAATTATGACTTGTGTTCAAATTTTGAAGTCAATCGGACGTGATTTGATAGGTTTCGACATCGAATGTAGAAGTTTTAAGTTCTAAAGTTCATTAAGCTTGAATTGGGGTGCGATTCATGATTTTGCTGATATTTGATGTGATTTGAGGCCTCGAGCAGGTCCGTGTTAGATTATGAGACTGGTTGGTGTGATTGGACGGGGTCTCGGGAAACTCGGGTGTGTTTCGGGGTGGTTTCGGATCAATTTGAGCTGTTTTGGAACTACTGTTGCTGGTATCTGGTTTCCTTCTTCGCGAACGCGAAGGGAGTCCCGCGTTCGCGAAGAGGAACTTTGAGGCTGCTGGTATTTGGTCTTCACGAATGCGAGGCAGTGGACGCGAACGCGAGGCAGTAGTTGGGCAAGCCTTCGCAAACACGGCCAAGGCGACGCGAACGCGAGGGGTCTGGGCAGCTGGCCTTTACGAACGCGATCAGAGTGTCGCGAACGCGAAGAGAGAATTCCGGGCATGAGGTTGTTGAGCCTCGAGAACGCGAGGGATGTGCCGCATTCGCGAAGAAGGGTCTCCTGGGCAGTGAGGTTTTTAAAAGACGGAATTTGGCCATTTTTCTCCATTTTTTATTTGGTTGGACGATTTTTAGAGCTCTTAGAAGGGAGATTTTCGTCATCTATGTCAAGGTAAGTGATTCCCACCTATTATACTAGTGCGTCGCATAAGGTGTAGCATTAAGCATCGCATTAGTATAAAGTTTCATCATACACCACGAACTTAACCTGTTGCCTGCACACGGAAGAGAAACCCATGAAGAATAAAATAAAATAAATTCCTGAATTAGCACCAAAACCTATTTTGAACTCTATTAATTGCCAATCCCCGGCAACGACGCCAAAATTTAACGAGGGCAAAACACAACACGAAATTGATGCTCGCTAGCGAAAGATAGTATAGTTTAATTAACGTCTCCACATGGATTGTATTTAAATAATGCTCTAGTAATTTCTGATTTAATTGCTACTCAGGACAATCAAAACTTAATTTGGATTGATTACGAACTACGATTAACTACTAAAGTAAAGCAATTGACAATTGACTGCAAAGAATTAGAGATTAGCAGAGTTGGTTTCTTCTCAATGTGAGGAATAAGGGTTTGACAAGATAGGTGCAAGATAACTATTTGGGATATAACTCTAGTTTAATTCACTCTAATGTTCTAATGATTCTCACGAAGTCACTCGATAATTAGTTCGAACGTGTAGTCAAGACTCCTCTCTCAATTAAATCTTCAAGGTGAACTAATATAAGCACTTTGAAAATATACAAGTATGCGTTAATGGATTAGTCTTTAGGAAAACGTCATCGAATATTCTCCTAACTTGATTTAATCAACAATTTAGCAAGCTCTTTCGATTACTTAAGAGAATCAATGAAGTAAATCAAACAAAATAATGCAACGATAATCACCCAAATATTCCTCTTTCGATTAAATAAACTGGTGAATAAAGGTTCGAAAATTCAAAACTCCATAGACGAATTCAAACAAGAACTAGGGTTAAAATCTGCAAATATTTATCAAAAGATCATATCTGTCAAACCCTAAGGTAAACTACTCCATAATCATGGAGGAAGTCATCACAAATATAATTAAAGAATAAGGAAGCATCAATCTAACGTTACAATCCAGACTCCCGTATTGAATTGATGAAAATATGATGAAATCCTGAGTCTTGTAGCCTCCAATGCTCTCCCAAAGATTCCAAGGTCAAAAGTCCCTTAAAATGCGTTTCCAGTGTATTTATACCAAGTAGGAACAAACCCGGACGAAACTACCTTTTTGAGCCGAAGTGGAAAAACCTGCAAACTTTTTACACTTCATGCGTCGCACAATGCTATGCAGGGTGTATCGCATTAGTGGAACTTTCTCGGTTGTAAACTCTCTGAACTTAGATTTTCTGATAAAATTTTATACTAATGCATCACACTATATCACGTGCTATGCGTAGAACTAGTATATTTTTTCGTCAGACCCAAAAACACCATGTCTCTGAACTTCTCGGGCCAATGAAAGCAATATCAATTATTATCAATTGCAAAGATATATCATGCGCAAATCATGCCGAGGTCATACGGCCTGATCCAATATAAATATTTAAACTGTGTACTGCCGAGGGTCAAACGACGCGAACCATATATGCATCTATCTGCTATCAAGGCGTTCAGCCCTCTCCACAATAGAGAAAATACATTAAACAACCAATTCAAGATTTTTTAAAGGGACAAATATTCCAAGAATTTCAAATTCTCATTTTGACGGTCAAATAAATAAAGTTTAACCTTTTTACAATTCCTTTATCGAGTTTCTAAATGTGTTAAACCATTAAATTAACAAGTAGGGCGCAAACATCGCAAGTACAATATGATATGGGTCCTAGACTACCCGGACATAAGCATAATAGTAGCTACGCACGGACTCTCGTCACCTCGTGCTTACGTAACCCCCACAAATAGAAACACATAATAATTTGATTCACCTATGAGGTTAATTTCCTCTTACAAGGTTAGAAATGAGACTTACCTCGCTCCGAAATTTCATAACCGGCTCCAAAGCCTTTCCAACAACTCAAACCAATGCCCATCGCTCCAAAACTAGTCAATAAAGGTGCAAATCCATAAATATATATTCTAATACTCATAATAATTCAATTTACGACAAACTTCCAACTCTGCTCAAAAAGTCGATAAAAATCACCCTCTGGCCCACGTGCCCGGATTCCGAAAATTTTCGAAGATAAAGTTTACCCATAACACCATGAACTCAAATATATAATTTATTCCAAATTCCATGTCCAATTTCTTGGTCAAAATCCAAAAATACCAATTTCTAGGTTTTTCTACAAAAATATAAATGACGAAAATAAATTTGGAAAGTTTCTATTAACAAAAGAATTGTTTACTTACTTCACGTTATTGAGTTTACAGTCGTTCTATATAATACATGCTTAATTATAATATCAGTATTTTATTGTTAGCCCTTAGTAAGTGTCGGAATCGACCCCTCGTCACTACTTCTTTGAGGTTAGGTGGGATACTTACTGGGTACGCGTTGATTTACGTACTCATACTACACTTGCTGCACATTATTTGTGGGGACTTAGGGGAGCTGCATTCTATACTACGATCCACAACCAGCAGAGTCTCTTTCAGAGTATTTATATTTCTCTTGTCCAAATTTGTATTTCGGACAAATGTTGTATTTTATTTTACATTCCTAGTTGAGGCTCATGCACTTGTGACACCGGGTTTTGGGGTGATTATGGGTTGTCCTGTATTGAAATTGTTAAAAATATTATTATTTACTCTCTAAATTCCATCTTTTACTATTAAATTGAAGGAAATATGATTTCAAAAAAATTTAAATGAGAATCAAATTATATGGCTTACCAGACAGCGGTGTCTAGCGCCATCATGACCTGTAATAGATTTTGGATCGTGACAACATGGTATCAGAGCACTAGGTTCACTTAGGTCTCACGAGTCATGAGCGAGTCTAGTAGAGTCTCGCGAATCGGTACGGAGACGTCTGTACTTATCTTCGAGAGGCTACCGGACTGTTAGGAGCACTTCCCTTCTTGATTCCTCACCGTGCGATTTAATTTCTTTGAGGATTATGCCTTCATTTCCTTTCTTATTCAATCTTATGCGATGTGAAGCACTTGTTATAAATTTGGAATCGAGGAATCTTAATGGTACTGCAGATGTAGTGCAGGATGTTTCTCCATGCGTATTTGATTAGGCTATTGCCGTCGCCTTGCGGAAGGCCATTCTGTCGTTGCAACTCAGTATCAGTATTACCTAAGGTTTGAGATTTGGCATTGATTGTTATGAAGATTTGTGCATTGCTATCACACAGTGTTTGAGTAATGGTAGGATACTTGTCTATGTGTAGGGGCAGTGAATGATTTGAAAGAAGGTTTTTCTCAATGCATGATTCAAGGGTTCAGTGTTTTATTTCCAACGGAGGAAAGGCAATCGGACTAAGAATGTTCAGGTTTGGGTTGATGGAGTAACGAGACTTGGTAGTTTCGAGCGTGGTGGGATTTTCATTTGTGATGTGGTGTCGTCGTCCTTGTTGAATGTGTTAAGTTCGCCGGTGTTATGGTCTTCTTCAATTCGCCTTTGGGGCAGGGTATTGTGAAATCGGGCCAGGGAAAGCGGCTGTCAGAGATCACGGTGTGCATTAGTTTAGGATCGAATCAGTGTTCTTAGTGTTGATGGATCGAGAAGGATGATCTTCGGAGAGGTTTAAAGTTGGTAGCGATCTATTGGTTCATGTGCTACAGAGACGGATTTTGATTTAAGGCAACATCTGTGCAGCGGAAGATGAGGAAAGAAATGTGGGAGGTGTCTTGTCGCGATTAAGTTTCTAAAAAGCCAAGTGTGAGAAGCAGAAGTCGAGTAGTTGCTTAAAGGAGAGGGTTTGACCAAAGTGGGAGAGTGGCAGAGTAGCATATGGATTCTGTGGTAGGGTAGCTACACACATTACGAAAAGTTTAGAGTGATTTGGAACTCATGGTGGACAGTGACTAAGTCTACAAACTTAATTTGGAATATTAGCTGCTATACGGAGAAGGGTTGGATACAGCGGAAATGAGTTGTATGGTATGAAGAAGGATATAACATGACTTTGGATTGGAATGTATTGTCGTATCTTTAGTTGATGTCCATGAGGAGTGAACTAACTTGTACAGCTGGTAAACGAGCACGGGCTGAGGATGGTTTATTGGTTTTGTGGTAATTGTACTCGGTGCAGCATTGCCGGAAGATGTCGGCATGGAATTTCCATAGGTGAGTTATTTCCAGTGAGAAGGTTAACTATTGCGTGGTGTTGATGAAGTTTCTACGAAGAATTTTACTAGCTATTCGGTAGGAGGTCGAATATGTAAATGTGGCTAGTGATTCAGAGCGTTCATGAAATGGTTAACAAGAAGATTTCGAGGAATTTGGCGGGTCGGTTGTGCGAGGTCATGTCAGTAAGGAAGAAGGGATCTTGGTAGGTTCCAGAGTCATGTAAAGGTAGCTTCAAGCTTAAGTGGGAGAGCCCCACCGCCTACGATTGGATTGCATGGTTGTCTACTTGTGAGGTTTCTAGTTATAGGCATATTGGTGGGTTGTTACAACTAAGGAAAGAGAACATCAGTGGTGATTTGAGCCAAGGATTTGAGGAATGTGTGCTACAATTGGCCTTATCGATTCATGTTCAGGCTTTGGGAAGACTCAGAGTTTATACTTCATGTAGATGTGATGTACAAGAAAAGGAATTCAGCCGGTTGCTTCTTTGAGAGGGTGTTCATGTGCTAGCAGGGCCTTGGAGTTTGATCATAATTGGGAACAAGTCAGAGTGGGTGACTCTCAACAATGGTTCTAGTGGGTTCAAAAATTCAAAGTGTGGTGCCTAAGGATTTCAAGCCAGTAGTATGGTTAAGTATTGAGCTTTTGCAGTGGATTATGAAAAGTAACTTGGAGTGTTCTACGTTATCTTCGGTCTGGGTGTGGCATTGGAGGAATGGGAGAAAATAAATTCGGATTCATAGAGGGATTTTCAGAATGGGTGTACCAGTTGAAGATGTGAATATGTGCATAAGGAGGGTATAAGATGGTTCGTGGGTTTTGGAGACAACGTGGTCTCGTGAAATAAAGTCACTCATGATGAGTGCGAATTTCTGTTCATGATATTTTGAATGGAGCTATTATTATTTCTATGGCAAGTCCCGAGTAAATTAGAAGAAGTGGCTCGGTTGGTAATGGTTGAATCAGCACGGTTATGGCAGTGACCAGTTTCTCCAGCATGAATTTATACATGTGGATTGTGGTTATACACTTGGGCTTGAGAGCCACCACAACTTGGTTGATTTGGGAGGTATTCGATTCGTATGGCTTTGTTGTGTAGAGGGATTTTCGGAAGAGTTATTGCAGTTTAGATTATGACATGAGGTTGTATTTTCTGCGGTTTGGGAATTTAGTTACGTGTTACATTGGTTCTTCTGAAATGAGCTAAGTAAAAGTTTTCTATATGATGAAGTGTTTATCCTATTAGTAGGTAAGGGGTTATTATGGAATTATGGTACTGTCACGTATTGACATGTTAGGTGCAGTGAGTGGCATGGGGAATTGGAAGCTGAGGATCAAGGTTGCGGTTCGGTGTTGACAAGAATGTCACGAGCTCGGATGATCAGGGAAGAATTCAGATGGTTAGAATCAGCTGGTATTGTCTTTAGCGTCACCTGAGATCGGTGTTCTGTGTAAGAAGCTTTATGTACTGATTTGCGGCTTCTTAATTTGCTTTACCACATTAGTGTGGCTAGTGGTATGGATGTGCAGACTTGTTACCTGGTGCGGAAGGTCGTGGGACCGTATCCCACATGAATATTGTATAAGTGTAACATGTAGTCACTTGATTGATTAAATATTGAAACCAAGTATGGCGATTTTGGTACTATCGCTAATGTGAGAGTTTAGGCCTGAAAGGAGCTCTATTCGGTTGATTGTGAATTGTGGAAATTTGTTTCGGATTCGATGGTTGTTCTTGTGTGTCATGGGACAAAGGTCATTGTGGATCCTTGAGAGGGTATTTGCCCAAGCATAATATGATCAGAATCGGTTTGGGGTTTGTTGATGGGTCCAAATGTAGATGTGTACTCTACACCAGCTGGCTGTGTTATTCAGCATAGCATTCCTTTTGGAGGAGTATTCGGGTGTTGGATGTTATTTTTGTCGTCAGCTACTTCATGTAATACTCTATTGTATCGTGTGGGTTGTGAGATAGCTTGATTATTTGTACAATGTGTTGAGGTCCCGCGTAGCATTGGTGTTATGTGAGCAGGATGGCTCTCTAGATGTAGATCATATATTGCACCTTAGTTGTGCTTGAGTTTTATAGCGTATGATGCTACCCGTCTCCCCAGGATTTGTATTATGCACTTGGCGTACATATGGTTGATATTCGAGCATTTCGTGAGTATGAGCGTTACGACTCGAGGTATATTTTCTTTTGATTATTATATGTGGATCGAGTGGCACACCGCCATGGGTACGTTGTTTGGATTAGGTGGCACGCCGCCACGGGTTTCATGGTTTGATCGGGTTGCACGCCGCAACAGTGTGATGTTGAGTACAGTTCCCTATACCTATTCTTGTGTGTTTTGCTTCTCATTTTCTGAGGAAGGTTCATAACATCTTTTCAGTTGTTTAATTAGTCACGTGGGTTGAGTAGTTCTTTCCGGAGTTTATTTTTCCTTCTGTATCACATGCGAGTTTGTGGATTATTGGCACATGGTGGCATCATATAAGACCTTTGGTAGTGTTTGTGGTGGCTTATTGCCGGAACAACTTATACTGGGTGAGACGAGATTATTGGACCTGGGATCAGTGCGATCGGATTATATGAGGCATATTAAAAAGCAAATATCGTTATTAGGTACATAATGGGGTAATGGTCTTTGTTAGGAGGAAGGACTCAATGATTTGTCGACTCGGAAGTTGGTTATGAATTTCTACACATCCTTTCTGTTGTGGCAGTATTGCGAGAGTTGAAACGGGACTTATATGCTTCGTGAGGTGCGTGTGGGCATCAGATTCGTGGGATTTCGACTACCATTGTTAGAGGATGTTATTATGGTCATGTGAGTTAAACGGTGCATGGTATGAATTCAGTAAAGGTATGCAATCATGTATTGGTGCATCATGTAGTGATGGATACGGTGTTAGTATGTTGGAAACAGACCTGGTAGAGGATTTCAGATGTTAGAATTTGGCTCTAAGGCTTATTTGACTAGATAAAAGGGAGGATTTTCAGGTTTGCTCGAGCTAATATGCTCAAATGGGTTGTGGTAGCACGGGTAGGTGCACGAGTTATTAAACGATGATTTCGGATAACTCCAGGGCAGTTCTTAGCACGTTCGAGGGCGAACGTATGTTTAAGTGGGAGAGAATGTAACGACCCGATCGGTCATTTTGAGCTCTAGTGCATCGTTTGGCGGTTTGAGGCCTTGGGTAGTTTCACTTCAGGTATTATGACTTGTACGTGTGGTCGGAATTGAATTTCGGGAAATCCGGAGTTGATTTAGAAAGAAAATTCTCATTTTGGAAGCTTTAAGTTGGAAAAATTTACTAAGGTGTGAATTTGAGTAAACGACCTCGAAATCAGGATTTGAAGGTTCCAACAGGTTCGTATGATGATTTTGGATTTGGGCGTATGTCCGGATCGGGTTTTGGATGACCCAGGAGCGTTTCAGCGCCTATTATGGAAATTGACATTTTGGAAGGATTTCATAAATTTGGGTTAAAGTGAATTTCAATGTTATCGATGTCCGATTGGGATTCCGATCATGGGAATAGCTCTGTATGGTGATCCTGGACTTTGGGGCGCGTCCAGAAGTGGATATTGGAGGTCCGCAGGTCGTTTCAGGGTCATTTGGCGAAAAATGGAAATATGAAGGTTTTTGAAAAGTTTGACAGGGAGTGGACTTTTTGATATCGGGGCCGGATTCTGATTATGGAAGTTGGAGTAGGTCTGTAATGTCAATTATGACTTGTGTCCAAAATTTGAGGTCAATAGGACGTTATTTGATAGGTTTCAGAATCGAATGTGGAAGCTTGAAATTATAAAGTTCATTAAGCTTGAATTGAAGTGCGATTCATGATTTTGGTGATGTTTGATGTGATTTGAGGCCTCGAGCAGGTCCATGTTATGTTATGGGACTGGTTGGTGTGATTGGACGGGGTCCTGGGGACCTCGGGTGTGTTTCGGGGTTGTTTCGAATCAATTTGAGCTTTTTTGGAACTGTTGTTGCTGGTATCTGGTTTCCTTCTTCGCGAACGCGAAGGGAGTCCCGCGTTCGCGAAGAGGAACTTTGAGGCTGCTGGGATTTGGCCTTCGCGAACGCGAGGCAGTGGACGTGAATGCGAACGCGAGGCAGTAGCTGGGCAAGCCTTCGCGAATGCGGCCAAGGTGACGTGAACGCGAAGAAGAAAGGGGACGATGGGCCTAAGGCCATTTGGCCTACGCGAACGCGTAGAAGGGAACGCTAACGCGAACGCGAACGCGAACGCGAACGCGAACGCGAGGGGTCTAGGCAGTTGGCCTTTG